>NC_139352.1:41421191-42843691 GCF_055883805.1 Amblyomma maculatum
ATATGGGAGAGGCCTTCGCCCTGCAGTGGGTATAGTCAAGCTGATGATGATGGTGTTGGACTAAAGTGCGATAGTGGTGGATGACATTTATATTAACGACGAACTTTTTTTAAATAGAGGTGACTATATTGAATTAGGGTGGAGGATGAGGTTATGGAGGATTGCGTTAGATTAAGTTACATAGTTATGAGTTGCGGGTAGGTTAGAGAGAATAAATCGAATAGAGTGGATTATGAAATAAGGCGAAATGTTGAATTAAGGTGTACTAAAAGTGGGATAGGCTGGATTGTTTTAACAGCGTGGATTAGCGGAAATGAGGTGGAGTAATCGTGGAATTTGGGGTTTGAATGAAATTAGTGGGGTATACGGGGGAACTTACAGTAAAATACAGGATGTATTAAAAGGATATAATGATCACGCCTTCAATGCACGTAAATAAATTTACGTTACCTCCGTAACCGTGGAACTGATCTGCATGGGCTTGTGTTCCATGTCTTCATTTAACTTGCTTACAGCCTGTATACGACCGTTCCTTAAACTAGCAAGCTTGAGATCGGGGATATATAGAGAGTATTGAACATGCGTGAGTTGATGTACCGAACCTCAAATAGTACTCGCTTTTGATGTCCCTCAGTGGCCTCAGTGGAACATCCAGGTGGGCTGAGTCGTATGCTATCTTGCCGATGATGACGAAGGGTGCGGCAAAGAGCACAAAACCTTGGACGCAGTCGGCCCACACGACGCCTCGCAGACCTCCCTGAGATGCACACAAGGGAAAAATATTACTGTAAAACTTGACTATCTCAATTTAGGACGTTCAATAGCGTGGTCATATTAAAATAAAATAGATACGAATGACGAATGAAGTTAGAAACATATAGGTGGCCAAGAAAGACAGTATACTGATGGATAGGACGAAGAGGGATACGAATAACAGAACACCAGGATAGCATCGGTGCACCTCTGTGTGAGGGAGTTAATAGCTAGCTTCTTTTTTTTTCTTGGCAGAGTTTTTAATCAAATGTTAAAAAATTCGGAATACAAAATTTATGCGCCTGCCTCCCAGCTCTTAGTAGTGTCCTGAAAATTCACTATAAAACATTGAAAAGAAGACAAGGACAGAGCGTCGACTCGCGACTCGGTGCTAGTCTGTTTTTATTGTCCATGTTTTTGCTGTGAAGTTTTCTGCATGGTAAACAATGTACGGCTGACTATCCTGAAAACGTCCACTTTTTATTGAACGACCCTCTAGAACGGTATCTAGCAGGATGTTTATGCTTCGCTGCCTGTTTTGGTGGTTCGCTGTTGTATTGTGTTCTTACACTCTTTTTAATATCAATACCCTTGCTGCTCTCACTTCCACTGCATCGCTCTTTCCACATAGACCTTAAGGGGCATGCTGTGTTGACGTGATTGAGTAGAATGTCTATTTAAATTTTCCTAAAAACATTCTGTGAAAGTTTATACCAAAGCATTACCTGCCGAATCGTTGTCTTAAGGAAAAGCAATGTTGTCTACTCTTTTCTACGGTTGTTGTGATGTATCGGAAACAACTGAGCACTGATAAACTTTAAAGTAAATTTTTATCGCAAGATAATCTCTTAAGGAGTCTGATGAAAAACTTAGTTTTTATATAGGCACAGTATCCAACATCCTACGGCAACTCCGAAGTGATAACGAACCCTTTCGTATGGCAAATCTGTCTGCTCTATGGAGAACGCGTTTTCTGGATCTGGTTGTTGAGCCTATTGTTTTATCTAAAACACACTTTGATCATAGCACGCTCGCGCCAAACGACGTTTTTGACGACAGTAATTTTGAAACAGATTTAAAAGCATCGCTTAGTGCGCAGCCGCGTGTCATCACTCTAGTGCTTTCGTAGTTGCTAAACGTGTATAAAGTTTTTAGATCACCGTAGCATAATAACTGGTAGCCGCGTGTCATCACTCTAGTGCTTTCGTAGTTGCTAAACGTGTATAAAGTTTTTAGATCACCGTAGCATAATAACTGGTTGATGCTTTGTTAACAGCTGCAGTCTATGACCAGGTTTTGTACATGAACGCATGCAGTTAACGCCACGTGAAAAAAGTGGTGCTGCGGCGAGGAAATCTAACACTTCACCGGAAGGGTAGATTATTGCATTTGGAATCTTCGCAGCCTGCATGCATATTTGTTACAGACAAAACATCACTCATTAGATTCTAACTGTCTCGCGCAACACGGTGGTGAACTAATGTACTAGACCACTGTCACAAATCTTTGGTAACGAATATTTCCGTGGTCTAATGGAATCAATAACTACCTTCTTATATAAGCACATCAAGACGGAGCCAGTTGATAAACTACAAATTTAGAATGACAAATATGTTTACTAGTTGGTTTACAGCCCAAAACTAGTGCAATAAAAGGACGCGGTGCCCGCTGCGGTATCTGAGTGGGTTAAGGATAAGCCGTTGCAGGACTTGTGGTTCATTATTGGTCTGGGCAAGAAATAAAATTTGCCGCATAGTGAGTGTTTGGTCACAGCTGCCAACACGAGTCATTCAGGAGGCATTGGGCAGCGAGGAAAATGAGAATAGTTTACACCTTGGCCTCTAACAGCAAAAGAAAGAACACTGCGACGGGCAGCGCTGCCCAGCCAACAATGAAAAACAAAAGGTCAATTGTTTCACTGATGCTTAGTGGTCTGCGGCATAGAAAAAAAAAGGGGAACATGGTAATATGCTAGCTGAAATACGGGTAATAAAATAGATTTAGTGATGACCTGTAATCACGTCATGAAATAACTGATGGGCTATAATAGGAGTCCAGATGGCCAAACGGAAAAAAGCTAATGCAAGGATAACTGAACATCAGGCCTCGGAGATTTGCGATGATCAGGCATTATTGCCTGGTGCCAAATTGAGGCGACACCTAAGCTTGGCTTTTACCAGCCTGCTGCTTGCTTTCTGGGTCCTCATTTGCTTAAGTTCTCTTTGGTTCTCGCGTAATGATTTGTCGTTTAATTGGTGCCCCTGTTAGCCTGTATATATATTCATTAGCACGCAGTGGTAAGTTACCAGACTATGTCCAGCCCGACGTAGACATGAACCACCACTTAAACTGTGCCATACAAATGTGCCTGAGTTGATTAGAGTTACCGGGCTCGGATCAAAGTGCACGCGAGGGTTCATTCCTATCTATATATCATCCTTCATCTGCCAACATCTACATGAGTTGGCAGCTCCTGTCAATTCGGCCATGTCACGTGGTCTCGTCACGTCACACAACGAGCTAGCCAGTCAGTGCCTGGCATGTCGCCTGCGACCTACCCCCTGCCAGAGACACGTTCCTGATTTTTCTTAACAGCGAATAATTAGATTTAGAGATTTAGTAAAAAAGAGATCTGCTAGCCCATGGCGTACTGCATCATCTTGCTTGCGTTTCCAGGTTTCTTCGACTAGTAAGCAATAAAAGAATTCCCCTCTTATAATTATTGACATAGCATTGTACAGGAATGAATGAAATAGGTAGGAATCCACAGTGGGGAGCGCAAAGGGTTGAGGGTTAATATACAAGTATATAGCTATTAAAACTTACGAGTGCCGTGTAGGTTGTTCCAAGAGCGCCAATCAGCACGTTGCACACAAGGAGAGGAACGCCGAGTACTTTGTTGAAAAGACGGAGACAAGAAAATGAGCAGTCAGCAGGGACTGTGTAAGAAAATATTCACCAATCGCTCTAATAACGATAACTTCAAGGTAAAAATGAGCATGGCTTGGTGCATGTGCCATTTGCATTCCCGTATTAGGGTAATACCCTTCCAGTATACGACGCTTGAATCATATCGGAAATACCCAGGTACAGCTGTTCGATTCAGATTTTAAAGTGTGCAGAAAGCTCTGCGCACGGGCACAGCTTTACACGGGCAACGCTTAGGAGAGGGCGAAAAGAAAAATAACAGCAGGGTGACAGTCCCAACCTCTTTTCTTGCGGCTTTTATCATCTAACAATCGGCCATCACAGACACAAATCATCATCATGAAAATCACTGCACACACTGCACGCCAATGCCCACTTACAAATCTCTGCAGTAAAAGGCTGGCTTATAGGGAGCGAATTTTTCATGAAAAAGTTCTTAACAGGCGGCCATTCGCCACCAATCAATCCGGGATATGTCTGCCATATGGACGAGTGATCGGTCGGTCATCGCAAGCAGCGAATGAGAGCTGTCAGCATTGACATATCAAGATACGAGCATTGCCAGATGGCAGCTCTTCCTTTAGTGCATCCGCGCCGGTAGAAGAATGACCTGAACGCTCACTAGCCGTTTCGTGATGAATGACTCACGTCCTTCATGTAGAGCATCATTGAGGTTGTGTTTGCTCAGAGTAATAAATTTTTCAATTTATTCATGTGCTTTGTTGCTGTAAGGTGACATGGAACTTCTAGGAATAATTTTGCAACCAAAAGTAAAAGAAAAGTATTAACAAGGTACTTCAAGCCTGATCTCTTAATTTACTCCTCTATAAGCTGAAAGTTACTACTTTTTAGCGTAGAGTCTTAAACTACCGCAATACGTGAAAGGTTAACCGACATTAACCAAATGAGATTAAAGCCCTGCATAACTTAGCCACGCGAAAGTGTCTGCGTGGTCTATAGGGGTAACACGTCTGATTCGGAATTCAAGGGTTCTGAATGATTCCATTCCCCCTCAGCCCTCATCTGACACGAGTAGCTAGAACTGGCTGATTCTGCCTAATCATCTTTCTCACGCAGCCACGTGTCGTATAACTCTAGCCCCAATTAGCGGCTGGCCGAGCCAACTACCTCTCAGAAACAAGATGCCGACATTTCCGATGCCGACATTGCCAATACCGGATTTTATCAAGAAATGGAATCTAACGCTATATCGCTAATAAGCCTCCTCTCGCGGATTGAAGCAAAGCGCCATGCAGGTGGAAACATCGCTTTCAATGGCTCCGTCTTGGGGAGAGCGCAGATACGACAAGCCATAGGGCGTTGGCCGGTGTTATAGCTAGAATGTGTTCACACTAGGATTCAGAGGTTTCAAGCTTTCAGCATGCACACCTGCATTTTGACTGCTAGTTTTGTGATACAAAAATCGAGAATATTGCTTACACTTATTTTGTTGGAGCTCTTGATGGAGCTATGACCACCACTTACTATTTGGCCAACGCGGATGGTCACAGCTAGGGTTATTGAGGTTGTTACAACTAATCCACTTTGATACTGCTTATTATATCATTTTATGATAATATACTTCTCAATCCACATGGGTGTGCTCTTTAAAACAACGGATGCGTTAGCATTTTAACAACAGTCTACTTATTAGAGCTACACCTTTAGGTGTTCTAAGACATGAAGAAGTGCTTGTAATATAGATAAATTGCAGAATTTTAGTCGTCTTTCTCGCTATATATGAACGAACAACCAGCTCACGTTTCAGTCAGCCGCATATTTAATTCTTTTTGAATCTTTGTAGTACCTCGCATACTGCTAAGGAGAAAAGAGGAGAGACATAAGGCATAATGGGTAGATGATTTTGTCACATCGGGTTTATACTGATACATACGACATTTTACTTAAAAACCAATAATCCTTGGAGCTCTTTGAAGATTCTTCCTGTAAAAGTGGGAGAGCGCATTTGCTTAACCGAGTGATTAAAGCTTAGTGCCAATACAGTTCTTCCAGCTCTTTCAGTATCGTTTTCACTGATTTTGCTTTTGGCAGACTCCTTAGACGGGGCAGAAACATACCTCTCCTCGCCATCGTTTTTGCAGTGTAAAACCACTACCCTGCTTGTTCAGGTCAGCTGTTTCCTCACTGCACAATTATCCACCGGCCGTATAACGGGTGTCGTGCTCTCATCGCTTGAAAGTTCGATTAGTTCCCACCCTGACTTGCCTAAAGAAGTTAGACAATATATATCTTACCAGTGTCCTTGTATCACGCATTTCCAAATTAAGCGCAACCTAGGAGCATACTGCGCGGCTGGCGCATCTGCACTGTGCAAATCTGCTCCACTAGGCAGGCCACATTACGTTAGCATATTACGCACTGTACCTTCCACAGGTATTATGATTAAATGACTTCCTGCAAACGAATATGGTCGCTGCATATCTACGCGCAGCGTGAAGTGCGTTTTAAGGGAGTGGATTGAGTTCACCGTGCACTCAGTTCGTCGTGCCCTCAGCAGCGAACGTATGCAAATGCAATTTTGACGATGTGCCACTGAGCGATGGGATTGAAAGTGACAGAGTTTAAAGTGTGTCATCGAATTTGTCCAAGTGATCATAGTTTAGAGGACACAAATGTTCGTTCTTTAGCTTGTAAGAAGGCTTCGCAGGCTCAAAGCTGGCCATTTTAATACGCGATTTGAAGATATCAATGCGATGCGCTTGATGGAAGAGAATTCGTTCAAGCACATCCGGTATTCACGTTTAAAACGATTTTTCTAGCAGCTTCGTAGTAGAAAAAGGCCACTGAAATCATCAACATATTTGGTGTTGTGAACAACGTGAGGTTAATGAACAAGGTAGAATTGTTTAATGCTACAACACTAAACCGATTACATGAATGAAAACACTGCGTTCGACGTTTGCCGTGGGTGTCATGTCATGCACTTATAGGAAGGTTATAGCAGCAGGGGAGAGGAAAATAATGCTGGCAGGATTCGAGAGGAGATGGCTTGGAACAAAAATACAATTGGAATTTAAAAAGAGAACTGATTTTGTTTAACTTTTAGAAATAAAATCGGATGAGAATGGTAAAATTAGGATTTATTGAAACTAGCTTGTTGAAAACAATGAAATCAAAATTGTAATGCGGGTTCGAATTTTAATAAAATAAAGAGCGCTCTAAAAGTGATAATTTTTGGAGCGAAAATAAAAGTTGCCATCGGTGTGACCAATTTTATTCCATCAGCACAAGCTGCTCAAGGCATTTGAGACTACATTGAGTGGCGCACAGCTCCGCCATCTGGTAAGGGAACCCGAGATCAGACCGCACATTATGCGTCCCCTTAATCGAAAATGGGTTTCGAGAGCACGTCTGTTATAAGAAGACAAGCTTCTTCGGCATACTTTAGATTGTCGCTGTGGACACAGTCAGTAGGTTGTCGTCCTCTTGTCCTCTTCCAAGAGGACCAACATACAGATAACAGGAAGTTCGCCTCTCTGAAACAAGCTATGAACAACACTTCGCAGCACTCTCAGGTATAAATCATACACCATCTTTGTGCACTCCATACATCTTTCACCAGAAAGTTTATTTGGTCACACCACTCTGTTCATCTTCCCTGTCCGTGTTGCTCACAGCGTGAGTCCTTACTCGCTCACCCTGATGGCCTTTGCCGTCTTCATGATGGAAGAATTAATGTTTGAGCTGCCTATGAAATCTAGCTGAAGCGCTTCATGGACATTTATTGTAGACTGCTGCACCTATTGGAGAAAAAGTGAACAGGAAATGGAGGGTAGACAATCTACACAACCAATTCGGCCGACATTTTGATGAATGAGTGTCTGAAATGTTCTGTGTAATCTAAAGAAGAAGAAAAAACATCTCCCTAATTTTTCAATCTACTTTTACCTAAGTTATCGAAGTCCGTATTTCTTGACCGATGGGCAAAATATGCAGGCTTCTGAAGTGGTTCCGAACGGAGAAATAATGATGGGACGCATGGGAGGAAAGTTGTGGGAAGCACCTGTCATTTTACTAAAGAAAACATGGTTCGGGACAAGATAAGGATCCTAGGATTGTGGCTACAGGAAAATGGCCATCGTGGAGGAGCTATAAGAAAACTCGAAGGCTGCGTTCAACAAACGTCTAATTAGACGCATCGCAAATCGCAAGTCGGGCATGAGAGAAGCCAATCTTCTAGGACTTGTACAAACTTTTGTCATCAGCAGGATCATCTACGCTCTCCCGTACTTACACCTGGCCAACAGTGAGAAGGCTGATAGAAGCAGTCATTAGGAAGAGCATAAAACTGCCATTGGTTTCGCCATCAGTACGTCTACGAACCGGCTAATGAAGCTGGGGGTGCACAACATACTGGCAGAAGTGATAGAGGTCAACTAAATCTCCAAATACGAAAAACTGGCAAAGACCCGGAAGCGAAGAAGTGTACTGCTAACTAAGACTAGGCATTCGATATTAAAGCCAAGAGGACCAGAAGACTGATATCCTGATGGAAGTCAGGAAGCGATTAAAAATCGGCCCGCTGCCACGGAACATGCGTACAGATCATCACCAGGAAAGAAAGAAGAAAAAGACGAAAACGGTGCAAAAAATATATCAAGGAAGAAAGGATGTGGTTTATGTTAGCGCCGCCAAGTATGGGGAGAGTCATGTTATGGTTGCGGTAGTGACAGATGACGAACAAAACCTAAGAATAAGCGGCTCGGTCACGACGAGCTTAGCTGACATGGCTGAAAAGATGCGCATTGCCCTTGCGATAGCAGGCACAATGGCTACTATAATTATAAGTGATTCGAAAACAACAAAATGCAATTTTTTCAAGGGAAGGGTCTCCCCCCAGGCAAATATAATACTGTAAACATGTCAGGATGACAGAACAATCCGGCTAATATGGGCACCAGCCCAGTCCCAGCCTCAAGGAAATGAGGGAGCTCATAAACGTGCCCACGGCCTCACCTTCAGGGTAGGCTCTGACTTTCAGTACACTCTGAACAGGGACAGGCTAGTCAGTTATAAAGAGATTACTGATCACTATCGGCTAAAGAGGGTAGAATACACACCGACAGATAGGACACATTCAAACTATGCCAGCATAAGGCGGATCTGGTACATATGCCATAGATGTGTCCAAAAATCGAAAATATTAATCAAGAGAGAACGACAGAAGAATTTTTGGAGACTCGACTGTTGAGCTCATACCCTGACAATCAGCTAGAAGTAATCCGACGGGCCGAGCACGCCATCCGGGTCCAATGACTCCAGGCCGCTGTGTAGGTGGATAGGTAGACGCCTATCTTGTATCTGTTGGATATTAAAGTTTTAGCCCCACATCAGGAGCTAGAACGGAAAATTTAGCCAATTGAGAGACGCGGTCTACTGCTGTGTTTTGATTTAAAAATATACTTTCACTGTTCAAATACGTAAGGGTCTATTTCCAGTGTTCCCGCTACCCTGACCAGATGAAAGAGCTCTATCTGACACAGTACAGCAGCTTGCCACGTGGAGTATAGTTAAGTTCTGATGGGTAAAACTTTGAGAAAAATCTACACATTCTTATAATATTTCAGGTGATCATGTAGGAGGAAAAATGTTTTCAAGGCACTTTGGACCGAAAGCCTTTGTTTTAAACGCCACTGATTCCTGCTTTACTGCTTCTGTGTGCTGCGGCGTTCGATGAAGCGCCATATGAAAGGTGCAGCACGGACGCTTGTATCGGACGATCGGCGGGATTAGCTTCGTATAGACCGACACCGATCTATGAAGAGGCGGCGGCGCTGCTGTCGCCAGTCAGGGGCGACTGGGGGTGAAAAGAAGGCTTAGCGCTCATAGGAATACATGGAACCAAAAATATTAAAAGCAGTCTTTTCGTTTCACAGTGCGCCTATGATATACTTCGGTGCAGAGTAACCATGAAGCTTGTAGAACAGATTGTTAATGTACGAAATCTCATCACGGGAATGAAGTATTTTTAAAACATCGCGAAACGTATGGGGCTGAGAGTAGGAGTGCGACCCATAGAAACACATACAAGAAAAATTTAATAAAATAATTTTCTAGTTTCCGAGAGCATCAATAAATGAAGAAGACGGTTAAAACTTAGCTAGTGCTTTGAAGTAAAAATGTCACAAAATATGTTATGTCATTTTAAAGTCTATCGATTTTAAAATGCCTGGATATATGTTTATTGTAATACCCGACATACCTATGCAAAGCTCATTATCCATTGTGCGCTTCTTGCAGTAGCGACAGCTTCTCGTGCTGTCCGACAAGCTGCCACGCTCATTCCATCTTAAATACTTCGCTCAAATGATACAAACCAGTGTTCACACTGCACGATAAATGAACCGCGCGCAGCAGCAGACGACCTAAATGCCCCTTCTGATCACACAAGTCACGTCCGTGGACACCGGCGTCGTCGGCGCCGGCGTTTTTTAAAGGCAAGGGGCGGCAAGGGGCTTCCATTGTGTTGATGTTTAAGAAGTGCTTTTATTGCGATATCAATACTGCGGCAGGTTTCGAGCCATCGCGTAGCTCACGGCCGGTCGCCACGGTTGACCTCGTACAGCTGCGAAGAAGAGAGGATGAAGAAGAAGGAGAATAAGAGGAAGAAGAAGAATAAAAGGAAGAAGAAGAGGAGGAAAAAGAAGAGGAAGGAGAAGAACGAGAAGAAGAAGGAGAAGAAGAAGATTCTTTGCTATCTACAGCCGAATACCAGCATCTCATATACTCATGGAAAGTTCGAGCATGTAAATCACGGCAGTGTGAGGTAACGATGACTCTCCTGAGATGGAGGATTCCTCGCCTAAATCTTTATTTATGTAGATGCGGGATCAGCCCCACAAACCTTTGTGAGGCTTGCGGTGAAATTGAAAATATTGATCACTTCCTTCTCGCTTGCCGAAGGTTTTCACATCAGAGGAGGGTGCATTTAGAAACTCCAATTGCACGCTTGGGATTTACGTTGTCGGTCCCGCTTCTACTCTCCTTTGGTGCGAGTGCGAAAGGATTTGCGTTGCCTCAAATGTGTCAGTACTTACATAACTACATCAACGTACACGTACAGATTCCCTTGCTAATTGCATTCCACATTTACAAAACTCAAAATTTTGCTTCATATTTTTTCATTCAATAACTTTTGTGATCTTAAATGATATGTTTTTGTTTAGTTGTCAATTACTTTAATACACTAATTCAGTTTGTGTAGGACATTTGGCAGTCCACACTGAACCCTGGCCAATCCCCCTTCGTGGGTATGTGACAAATATCAAGGAAGAAGAAGAAGAAGAAGAAGAAGAAGAAGAACGCTCGGTCACCGGCAGCTAATGCTTTCTCTCCACATTCGGTTCAGCAGCATTGAACCCTTCTCATTTTATATGTGGACCGGTAAGTTACGCTCTCGCGTCGTACTCTTAATGGATGAGCTTAAGTGTCCCCAATAATGTAGCACCTTACACTGATAAGGCGTGATAGGGGAATAATGGAGCTGGCAAAAGAAGCTTCCGCCGTTGCTATCGCAATTCAACAAGGGTTAACCAGAGCTAAACCACAACTAATTTTTGAATATAGTTTTGTCGAGGCCGCATACCTCCGACGACTGGGTTTAGTAAGCATATGTGCATGTGGCAGCAAATAAGTCTACACGAGAAGCTGGCGCGACCTAGCGGATAAAGTGCCTGTCGGCGGTATACCGTATGGCTTCACAACCAATATATTTTAGCGGAGTTTTAAAAATAGATTGCCTTCGGAAAGACGTAGCCTACTTTGTCACAGAGTTCCAACCTCTCGTCAACGTTTGACAACCGGCTGCCTAATTTGGCGCTCTGCGAAACGGGAAATATATTGCGGAAAGTTGTGTTTAGGTATGTTTCTCTTCCTACACAGAGTAGCATGTCAGCGAAATCTAAACGCCGGCAAAATTATCTGTTTTTCATTAAAGAGTCTCTCTCTATATGGGTCGACCTCCCAGCTCGAATCCTAATAGGTATCGCGGTGTTGTAAAAATACTGCGCCTTTGAAGTGGCCTTTCAACTTTCACTATATAATCTAGGGTGTTCATGCTTACTCTGCGCCAAAAAAGCTATTATAGGTGCCTTGTGAAATTTGAAGACTGCTTTAAAAACATTCCCTACCACGCATTCTATTGGCACTATACTCCACTTTTTACCCCAGTCTGCTGCGGTGTCGCGAGTGTCCCTTTGCTTGCAAACACGGTGTTGGTCTATATGTGAGAATTGCCTGGCGATGTCTTCGGTCATGACGCCACGTACGATCATGGCCGATTACGTCACCAGATGATGACGGCACAATCTCGCGGTGTCCCGCCGAAACTCGCGAAGAAGTGTGACACTTCTAGCGGACAGGCACACATTTCGCCTTAAGCCGGTCTATGAAGATTGAAGAAATGTTCCATCAATGTTCATATTTCTTACTTGTGGACATTCCAACTGCAGCACTGTAGATGCTCACAGCGCCTAGGGTTTGCTGAAAACAAGAAAAAAAGGGTAAATATATTGCGGAAACTCACCTGCATGTAATTGAAAAACATTATCTCTTGAATTAAAAAGTACCGATACAAGGGCGAAGAAAGGTATAGAAAAATATTCCCCAGTAAACAGCTGCCTAAAACAAGTCCTGGTGCTATGAGTATAAACTAAACGAGAGAAAAAAACCACCGACAGGCTCAACAACGAAATGTGTTAGCAATGTACACATCTCCTATGTAGGCCTGGACTTTGCTAAAACACTTCCAATTGGCCGCTAATGGTTTTGGCTGCCTGGGCACCACCCATCGAGATACTCCACCAGACCCAGCGTTGTCTGGTCTAGCAACTCCGCAAATAAGAGTGCGTACAGACAGGGAGTGAGATGCAGGAGTGAAGTCAGGAACGTAACAAAGCATAAACAATTAGGCACTAATATCCACAGGTAATAATGACTGTTGGCTTCTGAAGCTCCTTCCCCAGGAAGTGGTTTCCTACAGCCCAGGCCTTTATCACAGGCGGTTGCACCTTTTCTTATCTTACGGCAAGGTCTGTTCGTCATCGCACAACTTTATTATTTCGTTTCCGCCATTCCCTTTCCATCTCAAAGTGTAGTGCTGCAGGCTTGACCTTGAGACGTGCTTCTCCTCTTGATGATTACGTCCCACTTTACATTAAAAAACGTTACTCTGATTGGCAACGTGTACCGGCGTGCATTTCTTCAAGAACCGACTGCCGAGCTACTGCTGGAAGAACGCACTGCTAAGGAGGCTTGTCCAAAGGAAGCAGTGGACAGGAAAACAATGGAGCACGAGAAATCACGTGTGCAGCGAACGGTATGATGATGATGATGATGATGATGATGAATTGATTTATTGGTATGTTCATGAACTTTGAGAGAACCCTGCCGTAGATTTTCTTCACTAGCACAGAAAGCGCAACGCTTTAATCGTGTACAGAGTCAATGTTAAGCCACCAAAATTAGAGAGTAGGATTATCTTTAGGAAATGAACTGACATGAACCTGATAAGAGGTTAAGTGCCTTATTATCGGTGTCACATGTGAACAGTAAACACAAATACATTTTAGGTTTACCTTAATTGGTCCGGATTTTCAAAGCGAAACAATCTTGTGCTTCCTACGCAGCTATTTACTACTAACAACAGCGTTTCTTTGTGATTTCGACGTCAGGTGTTTAACATAAGGCGGTGTCAGAGCAGCGAAAGTGAATTATGGACGACACACCGCAGTGGTGCTTTCTCTATCAAATAAGAATTCGGTTGGTTTTGAAAACACGTGTCACGTCACTGAAGCTGCTGAGAGCTTACATTGGACTGTGGTTTGGTCATAACATTGTTCATCAGCTAGAAGGTGCTGCCTATCTTTGAAATTGGTTTTCTCCCTTTCGCTGCGCACCATAAACCAGAAATATACCATGATTTCGATTTGAGGGCTACTTACACTGAAGAAAAAGTAGATCACGCAAGCAGTGACTCCCACGCCGTTCCCAAAGCGCATCCGAAGATACTGAAATTTCAAAAAGAAGAGCAGTATATACAAATCAGCTTTATGCTTGCCAGCATATACTATAAGGCGCTGGCGGCAATGCCGAGCTCGTATTCCGAGTAAACCTCTGAACATTAAACTTCTATGCTGGCTGGTAATTATATCGTCTAGCCTTGCTACGCTGCTGTTTATGCTGCACGAAACTAATCCACGAGTGCATTAACTTTGATTAAAATAACTAATCTCTAGACCCTCTTATTTTATTAATTCATAGCGGCAGTGAAAGAACACGAGTTCATAAGAAAAACATGAAACACACGAACAAACTCTGCGTGTTTCCGCTTTTGTGTCCGTGTTACTTCGCTGCCTTTATGAATAAAAATGTCAACCCGCCAAAAATTTGATTTACTCCTACTCTACGCTACCATGGAAAGAAATTTCTTCCCCGGGAATTGTCAGTAAATGCCCCCCCCCCCCCCCCCCTCATCGCAGACTCTCGATAGATGTCATCATATACCGACAGTTTCATACAAATGCCGTTCCCTCAATCAAAAGTAATATTACCATAAACCTACCCATCACTTTCCAAAATTCAACTTTGGTACAGGTCCCGCGAGGCTCACAGACATGACATGAAAAATGGTAATAATAATAATAATAATAATAATAATAATAATAATAATAATAATAATAATAATAATAATAATAATAATAATAATAATAATAATAATAATAATAATAATAATAATAATTGTTTCACAGGAAGGAAAGGCACAGTATCTGTCACACTTGCTATGTGGACACCTGAACCGCGCCGTAAGGGAAGGGATAAAGGTGGGAGTGAAAGTGGAAAGAGAGAAAGAGGAGCCGTAGTGGAGGGCTGCGGAGTAATTTCGACCACCTAGGGAAGGTGGAAGTGAAAGTGGAAAGAGAGAAAGGGGAGCCAAAGTGGAGGGCTACGGAGTAATTTCGACTTCCTGGGGATCTATACGTGTGCTGACATCGCACAGCACACGGATGCTTCTTTGTTTCGCTACCATCGAAACGCAGCCGCCGCGGTCGGGTTCGCACGTTGAGCAATGGAGACAGTATCAGATGAGACGGGCTAAGTAGCTCTGATTCGAATTGACCTGGAGAAGTCGTTTGACGATTAAAGCTCGACACGATTTCTTGTTCGCGGTCTTGGAGCATGCAAACATTGGTGACGTTTTGCTCAAAGGCTAAGGCTGTGCTTTATGAACTCGTATACATGACTAATTGTTATCCAGG
Source organism: Amblyomma maculatum (assembly GCF_055883805.1). Lineage (NCBI taxonomy): Eukaryota > Metazoa > Arthropoda > Arachnida > Ixodida > Ixodidae > Amblyomma > Amblyomma maculatum. The sequence continues at coordinate 41,436,149 of NC_139352.1, forward strand.
AGCTGTAAACCAATACCACTAGAATCATCTGTTCCTCAAGGATATCCACTGTCTTCATTGTTGTTTGCCTTATATCTGGAACCTCTCTGTCTCAGTATAATTAACAGTGCAGCCATCTGGGGTTTCTCTCTGGCTCAATGTGAAGTTAAGATTTTAGCCTATGCTGAGGAAATCGCCCTGTTTTGTTCTGACAAAAAGTGTGTACTTAAGGCTTTACACTTGTCGAAATAGTTGTGCGTTGTATCAGGTGCGACTCTTAATTTAGATAAATCCAAAGGCTTTTGGATGAGCTATTGGGGCACTAGACCAAGCCAGTTTGGAGGCATATGCTGAGACTGTAGTCCTATTTAGTACCTAAGGGGTTCCGCTGCACCAAGTTCTCAACAGCGTATCTACTGGGATTCCCAAATCGTACCTATGCGGCGACAAACGCAGGTTTGGATGGGTAGGGAACTCTCAGTGTTTGCTAGGGTTAGGTCTGTAACATATGTTTGTTTTGCGTATGTTCTTCAAGTCCTGCATAGTGCGAGGAGGAAGGTACAAGTAATATACAAAATATGTGCAATATTTGCGTGGCGCTCTCAATAGCGGGAGCCCATGCGGCGTAACTTGTTCCTTCCCTTAGAGTTTGGTGGAGTGGGTCTTGTTCACTTGTTTGTGCATCAACTTTTCTTTTTGTTCTTTTTCAAATCGGCAGACGACCCGTTTCTTGCAGCTGGGCTCATAAGCCGTCTTAGTCCTCATTTGCCTTACTATTTCGCACCGACTGGGCAGGCTCGTGAGGGGACTTTATGGGGATTCCTTAAGGAGGTTGCTGACACTTTTATTTCCTCACTGTGCTCTTCTCTATAGATTACCTTTATAGCCTCTCCAGAAAGCAGATGACCCAGGTTATCAATGAGTCTTTGTTCCCTGCACCATTGTATCGGCAGCCTTAACTGGCGTTTTTAGACGCCACTATTCTAAAGCATGTTAGGCAAATGTGCATTCAGACAGCCGCAAAAACGTTCTTTTTAAAACTAGACACAGCGACGTTGTCTGTCAAGACATTTCTTTATGATAAGGAGATGTTTGTGCCCTGGATGGTGAATTGCTGTCTCTGTAACGTGCCTGAGAGAATTGATAATTGCTTTATTCTGTGCCGTGATGCTATGTTCTTTTCGGGCACATTGAAATTAAACCATATACTATTAGATTTTTGCCTCTTAACAAAAATCTTGTTGCGGCTTATGATCTATTTGTGTTGATGGAACTGTTGAGTTTTTGGAAAAGCCGTTCGATGCACAGGCATGCTGAGCCACCAAGATCGTCCAAATCCGTCTTTCGGGAGAAGTGTGCTTTGCTGAGGAGTTCATATGCTGCACGCGAAGAAGCTCTAAATTGGGTGCCATACCTAGATACATGTGTGTGCCTTCCAGAATTTTGATGTTTTGTTGATGATGAATTGTCGGGCTAGGAGTATGGCGGGCTCGTATTAAGCAGCCCGGTAACTTCAGACGTGGACAAGTTTAAGAAATTGGAATTTTTTCTTTTTTTACGGAAGTTTTCCCACGCAATGAAGAAAAAGAAAAAACCTGGGCGTCGCGCAGTGTTAAAGAGCTGGACTGGGGTTCTAAGGGATGGAAATTTGATTCCCCGTTGGGAGACAAGGTTTAATAATTTATTTTTTAAGTATCAGAGCCGCTGCAAAAGCGTTACACATTTGCTGACGCCAACAATGAGCAATTAAAGGCTTTCGCTTTAAAAATTACAGGGTGTCTAAGATGTCTCTTAAGAAGAGAATGGCGAAAGCCTACCCTTTTTCAACTATCGTTTGGCCATCATTGGCGTTCGTTGAAGTGCTACATATATTTAAAATAGTTTACAGAAAAAGAAGGGCGCAATATCTATCGCACTTTCTCCGGCAAATGTTTCGACGATACACCATCGCTCCTGCCCGTGGCGTTCCTTGACGCGTGTTAAAAGTGTGGGATTGCAGATGACTGGTAAGCTAGACAAGAACGCATCTCTCGTAATTTCGCGGGATATAACAGATCTCGCGCATGGGATTTCGTTCCATGAGCCTAGAAAGGATTTTCGCTTCAATATTCTGCAATTTTGCACTAATATTGTGCTTAATTTCACACCTCGCTGAACATCCTCCTACTTACGGAATAGAAACAAAACGCTGCCAGTCACATCAGCGGGGCGCAGACGAGACTGAAACCTCTATTATAAAAACCACGAAATTGAGATGTCCACTATAGTGTCGATATGGACATTAAGGAACCCCTTAAGGACTACCTCGGGACCCTTGTAGAGAAGTCTATTGTGGAACTCTCTCCGTGCAGTACACACCAAGCTAACCATTCTCCATGTAGTTGGGTCTGCAAGGACTGCACAACAAGTACAAGACTTGGAAGGCACACTCAAGTTATTGAGCACACTTTTACTCAACTGCTATCTAGGAGGTGTACAAGCGAAGTTCCAAACATCGATAGTTGACCATGAATGACACCGAGCAGTGACCTTTTACGAGAGGTTCCAAAAGGCAGCTCAGACGGCGAAAACAGCTCTTCTCACCGTTGTTGGTGATTTCAGAGCACATGCTGCCTGTGGGAAAAGTGCTCTCACTAGGCGAATTGATAGAAAAGTATATCACCTATATTGCTGCACATCGCCTAACGTGAAGGTGGTATAGACAATAAGCTGTGGCGAGAACTACTGACGGAGTGCAGCAGAAGTAGCGGCCCAGCTCTCTCATGAGTCTGTACGTCGATTAGTAAGACCCTGTGGTACATGGGCGTATCGAATACGAGCGTGTTGTAACTTGGAGGGCATCTGCCGTATACATGACTTGGGGGGTAAACAGAGTGCTCCAATTCGTGGTCTTTGTATAGGTTTTCATCAGGTTTTCAAGTTTTCACCAGACAAGCGCGAGCGCTTGTCTGGTGAAAGCGGTGTCACGGCGACTAAGGTGTGGAAGGGGGGGGGGGGGAGAGGCGGTGGGTTTTTCGTAGATCTTTGAGTCTTTCGCTTCGATGTTTTCAGGGTATAGCCCGCTTATCTTTGGGGTTGTAAATATTCAACCAAGAAGAAGGGCAACTCGGAGACGTGTGGCGAGCAAAGGCATGCTTCCATTCGGTTCCTTTTATTCAGTGTGGGCCGGGAGTTCATTACAGAAGGACGTGGAAGTTTGTGGTTTGGTGAATGTACGTGCTTAGCTTGGCGTGCATACTTAGGAAGCTTGTTGGCGGCGACGGCATGGAGGGCGTTAGAGGTGTCTGCGCGCACTGTGATTATGTTGTTTGGTGAGGGTGGAGAATAATAGTTTTGGCGATTACTTAAGATTAAGTTGATGTCGGAACAGGAACGCTAATGTGATGAGGAACGTTTTGGTGGTGGAGGCGAACAAACGAAGTTGTAGCGTTGCGGTCAGAGAAAGATACATCTGTGTAGTATGTGCCATTGAAGGGGGTCGTGCTTAGTGGGGTGACATGCTCTTGCTTTTTGGCGCGCCGAGTACCTCTCTGTTTATGCTCGGAACATGACCTGGCAAGACATTTCTGCTCAGACGGGTAGCAGACACCCGCTGTCAAAACAAGATACACTCCGCTGTGGGAATTACGATGAGATAAATGAAGACTGCGCTAACGAATGTTTGACGTTTCTGGAGGAAAATACCCCGTCTTTAGCCAGACCGTGACCTCTATTGCGGTTCTGCCATGTACACCTGCGTATGTCATGTGCTTGCGTATTTGCTTTTCCTTTGAAAGTGTCTGTTCTGAGTCGTTTTTAGCTGTCAACTGTGTGGGCATACAGCTATATAAAATATAATTGAGGTCCCACGTTTGCTCGAGGAGTCACAGGCTCGACCGACGAGCGCACATGCAGCACGTGTGCTGGAAAAGCTGTAGTGCACATGCCGCTTTTTCTGCATGCACACTTCAGGTACAGGGATGATTTAAAAATATGACAAAGGCCACTGAAAGGCCACGTCGTAGTAGTAGTCGGCACCGCCCTACTGAAAAAATTGTATGAGGCAAAACAATCACATTTTCTCCACAATACCACTCAATTCACATAAGAAATCACATGCAAGTCACATATAATTGCATAACGTCTCATAGTTTCTTGAACATTATCATAAATTCAGTACGATATTTTATGATAATGATGTGCACCGTATGAGAGTCTATGCGATTACATGAGATTTTATGAGGTTACTGCCCTGTAGAACTTTTGGTTTTTCAGTAGGGCGGGAGGGGGAAAAATTGGTGGCTGTTTAAAAAATATTCGTGTGGTGGTAATCGGCGGTTCTTGTGTTTGATGACTGATTTGTGTACGATAGCCGATCAGGAGGTAGAGAAATCATTGTAATGAACGTAGGAATGAAATAAATGAAAAAGAAGAAAAACTAGAAAAAAAGAGGGTTAAAAGGTGTCAAAGGCTCAGAATGAAAAGCCATGTTTGATGATGCTAATCAAGAAATTTAAGAAAGTGTAATTGCTCAATCAATTAGTTGAAACAATTGCAAAACATGAAAAATTGGTAAAAAAGGTTCATAAGTGTCGGGGTGCTAAGAATAAAAAGTCATGCTTGATGGCAATAATTGTGAAAATTTAGAGTGTGTTATGTATGAAATAATTGATTGATATAATTAAAAAAAGACTGGAAATGCGTTCAATGATGCCAAACTGTTCAGAATGTAAAGCAAAGTTTGCTGATGCTAAGTATCTGTGTATATAGAATGGAACAAATTAAAAGATTAGAAATAAAGGAATAGGAAAGTTGAAAAAAGTCCTCTGTGTACATGAAACGCTATCACGTCATACCCCGAACGGCGGAGCTTAAGGGTCCCCTCATTTTTCCACGAGTGCCGTTTCTCAACTGTCGAGGTGCTACTGAGTTCACTCAGGCTTTTCAACAGCGCTCGTAGTAGCGTTAATGACCTTTGTTTGTGAGCTGCCGCTGTGAGCAAGGATATCTTCTAAAAAGCGCGCGTGGCAGCAAAGATGACATTTCTTCGCTAACTATTATCGTGATCGACGGAATTAGATTTGATTACTTTTTTAGTATGCATTGTTTTTACCAGCAGCCATTTTTATAAAAACGGGAAAAAATAATTCGCGGACAAAAACTGTCTGGTGAACCTCCCCTAGACTGTGCCGCGGTAGACCTCGGACTGTAATGATCGGCGTGGTTTTAAGCGCACCGCGACACACTCTCTCCGCCTCATCAATTATTCGTCACTTGTGGTAACACTTTTTACTCTACCATGTATGACAGTCGCCCATGTTACAAAAGCTGGCGCTGAGAGGAAGAGCTCTGGGTGGTGGTGGTAAGCATTTAATACAAAAGGAGAGGATGCTTAGAGAGCCACCCCTAGTGGGCCACTCGCCTTACAATACTAGGTGTAGTCCCTTATTCCGAGACTCCATTGGTCTGGGCCGCCCCACGAGCTCGCTGGACCAGCGCTTAATTGTTGTACCGCAAGATCCAGGCAGCCGAGCAGGGCCGCCTCCCAGTCCTCTCGGGTATGGGAAGGAGTTTGGAAGGAGTATGGGAAGGATATGGGAAGGAGCCACTAACGTCTTCGCGTCATACCCTGAAAGGCGAAGAATAAGTGTCCTGACCCTGCCTTGCTTCCATCAGTTTCTTTTCTTGGAGAGGTGAACTCAAGCACCTTACTACGCCATTGCTTAGCAACTTCACTGGAAATTGAGTAGTTTGATGTTAGGTTCGTGTGCGTAAAAGTAATGCTTTATAATATTCTACTACTCGTGGCTCATTTCGGAGAATGTTACTACCCATAAGCTCTGAATGCTTTAGTCATCCGAAGAAACTGTCACGCAAATGTAAGCTTCAAAAGAATAACGTAAGAAGCCCAATTACCGGCTATATCCGGCTTTACTCACGTGTTACTGATAACTCGCGCGGATATTTTTCGGAGGGATCATTTTCCAGAGGTTCGGAGGACTCAGCCCAAGAACACAAAGAAACCATTTTTATAGTTCGTTCAAAAATCCCGTTATTAGTGTAAAAATGCTGGTGGCTGTGGAATTGTTGTGTGGGCATCCCCGATGACTCGCAGCTCTGCGGGGTTTGTTATGCTACAAGTTGTTTCATCTGGGTCAAATGTGTCTGCTCGAGCTTGGTTTAAATCGAAGAAACGTTTTCCGTCGGGCAGACATTCAGGGATCCTCCCCCGACAGGACTTTAAATGTCTAAATGATTTCGCAAGGAAGTCAGAAAGTAAGTGCCCTCGTGTTGGCCGACGATGAAGGTGAGTCTGGCGTGGGCGACAGTTTTCAGTTTAAAATATTAGCTGTAGTGCTGTCATTCGTAAATATAATCTGACGCTGGGATTTGATCTGAGGTGTCACACGAGAAACAGGAGCTGCTCACTTCTTTGCACGTGGGGCATGCAGAGCGGGTGGCGCTCTCTTCATCTTTTTCTTCTGCTTCGCTTCTTCTACCTTGCGCACTTGCGTCTTCTTCACGCACATGCCAAGCTTCAATCATACAGGTACATATCTCCAAAAACACAGAGCATTGCCTGCAGTTCTCCACAACCTTCCGGTCCTCTGCCTAACATTCTCCTTTCACCACCACCGCTGCCCACCTTGATCGCCTCCTGGGATCTCCCCATTCAAAATGCCCTCGACACCTTTGTGTTGTCTATACCCGGCTGTTGTGTCCTTAGCGTTGGTAGACAGCCATAAAAAATTTAACTAGAGCAAACCATGCCCGATATAGTGCTTAATCAAGCTTCCGCTTTGTAGATTAAGCTCAGCCGGCTTGAACCACAGGAGGCAACGGCCGGAAGCTCGACGTAAGAACCCCAGCGCTCGCTTACACGGTTACTTCACAGACAAATCGTTCTGATACGTATTACAAATCTGCCACCACCTGTGGTTCAAGCGCAATTTAAATCCCCTGAGTTGTCCTATGATTTGAGCTCACGCTCGACATTTGGTTCCGCACGTTGAATAGCTAAAACCCCTCGTTTTGAAGCAGTACTGGTATCACGTAAGAAGGATGCTTGTTAATTGAGGCAGCAAGAGAATCTAGTGACAACAAATTGCTCACCAGCGATATGTAGTGAGCGAAGCACCTTCGCTGTTAATTCGATGTTAATCTAGTTTAATCCTCCACCGATGCCCAGAAATGTATACTGGAATATAATAGTTCGAAATAAAGCGTACAGATGTCATCATAGCCTGAGTACACCATTCAAGGACAAAATCCTCTCCCATATTTTTTATACGCGATCCTGGTCCATCTATGGTCACCTAATCCTTGCAAACATTGTAATATCATCCGTCCATCCATCATTTAGCTGTTCCCTGCTACATTTGCCTTTCCTTGGATTCGAATTTGTTACCTTTAAATAGCATTGCTAATGCTCCTCTTGCATAACATAACCTGCCAATCTACGTTTCTTCTTGAATGCGTGGCATGTCATTAACCCACGTGTGATCCTTCACTCACTCCGCACTCTCCTTGTCATTCATTGCCCTAAATTTACGTTAGGCTATTTTTGGCAGCCGCAAGTTTCCGTTTCATAGGTGGGCAGCGGAAACATATACAGCTTTTATACTTTACTCTCGCGGTCTTGAACTGCGGCCAGTGGCACCGTGTGGAGCGCCTCATATTTACGCTATACTGTTGATCATTTCCATGCTGTGGAATATTTCTTAAGTTATCTTCATAATAATTAAAGATATGCGATCTTGCTTTTCTATTCTAAGTTGTTAATCATGCTTTGCAGTTCATTTCATGAGTTACTTAGCAAGTTCGCTAAATGTGGCGCGAGTTCTCTGGCTTGCCATAGATCCGACGGCCATGTTGCATTTGCAGCAGGCGAATGTGGTCCATTGCATGGGGCAGCCGCCAGCAACAGGACGAGCATATCTGGTCTCTATTTATCATATTACGCAATACTTTATACGGGAAGGGGGAGAAAGGGAGTCCTCTAAGGGGAGTCCTCTAATTATGTGTGTTAGAGCTCTGACCCGTTACGAGAGAGGAGTAACAGTAGTCTCTAATGAAACATGTTACATATTGCGCGAAAGTCCGCGGAAACGCTGCCTGGGGATCCTGTGCGTTTTATTAAAAAATTCTGCTATTTAAGTATTTGAATTTTATTTCGATGTATCATCCACAGTGCCGGAGAGAAACAGTGCAGACTTTATTTTATTCTCATTACACACTCATACTTGCAAACACTTGTGCGGCAACCCACCTAAATACAGTAGTGTTCACTTGCATGCCTGTAAATCGCTTGACGTCTGTAATGCCCCAGCTCTTACGACAGCCCGCCGCAAGCCAATGCACTCATCCATCACCGCAATTTAAGCACGTGTCAAAGGAGTAAGACAGCTACTGTGAGTTTAACTTCTGTGACTCGAAAAAAATCCAGCTCAATAAACGGATAGTCCAATGCAAACGTTTTGGTTGGGATATAATAACCTCACGCCTGGAACAAAAATACACGTGGCGGTGGCCACCAATGACGAATGGTATGACACGTTGCATGGAAAGGCGCAGTATCTGCGGCAGTGTAGTTCTAGTCAGCAAGGTTTAGTAAGTAATGACAGAAGACCCTATGCACCAGCATCCATCCAAATTCAGGCAATGAGGTCTGCGTAGAAAAAAAAAAGGCACTACTCTACGAGGTAGTGCGGACCTCTTGGCGAAGAAACAATACTAACTATTACGTCTTCATCTAATATGAGTGAAATAAGGTCAATGCTTTGCTCCACAACAACTCTTGTAGATGAATTTAGCGCAAGAGCTTTGACGAAGACAAGAGTAGCGCATACAACGAAAGACAGGCGCTACGGCCAATTGTTTGTTGGCGTGTGGCAGAGGAAGTATAAATACAACTCGGAGCATGCGCAAAGATGCCGGGCACAGCAAGCAAACACATCACGCAAGCGGTATATGATTATGGTAAAAATGAGTTAGGAAAAATACATTCAGCGTCATAAATCTGCAAAGTAGTACTCGCACCACACTTCTCCGCGCATGTCGGCACACTCCTAGAGTGATTACAACGAAGAACCACGTGTTTCACTTCACCAAACTCGCATTCCGCTTACACCGCGCTTGAGTGGGAGGCTGGTGCGCACCTGGAAAACACTGCTTTAGGACGCACCTTCGTTCGACCCTGCTCACCGTCGGGTCAGAAGACCAGTAACCCGCACCGAGACCAATGCGGGTTACGCAGGGTGCTAGTTTATTGAACAATTTTAACAGCTTCTGCCCTTGGAGATTTGTCCGAATTTATTATGCGCAGTAGAGCTAGTCTGCTTGGCTTGCTCGCCGAAAGATGCCAAGCGTTTTTCAAGCGGTATACACGCATACGTGAGTGCCTTGAGTGTTTGCATTTTACCCTGGGCACCCTTTTAAGTAAAAAAATAAAAAAACAACCTTCTCCAGTGACCGCGTCTCGTTTGGCGTCTGCTCCTTTCTGTGCAGATAGAATGAAGCAACTGGGTATAGTTTTCATGAATGCTGGCATGCTGTTTTAAAGTTTTAAGCACGGAATGCTTTTAGCTTTGTCTGTCGGCACACCGCGGGGGATCATGGAGTCTGGAAGGACATATAACACAGCACCGTATCAAAAGAACTAAAATGAATTCTGTAGAATCTTCCGTAGTTAGTTTGGTGACGACGAGCCGCCCTGGCGACACAGCAGCCCCTGCGCTCACAAGAACGTTTTATGCTACGCGTGGCGTGTGAAACAAGCGCGCGATGCGAAGGTTTAATTGGTTTGGTTTGTGGGGCTTAAGGCACCAAAGCGACTAAAGCTATGAGAGGCGCCTCAGTGGAGGTGTCTGGAGAGTGGAGGGTTCTTTAACGAGCACTGGCAACGCACAGCACACGAGCGCCTTGCTTTTCGCCTCCATCGAAAACATTGCCGTGGCTTAGGTCAGCTAGGCCAGGACATAACATAGAGAAAACATATGTGCCTGGTGCTGGCCTGCCTACTCCTCTCGAATACAATCTAATCCCATCCAATCCACTGTAATCCAATCAAATCCAAAGCAATCATCATCATCATCATCAGCCTGATTATACCCACTGCAGGGCGAAGGCCTCTCCCATATTTCTCCACTTAACCCGGTTCTGTGCTAGCCGCATCCACTTGACCCCTGCGAACTTCTCAATCTCATCCGCCCACCTCACTTTCTGCCGCCCCCTGCTACGCTTTCCTTCCCTTGGAATCTAGTTTGTTACCCTCAGCGACCATCGGTTAGACTCTCTTCGCACTGCATGTCCTGCCCATGTCCATTTCTTCTTCTTAATTTCTACTAGAATGTCGGTAACTTGAGTTATTTTTCTGACCCACTCTGCACGCTTTCTATCTCTTAATGTTACCCCTACCATTTTTCGTTCCATAGCCCTCTGGGTTGTCCTCAACTTAAGTAGAACTCTCTTGGTTAGCCTCCACATTTCAGCCCCATAGGTGAGTACAGGCAAGATGCAACTGTTGTATACTTCAAAACAATCAAGTATAATCAAATACAGTTCAATCAAGTGCAGTTCATTCAAGTGAAATATATACACTCCAGCCAGTCCTGTCCAATTCAATACAAACCAGTGCAATCGGGTCTAATCCAGTCCAATCCAATCCTGACCAATGCTGAGCACACGCTCGTTCGAAATGCGCCGCTGACTAGCCTACACACTAGAGAAGGGGAATTAAAATGCGCTGCTCACTATGTCTAGCTATGTTGTTGCTTTACAGACATGTTCTTTTTGTTGCGTCTTGACTGCCAGATAGCTCGGCGAGCGCTAGTTGCTAGGCAACTAGCGTTCGCCGTTGTCTAGCAGTTGCTAGGCAACGACTCTGTGCTTACCGCCACGCGAAACTCCTCGTTCATGGCCAATGTAGATTTCACTACAAAAGCGGCCACCGCGGCCGGGATTCGATCTCGCATCATTGGGCGCAGTAGTCTCGCGCCGTAACCACTGCACCACAACGGCGAGTCCAAGCGAGTCTATGCTCCGTGCTGCATCACTAACGACACAGTGAAATCCTAGTGACATTTAAGCTAAGAGAGAACGCCGCAAGTGTTTTGTAATATGTGCACTTGCAGACAAGCGGACTTGCTCGAATTAATAGCCCCGTCCTTCGGCTTGACGCGAAACTCACTGTAAACAAGGGACGGTGGTGCGTAGTTCACCTTGCACTGTGCATCCCGAGCGAAGCTGCGGGTGGATGCCTGCGTTTAGCCGAGACAAGATAACCAGACTCAAGACACGATAAGAAAGCCTCTACAATGTGCTACGCTGGTACGCCAGCTCAGTGTGTTGTTACGCAGCGTGTGATACGCTGGACAAAGCGAACGTAGCAAAGGGAGAACGAAAGAAGGAAACAAATGGCCGATGAGTACGATAACTGGTAACTCTGGAGGTGGTCAGTTCGAAACCTGCCACCGGACACCAACCGGTAAAATGGGTACAAGCGTTCCCCGTCCCGGCGCCCGGCTCTCTCAGGAGTGTGCGTTTGCAAGAGGCTCTGCTAACCCTGCTGTGCTCCCTAGAGGGCTGAAAGTTTCAAACAAACTAATGGCCTGTAGAGGTTGGGCTGACTGAAAGAAAGGGCCACACAATGGTCTTTTGCCGCACAAGGCGGACTTATTGTTGTCCAATGGCGGAACGGACCACTGCCATATCGGAGCAACTATTTGAAACCTATGACCCCTTTCCCAAACATTTCACCCCAAAGAGCCGAGAACCAGGCCGGGGGAAAGCTTGTACCCATTGAAAAGCCGGTGGGTACCCGGCGGCACCAGGGATCGAACCTGGTACCTCCAGAACACGAGGCGGATGCTTTACCACAAGGCCACGCTGGCAGCACATTGCAATATGCTAGTGCAAAAATGTGACAGAACACTTTCTTTAAACATGGAGTTTGAGCCTACTTTATATTGTTCCCCATAGCCATATCCTTCAACTAACTGCAACTACACAATTTCCAGTTTTTCACGCTAAAAAAGTGGCGCTTTCATGACACCTAGGAGCCGTAGTGGAGGGCTGCGGAATAATTTCGACCATTTGGGGATCTTTAACGTGCGCTGACATCGCACAGCACAAGGACACCTCTTCGTTTCGCCTCCATCGAAACGCAGCCGCCGAGGTCGGGTTCGAACCCGGGTACTCCGGCACAATAGTTGGGTGTCTTACCACTGCACCCGAGCCGGCGCTTCGGCAACCGGAGCCTCACAAGAAGAGGGGGGGGGGGTACACTCAGCGATGAACGATGGGGACAGGAGCGCGCGTAGCACCTGGAGAACAGGAGGAAAGGAAGGGGGAGGTGGTTGCCGGAGGCAGGGCCAGCAGCGACTGACTGATGCCGCTGACGCCGCTAGTGAGTGAAGACAACGTGACTGTGTAGAACACCGCATACAGCACCGTCACCGTCATGCAGAAAGAGGAGGAGGTCCCCCCCTCCTCCTGCGTGGCGGCGAGGGTGCACTCAGGTTGCCGAAACTCCGGCTTGCTAACAGCGGATCACGGTGAGTGCATGCCGTTCTCACTCGCCTCACTCGCTAGCGGCGTCAGGGGCATCAGTCAGTCGCTGCTATCCGTTGTTCGTCGCGCAACGTTCCTAGGGGCCCACGCGCTGCCTCCCGCAACCTCCCGATAACCCAATTGCTCTCTTTATTTCTCCAACTAGAAAGCTTCTTTCATGACAGCCAAGATCTGTTAGTGGAGTGTCTCCTGAAGGAATACGTGTGAAAAATTAAAAAAAAAAAATTGTCTATAATTGTACATACGTCTCTTGCTCGAAATCTCTGCCTCAATCTGTCGAAAAGGTGAAACAGCTGATGAGCTGCGCTCAAATTTCGCATTAGGAAGTAACGTAATCGTGGGCAATATTTTTCTCTTACTACATTTAGTTTACGCTCACCTACTAATCCCTTCACATGTGCCTCAAATATTTCACACATTCGTACTAGCATGCAGTGCTAGGTTACCACGTTGTTCAAATCCCGGTTTTAAGAGACCTCCCGGTATAAGGTTATAAGTATAAGGCCTCGCTTAAACCAGGCTGTACCAACGTGTCTGCATGGGGTAGGAGTATGGCGTGCTTGGCTCGGTGTTCTTGAGCCCTACAAGGTTGCTGCCTATCACACTCTCCCACATTAAATAAGCAATCTCAGTTGGCGGCTACTGTCAACTTCGTGATAGCATGTGGTGTTATATCAAACAAATAAGTGCTCGCGACGGAGGCGAGAAGCAAGGCGTCCATGTACTGTGCGATGTCAGTGCACGTGAAGAAACCCCAAGTGGTCGAAATTTGCGGAGCCCTCCACTACGGCAAGCCTGAGTCGCTTTGGGACATTGAACGTCACAAAACGTAAGTGTTCGTCCATGTCAGCTTCCAGCTACCGCCTGTCGAAGGAATGGCCGCAATTTTTAGCTCAGAACGTCGACAAAGCCGATGCTGGATTTTGCGGAGAATGGGCCTATAACGATATCGCTTTAGTAACCAGTGCAGCCTAATTTAGTTTATACATTGATGTAAAACACTAGGTACACAAAAAGACAGGTTACGGGAGCTTAACTAAAGCAGACACCCATAATAGCATTAATATCTGCGACGAGTTCAAACAATAGAATAGGAGAAATGCTATAATTAGCACAATGTAATAGGTTTTTGTAATACTTTCTAAGCTGCTCTTGGAGATTGCTCAAAACTCGGTCACCGACTAGCATGTTTCTAGATCGCAGAAAAAGTACGGATATCATTGCCCCTGTTTAGCCGTTTTGTTGCATTTTCTTGGCCAGCCCAGTATGCTGTTATGGAGTTTGAGACTTCTCTCCATTGCTTTGTATGAAGGTAATTACATGGTGGTGCTATGTGTACGACATATTGTGCAAAAGATAGCATATCTACAAAATCAGGTTAGCATTCCACTTCACAAAGATATGTGCGGAATAAAAATATAAATGTAGTTCCATATCTCTATATACTGTCGGGCATCTCACAGATTGTGGAAAACATTTGCTTCGAAATGATAACCATTTCTGTTTAAGTATTTTCAAATGATAATATAAATCATCGCTTGTTATTACGATTTTATTTATCGAAAAGGCACTTAAAATCTTGTTCCTTTCGCTCATCTGCTTCTTAAATTCTTTCATCACAAACAACTTCTTTTTGTTTGGTCTCTAGGCATTAGGAATACTTTGTGTTTAGAAAAAGTTTTATTAGACAAGACACTCACATTAGACATTCACATGAGCGGCGATAAATGACCAAAACAGCAATTGCACATGATTAACAACAAAGGAGTGTACATAAAATACACCCTAACGAACAAATACATCACAGATCAGTATTTACATGCAAAATAAAATTTGGGCAGATCGTGATGATGATATATCCAATTTTGAATGGCAATGTACATGAAGGTATAGACATGTGTAAAAAATTTGCCAAATAAAATAAATATAAACATATACAGAAATCACATGCACAGTATGTATTGAACATGTGGGTTGCAATGTGAACAGTTGTGAGTGTACATATATATATATATATATATATATATATATATATATATATATATATATATATATATATATATATATATATATATATATATATATATATATATATATATATATATATATATATATATATATATATATATATATATATATATGTATATATCTGCATTATATTGCAGGTACCAAGGTGTGTTAAAAGCCACTAAGTACACGTCCATTCGATATGTGTGGATGCACATGTGTGTTGCGATGTATACAGGAGTGAATTGACATAAATATTTACATTATATTACAGGCACCAGGGTGGTTTAAAAACCACCCGTACACGCCTATCCGACACGGAAACAAAAGGGCAAGTCCATTGGCGAAGGAACTCTCGTTCACCAAGGTAGAAAAGTTCCTCAGCCAGAAAGCTTACGATCTCCTTTCGTTGACGCGCCAGGACAGGGAAAAGCGCACGTCGGCACCGGCACGATGCGACAGCTTCACAACGATTGCGCCATAACGCGAAAGCGCCAGCTACAATCAGCAATCGTGCAAAGCGACCGCGAGGACATCTACCATTTATCTGAAATCGATTAATACCTAGACATCTGAAACCGGCATGAACTGCCTTCTAAAAAACACGAGCAACGACGCATTGCTGGGCCATGTGACGATTGAATTCCTGAAGTGGGTAGTTGAGGCACTGCGCGGTCCGCACAATTCCCCATCGCTGCAGCTGATCTCGTGTAGGCAAAACCCCCCACTCCAAAAGCCACATAAAGTCACGTAAATGCCCTGGCAGAAACGACGCTGTGAGTGGTAACCAACAAGTGTATTCCGCCCTTCGCCTACGTTCCGCAGGCACCAGCGGAAGTAGTAGCGTTCCCATGGACTCCACTACTCTGTTCGCCGAGACGTCTAAGTCAGGGCTCACATGACGGACGTGGCGATGAAGTGCCACCATACACGAATAAAAAACAGGCATCCGGAAAGCCTGAGGTCTCCTATTCAGTGGTATGTCAGGCAGAAGCTCCCTCACATTTGTGCCTAAAAAATAGAAGGCCAGCACCCGTGCTGGGCACTCATCACCCTGCAGCAAACGAAGAAAGCGTAGAGCCAGCAAACAACAGCAGACTGACAAAGAAGGGAAGGCGAACCCACCCTTCGAATGTGGCTGGCCGAGTGCCGCACGGCATACTATAGTTCCGTGCGACCTGCCCCAAAAAATGAACTTACAAGAGACTGAAGGGAACGCAAAATTCTGAGAGGTGGCTGCGTTAAATGTGCGAGGTACCATATTTGCCCGCAGAAAACAGTGTGGACAAGGTAGCGTTTCTCCAGCATGGGTAGTTCAAAGGAACTGGCTGTAGTCACCTTGCTGCGTACCTCGTTTAAGACGGAAGTCCACACCGAAGCTGGTATCCCACATGCCTCATAATCAATGCCAAGTATGCGGATGGCGTCGCTGTGAATAATTGATAGGGCACCATTAAGGCGCCTTCTGGCCTGCCAGTTAAAAGATATTTACTTTTTTTCAAAATTGAGAGCAGCTCCAGACTCCTTGTCGTATCTGTCGAAAAGATGAAGGCAGCGCAGCAGGCTCGCTTCATCACGCAGGTACAGCGTATTATCATCCGCGTAAGCAGTCATACGCAGCGTCTGACACCCTGGGGGAGGGAGGCCACGGGTACTTTGGTCTGTAATTATTGCCCTCAGATAAGGCTCTAAGCTGAGAGCAAACAAAAGAGGCGAGAGGGGACAACCTTGACGGACACCTCGGGTCATAGGGAAAGGGCACTTTCCCACCCGCTAGTGGGAATATTAAATTTTGCGGAAACTGAAAAGCATGCAAAACGCCGAATATGTAGGCATGTTCTATCCGGTCAAAAGCTTTTTTCCGATCTAAAGAAACAAAGATGCCACTAGCTAAGCGTTTTTGCGTGTAATCAATAATGTCTCAAGTGGCATACGACAAACTATGTATTTCCCTGCCAGGAACAGAGCACACCTGATGACAACCAATAAGGGAGGCTATCACACCCCTCAAGCGCCGAACCACGATGGCTGCGAGAGCCTTGTAGTCTACGTTTAGAAGGGTGATCGGCCTCCACTGTTCTGGTCGAGATGTTCCAGGATCACGTTTTGGGATCAAAATTATTCGCCCTCTTTGAAAGTTCAGTTCAGTTCAGTTATACGGATCTTGGTTGACAGACTAATGTCTCTGCTCTTTACTAGGCGGTCAAGGCTAACCATGGCTCTCTTTCCCAGAAGCAGGCGTCTCCTAATTTCATGGCTGCACTCTCCTTCCGTGCTAATCTTGGAGCCCAAGAAGAGAAAATCTGTCACAGCTTCCACTTGTCCCTTGATGCTCCAGGACTTGATAGGGCATGCTCCAGGACTTGATAGGGACTTGATAGGGCAACTTTGAAAACTGGCCGGGAAATCTAAATGCTCAAAGCACTGTCGAAGGACATTGGTCAGTGCTGGACCGACAACGTCCCAAAAACCCAAATAAAATTCCACAGCGAGTCCATCAGGCCCAGGCGCTGACCCGCGTTTCATTGATTCTAAAGCTGTATTTACCTCTTCTAAAGAGGGAAGTGCACAAAGCACATCATGCATCCCCAGGCTGACCAGCGGCAACCCAGCTAACATTGGATGCGTCTCTACAGCTCCTACATCAATCGTAGCATCTGAACACGCCATGCCTTTGAAGTGCGTCAAGAAACGCATACAATCCCTAGTTTGATGGGACGCGGAGTGGGGCGCTCCGCTCAACGCTGAGCTATGGATGTGAGTTCTCCGTGCAAATCGAAGCACCTCAGGATGTGCAGATGGACTACGTCTTCCACGCCAAGTCGCCGCCGAAAGGGACGAGGCTCCAATAAGGCACTGATACCGGCTATGTAACTCGTCGCACCATGCGTGCATCAGAGGGGTATGCCAACCCGCTCTGTGTACGATGCGGATCTTTGCAGCTGTGTCTACCAGCTCCTGAGATACGCGGCGACGTAGTGCATCATCATAAGTGTAAACTACAGTCTTTAAAAAGCAAGGCAAGGAAGTTGCGGCTTCCTCGTAAATAAGCTATTATTTTCTTTGTCACTGCCGATTTGACGCATTACATTGAGGTTAAGAACTATGTTTACCATTTTAGTTTATCATGTATTTTATAGTGTCGTGCTTAAAACAGTAACATTTGTATTACCACACATTTGTGTTATCACGTGCCAAGAAATACTATTTAGGAGAGCTCCTAAGCTGCGCACCGATGTGCATTGTGACTTGTTGCGGTCTTAAACATCGTGGTTTTGCCGGTGGTCTAGCGGCATAATAATATATTACTGCACCGCCCGAATGACACAAGCTGCATTGAAGATATTCAAGATTAACAATACCAAAGTTTTTATGCAAAACAATCGCTCCTCTAGGTACAGACAGAAATCTCTTCAACTTCAGGAATTTATCCGGCTTAACAACACGAGCAATTTATCTAGGCTCATCTTGAAAATGAAAGAAGTCAGCCTGAATTTTCCACCTTGTGTTCCACTTCATGATTTTCTGTGTGCAAATTTGAGTTATCTGAATCATTACAAGATTATATAATAAGTTCGATAACAGTATACGGTGGACATTACAAGAAAAAACGAAGAAATGGAGGCCGTCATATTTCACCCTTTGCGGCGTCCTCCAAATGTTCTTAAGTTGCCACGTTGTCGTGCAGTCGGTATGTTCGTTATAAAAAGAATGACTAAAACCTTGCTTCTAGCCTCGTGGCGAATTATAGCAGTTGTTACAGTATTCTACTTTTTGAACTTTATTGCCCAGTGTAAAGCATTCAAGTGTTGGCTTCACTCAAGGGGATAACAAAACAATTTTTTATAGTACCTATTATTTTTCTGCATACACATTTAAGAACCAAATAGATACGATGATTATTATTTCTCATTACTACTCAGTCAAAAAAAAACTACAGAAAATTTTCTGATGTTACGACAGGATTTCTGTGCGGTTTTTGACGGGAAACCTGTTGTGACAACAGAACATCCTGTAGCAACATCAAAAATTTCTGTAATTACAACAGAAAACTGCTACAGAACTACAGACAACTGAAATATACTACAGAAAAACTACACAACTACAGTAAAGTACTACAGAATTACAGAAAAATCTCATGGTTACGACAGAACTACAGGATATTGTGTCGTATTTTTGACACAGTTCTGTAGTTTTTTTCGACTGGGTAAGAACATAATTACCAACATGATAACTATACACGCTATTTCCGGTGCGTGATGTCTCCTTTAGTTCAATAGCAGAGCTCTGTGTAGTTTTTTATAGGCCCTTATTGCTATTTTAGGTCTTGTGCTCTTTCGAAAGGCGTATTCGTTCTGGTATCTTGGTATCCGTGGTTATATTGGCTGCAGTAAACAAACACTGGGAAATCAGCGCTAAACGGATTCTTTTGAACCTCAGCCGTTAAGACAATAGTCATACTAGGTTACTATCAGTGCAAGTGCCGGTTATGGCATGAAACGTATAGAAATATTAATCAGGATAAAGACAGGAAATGTGTCCCTTTTGGAACGGCGGCATTATGACACGGTCAGCAGCACAACGCGACCGGCGGCGGAACAAAATGGGATTATTGCCAGTCAGCTGACTCATATAATCTATTGTTTATATATATAGGCCACGTGAACCCATAATATTGTGACCTATAAATCGGCTAAACAGCGAAAGCATTTGCTTGCTACAATCTAACTTGTACATACGTCTGGCACTGACGCTGAAACGCCGTACACAGAAAGCTTCACAAACGCGATACTTAAACCTCCTTTTTTTTTTCTCTTTTTATTGTGCCGAGAAAGCGAACGAGGAAGTTTTTCTTTTACTGCTGAGCAAGACCTATATATACGGACAGCGGAAATAACAGACATCTAGTGCGATAGCGCGCCCAGAACCGATGCGTTTCGCGCCACCATTTTTGACATCTGCGTTCGTGTAGGCGTTCTTGAACGGAGCGGGGAATTCATTCAGAGCAATGTCCTATTTGGCGGGCCGTTGTTCGGACAGCGGCCGGGTTTCATGATGCACGAGGACAACTGCAGAAATAAACTGGCACAGAACAACAGGATGCAGTACATCTGTTGAATTGTTTTGGAAGTTGAATACATCGCTTAGATGCGCGAAGCAAAGATACTTTTGGGCTGAAAATTATGCCCGTACAAAGCTTCCGTACAGTCAAATATTTCTTGGAAATTGATTGATTGATTGATTAAAACGTTAATTTCCACCGATTTAGGAGGCCCTATACTCCCTGCTCCTGGCACGCAGGCCTGACCTGGAGAGCGTCGTCGGGTCGTCATAGGTAAAAGCCTCTGAGAATAACCAAGGGCGTAAGCTGCTGGACAATATGCAAATAACTCCGGCTTGGAAATATGCTATGTAATATCAGTTGCGTAATTAAAATGATTGTGACAATACATTTCAGGGGTAGCATAGACACCAAGATGCGTCTCTTTGCGATGCAAGATAAATGAAGTCGCTGCAATAATACGATGTCCAGTTATTTTAGGGTAGCCTACTGGGCATCACCTAGTTATCCTCCCTGAATTTCTATTCTACTATTTCTCTCTTTCTCTCGTTCGACGTCTTTTTACTTAGTGAGGAACACGTGGACACGTTTGGAGATGAATGACTCTGCTCCAATGATGGCAGCGTTGAACAACCCTACCCACATTACACTATAATGCGCCGCAGTAAACAGGAACGGTAGCTGTTTGGTACAAAGTACGAGCATCAACGAATACTCTCAATGCAGAGGCTGTACTAAAGACTACATAAACGCAAACTAACGTGGGCCGAAAAATAGCTGCTGAGCTCCGACCCCCCTCCATTACAGACTACTCTTTGTATTATAGAAAAAGTCGATTTGATCCATGTTGTTACTTTAGTGTGACCTACGTCACCAAATAACATCAAATGCAATTTCCACCATATCCGCCTTGCCAGTCTCAGCTAAGCATGGGTGCAAGGCATCCGTAAGCATATATAAAATTCATATCGCTTTGGCCGGTATTTATCCGTGGAGTAATATGTTGCTCAACGCAGTCTAGAAATGTATTACTGACTACAGCATGAATCGTTACATATCCATCTTTCAAGACATACTGTCACATCAATAGGCTTGGAGAAAGAAGAGACAAGGTTTGGTGCCCGTGTGCGGTCGACAAGAAAAATCGACATTATCAATTATATTATGTAACCTATAACGAATTCTGGCCAATCCCCTACTGTGGGTATATGCCATTCCAGCGACGGAAAAGAAGAAAAAGAAGGTGCGTTCGAGCGACGGGCAATCACTTTTTGGCTCTTTAGCTTTCCCTCCTGTGCATATTGGCCTTCCCTTTGGTAGATACATTTTTACTGTTACAATATTATGTATATTCTTGCTTTTTAAGAACAGAGAATGGGAAGAGTTATATATGGTTCTAACTACTCGCATACCAGTATGATTTAAAAGGAAACGTTAGGCCATCCTTAATGCATTTGCGCGAATAATCTGACCCTGTAGCATTATTTATGTCGTCGGTATAGAGGAAAGTTTCTTGCGATTACCTTTTAGGCTTCCTTAGTTAAGTGGTTACCTATGTGAATTTGTTTAGCGAGAATTTGTATGACAGGAGTCTGAAAATGGGGCCTTCAAAGTGCGAACACTTGCATCAGTTCCGTTTATTCGGTTTGCTGGGTAAATGCTGCGCATTGTCGAGCACGACTAGCAACTGTAGCTTATTCGTGATGTTGTCGTAGACCTTGGAAGACAGGCGTCTCTCGAGTCCGATGGCAACCAGCGCCGTTACTGAGCCGAAGGTTTCGTCTTGCGGAGTATGGCCGGTCGGCTGCGCCCTCCATATGTTGATATGCCACGTAACGGTGGCAACTTAGCAGGATGCTACTGCTTTGAATTTACGCGGTCTTTTAGAACGAACACATGCTGTTAAAGAAACTCTGTGGCAGAGTTGTGGAGACGTGAATTGAATAGTTTCTTTATCAGAATGCTAGATGCTCTTTACCGCGGCACATTTTAACACGGCTCAGAAGTATATACTGTAGCGCTTGACACTGACGGGCCGCCCACATCACCAGGGATAGTCAGAAGCGTTGTGACGTGAGTGCGTTATATTGGGGGAGCTAATTCCCGGCCAGTGCACTTGTGGCACAGTAACGTAAGATTGTTTGGAGGAAAGTGAATTTATGCGTGAGTAGCCAGTATAATAAAGAATAGTTATAAACAAATAAACGCGGCAATTGTGCATCGCAAGACTGATTTTTTTGTGCCGTAACCAAGCTTTGATACTATGAGGAAGAAATCTGCATCTATTACCTGCTGCTTAGCACTGCCCCTCAAGCTTCTGGTAGCTTTGTCAGGGTCACCTTTGCATGCGGTGGGGAAAAGAACTTCTGATTTTTAGGATACAATATTATATAAAGACAAAGTAGAAAAGTATGCGATGTTTAGACAACTTTTTCTCTTGCTGTTTCTGTGGGTGACATTAGAAACACCGCTGTCTATTTGCGGTACTTGAAAAGCTGTTCAGGGATACACAAAGCATGAATACATTCCTTCGGCGTTTTTCACACAGTTCCCAAGTTCGGCGAGAAAAGAAAAACAACGTATAGAAATTTTGTTTAGAGTAAAGATATCGGTATGGAACCAAGCACTTTGGCTATTATACCTCAAATTTGTTAAAAAATTTCGCTTTAAGAATGACCTGTTGTATTACTTGTACAAAACTTGCTTCGCGTGCTTTCATAACAAGGAATGGCGACCGTTAGGAAAGGCATCTTTACCCGCCATCACCCTCCCATTACCATGTCCTTATCTCTGGCAGCTAAAAATCTACATTTCCATAAACACTGCTTCGAGATATGTCTCACAGGACTTTTCGCTTACCTGAAACACCGAGGTGACCTTCAGGTGGTATAAAACCGGAAGGAAGAAGTAGATGATGCAAGGCGTCGTCAGTGCCATAGTAGCGATGTGCCAGGCGAAGTGAAAGCCGTATGCGTACTGGTGGGCCGACAGACTCACCACTCCCACACCCGATGCCACTGTTGCCAAGAGAGAGACGGCCAGCGACCACCCCGGAAGGCTTCGACTCCCGAGGAACACTTCCTCCTGCTGCAGTCCTTTCGTAGGAGAAGTCAGACGGTTGCCTTCGCTTGTTCTTCTTTTCTTACTCTTGCGCACCGAATAGTAGAGACCGAGGGACAGGCTGGACAGTGTGAGCACGCAAAAGGCAGCATAGTCGAGCGGATGAAGGTCCAT
Source organism: Amblyomma maculatum (assembly GCF_055883805.1). Lineage (NCBI taxonomy): Eukaryota > Metazoa > Arthropoda > Arachnida > Ixodida > Ixodidae > Amblyomma > Amblyomma maculatum. The sequence goes on from NC_139352.1 coordinate 41,458,980, forward strand.
CAGACCGGAAGAGACTGCAACGTTGTGGCTATCGAAGCGTGGCGAAGTCGACGTTTCTGGTCAGGCCACTGCTGAGGGATAGATTAAGGCAGAAAGCTTGATTATTTGTTATTCGTTAAACACAGAGAGCGCGATTAATGAATGTGGAGGGTAAAGAGGAGATTTGAACTCAACTTCGAAAGAGAAAACGTGCAAAGTATAAATCATGCCCTTCAGAAATCAAAATGCGAAGTATTCAAGTGAGGAAACTCTAAACCAAAACAAATTATCAAGGATGCTATCGCAACGACACGATTCAATCGTTTCCGTTTTTCTTGTTTTGTACATAAGCGCAGTATTGACGGCTAGACGTTTTTATTGCCTGTCTCCTTTGTACCTGTCTTCTTTTTTTTTAGCTTTTTGCACGCATGTAAAATTTCACGTAATGTTCCGGAGCTCGAACGTGGCCTCGAGCCTGTAGGAGGCAGCGGAGGTGGCTCAGCTACAGAGCCAGTAGCAGGCCCGTGCATTTTCTTTTCCTTCTTCCTATACAGCCACACAACAACAACAACAACATTAACGTAGCAATAAATGGTGTACATGTGTTGTGGATAACGTTGCCTGATAATAAAAAGCGAAGCGACATTCGCAACACCTAGACAACGTTACCGAACGACATTGGAAGATAGGTAAAATTTCGGCAACGTTTCACTTTGCTTGGCAAGACCCCTTCGCACGTACAGTGCCCACACGTTGCTCTCATGTTGCCACTACGCATGCATAGCCATAGACATCCACGCTATGCTAAAAGCCTATATTGAGGGTGTCAACGTACCCCAGCAGCGTACGCCACGACTCCCAGTCAGTAATGAAGCTCCTAGTACGAGTCAAAGCTGAGTCCCATTGTGTCCTCTAGCCGCTTCACTCAGATTCATTCCCTGAACCTTTATAGCTAATCCGGTAGTCGTGACGTTGACTGCTGGGTGTTGTTTAGGTTGACGTTTAGGTTTACGAAGTTTAACGCCCCAAAGCGACTTAGGCTATTAGAGACGCCGTAGTGGAGGGCTCCCGCAATAGCGACCGCGTGCACTGATATACTCGTAGAACAGCACACGGGCGCCAAACTTTTCGCCTCCATCGAAAAGCGGCCGCTGAGACCAGGGATTCGATCCTGCATCCTTGCGCACAGTAGTCGAGCGCCCTGATAACTCCACCACCACGGCGGGGCGAATAAGGTCATGCACCGGACATGTTAAGTGCTCGGCGGCGACGCCGTGATGCACGCGACGCAAGCCGTTAAAGTGACGTTTCGGTGCGTGTGAATGAATTAATGAAAACTTCATTGATTCTTTAAGAAGTAGTAGCGGTAGAGGACGGAGTCTTCGTCTTGAAGTCTGTGTCCTCCTTGGCCGTGGGTGGGCCCTTAGTCCAGGGCTCCACTGAGTCGGGCCACCTCGCTTGTGTTTGCTATGAGTGCACTTTGGGCCTCTAGCTCGCAGCTGGTGAGCCGGCTCTCCCATTGCTCCGCACTTGGTGTTTTGTGTTTGTGAAATGCTTGATTCCAGCCACGGTCACAGACTGCGAAGGCCGGGAGGTAGTTAGCGCCTCGATCCAAAACTGTACAGTCACGGAGGCATAAGAAGTGGCTATCGCACTGGCCATTAGGCAAGGAAGAGAAACGGGAGAGAGTCTGACGATACTGTCGGATTTTCAATCCGCGTGCAGAAATTTTCAACGGGGTAAATTATCTAAGGTAGCGCACCCAAATCCTTACTTCCACAAGCGAGCCAACAAAACAATACACTTAAACACTAGTGTGGATTCCGGGGCATGCAGCGATCACGGGGAATTTGTACGCAGACAGGGTAGCCCGAAGATATGAAACCTACCGTGCGCCCAACAGTCTCGCGGCAAAGGACCTGATTCCGCTTGACCCTGACTACACCACAATATTAAACACTACAAAGGCTTGCGGAAAGTATATCCGGAGCCGCATAAAAAGCTCAGCAACGAGGAGGCCATAGATCTGAGGCAGCTACAACGGGCACCTTCATTAATTTACACATATTACACATGATGCATCCCACGACATTCAGAGACGAGTGCCCGTGGTGCGAGAAGACCCCTACCCTGTACCACATAACATGGGAATGCAGCTCACACCAACTACAAAAAATTGAAAACCCAAATGAAAGACAGTGGGAGGCTTTGCTGGCCAGCTCTGACCCGGAGGCTCAGCTCTACCTGGTCACCAGAGCTCGCAAACTGGCGAAAGCCACTGGTGCCCTGGACTGGAGGCGCCAATCGCTCGTCAGCTTCGGCTGAAAGGCGAAGAAAAGATCCCCGAGCAGTTAATAAAGTTCACTCACTCACTCACTCACTCACTCACTCACTCACTCACTCACTCACTCACTCACTCACTCACTCACTCACTCACTCACTCACTCACTCACTCACTCACTCACTCACTCACTCACTCACTCACTCACTCACTCACTCACTCACTCACTCACTCACTCACTCACTCACTCACTCACTCACTCACTCACTCACCTCCGCACTCCCATGTGACATGATATAGTGTTGGTTTTGCTCCGCACCACGGAGAGTTGGCGCTGTACTGTGTTGCGAACACCTTATTTAATATGTATAAATTTGGGAAGGAGACTGTTTGCAGTTTTCGCCATTCTGTGGCTTCCTCCTTAGATAAATGTTTATGCGGTGGGGGGTACTGGAATCTTAGCCCCTTATATAGGTTTAGTAATTCCGAATAACTGTCCCCGCAGTTAATCTGGGGTTCCTCCAGGGTTAGTGACGTTCCTGCTTGGCTAGTCATTCCTCGAGCTAGGTTGTCTGCTCCTTCGTTGCCCCCGATCCCTGCGTGACTCGGTATCCAGATTATGTTGTGTATTGGTCGCTCCTCAGGGAGCGGACCTCCATTGAGGATCTTGAGTGCCGTACTGTTAATTCTGCCTCTAATACAGTTCCGATACGCCTCTCGTGAATTCGTTAGGATGTTAAGGGATCTCCCTGTCCCCTATCCTTCTTTCGCTGCAAGAGCGACAGCAATCTCCTCTGCCTCCGTTATGTTAGATACTTCGGCTGTGAGGCTTGAGATGTGTTCTCCGTGGTGGTTTACGACTACTGCTACTGCGCTATTTTTGTGTGTTTGGGAGTATAGGGAGGCGACTGTATTGTCCCGATGTCCCATGGTCCTCTCATAATGTTCTGCCCTAGCCTGTCTCCCGTGAGCATGGAGGTTTGGATCCATGTTTCAGGGGATGGGTTGTATGCATATTGCCTTTCTTAGCGGGTCTGGTATTGCGACCCTGCTGTTTTGTGGCTTTTCTATTTCCCGACCTAGCCTTGTCAGGAGCGCCCTTCCAGTCGTTGTATTGCTAAGTCTTCATATTTGCGCCTTGAGCTGGCATTCTACAAGTTCTTCGAAAGTGTTGCTGATTCCGAGTTGCATGAGCTTGTTGTTGGATGTATTTCTTGGGAGATGAAGATGAAGTGCTGTTTTGTGTGCCTTCAGGAGTATTGCCTGCGCTTGCTCCCTTTCTGCTTTGGTAGACACATGGTACGGCAATGAATACGTTACCCGGCTGAGCACTAGGCTGTTGACTAGCCTGAGTGTGTCCTCCTCCTTTATGCCATACCTGTTGTGCGCTACTCCGCTGATCATCCGGCCTACTTGCCCTGCCGCTTTGCTTAGCAGGCTGAGTGTGTGACTGCTTTTCCGGCTTCCTTGTAGCCACATGCCGAGGATTCTGATCATCTTTTGTTCCGGGATGTTCTGGCCCTCTAGTTTTACTTCGAGTGGTGCGTCCGCAGGGTGCCTACCCACTCTGATGAGCTCAGATTTTCGGTGGAGCATCTGAGTCCTCTTTGTTGTGTGTATATTTCAATGCAGGTGGCAGCCTCTTGTAGCGCCTCCTGCTTCTCCCCTAGTGAGCCTTCAGTGGTCTAAATGGCGATGTCGTCCGCGTACATTGCATGACGAATCCCCTGAACTTGGATGAGTTTTTTGGCGGGGTTGATCATTGCTATGTTAAAGAGTATTGGCGAGATTACTGAGCCCTGCGGAGTGCCCTTGCATGGCGTCTGAAAGGTGCTACTCCGCAGGTCTCCTAGGCCTACTGTCGCTGTTCTGTCCGTGAGAAAGCTTCTAACGTAGTCGCGGATCTTCTTTCCGCAGTTGGTGGTGTTCAGCCCCTCCATGATGGCGGCGTGGGATACGTTGTCAAAAGCCCCTTTAATGTCGATGGCCATGACCACGTTCTTCCCGTTCCTGGGCATTGTTTCGAGTACCTCGTCTTTTAGTTGTAGCAATATGTCTTGAGTTGATAAGTTTTCCCTGAATCCGAACATGGTGTTGGCGTACCACTCTCCGTCTTCTAGATGCATTTGAATTCGACGGGTAACTATTCTCTCGTACAGTTTGCCTAGGCATGATGTTAGCGAGATCGGTCTGAGGTTTTCAATTTGGAGTTGAAGGGACGGTCGCAGCGGAGTGGAAACACGCATTAGTCGTTGTGATCCCCAAGCGAGTGTGAAAACAGATTGTGGTTAAGCCACGATGTTGAAAATTTCGACGTAATATTGATAACAGGAAGCGGCGCTGTAGCGTTCCAATGCCCAATCGGTTATGTTTTAAATAGAAAGTGGCACTTTAGTGCGCGCTTGTAACCAGACATAGCCGCCTCAGCGTTTTTTTAAGGTGGAAGCCTAGGCTGTGTTGTGTCCGCAAAATCGGTCGTCAAAATGTGTCGCCTAATATGACATCACCTGTCATACCTAGTCATATGTGATTATTAGTAGTTAATAATGTTAACAAAATATGTCAAAATGGTTACAAGTTATAAGAAATAATGATAAAGATAGTGAAATATAATAACTGACAGGTATCTAGTGATAACATAATTAGTAGGAAGTATTCAATGATCTGATAATTAGTGATAATACAATTAGTAATTAGGTGATTAGCGATTAGATAGTGATAGGTAGTTAGCAAAAATTTCGCGGCAGTGCTAATGTTTTTTCAATCTCCCAATGCAGTTTCCGCAGTGACCTCTATGTTGTGATTGTCTGATGCTTTAGTGTACTCAAAGGTGTCTACATTAACTGACTGCTGTTGATCAAGCTCGGGTGAAACTAAACTAGACTGAACACATACAGGGCAGTTCCTGGCCCTGCTGGGCCGGGGCGGTAGGTTAACGTCGCTGGCGGCGGGGGCTAGCCAGCCACCGAATACTTATCTGTTGTAGGCCGTCATTGCACCCGCCACCACTTGGTGGCGGACGACGGCTGTTGTTGCAGCGCGCGTCTTTCTCTCCCTCTTCTTTTTCTTTCTTCTCTATCTTCTCTTCTGTTCGCACGAGGCAGCGGGGGTGGCTCAGCTAGAGCCAGTAGCAGGCCCGTGCATTTTTTTTTCCTTCCTACAGCCACAACAACAACTGAGCACACAGCTTGGGGCTACCTATATTGCATCCCTGTCGCGGTTCACAAAATAAAATGGCAGAAAGGCACTAGCCAAGGTGTTTATTCGCAAGGCTATGCCGATAGGGTGAACGGCTCTTTCGTCAGTTGTGACACAAGCTTTCTCGCACTACAGTCAGCAGATAATGAGTACATAATACCAGGACGCACCCGCCCTCAATCGCTAGTGTCGCGTTAACGCTGGTATGTAAAGAATTTCTGTTGCTGCTGCGACTGTAGGAAAGAAGAAAAAAAAGTACACGGGCCTGCTAACTGGCTGAACCACCATCGCTGTCTCGAAAGTGTAAGAATTGAATTCAGGCTACTCATTTTTACTATCGGTATAAGAGTAGAATATGAGAAAAGGTAAGAAAAATTAGCGGAATGTTCTAGTTTACCTTCAGTAGTAGGCGCAGTAGTGCTTTTAACGCTGCTTTTTGATTCGGCAATTTATTTCATATTTTTGTTTTCGTTGGTTTCAGGGTCCATAATTTCTTCGTAGACAGCCTTTTAGACGTTAAAAGGACACTTTTATCAAGCAATTCCTGTTACGTGATATATGAATGCAATTTATTTTCAGTCACAGCTACTGATATGCAAACTTAATTTGCGCGTACTGGACAATATTTCGGCAAAAATGTTCAAACCACATAATTTTGTTCAAAACATTTAGGTTAATGGGCGCTCCTGCATCGTGAATGGACTCATTATTTTCTTTTTGACGAAAAAAGAAATCATAGCTTAAAGGGTTAAGAGGACGCTTATGCTTCGATCTGTGAAAAGACGTGGCTTCGACTGCAATATCGCCTTTTCCTTCCATGCATTTTCCACACTGAGAGACACAGAGTTTGGCAAACTGATAAACTACTTTAAATAAATATAGATTGGTTTATAGGAAGATTGAGCGTAGTATCTGTCACTTTTTCTCCGTGGACACCTGAACAGGATGGTAAGGGAAAGGAGAGGAAGGTAGGATTGAAAGGTGAGAGAGAGAGAAAGAGGTGCCGTAGTCACCGGCTGTCGGGTTAGAACACGGGTACTCTGGGACAGCAGTTGGGCTTCTTAACCAATGCGCCACCGTCAATCGCAATAAAATAAACTTATCAGCGAGGAACAAGAGTTAGGAAAGAAAAGAATAACACAACGCTCACCTTGTTTTTTTTTGCCGCAGGTAAGCGCTTGACGAGGAACTCTCTTGGGTGCTGACTGTGTGGCGCGCTCGGCGTCTGAATCACCAATGCTACCATCACAGTTCGCCGCCGAGAGCTTTCAGACAGCGTCCCAGCTGTGGCGTGAATTCTGGGCTTCATTATTTGCACGTCACAGTTACATTAGCCTTGGAGAACTGCGCTCACATATCCTGCGGCGCGTTTGGGAACAGAGGTTAAGCGAGCAAACAGCAGCTGTGGGCAAAAAGGCGACACCACACTAGCGTGTAATGGTGGCGCAGCTGCTCTCACTTTGCTCTGAAAACATACATGGAGGCATGGGAGCTACTTGGGCTACAGCGAAAGCTTCCGTCCATGCTTTATTTATTTATTGTACCTGAAGGGCCCGGAGCATAATAGCAGGGAGTAGCCTTTAAAATACGTATATAAATATCAGCACCAAAACCAAACAAAGGAGAAATACAAGTGCATATTGTTACGAAGTAGCGGTTGGCAAAACTGTTGTATATACAAGGCTTGGGGACGTCGCGGAACGGTCAGCAAAAGATCAGTTTTCTAGCCCTCGTGCCTTCGCTCTTCACCCTCTTCGTCATCATCGCACTGCCTGCATCGCAATGCTTGAGAGCGCCGCGTATCAATATTAGTAGGCGCAAATACACAGGAAGAAAATATCTCAAGAAATTTGTTGAGAAAAAAAACCAAGGGATCTGAACTTTTATTGCAATGATGCTCGTGAAGCTACTTCACTAAAAGGAGATATATTTGCTACTTACACGCTAGTGATGGGCTAGGTGCAGCTGCCACCTAACGAGAAGGTAGGAAACCTTACGTGCTTTCTTCGAACTCGGGAACCGAATCGACTATTCCCGTCATTCATCGCACTCCTCTCTCAAAAATATCAGTTTTGAAACGTCTTTTTATTGAATACTGAAGGCCTTGGCGCCATCCATGGCTCTGGTATGTTTTACTTTTTGAAGCGATACCTCTGATTCACCCATGCCCAACATTGAATGTTGCCTTTCTGTCCTAATGGACCTTCGTTTCAGTCACGTGACGCTCCGTGCGCTAGTGCTCGCCTCTCCCCTGTCAGGAAGAGGAGGAGGACTAATGCAGATTGGTACGTTCTGCGAGTGAATGCGTTCTCCTCGCGGCTGTAACTGCAGCTTCTCTGAGTCACGTAATATGTCAGGATAACGGCGCCTAATCAAGTGATAATTCCGTTTGTCGTGAATATAGTAAGTGCGCTGCCTGGCTGGGGCGGAAAGCCATGGGGTGGAGGCGGGTGCCGGGCCGCATCCGCCGACGGTGCATCGCAGACGTCGTGACGCGTCAGACGATCCTTACGATAGAGAGCGGCACGAAGCTGAGCTGGTGATGAGGAGAAAGTTAAACGTTAATTTCCAGAAGAAAATCTTGTGCAGGGGCTTCCGCGCTATGTGGCCTGGACGCCCTGGGCTTTGGCGACCTGGGTTAGACGCTCCATGGCCCCGAGTTGGATTTGTGGGTCCCAACTAATCATAGCGGCTTCCCACTACTCACAGGTGGAGAGCAGCAGATCCCGCGGAGCGGGATATCATGAACATGCCCACAATGTGTGTCCAGTTGGCCCTGTGTTGGCAGAGTTTATAATATGGCGTGTATAATGCAGGATACGCATGGGCGTCCGTAACAGGATTAAGAAAATAATGAGTCTGCAATTTTCTTCAGGTAATCTCCTGTGCCTTTTTGAGTGATTTAAGTCCTGGCGGTATATGCTATGTGCCTGACGGTAGTGTAGACTGATTTCTTGTTAGGAAACCATATGGTCCCTCGTCGAAATTCTGAATGGTGGTCCCACTGCCCGGCTGACGAGTCTTCGGCTGAAAGTACGGCAACCTCCTTCCCAGGAAGGAAGGACTGTGCTGGTGTCCAGATTAGCTTGTATAGGACGGTTTGTAGAAGATAGTGGCACTTTGCCTCCACCGGAAATCGAACCACCATCACTCCGATTCTCAGCCGATCATGCCAACCTACTACTCTATGCCAGCCTTATGAGAAACAGATCGTAATTCGTCTCGTTAGCCAGCCTGCCGTCTCCATTACAACGTAGGCGGTGCGACTGTGACTCGGCGGAGGATATTAGAGAAAGCTGGACGTGGTAACTAGGGGACACGTGACGAGAACAGAGGAGGAGGAAGCATGGGCGGCAGCAGCCGCACATCGACCGCCGGCCCAGGCCATCTGCTCGTAGTTATCGAGATGAAGCGGCGCAACGAGCACTCGCCATCTCCGCCAAGTGGAGGCGATCACCTCGAATCCGGTTCAGCAGTGACTCTCCTGCCCTGTGTTATTTGTGCGGGCGTCGGGCTCGACCAGCGCAATTGCTGACAACTGAGATCATCCAAAGAGAGGCAACAGCTACATGACCGTGACAGCCTTCATGCAGCGTCACGGTCCTTGTCCGATTAGGACATTCGCCCGAACTGAAAAGTCTCCCCTCACCTCGAAGGGGGCCTTGCCGGGGACGTCGAAAGGGTGATGATAGTTTGGTGGCTTATGTGTGAACTTAAGATAAGGCATTGTCGGGTGCCAAGTCGAATTGCTATCTGAAAATTGGAAGATGACTAAATAAATAGTCTCAAAGTGTGTTTAAAATAAAAACTGTTCTGGGAAATAATCAATACCGTAAAAATAGCCCCAAAGGCTCTCATTTTATCGCTCTGAAAGGGTTTTAGGCGCTTCCTGGATTTGTTTTTCACCGGTTCCCCGGTGCTGTTTAAATAAGATGCGGGACCCATCTTTGTCCTCTCCTACGTGGCATTCATTCCGGGGGGACGATGGTGGCGGCATTGGAAGAGAGTTGCAATTCCCACAGGAGACAGGGTATCAGCCGGGCTTCTCACTGTTCGGGAGCCTTGGCTGCTATGGCTAACGAGGTAGCTCTCGCGCTGGGCTACATCAGCAGGATTCTGCGATTCAGCCTGACCTTACCACAGAGGGCGGCCATCGATGGCCCAGGCACCGCATGATCCACGGTGAGGTTGAGGAAGCGAGCCTTAGTTAATCAGGTTATATGCCCTCTCTAAGCAGCTGCGATGTGGCGGCGAGAGCCCACGTTTAAACCAGAGGCAGGATGGAGGAGCAGGGCACGGTGGCCACGTGACTGCGAGGCTTACGTCACTAATACGTTCATGAACCCAGTCTGGGCGTTTCACGCGCTACCATACCTTAAGGACAATGATCTCTGCAAACACTCTGGGGCGAGAGGGACCCTCGACCACATAATTTGGGAGTGCCCACAATCTCTAGGGATAGGGCAAAATATTACAAGTAGAGAAGCCTGGGATACCCTGCTGCGAAGCGCGGACCCTGCGATCCAGCACCGCCCCGTCCATCTGGCGGAAGAGGCCGCAAGAAGCCAAGGGCTACCTGCCAGCCTCTAATCCGCGGGCGCACGACTCCCCGTTTCCGATGGAATTAAAAGTACAACCAACCAACCAACCAACCGGTGGCCAGCCGGAAGAACGAATGCGTGGCGCAGCTGTAGCGAGGCGCAGATGTGTTTCATGCGTAGTACCTAGTTTACACAGACGAACGGCTTTGGCGAATGGCAGCAGCACAGCCTACACTCTAAAATCGCGGGCTTGGCTCCGGCAGATGACAAGGACGAGCACTGATTCTTCTATGATTTGCGCGACTAGACGAGATCATATAATGTCAGAAATTTGGGAGGACCTGTCAATTCGGGATGCTCATTGAGGAGGGAGGCCGGAGACCATGGAGGAAGGAATGAATTAAGAAAAAGGTGTTGCGTCACATTTACTGAAGCTGCACGTGAGTCCTCCTTCCCACCCCTTGGGCCATGTACCTGCGACGTTTTCACGGTTTCAGCACATTTGCGCATGCGTCGCTAGCGGCGCGAAGGTCTGAGCGAGCAGACAGTGTTGCGTTGCATTGGGACGCTGTCAGTTATGGCACGCATCGAATCCCGCATACGATGGACTACTGAATGAAGTAAGCGTGAAAATGTGAGGCACAACGCCCGCTGTAGGCCTTGAAACCCTTGAGTCATCCACGAAACGCAACTATAGCACAAAAATGCGAGTTCTCATCTCTAACCAGCCGGATCTGTCAACAACGCTGTCGTTATGGGTGATGGAGATGACGCGAGAGACGAACGACACCTAGAAATTCTAGTGACCCCCGCAAAACCACCTAACTTCCACCCCAATAATAAAGCGAAAGTCTTTCTAGGTTCATGACGAAAATCTCGCGTCGGCAAGATTTGTCCGCGAGATGCGTCAGCGGATTTCCGCGAGTGACAGATACTCCGCCTTTCTTTTTCTGTAAACCGATTATAGACCGCCCGTTAACTTTGATGCGTTCAACGGAATGCCAGTTTTGTTCGACGAGGGGCACGCGAAGTACAGTGTGCCGCAGCAATGCTCAGGCTTTCGCATTTCTTCAATTCAGATTCTGCAGTACTCTATGTACTTTTCACTATTGAGCTCGGATCGCGAGGGCCTCTCTTATAGCTTTCCTTCCTCCATGAGAGAGAGCCACCAAACTTCCCGCCTCGTGTCAGGTAGGCTACTTCCAGGCCAAGAAGGAAAGTTAGTAGGACTTGGCTTATGTATTGTAGTTGACTATATGTAAAGTGAACCTTCATATCGGCTAATGGCTACGACCGCCAGGTGAGCAACGTGGTAACTCAGATCTGCATGGCAAGTTTTTATGCCATCTTGCTGTATTTCTTCATTGGCTCAATGTTTTTGCGTTGCATGTTCGACTTGACAAAATGTAAAACGAGAGCCAATCAGAATCATCTCATTCGAGAATGCCCCGATTCTCCCGGGCATATTGATGGAATCAGAGAGAAAGAAATCTGGGATGCCCTCTTCCGGAGCCGGGCTCAGGAGCAGCAAGCTCGAGTAATGCGTCTGGCACGGGATGCTTTGCGAAAGACGTTCCCCCTGCGGAGCTCCTTCTCCCTAGGGTCTTACTGAGGGAGCGGAGGGGCCTGTATACATCGACGGCAATAAATTTGTCTTTAACTTGAACTTGAACCACTATCATCCAGAAGATGCGTGTTGGCGAAAAAAAGTTTACAATCTAAAGGTTGGATAAGTTTACGCACGTTACGATCCCAATTGACTCTATTTCTTGCCATTTCTTCTTCAAGGAAGCCGTCATGGACAGATTGGACACTGGAAACGCTTCTCCCGGACACTTTCGCTCCCGGCCGAGCCAGGACAGATGTGTTTGCACAAAATACAAAATAAAAAGAAGTGGCCATAGCACGGCGGTAATGTGTGCCTAATTGCTTGCCTGTAGTCCTTAGTATTGTTCCTCTACCTCCGAGATTTCGGCCCATCTTTATAGCGGCATAGCTGACAAGCATCACTATAATTCTAGGAGAATTCAGTGATTATTGTTTTGGCATACGAAAAGTTACAGATATAGAGCGCAGATGGTTGGCTTTTGAAGTGAATGGAGTCGAAGTATTTTATACTAAAAGTATAAAAGCATAAAACACTTAGAACCGGGTTAAGTGGAGAAATATGGGAGAGGCCTTCGCCCTGCAGTGGGTATAATCAGGCTGATGATGATGATGATGATGATGATGATAAAAATACATTGTTTTCGTTTGCATGTATTTCAAGAAACTCCTTCTTTACTAACGGCGCGTGCATGTCTCACTCTGCGCAGTTTAAATGGAGTTCTACAATTTCGCCCCCTATAATTGGCGCGAATGATCTTCTCTCTAGGGCTGATTGAAACTGCATATATTGAGGTATAAAATAGGGCGACCTTTTCAATAGTTGTGGAGAAACGTTGCGTATTAGGAGTGATGCAACAAACGCGCGCCATATAGTGGAAATGTCTAAACTTAGGTGCTCGAGTACCGGCGCCCACCTAGGCGCTAGCTTAAGATATAAAACATACTTGAGGGGTTCAAGGCTGCTGAAGCGAAAATTGAACAGTACCGGAGTTGAGTGCAGGTTCTCACGTTTATATTGACACGCTGCATTCTTTATCTTCCCTTTGTGCTGATCGCGAGCGTGTGCCTCCTCGAGGCGAAGAAACCGACGTTCGTCTCCTCGAGGCGAAGAAACTGAAGTTCTTCTGTCGAAGCGGGCCTGCTAGTTTCCTGCCGCACTGTGACTTCTGTTACTCCTGTGTCTCGCGGTGACTTCTGATCAGAGACTTCACACCGTGACATCTGGTGGAGCTGCTGGGTAACGCAACCTATGCTCCGAACACCTCCAACCAGCCGAGACTCCAGCCCTCAAGGATCTCCTACCATCGAGATTACGCCTACCCATCAGAGTAGCCGACGGCTTCGAGGGCTTGATCCTGAATTCGCGCCTCTACAATTTTCTCGTACTGCGAGGCCGCCACCATTTTCTCCAGCACCACCTTCGGAGACAACACAACCACCCGTAATGACGCAGGTAGAGACCACTGCCCCCTCCTTCGTGTTGCAGCAGCCGCGGGAGATACCCATCTTCCAAGCCTTTCCCGGCGACGACCCGGAAGATTGGCTAGATAAATTTGAGTGAGTAGCCCAGTACAATCGCTGGGGCGACGACCAGAAACTGCAGCATGTATTTTTTTCACTCGACGGTGCAGCTCTTACATGGTTTGAAAATCATGAGACTACTATCACAACGTGTAGTTCCTTCAAGTACCAGTTCCTGCAAGCTTTCACCACCGTTTTTCGGAAAAAAACGCGCCGAGCTGCTCCTACAGACGAGAGTTCAGCTCTCTAACGAGAGCGTCCTCGTTTACTTCGAGGACATGAGGAGGCTATTCCGTCCCGCTGATCCAAACATGTCCGAAGAAAAAAAAACTTCACTATCTCATGATGGGAATTAAAAAACAGATCTTCGTTGGATTAGTGCGATGTCCCCCAAAGACCATCGGGGAATTTATATCCGAGGCCACTACCATTGAGAGGGCTCTAGAGATGCGATCTAAGCACTACGAGCGGCCGTCCATCCCTATTGCTGCCGCCATCGCGAACACTGGTAGCACTGACGTGCTCCGTGAGACCATACGGGCCGTCGTACGCGAGGAGCTGCAAAAACTATTTTCGACGGCAGCACCCCCTCAAGTATCCAGCCTTTCTCAGATGGTTCGGGAAGAGGTCAACCAGGCACTCAATCCACCCGAGCCACTCCCGACAATGCCACCACAGCAGGCCATGACCTACGCCGCAGTCACTCGTCGTGCCTGTCCACCTCCCAGTCAGCATCCACCTCCCAGTCAGCACCAAGCAGCCCCTGCATACACTCGTCAAGCACCTTCCGCTCGAATTTCTCAGGTGCGTCCACGCAAAAGCGACGTCTAGCGCACTCGCGATAATCGCCCGCTGTGCTTCCACTGTGGCGAAGCTGGTCACCTGTTCCGCGATTGCTATTACCGACGAATGGGTCTGCCGGAATTTAGCGCCGACGCGCGAAAGCCGCAGCGTGGTGAACGACCCCCTGCCATTGACGCGTACTTGGCTGAATCATCCGGAACGCCCTATGACTACTCGCGGTCGCCTTCACCGCGCCAATACTCCTCGCAGACACGTGGTAATGCCGGCCTGACGCGGGTCCGCTCCCCTAGTCCCCATCGGGAAAACTAGACGCGGCAACCTTTGGAGGGAAGGTTGCTCATCGACGAAATTCTCAAGCTCCTCCACCGCTGCAACCGGATGGCCACTCCGTTTCACGACGACACGACGCGCCCCACAATGATCCGCTGCCTCGGCGCTCCAGTTCTCTGCCGACACGAAATCAGCTAGTACCACACCGCAGCCGTGACCGGACTCCGCGACGTTCCGGCAACACCACAGCCGTAACCGCCGACCTGAACATTTCAGTGGACGGAACCGACGTGACAGCGCTTGTAGATACCGGCGCCGATTATTCTGTGATGAGTGGGCCTTTCGCCGCCACTCTGAAAAAGGTGACTACACCCCGGACAGGCCCACAAATTCGTACCGCCGGAGGCCACTTGATAACGCCGACCGGTACCTGCACTTCTAGGGTAACTGTGCAAGAAGAAACGTACTTAGAAATCTTCGTCGTACTTGTCGAGTGTTCCCGAGACGTCATCCTTGGCATGGATTTCTTAGCAGAGAATGGAGCCGTTATCGACCTGCAGACTAAGTCAGTGACTTTATCGACTGAGAGCGCAATACACAGTGCTTCAGAGCGACCGACAGCACTGCACATCCTTGATGATCACGTCACTATTCCGCCCCGTTCCAGCGTGATGACGTCTGTGGCTGCGAATACACTGCGAAACTTTGAAGGTGTCGTGGAGAGTAAACAGATCTTACTTTTCGAACGCAGTCTTGCTGTAGCCAGAGGAGTCGTTCGCCTCGAAGACGGCAAAGCAGACGTCCTACTCACAAATTTTGGCGGTGAGCACCAGCATTTAAGCACTGGGACTGTAGTGGCCCGTATTTGCGGTATCACGCATGTTCGAAAAGCCTCTGGACTTGCGACGCTGTCAGTGACCGAAATGGAGAGGCCTACCACCGATTTACACTTCGACATTAACCCTGCGCTTTCTCAACTGCAGCATCGCCAAGTGAACCAGCTCCTCCAGCGCTATCGGGCGACCTTCTCCAACTCTTCACGTGTTGGCAGAACCGATCTCGCCAAGCATCGCATTATTACGGATGATACCGTGGCACCTCTCAGACAGTCACCTTACCGAGTGTCTCCGACTGAACGCGCCGCTATCACCCGCCAAGTGAAAGAGATGCTTCGCGACGGTGTCATCCAGCCCTCGCGGAGTCCATGGGCTGCACCTGTCGTTCTTGTGAAGAAAAAGGATGGTACGCTGAGGTTTTGTGTGGATTACCACCGGCTAAACAAAGTTACAAGGAAAGACGTCTATCCCCTGCCACGTCCGCGACTTGAAATCCGGATACTGGCAAATAGAGGTAGATGAGAGGGACCGCGAGAAAACGGCGTTTATTACTCCGGATGAGCTGTACGAGTTCAATGCTATGCCCTTTGGTCTCTGCTCTGCTCCGGCTACTTTCCAACGGCTTATGGACACCGTACTTGCAGATCTCAAGGGGCAGACATGTCTCGTTTACCTTGACGACGTTGTGGTCTTCGCTCCAACGTTCGAGGAGCACCTTCGGCGCCTTGAAACTGTTTTGCAAGCCATAACAGCCTCTGGCCTTACGTTAAAGAACGAGAAATGTCATTTTGCTTATACGGAGCTCAAGTTCTTGGGGCACGTCGTAAGCCACGCTGGTGTCCTGCCGGATCCAGAGAAAACGACAGCTATTGCCAACTTCCCTCCGCCTAAAGACCAGAAAGCTGTTCGACGATTTCTTGGCTTATGTGCCTACTACCGGCGCCACGTCAAAGATTTCGCTCGGCTCGCCGAGCCCCTAACACGTCTGACAAAGACAGACACGCCTTTCACTTGGGACGCACCACAGGAACAAGCATTCAAAGAGCTTCAACGCCGCCTACAAACACCTCCCATATTGGCTCACTTCGACGAAAACGCCGACACGGAGCTTCACACCGATGCAAGCAACATAGGCCTGGGCGCCGTTCTAGTTCAAATCCAGGGCGGCCAAGAACGTGTAATCGCTTACGCCAGTCGCTGTCTATCTAAAGCGGAATCGAACTATTCCGCAACAGAGGAAGAATGTCTAGCCATTGTGTGGGCGACGTCGAAGTTCCGGCCATACCTTTACGGGAAACCATTCAAGTTAGTAACTGACCACCATGCCCTATGTTGGCTCGCAACCCTAAAGGACCCTTCAACCCGTCTTGTAAGGTGGAGTCTACGATTACAGGAGTTCGACATAACTGTCACGTACAAATCTGGCCGTCAGCATTCGGACGCAGACTACCTCTCACGGGCCCCTGTAGATCCCCCCGCAGATGAAATTCCTGATGAGGCCATACTGCTAAATGCCATCAGCACAGAGTGCCTCGCTGAAAGACAATCTGCAGATCCCGAACTTCGTCACATCATGGACTATCTAAACGGTGCATGTACAACCGCTCCGAGAGCTTTCAAGCGTGCTCTGTCATCGTTATGTGTGCGCAATGGTGTCCTCATGAAGAAAAACTTTTCCGCCAGCCAAACGCCGTACCTGATTGTTGTACCTATGTGTCTATCTGATGAAATCTTACAAGCTCGCCACGATGAATCAACCTCTGGACATTTGGGAGTCACCCGCACGCTTGCAAGGCTCAAGGAAAAGTATTACTGGCCTCGACTTCACTCAGACGTTTCACACTATGTGAAAACGTGTCGCAACTGTCAGCGTCGTAAGGTGCCGCCGACTAAGCCCACTGGACTCCTGAAGCCAATAGACCCACCATCGAGGCCTTTCCAGCAGATTGGCATGGACATGCTGGGACCATTGCCCCTTTCACACTCCGGTAAACAGTGGGTCATTATTGCTACGGATTACCTTACACGATACGCGGAAACCTCCGCTCTACCCAACGGTACTGCCTTAGAAGTTGCAAAGTTTTTCATCAATTGCGTTGTTCTGCGCCATGGCGCACCGGAGATTTTGATTACTGACAGAGGAGCCGCATTTACAGCCGAATTGCTGCAGCAGATTTTAATTCACAGTCATACTGAACACAGGAAGGCAACACCTTACCATCCTCAAACGAACGGCTTGACCGAACGCTTAAACAAAACACTCGCTGACATGCTCTCAATGTACGTCGACGTAGAGCACAAAACGTGGGATGAAGTGCTCCCGTACGTTGCCTTTGCATACAATACAGCGGTCCAGGAAACAACGAACATGACACCTTTCCGTCTGGTCCATGGCCGTAAAGTGACCACAATGCTTGATGCCATGTTACCACATCTAGACGACGGCAACCAACAACCAGATGTTCACACCTTTCTGCACCTCGCCGAAGAGGCCCGTCAGCTGGCCAGGCTGCGAATTCAGAATCAGCAACGCCGCGATGCCCAACGATACAACCTCCGACACCGTGACGCCCGGTACACAGCTGGAGACCGTGTCTGGGTTTGGTTTCCTGTACGTCGACGAGGCCTCAGCGAGAAACTGCTGTGTCGTTACTTTGGCCCGTACAAAGTGGTAAGCCAAGTTGGGGACCTAAACTATGAGGTTGTTCCTGATGGATTTAAAAAGTCCCGACGCTCCACGCTCCCGGACGTGGTCCACGTGGTCCGCCTGAAACCGTATTACGACCGATAGTGTTGACTCTTTCTGTGCGTGAGCAACTGCCCTTCGTGCAATGGTTTTTTTTTTATCTGTACCCACACTCCGAGCCTCGGGACGATGCTTCTTGTACCCGGGGGGGGGGGGCAATGACACGCTGCATTCTTTATCTTCACTCTGTGCTGATCGCGAGGCGAAGAAACCGACGTTCGTCTCCTCGAGGCGAAGAAACTGAAGTTCTTCTGTCGAAGCGGGCCTGCTAGTTTCCTGCCGCACTGTGACTTCTGTTACTCCTGTGTCTCGCGGTGACTTCTGATCAGAGACTTCACATCGTGACAATATTATTTATTCGAAACCTTCACTGCCCAAGTTGAGCTAAGTTCATCGGCTCCTAACGGACGTTTGACCTTCAAGTGAAGGAGCGGAGGTGCGGCAGCCACGTGACGTACCACGTCTCTCCGCAGCGGCAGCTGTGCGCAGACAGCCGCCTATCAGCTGTGGCCACGCGACGTACGTACCACGTGACTCGCCGTTTGATCTCTCGCTATGAATAGAGCGAGTCGGTAGGAGCCATTATCGTTATCGGGACAACCTTATTGATAACGGGCTGAGTCTGATAATACAGCTGACTTTTGTTGACATACCAAGGACTTAGCTAGAGGTAGAAACGTAAACGTACCAAGCTAGCGGCAGAGAACAACGAAGAGCGGGTGTCCAGACTGTCTCAACAGTATCTGTAACCATAAAAAGAAACAGCGAATAAGCGATGCTTAAAAATACAAACAAGTGGTCGCCTATATGAGCCTATAACTGGCTTAGCGAAACCGCGCAATTAAGCACAACAAAGCTTTCGCTTACATAACCGTGTTTAGCTCATGAGTGAAACTGCCGCCGTTTCTGTGTTCATTAGTACAGATATAAATCGGCCAAAAACGGCTCCATATCGGTCGCACTGCTGGGTGGACTCTTGAAGTGTGCTGTACAGGAAAGTAGCCAAGAAGGGCTGAAAGAAAAAAGAGAGAGCTACCATAACGGAGGGTTTCGAAATAATTTTGACCACCTGGAGATCTTAACCTGCACTCTCATCAAATCATCAGCACCCGCGTTCGAACTCGATCGCTGCGGCAGCGTTTCATCCCTTATATGGGCCTCTAGCCCCGCCATCAATGCGGAGGTTTCGGAGGCTGAGGTACGATTCGCCCTAACTCTGCTCCGGGACCGGACGTCATGCACAACAAAACTCTCCGTAATTTGGATGACCCATTCACTCAGGCCCTCACCGCCTTTAAGAATGATTACTGGTCAGAGGGCGAAATCCTTACAGCATGAAAACATGCACGGGTAGCTTTACACCCAATCCAGGCAAACCACTAGCTCTCGAGCAGCTCCGCCCCATCTGCCTCAATTCCCGTGCTAGTAAACGGATGCAACACGCCATTCTCAACCGTCTTAACCATTATGTTGACAATATACACCATTTATCGCCTACTATGATTGGCGTCCTCTCAAATATCTCCACTGAGGACACTATGCTCAAGCTGTTGATATAGATATTATGCCCCTATACCAGAGCGGGACAAAGCCTATGCTAGTGCTTGGCATAAAAAAAGCCTTTGACAATGTCTCCCGCGCAGCTATTCTCACTGGCCTTTCCCTACGAAATCCCGGCTACCGTACCTGCAATTATATACGAACGATTCTATCCTGCCGTACAGCTGAAGTAAGCTTTGACTCTACTTTAAGGTACTCTCGGTGTCAATGACACGCCCAAAGAATCAGTTCTCTCCCCTTTGCTTTTCAATCTTTGCCTTGCTTACGCTTACTTCCTAAATTAGATGCTATCCCTCTGCTATACCATATCTCATACGCGGATTACATCACCATCTGGGTTTCAACAGGCAATGATGGCGAAATTGAATCCACACATCAGCAAGCGGTGGTTGTCATTGAACGCCACGTAGCTGGAGCAGATCTCTCAGTGCTCCCTTCAGAAGTCCGAGCTGCTCCTCATCCGAGATCCTCCCGGCTTTCGCGATCATCCTTCCTTCTGCATTACCGCTAGCGGCCAGCTTATACGGGAAGTATCCACCATCAGGATATTGGGGCTTTTTATCCAGAGCGATGAGAAAAACACAGAGACTATATTTGCACTCGCAGCCGCTGTCTCGCAGACCATTCGTCTTATTCGGCGCACTGCTAACAAAAATACAGGAATGCGGGAGGCTGCCTTACGACGTCTCGTCCAGGCGTTTGTTATGAGTTGCCTAATATGTACCTTCACTTATTCTGCCTTAGCTGCCAGGAATGGGATCACGTTGACGGCCTTATTAGACAGGCGTACAAGGCGGCTCTTCGTCTCCATCCCCAGACCCTCCCTACAAACTCCTTGCATTAGAGGTCTATAACATTGTAACGGAGCTCGTGAAAGCTCATCTCATCTCTCAGTACGAGCACCTCACCGATACCTACAAGGCGCGTCACATACTCGACAAGGTAGGAATAGGCTTCGAAGTGACCGTCGCTGACAAGGCCCAGTAGTCATCTCGCACCCACAGTAACCTCGTTGTTACCGCTCTCCCTAAAAACATGCATTCAGTGTATCATATCGCTCGCCGTAAGGACAGAGCTTAGTCCCTGCACAAAAATTCTATCTCGACACAGCCAAATGTTTCCGCTCGCTGTGGTAAACCACTGTGGACGGCCTTTGGCGGCGTGCTCCACCCCGTCAGGTCCTCTGAAGAGGCCTAGAAAGCGGCCACAGCCTTGGTGATAGTCTCCACCTCTACAGAGACCATCTTCAGTGACTCCAAATTTGCAATCCTAAGAAAGGGTCTCCCTCGTCGGCCTATCCCTCCTCCATTCCACTAATCTCCAACTCCGCCAGGTCCAACGGATCTCGTTTCCAGCGCACTCATTCCACCCTGGTAACCATGCGGCCCAAAATTAGCCCGAATATTCGTCGACCGGGCTGTGGCGTCACTCGCTCTGTGGACGGGGAGAGACCGTATGCATATGCTTCATGCCGTAACCAAATACTATCGCTTAGGTAGGCTTATCTAACACCCCCCTCCCCACACATATTTCTCTTATGAAATACTAAGTGGTTGTTTGAAAGCAACTCCAAACGAACACGCTCCCGAACCCCACGATATATGTTCGCATATATCCCGGTGGCTACTCATCCTCTATGCTATGCGGCCAGAACGCTACTTCTGACACATAGTCTGGGCTTGCCCTCGGGACACCCCTCCTTCAGGTTTCCAGCTCCCGAATCAAGACCAGTTGGAAGCCGCGTTGCTCAGCTCCACGCCGACCGCCGCGAGCTCATTTCCACTTCATGAGGCTGGCATCATCATCATCGTCATCATCATCATCATCAGCCTGACGGTACCCACTGCAGGGCGAAGCCTTCTCTCATATTCCTCCAATTAAGCCGGTCCTGTGCTAGCTGCATCCATTTGATCCCGGCGAACTTTACCTAATACACCCAGCTCAATTTTCTGCCGCCCCCTGCTATGCTTTCCTTCCCTTGCAATCAAGATTGTTACCCTAAGCGACCATCGGTTATCCTTTCTTCGCATTACATGTCCTGCCCACGCCTATTTCTTCTTGATTTCCACTAGAATGCCAGTGACTTTAGTTACTTCTCTGGCCCACTCTGCACGTTTCCTATATCTTAACGTCATCTCTGCCATTTTTCTTTCCATAGCCCTCTGCGTTGTCCTCAACGTAAGTAGAATCCTCTTTGCTAGCCTCCACGTTTCAGCCCCATAGGTAAGTAAAGGTAAGATGCAACTGTTGTATACAATCCTCTTGACCAGTACCGAGCTATACCCCCACAATATTTTATTATTTCCTGTCGAGAGAAAATAAATCTATCCTCCTCCTCCTCGATGGAGAAACACAAATGCATCCGTGTCAGTGCACGTCAGAGATCCTTAGGTAGTCGAAGTTATTTCACAAGCCTCCACTATGGCTCCTCTTTCCCTTCTTACACTTCCACCTTTTTCTATTCGTGCACATAGTTTCCCCACTTACCCCAACAGGTTACGTGAAGGCAACTACAAACACCTCCCCCAACGCCGTGGCATATGCTAGCGTATATTCTGTGGTCTGCTTCACTTCCTATTAACTTTCTGAACAGCACCACACTATAACACATAATCCGGACTTGCCCTCGGGACTCCCTCCTATAGGTTTGTAGCTCTCAAAGCTAGACCATTGGAAAACCGCATTGCTCAGCTCTGACTCGGGCACACACACCTGAGCTCTGACAAGGGTCCTGGAAATTACCGAGTGCCAAAGGTTCATGGCCACTTGATGGGGCCGTGCCCCTTTCCCCACTAGCCTGCTACGTGCTGTCGACATCAGTTGTCCCTACTGTGGCGCCGAGCGTGGCGTCATCTAATGAAAGCATGATGGTCCTGCAAGACTGGAGCGAAGCTACTCCTATGAGGCGTCCTGGGGCGTGGTTCCGGAAATATATGTCGTGCTCGCATTTCTCGACGACGGGATTCTATATCAGTTTTCTCGAACTCGATTGTGGTTCGAGTGGATAGTGGTCTCTGAACTAAATATAAGCGTTTAAGGCTCTTGATATATATTCGGTATTTATACTTGTTGAATAATTTGGATGCCCTAATTGAAGCACACAACTCTCGATGGCGAGGGATTTGTTGTGAAGGCGGATTTGTCAAGGACAGATATTTAAGTGTACACAGTGATATCGAGGCCTGCAGCTGTCTTCACGATGTCATGCTTTGAAGGAACAACATGAGTCTAGGTGGAACTCAGTTGGGCATGAGATAGACTGCCAGAAAATACAGTACGTTTACCCATAATGTCCATTTGTCTATTTCTGCTTGGGGGAGAATGCCTCGCTTTTTGAGCGCTCACGCATCGCTGTTTCGGTGTAAACGACACGCACAGCTGTTACAAAAATAAAAGATTTGCTACAAAAGTTGCAAAAAGGGGGTACATGCGTCATAGGCGGCATGGACAGCGCTGTATGTATATAGAAGCGAATGACTCCCACGTTCAACAGCTGGTCTTGCCATTGCGCATGTCTATTCAGGCTTGCACCTAGCTGGCAAATATTTTTGCTCAGCAGCTAGTAAGCGCAAGTATTAACAACCTTGTCATGAGCCGAAGCCACAGGCACACTGGGGACAGCAGGTCCTTGAAGACGCGACCCGTGTGGTCTAGGGCTGTGTGCCCTGTTCAGTGAGGATAGAGGGGGGATCAGGAGCGATGAGTCCGCTGTAACGCAGTTATATTGTTTACTCTCATAAGCAGGGGAAGGTCGACAACCCTGAAATACATTAGAGTGTCGGCAGTTTAACAGTTTTTGTGTGGAAGTTGCATTGCTTGTCCAAGTGAAGACGTATATAGACACAGCAGGGCAGTCGAAACTCGGCGGGTAGTAAATACCTAAGAGGAACAAGAAAATGACGGACGACATATTTAATTCAAGTTGAGTTTTTATTTCTTACCTCAGATACAAGCTGGCAGCGTGATGAGTCCGGCCCCGTCTATGTAAAGATCGACAGCATATGTTCGTATTTTAAAAATGCCATACAACAGCACTGTAATAGTACAGTAGTGCATTATATAAATGCACCATGAACTTAGAGAAAGGAAAAATAGTAACATTTGCCACATCTTGGGTAAAAAAAAATAACTACTTGCAAACCAGGGAACAACACAAACGAAAAAAAAAACTTGGTGGCACAGAAGCTCAGCAATATAGGGTGTAATGCGACCAGGCTTAATGGCTGCTGCTGCGGCAGCCTTCGGACCCTGAGTTTTGCACACGCATTCGCCAATTAGTCATTTTTCCGTCTATGCTCATTACCATATGTATATATATATATATATATATATATATATATATATATATATATATATATATATATATATATATATATATATATTGTCACGTACACGGTGACTAAGGATACCAATGATAGCAGGGGGTAGCCCAGGCGCAAGAACACAGCAGCACAGACGCAAACGTGCAAGCGACGCTTCGTCGTCCTTCACTCAGTCATGCGCCACCTGGCAACGCTAGGTGGCATTACTCCCCCCTTCCGAAAAAAAAAGAAAAAAAAATGGAGACGGCCGGTGAGAACGGTGTGCAAAGTAAGAGAGTGGTCACAGGAGGTTGCCGCGCGTTATTGTTGGTAGTACGGCTTCATCCGCACAATGTGCACAATGTCCGAGCTGGGCTTTCGACGTTTTGAAAGTGCGGCGCCGTCTGGAATAACTTCATAACTGAGGTCACTCACACGGCGCAACACTTTGTACGGCCCGAAGTAGCGGGAAAGGAGTTTCTCTGACAAGCCTGGACGGCGAACTGGTGTCCATACCCAGACTTGGTCTCCAAGCTTGTAGTCAACCTGGCGGTGCCGGAGGTTGTAACGATGCGCGTCAGTGGTCTGCTGCTGCCCAATGTGCACACGGGCGAGCTGGCGGGCTTCCTCAGCGCGGATGGCATATTGCTGGGCATCTGAGGATAGCTGGTCATCATCTGGGCACGGGAGCATGGAATCGAGCGTGCTCTGAACTTCGCGTCCGTAAACAAGTCGAAATGGTGTGAAGCGCGTTGTCTCTTGTAAGGCTGTATTATACGCAAATGTAACGTACGGCAGCACCTCGTCCCAGGTCTTGTGCTGCACATCGACGTACATTGCCAACATGTCCGCAATCGTCTTATTCAATCTTTCTGTAAGGCCATTGCTTTGTGGATGGTACGCTGTGGTTTTGCGATGGGTCGTGCAACTCAGCTCAAATATGCGGTCGATCAGCTGTGAAGTGAAAGCTGTCCCTCTGTCGGTAATGACGTAGGAAGGGGCGCCATGCCGCAAGACTATGTTGTGCGTGAAAAACTGTGCTACTTCGGAAGCTGTGGCATGAGGGATTGCCTTTGTCTCAGCGTATCGAGTCAGGTAGTCAGTAGCGACTACTATCCATTTGTTTCCGGCCTGCGACAAAGGGAAAGGGCCAAGGAGATCCATTCCAATTTGGTCGAACGGAATGCGGGGTACTTTAACGGGCTTGAGAAACCCGGCAGGCTTCTGGGGCGGTGTTTTACGGCGCTGGCATTCGCGACAGCTTCGTACATAGCGTTTCACTGCTGCGGAAAGTCCTGGCCAGTAATACATGTTGCGCACTCGAGCAAGAGTCCGTGAGCAACCCAAATGACCAGACGTTGGTTCATCATGGCAAGCAAGGAGAATATCCTCACGGAGCTCGCATGGCACTACCAGAAGGTAAGTTCTGTCTTGGCTCTGGGAGTTTCTTTTATACAAGACGCCTTGCCGTATGCAGAAGGAACCAAGGTGCCGAGATAGGTGTCGAGGCAGAATCGTATCACGCCCTTCCAGATAATCGATGAGTGGAAGGATGTCTGGATCAGCTCTTTGTCGATCCCTGAGCTCAGATGCGCTGAGGGCTCCTAGAAAACCGCTATCGTCATCGGCTGTAGTATCGCCAGTATCAATGGGTGCTCGTGACAGCGTGTCAGCGTCTTCGTGTTTGCGGCCGGACTTGTAAACAATGGTTATGTCAAACTCCTGAAGCCGTAAACTCCAGCGTGCAAGTCGTCCAGATGGGTCGCGCAGATTTGCCAGCCAGCACAAACAATGATGGTCGGTGACGACTTTAAATGGCCGGCCGTAAAGATAGGGACGAAACTTCATAGTAGCCCATACGACCGCCAGGCATTCCTTTTCTGAGGTGGAATAGTTCATTTCGGCACGAGAGAGAGTGTGGCTATCATAGGCTATTACTCGCTCAAACCCGTCTTGATGCTGAACAAGGACCGCGCCAAGACGGATACTACTGGCGTCAGTGTGTACCTCAGTGTCAGCAGCTTCATCGAAGTGCGCCAGAACAGGGGATGTTTGAAGGCGCTCACGAAGCAAAGAGAAGGCCATCTGCTGCTCAGAGTTCCACACAAAGGAGGTATCCTTCCTTGTAAGGCGCGTCAGAGGTTCTGCGATCTGAGAAAAGCCCGCAATGAAACGCCGATAATATGCGCACAGGCCGAGGAAGCGCTGAACAGCCTTCTTATTAGCTGGAACGGGAAATCGTGCGACGGCAGCAGTCTTATCGGGATCCGGGCGCACCCCATCAGCGCTTACAACATGGCCGAGGAACTTGAGTTCTGTATACCCGAAGTGGCATTTCTCGGGCTTCAGCGTGAGATCAGCAGAACGGAGGGCTTCCAGGACAGCTCGAAGGCGTTCGAGGTGTTGATCAAATGTTTCGGAAAAAACAACTACATCGTCCAAGTACACAAGACAGATCTGCCACTTGAGGCCAGTGAGGACGGTGTCCATCATCCTTTGGAATGTAGCTGGGGCAGAGCACAATCCAAATGGGAGTACTTTGAATTCATATAGGCCATCTGGAGTGACAAATGCGGTTTTTTCTCGGTCTCTTTCGTCTACTTCAATTTGCAAATAGCCGCTTTTTAAATCAATAGATGAAAAATACTTCGCACGTCGCAATCTGTCCAGTGAGTCATCGATGCGCGGCAACGGGTATACATCTTTCTTTGTCACATTATTCAATTTCCGATAGTCGACGCAAAATCGAAGAGTGCCGTCTTTCTTTTTGACAAGGACTACTGGTGAAGACCACGGACTTTGTGAAGGCTGCACAACACCATCATCCAGCATCTCCTGAACTTGCGTCTGGATCACTTCTCGTTCTTTGGCAGACACACGATACGGCTGCTGTCGTATTGGGCGAGCGTCGTCATAAGTAATGATGCGATGTTGTGTGATGGGCGTTTGACGAACCTTCGAGGAAGAAGCAAAGCAGTGCTTGAAGTCTAGCAGCAGTTGCTCTAAAGCCCGCCGTTTCTCCTTCGACAAGTGGCAGTTAATGTCGATGTTGTCAAGAGATGGCTCGTTAGTTTCTACTGCCGTGGATGCAAAACAGACCGGATCGTGCGCAACATGGTCAGCAAAAGCGATAGCAGTCCCCGGGAACAAGTGTCGGTACTCATTAGAAAAATTTGTGACAAGGAGTGCAGCCCGGCCATTGTGAAACGACAATAAACTTCTGGGAGCGCAAATGCCATGAGCAAGCAGGAGTGTATGGTTCGCCTCCGCTACAGCATCACCGGTACGGAAATCGTCACAGGTAACTTCCACAAGAGCACTGCTTCGCGGCGGCAGCGAGACGCTCTCAGCGGAAACACGAAGTGCGGTATTGCAAGGACTGCTACTATCTTGTTCGGTAGATTGTCCCATCGAAAACGTGACGAGTCTATTTCGCAGGTCGATAACTGCTCCGTACTCCCGCAGAAAGTCAATGCCGAGGATAAGGTCACGGGAGCAGTCACTTAAAACAACGCAACTAACGACGAACGTACGTCCGTTAATCTGAATGCGAGCCGTGCACATCCCCTTTAGAGTAACTATATGACCGCCGGCGGTTCGAAGGTACACACCTGGCCAAGCAGTGAGCACCTTCCTCAAAACAGTCGCCATGCGACCACTCAAAATTGAATAATCGGCACCGGTGTCCACTAATGCATTGACCGTAGTGCGACCGTCTAAAATAACCGGAATGTCCAGAGAAACGCTTTTTGCTTCCCTAGGTGACGGTACCAGCAGCTCGCGGTCGGATCGAAGCGACGACGACGGGAGGTCTTCAACGCAGCGACTACCAGCGGCCTCGCCCCCGAAGGTCGCTGTTTTCAGTTTTCCCGACCAGGGCTAGACGAGCGGCCTTGGTCCTCTCGCGAGGAACCGTGAGTGAACGAGGAGGAGCGCCTTGGCGAAGGGGAGCGGGGCTGACGCTGCGAACGAGATGAAGAACGCTGCTCCGCCAGGTACTCCTCAATAACTCGGGGTCGTTGACCAAACCGGGGAGGAGGCGAGTCGATGCGGAAGCCGTGGAGACCGAGGCGTCGATACGGACAATCCCGGTAGAGATGTCCTGGTTCACCGCAGTGGAAGCAAAGCGGACGGCGGTCAGGCGTGCGCCAAATGTCGGCTTTGCGTCGGGGCAGCGGACGATTGTCGAAGTTCTGCACTGGCTGCACCGAGGGCAGCGGAACTGTAGGTGACGCGAGAATGGGCGGTGGTGAAGGGGGAGCCTGACTCTGCAGAACTTCCGCATATGTGGGACGATTGTCGGTCCCCGACAGCAATGGCGGGCTCGGAACTACAGGCGAAAGAGGGCTCTTGAGTGCCTGCCGCACCTCCTCCCGCACTATAGCAGAAACGGAAGATGGCGATTGCTGCAGAGGGCTCCAGAACTTGCTTAGTTCTTCGCGCACGACGCTGCGAATCAGTTCGCGCAATGCATCGGGATGCCGCTCTGAAGATGCAAATGATTCCGCGATTGTGCTTGTATGAAAAGGTCGGTCATAAGCCACGGCACGTTGGTGTAGCACCTTTTCCATTGTGGTGGCCTCCGCAAGGAATCCGTTTACAGTCGACGGTGGGTTTCGCACAAGGCCTGCGAACAACTGCTCTTTCAAACCCTGCATCAAGTGCCTGACCTTTTTGTCCTCGGACATGGCGGGATCGGCTCGCCTGAAGAGGCGCGTCATGTCCTCGACGTATGCTTGGACACTCTCATTCGGCCTTTGGATGCGAGAGTGAATGGCACGTTCTGCATGCTCGCGACGATCTGCGCTAGTGTAAGCCTCGAGCAGTTGACGACGGAATTCCCGCCACGAAGTTAATGCTTGCTCTCGGTTCTCGAACCAGATACGGGCGCCGTCCTCAAGGCTGAAGTAGACGTTCCTTAGTTTGGCAGCATCGTCCCACTGGTTGAATGCAGCGACACGTTCAAACTGAAGGAACCAGTCCTCCACATCCCCCATGGAAAGTCTTCGGTACCCGAGGGGCCTGCAAGGTGTAGTTACAGGCCGGTGCGACGCCCGTCACCTGCTGCGCAGGAGCACTGGATGTCATGGCGGCGGGTGATGGCTGAAACTCCGGAGACAGTCCCTGGAGCCGTCGACTGGAGCGATGCACGGGGGTGTCCAATGGTACAGGGCTGGCGCGACGTCTTGTAGATGGAGATTCTTGCATAGGCGATCGTTTTTACCCCGCACCTCCACCAGAATGTCACGTACACGGTGACTAAGGATACTAATGATAGCAGGGGGTAGCCCAGGTGCAAGAACACAGCAGCACAGACGCAAACGTGCAAGCGACGCTTCGTCGTCCTTCACTCAGTCATGCGCCACCTGGCAACGCTAGGTGGCAATATATATATATATATATATATATATATATATATATATATATATATATATATATATATATATATATATATATCTAGAGTTGTCGCAATGTAATTGATTATTGATCAGTTACACATGGCCGCCATATTGCAGCTGTTCGGTTACTGTCTTCTCATGGTGACATTCCGGATAATTCAGCTGCTTCGTGTAACTAACTACTGATAATTTGTTTCCTTTTCCAAAGATAGGTTGTAATAAGATGAACACGTCCGAGGACTCCAACTCAGCATCAAGATTATTGATATCGGGCATGAGGTGTTAAATACTGCAATATTTGTGATATTCAGCTGCACACAATATCGAAAGTCAATTTCATTGATTTTGTTGTTAACCGGAGTCTTGATTAACTCTTTCATCCTCCTGTTTTGTACCACATCATTGCGCCTTTGTCGTAATATTGTCGATTCCTAACATATTTAAGCAAACTTTAGTACCGTTCTACGTTGATTCTTTTTATTGAACGCTCTACATGCCTGTATTATATGATCTTTTTTGTACCTTAGTGAATATTGCGTGCACACCGGGCTGCATTGCGAACCTTCAATAAATCTGGTTCACTTTGTAAGGGGAGGAGGGGGTTAGTCAAGCTGATCTTCCAGCTTTTTCTCCCAACCTTCCCTCATCAGTTTGGATGAAAAATAAACGCAATATTATTATTAACATCATTACTATTATGTTTCTGACGTGACAAGGCGAAAACGTCCCGCTACCAAGACGCTTCCCACGAGATAATGCTTGTACCAAGACTGGGTACTGGCTATCGGTTATGTTAGTTTCTGTTGCGAAAAAGAGGAGGAAGATTTTCTTTGGGCTGGTCGACGAGATTCATTGTTGTTAAAATAAAGGAGCACTCAAGCCCTTTCTTCTACACTAGGTAACACAGGGGAATGATGGTTGGTGTTTACCCTACATTTACATAAGCACGGAAAAGAGCTGTATAAAATCAAATCGTGCACACACAAAGCCTGCCGATGGTACTGTGATATCTTGTGTCTTGTAGACCCAGGAACTAGTGTAGATGTATACGAATATTTCTGAATGTTACATTATGATATGCATTGAAACTTGTCCAGTCATGACCGTAGCAGTCTGGGCGTGTTGGTTATCCATGATGAAAAAAAATATGCAGCGCAGAGAAGGACGAAGGCAAAATGAAGACACATAGGACACACGAGCGCTCGTGTGTCCTATGTGTCTTCATTTTGTCTTCGTCCTTCTCTGCGCTGTATTTTTTCATCCAGGCATGAGAACGAGATAAACATCTATGCTGTTTATGAACGCCTTCGGTACCAGATAAACGCTTCGGTACCAATAAATGCTCTAAAACCCTCTTTACTCTCAGATGATACTGACAGTTTCTTCGTACTGTACCGTACTCTTCACCTTACACATATGGACGAATATAGTTGGAAAGGGCGCGTACAGCCTAGGTTGCATTGAACACAGTACTACTTTTTGATGGTTTCACAAACTCAGACGAAAAAAATATTTGGAGTAATCTGGATTGGGGGTCTGGGAACTACGACAGCATAACATCGCAAACAAGCGGGCTTGTATAACAGCTGAATAAGTGACTGGCAGACATGATCTTGATTTACGTGGATATATAAAAGAATATATTTGATGAAATCTACCTTTACGTTTCATTTTCATATGATACAGTTACTGAGGATAACACCACGACTCAGGAAACAAGCCGCTTTGCACTATTCCGTCTAATCGATGGAATAAAAGTGCGGATGGTTTTGGACGTGATGTACTCGTGCGCGGATGAAGACGTCATACCAGACGCGGGCCCATTCGTCGGACAATCCAAGCAAGCTCGAGCCAAGCAATTTCAAGACGCAGCAACGCACGGGCTTCACACGTTACGTTATTTTCATTTGCGGTATGCTTAATTAATTGCTTTGTATCGAATTGGACACAAATTCGTTGTTTTTTATCACTTCATGAGATCTCACACTGCCTTGATGTGTCTTTCTGCAGGACGTGACGTCATCATCCAAGTTTCTTCGTCACCATCCAATTTGGCTTCCAGGCTCAATTGTTCGTCTTCTATCTCATACAACCATTCTTTTCTTTTATCGTATTCGTTCAACACTAAGAGGGGTTGACATCTCGCTCGGACGCACACTTTCTGCGCACAAATTCTGCGCAGAATTGCTTTCCTATTAATGAAAAAATGTAGTGGTCATCTAACGCCATTCCAAGTTGTGCGGTTCTTGCCTTTGAATTTCACATCAGTATTTGATGTAGGCGAGATCTTATGTATGGGATAATCTTTTGGATGTGTCGAGTATATTATAATAATAATTGGCTTTACATGAGACGAGACGTGCTGTATCTGTCACATTTTTAACAGCGATACGGTTTAAGCCCGAGGTTTTTCCGCACATCGTACGCAGCTGAGTGTGTTCGCAGTAATGACGTCACCATCACAGGACGTGACGTCATGACTAATGATTTCACCAGGCAATTCACGCACATACAAAGCTGACCCTGCCGGGCGTTTGACTCAGGCGTCTGTGCTGCGCCTTTCACTTGGAGCTTCCTCGAACGTCGTACCCCACAGAATACAAAAGGAGGCATAGCAAAGCAGGAATAAGCAGTGTTTCAAAATACCTTATAGGAAAGAAAAGACGCAGTATCTGTTACACCTTTCCGCCAACGATAACAAATAGAAGTGAGAGTCTCGAAGTATAATCACGGATAACTTAGTCATTGTCTGCCGAGCGGTGAGACCTAATGCCGCGGAACTTGAAACGGAAGGATTGCTCACATACAGCGACCTTACACAACACTTCTAGCTCTCTAAGGGAGTATACCCACCATTACACAAATCACTAACAAGACAACCAAAATTGTCTGGAGGAAACTACAAACAAACCCCGAGCCCTGTGGTTTACGCATACATATTTCCGGACAGCATGAGCTCTTCCTGCACTAAGTGCGGAGAGAAAGCCGACCTTAATCAAATGCTATGGAATTGCTCAGAGGACCCACCTCCCAAGGCTCTCATAGAAGCTCCCTCACCTGAATCCAGTGAGGAAGTGCTGCGCAACGCGAGCCCCGATATTTAATTGGGCGCCGTCAACCGCGCTGTAGAATTCGCCGCAAGCCGCCAGCTAACGGCCACTTGGCTCTTCCACTATGACCCAGTAACACTACTCCCGACAATAAAGTTCTTTTCTATCTCTCGATAGTCCAAACAAACGCAAACAGCATCGCTGTGTCATGAGTCCTACACGGGAGTGTAATCCCTAGGGGTCACTACGTGGTGAAACTACGAAAATGGCAGCATTTGGCGCGGTTACTTCTGACATTAGTGTTTCTGATGACGCCTTTGACCCCCGTTTATAAGTTCATCTTAGCGGCTTGCTTGCAGCATGGCAAGTGGCCCGTTGTACTAACGTTGTAACATGTAACGTGCATGTATTGACTCTTGGGCGGTAGAAGCGTGTGATGAACTGTGTGTCTGTTGTGAGCGGCTGGTGTAGCCCATGGGCGGAAACGTTTTTTTTCAAGCTCCTTATTAGCGAGGTCATGAGCCTATCTTCATTTACATCGGGATCAGCGCAGAGAAAGGGATTAATCCGTTTCGACGTATACGAGCAGGCATTGCTTAGAAAGTTGGATCTTTGACAGGAGACCATCTGAGCTCTCGTTTCGGAGGACAATTATGAAAGCCTTTGAAGGCTGCCTTTTCACGTTCAAAGAAGTTTCATCATTTTCGTACTGGATCAGGACAGGCCATTGAAGATGGTAATAAACAATTTGCAGTTTAGCTCACTCATTCCATGTTGTAAATGTAGCCATTGAATTAAAGAGGCCTTGCTGTTTTTCCACATTCTCAAGCGGTAGACATTGGAAGATAGGCGCCTTATAGCGGTATACCGAAAGTAGGGTCAGGGGCAGCATTAATATCCTGGAGCATACACAGCGAGTTCAAAATTAGACTTTACTGAATATTTAAAAAAAAAAAAAGCAAAATGCCGTACGCTCATACCGTTTTTGTACATTGGTAATAAGGCCAGGCGGACACAAATTGGGGTATTAAATGTCCCCGCAAACTAAGTAATCACCTAAAATTCAATAATTAACTTTTTAATTGGCTGAAATTAGCGTGCATACATATATTGAGAACGTGGAGGCAAATGTTTTTTAGGGCTATTCCATTTTGTAGAATTTTAAAAACGCGCCTGTGTCCTGAGATGCGCACGAATAAAATTTCGTCCCAGTTCGTCTAATTACGCATGCGAAACGGCGCCATCGGCGTGAAGCACCTCCCACGTGTGACGTAGCGGTTGCGTATGGCACTGCCTTGAAAGAGTATGTAGCGACACAGGTGCATTATTAAAATTCTACAAAATGGAATAGCCCTAAAAAGCATTCGCCTTCAAGTTCTGAATATAAATGTGTACGCTAACTTCGGCCAATAAAAGTAAATTATTGAATTTTAGTTAATTACTGAGTTTACGGGGACAATTAATACCCCAATTTGTGTCCGCCTGGCCATATTACCAATGTACAAAAATGGCTTTAGCGTACGGTATTTTGCTTTTTAATTAAAATTAAGTAAAGTCTTATTTTGGACAACCTGTATAACGCAACCAACGTCCGCCAAAGTCACGTAACGCTGACGACAGAGGAGGCCTTGCTGACCTTTATAGGAAATAATTCGGAGGATAGGTTTATGAACATTATTTCAATAATATGGGAATCACTGGTGACAAGAAACGTTTGCATGAATGGCAAAACATAATGAATAATTGTAACAGAAATATTAAATTGATCGATTCAAGATATGATATGCGGGGAAATGACATCATGTGTTCTGGGAACACCTAACCGCTTCGTCAGCGCCACGTGTGCCCACTTGCACTCATGCTCATCGTTATCCCCGTTGGCAGGCGTCCACTGCCCGCAGGGGCGTTTGTAACGTCCAACCAATTAGGGAGGGAACAGCATCTTAAAATAGGTAAAACTTGCAGCTAATGTTGGAGGAATGCATTAATTTCTAGCACTGAATATTGCAAGTGGAGAACCTAATGCCAAAATAATTTTGAATAATGATTGGGGGAGTTATTGTTAACCTTAGATCACGAAACGCAGCTGAAAGAGAATTGATAAAAGTCCATAACAGTTCTACCTAAAAACGGGCAGAACAGAGTGGACCAGTAAAGAAACAAGAGTAAATTATTTAACCGTCATTCCCAGTATACCTCAGGAGACCATACACTCGCACCCTTTGCTATTCCCGAGTTACTCACGTTGCCTTTACAACTCCCCCGTGGTCGTGCTGTGGTTAGGGCGCTCGACTACCATGTTCAAGGACGCGGGATCGAATCCCTGCCCTCGGTGGCAGCTTTTCGAGGGAAGCGAAAAGCAAGACGCCAGTGTTCTGTGCAATGTCAGTTCACATTAAAGAACCCTCAAGTGGTCGAAATTTCCGGAGGCCTGCACTACTTCGTAGCACGAGTCGATTTGGGACGTTAAATCCCATAAACCAAACCAAATCTTTATAACTCACTCCCTGCCACTCCTGATGCTATTAATGTAGACGTAATGATTCGGACAAGTCACACCGTTTGTGGAAAGGCTACTTGAACGTATAAAATTTGCAGTGTAAATTTAAGACAACAGATGGAGCAGATTACTCTCCATCCGCATCACCATGCATCATCAACACCGCGTCGTTCTCTAGCACGGTGTTCCGTAGGAAAACCCCACAATAAACTGAATGTAGGGACATCTCCTCTCTTCTCCCTGGCTGCCGCTCATCTGCTCGCGTTTCGACCGTGGCTCTACCTACGCGGTGCACGGCTAGCAGACGCTCTCCTGAACAGACGCTGGCGCCAGGTCTCAACCAAGGATTTCAACTTTTATTTTGTTGCAACTTATTCACGTTAAGATATTGCTGCATGCTGAAACATCACTAGAGAATGTCGAAAGCGATTCTGCGCTAAAATGGTTCTGTTTTCAGCTGTCAGTGTGTGACACCATACATACGCGATTTCATCGTGAGCCGTTGGCCAAAGTGCGCAACATGCTTGAAAAAAAAAAAAAAATTAACTAGGCGGCGGAGGAGAACAATTTAGCAACAATTTGTGTTTGGTTTGAATTTTTAACTTGCGAGCTACCGGTAAACTTGAGCGGCGTGGCAGCATTTTCCTTCTGTTTGTTCTCGACTTCTGCTGCAGATTCATCAGTGCGTGCATGCGCGGCGGCCGAAATCGAGAATTAGCCCGCCAAACAAAAGCAAAACATGAAGGATGTGGCCTTACCCTGCTGCTGACAGAGCTCTAGAAATACCGGTAAGGTAGCGGTAAGCCCCATAATTATTAATTTTCGAATATCATGAACGCAGCAGGTCTTAAAGGTTATTGGAGGTTATTGCAAGGTTATCGCAGGTTATTAAAGCAGCAGGTCGGCTCAAATAAAAAATCAGTGCAACACAAGTGTAATATCATTGTGTAGGTCATGTCGAGTGCAACAGAGATTTACTAATTATGCGCTGTAATCAGCCACTTGAGGCCAAAATTTAACATTATGCTACAACATCCAAGTCATATATTGTTGGGCAGATCACGTTGAGTGTAACTGCAATCGTCTAATTGCATGTTTTAACTGCCATTAGTCGATTGTGATTAAACATTAACTTGATCCTACAGCGTCAAGTCATATGTTTTGATAGCTTAGGTCGAGTAAACTGGCAATGCACATATTGGAGTTCTTCGTTATCTTCAAATATATAATTGTGATAAAAATTTTACATGCTGCAGCAGCATGAAGTCATAAGTGCTGTTGGGTAGCGTATATTGAGTTTGGTATTGCTGGATGCTAATCTCAGGGCTCAGTAAATTATTAATTACTTCGTTTTGATTAAATTTCTACTTTTGCCTGCAACGACAAGTCCTCTATCTTAGAAAGAATCCATCACCAAATGTCAAACCTCGAAAACACCGCGGTGTTGTGTTGAAATCCGCCTGGCTGATTCGGTGCAGCCAAACCTTCCAAAAACACCGAACTGACGGACGGACACACGGCAGTGGCGAAGAATGGCTGCTCCTGACATTATGGGGCTGGGACTGGTAGGTAAACGGCCTAGCTTGCCACCGAATATTTATCTGTTGTAGTCGCCATTGCACCTGTCATCGCTTAGGTGGTGGACGACGGCTGTTGCGGCGCGCGTCTTTCTCTACCTCTTCTTTTTCTTTCTTCTCTACCGATTTATTTATAGAAAACTGATTTATTTATAGGGCTCCGCCGGGGTGGTGCAGTGGTAAGACGCCCGACTACTGTGCCGGAGTACGCGGGTTCGAACCCGACCTCGGCGGCTGCATTTCGATGGAGGCGAAACGAAGAGGCGTCGTGTGCTGTGCGATGTCAGCGCACGTTAACGATCCCCAGGTGGTCGAAATTACTCCGTAGCCCTCCATTACGGGTCCTCTTTCTCTCTTTCCACTTTCACTCCCATCTTCCTCCCTTCCCTTACGGCGCGGTTGCGGTGTCCACAGAAATCAAGTGAGATTTATTTATTGGAAGGGAAAGGCGCGGTAACTGTCTCACTTGTTTTCCGTGGACACCGCAACTGTGCCGTAAGGGAAGGGAGGAAGGTGGGAGTGAAAGTGGAAAGAGAGAAAGAGGAGCCGTAGTGGAGGGCTACGGAGTAATTTCGACCACCTGGGGATCTTTAACGTGCGCTGACATCGCACAACACACGGACGCCTCTTCGTTTCGCCTCCATCGAAACGCAGCAGCCGAGGTCGGGTTCGAACCCTGGTACTCCGGCACAGTAGTCGGGCGTCTTACCACTGCACCACCCCGGCGGGGCTTTCTTCTCTACTTTCTTTCTTCAGTCTGCAAGAGGCAGCGAAGGTGGCTCAGCTGAAGAGCCAGTAGCAGGCCCGTGCATTTTCCTTTCCTTCTTCCTGCGGCCACAACAACAACAATAACTGACATCGCACAGCACAAGGACGCCTCTTCGTTTCGCCTCCATCGATACAAACAAGAGAGATGATTCTGTGACAGGTCAAGTATAGCAGGGGGAGGCAGAAAGGTAGGCTGATGGGATAAGAAAGTTCGACTGCATGAATGCAGCTGGTGTAGGCACGGGTTAGAAGTATGCAAGAGACATCACTCTCTGCTGTTGTTGTGGTTAGGCTATTCATGATAATGATCTTACGCAAACTTTAATTCCTTCGGTGGGAGTGGTGCGCTGATTAGAACACGGCACCTCATTGATTCAAGTGAACTTATATTTGTCCAGAACGTCTCTTTGTGGTGTTGCGAATGGATTCTGAGCCGGGATAGAAACGAAACGGATTTTCGCTAGCCGTAGGTGAGATGGTGACAGGTGCATTCTAATGAGGAGTTTAGTGAGACGACGAGGGCGAGCTACAAGCGCAATGTGTATTTTCTTCCCTCATCTTTACATCTTTCTTGCGTCACTTGACAGAGCCAACAATTATGCATTGGTCTGTCGGCTCCTTATCAAGGTTTCGAAAAGAGGGCATGTCCCTAAAAAGACTTAACGCCTGTGTAAATGTGGGAGAAGCAGAGGAATATATTGTGATTCTCGAGGTGCATGAGTGTTACGGAAAATAAAAGAATAAATTTGGGAAGGGACCACATTTCTTAGCGCACGGGTTCTTGACATATCCTCAAGCGAGGACGTAATATATGAGACAAGGGAGGGCGTATGAAACAATACATCATGTTAAAACAGTGCTATAACACCAACAGCTAAAAAGAGGCAAACACACATTGCGCTCGTTGATAGAGACAGAAAACAATACAGCTTTAAGTGCTTCAATGAAAGAGAACAAGAAGAAGAAGAAGAAGCGACCTCCATCTTGCCAGCCCTACAGACCCTGCTAGCAATTTTAATCGTTTATTGAGTAGTCTTCGTGCGACGCGCAATTCGGGCTCCCAAAGACGGCGATGAAGGCCCTACGGATGATGTCCATGGCCGTGACCGGCCAGTCGATCGCCAGCAGCACCTCCAAGACACCCGCCGAGGCTGGCGGGGAACAGGATCCCGAGCAGCAGGACTCTGCCAAGCAAGATTCTATTTTGGTGAGCTATTAGAGCTGTGAGTCCCAAGCCTCAATTATTTTAAGTGCGGATATGCGCGACTCCCTCAAAAAGTTTATCCTTTTTCTACAGCCTCCCGGAAAGTAACATTTGCAGATCACATTTGCAGAGTTCCTAAGCTTTACTAATTGTCTCTAAATCACCCACTTGATGTAACCTAAAAACAAATCCTTTGATCCGTTAATCACCCACTCGATGTAACTTGATAAATTTTTTTTTTGATTCACTTCGAGACCGTCCAATGCCCTGGGATCGAACAAATGCGATACTTGGGCGATTTTGAGAGACTGTTACAGTGATGCGTTCCTACAAATCACTTGGGTATTGATTGTGAGCTTACTGCGAGTAGTCGCTCCGAATAAATTGCGCAACTCTTTTTGTGACGCTGCATTTATCACATTGGACAAACGGGAACAATTGACTTCGCAAGGGGAAATTAGTTCTTCCGACAGTTTGTGATTGGAGATACGTAGCTAAGTTTTGAAACTTTTACAAGTTATGTGTGCCCAAACAGTTCTCGGCTGGACACTCCCTGGCGCAATAGCAAAACGCACAACTCGTTGAGGAAGGAGGCTGTTAAAGCAAGCGTTGCATAAAACCACGAAGAAATGTGTTTTTGAAGCAAAGGAACAAAGTGAATTGCATTTGAATATTCATTTATGAAGTAAAGGTGTGGCGTCAGTGGATGACTTCACCGCTAACGTGCACTAAAACGTGTTAACTACGAGAATCAAGCAACACAATCACCAGATCGGCAAAAACCTGAAGGATAAAAAAAGAAAAGGAAAGGTTCAATTTAAGTACAAGGCGGAGACACATAGAAAATAAAACGGCGGGTGTAAAGTTAAGACACACAAGCAACAAGAAGAGGGCTTCAGAGAGTACAAGATAGTTATCGCCCGTTAGTGGAAATCAAGAAGAAATGGGCATGTAATACGAAGGCAAGATTACCGATGATCACCTAGTGTAGCTAACTTTAGCCAAATGGTAAAAAATAAAACATTGCAGATAGGCCAAAGAAACGCTTGTATACAGCTGCTAGCTATCTGGTGCACTACAGACAATTTTTTATTTTGCAATGAACTAATTAGTAATTGCGATATTATTTCTAATTTTCTAAGTACTGCTATTACACAATAAATGTGATTTGCAAAGTTTGAAAGTACCTCCTAAAAAGCCCATTTATTTATTTTCGATAAAGCCTCAAGTGTAAAGTTTTTCTAAGCTCTAAAGAAAGCCCGCAAAATACAAAAAAAAAAAAATATCACGGGACTGGCGCATTCATGCGCCACGATTGTGGTGCTCTCAATCGTGGTCTGAATGAACGAAATTAGCTGCGGCCGTGACTCGACAGCTCAGTGCCAGCGGGAGCCTGATATGTTGGCGATGGTGGCAGCCAGCGCCGTGAGTTCGCCGCGACTAGCACCTGTACACGCGCCGACTGCCTAAAGCGGACAAAGAAACCATCACAAACTCATCGACTTACCGCTGCAGGCCATCAAGTCACGGCCACAGCTGATTTCGTTCACTGAAATCACTACTGAGAGCACCACAATCGTGGCGCGCGATTGCGCCAGTCACGTCATATTTTTTTTGTTAGATTTCGCGGGCTTTCTTTAGTATTTGGAAACAAGACACACGTGAGGAAAATAAATGGAACGGGGGTTTCAAAAGATGCTCTTCTACTTTGAAAATCTATTTTTTTGTCTAGAGATAATAGTTAGCAAATTACAAAAATTGTTTGTAATGTCACGGGAGAACACAAGTCCATCTTTTGTGAACACCTCTCCCCACGAGCAGGCGCTGACTCACCTGATTGTTTGACGAAACCTAGAGCATTCGCGTGGGTCACCTCGTACCTCTGGTCCCCGTGTGCGTCAGTACCCATACCACCTCGACGTTTTTCATTCTTCCACGTCTTAAACCGGCTAAAAATCGAGACGCCGCTGGTGATAGCTCACCCCTCGCGGAATTACAGATGGCCATTTTCGAGCAATTGAAACTCAGATCAGCGTTAGCGCTAGCTATTGATAAAGTGATAGCCGTTTTCTCCGTAGTCTCGGAGGACCTGGTTCTGACCGTATCGGAAGCGACCGAGTGTACCGCGTCGACTACCGTTATCTCAAATGCTTGCCTGTCTCCATAATCGGCAGCGTCCACGTAGGCCGCTTCTTTGTATCTCGCATGATTTGCGTTGACCGCTTTCGCTCTCACCTTTATTC
Organism: Amblyomma maculatum; assembly: GCF_055883805.1. Classification (NCBI taxonomy): domain Eukaryota; kingdom Metazoa; phylum Arthropoda; class Arachnida; order Ixodida; family Ixodidae; genus Amblyomma; species Amblyomma maculatum. Next base: position 41,499,366 of record NC_139352.1, read on the forward strand.
TAACTTCATAATGCTTTGAATGCATGCTTTTGAGGATATCTCTGATGAACCCCGCCGGGGTGGCGCAGTGGTTAGAGCGCTCGACTACCAAGGACGCGAGATCGAATCACGGCCTCGGCGGCCGCTTTTCGATGGAGACGAAATGCTAGGCGCCCGTGTGCTGTGCGATGTCAGTGCACGTTAAAGAACCCCACGTGGTCGAAATTTCCGGAGTCCTCCACTACGGCGTCTCTCATAGCCTGAGTCGCTTTGGAACGTTAAACCCCAAAACCAAACCAAACCAAACCAAATCTCTGATGTAATAGCGTTTTTGCTATCTACCTGTCTAAATCTAAATCTCTTTCTTTGGCCGGTGTTCCCAATGATGACCAAGCATTAATCTCACTGTTTACCTGGGTTGCACTAGTAAATTCACCAAAGCAATGAAGTGGACAAGCAAAATAACCCCCTTAGATAGAAATGTTGAACTATCTTAAAACGTATGGAAGATCTATGCTAAAAAAAAAAAAAGACTACAATGTTTCGTTAGCGCTATAAGCGAGCCCATTATGAAAAGAACTTTTATTGCTTTACAAGATTTTTTTAGACATTGAACAAGAATCTCGCATTAGGTCATTTTTTTGTTGTACGTAGGTATGTGATAACACTAACAGCAATTAGTAGTGATGTATTTGAATAATTTGACATAGAGCAATGGCTAAAATGCGGCTCTTTTCCGTTCTTTTGATGACCGCGCTCTACATTTTACGTATCACGGTAGAGAAAGATAAATATGGTAATTGACTCTCATTTGACCATTGGTTTGTTCTTTAAATGCGTTTAGTGGCTGCCTAGCTTCAGTACCTAGGCTTATAGATTATCTTGCGCCTCGACGGTGATGTCCTGATTTCTATTGATGCGAGTGCAGGGATACATTTTTTACTGCATAAATAAATCTTTTTGGTAGTATATTCTTATCCCGATTTTTGGCTATAGTAAAGTGCCAAGGACACTTGTCATCTGTCTATGGTCAAATGCCTAGCAAACTGCTTGAGCTCCTTCTTTTGTAGAACCAGTTCTGACTGCGAAACAATATTATCCGAATGATGCGGACTGTGCAAAGAAACGATTCCTTGTCACTGCGCTTACACTGTGGGAGGTAGAAATCCGCAGTTACTGGATATTTAGTCTGTTACACTTTTCTGTTGCCGCGTGCAGGGCGAGTCTGGCCTACTAGAGAGCGTCGACTTCGTGCCGCCCTCTCACACAACCTGTTATAAGCTGTGGGTGGTGGGGTGCTCGCTATGGATCATCCTGTTCATCCCGCTCAGCCTGACAGCGTTCGCAATGGGTTTCCGGCCTACGCGTCCGACAACACCGCCGCTCATGACCACGGACCCCATCTGGCTGACCACTGAGCACCAGGGCTCTTGTCAAGACCAGTTTCCAGTCGGCCTCATGACTACCGGTTCCAGCAGCCGTCGTTCGAGCAACATACTCTGCATCTTCAACACTTCCACGCACAGCAGACCGTTCGGTAAGTGCGCCTGAGGGAACACGGCACACTTACTGCATGGTTAGAAGTCGCAGAGTCACCGCTGCTTACTTTGGGAAGTATCTTGGCCAATTTGCAAGAGACGGAGCAGCTAGCCGTGTACGAAGAAGACCGTAGGTGGCACTGTGACTTCTCGCTGTGGAAAGGCACGCACAAAACCGTGCGTGTGGTGTGTCAAGGGTGTGGTCTAGGACATCCTCTTTTTTTTTTTTTTTCTAGCAAAGCTTAGATAAGTAAAACAAACGGCTGCGTCAATGCGTGAACGAGCGTGCCAGGGAATATCACAAATGTGGTTTAAAATGAATATGAAAGATATAGCACAACGCATCGGACTCTTTTGAGAATCTCCCCGCCCATTCCTGCTTTTGCACTGATAAAAAGGAAAACAAGAACTGCGAGATACAATTTTCAGAAATCAAAATACTAATTAAATGTAATGAAAGAGAACCAAACAAGGGTTGAGGGCGAGTGTCTATTCGCAAGCTAAGCCAACGTTCAAGGGGACTTGTCTTGGTCTGGGCCCTCGAATTGATTTTCGGTTTTGTTCCATACGTTGGAGCCACCGTCTTTTGCTTATTTTACTCTGAAACTTGAGTGTATAGATTATCTCGAAACGTGTCAGAAACCGTTTTATCAGAGAGGCAGCGCGTGCAGCAGTACCACCTCTACATACATGCGGGCTCGTAGATACAGATGCCTTTTAAAATATAGGCGCTAAATGTTAGTGTGTCTCATTAATCTCAAGATGTGGTTTTGGTTTTTATATGTCTGCTATATCTGGAATGCGCATGCACTTCCTAAAATCAGGCATTATATATTGGTTTGGTTTGATTTGTGGGGTTTGACGTCCCGAAGCAACTCAGGCTATGAGAGACGCCGTAGTGGAGGACTCCGGTAATTTCGACCACCTGGGACTCTTTAACGTGCACTGACATCGCACAGCACACGGGCGCCTTGCTTTTCGCCTCCATCGAAAAGTTGCCGCCGAGGCCGGGATTTGATGCCGCGTCTTTGGGAACAGTAGCCGAGCGCCGTAACCACTGCGCCACCCCGGTGGGGTAGGCATTATATGTGCAACATGCGGGCCCTTCAACAAACATAGTTAAAACAGCGCCCGTCCTGTCTGCCCTTCTGTGTACGTGTTTGAAAAAGTAACGTCGTTTTACTTTCATGAAATAATATTCACCAACCAGCCCAGAAAAATGTACTGCTCAGCGTTTCATCCCTCTTTATTGGATGGATTTGTTTCCTTTCGGTGAATACGGCTGTTAACATGTTGGGTATACATTGTGGGATGTCATAATTTGGTGCCCCTTGATAACAGTTTGCCGTACCTTCGGCGAAGGCATGAAGCAAGCTTTGCATCCGAGCAGTATGGCACGTAGGGGGCGTCGTAAGGTCATCGACGTTCAGAAGTACTTGATAACTTGTGGACAAACGCCTGGCTGTAGCTCGGAAAAGTGGGCCGGTGTTTCTTTGTAAAATTCGTAGGCAGTAATTCCGACCGACCGATCGAGAGGTGGGTGAGTCTAGGTCAGACGAATGTTTCGCTTTGTGAATAGTTTGATGAAAACATTAAATGGGATCTGCGTTTTGAGAATTTGGTGTTTTCATCGAATTCCTCTGTAGAAAAGAGGAAGAGGAAAACCATTTTTCCAGTTGAGGGCTACAAGGATGAAGCCGTTCACCACGTAGGGGTCCTAAAGCCCTTGGGGTCCGCAACCACTCGCAGTGTGGCCCGGACTTCAGTACCCGGATTTGATCTGAGCAATGAGGTCTCGCTGTGCTTGTAGTTATAGGGTTACAGTCCTTTGGAAGTCCTGAGGGCTAGTTCAGGAAATATAAGTCACGGGGTGCTAAGTTTACACAGGGGCGAATAGATGGCGCAGTATGGTAACATAAAGCATCGAGTTAGGGAACAAGTTTGGTGTTGTCTCTAGGTAACCTCTTTGGATTTGCGAGTGATCTCTGTCCGGAGTGCTAAGCAATTCGCGCAAGACAATCATACTGGATACTTTCATGGCACAAAACAAATATAGGTAGTTCCTCGCTGATCCAAAGAAGGTGTGGTCTACTGCCTGGTCGATGAAATATCCAGCGAAATCATGGCCCCCCTAGCTCCCATGGGTAGTACGCAGGCGCCTCATATAAGTTGGACATGGTGCATCTGTAAGGAAGGTGAGATTACAATAGAGATAATTGTGAGGAATACCTGCCTTCTGGCGAATTTTTATGTGGTCGTGTTTGAGTCACTGATAAAGTAGTGAGTGGTCATAGAGGCTATTGCAAAGGCGATGAAGCTTTCTCGGCTTCATCCGGCGCGGCTGTAGAGACCAAGCTATCAGCCAGTCGCCGGTCTTAGCAGCCAATACGGCAAGCGCGAAAACATTACGCCAAAAGCATTCTGCTCCCACGAACATTCATCGGGCAGCCATCTGGGCTTATGTGGTGCAGCGTTGCCAGACAAGCCACCATTATAATTACTAGAGTGAGTCCTAAACAGTTTTCTCAATTGTCCCCCTTGTTGAGATGGCGTGGTTTTGACAGGAAAAAGATTTCAAAAATTTGATAAAGAACAAAGACCCACCAACTCTCTTGCCGCCCTTGAAGATACGGACTTTTTGCGCCATAACGTATGCAGCTTTTTCAGTCAAAAATGTGTCGCCGATGCCATTGCCGTCGTTGTGCTCCAGAAGTGAGAAAAATGTAGGCATAGAGGAAGATATTTGGTAAAGAACACTCGTCTAAATCCGACCCCAGAAAAGGACGACCATCGATTGAATGATACAACCAGCGTAGTCATGCGCGTGGGCATAGCCCACCAGTGGTGCCGACTCAAAAGCTGAAAACCCGCAACAGACGGCCCCCAAGCCAGCTATAAACCGATAAATACAGTATTCGAGCTAGAAAGCTCTCTTTATGCATTTTCGTTAGCATGTGGGCTGTAAAAATCGTTCTAAGCGTTAAGTTTGTGTTTTGCGCTTGCTTTGCGCTTAAATGCAGGAGTTTCATTTAAGCGCAAAGCAGTGGTGTACCCCGCGGTTTGCGCTTATTACCCAAGACGGTTTGCAGTTTATTTGCTAGAAATATCTGTTTAAATTAGGATGCATGGTACTCTTGCTGAAGCAACCATGACTGTAAATGTGAACATTTTAATGTGAAACTCTCGTTTTGTTGTGTACTATTCGTCATACTTGCTGAAACCACTTCATTTTATTTTCTTCTCTATCTTTCGACTGATTCTTGTGATTTGTGCCTTTTTTGATTGATCTATTGCATATTTTGTCAGTGTCTTCCAGTTTGTTTATGATGCTCCAAGCGGCAAGACGAGCTGCATCGGTTCCGTGTTTGTGTGGACGAAAAGAAATGTTTTGATTTGCACTCACAACTGTTCGACAAAGGCTGTGATGCAGCTACGTTGATAGCCGGTCAAGAGGACTTGTTATCTAATTTCCATTTAGCAAAGTCGAAAATAAGGAAACATATCAGCAGATCGAACTTGCACAAATAATAAGGGCGCCGATCATGCTTGCGTTAAAACTGCGTGCACCTAGAATCGACTTTCGAAGTTGTTCAGAGCTTGACCCACAGCCTTGTGGCGCGCGGCGCGCTACAGTAAATAGGGCCTCTGGGATACACTGGGCTCTTCGGCATCGAATGCCTTTTACCTACTTTCTTTGTCTATGGTGACAGCAAAATTGAGGTCGGCATGCGGTGGCCACCGGAACTTATTGAGACCTAATGGGTCGCTGTCACCACACATGACACCACTGCGCTTTAAGTGGCTTTTTCGGTGGAAATGACGTGCATACTTCTCGTGTTCAATTTTTCAAAACGGATGCCGCCCAGAGGACAACAAACCGCTATCTCTTCATATTTTCAATGGCGTTCTTAAGTGTCCCTCTAACTTTTTGTAATGTGTTAATGAGAGTTTACGCAAGGTATGCTGGGTTCGTCGCGCCGAAAAGCCAAAGGCGTAGAGTGGCTTGAGAGTGGGCTTTCAAGGACGAGAGAAATTTGTTCCAGCATAAACATTTGAGTGGAGCTGCTATGGGATGAGGCACCTAGCTTAACTGGAGACGTGATGAATGTTCTCCATGAAAGATGGCGCCTGCGCATTCTAGTGCATCATCAGTAAACTGCGCACGGGTCGAGTAAAAAAGGTGTCTAAAATTGACAGACCTGTATAGAGTTTCTTATGAGTTTCTTATGAGTTTCTTATGTTTGTGCCTTCCAGGGCTAAGTTATATATACATGCGGAATTAAACCGAAGACTTGTGTATGGCGTGCATACGATATTAGTGTCGGTTGATCGATTGCGGGTGGTTGCTGGTGTGATTGACTGATTGATGAGTGATGAGCTTTTGCTGATTAGTGATTTGTGATGTGAGAGTTAATTTAGTGTGGTGTAGACAAATAATCTCGTACGTTTGTCGCTGGATTGCGTGAGGTGACCAGTGGCCGGTATTAGTGCGACAACGATATATGACATTGTACCAGATGTGTACCAGATGTATTGTACCAGATGTGCCGGTGCTCCGTTTGAACATCTGTCTTGTCGTGATGGTGCTGCTCAACTACCAGGAAAAGGTCATATGACGGATGCGGATGAGGTTAAGAAGAACGTTCGGCATAAGGCAGCTAGACGGTTGAAGCGAAGGCGGGATGCTGAGCTACGAACGTGAGGAAAGGAAGCGAGGTGCTGCAAGTCTGTAGAGGAAGAGGAGCTGCAACGTAAGCTGGCTTCTGACGATCGTAAAGACAAGACTAAAACTGAGTTCGTACTTAAAGATAGAGTTATAGCTAAAAAAGCGCGTTTGATCAAAGTAACATTAGAGAAGCAAAAAAAAAGAAAAACAATCAACGCGCACGTTACCGCCCCTGCCCTAATAGTAGGGCTGAAATTGAGTTCGTGTTTAAAGCCAGAGTTGCCAAGCTGAAACTGCAACGTTATTAATAATAGGTAAAGAAGCGGGCTTAATAAAAGTAGCATCACAGTAGCAACAAGAGGCTATAAACGCGCACGCTGCGCTACCCACCCTAATCATAAGGCGAAGTTTAAGAGTCCTCCTGATAGTCCTTGCCTCTTTCATTTCCTACATGCACGGTAGTGCAGCATCCGAGCCTTGGCGTCAGCGCCGCAGTATCCGCTTTTCGCAGTGTCGCGTATGGTGCTGGGGCTCATTCCTGGACTCATCTGCAAGCACGTGATCTACGCGTCCGTCAAACTTCTAGGCCCAGACGAAGAGCTCCAGTCTTCTACGCCCGAGTTCGACATCGACTGCAAAGGTCTGGAAGCCGTGCGATTGCTCAAGAAGCGTTACCAGAACATCAAGGTAAGTGGCACGCTGAAGAATGCAGTGCTTACGGTCTAATTGTCTTCGCTAATTTGTTTTGCTCTATCCTAATAGTTGAAGGCAAGAGAAGCAAGTACGTTATAAGCCTCATAAGGACAAATAACTTACTTAAGGACAAGTAAAGTGATGAAAAAATACCCAATGGTGCCATTGGGACACAAAGTTTATATATACGCGAACAGAGCAGAGTAGTACAATAATAGAGTTGAACGTTGAGCTAGTTGGCCACACATCTTGGTAGAAGGGAGACGATGGGCGGGTTCTGATCAATATAGTTTTCAGTGCAGCATTGTCCTTGTGTCTGTGTGTGCTTCTTCTGTTTTGTTGCCTGCTCTGCTGCCTTCTTCTTCTAAGAAGAGCAGAGTAGGAAGGTGGGCCATAAACATCAGGTAGGTAGTTGTCAGAAAGTTTACTAGAAGAAAGTGGTCGCAGCTGACAGGGTTAGATGGTGGTCAGTGGGAAATGCCTCTCCAGGATGTGGATGAGGATAATGCTATCTTAGATATCATGCAGTTCAATTGTGCTCAACTATCCGCTTTACGTTCCGCAACTATACCTGCCTTTTAGTGGCACATAGCTTGCTTTTATTCACTGCATACATGACCGTAGCCTGTACTTTTGTGCCCGATAGGTGTATACCGTTCTGTCGGCGCATCACCCGACGGAAGAGACGGTACTGTTCACCGTGGCTTCCCAAGGCACCAACAATTTGGCGAAGAAGGCCAAGGAATGGGTGGAGAAGTTCGGCTTCGACGGCTTCTTCATAAGCTGGTCCCAGCCCTACGCGAGAGACAAGGCTAGCACGCTCTTCGACATTTTCTCCTCCGTTTTCAGGTTCTAGTTTTTTTTTTACTTTGTTCTGATGCTCTCTATCAGCGTTCCTGCATAATTTATGATACGATGCGTTCGTCGGACGAAAATATGATATATAAAAACGATCTAGCCCATTTTGGTTTATTAAGCTTCTGTCGCCCAGAAAGCTGTATGAAATAGTTGTAACGCCGCAAAAAAGTATCTCTTTTCTTTTTTAGATCTGTTTGCATGCTTCATGCTCAACTATGGTCAGGTTTGTTTTGAGTTATAGAGGTGAACATCCCAAAGGGACTTGGAATCCCAGGAACGCCGTAGTTAAAGGTTCCGGACAGTGGCGTCTTAACAATTTTTGCTCTTGCGGGCCGAGAAATTTGCTGCTCCAATTGTCGTCTTATATTTGATGCGATAGCGTTAAAGCTCTGTGTTCAAGAAAAGTCGCCGTCGGCGTTGTTGTAGTAGTAAAGCACAAATCAACTGCGTTACACGCACGTGAGCCAATATCAAAATTATGACGCAACTGTTCTTTCTATAGCGTTCACAGTTCTTGCATACAATTCTGCTTCCCATTTAGCATCCATTCACTAGAAAAACTAAGAGACTTGCTTAAGATAGGCATTCGAACCGACGACACATTTACCTCCGATTGTATGCCGTTAAATGTAAGGGTACTTCTCAATCGAGAAGTAACGCCTATACTGAACCTTCATTTTCTTTAAAAGCAACATAAACAAAAATAGAACAAAAATCGCGAACTGATAATGTGCTATCGTGCCTACTCTTAAGACGGAGCTTGAGATACCCCTTGAATGTTTTTTTCTCGAGGTGTGTGGCTATTTTACAAAGTATCAGATTAATTCCAATACATGGCATACAACAACAATACATGTTGATATATTGTTGAAAATAATTAGAAGGTAGGGCCAAAAATACACGACTCGTGTGCTGTTGTCAACAATATTCGATATAACCAGAATGTTGCAGAACGTCGAACTTCTCGGAAGCCGATAATATAGGTATGTAACTAATATATAGGTGAAATTCATACTCCTCGGATGTGCTAAAACTAATCAAATGCCGCACAAGTACATTAGCATTTCGACATATCGCTGGCACGTGAGCCAAAGGTGTGCGTTCTTCGCTCGGTTCAAGCAATAGACATTTCAGATACGAGGCCATGTTCAAAGTGATCGTTGGCGCTCAGGGGATGAGCAATAAAAGGAGGGCTTCAGCAGCCCAGTTTTATCGCAGGGATTTGTGCTGTAGCAAACCCTGCTGAAGGAGGGAGGCTGACAGAGCGGACATGTTTTCAATCAAGTGTTCGCAATTTTTGTAGCCCTTCGATTAATATTATGGTAATTGATTTGTCAGTTTAAATTTATCGTGATTTATCGGATCGTGATGTGGTTTAGTTGACCGAGAAGGTAGATACAGGTCCCGTCAGTTTTATGCTTCATGTAAAAAAATTGGCAAAATACCTTAACGGAGCATAAAACCTTACAGAAAATCTGCTGAAGGAGGGAGGTTGACAGAGCGGACATGTTTTCAATCAAGGGTTCGCAATTTTTGTAGCCCTTCGATTAATATTATGGTAACTGATTTGTCAGTTTAAATTTATCGTGATTTACCGGATCGTGATGTGGTTTAGTTGACCGAGAAGGTAAATACAGGTCCCGTCAGTTTTATGCTTCGTGTAAAAAAAATTGGCAAAATACCTTAACTGAGCATAAAACCTTACAGAAAATCACGCGGTGTCCTTCTATATTAAGTTTTATTACACTATATGCAATATATTGTGCATAAAATAACTCACAAGACTGCTAAGTAAACATTTTCCAGTTACAGCTCTTCCATTTTGCTGCAATAAGTAAATGTTTTTTGAGACATTGTTCTGCGTGCTAACGGGGACGAAATATTTGAAGGGAAAATGTTTGGGCGCGTTGGTTCATCGTCAACAAAGCAAAGCGCTAAAAACCACAAAAGACGAGGAGGGGACAGGACAATAGCGCTACTTTCAACAAATGTTTATTGCGGTTCCGGAGCATTTTAATGTCACATAAACATGACAATGAAATAAGAGTACACACGAAGCGTCTTTAACATGCTGCCGATACATGCTATCGATACAGAAGTGCTACCACTGGAGTTGGCTAAAAAGGAGCGAAGAATTGAAAGTCAGAAAGCTTAAATAGGGTCCGAGGCACCTTAACAACGAGGAGAACGTCTCGCTAAACGACACAGCAAAGCCGAGTCTGAAACGCCTAAAGCATAACCATAAGCTAAACCGTAATCATATCCATAAGTTAAACCCTAAGCATATCCATATCCTAAATCATAAAGCATAACCATAAGCTAAACCGTAAGTATATCCATAGGCTAAATCATAAAGCACAACCAAAGCTAAACCATAAGCATCACCCAAGGTTTTCGCTTCGAGATATCCAGGCTTAACCTTAGCTAAGCCCCAGCCAAATGTTTCGATGGAGGCGAAAAGCTTGACGCCCGTGCACTGTGCGATGTCAGAGCACGTTTAACAAACCAACGTGGTCGAAATGTCTGACACCTACTACGTCACTTATAACCTGAGCGCTTTGGGCAGTTAAACCCCAGAAAACAAACCAAGCCTCTTGCGTAGAAGCACATGTCGAAGAAACGCCGTTACAGGATGTGAAATGTTAAGCAGCAAATTTTATCTGTGGTACAGCACACTCTCGCATTTCTCGCCAAGCGTTATCAATGTGTAGGCATAATAGCCATACTTTCTTCGCTTCCCTTGTACACTGGAGACCACCCAAGTAGGCAACAGTACTTCGCTGAGGTCGAACGCCTTCATCGCGCAACACTACGCACTGTTACCGGCCTACCTAAGCACACTCCTATATCTGAACTGGAGCGTTTGGCCGCTCTTCCACCGCTCGCTGCCATCGTTTCCGAGTCGCAGACGCGTCATCGAATATGTCTAATATGTCTAGAGAACACTGTCTAATGACGTCGCCTGCTGGTCTGGGATGAACAGCGCAACGACAAAACACAAGCACTATAGGCATCTCTTCCATCTTGGGAGATGCCAGTGGCCACACTCCTCCATTGCCGACCTACAAACCGTGATTTTGTCATTCCCCGGGAGCTCCTTGCTGCCCATCACCGACAAGAGCGAATCCCTGATACGACTGAGATATACACCGATGCTTCAATTACTAGCGAATTTGCATCTATGGGCTGGGTATGCGATGACAACCCTTCCCTTTCAGGCGCTTATGCCTGCCACCTAACTCAAGGTACCCCTCTTCATGCTGAACTCCTCGCGATTTGGGGAGGCATGTCAGGAGTGCCTTGCACCGGAACTGATTCAATACGTATTGTTACTGATTCCTATGAAGCCTACAAGGAAATCGCTACTCCGGGTTCGCAAGATGCAACTGCTACGACCATACAGCGCCTCCTTAAACGCCACCAACTCGCGACAAAAACTATCGTTATTCAGTGGACCCCAGATCACTTGGACTAATCAGGGGGCGATTCGGCGATGTCCACATTTACTTCCCCACCCCCCTTGCTTCATCCTTACTCGACCTTGGGCGGGCAACACACCCCTTTTCTTGCCCTTATTCACTATACACGGACCCGACTTCGTAGCCTCAGTCAGCATCGTATGCAGGTGGCCGCACCAGACCCACCTTTTACGCAAAAACCCACCTCACCCGAAGTCAAGAAGTATTCTTGAATAAGCTCATCGCCCATGTTGCTTACACGCCACGTATTATGGCCCGCTGGCATCATTATACAGAGAAAATGATTACGTGCCCCCATTGTACGACTCTAACGCGCGGCGGCATATCTCATCTACTCGGGATTGCCCGGTTTTTTCTACTGGACTTTCGGAGATCGAACCCTACCGCCTGAACTACCGTTCGCTTCCATGAACTGATGCTAACACACAAATGATATTTGCTAAGTAGGGCTCCCTTAGTGGCCTGGCCAGAGAAATATGATTTGAGTGACGACCTGTGCAAACAATGAAGATCCTGCCTGCTCCCGTTATCCCCATCCAGAGCCATGAGCCTTCCTAATCAATAAAAGACGCTCAATCAATCAATGCGCCTTCTCTTCAGGCCTTCATGCACACCATACCGGGCCCATTACAGTATAGCAGAAAAAAAAGTCAAGGGGGCATGTAGTCTATACCACGCGCAGAGAATGTGTAAGCAGGCCTAAGTTTGGAGAGAGTTGACTTAAACTTGGACGTCGCCATTAGATTGGTCATATAAAATTAAGTTAGACACCAATGTTGGTCAAATTCGAATGAAGTAAAATTTCGGGATAACCGAGGGGCTGCATTTTGGGAGGTGTGCCGACTCAGATTTGGGTGTCACCACTGAATTAGACATACTCAATTTATTTTAGACATAAATATATTCAAATGTTGACAAGGCCAAATTTTGGCGTAGAGGGGGCCATATTTTAGGTGGGGTCAACCTAAATGTGGAAGCAGCACTGAGTTGGACATACTATGTTAGGTTGAAAAGCGAATTTTGCGAAATCAAATTTTGGGTGTCCAAAGGGCGAATTCTTCGGGTCCGAACCTATATTATTCTTTACTGACATTCTGCGGAGGCATTTTGAAAACCTCGCCCGGTTGGTTTTGTGGCATCGTGATATAATTAACGCTCACGCATAAAAAAAAAAGAGAACTGCGTGCTGACTTGCCCCAATACAATGGCAAGTGTCTTCGCTGCTGCCTGCCTGAAGCCCTCAAAATGTACGCAGCGCCGCACCATGGCCACCGCTGGCAGCGCACAATGCTCCTCTTAGATTTACGGTGGTGTGTCTTGACAAAAAAATAAAATAAACAAACACTGAAGGAATTTGGGTAAACCTCCATGAATCTTTAAATATACCATACCGTTTTACGAACGATGATAGCTTTTCAAGCGACACGAGACGCTGTTATTTCCAGGCCAAACTTGACGCTGGGCGCGATTCTGCCGAGGGAGAAGGAGGAGCTGCAAAACTACGACATCCCGCACATCGCGACACTCGTCGACTGGATGATCTTTAAGACGCACGGCTACTATCCACAGCCTGGTTTTCAAATCACGAGCTGCAGCAGCCCCTGGAAAGAGTGAGCTGCAGCTCTTTTAAGCTCGCTGCCAGATGCATGAGGCTCTCAAATATTTACCGTGCGATGCTTGATGGCAAGGACAGTTGCAATTCTCCCTAATGCGACATTTTAGCGTAGCTATCTAATGATGTCTGCAATTTATTGAGGCAAATAATTTAGGAGATGCTTGAAAGGTGTCTGTTGTTCTTCGTGCATCAGTACTACCGATTGCAGAAATGAGACATAGCTTACCAGCACGAAAAACACGGACATGGTAGAAGACAACGCGACGCTGTGTAGCAACTGAATGTTTGTTCAGGAAGGGTTGTTTTTACACATTAAAATGCGCAACATTCATGAAACAGAAGTAATAAACAGATACCGCTTAAGATTATCAATTTTTCCTAGCCGCAGGAACGCACAACTACTGGGGGAGAAAAACCACTCTGATTTCTACGCAAATCAAATTCGCCCAGTTATTCGTCCTCCAGACTACCGACGGCAATCTATGCAGCAAGCAGTGGTATCTATCGTCGGCTCGATATGGCTAGAGCGAACGGCTGGAAAGGGGCCGTTTTCGTAAGGACTGCGCAGCTTGATGGGAAAGCTAGAAGCTAGAAACATTTATCAGATGGCAGGGGGACGAGCATTTGCGCGTATTTCTGAGCGATAGCATGTGAGCAGGCTTCAAGCTAGTTTTTGATTAGGCCGCGGACCTGTTATTGCGTACGGCTAGCTAGGCAGACCTAATTGATGCATTACCTGATTATGTAGTTTATGCAAGTGTAACGGAATCTCCTGTTCTCACCTTTCTCAATAAGTCTGTTCTCAATGTTCGTTTCAGTCACTTCGTTTTGAAAACATCAACTTCGTTATGCAATACGAAATCGTTTTGAGTTCGGGCCGTACGCACAGTGAAGATTTGGGGCGGTATTACAGACGTTGGTGAGGAGAATGTACGTGCCATCAGGCTTGAATTTTTCCTCCTTTCAAGTTGCAATCTAGAACATGGCAATTAAAACGTTTTGCCATAACGAAGTCTTACTATGCAACTATTTATAGAATGTCCAAGCAATTGAAACCATGTAGAAAAGGTTGAGGGTTGCCGGAGAAGGGGTAGGCAGCAAACGCGATGGTTAGATGGCATCCTCGAGGCACTGCAGATGAAGTTATGTGATGTTAGGAAGATGGTGAGAGACCGGAAAGCGTGGCGTGACATGGTCCATAGGGTCACGAAGAGTCGGACACGACTGAACGACTGAACTGATCTGATTTTGCAATCATAGATTTTTACATCGCATTTGATACCCAGTGACAAAAAATGCTGAAGGGCTTTGATTTTTGCGAATGAAAGATCTTTTACGATAGGGCTTCAGAGGGTTTGGCCCTTTGCAGAAGCTGCATAACAAATGGAGTAAAGCGGGTCTAAAAAGGACACCACATATTAGCCTAGAAACAGCATTATATCGAGAATCGCCAATTCAAATTCCATCAATGTCGTTACCAAAAGCCTCCAGGTACGATGCTGAGCAGCCTTGTTTAAAGCACGACGACGATTCTCTGCGCTGAATGTCCGCGCCATTTATCGATAGGCAATGTGTTTGAGATTTGCGTCCAGTGCGCATGCGTGGTAAAAGGAGGACTGTATCCTTTTGTTCCCTTCTATCGCTTCCCCGTTCAGCCCTCGCCTTGCGTGTTCGTTACGTGCCGCCAAGGAAGGCGCTGCCTGCATTTGTGACGCTTTGATGCTGACGAGGGCGTCGTCATTCCACCGTGATTCACGAGTGTAACATTTCGGCCAGGCAAGGAAGCGCGGCTGATAGCGGTGAACGCGCGTTTCGGCAAACGCACCACTCGGCCGGCGATAACGAAGCCTTTTGGCGTGTATCTACGTTGCGTATTTTTCTGGGAGGGCCGGAACATTTTGCGTCCGTTCAGAGCGGTAGCTCATATCGCAGTGCAAAGATAAGGCATCATACAATAAGCGTACAGCTCCTTTTTCGTCGTGGTAAGGCGCTTATCTTATACGGAGAAGACGAAAACAGAACAAAACAAGAAAATATGTTGAATAATCGCAATCTTAGCATCGTGTGTGTTTGAAGCACGCGATAGTTCGCTATCCTTCGTGCTTGCTTTTGAAAAAGCGCGTTCACCCGATATCACTTGAAATTGCTTGCCCGTGTGCTGTGCGATGTCAGTGCACGTTAAAGAACCCCAGGTGGTCGAAATTTCCGGAGTCCTTCACTACGGTGTCTCTCATAGCCTGAGTTGCTTTGGGACGTTAAACCCCACAAACCACAAACCACAATTGCTTGCCTTCTTGCCTTGTGATCCCTCGAAACATGTTGGATATTGGACCGCTTTTACATATCATGAAGCATAAGCACTGAGTGGAAATGGATGCCGAGAAAGAGAGAGAGAGAGAATACTTTATTACACCGACATGGACCTCGGGGCAGGGGCTCAGCCAGGGGAAATGGGTGTCGAGAACTCACTAGCCGAACCGTTTTGTTTTGACCGTGCATACGCATAGGACGCATAACTGAATCCCAGAGCATACCATTAGAAGCCGCTAACTGGCGCCTTAAAGCCTTGTCTGCAAACTCTAGAAAAGCAGCTCACCCCTGTAATCAATTCTTTTAATGCCGTTTAATACCACGAGACAAAACAAGGATACCATTTCTTTTTCCTGGGATAACTGTTTACAATAAAAGCACTCAACTAAGAGTTGTAGGGACACATAAATTGAATACGCGGCAGTATGCGCTCTGCCGACCTGCTTTGATTGTGGTCTGATGTACCGATTGAAAGATTTTAGATATGATCCGCATGTAATGCTCAAATATATTTGTATTTAGGGGAGTGTGTCACGTTTTGTTGAAGTGCCAGTGACCTTTGTGTGTACCAGAGGGGACGCCCAGGTTGGAGCCGTTATCAGCTTTTATGCAGTTCTAAAACATAACATCTATTCTATTAGAGATGTGTGCTGGACCCGCTCAGTATTACGAGCGCAATGATTTCAGGATGAGTGATCTGATGAAGGAAGCCTGACGCGTTCCTATTAACTCCGCTCATATTACTGGCTTATTAAACAGGATGAAGAATCAACTGACGTATCTCGTGACGAACCTTACCAACAATATGGATTTCGCTCACTTCTGCTTCAGCGTCTCGTTCCGAGCAACAGGTTACCAGGTGGCCGACAAAAGCTCCGGTTACCTTTTGAAGGCAACGGGACCAGGCAATCTGAACAGGTTCGTGTTTCGTATTGTTTATGTGTGTCGTATTAGATTATATAGCAAATCGGTCATGTAGATTCTCCCTATTCTGTATTTGTCACCCGTCTATGAAAACTTAGTTTTCCCTCAAGATTTTCATTAATTACTTGCGCGTATTGCCAGATTTAGAGGAACAGTACAGAAGAAACGGTGTGTATAGATTGAACTACTCTCCGCCAGAAGAAAACGCATAATGCCCCATAATTTTTTTCGAACAGGTTCCAGTTTCGTTCTGTGTTTTTCTTTGCAGTAATTTGTAGTTGAACAAACAGAGCATGACGTCTGTATTTATTCTTTTGGCCCTCTGGATATCGCCAGTGTCACCAGCAGCTGGGTTCTCTGGGCTTACTGTCGTGTGCAAATGTTTATAGTTATTAATTTCTAGTTGAACAAACAGAGCATGACGTCTGTATTTATTCCTTTGGCCCTCTGGATATCGCCAGTGTCACCAGCAGCTGGGTTCTCTGGGCTGACTGTCGTGTGCCAATGTTTATAGCTATAGATTTGCACAACATGAAACCTAGTAGAAAGTTTCATGCTTTGTTCGCACGCTTGCAAAAAGGCTTCTTGGTATATCGCCAGTGTCACCAGCAGCTGGGTCCTCTGCACATACTGTCGCGTGCATATGTTTAAAGAGTTATAGACTTGTACAACAAAACCTAGCAGGGAGTTTCATGCTTCTTTTGGACTGTTGTGAAAAGGACCCTAAGTACAATTACCAGTTCCGCCAGCAGCTGGGTCCTCTGCGCATACTCTCCAGTGTACAAGTGGTTAGTGAGTTATAGATTTATACAACAAAACCTAGCAGAGAGTTTCATGCTCTTTTTGAACGTTTGCGAAAAGGACTCTTAGCATATGGTCAGTGCCACCAGCAGCTGGATCCTCTGCGTGTACTGTCGCTTGCAAATGTTTAGAGAGAGATTTGTACAACAACAAAACCTAGCAGAGTTTCATGTTCTTTTTAAACGTTTGGAAAAGGACTGTTAGCATATCGCCAGTGCCACCAGCAGCTGGGTCCTCTGCGCATACTGTCGCTTGGAAATGTTTAGAGAATTATAGATTTGACAACAAAACCTAGCAGAGTTTCAAGCTCTTTTTTGGCGTTTGCGAAAGGGACTCAGCATATCGCCAGTGCCACCAGCAGCGGGGTCCTCTCACGTACTGTCGCGTGGAAATGTTTAGAGAGTTACAGATTTGTACAACAAAACCTAGCAGAGTTTCATGCTCATTTTGAACTGTTGAAAAAACGACACTTTGCATATCGCCAGTGCCACCAGCAGCTGGGTCCTCTACGCGTACTCTCCACTGTGCAAATAGTGAGTTCGATTTGTACAACAACAAAACCTAACAGAGGTTTATACTTGTTTTGGAGACTAGCGATGAGGACTCTTATTATATATCACCAGTTCTAGCAGCAGCTGGGGCCTCTGCGCGTACTATCCATTGTGCAAATTATTAGTGAGTTATAGATTTGTACGACAACAAATCCTAGCACAGAGTTTCATTCTTCTTTTGGATCGTTGCCAAAGGACTCTTAGAATATATCACCAGTGCCACCAGCAGCTGGGTCCTCTGCTCGTACTATTCATTGTGCAAATGATTAGGGCGTTATAAGGTCCGTTTCGTTTCAGCTGCACTACGTGAACTGGTTCACGTGGCGCTGAACTTCGTTATTCGTTTCAGCGATGCAACCTGGTGCCCTCTGCACCACGACGTTCGTTTCAAAAAGTGCATGCGTCGTGCAGGTCGTGTTCACGAAAAGTTCAGCAAAACTGTGCACCTCCTCAGCGGCCAGTGCGGAAATTGTGCAGCTGCAGCCGCCGCATGAAAGCAGACGACAGCTTGCGCGACGATGGCTTGCGTGTTGTGATAGACAGTGAAGTGACCCTAGTTATTCCACTCGTCAACGAGAACGGTGCCTGTTCTAGCCAAAGAAATGACTATGCGTACTTCAAACCGTGTCTAACAAGTAAGCACGTGCATGCGTTATGGTTCATATGTTGACTTCAATCGTGATCGAAGTTTTTTACGCTTCGTGCCAGCTGCCGCATGATGCGCCGCAAACACACTGATTCGTATCAACGCTTCATTGCGACGTGCTGCTTGAAAATTTATCTTATTCGGCATGTTGGCGCGCCGGTTGATGTGCGTGGCAATATAATTCGCAGCTAGGCGACCACATGCGGTTATGTAATGTAATGTAATGTAATGCATTAATATGCATTACATATTCACGAATGAATGAAGCCTATTGCATGTGTATATGCCGCTCAAATAAACGGCGCTAATTATCCCAAACATACAAAGATTTTCAAATAGCATATCGTATGAAGTACGCTTTGTGCAAACTCATATAATGCACCTTTTGCGGCAGCCGGCGATGGAAGCGCACGTGGTCATGATTGAAGTATATAATCAGCATGCATCACACCGCATGCGTGTACTTCTTGTGAGTACGCGTAGCCATTACCTTGATGATTTCGATCGTGTTCTTGTTGACAAGTGCCGTTTATTACAACTCACAGGCCAAAAACATCGTTGTCATGTGCTATTTGAAAATTCATCAAGTTAAAAGGGACGTTGGCGCCGAGTTGCACACAGCCGACCGCAGCTTGTTGGCGACGCCAAGGCTGGCAGGCGGCCCGGCCTGCACTCTACCATTCGTTTAGAAGCAGCTGGTGCCGATGCTGCCCTTGAACTGCTGGAACTGGCGCTGCACGCTTGCGGCACCGCCGCAGAACTTCGCGGAACTGGTGCAAAGTGTGCAGCTGAATTGAACGGACCTATAGATTTGTACAACAACAAAACTTAGCAGAGAGTTTCATGTTTAGTACGGTTGCGAAAAGGACCCATAGTATATATCACCAGTGTAATCACTAGCTGGGTTCTCTGCACGTACCCTCCAGTGTGCAAATAGTTAGTGAGATGTGGATATGTACAACAACAAATCCTAGCACAGAGTTTCATGCTTCTTTTGGACGGTTGCGACAAGGACTCTTAGTATATATGACCAATGCTACCAGCAGCTGCGTCTGCGCGTACTCTCCAGTCTGGAAATGGTTAGTGAGTTATAGATTTGTACAACAATAAAACCTAGCACAGTTTCAGGCTTCTTTTGGACGATTGCGAAAAGGACTATTAGTATATATCACCAGTGCCACCAGCCGCTGGGTCCTCTGTGCGTACTTTAGTATGCAAATGTTTAGAGAGTTATAGATTTGTACAACACAACCTAGCACAGTTTCATGCTCTCTTTGAACGTTTGCGAAAAAGACTCAGCATATTGCCAGTGCCACCAGCAGCTGCATCCTCGGCGCGTACTTTCGCGTGCAAATGTTTATGGAGTTATAGATTTGTATAAGAAACCTAGCAGAGAAGTTCATGCTCTTTTTCGATGGTTGCGAAAAGGACTCTTAGTATTTTGCCAGTGGCACCAGCAGTTTGGTCCTCTGCGCGTACTGTTGTGTGCGAATGTTTAGATTTATAGATTTGTTTAACAACGAAACCTAGCAGAGAGTTTCATGCCTTTTTTGAACGGTTGCGAAAAGGGCTCCTAATGTGTTTTGCACATTTTCCCTTGTCTTCTGGAGCTGAGCCATGACTCCTATTTAGAGATTTTGCCCTCTCATTCCTCAAGATGTACAGTATTGCCCTGTTTTCCTGTTTAAGGTCATAGCATAGATATGAACGTCTGCGTTCGAATATCAATGAATGACATACATAACAGAAAGCAAGAGTGGGAATAGTCTCAGCCGTGGACTAGACCACCTTGAGTCAAGCCCCTGATGGACGCTAACTGAGCGCGGCTATCATCGGCTGTAAAAACCTGGCAGGCACTATTCTGTTCCTTGACATGGCTGGGTCGCTACGATAGGCTTGAATGCGCTTTATAAAGCGAAATCCTCAATTTTCTTATTAGTGGCGTGGATATGTCTGCAGCCGGCAACAATGAAATCCTGTCATGCCTTGCTTGTTGCCATGGTAACTGTGCCAAGAGGAGTGGGAAGGAGCCACCAAAACAGATTGGAGAGGGAGCCGTCAGAGATACCGAAACAGTACAGATAACATCGAGTTACCCGTAGCGTGCTGGCGCAGTGGGCAAAGAAGCTTTCGGTTTACACATTGGCGGACTTGAGGTCCCCTGCCGGGTGTGTCATCATATTTCCCTTTGTGATTAACCTGACATGCGACTGAGTGATTCGGCCGCTCAGTCCACTGATCTTGATGACCTTGGGTTAAAGCAGGCTGCGACCGCAGCGTTTCAATGCAACAAATACACAAGGCGACTTTTCTTTGTGCGATGTCCTTTTAAAGTATTTCAGGGGCTCGAAATTGTCGAAAACCCTTACAGCATCCCTAATACGTGGGGTAGATTTGGGACTTTAAACCCAAGAAATATAACATTTTCTCTCATGTTTATATGCGCTTATCTGTATAGCAAACCACTATAGCAAACCTGTTTTTCCTGCCTGCCTTTCCATAGTTGTTGAAAAGGTTGTATGCTTAGTACTCAAGCTAAGTGATAAATACAAAAATAATTTATTTGGTTTTGGGCTAGAGTCCAAGAATGAATGAGGCCATGAGGAAAGCCGTATGGAGAGTTGCGGATAATTTCGAACAGCGGAGGTTTTTGAACACGCAGTGACATTGCAAAGGGCGCTGCTGTTTTGTGTTCTGTTTGCGTCGAAGCACATACTTCGCGGCTAAGATGCAATCGAGGTCATCCGTGTTACTAATCGAGCGCCTTAACCACTGCATTGCTGCTGTAACGAAAAAAATAAATTATGGGTTCAGCTAAGCATTTCTCATGATGTGCATGTTCGAGTGTGCTGAGTTATGTCGCTGAGTTTAAGTGCTGCAGTGAAACATTGGTGAGTAAATGCTGCAGTCTGATGTTTTCAGTTTGTAACATATGCCGCTATACTTTATGAGGTCGCGATAACGCAGGACGATAAACAGGGCGTATTGGGATCTCTCAGCTGCGTTTCGTTTGCGGAGTTATCTATGGCGTAGTTTTTGTAGCTCTTGGGATGCGGGTGCCATGCCCGTTCAGAACACCAGTGTGTCGCAGACGTTACAAGTAGTTCTAAAAATAAACGCATTCTTTACAAGTGTTTAATTTCCTCATAATCGTAAGTGGAAAACAACCTATGCAGCGAATCATAGTGATAAATTTTCATCTGCTATTGCTAGAACCTATCCATAGTTCCCCACGGATTGTCGCGGGTCTGGCCTTTTAATGCCAAATAATTTTTTCTTCTTGGGTTGCCCTCAAGAGATGCCAATAAAGAAAAAATGAGTGAATCGCGTCCACGCTAGTATTCTAACCACCATTCTTGTGTTCCAAAGGCGGGAAAGCAAGCCGATACTCTGCGCCGATGCCGGATTCCTGAGAACGAGTCCATAATTCTACTTTTCTAGCCGTGAGGACGCCAGAGGGCGCTGAACGTAAGGCCAATGACGATCAAATAGCGCAGATAGCAGCAGTAATAGAGGAAGCAACCGAGAAAAACACCATGGAAGACTGGGATTATGATCAGGTAGAACAACTTATAAGAAGAAAAATTAAGGAGGTTAAAGCAGCAAACCGCTGGAATGGAAAGAGGAAGCCACGGAGCTGGTGGAATAAGGAAATCAGAGAAGCTATTGAACAACGACGGGCTGCTTCAAGGGAACACCGAGTGGTAAAGAAATCACAGGTATCTCAGGAGGGAATCGACCAAAAATGGGAATCTTATCGACAAAAGAAACTTGAGGTACAGGCCCTCGTCCAAAGTAAAATAACGCAGTCCACCGATCTCTGGATGGCTGACATACACGATGCCTCTAGAGGCGGGCCAAGAAAATTCTGGAACTATATAAGCTGGCTAGGTAAAAAGAATCAAAGAAAGTAGGAACGGATTCAAGATAACGAGGGAAATTGTTAAAAGGGAGACAACGCAGTGAACTACATTACATCAGTTATAGCCGAGTCACTTAAGAGCGATGATAGGGTATTCTCCGCAAACCAGGAAGCAACACAAGGTAGCAGAGTATAAGGCAGCTTAGAACTGACCGATTTAAACTGGAAAAAGGCAGAAAAAATATTCCTAAAAACACATCTACAGGAATAGATGGAATTCCGATCAAGCTGATTAATGAACTTGGTCCAAAAAGCAAGGAAACGTGGTTAAAAGCTTTGAAAACAGTCATAACGAATAAGCAAATTCCGGACAGCTGGCGGCAGAGTAAAATGAATTTGATTTATAAAGGGAAAGGATAAATGATGCACATAAAATCCTACAGGCGTATTGCCATAACATCTGTTATGTGCAGGCTGGCCATGCAGGCGGTGAAATTAAAGGTACAAGCATGGGTAGAAAGTAACAAGATACTCGGAGAACTTCAGAATGGCTTTAGAAATGGTATAGGCGCTTAGGTGATAGCCTGTTCGGGCTTACCCACAGCATCGAAATACCTAGAGTGGAAAATATACCTTTGTATTTGGCCTTCCTGGACATAAACGGGGCGTACGACAACGTAAACAGAAAACCCCTGTGGAACATAATAAAAGAATAAGGTATCGATTATGAGATAATACAGTTCCTACAGGAAATATACCAGGATAACAAAGTAGAAATTAGATGGAAAGGGATAAGAAGTACGGAAGATGTCAAAGTATGCAAAGGATTAAGACAAGGCTGTCCTCTATCACCGCTGCTGTTCATGCTTTATATGATAAACCTGGAACGGAGGATACAAGACAGTAACCTAGGTTTTAACCTGTCATATAGATTAGGTGGAAAGGCGGTAGAGCAGCGCCTCCCTGGTTTGATGTATGCAGACGATGTTGTGCTGCTAGCAGAGAGTCTGGAAGAATTGCAAACTCTAGTTTAAGTATTGCGGAGACGAAGAGGACGCTCTAGGCTTCAGTTTTAGCGCAGTTAAGTCGGGTCTGACGATTTTCAACGGCTCAGCTGATCAGGGTCTTAAAATACAAGGCCACGAATTACCCAGAGTAGCAGAATATAAATATCTGGGAGTATGGGTAAACGAAGGATTGGCATACATTGGAAAGCATTAGCAATTACTTAAGGCCAAAGGGCGAAGGAATGCCGGGATAATGAAGCATAGGGCATTGTGGGGATACAGCAGGTATGAGGTTACGAGGGGTATTTGGAAAGAAATCATGGTGCCCGGACTTACTTTCGGAACTGCGGTTTTGTGCCTAAAATCAGAGGTGCAGTCGACATTAGAAATAAATCAGAGATCCGTTGGACGATCAGCATTAGTTGCCCACGGCAAAACTACAAATGAGGCGGTACAGGGAGATATGGGCTGGTCATCTTTCGAAGTAGGGGAAGCTCAGAGTGAAATATTATATGAGGAACGCCTGAGGAAATTGGACAGTAACAGATGGGCAGCTAAAGTATTTAAATATTTGTAGTTTAAAAGCGTTGACTCACAATGGAGGAAAAGAACTAGGAAAGTAACTAGTAAGTATGCTAGTCACAAGGACGAAGAAATAAAGAGCATTAAGCAACAGGTGAAAAACACAGAAGGTAAAAATTGGATACATTCGATGGAAAAGAAACAGAGTGTGGAATTATACCGAAAGTGGAAAATGCAGATCAGGAAGGAAGATTTCTTTGATAACTCAAGAGGCAGTGCCCTGCTTTTTGAAGCTAGATCAGGGTGCCTTAGAACACGCAGATACCAAAAAAAATTTAACAATGGAGATGACGCATGTGCTGTATGCGGTAACACCAGTGAATCAATTGACCATATTATACTCGAATGTAATGGTATCCATCCGGAAGTTGATGCAGGCGCAGTCACTGTTCCTGAAGCTCTGGGGTTTAGAGATGCCAGTGGCCGGGTGAATAAACCGGCGGTGGAAGCTAGCAAAAAACGACTGGAAGATTGGTGGCTTAAAAGCAGAGAAGTGACAATGTTAGTAATGTAGAAACAAAAATTTAATAATTAGAATGTTGGTATAGTTACCCAATCTAAAACAATAATTAAGATATAGGGAGAAAAATGAGCATGATAGCTACTGCTACCACCCCGTTTCAAAGCGACGCTCCTATATTCCATCCATCCATCCATCCATCCATCCATCCATCCATCCATCCATCCATCCATCCATCCATCCATCCATCCATCCATCCATCCATCCATCCATCCATCCATCCATCCATCCATCCATCCATCCATCCATCCATCCATCCGTCCGTCCGTACTTACGTACTTACATACATACATACATACATACGTACGTACGTACGTACGTACGTACCCAATCTAAAACAATAATTAAGATATACATACGGACGGACGTACGTACGTACGTCCGTCCGTCCGTCCGTCCGTCCGTCCGTCCATCCATCCATCCATCCATCCATCCATCCATCCATCCATCCATCCATCCATCCATCCATCCATCCATCCATCCATCCATCCGTCCGTACTTACATACATACATACATACATACATACATACATACATACATACATACATACATACATACATACATACATACATACATACATACATACATACATACATACATACATACATACATACATACATACATACATACATACATACATACATACATACATACATACATACATACATACATACACACACACACACATACATACATACATACATACATACGTACGTACGTACGTACGTACGTACGTACGTACGTCCGTCCGTCCGTCCGTCCGTCCATCCATCCATCCATCCATCCATCCATCCATCCATCCATCCATCCATCCATCCATCCATCCATCCATCCATCCATCCATCCATCCATCCATCCATCCATCCATCCATCCATCCATCCGTCCGTCCGTCCGTCCATCCTCTCACACACGGTGCTCCATGGACGTGGAGGTTGGACCTTTGGCTCTTAGTGCGGCGATGTTACACCGTCGCCACCGTGCGGCGTCTGACGATCCTTAGCAACGGGTACTTCACGAGAACGCTTTACGAGTGGATTGAATAGCCGAGCGTGCCCGCCGAGAAGCCTAAACGGAGGAGCGGCCTGCTGCTCTACTCGAAAGAGACTGCATGAGGACACGACGTGCACGGGAAGAAGTTGAAACAGAAGAGTACGTGCCATCAGACGCGAGGAAGAACGTGTGAGTAAACGGCAACCTCGGAAACGTCTAGCTGCTGCCCAATCTGTTCCACCAACTAGAGACGAAGATCATCATCGAGAGATTTATCCCATAAGACTCACAAAAGCGCATCGGGCTCACCGCGGTGGTGCAGTGGTTAAGACCCTCGGCTACCGTGCGCAAGGATGTGGGATGAATCAAAAAGTTGCCGCGGCGGCCGCCTTTTGATGGTGGCGAAAAGCAAGGCGCTCGTACGCTGGGCGTTGACAGTGCACGTTAAAGAACCCCAGGTGATCGAAATTTCTAGAGTTGTCCACTGCGGCATCTCTCATAGCACGAGTTGCTTTGGGACTTAACCAAATCGCATCTAAATCGAGCTAACACTTACTTCTACGCAAGCGGCTATAGAGCTTGTTTTTGTTAACACTGTATTACAATAAGTTCTCAGGGGAAAATAAGCGTGTTTCCTGGTTGGACAGACCAGGAAGAAGAATTATTCACGTTCCTGACCATTGGCTATTTCGTGTTTTAGCTAAAACTAATGCTTTTAAATAACGTTTATTTAGAAAAATGAAAACTAGCATTTCTTATCGCCATGCATGCTTTCACCACATTATTTTGTTGGCAAACAACAACTTTTATTTACCTACTAAAATCTAAGCTTTTTATTTTTTGAGTCTGTATTCCGCAGACATGGCACGGATGTATCCTTTTCACTGTAGGCAGAATGTTTGTTTCCTCGCCTCGGGAAGGCGCATAGGCAAGCAGTGTTTTGAAAAATATTTTGCACGTTATAGCCAAGCCCCTTACGTTACTGATCCCTTAAGTCAAATGGCATGGGGAGTTAAAATTGTGCGTGCCATTTGAAATGTTCTAATTAGTGATTCGAGACTGGAATTTAGGCTGGAGTCTTGGAGCAAATGAAAAATATGGAATCAATGGTATTTTCTTGGGGTATCACGATAATATTTATTTTATTTTGAATCCTTCGTATTTATGCCACTTTGATACATTACAGCCACACTATATTAAAAAAATATTGTCTTATATTGTTAATTGCAGATAAAAATAATACTTAGAAAAAGGTCTCGACCATATTCCAACTAAACCTGAGCTGCATCTGACCTCGTAAAATGTGTCGATTTGAAAATATCAAGAAGCAAGCGAATGTCAATGCGTGAGGGTGCTGGCAGTGTCTGGCTGGCGATTTCAAGAGCAAATTCAGTGGTCTACTTCTGCAAATGCTGTTTGTTGTCTTCTTCGTTGTCCTCCAGGTACACAGGCGACGATGGTGTGATCGCCTATAAACAGGTCTGCAAGAGTGAGGGGGCCGTATCCAGGCAGACTATGCAGTACTGCTCGTACCTTCGGCAAGTATTGCTTAGCAGCAACCCTTCAACATGAGAGCGCCAGCTCTGATGCCGCTTGTTCGCATTCGTGGAAATATTTTGCAGTATCTATCATTGCTACCTCTGCCGCTTTTATCCCCCCTTTATTAGGATTACTTCCCTTTCACAGTGATAACGAGACACATAAATGTTGTTGGAAAGTACAGAAAAGGCTTCGCTAGTTTTGGCTGAACTCATACCAGAGAGTATATATACTTAAAATAGTAAACTTTGAGACATGGGATACGTGCTTTCTAGTATTAAAAGAGGCAAAATGTACTGTTTTGTTTTAAATCCTTAACCGATCTGTTCGATGGCCGTTCGCAGTAAGCAAAGTCATTTAATTTTACTTTGGCCTCCTCAGACATAATGATTCAGGTTCACATTGCGAAAGCCTAACGCCCTGCTTGTTAGGGCGGCTTAATTAGGTCCTGTTGCGGGTGGCCTTAGAAGTGATGATAAGAAATTCATGTTGAATGTGCGATTACTAGGTTGTTAATGCTATTGTTTGCAGAAAAATCTCTTGCTATGTTAATAAGCCACACCGGACTGCTAAACGTGGCATTATTGCAGCAAAATTCGACATTCACAAGCATATATATAGTTGTGCTTCCTAAAGGAAAGTTGTGCTTCCTTTTAGCAGTCATAACTATTTGAGTTATCGATATTGGTCCTTGAATAAAGACGTTGTGTTATGCAATTTAGAATGACGGGAGCAAGAACATGTATTGGTAACTGATATTTGATAATTGGTTCTCAGGAAAGAAAATGCGTAGTATGTGCCACACGTTTTTGTCGACAACCGAACCGCGCCGTGAGCGAAGAAAGGAACATAGCATACACCCCAGAGGAACGCCTGCAAATATTGCTGGCTAAGGGTCTCCGTTTGTGTCCGCGAGTTCCCTAGGCAACTTTGTGGGGTATGAGGGGGAATGGCCCTCCGCCCCGCTCACACTCTGCAGGTGCAGCGTCCTCGCTATAGCGACCCGCGGAGGGGAACAAAGGGGACAAAGGACGGGGACGACACATAGTTAATACTCGAATGCTATGTATTGCACTTGCAAATAATACAGAGCATGCCGGCTAGCTATACATCAACAAGGGTTTCCTTGGAAGGGCAAGGCTACGTAAGAAGGACTTTTGACTCACAGGCTGGGGAATGGGGATGCTACTTCGGCGGCGGACATTTGCACGCGCCGTGAATATGGCGGCCGGGATCTCCCGTGTGCACCGCATTCTTCGGACAAAGCCATACCACGGCGTTTGCCGCGGGAGGCAGCGAGAGCGTGCGGTATTTACCGGTCGCTTCGTCGTTGGGAACCAGAAGACGGGCGGTCGTGCACGACGGGTCCTCCCGTGTGCACTGCGTACTCCGTGCCCGCTATCCCACGGCATTTGCCGGGAGAGGCGGCGGGAGAAGACCGCTCTCGTTGCCGGCTGCATCCAGAAGATCTATCTCGTCTTCTCGCGGGAACCCGCGTAGAAGTCTTGGTGGCGCATCCATCGTTGATTCTCCTTCCCTCAAGGGGAGCTATTTACCTTTTCTCCAAGCCGGCGCTGCCACGACGCTCGGCGGAGTGGTGGTGACCGGTCGCGGCGAAGGGGAGGAAACTGGTTTTCCACAACTTCAAGCGTTCTTGAAAATGCTGAGGCAAAAGCCCCCGTTTTAAGTGTTACGGACAACAGAGACCTGCAGGCGCATCTTAGTTTTGATAACCCAACACGAAAGACACTCATTAGCTTCCGCGCTTCATGAACGAACTGGAAGTCGTACACATGAAGTGTTTCAACAAAACCGTCAGCTTCTTCTAAGTCACGAATGTTGGAAAGGAGACACAGAATATCTCCCATGGCTTTTAGCTACCCCTACACTACCGTAGGCTGTCGAAGGAAACATTCGAAAGCACAGCGTGATGATATTTGCTGTTCAGCAGTTAACACTTTGCAAAATACATATCCTAGTTATACTCATGTGTACACTGATGGTTACAGTCTTCGAAATTCATTAATCGCTACGTGTGTGATTCCGCACCTGACTGAGCGGTGGTCATGTACACTAGCACACGCGATAGGATCAACGCCTGCGGAGATTTACGTTATTTATTTGGCTCTCCAGTTCATCTCATCAGTGCACGACCCGCGTATGTGGATAATCTTTAGCCAGTCTGCACTGAAATCTCTTGAGAGGACTGGTTCCATACCATGGAAGGCTAGACTGGATTACGAAGTTCCTAAGGAATTTTCCAAGGCTACTAAACAGAAGCACATTATAGTTTTCCAATGGATACCCGGACATTGTCTTATTCCTAGAAACAGAGAGGTGGATGCGGCTGCTGGGCAAGAGCACTCAAATGCCCTCAATCCTAACCTTACACTCACGAGAAATCCATTGCGCCGTTTTTTGAAGTCCATGCATAATGAAATGACTGATGATGTGGTTTGAACCAAAAAACAAATTCATACCTACGTTTCATCGATTCTTCGTAGAGGTTTAATATTCTGGTTGTGAATATTGCAAACGGCTTTCTCGAAGCACTTTTTTTTTTTTTTATAAATGGCCGCGCAGACAGCTCACGGTTTGTGTCTGCAGACATGAAAGTGACGATATGGTTCATTTGTTATTGAATGTTTGTTTATATTGTTTTTTCACTGGTTCCTGCTTCACTGAATTAAGTATAGCACCGATTATATTTGTTCTTTAATTGCATATTAAAGCCACCGGTACTTCTGAGGCGACCTGATTTATGACAATAGCAGCGACCACATCCCGCAACTTCTAAGGAGTAGCGTATCATTATAGGTGTTATTGGTGGCGTATCCCCCTCAAAATAACTACAAGCCACAACTCTTCACCAGACAATAACAGAGAAAAACTCTTGCTACCGTGGAGTTGTATTCTGTTTGCGGGTATTGGTTAGGCAAATGCTTAATGTTCAGCACTATGCTAATCATTTGCCGTCGAGGATATTCCATCTGCTTGCACGCTGCCGTTTGAAATAAAATGGCAATTAAGTGGCGAGAGAATTTGTTTATAGAAAATAATTTATTGTCGGTGTACTATTTCTATTAGCTTTCTTTTACCTTCGTGTTTCTTATGGCAGGCGGAGTTAGCATGCCGCAGTGGAATCTTCGCGCTGATACAAAGTAATTTCAGAGAAAATGTATTTCCAATATTATGTCAGTCAAGTGTCCTTGTTTGGGTTTATACCAGCCGTGTTTGCAACTGATATTTATTTAGTTGTGAGAGCTGTGTGGAACAAATTAAAAAAAATGAGAGCATGGAAGTGATCTGCATTGAAGAAATGCGAAAGCATGTGCGTTGGCTGCTCTTTAGCAGCCCTTTAGGTGACTTCACTCGGCACTTTTGAGTGTCATGGCTTAGTAATTCTGATTGTCATGACTCAGTAATTTCGAGTGTCATAGCTTAGTACCTTTGAATGCCGTAACCAGGACTTTTGTACCACGACTATACACTAGGCATGGTCATGACTGGCTTACAAAAGTAATGAATTCCATAGTCATGCACATTGGATCTCCGATCTGACTGACTCGCAACAAGGGACTGACTGACATAACATAACATGACTAAGCATGACATTTATGTACCGCTTGCCATTTCATACACATCCATGACTACCAGCTTCGTCTTAATGTAACGTCACATAACATGTTACATTTTGTTTCCATGTTTTGCTTCCACGTTTTGTGGGCAGGTTTTCGTAAACATAGCTTCTTGTTCGTGCAGCATCAACCAGACGTGGGTTGCCTTTGAGGACCCGTGGTCGATCTCCCGGAAGGCGCAAGAGGCGATGAAGCTAATGCGCGAGACCATGGGAAACGTGCCTGTCGATCAGGCCTTCTGTGTGGGCGTCTGGGATCTCGACCTGGATGACTACAGAGGCAGTTGCTCCAAGAGGAAGTGGCCACTGCTCGAATCGTTGGCCTCAGCCATGCCTTGACCGCCATGTGCAGATTATGTATATGGCCACCTTCCAGGCAGACTAGCTAATGGATTGTCTCAGAGTTCGCGTTCTGTTTTAAAAACCTTATATTTGTAGCCTATTCGAACTTACCCTGCTTTATGCTATGAGTGTCATCGAAAAAGCAAATCGCCTTAATACGTTCATTTGCGTCCTCTCCAAAAATATTAATTTGGTAAGGTGCGCACTAACGAGACCAGCATTTTATACTGCTCTTAAGTTACTTTCATAAGAAGCGCTTAATGATTAGAAATTTCAGAATATTTTCGCCAAAAGTTCAAATACATCAACCAGAGCGCACTTTCACTTTTCTTTTCCTAATATGTAATCAAGGTGTGTGTTTAGTAAAGGCCACCGGGCTTGATACACTTGTCATAATCGAAGAGCGCTTATTGAGTACTTCGAAGAATAAGGAAGGCTGCGGTTGGTTAATAATTGCGTAAAAGCTCTGTGAGGAGACTAGTACTATGACTATTCTCGCTCGTTTTACTGTGTTGGCTCTGAAAATTTCTCGTTCGGAATATCTATTCTGGTTTGGGGGTATAATATTTATTATTTGATTTGTTATTGACTTATTTCTAGCTACTCGGCGTTGTTTGAGCGAACCAGTTGCACTGTGCTTATTTTAAAGTACTCTGAAGGGCAAACGGCACATATTTAGTATAGCGTGTTTTAAATATAAGTTGAAAGTAGCTCTGTATGAAAGGATTTTGAAAATGTGCTTAGTATTAACGCGGTCACCACTGTTTTATTTAAAATTATAGCGACTGCGCAATAAAACTTATACTCCTGTGGCGGATCCTCTGCCTTCATTTATTCCTGTCTTACTTGATATGTGCGCCTTTTGCAGTATGAAATATAACCAAATCTGCCCTCTCAACGTCTACCTGAAACCCCTGTTTACTTACACGCAGAAAGGTAGGCAGGCGGCTGGTAAGGTTACTAATCTTACAACCCATAGCATCAAAGACGTTGGCGAAAACTAAAAAAAAAAAAATGGACTTTATTATACGAATGCTTCTAATAAATTAAGGGTATTAGCAACTTTGGAATAGGGAAACTGATGCTGCTGTTGCTCCTACAGAGCTGAAAGGAACGCTTACTCTACTTCAACGCCAGCCATTTTCCTCGCTTCGTTAGGCAGGCTTTTATACATTGCAGGTATTTCATGTGATATTTAGAAAATTACAAGAAAGAGTGCTTACGTTAAAGTGTGAGCTGCCAGTGCATGTGGTGATGCAGTAATGCCTTATACCATGACCGTTCCAAATATCTCGCTTTGTTTGCACACCTGGGCAGTTGTTTTTAAAGTCTCGGAGTGGTGCTTGCTCAGCTCGGAATCGTCAATAATTATCGTGGCATTTGCTAGCTAACCAGTGGTTTTCGTTCGACCAGTGAGGAGCTCATTTTCAGAAAGATCTCAATCGCACGTGAGCAACATTCTTGTGTCTAGCGCCTATGGCGGCGGTCGGTGGACTAAACACTACCACGTGCCAATGTCAATTGACGTATTGATGGTGACTCCACAAGAAGGCTGCGTCGTTAACAGACAGCTTCAGCACGCCGGAACATGCCTTTTGTACCAACGAATACGGGCGCCATTAAAATCCGCGAAGCGATATCGAAAATGCGCCGGGATGATGAGTTATGTAATTCGTCCGTCGCTGCAAGGGTAGCAGACTTCCTCGGCTGTGATTTATACAGTGAAATTGTTAGTAGTCCCAATTGTAATACGCTAGGAGTAGAGCTTCCAGTCACTCATTTAACGTTTGTGAGTCGTCGGAATTCTCCAGCCCCGGGCAGCAGTGACTCTCGTATGACACGCTCGTTTCTGTGTCTCCGGTTTACGTGACGTCACCACACTACGTCGTGTCCAAATTGGCTTGAGCTACCAGTTATAACGTGCACTTTTTTGACGGGAATGGAACCAACAGTAACAGCTGCTTTTCGACTCAGACACTTTACTCCTAGGCCATTTGGATACGCACGCGCGGCTTGTTTAATGTGGGACGCTATGAGGTATGCTAATTAGGAAGTGCGACGCGAACTATTTTATAATAATGTCATATACTTTGATCACGTATATAAACAATTCATAACTGGTATCTGCACCAAGAGCAGTAACCGAATTGAAGAATATTCATGCTTATTAGCTACCCTACTAAATTTTGTTCACCGCGCACTGTGCTCGTGTTTGCACCGGCTCAGCCTTTTCCGAACGCCAGAGGGCATTGTGTTTGGTGCCATACGAGGTACTGACATCTGTTCTAAAGTGCGAACGGATGCAGATTACACTCTCTCACCTTTTAGAAAATTGTCGCTGCCACTATGTACTAAGCGGAACAAAAAGAGCATAGTGTAAAATCTCGTTACCATATATTCAAGGAATGACAGGAAATGGCCCATACCCTATTAAGAGGGTGAACGTGCTTACGAATTTAAGCACTCTAATTAGAATGCGTTTAGTGCCAAGGATAGGAAGGTGATTGTCTTCATTTATTTTATTGCATTCTCAAAACCAGCATAGCCTTCTGTGCTTCCTAAGAGGCTATAGGTCTTACCCTAAAAAATAAAACCACAGTGAAGAGAAGTCCTGTGAAGTGCATGGCGCAAGCTCCTGAGTTTTGTCTTTTAAATTATAGATATTCAATGCATACAGCTTCATATTGAAACTAAAAGACGAACAGAATGAATTGCCAAGAGAACAACAAAACGTTATTAGCTGGAGAAGAAAAGATACACATAGGACCAATACAATGCGCTATCACCTCCACGCAGGGTCTCTGTACCATCAAATTGATAGCGTGCGTCTTCCTTTGCACTATTTCTATATCAGGCTGTGCTCTGCTCGGGGTTCTTGTTCGTTGCGAGGAGCAACATTTGCCAGGCTAATAGGTGCAGTGCCACTGAATGTGAAGGGCATCGTATTAGACCTAGTAATTCGATTAAAGAGCTCTGCTACTAGTATTTGTTATCAGAGGCAGAAGCAAAAACCGTGAGCCTAACTATCTGCTTTATTTACCTATCTTGTAACGTTATGTTTATTGCGCAGTAAGCAGCCATCCCATTGGTAAACGTCTTTTTGTGCTCAAGGCTGAAATGATAGCGATAACATAAAATTTGCTTTAGACTTGACCTACATTACTTGCTGCTCGGCTTGGCTTGTTATTTACTCTGCTTCCCTCTTATGATACGCTACGTTTCATGTCAGGCTGTCGTGCGAGCTTTGTGGAATATGCATGGCATCTTTATTAGGGTTGCTATCAAACTTCTTCAGTATCACTGATTTAGCGCACCATACTCAAGGAATTCGCAGCCACGGGTTGTCGTGTCTTTTAGCAAGCCTGTATTTCCTTGCAAACTTCTTTTCCGAGAGAACCTTGAGCACGTTGGCTGGTTTATTGGTTATGATTCCGTCGATGCCCTTTCTAAGGAGAAAAAGGAAACAAACATCAGCATTCATTATGCTCTGCTTATGACCCTCAAGTGGGACCCCGGAACTCCCTGAGAAGAGTTTAGAGGCTTTTAATTATTTTTCAGTAACCACTGACAATTGAAAAGACCCGCACCGTTATTATTTAAGAATGCTCGAATCATTGTTTGGCGATTACAATGCAACATATCGCTTGTTATCAATTGCAATATATTTTACTTTCCCGCTTGCAATTTCTGCAGGCCATAATATAAGTTGGCTTCATGCACACTAAAATTTAGTGTCAAACTCCTGATAACAGCACTGAATTGTAACGACACTGTTTTCAGCAAGATTAGGGTGTCTCCAAGCTACTATGCCTTCCCATCACAGTCCCATAAAAAGTTGGCATCGGACATGGCACACACTTGCTGTCTGCCACATAGCAGGTGGTAAGAGCACCTGCAGTTTTTCAAACATGGCATGCGCGGCAAAGCCAGCTGCAGCGTTAGGCCATGCAGTGGTTAGCATGATTGCGGCTGAATAGAATTAATCTCCCTCTGCTCTCTATGGTTGAGAATGAAGAGATATGAAAGTGGCTGTCGCGGGAAGGCGAAAGGTTCTAATAAACTTAAACGATATACTTTCTGTGAGTATTTCGTGCACATTGTAAGGGTCTTACGTTATCTAATAATAATAATAATCAATCAATCTTATTATCTGTAATAAAATAATAATAATCATATTAACATCTATTAAATAATAATAATAATAATAATAATAATAATAATAATAATAATAATAATAATAATAATAATAATAATAATAATAGGTACACAGGAAGGGAAAGGCGCAGCATCTGTCAATTTGTTTCTATGGGCACCTGACCCCGCCGTCAAGGAATGGTGAGAGGTGGAAGTGAAACTAGAAAGATAGAAAGAGGAGCCATGGTGTAGGGCTATGAAGGAATTTCGCCCACCTATGGCGTCGCAACAGCCGCTGTCTCACCATTGAAACGGCCAGTGCGACGACTGCCTGCGCAACAGATACCGCTGTGGCATGTACCCCTTGCCGTAACCAGTAATAGGCCCAATACGCACAGCACCTTCGGGGTTTTTAACGCGGTAGCGTTAAGGAGCTCGTGTCGCAGAAAAGCCGGTGTCGTCGGCGGCGTTTGCCGTGAGAGATAAATCCCGGCATGCACTTCATGAATAAACATGCACCTCATAAATAAAAAGCAACTTCCAAGATGGGCTGGGTGGGGATCGAACCAGGGTCTCCGGAGTGTGAGACGGAGACGCTACCACTCAGCCACGAGTTCGATGCTTCAAAGCGGTGAAAAACCGCTTCTAGTTAATGCGGTGTTGCCTTAGAAACGTGCCGTAAAACGTTATACTGCGGTGTATATAGGTAATTATGATCATGTTACTTGCAGAAGTCGCAGTTACACGAGTAGCGAAGTACGTTTCCGCTACATTTCTTCTGCGCTCTGCGCACATGCAGAGCCATCTTGCGGCAAACACAGAAGAACCCCTCCTCGCAATGTGCGGCGCTGCCCCGACACGTGGCGCGCCACTCGCCCCTGACGTTTCGCCGTGCACCCTCACGGGTTGTAGAATCAAGCGTCTTTCCTTTCTTTAGATCACTATCTTCGCTCACCCGCTTCTCCCCTTCGGGCCGCGCGGGTACCGGTGTGAGGATGCCCCAATACCCTTGATTTTAATAAGTTTCCTTGACGCGGTGCAATAACGCTATCGCGTTCCACTCTTGACGGCGAAGCTTAAGCGTCCTCCAAATTTTACTGCAGGATTCTGCTGCAGTAGAGGGCACAGTAAAGCACTGGATGTCACCGGGCCACCTTTGAAGAACCTGGGCATATTTAGCTCTAGATAATTTCACTTATGCCTCTCCTGGCATAAAAAGCCAACATCTTCCACTTAAGATTTCATATTTTAAAGGGATTTCTCTGGAAGCCAGATAAATAAGAAAATGAATGGCAGCAAGAAGAAAGTATACTGTTCCTACTATGCGTTGGCGGATTCTGGCATGAAGTTTTGTTTGCTTACATTTAAATTTACCGCAAAGCGGCTTTATAAGATGTTTGTGACCAGACTTGTGACCGAAGAGACCAGACGACCAAATGTCTGAAGTGCCTGCAGCAACCCTTAGGTTATATTCGCATTGCTCGAGATTGTCGCAGGTACTTCTCATGCTTTGTCCTGAAATTGTTCGCTAGACGTAAACCACAAGTGCCCGAAAGTTGCAGAGAATCGGTTAGTAGGCCACCATAGGGCATGTTTCTCCACAGATCTTTGTGGGTAAAGGGAAACCACTAAAGAGGTCGTTTGAGTGAGACCTTTAGATCGATCGTTTTTGTTTGTGGCATTGGTAACACCAACATAAAACCGGTGAAGGTGTTAGATGAAATAAATGATCGACACCCTAATATTTCGGGGGCCGCCAAAGAAACCCAAGTCATCCTCTAGAAGTGGACATTAAAACATTCACCAAAGCAAACCCGACAAAATACGAACTGCGAATAAGGCGCTGTTTCTAAATGCTGCCACCTGAGCCTGGAGTAATACCGAACTCCACTGGACCCCAAACGATAAGCAGTGGAAGTCTGGACAATGCCCAGCTTTTTTTTTCTGATAGCATGAAGCGCCGGCTGTTTTCGCGCAGCAGATTGAGCAGGATTTGCACCACCAGACATGCCCTGCATGCCTCGAGTGAACGTTGCAACGCGCACAGAACACTCCGAACATCCGGCGGGAGTGCGCATACTTAGCTAAAAAGGCCTTACCCACGAACGGTTATCGAATGTATCGCTAAGCAGTAAACCGGAAACCACATGCCAATCAGTCTGGCAACGTGCTGCGTCACTTACATTGCGTGGGGAATGAAAATTAGTTGCTCCATGGTGAGTGAATGAGTGAATGTGTCGTTGGGCTAGAATTAGTGTCAAGAAGGTAGATTATTTAAAACTTTAGGAGTAATGTGACTTGGTTGTTTATAATGTTCTTAAACCTAGCGTCTTCTGTCATAATTGCAAATTCTTGTTGTGCATAACTGTTATAGGTCATGTTTATGTTAAAAATAACCTCCGTATCACGTATCATTACAATCAAGACTGTGAACAAAAAATCGCGTTTTATACCCATTTCAACTGTTACAAGGAACAATTACAGATGAAATTGACCGCTATACTTCTTGATGCGTGCACAGACGTTTCTCGAAATGACGACAAAAAACGATGTAGAGCCTGCAGCTTTGGAGTACCTAGCATGACTGCAGTTTGCATTTCATGAAACCATTAGATGTCCAATTAACATCGCCTGCTGTATGAGCCACAAGTGTTATTGCAGATCCCAGATTAGCCAGGGCGGCTTCCCAGGTTGCGAAAGTCGCTTTAGGTATGGTAGTTGTACAGTAGCGAGTAAAAAAATATTAGCACAAGTGAACTGTCGACCAGCGTTGTGATATCACACCACATGGTGCTGTGGTTCGCAAATTTGTTTTTCAGGCCATTCTCATTTTCTCAGAGCAGGAGGGGAGACGACTGTAAGCAACCTTTATACCTTTATCATGCGTGCCATCACTCGATCGTCGAAGTACCGTCCTTAGGTGACTATGGACATGGGATTGTTTTATCTTGGTAATCATGATGAAAAACGAATCTGTTTTGAGTAATACTCTTGTTTGGGCGAGCTGGTTCATCTTTGAAAGGTTACGTGTACTTGCGCGAAGAAGACGGGACACAAAAAAGGCACATATACGACATGTACGGAGCGCAACTGGGCAGCTAACTTCTTGTACTCTGCGAGGCGACGAGCTTGTCTTGAAGGTTCAGTGCTCTCCTTTACCATCACTTTAAGGTATTCTTCGAGTAGCCGAGCCTGATTCCAGTATTCAGATATAAGAATTTTTCACATGCGTTTCACATGTCCCCATGTCGGATTCGTAAAACCAAAAAGCCGTCATACCTCTATCGTTGTTTGCTTCCTTTGAATGCAGTAAGTTAGAAGCCTAGCTTGGCTGACGGTGCTGGCGATGAGATTGATGCATGTAGTTGCCATTACTTCCTGATGCGAAATTTGAGCGCAGCTCATCAGCTAGTTCCCCTTTTTGATAGATTGAGACCAACAATTTCGAGCAAGACATGTACGTACAATTACAGAGTGTAGTTGAGTCTAATTGGAGTAGACTCCCCGCACCAGTACGTACAATTACAGACAACGTTTAGGCAGGCGCTTCGCCGTGGCGATTGACGGCGGCTATGCGTTTCGGCTCGGCCGGTGCACATATTGAGATCCGCCGCCACTGATCCGGCGTTCTGATTGCCGCCGCACAAGGGGTGGCATTGGAGGAAGAGCGAATAGAGCAATTCAGTTACCGGGAAGTCGCGAGAAGCAGTGCGTGGGCCCATAGAAACGCTGCGCGGTGAAGAGATAGCAGCGACTGACTGATGCCGCTGATGCCGCTAGCGAGTCAAGTCAACGTGGCTCTGCGTTTCGGCTTGGGATGCACGCGCCGTGATCCGCTGATGC
This sequence comes from Amblyomma maculatum, assembly GCF_055883805.1. Lineage (NCBI taxonomy): Eukaryota > Metazoa > Arthropoda > Arachnida > Ixodida > Ixodidae > Amblyomma > Amblyomma maculatum. The sequence continues at coordinate 41,537,884 of NC_139352.1, forward strand.
CAAGCCGGTGCTTCGGCAACCGGAGATTGTTGTGGCTGTAGGAAGAAGGAAAAGAAAATGCACGGGCCTGCTACTGGCTCTGTAGCTGAGCCACCTCCGCTGCCTCATGCGGACAGAAGAAAAAATAGAGAAGAAAGAAAAAGAAGAGGGAGAGAAAGACGCACGCCGCCACAACAGCTGTCTCCCACCACCGAAGCAGTGGCGGTGCAATGACAGCCTATAACAGATAAACTTCGGTAGCAGGTTAGCCTCTGCCGCAAGCGGCGGTGACCTATCTGTCCCAGCCCCATCAGGGCCAGGATCAGCCATCCTTCACCCCCCTCGGCAACCGGAGAACACTGTTGCTGCTACGCAGGAAATAGGGGAGGGGGTGCAAACAGCGGCGAACGGTGGCGGCCGGAGCGCGTGCAGCGACCGGAGAACACGCGTGGTCGCCGTCACGGAGGAAGAGGGATTGGGGGGGGGGGGGGGGGGTATACGCCGCGGCGAACGGTAGTCTGCGGAGCTGGTTAAGAGGGACAACGGCGACGGCTACGACGACTCGAAAGGTAGGAACGGGCGCCAAAGAGCTGCGCTCTAAAAAGCACAATATCATTTCGTGCGCTGCAGTCACATTCATAATGCCGCATGCTAGCGGCTGTCGAGAACTACAAATAAAGACTTGTAACCTTGGCAGCAATATCTTCGTGAGCGTGACCCTTGGTGTGCTATTTCTCTTTAATCGTGGTGGTGACAGGGGTGTGATGCTTGTATATATGCGTGTATGCATGTGTGCGTGTATGTATGTGTATCCAGGGTAGAACGATATAAACAAGATGGCTACATGGTATGAAAGATCACTGAACAAGGGTAGAGCGGGTAGAGCTCGCAAGTCGAGCCAACGTTTCGACAAATGGACTTTTCTTCTGGTATGTATGTATTTCTATGTATGCATTTCTTGTTGTGTTCCTACTCTGTTAACGGATCTTCTCACCCTATGTGTGGCAGCCTAACTGCTCTTGTTAGGGTGTCAGTACACTCGTTACAACTGAAACGAAGTGTGCCTCTAGCTGTCCAGAAAATATAAGGTGTGTATGCTGCGTTTTCAGAATAAGACCGTAGCGCACTTTCCGCCTAGAGAAAGTTGGTGCTGAGTTTTAATGTTGGATAAGCAACCTGGGACCACGTAACGATAAGTGTTTTTTTTTTACACCGATTCAGAGGCGCCTCTTGCTGCTGCGTGATTGAAAATTGTATTGCTCCAGTTTTGTTAGGGTTTACTTTGTGTTTGATAATACATTCTTCTTATGATTGCCTCAGTAAACACGCGTTTTTGCGTACTACGTAATGAGAACCTTAAGCTCCTTAGACAACATAGATCAGATTTTCTGAATTTTGAAATTACTGAAGCGCCAGCAGTGCACTATGCAAACAGTCCTTTTATTCTGTTAAATATAATTTAGCCCGAGTATTTTGTAATTCTACGTAAAATATGCGGCTAAGGGACCGTGACCATATATAGAGTACAAAAAGAAGCAATCACCTTAGGAATCGTCTGATAGTTCGCATCTCGTCAACCGTCCACACAAGAGATTTGTCCACGTAGTTGCGTGGGGAGCTTTTCGAAGTTCGCCGTCTAATCACAAGGGACGTCCGAAGTGTTGGGTAGACAGTCATTAAACAATTGATTGCTCCATCACCCTGCCAACGGTGTTTGTAGATGCCCAGCTCTTTGTAGGTTTGGGCGATGTCGTTAAGTAAGTTGTAACCACCGACATCAAACCCTGCAAGTGAACACAAGTTAATTTTTCTTCACCGAAACGCTTAATACACACGAGGACTGCAACAAAAGTTTAATATGTTTGTAAATATTTACGTGCTGTTCAGACGTAATTGATAAGAATATCGCAGTTTCCGTGGTGGTAAACTGGTGGCCTTTCTTTACGCTGTAAAAAGCGAAGTAAAATACTAGAGGTAATATGCTTTTCTTAGTTACAATTGATGCCTACTGCGGGATACTTTCGTGTATTTTCAGCTGAAATTTAGCTAAGAACGTTGTTTTCAGAACATCAGGAAATGAAAATAAGCAAGGCAGGAAGTCTTGCATGTTTTCACCTGCAGTCTGTACAGCCACTAATGCATTTTTGAAAACTGAAATTTCTAGGAAGTTTGAATATAAGAAATGGAAGGGTTGCCAGTTTGCTCGGGAGAATCTGAAGCCATATTAGATCAAGCAAGGGAGTGTCCTTGATATGAGTGCTACTTTTTGTTGTTGCATCAGACAAGCGGAAAGCCAATAATACGTCCTCCCCGACAGAGTTCTGTGGAGGAACCAGAAGTGCGAGGATGCAGAGCTATTTCTTTGTGTTCTACATTTATATTACATAACAGTGGCAGTTTTCACCCGCTGTTGTTTGTACTGAATCATTTTTGTTTTGCATGCTTGTAAAAGGAGGTCGCCTGGGCGGCTTGGCTTTGAGACCTCCTCATCTATTTACCAAATCTTTGTATTCAGTCATTGCATTGAATAAATTCTGATTCTGATAAATGCTGATAAAAACAATCGATAGCGATGTTGTTTCTTCTTGTATTACACTAAAAAAGGGATATCTGAGCTAACTCATCTTAAAATACTTGCCTCGATTACTTCAAAATTCGTGACGGCAGAGAGGGTATTCATAAATAACGCTTTGAAGCAAACGTCAGTGCAAGATAACCACAGGCGATTGTTCTGAGCAACACTCATCTCGATGCGCCTCTGCCAGTCGGGGAGGACGCAAGGCAAAAATACTTATACGAACGCCGGAGGCTAACGACCATTTTGGATCTTGTGTAGCTTACTGCTCATTGGCCCGCCAGATCTTGACGTCGCAGCCAATATGTTCTGGGACAAGGAATGTAAGCAGAGCTTTCACACAATATAAGATTTCGCATGATGACACCATTTCACATTTCGGCATGTTATTGAAAATGCCAGTAATCAGTAAGGTCGGCATGAACCTGTTAGATAATGACACTGTAGTATCGTCAGCGTACAAAACAGATTGAGTTGGACTAATATGATTAGCAAGGCTTTTAATATATGCTATGGACTCTAATGGTCCTAAGATCGGTTTCTGAGGAACACCTTGGTTAATGGCTTTGGCTAGACAGCGGTTTCTATTGGTAATGATTATTGGTTTACGATCTTGCAACTAGCTTTTAAAAATACTTCATACTGGAGCTGCTATGCTATACCAAATGAGTGTAATTAAAAAAATGGAACGCTTAATCGTATCAAATGCTTTAGCGAAATTAAAAAAAAAAAAACGAAGCCAAGAATTTTGCCAATATCAGTCAAGAATTTTGCCAATATTTTGCCAATATCAATTTTGCCAATAAATTTAGTCAAAAAGATGAAGGTCCAGTCAGGCAAGCTGCCGGACCGAAAACCAAATTGACAGGAGGTAAATATATTTATTCCCAGTCGGAAAAGAAGTACAGAACGTTTTCTTGATGTTCCGACAGAATGTCCGCGCAGTTTTTGACAGAAAACCTGTTACGAAAACATGTAGTAACATCACAAATGTGTGTAGTTACAATAGAAAAATACTACAGAACTGCAGATAACAAAATGTACTATAGAAAGAACTACACAACTATAGAAATATTTGACGTTTACAACAAAACTACAAAATATTTTGTCACATTTTTGACGCGGTTGGGTAGTTTTTTTTTTCGACTAGGAAATATTTAGATAACTATCCAAGTAACTACTAATAATTTCTCGATGAGCTTACTGTGAGATGATAGAAATTATTATTTATTTTTTTGTCACCTTCCTGGAAGACTGGAATGACTTGCTTTCTTAGGGCAAGTGGTAAAAATGCCAACCTTTAAAATCAAAATGATAATCTTACAGAGTGATTAGAAACCAGGTGAGCAACACGTTTCAGCATCGCATATTTAATCTAGTCCAGGACTAGTGATTCGAGTTCACGAGAGAAGGCAAGAAAAAGTAAAAACGTTTCATTAGTGTGTTTGAGATTCTTTTCTGACTGAAGTGGAAGCTCTTTTGAGGTTCAGAAAAGAACTAACTGAAAGCATTCGCAATGTCACATGACTTATTATAAACTGTGCAATTAATATTATTCTAAGTAGGGGCCAGAAAACCAATGTCATACAAAAGTGTCGTTTAATCTTAAAAAATAAGTAGTAAGCGTACTATTAAAGTCGATTAGACCTAAGAAACCAGGTGGTAAATATCATGTTGTTGGAAAAACGTTACGTAATATCTGATTACAACCTTTAATGATACCTGCGCACCGCCCCTCCGACAGTGAGACATAGGCGAGACGCATTCTGAGGCCTGCGCGCAGTCTCCACGGAACAGCTGCGCAGCAGGTGAATTTCCGATTGGGTAGAGGATGCAAGCGATGGAACCTGGCAGGTCTGCAAGGCATACATCTTAGCTTGTATATTAACCTCTTATATCTGTAATATTAGTTTAAGGCCGGCAGTGTGCAGTAGTGATGTTATTAACGGGTTCGTTTCGCGCTTACCACACTTTAAGAGACCAGACTCTTCGCACAGCTGGCAAACAAGCGGGCACAAATTGCGTTTGTAACCTGTCGTTGAACGCTTGGCAATGGTTTAACTGCTGTTTGAATTATGGGAGGAGAAGGGGGGGGGGGTGCTTCAAAGGAGTTGGGAGACGCTCTTCCGTCGGTGCGCTGGTGGGAGGCGGGTGTTTTCCGACTTCATTGGCAAATTAACGGTGTGTTGAGCAGCACGGTTACGGTTAGCTGTTACAGTCGAGATTCAGTGTTAGACTGAATATTTGTTTGACGGCAGCTTCAGCCTTCGTTGTAATCAGCCATTGTTTTTTATAACTGGGTCTATTTCCAGTGTGCTTAAGTGCGCAACGAAGCATGCCACAATAATAAAGAAGTCGTTCGTGTCATGAGATGCAAGAAGACAACTGATGCCGCTTAGATCAATCACAGGAAGCAGGGTGCACGGCATTAAACAGCTGGTCAAGACAATGCTGTCTCGAGTGCATACTTACCAACGTGGTCCAGATAATGGGATGGATTTGGAGTTTGCAAAAAGGTGTCCAGCGCTCCCCTCAGGAGTTCCTTGTCTTTCAGTTGGAAAATCGAGACAATCACGTTGAGCATGCGTCGATAAGGGACTGTATGGAAGGGTATAAACAAAATTATTTGGTACGCATTCACGTGTGGTTGTGCTAGTACTATATTCTATAGGCATCCATTCATCATTTGCTCATCCCAGAACAGTTTGATCCTCTTGAAAACAGCGCAAGGTAAAATACACAACAGAAAGTGCCTGTGTCCGTCGGTTTCTCCTGTATGTCTGTGGGTTGTACCTCGCGCTGTTTTTAAAAATTTATTACCGGCTATCTCGGCATCTCGCACTTCTGATATTCTTGCATTAGTATTAGTCAATGTTATTGGGGGGATAATGCTATGGCTTTCAAGCTTACGTCATGGTTCTCTTCGACGTATGAATGAGTGGCCGTTAGCTGCTTTCACCCGACATTGCAATGACGCTGACGCCATGAAAAATGAAAATAATAATGGATAACTGTTATTTCTCTATACTTTTGCACAGCGCTCAGGGTATGCTTAGAAAAATTGGCTGCCCCAAGGCAAGCAACAGACATAAAGAGATTATGTCGGTTCAGCTTCCATAGCGAATCTGTGCTGCCCACAGTGGCGTGCCGATGGATGAGATGGATGAAATATAGGAGTGGCCCCTTTGAAACGGGATGGTAGCAGTTGCTACCATGCTCAAAAGATCTGACAACCGGACATGCAGCGGCACCTGTGTTTAAAATTATCATGCTTGTAGTAGCACAGAGTAGAAGAGGCGGCGGGGAGTGGCTGCACAAATCGGAAAATTAACTTTCACTTTCGTGTATAGTAATTTTACCTTACCTTTATTTTTCTGTTGAACTCCCGTATACAAAGACCGGCTTAAAAGAGCAACCGGACTGCGATAGCTGCCGTCTAACGGGGATAAGAGCCACGTTTTGTTGTATTACGAAAACCATTACGTCGATACACGCAGGTTTGAAACGTTCTTTTTCCTAGTCTCTCTCCTTTCTTTTTTCCTTTTCTATGAAATGACACGCTGACGAAGTATGAGGGTAAAATATCATGCCGAAATGAAACAATCTTGCTGCGATATCGAAATTCAGGCGTATTTCCGCGTATTGCACGTGCTAAGCTAGGTGAACATGTGCCCTCTTATCTACTGCGTTTTTAATTGACCCTAATGATTCAGTTAGCTTATTTATGGCCAAACTGTCAACTATAACTTTACCTAATATCTCGCAATATATAATTCACTGTTTCCAAAGGCGCAGCAACGGAACGCATCTGCAGAAACAAATACCTGCCGTCGCATTTTTGCCCTTGCTGTTTTATTACCTTGCAAGACGGCGATTCCATGGGCTTAATTGTCTTTTCTTCGTTCTCCGAATCACATAACCCCCAGATTCCCACCGAATGATGTATTTGAAGCTCGCTTTCATGACGTTGTAAGCAAATTCGTAAGTCGTGAGCTTGCTGTTGATAAATGACGTACAGACGTTCTCGATAAACTTCAATATGAGAGCTCGACTCAGCACGCTTTCTCCATCTTTAAGAATGGACTGCATCGAGGAATGTTGTTCTAGTCAGTGCCAGTGAATTTAGAGGAGAAACAATGCCAGCTTGGAAAAGAAATTTAATATATATGCTCTCTGCATCAGATGAAATGTACAACAGGCACCACTTTAACGCGGTGTTTAGTATAACCACGCTAAAAATGCCACGCCTCTGTGCGGCTACGCTGGAATCGAATGCAAGGAAACCTACTGATCACGGCCGAGCACTTGTAGACGCATCAGCATGCCTTCGGGTTCGCAATAATTTATCCGTCCCTCCGCGTACCTAGCCGCGGCAGCCGCAGTCATCCTAATAAGCTTGTGATGCGGCGGCCCCTAGTCGGCGCTAGTGGTACGCCTAAACATTCAGTGAAGGTTACGCCAATGGCTATCTCTTTAGGCTAGGCCTGTCAGCTAGCGTAATTGTACCGCTTGTCGGGTGGGCATGCCCCCGTCACAGGTGTGGATTCCTTATCTAGAGACAGTGACATTCCATGTAGCGTTCAAGCACATTAGCGTCTTATCTTTCACCAACATTGAAAGTAAATCGGCAAAGCGCTGTAGATTATTCTATGACTCTCTCAGCGTTCCGTAACGAACCGATACGAGTCAGTTTACGGAACAGTAGTAACGATCGTCTAAACCGCACGAAATACCGAACGCAAACAATTATGCGGCATGTCGCTGTGGACTGTTTTTCTGTGTCCCGTTATTCACACTGTTTTAGAAGTGCAGTTCTATAAAAGAGGCTTATTTGCTATACTTGTGGTGATTGAGAGAAATATTGTGGTGATTGAGAGAAACGCTTTCCTTGGCCTCGCCGACTGTTGGCTTCTTTCCTTCATGTATTATAACGAGCACCCTCATTTCCCCTTAATTGATCTGCTTGTAGCTTACGAGGGTCTCGGTTCTGGCAGTCTTGAAGCCATAGGTAGCGTAAGAGGGTTCTAGCACAGCTTTCGCCCTCACTCTTGATCACGTTCTACGTGACGCTGGCGGTACAAAGAGGACGTTCCACGTCCGCCGCTATGGCTGAGGGTGGCGTTGGTGAACACTCTCAAGGTTCGTATAGAGACAACATAAATACCCAATCAAGTAGCAGGGGGGACAGCGGCCGATGTAGCTCAGTTGGAATAGCACCGGACGCGATATTCGGAGGTCGTGGGTTCGGATCCCACCATCGGCACGTTGCTTTTTCTTCTACTTTGTGTTTAATTATCTTTCCCCTAAACAGATTACATTACTAATTTCTGTGATTATCCAAGTAAACATAAAAAAAAAGACAAAGTACCATCCCCAACGCTTTCCTTGGCCTCGCCGACGGTTGGCTTCTTTCCTTCGTGTATTATAACGAGCACCCTCATTTCCCCTTAATTGATCTGCTTGAGGAAATGCTAAAGTGACTAAATTTCTTGCGGTCGGGGTTCAGCTGAAGAATGAAAAGACGATCTTCACATATCTTCGTCATACTTTATTCTCTATTGACAACGTGCACAGTTCGATGTAAAGATATTGACATGCAGATAATCACACCTTTCCTCTTGACAATGATTATATTACGGGCGAAAACACCATGAAATATTTCAGCACCTTTTTAAAAAACATTTCAACTACAATGGTTAGGATGTAACATAAGCAGATAATTTTTTAAAAATACACAGCGCAACAAACATAGGACAAGCGAGTAGACGGGAACAGCGCTACTCGCTTGTCCTATGTTTGTTGCGCTGTGTATTAAAAAAAAAAATGATGCACCAACTAGCTCAACTTACAGTTCTTTTACAAGCATATAATTTTCGATGTGGGATCTTCGATATTGGTTATGACGGATGGTGCGGTGGAGGGCTCTGGAAATTTCTACCACCTAATGTTCTTCAACAGACATTTAAATAATACAATGCATATGCGTCTTGTCATTCGCCTCCGCTAAAATGCAGCCACAGATAATCGGTATCGAACATGTATTTCTGGGTGAGCAAGAGCACTCTTAGCACTGAGCTACCGCGGCTGGGCACTGCTACATAAAACCATTGCATTTACGCGTACTATTACCGTAAGTGTAAAGCAACGAAGTCAGGCCACGACAGGTAGATATATTCTTGCAGCGTACAGACCTAAGCCTTAGGTACACTAGAAACACTATGTAAGCTTGGCTATTGGGCGCTAAAACTGCAGTATAGCAAAGAATTTCCGAGCCTTGAGAAGTATAAGAGCTCGCTGCGGTGACACCGCGCTAGCCAGCAAAATGAGCAAAAGGTTCTTTTGGCACGCCTCTGCTTTCTTGTTCTGCGCGTATAAACAATTTATACAGGGTGTACACATTTCTAGCACAATACCGTCATATTACTTTTAACGATATTCATTGCTTGCCAAGAGTTTATTACTTTTACTGGCTGTATGCATATTTCTCAGCCCCACTGCATCTTCTATATCGTCGGGAATATTGTGCCTACATTAATTAGCTGATCCTTATTGCTCATGATATCGGGTACATTTTATGCTTATGCGTGCATCTGATTTTTGTCTACTATTAATTTCTGACTCGCCGCTTTAGGTTACGCCTGCCTGGAACACAATGCTATATTCTTTGCATATCATACTTCCTTATGTCGATTTACGCTTTTTAATGAACCTTTTTAGAGGTCGTAATTGTATTTCAGGAGCGTCCTTTGATGCCTTAATTCCTTGGCGTCTTGCAAACAGATTTTGTTAGACCTTATAAAGCTTGCCGATATTGTACTAAGCTACACTACCTCCTATTTGTACTCCACACTTAGTAAATATTCTTTTATTTTAGACAGTTGTGGGCCTAGTCGTAAGGCCGTTCTGCGGAATACCTGTTCTCTTGTGAGGTCCTCAGTTCATATACGTCCTTTCTTACAGCTATCTTATTGATGGGCTTCTTTGTGACAGAGTTTCTTCATTCCTGATGCAGGTCTAGATTGATTAGCAACCTTTTCCACCTATATATGATTTTTCAGAACATTCCACACTTCTCACGATGCTTGGTTGCCGTATAATAAAAGTATAATGCAATATTCTCTTGACCATCTGGGATGTTCTATGGTACCTTACTGTCTTCCTGTTGCGGGAAACGGTAACAATAATAGTGAATTTGAATTTGCAAAATGTTTTCACAGCGCTCTTATGCTATTGTTACAGACTATAGCTACGCCAAACTACTGCCTAATACTATGTATGCCTGCTGCCTACATTAGATTCGAAGCCCCTAAACCTAACAGTATACTGTATTTTTACTTCACTGAATGCCGGTTGCATGTCATTATAAAAAACAGAGTCTACCGGGACCTCATCACCGTCTCTTGGAAAAAGGCAGCAGAGCAGGTAACAACACAAAGCATAAGAAGAACAAACAAACACAAGGACAACGCTGCTCTGACAACTTGTTGTTGTTGTTGTTGTTGTCCAAATAACGTATGGCACGTACCCACAGAGGGGGATATTGACAAGAACCTGCACATCTTCATTGTTCTTCTTCTTCTTTCTTGATATTTGGCACATACCCACGGAGGGGGATTGGCCAGGGCCGTTCACTTCACGCCTGCAGCCAACTTCTTCCTTGTCTTTAACATCCTGTCTTGGGAGACCAATGTGTCAGTATGCCTTCTGTGGTTTTATTGAAGAAGGAATTAGAATTATTGCGCAAACCGGCAGGATGGTAAAGACAAGGAAGAAGTTGGCTGCAGGCGTGAAGTGAAGGGAGAAGATGTGCTTTGTGTTGTTACCTGCTCTGCTGCCTTCTCCCAAGAGATGTCTGACCAACTAGCTCAACATTCGACTCTATTATTGTCCCTCATCACAGTAACGGCGGTAATTGAACCAAATAGCGTTTCTTCGAACAGATCCTATTTTCGAGATACCAGATCTCAAGCCAATTGACAAGGCGATTTGTGTCCTACTATGTTTATTGTAATAGAAATGGGCAAAAGAAGATGTACAGTAGCGCCTATGAAAGGGTGCAAGCAGCCCTAATTCGCTGGTACGAATGAACGCCCTGCCTCCTAGAAAGTGGAGAGAGAGAGAAGCTGGCATTCTGGTCTTGTGCTCATCACCGTCAGCCGAGGGAGGTAGAGGACTAATGTTCCTCTGAAATGTATTGCTCTTTTAATGCTGCGGTAGTGTACAGAACAGATTCACGAAAATGCCAGGAGCAACAGCAGCATAAAAGACAAACAACAAACATAGACAGAAAGCACCACTTGCCATTCATCCAGAGATAGTGTATCAGGTTTTGAGCCAGACTAACTCCTGCTGCATATACTCTGTCACCAGAAAGGTTGTCTGTCTTGGTGTCAGCGTAGAAGAGCAGTAACTTTCCAGCATATGGTCCTCCTTTTGATTCCGAATGATAAATGAAAGGAGAAGATGAAACAGTTTGTTATAATTGTGTAGGCTTCGTCACATATAGTTATTACTGGATTGGGATTTGTAATTGCAGATTTTGTTTTCGACGCGAGAAGACAAATTGATTGCATTTAACTGCTGAAACTAAAGGCTAGATTAAAAACAAAACACACGGATGGTTGTTTCTAACTTCTTCCAAATTTCTACTCTCACGGATTTAGCCGTTGGATTTCGACGGCTGCTAGACAAGATTTCAGCATCATCATGAATATCAGCATAACCACGTTCACGGAATACGATGGCGTCCCCCTCATCCCTCAAATCAACCATCATTCATGGAATGCGATGGCGTCTTCCTTATAACTCCAATCAACCATTCGTACTATTCATCCATCTGAATACGCATCTTCTGCTTGGCTTGGCTTGTCTTGGCTAAGATTTATGAGGTTGCCGTAAGGGATCATTGCTTTCTTTTACATTGCATTACTCGCCCTGCCCTTGGTCGATTCTTTGTATTGATGTTGACTAGAATATGTATATCTCCCGTTTTTTCCCTCATCCATATTTTTTGTGACTTTTCCCGCTCCACCTATAATCCTTTCCCTGGCTCGCTTCGCCGTTTCCAACGCCACTTATTGCTTCGCACTAGCCTCTAAGCTTCCTATCCACAGATGAATAAGGGGCAGAATTTAGCTGTTCTATTGTTTTTAAGGAATAGTATAATAAGCGCCTATTTACGATGTCACAGTGCTTTCGAAATTTCGTCCACCTCATTCTTATTCGCACAGTTAATTCACTAACTTGGTACGGGTGAGGTGGTACTACCGGTACTTAGCAGGTTTATTCCTCGTCAGTTTACAGTGTTTCGCTCACTGTTTGTAATCTTGTGAGCTTTTTTGAGGATATTTTATGTTATTTCGGATAGTCTCGCATCAATTTCTATATAAACCGTTGAACTCTGCCTGTACACTTTAAAATATTTCGAGGTTCATTACTTATTATGGCCATGCCATTAGAAATCGTATACCCACGTAGTGTTTTCTGTAAACTTTTATCCCTAACATCTCTCAATTCAGCTTTGTAAGCTGATGTCAGGGCGCACCAAAACATCCAGAGATCATGTGCCCCTACCTCACACGTCCCTTAGCACGACTTTTGATTTTTTGTGGATTTTGAATTCGAACTTATTTTACTGTCATCTACTCGTGTGTAATGTGTAAGAAGCGATCCTGGGCATCTAAATTACTTTACTTGAACTGTCATTTTCCACAAAGCCTTTTCTTGGGGAACATCTACTTGCACCATGATTAAGGTAACCTTACGATGATCTCATTAGCGGTCAGTGCTGCTGACAAGCCTGAACGTCGTCATTACTTTGGACGGTAATTAGAGCACAACTGAAGGGAAAAAAGACTTGAAATTCTTTATAGGAGCCTCTTAAACATTTGGTGTCATTTAAAAAAATGAAATTTTACACACACGCCAGTCAAATTGGCAGTGATATTAACATAAAAAATTTCGATACGAATAATCAGCTTCACAGCAGATCTGATAGCAACTAACATATATCCCTCTACATGTCCCCCTTGTAACATTACAGAGTTTCGGATGGTTTTCAAAGTTCGCTGCGTTAAATCACAGACACGAAAACGAAGGATTAAGGGCTAAAGTAAGGCTGTATAGAACCTAACGTATTGGCCGACTATATATATATATATATATATATATATATATATATATATATATATATATATATATATATATATATATATAGATGTTTGCTTCTCCAAAGATGGAGAGCGAGAATTCCTTCTCCCTCTCCTAACAGTGGCGTAATGTGCGGACTTATTCTCCATTCTCAATTCTACCTTGAAGAAGGACGGTCCACCGTCCGAAACTGTTGGAATAAAATAGATAATCGGGAAAGTTGTGTGACATCCTGTTTATATATATATATATATATATATATATGCGCCTGTGATAGCTGTACTCCACAACTGTTTGTCATAATTTGGCTTAAAAGTCTCACTTACCAGGGCCGACTGAGTCCCTCATGAACGTCAGATAAGTCGGAATGTCTATGGAATGCTCACAATCAAGACCACAGAAGCAGTTGATAGGACCATGGTACAACTTGAGTGCGCTACCATTAGGGGCAAAAGTGAAGTCGGCCTCTATAGCGTTCGCACCGTCTTGAATATATTCATCCAAATCTTCCAAGGTGTTCGCCATGTGTCCAAACACGAATAGCGGCCGGCGTTTATCCTGCGCAGTGGCCTGCACGGAATGGCCAGGAGAGAAAGTTATATTATCTTTATCCCTTCTTTCCATAAAATCTTAGACAAGGACCGTTACACAAGCGCTTACATGATATCCGAAGAAAAAGTTCCATTAGCCACCATTGGTTTATACACAAGATGATGGTCTTTGATTTGAACACAGTGTTGCCGTCTCTCTTTCTCGCTCGTACCGCATCAAGTTCGTATGAGTGATGACAGTTGAGCGATAGACAATGCAGCACTTGAACAGGAGAAGTAGATAGATGTAGGATTCTGGGTGGTTGACGTGTCTCATTGTGTCGTTGATTGGAATGACCCTCTCGAGTTTAATGTCTTAGTATTAGAGCGCCGAGTGGACCCGAAGGTGCCGGGAGGGACAGCAGACGGAGCAGCTGCTGCCAATTGCTGCTCGTTCGTGAGTGTTGAGAAGCATCCAGTACTAACGACGAGCGAATCTAGCGGTGTTGTTTTCACCTCACATAAACAGAGCGACGTGGCGTTATCATCAATCCTTGCGAAGGTAGGCACTGACGGGGCCCCTATTCCACAATCATATAGTTGGCGAAATGTGTTTCGTTTTGTGCAGGCGAATATATAAGTTTACCAAAATGCCGCGAATACGATGACAGGAGAAAACAGATTTGTCTAATTAAAGAGAAATACAAAAAGTTCATGTTCAACTGACTATGAATCCCGATAAAATCATTCTCAATACAAAACATTTCGTTTGTTATACGTAAAATTACAAGCTCATTATGCATGCATACTCGAATGCTTACAAGAGAGTGGTAACAAAGAGTTAGCATTGCTTCCAGTAAAGAGAGTTTATCACTGTTTCAAGTATGCTGGAAAATTTCCGATCTACACAAGCGTGAATAGCCATTATTCCACCGGTGAGAATAATGCTGGTGTAGCCTAAACCAAGGGGTGCGCATGAATATTGTGCTTTTTCGGGAATCACGGTAAAAGAGTCCTTTACATTTACATAACATGTCGGTTAAATACTTACGCAGACAACTGATGCGGCGCAAAGCAAGAATACCTGGAGAGACATTCTCGTCAGGAAAATTTGTATGCCCAGAAATCTCTTCAAAGTGATCTGAAAGGAAGATGGGAAATTTATTACTTAATTGCATCTGTGTAAGCCTCGAATATCATTTGATTTCTTCTTAAATAATAAAACTGGTCAAAAATGAAGCTGCTCAGTTATACGAAATTGTAGCATTTAAAGAGAAAGAATTTGACAGACACGTGTTTGAGAAATGGGTAGTTACAGAATACCTCAGATTTTTGTGCAAAACAATGTTTGACGCCGACCATTATTTATTTTGTACTTCTTGGGCGATTTACAGGAGGCGCTGGTTTTGACAAGTGCCGGAGCCGCCGTCCTACAGGTGAGACAAACTTCCGCCTGTCTCACCTGTAGAAGGCCTGGCTGAAATAGGCGTGTTCTCTTTGGCACGGACATATTTCGAGGCGGACAGTTTTGGAAGATACTTAGTTTCCGACTTTAAGAGTATGGGGACAAGGTTAATGGCTCCAATATACGTCTCCCTATTCAAATCCAAGCTAGCATTCCTAAGAGAAACACTCGAAGAAACGGTTGCTCTCTACGAAGCGCTGTTCCGTCCGACACGATCGTATATCGACGAAACATGCGGTAGGCATCGAGAGATCTGGAGGTGACGCTTCTCATGGACTGTTATTTCAACTCAGTGCGCAAGCTGTTTAGATTCACTGCGGCTTCGAAGAGAGCAGTCACGTGCTCGTGTGTTCACTCTAAGAGTTGACGGCTCTGCACTTTGTAAGCCGCTTAATCCCTACTCAGTTCCTGCATTACCTCCGGTATAATCTCACACATACATAGGATACAGGACTAATGCGCCACAATATCGGAAAAACGACCCGACACAGATATAAAGCTCCGCTTCAGCCAAACTGTATAAGACAATCAAAGATATCAAAGGAAGCTTCTGTGCTAAGCTGGGCGTGATAAAGGACAAACGAGGCAAGGACCTCACTGAAGCCTCAGAGATAAAGAAGAGGTGGCAGGAATACACAGAAGAACTGTACAAGAAGGACCCAGATGTGCAAACCCAACATAGGACGGTTGTGATTACTGATCTCGAGCCGGGCATCCTGAAGAGTGAAGTTGAATGGGCCTTAGCCAGCCTTGCTAAGAACAAAGCTAGCGGAATTGATGGTATTCCAGCTGAGTTGCTTCAAAACCTCAACCACGACGCTGTTAACACACTGCATACATTATGTCAAAAGATTTGGACAACCCTGCAGTGGCCACAGGATTCGAGGAGGTCAGTTTACATCCCCATTCCAAAGAAAGGCAGTGCCAAAGATTGTTCCAACTACCGCACGATCACGCTTATTTCGCATGCTAGCAAGGTGATGTTAAAAATCCTGCAAGGTAGGCTGCAGCAGTATGTGGATCGGGAGCTTCCGGACGTGCAAGCTGGGTTTCGCAAGGGCAGAGGAACCAGAGACCAAATTGCCAACCTTCGCTGGATCATGGAAAAAGCAAGAGAGTTCCAGAAACCCATTTACTTCTGCTTTATTGATTATGCGAAAGCGTTTGACTGCGTAGATCACAGCAGATTGTGGCAAGCTCTCCAAGAGATGGGAGTTCCAATTCACCTCATCTGTCTCCTCAGGAACCTTTATGAAGGGCAAGAGGCCACAGTCAGAACTGGGCATGGTCTTACTGATTGGTTTCCGATTGAGAAAGGGGTGAGGCAAGGCTGCATACTGTCGCCCTGCCTATTTAACCTATATGCAGAGTGCATCATGAGGAAGGCCGGTCTGGACGAGTCTTCAGCTGGAGTGAAGATTGCTGGAAAACGTATCAACAACCTTAGATATGCGGATGATACCACTTTAATGGCAGAAAGTGTAGTGGAACTCAAGAGACTTCTGATGCGCGTACAAGAAGAGAGTGAGAGGTTTCGGCTTAAACTGAACATTAAAAAGACGAAGATCATGGCGTCTTGCCCTATCAAGTCCTGGAGCATCAATGGACAAGAAGTGGAAGCTGTGACAGATTTTCTGTTCTTGGGCGCCAAGATTACCTCGGAAGGAGACTGCAGCCATGAAATTAGGAGACGCCTGCTTCTGGGAAAGAGAGCAATGGTTAGCCTTGACCGCCTAGTAAAGAGCAGATACATTAGTCTGCCAACCAAGATCCGTATAACCCGTGCTATGGTCTTTCCAGTTGTGATGTATGGATGCGAGAGTTGGACTGTGAAAAAGGCTGACCGCCGAAGAATTGACGCGTTTGAATTGTGGTGCTGGCGAAGACTCTTAAGAGTTCCTTGGACTGCCAGAAGATCAAATCAGTCGATATTGTCGACCATAAACCCTGACTGCTCATTGGAGGGTCAAATTCTAAAGTTAAAGCTCAGCTACTTTGGTCATCTGATGAGAAGAGAGGAGTCGCTGGAGAAAGATTTGATGTTGGGAAAGGTTGAGGGTCGCCGGAGAAGGGGTAGGCAGCGAACGCGATGGTTAGATGGCATTCTCGAGGCATTGCAGATGAAGCTATGTGATGTTAAGAAGATAGTGAGGGACCGGAAAGCGTGGTGTGACATGGTCCATAGGGTCACGAAGAGTCGGACACGACTGAACGCCTGAACTGAACTGAACTCAGCCAAACTGGTGAACGAGCGTGGGCGCGTCCAAAGGGCTGCATGTCTGATACAAGATCCAAGAGTTCTAGGTTTCATCCTATCTTATCTTCCCGTTTGCGACTGCCAAAGTGGCAGCTACGAAGTCATTCTGCAGTATACATACACTACCTACATGCCTGCAGTCTATGTGGCCGGCCAACACCCATATGGCAGCCGTGGTTCTTCGTTGAACGCCGGCAGGAAAACCTTGGACGAGATTCCCTGTTAACGGGAGGTGTAACGGTCTACTGCTTATATTACTCATAATCCGGAGCAAACTGAGCGCTATCATTCTCCTCATCAACCGCCGTATCTTTCTCCTCCAATTTCCACATTGCGCTTGCACATTCCTTTTCCGCCGCTTCTCTCCTTGCTCTTGAGACGAACCCCCTCATCTGCCTTTCATATTTGGACGTCTGTGAAGTGCATTCCTGCGCTCTGGCAGAGTTCTGCTTTCAAGGTTGTCCCCCTTCGACTTCTTTCTGTAGCATCGTTGTCAGGTTGCTCATTCTTCATTCGTATTTCTAACCACTTTTCATATATAGCCAACCTACGAGCAGATATCAGAAAACAGAGAAATAATGGTAGCAGTTTAGCTGGCTAAATAATTACTGAACATTTTCTATCTGTCTCATACATTTAGGGACCTAGTAGCAATCAGATATTTTTGCAGTAGATTATTAACACGCGTATCAGTTTTCAGAATTTCGAAAAAAAATTATTACGTTCCACAATGCGACATAATACCCATACACCCATTATCCATTTACTCGTATACGCGCACTTTGCGAAAGGTGCGCTCTATGCACCGTCCACAGCGTCGTCCATGCCGAAAGTGCCACGTTACCTTCTCTATCCTGCGCGGGCTATAACAGCAAGCAGCGTGAGTGCCGTAAAGGTGAGCCAAGGATGACTAAATGTTTCAGATTGTTGCGCACATTGTACTAAAGGGTAACAACGTACAATCCCATGTAAGAAACATTGCGGTCGATTACGATGTTCGAAGACACTTGAAAATGTATCGCGTTTGTGTCTGGTAAGCAAGACAGCAATCTAACTTGCCGATCATGCATGCTGTAGTTAATTGCAGGGGCCTACCGGGAGTGAACAATAGAATGACAATTAAGGCTTTCTTCAGCCTTGTTTAGGCGTACACGATGCCAAGGCATATCGACAGAGAGACAAGGGTACGAAAATGGTCTTGTTATAGCCAGAACAATCCGGCGGGCTGTCGTTAGAAAGCTCAAAGAAGGCTGGCGAGAGAATAATTTGTACTTATAGAGATGAGCAGTGTTTGGAAGCCGAGGTGACAGGTACGAGAGCCTAGGCGACCTCTTTGAAAGTCCTTTCTATTGTTGCTCTCGTTATTGTGAGCCTACACAGGCGCTCATAGAATTACACCGGAGGTGCCGCTCAATGTATCACTGACAAATATTCGGCGGTGTTTAAATGGTATGGAACTTCACGGCAGAATTGCCTGTCAAAGAACGCGCCTGAAGGGGAGAGAAAAAGGAGCCAGGGTAAAGTTTGCTCAGGAGCACACTGGGAACCAATCGATTGGAGTCTCGTTGTATCGAAAGATAAGTCGTTATTTGTCTCCCGCTAGAAACATCAGCACAGAGTCTCGTGCTGTTTTAGTACAAGATGATGTTTGTATCTTCCTTGGGTATGAGCTTAGGTATCTTCCTTAGGTATGCGATAGGCCTGTTTAACTCCGATAAGATCCCCTTAAAATTTTCTGAATAACAGCGTTGTAAATTCTATGTCACCTGTGAAAAACTGCGAAAATGGATTCACTGTCTCTTAAATTCCTAAAGGCTGTTGAGAGATATGCGTGTTAGTGATATTGCTTGAGATAATGAAAAATGTCTTTTTTTAGCTCGCCGTAAAGGAACCTCCCTCGCGTAAATTATTGTCACCAAATTTTTACACCACAGTTTGAGTTTTGTACTTAACCCCATGCAACCATGATCTACGCACATACATCTTCTATATTGCAGCTGACCAGAAAACACCAGTGTACCCATCGCTATTTGTGATCATCGGCTCATTAAAAGGGTGCGCCAGCCAATATGGACAAATTCTTAAAAACCAAATTAAGCATTTTTTGAAGGCAATTACTTTTGCCTCCCGAGTACTGGGCTGGTCGGCATCTACGAACTACCTTTAGACATATCGCTCTAAATATTGACATATCGAAAGTGAATATTGTCCAGCGCCACGAAGGTTATCTGACTGAGATGGTTCTGGAGAAAAAGCCATTAAGTAGCGCTTTTTATTCGCCAAAAATAACCGGACGCGATTTGATGAAAAAAAAAACACAACATGTCAGGGCAATATAAGTGAAATATGCGCCGTGATTACACCGTTTTCCTCTGCGAATTCGTACGACAATGCCAAATTCGCGGCTTTTCCAATACTCTAGACAGAGTTTGTGCTTTGCTGTAGGTCGTGAGAATGCGGGTCAGTAGTAGTGTAGAGGGCGCTTTTCAAACCAGAGCATTGAATGGAGCCGCTGATGCTTATCTGTCTATCAGCTTATCTGCGAGTAGAGAGAAATGCAGGTCTTTTTTGTAGGCATGGCAGAAAACTCGAAATTCGCGGCACTTTGTCCATTCGCGGATGGGAGCGTTGTAATCGCGGACCTTTCTAGCACGTCGTCCCGTGGTATTTTTAAATTTCGCCGCCTTTCATTTCGGATGATGGTTTGTGAAGGTTAACGTCCCAAAGCGACTCAGGCTATGAGAGACGCCGTAGTGAAGGACTCCGAAAATTTCGACCATGTGGGGTTGTTTAACGTGCACTGACATTACACAGCACACGGACACCTTGCTTTTCACCTCCATCGAAAAGCTGCCGCCGAGGCCGGGACTCGATGTCGCGTCCTTGGGAACAGTAGTCGAGCGCCGTAACCATTGCGCCACCCCGGCGGGATTTTGGATGAATAACAAGAGATAATCTTAGGCGAGCTTGCCAGGAGCAACTGATTTGGCGAATTCCATAGCACTCAAACAATTTTCGTATTGCCAAGCGAGTGTTGACAGTGATATTTCAAAGGATAATTTGTTAATGTCAATATTGAAGTAGGCGAAAGAAAACCCGTAGTAGCCGATACATTAGCTGCGTTAAAAAACGATCGTTTGGTCGCATCTGAGAAGAACGCAAGTTCTTACGCAAGACAAACACCAGAGAACGCAAGACGGAGACCAGAGCCGTGCCAGACGGCCTGCTGAGACCGTAAAAAAGAAGCCAAACTTTCTTGTTGCTGATCTTACCAAGGGCGGAGGCCAGTCAATCTCGAAGTGGCAGCAGCGACTGGGGCGGCGGCCGAATCATAACGCTCGTGAAAATTGTTTCAAGGATTGCTGAATCTCTACAATATTTTATTTTTAGTCCTGTATTATGGCCCGCTGGCGTCACTGCACAGAGGAAATGATTAAGCGCCCCCACGGCAACACTCTAGCGCGCGGCGGCATATCTCATCTACTCATGGCATTGCCCTGCTTTTTCTACTGGACGCTCCGAGATCGAACCCTATACCGCCTGAACTACCATTCTAGGAACTGACGCTAACACACAGATGATATTTGCCAAGTTTGGCTCCCTTGGTGACCTGGTGAGAGCAATGTGATTTGAATGACGACCTGCGCAAACACTGAAGATTCTACCTACTCCTCGTTACCCCTCTTCATGGCCATGAGCCTTCCTATTCAATAAAAGACTTTCAACTGAATTCAACTCCTGTCTTTCTTATTTCCTGCTCTGTTGAGCTTTTCCTCACAGCTGGTCTACTTCCTTATGTTATGCAAGGAGTCGAATTACGCACTCGTTCTCTTGATGTAGATGTCTTGTAGGATTTAATGCGATGGAACTTAAGGATGCTGGTTGGATTCCTGGCATGGACGAGATATAATTTCGTAATATTAATAATTTACAGTTGCTGCAGACACGCTCTGCTGACAGACTCTGGTGACGCTGTGCCCAGTCCACTTATGAGGCAAGAAATGCTTTCGTATTGAAAATGTGTTTGCGGCCCTCACCATTTAGATCTTCAGATTCAACGCATAGGATGTCTTTACAAGTAGTCTTGAGATTAAACAAGTATCTCGAAGCAACTCTCTTGCCGACAATATTCGCAACATTGTCTTCGATGACATTCGAGATTGTTTGTTAAGCTGGTTAAACGAGAGCGTTGCTGATTAGCAGTCTTCCCGAGAGAAGTTCGTGTACGTAGATGGAGCACCTCTAAAACCTCTAATAGCGCAGGTGTACCAAGTGACATAGAGAAATTAATAAAAGCACCCTGATGTGCAGCTATTTTCGTATCGTATGTATGTCGCAAGAACATTTAGAAAGAAGCAACTTCGAATTTCGCCTTTCCATGTCCAAGTGATCCTGATCCTATTAAGTGTATATGTCCACCAAAACGTTGGACAGATAACGGCCCTTCATTTCCCCTAAAACGTAAATACAATGAATCGTGGAATGAAAAGGCAGAGTGACCTTAAATTGATTAGGTGTAGGTGTCCAGTCAAAAGTGAGACCAGTACTGCGCCTTGCTTTCCCCAAAAAACTAATTAAAAAATATAAAAAAATCTGGGAGGAAACGACGGTGCTAATATCGAATTTGACTTAGGGCGAAGCTTGCACGTTCTTCTAATTAAAGTCGTCCACAATCTTTATAAACAATGGAAAACTGTGCTTAACAGAGTTTGCGCTTATATAACTATAGTTATAGCCATGCTTAAACACTCCCCTCTTCAATCTTTATTTCCCATTCAACTGCTAACTGAGCAGAATGAGAAAGCACACAGCTGGCCACAGCAGATAATACGTAGAACTGTATGCAGGGACAATATGTGTTTAAAATTGTCGCTGGCCTATTGAGGCAGGTTTGCGACCCCTTTGGCAGATAATAACCGCGCCTAGAATTCGTGTTTCGCGCATACAATGTAGAGGAGCTGACTAGGCGGTCGCAACCAACCGCCTCCTGGATTTCTGTGCCGAAAAAGGTGCGACGCTACGTTACACGTTTTAAGGCGATGCTATGAAATGCGAGGGAAAGAAAATAGACAGGTCAACTCCTCCATAAGTAGGAACCTTTATTGGCCAGCGTCCCACAGTACGTCTACTTATCGAGTTGCACTGAAGGCTTCTCCTTAGCAGCCGTATTGCTTATTGCGAGAAAGATTGGAGAATACTTGAATGAATAACTGGAGGGTTAGTATATCCTGTTGTTTGTGGAAAAGTGTGAACTGCAATGGGCACAGTGCGAATACCTCTCTGCGCATCCAATAAATGCCAGCAGACAACATCCGCTAACTAACGTATCAGGAATGAGCGTTGGTCATTTGATTCCTCTCACGAGAGAGATGTACGTGGGCATATCTTTACTGTACCTGTCTCAATTATGTGATTTTCTATTTAGCAGAATCTGAGGCGTTTCAAATGACACAGTTGTCCTTGTGCAGTCTTGAGGGTATCCATGTAGTGATCGATAAAAAATAAGTAGACAAGCGCGCGCAGAAAGGAGCCCTCGAGAAAGCTTTGCCTATCGGATATTAATCTCGTCAGTACATCTCAGTCACAAAGAGAACGCTCAATGTTCCGAAGCAATATTCTAAACTGCCATGGATTTGTTTGTGCAACAGCAGCCCGGAAATGCGCAATGGCTGTTGCCAACTCAAAGAGAAAAATTGCATTGACCAAATTCTCACATTTACACGTAGTTCCAGTTACTATACTATGCACGACACTGTAACATGACATTTTAAAGGTAATATAACATTTTGCTTATACCTCGAACCTGGCGCAGAATATTGAGAGGTTTATGCACAGATGTATGTACTGAGACAGCCAATTCTGAGGAAAAAAGTGCTGAAAAATACAAGAGAAATGAAAGAACTAAGGTTGAAGGCCGATGCTTTTATACTATATTTTTATACTTCGTCTTTTTCGCTCCGTGGTTGCGAAAGAAAGTAAATCAATCAGCTGCTGTAAGATACAACTAAAGTCTGATATGACTGCTAAAATGACTGTGTTCTTCCATGGCAAAAATCCGCCCCTCGGTAACCTTTTCTGGTAGGCTAAAATAAGATGATATCTTGATATCCATGAGATGAGATTATCATCTAAAGTAGTTTGATTTTTCTGGCTTGTTCAGTAAGCTCAAACAATAAAGTGTTGATTACGGTAGCTCTTGCGGTTGGCCAGCGCAGTAATATAAGCACTGCAGATTGGAACCAATTCCTATTTGTTTTCTATGGCCTATCCTACGACAGCCTTATAGTCATTGCCCCTGAAGTGTGCATCGTATTAAATGTGCAGCATTTCTACATGTTGCACTTTTGCGTTGTCACGCATCATTAAAACGCACCACACAACTTTTTAGAGTGCGATGGGTCCTTATACAACCTAGTTTCCTAGTTTAATTTTAGTTTTCTGCGGCAGCTGCACAACAGTTATGAAGTGTGCAACTGTCAAGGAAATTTCGAGGTTTTAAAAGCATTCTGCCATTCTGAGACTATGGCAGGAGACACACTTTCTTCTTTTTTCTTACAGGAACGCACACTTAGAATTCACAATGCATTATTTAGAACGATAGAATAATCACTAGTATCGCTTGTTTCCCCACGTAGTGATGCTCCCTGCAGCACTATAATGGTTACTATGATAATCGTGCTTAGATCGCTCTATTAGGATGAGCCCACGTATATTTCGAAGGGAGGAGGGGTAGGCCACTGAGATCACGACGATACTGAGACATAGGCGGAATTTAGAGTAATTGTTTGAGAATTTATGTAGTATCAAGAACATATTTTGAATTTATTAGTGGTGCATAATACATCAAACACTCATCATTATCATATACCTCAGCCTAAATATACCCACTGCAGGTCGAAGGCCTCTTCCATATTCCTGCAATTAACCCGGTCCTGTGCTAGCTACATCCACGTGACCCCTGCGAACTTCTTAACCTCATCCACCCACCTAATTTTCTGCCACCCCCTGGAACGCTTGCCTTTCCTTGGAATCCAGGTTGTTGCCCTAAGCGATCATCGGTTATCCTTTCTTCGCGCTACATGTCCTGTCCATGCCCATTTCTTCTTCTTTATTTCCATTAGAATGTCAGTGATTTGAGTTATTTCTCTGACCCACTCTGCACGACATCAAACACTACTGATTGCTTATTCGACGTAGACATCTTAGGTTCCCAAAAACACTGGAATAAGAAAGTTTGCTGCAGGTATAAAATACATGAATGGTTCCACGGCATATCAAATTGATAAAAAATTTAATATTTTCAATGTTGGTTTTTACATAATTAAGGAACAGCGCATAGGACGGGACTCGGAGACACAAGAAAGCAGAAACACAAGGCGCTGTGTTTTTTTTTTTACATTTTCACGTTTTACGCATAAATTGCTCAGAAGGCCAGCCGCGGAATTATGTTTGTGGGAATGGTAATATTCCGTTACAAAGATATTACGAACGACATTGGGGCAGAGGTAGCGTTTCTACCCACCGCACTTTGTCGTAACTTTGCAACTTTGCGTTTGCGCATCCAGATATGCATGTCACAGGAATGTACTTTACATGCAAGAAGGGAAAGGAAAATTTTGCCAGGCGTTTCTTGCCGCTCTGAGGAAGCCACCGAATTCCAGAAAAACTTCAAAGAAAGGCAAGTGTGAAACCAGGCTATTTTCAATAATTTTGCCCTAGTCAATATAAAGCTGATCTATTATTTCAATAATGCAGGGTAGATGAGCAAGTAGAGGCTAAAAGCAATGATTGTTTTTAGCAATATATTACATTGAAAGGACAAGAAACTCTGCATGCCGCTGATTTGGCATGTCGGAAAGTAGCGGTTTTTCCTAAACGCAAAGAAAAAACCCATCTATGATTTTTTGTCAAACTTCACAAACAAATATCTAGGGACAAATGAAAAAGAATATGAAAGAAGCCGTTGCAATAATTTACTGCCAGCACTGTTGTATGAACTAGGATCTGTACCTTCTCAAGCTTGCCACAAGCGTCTGAATGGAGGCGATGAGCAGCTAACACACAGCCCATTGCTCAAAATGGTATCCATGCGCTGATTGAGACCTTCGCAGTCAAGAAATAGCATATCTGAATCTATATGTTATAGACTAATGCCGATCTTTGACGAAAATGCGGCGGCATCGCTGTCAGCGACCAACTTAGGAATGCATGTATACAAGGGATTTGAACGAACATTTATATTTTGATAGGTAAAATACGAAGTATCGTCCTTGCATAGCACAACCGAATGCGTTTTAGATCATATTTGCACTATGAAAAACGCCATGTTAAAGCAAATGTTCTTAAAACACTCCGATAAGGGCTCATTAGAGACGCTTTCCACTTCAACATTTTGTTGTATAAGCTCTATTGAAATTTTGTTAAAAAAGACAGGCGTTTTCTTTTTATAGTGCAATACTTCTCATAAGCGATCGTGAAACCAAAGTAAATTTTGAAAAGAAGGGAACCGTGTTGAAATGCCTGCTAGGGTATGCATACGAAGAAACGAGCATATTGCAAATAACTTTCTTAGGCGTTTTGAGTACATAATTACGTACCTGTCAACAGATTTGCATTATAGCCGCAAAAAAGAAGCGATTAAAAATGGGCTTAATTTGCGACTTAAAGATTTTTATATGTTCTTTCTACGAACTGGTGCTTTTATCGAAGCGCCACAAAATGCCTGACATACTCTGCCTTTTATACCCAGCAGACAAAATGTAGTGCTCAACTGTGCATCCCAATTTACGCGTCTTTGCAAAGTAGTGAAAAACCGCCGTGCGTTGCAGCCACGCATTTGTTCCTATAGTTTTCTTCGAAAATATTTTTTTCTCACAAAACTGTCTCATTACTGGCCTACTGAACAATGTAGTCAGTCACCAATTAAATTCAAAATTCAAATATTTTGGGCAGTCACCGAGCTGTTGTTGCAGATAAGTTTAGACATTGTCATATGCAGTCTTTGTTGAACATGACCCTTTTATACAGCCCCTTCTTTCTTGTTTTCTTTAATAGTAAATGCGATCTATCTAGGTTCACGTAGAGCGGAAACTTCATGCCTAAATTGCAAATATTGCCTTTTGCATTGAACAGAATTCCAGTTAGTTTTCCGATGGTCGCAAAGAAAAAGTGCTCAGTGTTGTCAAAACAAAGGTGCGACGTGAATTTTAAGCACATGTTATTTCTTATTTGTTTTGGGCATCGGTGAAGTTCTTTTGCGGAGAATAAAGCTATATTCCCACCCGGTAAACTGGTGTTACGTTTACCTTTTGCCTTGTTTATGCAAAGTAAACACTATTGCGCTATGTTGAAGAGGAACGGAGATTTCTTTTCTTGTGTACGGTTACAAATATTGCTAGTTTTACAGAACGCACTAGAATTGTTGTTTGTAATGTTCGAAAGAATAACTCAGTAAAAACTTGCCATTTTTTTCATCTGTAATGGGGGTTTGGGAGGTGATTTTTGTGGAATAACAATGCATTTGGGCCCGCCAACCTTATGTTACCAAGTTACCGCTAACCTCAATTTACCGCTCCCCTCCCCCCCCCCCCCCCTCTTTCGAAAGCCAGACCAGTAAAGAAAAACGAGCTTACTTGGAGGTGTCGGTTACGCGTACTATCGGCCTAATATGTTTCTATGCAGCAGAGCGAGGTAGAGCAAACAAGCCACCGCTGTGATCGACGATAAGTGCGCTCCATCCGTATTTACGAAATTTCTATTTCGTGGCTATTGTCTAAGAAACTAGCGGCCGAATAACAGTGACGTTAGCCGTATTGCTACAGGGATCCGAAAAGAATCGCTGACAGTTCAGTCAACCCTACAATAGCGACTGCGGAAAGATGATGGATGAACCATTCAGTGCATTCTCTTTTGTGTGGACTTCCTAGCTCTGGTCATTGCGAGTTACGTGCGCTCTGAGCACACAACGGACTCCAGGAGCGCAAGTTGTTCTTTTGCGGTTATAAGTTCATTGTTTCGCGTTGATCTTTTTTATTAAGTTTAACGCATACTTTCGCCTTCTGGCGGCGAAGAGACAGTTTTGCCTATCATGCCTCTCCTATACGATTTCGAATTCGAGGCTGTACGCTTGTATCTCAGTTACCATTGAGAAATGTGTTCCGATTTATATTATAAAAGAACTCGCGACAAGGTTTCTGTGATATGCTTTGAATTGACTTTCGGAGGAGTTGTCCGTCGAGGACACGGTTAAGATAGGTACGTCGACTCCACTGATAAAAGGGAATCAATTTTGCTGCATCATAGAAAGCTTGTTCTAGCAGCGTACAGATAGAGATCCCATCTGGAAATCACCCTGATACCCCTAGCACAAGGACAGGAACAATGAGCACAAGATAGCACGCAAAAGCAGCACAATGACGAAACAGCAAAGGAAAAAACAAAAGCACGGCGGTAAAACTGCACGCGTAAAATGCAGGAAGCGTCAGAACAGCACACTGTGTTAAAGAGCACACGGCATAATAACACAAAAGACAGAGTGAGAAACAGCACACAGAGTAATAGCAAGACGACAAAACAGCCTAGCGCGATTCGGCGCAGCACTGTGGGATAGGTTACTTGTCATAACCACAAAGGGTAAAAGACCACCCATACGACAGCGAGGTTCGTAATTAGAAATTGCTGTTTTTTTTTTGTGAAAGAAAGGAACGCGGTTTTTAATTAATGACTGAGCAGAATAGAAAGCTTGGTGACTTGGGGGCTGTTGAGCAAATTTTGCTCTTTTCGATGCCTAATCAGAAACAACAGAGCAATGGTTTCATGTCTGACTAGAATACAAAGCTGAGCGATGATGTGGTAATGGCGCAGTGCTCTAATGCAGTAACTAGTGCAGCTAATTAGTTTGCGCCACCTTTGCTTCGAAATTCACTTGTGCCCGCGGAGGCTTTTGCTTCTGTTAATATAGAATAGCTTCTATCCGCACTGACAGATTACGATTACAAGGATCACAACTTTATCTGTGTAATGACTCGGTTATGATAATTTGATTGTGAGGTTACTGCATATAAGCTCTGTTCTGAGTATATTCAAGAAGATTTAATTGCATGGCAGCCATTTTATTGCTCCCAATAGGTCTTGCAGAAACCATTTACGTCTTGAGTAGAAAGCTGAGATATCTACAGCCACTGTGTATGTCTAGAGCTATTTCAGTGTTGTTTGCATATTAAAAAGGGTTTGAGGCTGGTTTCAAAAATTCCAAGATACGACATCAGTTTTGAATATCAATGGTACGAGGGTGCATTCTTGCGGAGCTCCCCATTTAAAAAAATAAAATTGCTGTATTTGCTCTTAGGCATACCAAACTGTGCTCTACACGTAAAATTCCACCGAAACCACCAGAACTGTCCTGCAGGATCTTTATATATCGAGTACCTTAACATTACTTCGTAATTACTTAAGATTGAATAAGAAAATGTTTTTTCTTGATCTAATAGCGATGCCAGTACAAAGTGATTGCTCCTAATTGAGCAGCTAATGTATCCTGAGAATATTAAAAGCCCCCAATTGTGTTTCCTATCTTATAGTGTACTTGTATTGTTTTAGAGTTTTAGGGAAATAGTTTCACAAACGAAAGCATGAGCGGTCCATATGATTTCCCAAACTGTATGTAAGTGCAGATATCAGTTGCACACAGTTGCATACGCTGCAGATATCATCCCCTTCATGCATCACTGCCTTGTTGGGGTGGAGGGGCTTGCAAAACTCGATGAAGTAGTGAGCTCTGCTGTGTAGGGTCACCCAAGATAGACAGGTCACGGCAGAGAGTTCTGACAAAATGTGATTCACTGGAGGAGGTAATAGCAACCCACTCCAGTATTTCCTGCCAAGAAAAACCTATGGCCAGTCACAATACGATTAATGATATGGCGCCAGAAGATGAGCCCCCCAGGTTGGAAGGCGTTCCACATGTTACTGGGGATGAACAAAGGGCAATTCCTTGTAGCTCCAGGACGAATGAAGCGGCTGGGCTAAAGCCAAAAGGACGCTCAGTTGTGGATGTGTCGGGAAGCGACCGGAAAGACCGATGTTGCAAGGAGATATATCACATAGCAACATGGAATGTAAGATCTATGACGCAAGGTAAACTGGATGTCGTCAAGCGAGAAATGGACAGATTGAACATTGATATCTTGGGTATCAGCGAGCTCAAGTTGACCGGAATGGGAGAATTTAACTCCGGCGACCATTATATCTTTTATTGTGGGCACGAATCCAAGAGAAGGAATGGGGTCGCTCTCATAGTAAACAGAAGAATGGGCAAAGCAGTGCTAGGGTACAACCCCAAAAACAACCGAATGATTTCACTTCGGATCCAAGGTCACCCTTTCAACATAACAGTTATCCAAGTCTATGCACCGACCACTACTGCTGGAGAAGCTGACGTTGAGAGATTTTTTGTGGACCTACAATGCCTTTTAGATCGCACCCCATCATCAGACGTCGTTTTTCTCATAGGAGACTGGAATGCTAAGGTCGGGAGTGAAGAAATATCCGGAATTATAGGCAAGTTCGGTCTTGGCGAGCCAAATGAAGCTGGGCAGAGGCTAGTAGAGTTTTGTCAAGAAAACAACCTGACCACAGAGAATACTCATTTTCAACAGCACAAGAGGCGCCTGTACACATGGGCTTCACCGGACGGTCTGTACAGGAATCAGATCGATTATATTCTTTGCCGGCAGAGATGGAGAAGCGCTATACAAGCAGTAAAAACAAGGTCTGGGGCCGATTGTGGTACCGATCATCAGCTTCTTGTTGCCAAAATTAAGCTTCGATTGAGGGAAACGCAGAAAACTAGAAGGCCTTTCAGGTATGATCTGGATCAAATTCCATTAGAATATGCTGTGGAAGTGAGGAATCGATTTCAAGAATTAGATCTAGAAGACAGAGAGCCCGAAGAGACGTGGACTGATGTTCGTGATATAATACAAGAAGTTGCTACTACGGTAGTTCCAAAGCAAAAGAAATGCAAGAAAGCAAACTGGTTATCTGAAGAGGTTTTGCAAATAGCTGAGGAAAGGAGGATGGCAAAAGGTATGGGGGAAAGAGAAAGATACAAGGTTCTCAATGCGGATTTTCAGAAAATAGCAAGGAGAGATAAGAATGCCTTCCTGAACATACAGTGTCAAGGAGTTGAGGACAACAGCCAATTAAGGAACACAAGAGCTCTGTAAAAGACAATCAAAGATATCAAAGGAAGCGTCTGTGCTAAGCTGGGCGTGATAAAGGACCAATGAGGCAAGGACCTCACTGAAGCCTCAAGAGATAAAGAAGAGGTGGCAGGAATACACAGAAGAACTGTACAAAAAGGACCCGAATGTGCAAACCCAACATAAGACGGTTGTGATTACTGATCTCGAGCCGGGCATCCTGAAGAGTGAAGTTGAATGGGCCTTAGCCAGCCTTGCTAAGAACAAAGCTAGCGGAATTGATGGGATTCCAGCTGAGTTGCTTCAAAACCTCAACCATGATACTGTTAATGTTCTGTATGCATTATGTCAGCAAATTTGGACAACGCTGCAGTGGCCACAGGATTGGAGGAGGTCAGTTTACATCCCCATTCCAAAGAAAGACAGTGCCAAAGATAGTTCCAGCTACCGCACGATTGCGCTTATTTCGCATGCTAGCAAAGTGATGCTGAAAATCCTCCAAGGTAGGCTGCAGCCGTATGTGGATCGGAAGCTTCCGGACGTGCGAACTGGGTTTCGCAAGGGAAGAGGAACTAGAGACCAGATTGTCAACCTTCGCTGGATCATGGAAAACGCAAGAGAGTTCCAGAAACCCATCTACTTCTGCTTTATTGATTATGCGAAAGCGTTTGACTGCGTAGATCACAGCAGATTGTGGCAAGCTCTCCAAGAGATGGGAGTTCCAATTCACCTCATCTGCCTCCTCAGGAACCTGTATGAAGGGGAAGAGGCCACACTCAGGACTGGGCATGGTCTTACTGATTGGTTTCCGGTTGAGAAAGGAGTGAAGCAAGGCTGCATACTGTCGCCCTGCCTATTTAACCTATATGCAGAGTGCATCATGAGGAAGGCCGGTCTGGATGAGTCTTCAGCTGGGGTGAAGATTGCTGGAAAACGTATCAACAACCTTAGATATGCGGATGATACCACTTTAATGGCAGAAAGTGAAGTGGAACTCAAGAGACTTCTGATGCGCGTACAAGAAGAGAGTGAGAGGTTTGGGCTTAATCTGAACATTAAAAAGATAAAGATCATGGCGTCTTGCTCTATCAAGTCCTGGAGCATCAATGGATAAGAAGTGGAAGCTGTGACAAATTTTCTGTTTTTGGGCTCCAAGATTACCTCGGAAGGAGACTGCAGCCATGATATTAGGAGACGCCTGCTTCTGGGAAAGATAGCAATGGTTAGCCTTGACCGCCTAGTAAAAAGCACAGACATTAGTCTGCCAACCAAGATCCGTATAACTCGTGCTATAAATGGTCTTTCCAGTTGTGATGTATGGATGCGAGAGTTGGACTGTGAAAAAGGCTGACCGCCGAAGAATTGACGCGTTTGAATTGTGGGGCTGGCGAAGACTCTTGAGAGTTCCTTGGACTGCCAGAAGATCAAATCAGTCGATAGTGTCGACCATAAACCCTGACTGCACATTGGAGGGTCAAATTCTAAAGTTAAAGCTCAGCTACTTTGGTCATCTGATGAGAAGAGAGGAGTCGGAGAAAGATTTGATGTTGGGAAAGGTTGAGTGTCGCCGGAGAAGGGGTAGGCAGCGAACGCGATGGTTAGATGGCATCCTCGAGGCACTGCAGATGAACTTATGTGATGTTAGGAAGATAGTGAGAGACCGGAAAGCGTGGCGTGACTTGGTCCATAGGGTCACGAAGAGTCGGACACGACTGAACGACTGAACTGAACTGCAGATATTGTCACGGTGTTGGCGACTGGGGCTAGATTAACAGAGCCGGTACAGGTAGAATCACACGGTCCAAGGTTTAGATACGTCCTGCGAGTCCGGAGCCGATTCACTTCAACGTCGTCTTTCACTCTGAGCGCCCCCTGGCATTCCTCCCTCCTTAAGCGTAACGCACACAGTTACACGTGCACACAAGCGTACAAAAGCAACCTCCCCCCCCTCAAAAAAAAAGTTTGTAGATGTAGTTTGTCAGTCACCGTGCAAAGTACGGCTTCAGTCGCAAGACATGAACTGTCTCTGGACGAGGTAGCCGACGACCTGTGTGCTCTGATCCATCCGGGAGCACCTCGTAATTGACGTTACTGATGCGTCGCACGATTTTATACGGTCCGAAGTAGCGGCAAATTAGCTTGTCTGAAAGGCCGCGGCGTCGAACAGGAGTCCACACCCACACCTGGTCCCCGGTGTTGTAGGAAGCTTGTCTGTGGCGGAGGTTGTACCGGCGTGAATCCCTGTCCTGTTGCTGGGTGATGTGGACGCGTGCTAGTTGGCGTGCTTGCTCAGCATCTTGGGCAAACTGCTCGGCGTCAGAACAAAGTTCGGTATCTGTTTGGTAAGGGAGCATTGCGTCCAGCATCGTCCGAACCTCCCTGCCGTAAACGAGGCGAAACGGCGTGAAACGTGTAGTCTCTTGGACTGCCGTATTGTATGCGAACGTCACATATGGTACGATCGCATCCCAAGTCTTGTGCTGGGCGTCGACGTACATCGCCAGCATATCCGCGATGGTCTTATTAAGCCTTTCCGTCAGCCCATTGGTCTGCGGATGGTAAGCAGTAGCTTTTCGATGCGCCGTACCACTGAGATGAAAGACTTCGGCCATCATTTTTGAAGTAAAGGCAGTCCCTCTATCAGTAATAATACAGGTAGGAGCACCGTGCCGTAGTATGATCTGGTGTACAAAGAAATGGGCAACTTCAGACGCTGTACCACTAGGTAACGCTTTGGTCTCGGCATAGCGAGTCAGATAGTCTGTGGCGATGATTATCCAACGGTTGCCACCAGAGGACCGAGGGAAAGGACCGAGAAGGTCCATGCCGACTTGATCAAATGGTGCTCGTGGTGGTATTATGGGCATGAGGAGGCCCGCAGGCTTTGATTGCGGTACCTTCCGACGCTGACATTGCCGACAGCTCTTGACATAGCGCTTAACAACAGTGGCAAGGTTGGGCCAGTAGAATGTCTGTCGTATCCTAGCAAGTGTGCGAGAATAGCCCAAGTGGCCAGATGTTGGTTCATCGTGGCACGCGGAAAGGATTTCCTCTCTCAGAGCTGTGGGTACCACGAGAAGGTAGGTTCTTGACTCGGATCTAGAGTTCTGCTTATAAAGCACTCCACCTCTCAGGCAGAAAGTTGAGAGGCTCCGAGAAAAGCACTTAGGTATGGTGGCTGGCTGACCTTCTAAATAATCAATCAGTGCTCGTAAATCTGGATCTGCACGCTGCTGATGTGACATATCTGAAGCATCAACAGCTCCGAGGAAACTGTCAGCGTCATCCGTGTCTGGTGGAGCGAGCTCGACAGGCGCGCGGGAGAGCGTGTCAGCATCTTCATGCTTATGTCCGGACTTATAAACAATAGTGAGATCGAACTCCTGTAGGCGAAGGCTCCATCGCGCCAGGCGGCCGCATGGGTCACGCAGGTTGGCCAGCCAACACAAAGAATGGTGGTCAGTGACAACTTTAAATGGGCGACCATAAAGATAGGGGCGAAATTTCGCAGCAGCCCAAATAATGGCGAGGCATTCCTTTTCAGTAGTTGAATAGTTCGTCTCGGCGCGGGATAAAGTACGGCTGGCATAGGCGATGACTCGTTCAACACCCTCTTGACGTTGCACGAGAACCGCCCCAAGGCCAATGTTACTGGCGTCGGTGTGTATTTCTGTCTCCCCCTGCTCATCGAAATGGGCTAGAACAGGCGGCGATTGGAGACGGAGACGCAGCTCGGCAAAAGCAGCTTCTTGTTCGTGCGTCCAAACAAAAGGGGTGTCTCCCCGGGTGAGCTGAGTCAGCGGTTCAGCGAGATCAGCGAAGTTATCGATAAAACGCCGGTAGTAACTGCACAAGCCGAGAAATCGGCGAACAGCTTTCTTGTCACGTGGAATCGGAAATTCCGCAACAGCAGCAATCTTGTCAGGGTCGGGCTTCACGCCGGCGGCGCTGACGACATGGCCGAGAAATTTAAGCTCTCGGTAGCCAAAGTGGCATTTCTGTGGCTTAAGTGTCAAGTTAGCGGATCGAAGGGCTTCGAGTACTGACCGCAGGCGCTGAAGATGTTGTGCAAATGATTCTGCGAAGACCACCACGTCATCTAGGTAGACTAGACAACACTGCCATTTAAGGCCGGCGAGGACAGTGTCCATCATCCGCTGAAATGTGGCCGGCGCGGAACACAGGCCGAAAGGTAGGACTTTAAATTCGTAAAGGCCGTCGGGTGTGACGAAGGCCGTCTTCTCACGATCTCGCTCATCGACCTCAATCTGCCAGTAGCCACTTTTTAGATCGATGGACGAAAAATACTTTGCACGCCGAAGGCGGTCGAGAGAGTCGTCAATCCGCGGCAAGGGGTAGACATCCTTCTTGGTTACGGCGTTCAGTTTGCGGTAATCGACGCAAAAACGTAACGTGCCGTCTTTCTTTTTAACTAGAACGACCGGGGAGGACCACGGGCTATTGGAAGGCTGTATAACCTCATCTTCGAGCATTTCCTTAACTTGTGACCTAATAACTTCGCGCTCGGTCGAAGAGACGCGGTAGGGGTGCTGGCGGATTGGGCGCACATTATCGAACGTCACGATCTGGTGCTTGGCGATGGGAGTTTGATTCACTTTTGACGACGATGCAAAACACTCTTTGAATTCGAGTAACAATGAAAACAGCTGGTCGCGCTGGCTGACCGATAGCTCTGAGCTGACATCGAGATTGTCGAGGGATGTGGGCGGTGGCACGGTTTCTGCGGACAAGCACTCGGAGACGTCAGATATGCGTTCGGCGAAAGCTACGGAAGTGTCACGAAAAAGGTGCCGATACTCGTGCGAAAAATTTGTAACAAGTACCTTGGACTGACCACGGTGAAGATGTATCAAACTGCGGGCCACGCAGACTCCTTGTGTCAACAGTAACGATACGTTAGTTTCGGCTATTGCGTCACCATCGTTAAGGGCATTGCATTTGACATTAACGAAGGTGCTGGTTCGGGGTGGCAGAGTGACACTGTCCTCATAAACTCGAAGCACATTGAGTGGTCGCTTTGCACCGCTGAGGGCCACTGCTTTCTCAGTAGAAAACGAGACCTTAGAATTCCGGAGGTCAATAATTGCGCCATATTCACGAAGGAAATCTACGCCCAGAATCAGGTCACGCGAACAGCTTTTCAGAACAAGGCAGCTTACCACAAATGTTGATTCTTGAATTTGAACTCTGGCCGTGCACATGCCCAGAGGAGTAATCAGATGACCACCCGCGGTGCGAACGTTTGTGCCAGCCCACGGAGTCAAAACCTTCTTGAGAACTGCGGCAAACTGGCTGCTCAAAATAGAATAATCAGCGCCAGTATCCAACAGAGCCCGAACATGGCGACCATCCAGTACTACGGGTATGTCCAACGAAATCTGCTCGCGAATGTCAGGCTTCTGAGTCTTTGAGTGCTCTGCGTTGGTGTACGTGGTCTGCTTCACCTGCAATTCGTCGTCGTTGCAGGTGCGTTGTTGCAGCGTCCGTTCCACCGGCAGTTCGTCGTCGTTGCGGGTGCCTTGTTGCGTCATGTGTCCCACCGGCAATTCGTCGTCGTTGCGGGTGCGTGGTTGCGTCGTTTGTTCCACCGGCAATTCGTCGTCGTTGCGGGTGCGTGGTCGCGTCGTTTGTTCCACCGGCAATTCGTCGTCGTTGCGGGTGCGTCGTTTCGTCATCGGTTCCACCGGCAATTCTTCGTGGTTGCAGGTGCGTCGTGGTGGCGTCGAGGTGGCGGTATGATCGGTAACCGCGGACTTTTCCAATGTCGATGCGTAGTCTTTCCGTGTCCGCATCAATGGGGGGTCTCCCGCGCCGCGATGTCCAGCGAGCCTACCCCCGAAGGTCGCTGGTTTCAGTTTTCCCTCTGGGGACTGGGCGAGCGGCCCTGCGCTGCCCATGAGGAACTCGTAGCAGATGGCGGCGGGCGAGACCTGGGTGACGGTGATCTAGATGGTCGCAGACGAGACGGAACGATCCGGCGCTGATCACTGACGAAATCTTCAACGGCTCGAGGCCGTTCGCCGTAGCGAGGCCGCGGAGAATCAGCGGAAAACCCTTCGATACCTAGTCGACGGTAGGGACAGCGCCGATAGACATGACCCGGTTCGCCGCAGTGAAAGCATAGCGGCCGTCGGTCGGGGGTACGCCACTCGTCTGCTTTCCGTGTATGCGGTCGAGAATCTGTGACGTACTGGATCACGGGGGCTGCTGTTTTCGGCCCAGCTACGTTCGGAGGAATCAGGGACGGCGACGAGGGCGGAGAGTATTGCAGCACCTGGGAGTATGTAGGGCGGTGACACTCTGGTGGTGTAAGAGGAGGAGTAGGGCCAGGTTCACCGATTGGAAATGGAGGCCGGAGCGCTTGCTGCACCTCGTCGCGGACAACGCTGGCGATGGAGGAAGGAGCTGGTTGAGGTGCGCCATACATCAGTCGGAGTTCGTCGCGCACAACGGAACGTATGAGCTCCCGTAGCGCCGATGTGTCCATGCTATGCGATGGGAACTCAGCAGCGACGGAGGCGGCGTGGATGGTGGGATCCCGTGCCGAAGCTCGCTGCTGAAGCACTTTCTCTATAGTGGATGTTTCAGCAAAGAATTCTGCAACAGTTTTCGGCGGGCTGCGCACCAGGCCAGCGAAAAGCTGCTCTTTGACGCCACGCATGAGGTAGCGCAGCTTTTTGTCCTCGGACATCGTAGGATCCGCACGCCTAAACAGGCGCGTCATGTCTTCGATATACGCCGCTACAGTTTCGTTAGGCATTTGGATCCGAGTGTGAAGAGCGCGTTCGGCCCGTTCGCGGCGATCTGAGCTTCCGTAAGTTGCCGCAAGATGATGTTTGAACTCACTCCAAGACGACAGCTGCTCTTCATGGTTCTCGAACCACGTCCGAGCGCCATCCTCGAGGCTGAAATATACATTTCGAAGCCGTGCGGCGTCATCCCAGAGGTTGAATGTAGCTAC
Source organism: Amblyomma maculatum (assembly GCF_055883805.1). NCBI lineage: Eukaryota > Metazoa > Arthropoda > Arachnida > Ixodida > Ixodidae > Amblyomma > Amblyomma maculatum. The sequence goes on from NC_139352.1 coordinate 41,575,023, forward strand.
CCTTTCGTAGTGCTGCAACCAGTCGTCGACGTCTTCATAGGTGTCCCCGTGAAAGGTCTTTGGGACGCGGGGGTTTTGCAACGTCACGTAGGTGGGGGTCGCGCCAGGCATTGCGACGACGTCGTGGCTACTGGTAGTCATGCCCGAGGGGGAAAACTCAGGTGGTAGGCCTCGTTGCCTGCGGCTAGTGCGGTGAACGGGCGTTTCCTCAAATATATGACCAGCACTCCTGCTTAGCGTAGGGGTACGGGACATCAGACCTGACCTCCACCAGATTTGTCACGGTGTTGGCGACTGGGGCTAGATTAACAGAGCCGGTACAGGTAGAATCACACGGTCCAAGGTTTAGATACGTCCTGCGAGTCCGGAGCCGATTCACTTCAACGTCGTCTTTCACTCTGAGCGCCCCCTGGCAATATCATAGCTATCGGTCTGAACTTAGCATAATCACTATTTTTTTCTCTTCTATACACAGGCCTTACTAAAAGAATGTTTAGTTATTTAGACATTATTAAGGCGAAAGCTTTACTAGATCATGTCGGCACTGGGTGTCTGCAAAATGTGCCTGAAAAATGCGTCGCGAAATGTGAAGTCACCAGCCATAATCCAAAGAGTAGTATGGTGAAGTATATAAAGGCTGTGTTTAATCAACACAGAGTCGTGGTCATTAGTTATAAAATTTGATCAGTTGTCAATAATTAATTACATTATCAACGATCTTTGAGTAGACAATGAGAGGATCACGTGAAAATGTCATGTGACATTCAAGTTGCACGAAAATACCGCGGTATTATGAGAGCATTACATCACAAGGTCACGCGACCGCCAAGTTTCGTGAGAACGCCTCGCGACAGGAGTGACGCAGTACCGCCATCACCACACTTCCAGAAGCACTGCAACGAACGCGCACCAATGAACGCTACGCGACAGGAGCGATGAAGTACTATCCCATCCACACTTGCAGTAGTACTGCAATAAACGCGCGCCAAGGAACCCTACGTGACAAAAGCGATGAAGTACCATCCCATCCACACTTGCAGTAGTACTGCAACGAACGCGAAACCAGGAATGCTACGTGACAAGAGTGATGGAGTACCGCCCTATCCCCTCTTGCAGGAGTACTGCAACGAATGCGCGCCAGGGAAATGAAATTTCTGCTTTGCAGCAAGAGTCCTGGTGTTGCTAGCAAAAGGTCTGTAAAGGATGATCGATAGACCGTCTGCATAAGCAACGCTCTGGCTTTCGCATTTCTACGGTGCAGCAGCTGCAGTGCTAATGGAAGCTATTTGGTATCTAATATTAAATTTAGTATCGTAGGAACTGCACCTATTAACACGTGGAAGTTTTCTTTCAGGTCAGGGTAATGGATCTTATCAAAACCTTATGGCTTGAATATTTTCCTTTAACTTAGGATGGCACCTGATACTCGCTAGCTGCTTCGATTTTGATAGCGGTGCCGTTCAGTCCGAAAGGGTACTACTAGTTCTATGCAGTAAACCAAACGCCGCCGTATGAAACAGGGGGCCTGATGTGTCCAATCAATGCCTCGTCTATCTGGTACAATTTTCTGCCCGCGAATTCTGCAGTACTGTTAGAAGCAATGTTTTGTCTGCCCTCGCTTCGTCCAGCGCATCAAGCGCACTGCGGCCGGTGTCTTCCGTGCCATCACCACCGCCATTCGGGGGAGTTTTTCGCTTACTCAAGGTACAAAAGTGTTCCCAGTGGGCTATATAAGAGCCGCGCCCCGCCTCAGAGACGCAAGGATGGAGGGGTGGTGAAGGGTGGCAGTTCCTGGCCCTACGGGGCTGGGACGGTAGGTCAACGCCGCTTGCGGCGGGGGCTAGCCAGACACTTATCTTTATCTATTGTAAGCCGTCATTGCACCCGCCACCGCTTAGGTGGTGGTGGACGATGGCTGTTGTTGCAGCGCGCGTCTTTCTCTCCTTCTTCCTCTTTTTTTGTTGTTTATTTTTTCTTCTGTCCATACGAGGCAGCGGAGGTTGCTCAGCTACAGAGCCAGTAGCAGGTCCGTGCATTTTCTTTTCTTTCTTCATACAGCTACAACAACAACAACATCAGAGACGCAAGGGTATATCTGCCCTTCTCGGCACTGTCGCTGGTAGGGCCTACCACGTCGGCGCGGCTGCGCCTCTTCAGACTTCTCCGGTTTCAGCCACTGAACGCCTGGAATGCGGTACAGTGTAGCCTTCGCGCCAGTTGAGCTGTGTGAATTACGTAGGCATGGAGGAAGCACCATGTGCTTTCAACGACTCCAAACACGCGATCGAATGAGTGTAAAGACTACCGGAAGGATTTCGATCTAGATAGCCATCTTACGTGCCTAGGCCACTTGAAAGAATCAAGCTAAATCATACTGAAGCGCGCCAACTGCGAGAAGGATCTTGAGAAAATAGGAAACTGCAAATCCAGGTTCAGACACCGTATGAATGTAAGTTATATCCTTTGTACCTTGTGCTAACATTTGTTTAGATTTGCTTGCGCTGTTCTGGTAGTCACATACGCCTTTGATTGAACGACTAGCTATTTGTGTTAACAAATTTCTGGACTTCATTTTGACTCCATTGCAGAGTACGTCCTGATAAACATCGTAGTAGTTTGTGCATAGGCCAGACTATACTGTCGGTACTCCTGAGGGAAAGAGAATATGGAAATGTGAACATTTTATTACATACAACCGAAAAGAAACAAGTCGAGAGAAGTATACCGGATCTCGTAGCTGTTGAGATGTCACTGAGCGTTGTTGGAGTCACATTTAGGAGATTTATTGAAAAGCAACTACCGCGTTTCTGTGTAGTCTCCAGGAGCAGAATAGGTGGGGATGTTTAAGTGAGCATAAACCAACATGGTATGGGGGGGGGGGGGGGGGTAGACTTTTTCACCGTGTACAAACTTTCTTATTGTAAAAAAACTACTATGTACCTGCGCACTGTATGCAGGTAAAAAACGACATCATATATTGCAACAGGAATTGAAAAAAAAAAAAACGAAAAACAATGATTGAACTATAAATAAATATCTCTTTATTTTATTTTAAGTGGAAAAGGGAAATAATGTAAAGCAATAATGTAGGCGGTCAACTTCAGATGTGAGACCCATAAAGTTTTCCTAATGCAAAAAGCGGTTCAAAACTTTGACTGTTGAAGATGCGAATTTGCAAGCTCGTTGAGGTGTTTTTCCGGTATGGATAAACGAAAATGCCGCTGCCGTATGAGTTGCCCTTTAGCGATCGTGGTTAAGACTGTGATTGTTTACCACTCCCTTAACGCAGCACTGAGCTGCGGTGTTGTTAAATCTTGCTGTTTTGTAGCGAAAGCTACACAATGCTCCCAGAACCGTATTTCGCGGTGCCCAGCCGGAGCCACAACTGCGCATTCGCTGTTATCATCAAAGCCGGTTGCACCGAGCCACACCGGTCTCCTCAGGGCGCTCGCACGTGACGTCATGCTCCGATATGCTGATCATCGTCTTCAATGCGGTCATAACGCGTGATCACCGTGATCATAATGATGGTCTGTCTACCGCGCAGCTGAGAATATAAGCCGCGGCGCGTGCGCTCGCTAAATAGACGCGCAATGGATGAAGAGGCGGACGGTGAGCGCTTGTACCGTTATTGGCACCAACTCTTATTGGAATTAGTCATCACAAGATACGAGACCGACAGACAACGTGCGAATGAAGAAAGGAAGGCTAAGCGAGTGTCAGAGACGCCTCAAGAGCGCGAAGAACGTCTCGCGAAGCGGCAGCGCCAAGTCTCGGATCGGCAAAGATGCTGAGTCGCTCATGAACAGCGAGATAATCCCACGGTACAGCTATGAGTCGAAGCTCAGCGAGTGTATGCAGGTAAAATACAGCTTTAATTTGGCATCAGATCTTCACGTTCTGGCTACCGAATGAGGAACCACCAATGTTCTTGTGTACCAAAGAGAGAGAGTATCATGTCTAGATACTGGGAATCCGAAAGTTAGGGGGTGGCTAACTACTTTACAGACCACCGATCAGGCTTCGTGTCTATAAAGCCTAACACTGAATAAATGTCTGCTTTACACACACCGAAAACAGCGACAGTGTCTCCATTGCTTAAACGGTGCAGCTTAACATATCGGATACCAAGCTCAACCAAGCAAAGCCTCTGAGCTGTTTTTCACGTGTTCTTTTTTGTCGCTGTTTTGTTTTATACTGTCACGTGGTGGTGGCAGCGCAGTGGGAACAAAAAGAACAGATAACCGCAGTAGCACTGAAATCAACTCTCTATTGGGCTGACTTGCGCTCTCAAAAGAACTAAGCAACTCTACGGCGGTCATAGCAGGAAACGTGCTCGCTGGTCATCGATCAACGAATGCCACCAGCATTCGGCAGTGTTAAATTTAAAGTCGGCGAATAAGTGTCTATAGTTAAACCAGATAGACGAAAAGTATCGCGCTAGTATTTTCCCCTAATCTGAAGCATGTGACAACTACGCCTTGTACATTCGTGCTCCCAAAGGCTAGGTAGCATTTCTGAGTCAGTATAATCGCTGAAGAAATCGACAAAATCTTTCTCAAGCCATATTTCAACAGGCAGCTTGGTGTTCTACGCCGTCTGAAGTGTGTTCCTTCACGAGGGGTGCTGCTTACAACAAGGCTTCCCATTTCATATCCCCTAAGTTAACTAACTAGCGACAAGCCACCGAGTGCATAATACATAGATTTTAAAACGCTTGTAACAAAAAGTAGCTGCCTATCCTGTAATCGAGAGTATACATAGGCAGAAAGTGGTTACGGGCATAGGACGCGTTCGGCAAGGGCGAGAAGTCTTCGAGTAGCAAAATCGAACTGATGATTGACTGTGTGGCTAGCCTTACCCGGCTCTAACCTCTAATTTCTAGGCCGAGGACGAGCACTTACTTTAGAAGGTATTTCAGCGTGCGTCTTCCTTCAAGGCAGCAATGATGCACGCAGCAAGGCGTATTCGATAGCGCTGACCAACTTCTCCGAATGCAGGGTAAGAAGTAGAAGCATCAGCGTGCTAGTAGATGTTGGCAAATCTTAGCCATCCCATCACTTTGGTTTAGTCGAGCTTGATGCCCACGTGCGCATGTCTATATAGTCGGCATCAATTTGAAGGTTATCGGAGAAGCGTCGACCAGTTACAGAAACAGCTCTATAGAGCAGAATCTTTTTCTGTGGCTTGGGAGTGACCAGGCAAACTTCCATCTCTCTCTCTCTGATTGTTCTTAAGCAGCCGTCACTTTCATTTGGGCAAGTTATTTGCTTGCTTTTTTTTCGTGCTTAGAGAAGAGGCAGCGATATTATTGGCGTTATCTGAAAACGAACTCCCAAGATATGTACCCGGCATGTGTAACGTCGCTGTCTCCGAGCCAGAGGAAATAAGTCGCCCAATTTATTACTAGAAAAAAAAAAAAAACACTGAGGCTGCCGCCACGAATGCGCTGACAACCAACATGCGGGAGATAACCAGTGATACGTTCATCACAGGATAGGTACTTTAGCGACAATTCTTTATTCTAAACGGCCCTTAGACGAAAATGCTTTGTAGACGATGGATGGAGGTATAAGGCATCATAAATAAGCAAAGCAGAACTTTTCCTTGCTACTCACTTAGCTTTTCCTTCCGTGACTGTTTTCTTTCTAATTACGCACTACGCACCTAATCACTACCTGACATTCATAAGGCAATACATATTTTAGGTCCGCCTCTTTTTAGGAACAAGCAGTGCTGTTTTGTGGCGGAGTGGTTGCGTGCTCACCTCACGTTGCGAAAGTAGTGTTCGACTCAGCGAGTTACCTCAAAATCTTTGTTGTTTCTTTACTTTCTTCTAATTTCCCCTTTACAACCACAACTCTGACATTAGATTTTCTGCCGGTGTTGGCGTTGAACATGTGCTGTAAACCTTGACCAAAATCAACGGAGGGCAATGCTTTTTTACCAACATAGCAATAAGCATGTGCGTACAAAAGTATTGCGCAAAAATTTTTAAAAAAGAAATTTGAGTACAATAGTAAAAGACAAATGTTTGGAATTCGTTTCACGCTTGGTATCTAACTGAAGCATAAGGCTTGCTGAAATAAAGTATTAAAAAGTATGCATCAACATTTCTGAACCTCTTTCCATATTTCGCGCTTCGCCTGGCAGTGCGTAAAATTCGGTTTTCTTCAGATGAAACTTATTTTTAGATTTCGCGGTTTTGAAAGCTTCGCTTAAATACTATTCTGCGTATATATATATATATATATATATATATATATATATATATATATATATATATATAGTAGGTTTCAATGGGCCAGCTTTCTGAATAAAGTAGAGCGTTACGACAGACGCGACTGTTCGTTTTCCCAGTTCATTTTGTCAACAGTTTCGGAAATAGGATTCCCTTCGTGAGGACAAGTTTAAAATATCCAGTCTTGTGATCATCGGCTTGGAGAAAAACACGAGGGGTGTAACCCCGTCCCCGCAGCTCACTCGAGAGTGAGGGCAAGACCGCATAGCATGCCACAGTTAAAAGGGGCCGCTGCGCTAAAAATATAAATAAAACATCAACAGCGGACCTACAACATTACATTCATTCGCAAGACATTATAAGGCCGCTTCTGGTTTCACACCTTTCTTGCCGTTTCGATATTTGTTGAAGCGCAGGGACGCTTACATACCCTTGAGGTGTACCGCAGACGTCTTGGTGGGGGATAGAAACTGCCAACTTTGTAAGCAGACGCAGGTGTGGCGACATCGATCAAGCAGTCAATAGAGAGATTTAGCACACCGTGATCCGCGATCCGCTACCGTGATCCGCCACCGCGCGTTCCATTGCGCATGCCCAGATCACTTTTATGCCGATAGATGGCACCCCATACTTGATGTCAGCACATTGACCTGGCGCATCGGAACCAATCAGCTTGTACGAGCTGTAGTGTGTCGCGGTGGCGGATCGCGTATCACGGTAGGCTAAATCTCTCTAATAAATGAGTGAGCAGAAGTTGATAAGCAGACGAGAGTGAGATGTTAATGGCTGAAGGATATGTGTTTGCTCTTGAGCTCTGTTTCTGGGCATATTTGGTGGTAGTGGTTTATTAACAATGAGCTAAACAGAAGTAAAATGAAAAGGCTATCTAATATCTATTCTATGGAAAAGGCTATATAATATCTTAAGCACTTGTGTTGCGGCTAGCGGAAAGAAAATGGTAATACGAGAAGTACAAATGGGAGGGGAAGCTTTGAGCAGTATTTCCAAAATACGAGAGATAAACGAGTTCCCTTCGCCCGCGCGCAAGGGCCCAAGCACTGTTTACAAAAGACTGCGCGCGAGCAGCCACTGCTGTTATCTACAAAAATAGGCTGTGTATACATAGCCGCACGTATGTACATAGAGTCCTGTCGTAGACTCATCACGCATGTAACAAATCGTACAAGCTGCCGGCTAGGGGAGCCCTGCAGTACGCGTCACGTACGCTGTATCTTGCGAAAAGCAAGGGAGTTTGATACCCTTCATCTCGATGAATGCACTGAGGCTCACCAATACACTGTAGGACGATCTACATCTGAGCTGGTTGGTTTATGTAATAGGTGAAACTACACTTTCGTGTAGTGTTCTTTTCATTGTAATGTTTCCCTTTCGGCTGTAGGTTCACCTCTGACATTTTTTTCTCAAGGATGCATGCACTGAAGCACGGCCGCAAAAGCTTCTTTTTTTTTAGTCGATATTTATTGCCTCAGGGCATCAGTAGAATATGAGATGAAGGATGAATGAATGATTAAATGAATGGAAAAAGGTTGGCTGATTTTATGAAGTCCAGAAGTGAGCGATGGTGAGGTCCCTGCGTCCAAGTGACGTATGAGGCAGGATTGGTTGCTGAAAGGCCAGCTATGCTCAGGTGCCGAATTCGTGTTGGTTTGAGTGCTGGGCAGTCCCTCAGCAAGTGGTGGATGTCGGCCTCGACATCGTCGTTTTTACAGATCGGGCATCCTGGGCGAGGATATAAGTGTTGGAAGTGTGACCACGTCCTAGTGACAGCTGGTGTAAGGGCAACACCGGCCCTGATTCTCCTAAGCGCAACCTCCTCTGCACGGGTGAGCCCGAGGGGAAGGAATATCGCACACGGAGGGATAAGTGTACGTGTGCGGAGCCGGAGGTGCTCCTTTCTTGACTAAAGGAGGGTAGCGTCGTCCACTTCGAGGAGCCGTGGGATTGATGCGTCTTGGTTCACGAGACGGGTTCCTAAATCAGCTTGACTTTGGGAAGGCAGCCGATCCCGTGGGATCCACTCAATGCGTATTGATTGTGGGATGCGCGCTGCAAGCTGGTGGATGTCTTGGCAAATTTTAGGGCAGCGGCTGATACGTCGGAGCAGATGTGCTGATTGAAGTGCGTCAGTGCGGATGATAACGTGTGCTGTACGGAGCATGGTTATGGAAGCCACGCAGCAGAGTGCCTCCTGAACTGCCACGAGCCCAGCGCAGAAAGATGTAAGTGGTTCCGAAAGCTGAAACGTAGTTGTCTTATTCAAGCTAGGTCTCCGTGGACAGTAGATTGCCGTTTTGGCTTCACAGCCTTCCAGGCTTCCATCTACGTACACTACTATGGAATCTTGAGGCAGGTGAGTATCTTGCTCTTCAAATTTCTGGCGAAGCAACGATGCCGAGTTGGCAGACGTTGGTCTGCGGATGTCAGTTGGCTTGTTGTCTCCTAACTGTATAAATTTCCAGGGAGGGAGAACTGGCGCAAGTGGCTGAAAGAATAATGTGTGACGTTGCATACTGCCTCAGTGCTTGCGTGGAATGGGACAAAGTGGCCTTGAGTCTGCGAGCATCACGGCGCTGCTGCACCAGTTCATCGATGGTGTTGAGCTGGACATTCTCCTCTAACGCTATGACCGGTGTGAGTCGGGGAAGGCATGTTATGGGCCTCATAGCTTCTCGATTTACGGCTTTAAGGCTATCCCATTGTGCCCTTGTAAGATGCTGGAACTGGGCCTGATAAGCAATACGTGGCTGCAGAACCGCCCTCACTAACTGGCGTGCAACAGACGAGCCAGCGCCACCCGTTTTAGGTGCAATTAGTCTTATTAAGTTTGAAGTGCTTGCTTTTTGCCTGAGAAAGCCAAGCAGTCGCTGATCCTGATTGGTGAATTGTTAAGCCCAGAATTTTCAGGCTCGAACTTTATTGTATTGGGGTGCCTGATAGAAAGAGACGGATTGGATTTGAGGTAAGTTTACGGCGTCCCCAGAAGTTGGCGACTGACGTGTATGACGTTTTACACACAGAAAGTTGAAGACCAATGGAGGATGCATAATCAGCTTCTCGAGTCTTCTCGAGTCTGTCTGGCATGATTCCCAGCTCCCCGTAGGCCACGAGGATCTCGCGACGCGACTCTGTAGACGTGGAGCTGCGAAGGAGCACATGTTCGAATGTCTCGATGAAAGGGTGTGGAGCACTCATCTTTCCCGGGGCGAAGACGCCAGAGATGCGCTCTCTTCGTGCGACGTGTAAGTCGGCCAGGGTGTGGCGGAGCGAGATGTCCGCGGCCACGGCATGCATGTCCTCCAGGGTGAGTGTCCCGTCGCTGGGAGAAAGCTGACGTGCGAAGGTGGTGAGCCCGTCGGCTTGCGCATCGCCCGGTATGCCGCAGTGACCGGGCATCCACAGCGTGCGAATACTGCATCTGTGGAGCGTTCTAAAAACCACCAGATTCTCGATATTACGTGGAACATAAGGGGCGCGTCTGTTCCACAATGTTGGCATGACTTGTAGCCACAAAAGCGAAAAAGGCGGCTTCGGACTGGCATTCTTTGCCCGATACAGGAGAACTCAGAAATTCTTTTATATCTCAGTGCTTCCATACACCGCTCTTCACGTTGCGGCTGACTGGCTCCCTATCTATCCGCCTTTGTGATGAATTGTGGAGGCTGCTGGTGGCTGAAGGGAAGAGCATGATGTCGAGGTTAGAGGGTTTCGACGTCCCACAGAAGAATGGGTTCTGGCATTTGGTGTGGTGCGAAATCATTACTTCACAGCCAAAGCTTTTGCAAAAGGCCCGGCAGGAAAATACAGCAACAGCCTAGTATAACAAGTAAAGGAAACCAATAAAAGGACCGAGCGAAGCAGATTCTAACCAAAGTATTTTTCATTTGAAGATAATACGGAACCTTATAGCTATCGCCGCAGCCGATCACACCCTGCGTTTACTGTCACGTTTTTGAGTTGGTTGTGCATTGCATGTCGTTGTCTCTATCAATTCCGAAACGCTCGGAACACATTCAAACACACCGGTATCGAATTGCCATCTTCAGGGGAGTGAAATATGATAGGAGCTTTCAGTAATAAACTTGGCCTCAACCTAAACTAGTCTTGGCAGAATATTGACATTGGGCGGACCTCCACGAAAAGTCTTTCGGAAATTTGCTAAATTTAAATGGAAAGTCAATATTTGGACGCTTTCGCATGGTACTACAATGGTCGCTGGCGTGAAACCATCTAACATTTATTGTGTGAAAGAAGGCCAGGTCGAGACGGCAAAGTCGTCACGGCAAGGCAAGGTATGCCGTGTCAGCGTTTAATCCTACGGTGAACCAAGGACGTGCCGAGCTGGCGCCGCGGGACGATGACGATAGTATGTACAAATGAAAGAAGATCCGTGGAGGGAGGGTTAACAATCGTTATGATTTCAACCAAGCCCTGACGTTCAGGCTAAGGCCAGCACACGCAGGTGATGGTCACCAAGCTTGAGGTCCATTCGGGTAAGTGATGATATACGCCGGTCACTTAAAATGACCGTCCCATTTACTTGTTTACAACCTATATATCCTTGTTATTCAGACGACGAACATGCCTAATCCTTGTCTAATACTGATTGAGCACGAACCATGCTTAGCACGGATCGCAGTACCGCTTCGGTTACAACCAAGAGAAAGGCCGAAGGGTAAAGTACAGTATAGTTCGTTATTTTGAAGCGGAACTTCACCGGCCTAGTCGAGCAAGTTTTGCCGGGTGGCGCTGAATGACCTTGAATTCAGGTTCGAAGAGAGGATCTGGAACAGCGCTTTTTTGCACGTGCGGAACTGGTGGCGCTTCTGCTGCTGCTTTGCTAATTCTATGTCATGCACCTGCTTCTTCTTCACACACTTAAGAACTCTTAAGCGTACGGGTACTTATCTCTACAAACAAACAACGGCCGGACGCAACGCCACGCAGCCTACAAGTCGCATGCTACCCTTTCCTTTCACGACCACCGCTGTCCATCTGGACCGAGCCCTGCGACCTCCTCCTACAAAATTTCGTGTCGTCCAGACTTGGCTGCGATGTTCATCCGGCTCAAAAACAGCCTTGACGGAGTCGCGCAATGGAATCAGTACTTCGGCTGGTTTACCTTGACGTTTGCCAGCAGCCTTGGAGGGGTTAAACCATCGCAAAGCCTGTCTCACCATGTCTAATCGAGCTTCCGATTTGTGAACTAGGTTCGTACATAAGTCGTACCTAGCTCAGCAGCACAAAATAAATAATAATAACGAGATCACTTCCGTAACCATCTTTGGCTGAGGTAAGGCGCAGTAAGTCGTTTTGGTTTCAAAACTTAGTGCTTGTACTGAAATAGGTCCGTATTTTTTTTTCATGGATAAACCTCTTCTCATTTCTACTTAGGCTGAGCTAAAAATAGAAGGGTTCAAAAGCCTTCGTGAAGAAAACTGCATATCAAGTTAAATGATGGCACACTGCGCTTAGTTCGGAACTAGCTTCAGCATATGAGGCAACAGTGGGATGACATTGTAGGCTTTGGCGGGGGCCCACTACGTCTGACGGCCACTCAGCAACATTTAAAGCACCGCTAATAAAAAGCCAGGGCTTCCTCAAAAAGAAGCTGGATGAGATGGGGGGGAGGTAAGAACCAAGTTTAAGGATTATTAAAATGGCACGTTTGTTAAGGCAACAGATAATTCTTTTCACACTTACATAAAATGTGGAAACGTTCACAGTGATTTATCACGCCTCCGGTAAAGAGGATGTAATAGAAATGTTTTCCTAACAACGCTGAACGTATCAAAAAGAAATTCTTGGCCGCAGAAATTTTACAGTAAAACAGATTACAGACATGGAGACATACCCGTTTATGGAAGGTAATGAACTTTCAGCAGGGTAAGCCGGAGGCTGGAAATTCTCGAAATTTTATCTATACCGGTAATTTCAGCGAGCTTGAATAGATTAATAATTGATCCAGTTACGTCACCTTGAACACGCACAAGCGCCTGTAAAGTCTACGTCACGCTTGTGCAGAGCGCTCGATCGGCGCACTTCCCTGCATAAAAATCGATACTTCGTCGCAGTTTCTACTTTTTACAAGCAATGCTTGTACGGAAGTAGATCCAAACATACCTGTGAAGAAGATGAGCATGAGCACGTTTTCCGCAAACCGTGGGCTGATTTTTAATTTCAGTTTTTATTGCGGAATTAGCACTGCCCAAGCGCTCTACAAAAGGATGACGTCGACTGTACTTCGTGAATTGTTTCACGTTTAGCACCGTTTTTAGCACCTCTACTATGTGAACAGATCATGGGCACATTCTTAAATGTTCAGAAGATGCTAATTGCTGCATAAGCGACATAACGATTCCTGGAAAAATGGCAATGGGGCATATGAAAAGCTTAGACCCAGTTGGGAAACGATTGTTAGTAATACGTATCTGAATAATAAAAAAACAAACAAGTGCAATTTGTTCGAAACCAAGCTGCAGTTCTTGATATATATTATTAGCGCGCACGGAATCGAAACGGCTACTGGCAAGCAAAAGTCTATTACAGAGGCTTCTCGCTCAACGGTCTAACAACGCAATTAAAGCTGGGATCAATAATCTTTCAAACGCTGTTTTGCCTCATAAAAGACTACGACGCCTCAATGTTCTCTGGGTGTGAATTATGAGTGCGAAGCAGCCGTCTAGGACATTAAGCACCTGCTGCAACAACTGCAGATACTCACATACGATCCCAGTGCGCCACAGCACGATGCAATGTCACAACGTCCTGCACCTCTCATGTGCAGTCCAATGACTAGTGTCGTCTGGTGATTTATCAATAGTTATGAGAAATATGGAAAGAGCAACGCTTCAGAGGCAGGAGCGACTGTGGTACTATGTCGTACTATGCACTCAGTGAAAGAGCTCCCAAGAGAAGCGATACCTCTTCGCTCTCGCCCAGATACTTATCAAGCATGAAAAATCTTTAATTCAGTTTTACGTTTCTCTGCTAAGGATGGTAGTGATGCGCGGGGACCTGCATTGCAATGGGCCCGTTAGATGCCATTGGTACAGATTTATGGAGCAATTCGATGGTAACATGGCGACAAACCACTGCTTTTCCGAGCGATGAAGAAGGTCAGTTATATTTCAGTTGTACCAATGTTTGCTATTTTCATCGGTTGGATGAAGGCGTAGGTATTTTTTCTCTGGTGTTTAATGCCATTTTTATGCATTTTTACTGTGTATTGCAATGCCGTATTTTAGTCGGCTATTCGGAACAAGAATATTTGCGCCAGCAATAGGGAAGCTTATATCAAAAGAAAACTTGAATATCGATCTTGTGTTCTGAATGAATACCGAGACGACAATATGTATTGTTTTTTGTCCGCACTTTGTCTTACTTTACGTCGAAGGAAAAAAATAGTGGAGGGATCGCAGCAACTGTGACAAGGGGCTTCTCAGCGACACATGACGGAGCGTTCCCGCATGTGCAGAGCGCCCTCCTCGTTTAACTACAGATTCCTACACTATTAGCAATCATTGATACAAAATCCAAAAGGGGTTGCCGTTTGCATTTGCAGGGACACGGAGGTTAGACGAGTGACTTAGCGCGTGGGAGCTGTTTCTTCAATATAACTCTTCGCAAGTCACTATCGCTCCAAAACTGTTCTGCCTGCCAGCTATTTAAAATCAGAGATTTAGTTCTGTGGACTAGAGTGAACCTTCACGCAATAGACTTAGAAAACTGTCAGAAGCGATCTGTGGCCTTCGGCGGAATGTTGAATCCTTCTTAAGATACGATTACACCTAGGTGGAAAATGCATGAATTTCTTGTTCGCCGCTTGAACATCATTAGAAAAAAAGTATTAAAAAAGGACCGGGAAAACGCAATCTCTTTTTTTGCCGTATAAAATAAACGATTTGTGCGCCTAAAATAAACTTAAAATTAATGAACTAATAAAGTTGCACGGTATGTCATAGATTGCTGCAAACGATGCCACGACCTCCGTGTGAGTGCGAAACGTCTCTCAATTTTTGGTGGGAAGTCCACATCATCGGGAGTAACCGTGCGGTGCTCTCAAGCTGCTGTTTAGGCCTTCAGGTGCCACCACATGTTTTTAATAGGGTCGAGGCTGCCATCCTCCTGATGGCGACTGTAACATCCAGAATCCCGCTGTTTGAGCAACTTGCCGACGACGCGAGCTCCGAGACCAGAAGTTAGATCATGTAAGAAAGTGAAGAGGACATCTCTGAAAGGACGAACAAGCGCGTAGAAGACCAGATTTTTTGGGAACGATAGCAGGATGAAGGAGGTCTGCCCGACTTTGAAGTGCCATCACCACACAGCGGATGACACTCCTCTCTCCGGGTCATTAGTCGAACAACAGTCAAGGGAAGCGCTTGTCGCCGCATGTATTCATGGTTCTCTGGAAATGGCCACAGAACCGGGAGGAGAACATTACGTACCCTGCTGCTGTGGGGGTCAGGTGGCGGACTCCTCGCTTTCAATTCCGGCTCGCAACGTGTCTCCAAAACAACGCACCAAACAACAATAGAAGCTACTGAATGCGGACCGGAGGTTGCAACTAGAAGAACAGCTGTGAGCTTGATTGACAGTGTACATATATAGTTCTCGGAAGAGCTAGTCTATGGATGCAGACTCGCAGCGCAACTGCCCATCGTTTCGCATCTGAGAGGCCGCACGGGGTATATCAGCGGTATGATTGACCGCGGGCTTTCGTCGTTCGAGAAGTAATATTCGCACTACTTAACTGTGCAGGCTCAATCTATTTAGTGGCTGATCTTTCCGTCAAACAAGATGGCTGTGCCTCTTACTGGTTGGGCGAAGTACAGGATTATTGGACACCTTTTAATTTTCACCTAACTGTGCGGCATTGTAAGATATTGTTATGCAGCACTTGCAAATATAAGCGGCCTGAACTACCTATGGGTGGCAGAAATTGGCTCTTTAATTCTTTTGTGCGCGAAAAGTGAGTATAGTAAAACTGAATCGACAAACCAATTGGTTGCGTTTTTGAAAATATTGATGAGGCAACTGTCGAAATTGGTGTTGTACTATTTGTGAACGCATTGACAGGAACAATCTAAGCATCTCATGTTTAGCAAAGGCTTGTTTTGGAAGTTTCTACTGCGATGAGAAGAAATAAGACCGCCACAGAGGAGAGACGAGGCGCAATTTTTAAATTAATAGCAAACATTAGTAGCCTTCAGATGCCATATTTGCAGTTATATCGTATTGCTATCTAGTGTTTAACGACACGTGAAGAAATGAACCCAAAATATTTTTTCAGACAATCTTCATAAATTCCGGGTATGTGCCGTGCTTATGCTTTGAAATATCAAACTGACTCATTCTTTGTGTTTTTGTACTTTGACCATTAGGGCGGGATTAATTTGCTCTGATATAGCACACTATACGAGCGTCTTGGATTTTACCTCCACTGAAACCAGCCGGGGCGGACGCAATCAGGCTACGGTGTCTTACTAGTAGTTAAGTGCCATAACCACTGAACCATGACGGTGGAGTGGCTGTTTTGTGGATGTGCACCTTTTTACAACACCGGAAATAGTATGGTAACCCCACTTCCGCGATAAAACTATGAATGTCGCCCAGAGACTGACAAATACGAAACCTTGCTTCAAGTTTTGGTGGATGTTGAACTTGATATTGATTTCAGTTTGGCCAACCGAAACGTTTATCTTGCTCAGCTCATATCCTCGCACATTTCGCTCACTTGCTCCTACTGATGCGCTTTGTACTTCCGATTTAAATTTCAACCCTGGTGATACCTGACACAAGTCTGTGTTGTTCTCTTCTTCTGGAATTTATATCGTATGCTATAGAATAAATATGTCGCAGATAATGTTTAATAACAGCATCACTAAGGACGTCGACTACCGAAATATAACGTTCACTACTTTTCAATTGAAGATAAAATGTAAATCTGCTGGTTTGTACCAAATACAATATTACTAACTCACGCAAATGTTTTCATCTAATATTTTCATGGACTATGGTTCGACTAGGTCGTATGCTTTCTTGTAACTGCTGTAGCTCCTGCTGAATTACCAATGCGGCGTTCATACATGACAGCCTTTCTGGCACTTGTTGTAGAGCGCCCTTGAGACCAACCACGTCTTAATCGTAGCGCATGACATAAAAATTATAAAACAAGCACAGTGTTATAGAGATGCTTGTCACTTATGTACAAGGCAGTATTTTTATCTCCTCTTTAGTTAGCAATTGCAATCAAGCGTAAAACCAGCTGCTGGTCACAGCGGGTAAGTTGAAGAATTATATACCGAGCCTGTTTCTATTCTATTAGTGCGCTATATCAATAGGAATGTTTGCTCGCTGGTTAGCAGGCAGTTTATCAGAAAGAACCGCTGGATTTTGAAAGCGCTCTCGAAGCATTTAATGAGCAAAGGCACTGGTTCGGTGGTTACAGGTGATAGCTTCGAAATTTTCGTTTCTCAGTAGGGGACTTGCACCGCGGCTAGGGTCTAGACGTTAACAACGAAAACATCGTATAATGAAATTAATTGCCAGGAAAACCAGTTTCTTAGTATGAATCATGGCCTGCTGCATCCTGCAATATTTTGCAGGCTTAATTCAACACGTATGAACATCAGTGTTTTGGCACGTCCTTCAGAGAAGTGATAGACGTCAGGATTCTGGAGTGTATAATTTTGTTTGGTGGTTTGTTATTCGTTAAGGTTTGAAGAAAGACTTGTACAGCCTACTGCTTTTTGTAAGAAATGAATTCTTAGCAGTGATCTCTGTAGACTAATTTGAAGGCACCTATTGACTGGTATACGGCCCAGAACTTTCCTTTGGGCAGTTTGCGATATGCTTAACTGCGTAAAAGGTCTCCACAAAACAAATTTATACGTAGATTCATGCTTACGTATTTTATGCAGGCAAAAAGACATTGTTTGCGCGATGAGAGATGCGCCTTTTGCGTCATCGTAAGTATTTTGGTAAAGAATATGGCTTGCCACTAGCAGCAGCCCCAGCTCTCGTTGGCATAACCTGGACAAGAGAAAATTGTCTTAAATATGATACATTCGAATTTTAACGCTGAATGTCCGGAGGTAATACGTAGTTTCAGATTCAATTTCATCGACGGTGCAGAAAAGCTTTCAATAATGACTCTGACCGTGTTCGTTATTCCATGACGTTAGGGAGAACTCTTGAAACAACAACAACATGAATTTTAATTCTCCAAACTGCACTATGGACACTGTTCGGAGAGCGTCTCCATGAACTATGCACCGCACTGTTCCGTAAACGCTGAGTGTCTCTTACACTTGAAGGGAGCACGCGCACGAGCGTCTCTCTCTCGCGCCACCCACCGAGCACACCACACAACACACGCGCACACAGCCGTACCCCGCGGTGAAGAATGGGTGATTCCAGTCTGTGTACG
The DNA here is from genome assembly GCF_055883805.1 of Amblyomma maculatum. Lineage (NCBI taxonomy): Eukaryota > Metazoa > Arthropoda > Arachnida > Ixodida > Ixodidae > Amblyomma > Amblyomma maculatum. The sequence continues at coordinate 41,592,716 of NC_139352.1, forward strand.
TCCATCCCCTGTTGTGAGTGGGATGGCCCAAAAGTCGTGCCGTGAAGACCGCGGAGGCAGCACCCGGAATATTCAACAGACCGTCATAGTAAAGTGAATTAGCTATCTTGCACGGGTACCTTGGTCAGTGGCATAGACAGTGCGTGATACAATGCGAAATGCGTGAGGAGCCTATCAGTTGAATCGTGCTATCTTTCAATTTACACAAAACAATACGCAAAGTTCTTGTCGCGTGCAAGGTTGGACAGTGTCCTTAGACTGTAAAGTATCGCACCAATGTCTGCAGATGAGCATCCTTTGTTGATAACCGTTGCTCGCGTGGTCCAAATGGTTCTCCGTCTTTTTAATGAAGTCGGCAATACTCGCATAAGCATATCTAGGAGGAACCAGTAAGTCACAGCTGCTACACCAGTACGAAGCCATTCCAGCTCCAATTCGCTTTCCCTTCCTTCCTCTCGCCTTGCAGCCTGGTGCAGTTGGTTGTGTTCACTAGTTATGTGTTAAACATTCTTAAATGTTGCAGTAAATATTTGCGATTTGCTCGCGTGGTCCAAATGGTTCTCCGTCTTTTTTATGAAGTCGGCAATGCTATGAGGAGCCAATATCACACTATTAGAGGTTGGCGTCCTGTTCTAAGGCGTAATCTACGGCTATACAAACGACACCCGAAGAGTCCACCTTGTTCAAGCTACCACGCAGGATCATTATTAAGACCATGGTGCATCTAATCCTTGCCCTTAAGAAATAATCAATGATCGATTCATGAACTTGGCGCAAACGTCAATCGCAGAGTGCCCCATGTGCCTAAGCTGCCAGCTAATACAGTAGCAACTTCGCGTACAAGAGATCCCGGCAATGCAAAACGTGAGTACTACTGCGATTAAAAAATGCCGCCGAGCATTTCATCACGCAGTACTTGACTGCGGCTTCCAATTTGTCTGGATTAAATTACGCATGACTATAACATTCCTGCGTGGTGCTATACTTTCCTTGGAAAAAAGACCAAATATCGTAGCTGCATAAAGCTCGAGAATCTAATTTCTCTTGAAATAGAAAAGATGTCGAAGGTAAATAACACACAGAAAACTAATGAGACGTCACCGATTGTTTTTTGCTTGTTCTTTTTATCTTTCATATTCAGTTTCTGGGAAGCAGTGTTGTCGGAACTGTGGACTTAAGTCGAGGCTGACAGAGGCGAATGAAATTGGCATCGGCTCAGGTATCATTACGTAGATAACCTACCGCTTTGGGGCGCCTCAATGAGAAATCGTGAAGCTTCGATTTTAAGCTGCTAACCACGACTTCACTGGATCCAATATACGCCATAGCAAGCTTATGTTGAAAAACACAAAATGCAACAGCTCTAGTGGCTAAACATGTCCAACCCTAAAGTTTTGTTACAAAATATTCCTGATTCCTGAGCACCAAATAAGGCGTCTTTCTAGCCATGCGAAATATTTGGAAATTAAAGCTCCCCTATAGTGCCCACTCTACTACACTGTACCGCGCTATACCGTGCCGTCACTACCATGATGTACCATAATGTACCATACCATGATGTACCATGCCTCTACCATAATACCTTTATCATTCTTATTAGCATTGCCACACCCACTTCAGGGCAAAAGCCTCCTTCTTGGTTATCTAGAACTAAAGTTGTATTCCGTACTATGTCTTATCAAGAGTACAACTTTTATTTGGACATAAACTTCTACATCTATACCCTTTCTTACCTTGAAAATCACTTCGAATGATGACTTTAAAGTGCCACTTTAACCTGTCTTAGGCTATAATGCACATGAGCCATCACAGCATTAGTAGGTTCAAAATGTCAGTGCGTAATAACTAGCGGTTTTTGTTACCAAACACCACGAACTTCGCATCATCAATATTCTAAATTTCTTGTAAGATTAATTATGTTCCTATGGTAGGTTCTTTATGTATATAAACAAGAACATAATTCGCGAATGACTTGTGTCATCAAGGCATCGTAAATATTTTCTACAGTGGTTATAGAGGCTAATACTATTGGTGAATCGGTGTCTGTGGATGGATGGGGACATGGAATGGATACCACGTTGATGGCGCAGCCATCTCTTCCTGTCTATGCGGATCCTCTTTCGCCTGCATGCGCAAAGGTAATCCCTTATTCAGTAATCTTATAGTTTGTGCTTCTGTTATTACAACGTATTCAATAGCATCTTACGACATCATTTAACACACTACCCAACATACTCCTCGATATAATGCCCCGCTTTAAGCTAGAGCAACGAACATGCCTGTGTTGCTTTGGTAAAGTGTGCCTAACTCATAACCAAAGCTCCAGGAAGGCTACATTCTGAAGTCACCGCCCCTACTTAAAGTCGAAACCCGAATTAGCAGCGACTATCAAATCCGCAATGACATCTCGTCTTGTTACGTGACAACCCGACGCCCAGTTAGTGCTAAGTCAGGTTACGAACTAACAACGCATGCCCAATTCATGCCCATGAGTTTTAGATCGCAACACCCAAGACGACGCTGGATATTGACAAAAGCGGGATTTGAACATCACTTTAAAAAACGTCGAGGCTATTTGAGCTTCTTAACGCATGGTATGGAGCGACCGTGTTCAAGACTCCCATCTACGGTTCCCTTCGCTTACATTAAGTGTGATGCGGGATTAAACGCTAATTCCTTAGTCAGTGCCTATAAGTTTTCGCACGTAATCATTAGCATACAACTGCGACTAACCTCATTGAAGTGAAATATTGGTCGTTATAGCTATAAAGCACTGCTTTAACAAACTCGTACAAATAAGGCTGAGTGTCTAACAGTACCGTGCCTTAATCAAAATCCAACGTTCCAGGAGTTTATTCCGATCTCTCTCTCTATGTCAAAAGAGCTCCCCAACTCCGATTTGTGACGTGGTATCATGACGTCAGCCAAGCCAGCGACTAACTGCCTCGACATTTGGACTACCAAATGCCTCTGCTTGAGGCATATTGTGATTGGTCGCCGACGACGGGGTTTTTTGCATAACGGAGCGCTGAACGCTGCTGCTTTTTTTAAAGGGATCATCTGCTTGCTGGAAAGAGGCATTGCAAAATTTGATTCGTGGCTGAGCGTACAAAAATGTAACATTGGAAATTTATTTTCCAACATCGGCACGAAACTACTTCGTTTGTTTTCCTTGAAATTATTTTGCAAGTGACAAAAAGATTGCCTTGTAAATAATTCGATATCTTTTCATTTTGGTAATTCAAAACGATACAGGACACAGTAAAACTAACCTTTATAAGATTGTAGAAGTCATTCTCTCCGGAAACACTTAATATACTTATTCCCATGTTTTCATAGACCACACATCCAATATTTTAGCTTTGTTATTGAGGTTTTAGTTTGTAGACTTAAGCGTATCAGCTAGGTGCTCAGTATCCATATAAGTAAGAGGTATTGAGTACTTTGACGTGGGTTTGTTACTACAAGTTTTTGATAGCTCTAGCACGAAGGCACAGATGGGAAAAAAAACTGTGTTTCTATATAAAAGAAATGCAGGGAGAAACGTCCCTGAAAAATGCTTTCTCGTAACATGAGTTCCCGGAAAAAATGGAACCTTTCTTGCGAGTGTGGTCTTCTGGGTGCCTGACATGTTGACAGGCACGACGTAAGCTTGGCGAAGAAGCATGGGCAAGATGCCCATCACAACATGCCATCTGGCTAGTTTTGACACACTGCGTGGTCTGTTTCTACCTCCGACTCACCACAGACAGTGGTCAGTGCACCTTTTCTCCCTCAAAGAGAGCGAAAAGGCCGATGTAACGGGACGCTGTAGAAATAAACCAGATCACACCGTGATAACGCAGCGAAGGTCATGCCGCTGCAAATCACTATTAAAGTACTTTGACCCATGGTGTATTTTAAACGCAGAACGATGCAGAGACGAATTTTCCCATGACCACGCTATTACTGTTGCCATCATACATGTATATTTTCCTTATGAGCGCCCCACATCAGTTCCATGCTTGATCGGGGGTTGAAAGTGATCAGCATGCATTATTAAGAAGAAAGTCTCACTTGGCTCATGGTGAAAAGCTCGCGTGGTCGAGATCCGTCGGTGAGTTCTGTCCTCAAGATGTGTTCACGAGATTCCGTGAAGTATCGCTGGAGTTCTGTCTGTGTTCAAGAAACAAACACATCCGTCATCGGAAATCAAACTCCTACCCTGCCGATCCCGAGCCGAGCGCGATAACCGACTGCACCACTCTAGGCCCGTGAGAAATGTATCTTAGTTCTCCTTTTCTAGCGAGCTTGCCGCATCCATTGCTACGCAAGGGTGCGATGGTCACTCCTTTAGCCCGTTCTCCAGAAGGGAGCGTGGCGCACGCCATCTGCTATCAGCAATGAAGACCAAGCATAGAAACGAGCATGCGCCATCACCGCTGAGCGGAGCTACTCCCACTAAATTCGGATTGGAAGAAGCCGCTGTACAGTGTTATGTGATCGGTGATGTTCTGTCAAATAAACACTACAGTATAACCGGGCCCAAATGGATTGGGCCTTATCGCTCCTGAGGCGTCTTAAGTGCCTCAAGAAGTTTTGCAGCTCGCCTGAAGGAAACGCAGTCGACGGTTGAAAACACTATGAAGAACAGAACGCAGAAAAAAAAGCAGCGAAAAGCAAGAAACACAAGGTAAAGATAAAAACAAAAAGAAGATATCAAGAGATACTATTGAATGCCGGTGACACCAAAAACAGTCTGCACCTGGCAATGCGGACACCTAGTGAGGACTGCGCGAATGGGGTGTTTTTATCTGGGTCGACGTTTTTTCTTGGGACGTTATCTGCAGCGACCTTTTTATCGCAACCCATTTAAATTACAACCTACAATCTCTTAAGTTTTGATCTAAAATAAATGTACCCAGGCGCGACTGGCGACGTTATGACACTCATATTGCAGCAGTGCCGTCGAGGTAGAATAGCAGCATCGAAGCTACGGCGAACAAGTAGTTGGACTGTAGGTAGGCAGAATTCTGCCAAGCTCTCTCAAAGGCGAAATACCTGGTTAGGAAACGCCAAAGCATGGCAGCTTGTAAAGAAAACGAGTAGAGAGCTGCGGAGGTTTTAAACATATTCCGTGAACGGAAAATACAAATATAGGGGATGACCATATCGCGAGAATCGATGGCGATTTTATGATGGGCGACAGCGTAAGGCGGTATAAAGGAAACAAATGAGCGGTGAAAATCGCATTTTTGGTTTGTTCCCGTTGTAAGGCATCCCGTCCCAAACGAATTAGCGTATAAAAGGCGCCGTTGAAGGACTCCAGTAACATCGACATCTTGCGGTCCTTTGATTTGAAGTGACATTGAACAGTGCACGGTTGTTACCTTCCTTTTTCGCCTCCGTCGAAGAGTGGCTACTGTGGCCTGGATTCGATCTCAAGTCTTTGGATTCAGCTGTCGAGTGCCGTATCCACTAAGCCACAGTGGCGGGTGAAAGTGGTAAGCACTTCTTAAGAGACAAAAAGGCCAATGTTTCTTCTCGCCCCCTGACACAGCCCACCTTGGCTGAAGACACTGTTCCACTCCTTCAGCTTTTCCGCATCACGCCAACACCCATTAGTCGATGCTTTCTCCTCGGACTGAAGGCCCTGTTTAGACCCCCACTAGTGATACAGTATGTGGCTTCCGCTCAACCCTCGAGGAGTGATCGGTGTGATCTTCAATAATTTTATCTTCCTGCCTTTTCTCGGCGATACGCGTTTTTCGAGTAATTCCAGAAGCAGCTTCTTCTTTAAAAATTCAACAGTCGCCCTTACTAGGCCAGAACAACACCAGTGCCTCTGGAGAAATGTTAACATTACTGGTGCGCAATTAAGAGTCACGTGCAGAGATCCGAAATCATTTGGAGGCCTAGCTCCGTTACGAGCTCTTTCTGTGTTTTGTTGCTTTTCCGATGCCTACATAATTACATTTATTTTACTTCGCTTACTTACTTTACCTACTATATTATACATCTCACTAGGCGTCTCTCATAACCCGAGTCGCTTTGGAACGTGAAACGCTGCAAACCAAGCCATACTATTTTTTAGTATATTTGTTTACTATATTTAAATTTATTTTTATTTATTGTGAATTGAATTATTTTTTATCTCTATATGTATTTTTTGGTGTAATTTATTTTATTATTCTTTTTAATTTTCCTTCTGTTTAGTGCTGCTTTCTTTACTTTTTATTAGTCTTATCTAGTTTATATTGTTATAATTATCATTACTATAACTTGTAATGTGTACACCACGTTGCTATGAGTTATTTCCTTATCAGTAACGATCCTCTGTTAATTGTCTGGCTAGTGTTAGTCGTTATCTCATATGTGCACCCTCCCACGTCTTTAACCTGAACGCACGAGCGTCGACCATCCAGTCGACAAGCGCTGTATAACGGAGCACAGCGGCAAAATGACAGAGAATACGCGCGTGCGGGCAATGAGCACTCCTGTGCAGCTTTTCTTCTGCCAGGCTGTTCTAGGAACGGGGCTTCACCCCTGCTTCTTTTGAGAACCGCTATCGTCGTCATCCTTTTTTTTTTTTTTTGAAGGCTTTCATCAAGTTGTAAATAAGCAGTCAGGTGGTAGCGCTAGCGCTGAATTTGAATGCGATATACACCCGCTTATTATACTGCATGCGTATCAGCATTTTGTTTATGTCACGTAGCACGTTCCTGCTGCAAATTAAAGGTAACAGGAAAGCATGCGGTACCACCTGGTCTTTTCTAATCTTTTCCCAGCGGCGTGCAGAAAACGAAAGGAAATGCGATAATGCACAAAAAAGCAGGGGGGCTTGGGTCCGATTCCCGCCACAGCCTGGCAAAGGACAGCTGCACCGGAGTACGCATTGCGCGCACGCGTGTATTCTCGCTCATTTCGCTGCTGTCTTCCGTCGTACGGCGCTTATCGACTCGGCCGTCGACGCTCGTGCGTACAGGTTAAAAAAGTGGGAGGGTGTGCGCATATCGTGATCACACATCCTGTTCACGTCACCCATGAGCTAAATGCTTTGCATTAATATAACAAAGCGGAATTTGTTTATTCCTTCCGTTCTATACACATTCATCATGCCGTGGTCCTAGTGCATCATACTCAATGGATATGCTTCCAGGGGTCATCCTATGAACCAAGTCTCTAGATTGCCAGAACGTCGTCTTCGGTAAGAGCTTAGACTACATTGACCGATATATTGGCGCTTATTCCGCGTGCCTTTCTGATGCGAATGATAAACGTACATCAGGCTTTATTTTTCTCTAGCTCGAACAGGCGGCACGGCTTACGCACACTACAAGATTTTCCTTTCCAAATATAATAAATGTATGACATGTGCTTTGGCATTGACTCTAAAGTCCATATTTTATGCTCTGCTACCCTATAAGATGTGGCCTAGAGGCGCTGAATAAAAATCTAGCCCCGGCGGCGAATTTCGTAAATCAAGCCACAATGATAAAGCTTGGAACACCGAAGTTTGTTCCACATTATTTGTTTGCAATTCTGCACTATGAGAGTATTCAGCGATGGTTCGGATATGCCCAGAATGGAGCATGGGGGTAATGGCGTCAGAAACGTCGTTGGCGAGTATTAGCGACATGTTAACTGCCACTCTCTCCTATGCTCATACTTTGAAGGGAAGAGATGTAAGCGTAGTCATTTATTGAGTACTGATACCAGCTACATATCATGCTAAGTAGTTGCATTCTTAATAGGTTATTGCTTTTCTCTAACATGTGTCTGACACATCATGGAGCACTGATGTAAGAATAGTTTATTCGGTGTGCTAATTTGGGACGTCCTTAGAGCAAGCTAAATATGCTGTGCTGAGTATAATCAGCTTCAATCTATCCAGGATGCGCCTTTTCGCTCAAGTCCAGCGTTCAGTTCATATTCAACATAGCTAAAACCTTAAAAGCTGGCTAATTATTAATATATAAGCTGTTAGGCACGAAGAAAGAAAACGCCGGAAATCATGTAAAGCTGCTCTAAACTAGCATCAGTGCGTTTTTCTCATGCTGATCTCTGTGCTTTCTTCAAAATCGGAGTTTGTTTTTGCTGCAAACCCTGCATATTACCATACAGCCTGAAGTTGGCAGTGGGTATAGAAATCTGCTAAGAAACAGCCTAATTCTGCGGTGGCCCTTAACGCTGGTGCAGTAATCCGTGATGGCCTGTCTTCGTAACATACTTGTGCAGGAATGACCGAGTGGATTGAAAGTTCTCTGCTTAAAGATCAGTTTATGAATAAAACGCAGGCCTGCTCGCATGCGCCGTCCACAAGAATACGCCTCTCTTCCTTGGAAAAAGTCGCTGTAGACGCGGGAAGACCACTTGAGACACGTGTACGTACGTACCATCGCCGACGATGACTGATTACGCGGAAAGCGCGAGACGAAAGCGCTCTCGGAGTCTCGGAGACTCCCTTGCATTCGGAGTCTCCTCCTTCCTTCCTTCCCGACGCATTGTCGGCACGGTTGGAGGTATCGGCCCGTTGCAACCCCTTCATGAGACGCGTCGGAGCTCTGCTTCATTGCGCTAAAACGTTGGTCCATCATAGTTGTTTCTGTTTTCGCTGGGCGGAATGAATGATATCCTTTACTTGTCTAGAAGAAGATATCCTTGAGAAGACACAACAAAACGACAACGATAAAGAAGAAGACAACAACAAAAGAGACGAAAACGTGCTAGACAAAAAAAAAAGGCGAGGGTGGGAACAATGTCAACAGGGAGTACATATTATTGTGATATCAGGGTTGAATGAACTGTCCGATGAAATAAAGCACTGAAGTGCAGGTTTTCGTGGAAAATATTAAGGAATATGGTTAAGTTGTGGGATATTGATTGATTATAGTAATTAGTGTGGAAGAATGGTAATGACCAAAATTACGCGTCCAAGCTGTGAAAGAAGGAATTTAACAGATCATCTAAAACGTTAACATGAAACAGTGCTATCAAGTGATCCAGCTTTTTTATACATGCATAAAAGCTCAAAGCATGCAATGCAACAGGCTTCATAACAGCAAAGTGGACAAAAATACCTTTACTAGAGTCCTATGGAACGTTACCTATTGGTCTTACTGCCCACTTTTTCCAGGCATAAAATGTTTAATGTTTTATTTTGTGGTAAACCATCTAATAACAAATATGTTGAAGACCAAAGTAGAAGGACATTCTATATTAAAAGTGTAATTTTGTGTGGTATAATAATACCATTCCACATATGGTGCCAATTACTTTATTTCTTTTATATCGAACCCTATCCGTTTGCTGATTCCAACATAAAGATTCCGAGAAAACATCACCCAGACACCGTACAGCTATTAAATCAGTTATTCATCCACACAGTAAACAATCCCATTCTTTACTTTCGATTGGTTAGTTTTAGCGGAAAAAATGACCGTATTGTATTAACTGTGTTGATTTAAATAAGAAGGGACATTTCAGTTTAGTTCTTCAGAAAAGCGTGCAGCGGAATCTATGCCGGAAAACGTTTCCCGTCGCCTGCAGAAGCAGCAACTCTGAACGGGCTGAACGGTTTCGCCAGGTACGCCATATAGTAGTAGTAAAGGTGGTCCGCAATTCTTCTACCCATTTACTCAGAGAACAGTTCAAAAGATGCTGTGGGTTTACAGTAGTAGAAACCTTTGTAGCAAACTCAATGTTATTCAACCTGGAACACTGTGCTACCGAGAAAATAATTTTGTACTGTATTATTCTGCGATACCTAAACGCGATGGCGTACGTTCGCTCTAATACATCAGTGTGGAAACGTTTCGGTTCAGAACTGATATAACAATGTTTGCTTACGTCGAAGCTTTCAGCATAAAGGGCTGCTCAGGTTGCTTTGCGGTTTTTGTAATCTGGAATCGAGGGTGGTGCGCACTGAGTATAGCCGCCAAGTATAGTATAGCCACTGAGTATAGCATTGTTCGTCGATTAGGCACGCATCACTTAGACTAACTACAACTTTGTATGGCCGAACCTGTGGTCGAAAATGTGCGGGTAATGCACGAAATCCAGATAACAATACTTTTAATAGGCAAATCGTTATCACGCATATTCTTTCGGATGTGCTTGCGAACTCCAACCATAATGATATTGAGACTATTATGGTATTTATTTCCGATGGTCTTCTATTTTCTTCAGACGACATCGAAATTGCTCGTTTTCACAATAAATATTCGCGGGTTATCCCCTGCGCTTCCGTCGATGGCGCATCAATCACTTCCTTTGTCTGCACGAAAGTGATCGCAGGTGGAATTTAGTGAGTAGGAAGACATAAAAAGCGCCACATAAGAAGATGGCATTCAGGTATAATTGAATTCACAAATTTTAATTACTTCAGGCTCCTGGGACGTCTTTAAATAAATAAAAAAAAAGCATCCGTCGCAGCTGATGTAGCAGAGTAGAAAAGCACGCAGAGGGTGTGGAAGGAAGCGCGAGTGGGGAGGGGGGGGGGGAGGCATGGCTTTCAGTCTACAAAGTACATGACGTGCTACATGCTGATGCTGTGAGATTGTCGTCGGTTGCAAGGGACCGGCAGACTTCTTTTTGCCCCTTTTGTATTCGGCGAGAAGTTAACCAGAACTACACATATACTTTTACCATGAGGCGCTCCAGCCGATGCCATTCCTTCATGAGTGACGTCGTTGTACTGTCCAAAGAGAGGAGTTACCCAATCGGCTTACTACCGACTGTTTCCTGCAGCTCCTCAGTCGTCATCGCACCCTGAACGTTAGCGCGTGTAGCGCAGGAAGCCTGCAGTCCTACCGCTATGAATCTGTGGCTGTGGCTGTTTTTCATGTTATCGAGCCCTTTAGGTGTCCTTTCGCTAGCATCGCCACATGATGATAGTTTCGTACGAACGAGAAATTTCGAACTGAACGCGACCATGGCTCCTGTTCCGACCGAAGAAGCATCGTCAGAAAACATGGCGGCGGTCTTCAAGGGCATTGTCGCAAATCTTATGGGAAGCATTCCACCGTGGGTTCGGCAGAAGTTTGCGGAGGCACCTCTGTCTACGCAGTGCTCCCTTGGGCTGCTCAGGATGGCTCGCGGTATTTCTAATCTAGAACCGTGGGCAATACGCAGTGAGTACAGCCGTCACCATATCAATGTTCGCCTACAAGGCACAAACCGTATATCAGTTTAGCATGGTAGCTGAATCCGCGCTAAGGCGGAGAGCTTTGTCAGAGTTTCATTTGGGGAAGAGGTGACCACTATCGCTCGCACCCTTGCACTTTATTTGTCTGCCCCGGTAAACCTAGCACAGGAAGAAGTGCGTTTTCTCGTAGATATAACTTTAGAGTCTTATCAGCCGCCCTGATGGCTATGTTTCCTCTCATTCTCTAAGGAACGAGAACAGTGAAACTTATTTCACGTAAGAAGTCTTGTAGACGTCACAAACAGTCCCAAAATTAAGTAACAAATTAAAATTACGATCACTCCATCTGAAATGTAACCGATTACGGCCCAAAAAAGTAACTAATAGTTACAAAGTACTAACCGGTTGCTACTGGGTTACTTTCCTTGAAAATTGTTTGCCATAAGCCATACTTCTTCGCTCTTCGGAAAGGCGCGCGCAGCGAAATGGCAAGACGGTGGCCAATGTCGCTCTCGCTAGAATAATTCAATTACGCATAGCATTGTCCCGTCGTTTTCTTCGTTCTGTGTGCGTTGTTCAGTGCGCTTGTCCTCCCTCCTCTCCCTCGTCCTCCGAGGAAACAAAAAACGGCATTAGCGTTTGAGAAACTAATCAATTGATTACAAAACTGCAAAAAAAAATGTAATTGAGTTCCAGAAATAATTTACGTAAAACTACTCGCAAGCTTCGCGCTGATATCTACAATTTTAACTTTCCTATTTCGCTTCAAAATCCCTCTGTGGCATCGCCAGGAAATGGTGTGTCAAAACTTTTGTAATCAGGGTTTAGTTTTCGTTGTTTTCTGCAGGCTAACGCCCCAAACTAACTCGCATTAGAAAGGACGCGGCAGTGAGCAACTCCAAATAATATAGACCAGCTGGGGTCTTATGAAGCATGGGCACTGCACAGTACACGAGCGTCTTTCATTTTGCCTGCCTTGAAATGCATCCGCCGCAGCCAGGATCCCACCCTTGGTCTGCGACTCAATAGTTGAGCACCCTAGTCCTCCAGCTACTGGGGTGGGGACTACTTAAGGATTAAACGCCTACTTGAGAACATGACATCGTCCTGTTTAACAACAGTTCTTGCGTTATCAAGATAAAATTTTCGGAGAGAGATGTGCTTCGTACTTGATCATGATGGCAATAGAATAATATGTAGTTTACAACGCACAGCTACTAATTTATGTAGAGATTTAGACGAAGTCTCTTTAGGGCGCACATGGGGCTGGATAATTCTTCCTAATGCCGTCAACAAACCGTCACCGTTTTCACAACCATCACTCACAGGCGCTACGCAGTTCCCGAAGACGGAGCAAGTTTTCTTGTCTCCATGTGCTGGAATCTCTCCGTCCCCCCCCCCCCCCCCGTCTCCCCACCCCCTCCACCCCGTTTTCCGCCCGTCATAGCTTGGCCGATCCCCCTCTGTTGGCATGTGTAACTTGTAAAGAGGTCAACAACAAAACCGTCTGATGCTCTGATGCAAGATTCTTCCCGGTAGCTCCATCCCTTAAGTGTCCAAAATAAATGTATTCTTGCCCTCATATTTTTTGTCCGAAATTTAGGTTTTAGCCATTAATAGTTAAAAAACACATAGCTAATGCAATGCAACTACTCATGTTCAAATTTCGGAAAAGTTCTGATTACAGAAATTTCTAGTTGTTCAGTAACACTGCTGCTGTAATTGAAAACGGCTGCTTTATATAAAAATGAAACACTGCATGCTATATGCTTGTTTGAGAGTTTAGATTTCAGACACCAACGTTTAATGCAACTAAGTCGAGAGATAAGTCGAATCTCAGGGTTCGTGTCAACGCTGGGTGATATAGCGAATCGCAATTTCGATACCCTTCGCAGTTTCCAGAAGCGGTTGAAAAATCACTGTTGTGTAAAAAAACAAAAATTAAACCAAACAGTAAGTTAAACTGACTTTCTAGGCGGAGCCGCGGAGCCACAGCCCGAGGACGCATGCACCATCCCTGCCGCGGCTGCCGTGTTTCGATGAAGGCAAAATAAGAGGTGCCCATTTACTCTGCGGTGTCGGTGCACTTGAAATGACTCCAGGTGCTATAATTATCTCTATTCCTTTCCTATAGACTTCTACATTGCCTAAGTCGCTTCAGAACGCTTCACATCAGAAACTATAGACCATAATTTTATCAGTAAGTTGGCTGTCTGGAAAGTCAACTTTATTGCGCAATGGCAATTATTTGATCGTACTTTTCGCCTCGTGCACGACATCGCATCGCCCAAGCGCATTAAAACGTGACACACACAGAGAGTCAATATGGGCGTTATTTTCTTAGTGGTTATATTTATGAAGTTTATTATTACTTGGCTATCTTCGAGATCAGGGGGATGAGTTAAGGAGGATTCGATGTCATATTTCGATGATCTGGGCTCTCGCAACATATGCTCGATTCTCAGAGTATGCATCAGTGTTTACCCCCCCCCCCCCCCCTGCCCCTTCCCACTGACTGAAATGGGACCACCTCTGGGATAAGAACTGATCCTTCCACTTTTGTCCTGCAAGCTGAACGCCCAAGCAGTTCAGCTTCTGCGAAGGAAAAATTATTTAGTAGCATAAATTAAGTAAACAAATTTTTCTGCAAAAAAATTTCATAAACATGACACACAAAGCCATATCTACATAAAAGACAACAAAGTACTTTTTTATTTACTCTTTTCTTCGGGGCATTTCACTTTTTACATTGACGGGTAGAGTCAGGCTACAGGCTGCACAAACAGACTTGAAAAAAGGCTGGAAAGTCGCCACCGTACCTTAGACGGATAAAACATCGCGCAGAAATTAATAAAGTATTCCGTCTTTACCGTTAAGGGTCTGGATTTGACTACAAGCCCCTGTTTGTGTCTTAATCTGAAGCCTTCGAGCTCTTGTTAGAGCGACGCACACGTTTGTGTCAGCAGTTTGCGTAGCGTCATTAAACTCCATGCCACGGCCGAATTGGCAAGAGCTGGCTATATTTAGACCTTATGTATCAGAAGGAAATCGGGTCCCTATAAACCCAGATCATGCACGCTACGCGTAGGTAATGGAGGAATGTTTGAAGATTTCCGCTGACCCGGAAATTACTCTCTGTGTCGCTTCTTTCAACGTGGACAGCATGCATAATGCATGTCAACCGAGATAAGCCAGTTAAAATAAATCAAACCCTCTGAAAGCCAAGGTTAACCATACAATCCAAAGCTAACCGGGCTAGCTCAGAATAATTCGTGGTTAGTCCCAAGAGAAACAGCCTGGATATTTGTTTTTTCACTTTTGTTTTGCTTGCCTTTTCTTTCAAATTATTTGGTTAAACTTTTTTTAAGGTAAACACTAAGTTAAACTGAAACTGATCGAAACTGAAAACTGATCATGCATTTTGATGCTTATCGTGACATATTTCTTATCATTTTCCTGAGTGAACGTATCCCTTCTTAATATTTGCCTTGTTTAATTGTGATATTGCACTTTTTTTATACACTACTCTTTCCTTAATACACTGCCACACCGACACTATAAGAAGTGACTTCTATTTAGAGTGAAATTCCTTTGCCTGTTTTTAGTTTTCTATATATAGCTCTGGGTTCAGTTTTGCCCATTCCTGTAACAGCCTTTAAAAGAGGCTAACAGTATGATAAAAATAAAGAAAAATAAAATCAATTTTTTTTTGCTTTGACCACAAAGAAACATTTTCTTTCAATACTTCTATCTTCAGATATTGTTGAGTTCATGCATTTATTTATTGACTATATTTAAAGCACTTTCGGGCTGTTACAAGGTCGACATGAACAAATCAAGAAGCTCAAAGGAAAGTTTTTAGAAGCAGCGATCATGCAAGGAAAAAATGACAAAATCACCTATATGAGTACCGGGAAATTGGCACGTATAGAGCACAATTCTTAGTAACACAAGTTTCTAAATTCTGGACGAAATCCTCTTTCAATATAGTGTCAAGAAATAAACTGCGGATGAAAGTTGTTCCAGTCTATTATCGCTTTGGGAAGAAATGAATGCTTAAAAGAATGAACTCTAAGTGTGAAGTTCATAATGGCATATGGGTGACTTATACGAGGCGATAGTCTTCCGTGAAGGTGCAGGTACAAGCCAGGACCGGGATTTAATTTTCTGTTACACACTTGATATAAAAGCTTCAATCGGGCTGCTTTTTTTTCTAGGGCTCTGTTTAGAGAGTAACGCTGAACTGAGCAGAGATATTAGTCTTTGGTGTCGTTGGTAGGCGAAAAAATAAATCTGATCACAATCTTGTGTATATGTTCTAATGTTTCAATGAGGGTTTGCTGATAGATGCGTATTCTACAGATGGACGGGTGATAATTTTATATGCTTTGCGTTTGACATCAGCGTTAGTATTCTGAAGTTTTCGTTTCAGGAAGCCGAAGTTTTTTGCTCGAAATCACAGAAGCGGTTGGTATGTTCATTGCAGTTTACATTGTTAATGGTTATGACACCGAACACTGCAGCTTACGGACGCGTTTTATTTCAATGTTATTGATAGCAAATGGGAGAACTAGAGGCTCATTCTTATTAAAAATGGCCATTAAATGTCTTTCCAAGGTTAAGACTTAACATGTCATGTTACTATAAACATGACTGTGAGAGATGCAGACATCACCGACATCTGCAGGGAGAGTGCGCAGGTGTGGCTTGCACACTCAAACTGATCTGTTAACTGCACTCAGCATCACTGTTTGGGTGCAGTGGTCGATTCCACGGGCAAGATTCCCAGCGGCCTGTTCACGGGAACCGTCACTGAGCTGGGTGCCTTCGACGAGTGCGTGTCCACAGTCTGGAAGGACAACAACGAGCGCCACATTGTCCGCGCTCAATACTGCAGTCTCTTCATACGCATGCAGAACTCCTCAATCGGCGAATTGCTTGCACCGGGCCTGGAGATGACACACGAAAAAGTAAGGCGTCGTCAAACAGCGCTTCATTTCTGAATATGGAAATTTATGAATAAGGCTATGCGTACTCAGCCAGAGAATATGCAAATTAAGTTCATGTGTAAAGGACTTGCAGTTTTCTGGTCTGAACAGTAGGAACTGCTTGAATTCTTGTTTCTTTTTTTGGTGCCAATTGCCCGTTTTCAGATGTTCTAGAGCGCTTACTATGAAGATAAAGTTTCTAGAAATTTGTATAGCAGTGGCAGTCGACATCAAGCGTTCACACATATGCCGGCCGAAGTAAGTAAGAATCCGCCTTTTTTACAAAATGTGGCAACCTCTTAGAGTGGTTTAACATTCGTATACTACTGGTTGAAAACGTTCTTGTGGTACGCAGCCCCATGCGAAATGTTGATATGTGTCCTTGACAGCTGCCGCCATCTGTCGCGTACGCCTGTCACGAAAATGAACTGCGCATGGTCCCCGAGATCAGCTCCGGCTGCGCCGATTATGGAGGCTAAGAACTGCGCATACGCAGCTGGTGCTGGTGGTTTGTTTTCAACCAAGGGAGAGACGCGCATGCGCATGGTGGCGGTGAAAACGTTTATTGAATCTTGAGCCTTATTGACTTTTGGATGGGTCGGCTTGATATCGCGTAGGGTGGCCGGGTGCGGCTCTCAGCAACTCTTAGAGCCCAGCCCACCAGCTCCTTTTCTGCAGCTGGGTCCGAGCTGGACACCGCGATCTCCCATCGCTATATGTCTGTTAGTTGCAATTGCGGGGTGGCTGGAGCTCAGAGCACATGTAGAGGATGTGATTAAAGTCTGCTTTGGGTGCCCCGCAGAGGGGCATACAGGGAAGAAAAAGCTGGGGTGGATATGGGCAAGGTGTGCTGGAGATAGGAAGGTACGGGCCTGGAGCTGGCGCCAGATCACCTGCTCGAGTTTAGATAGTGATTGGTGTGGGGGCGGACACTGGAGTCGTTGCTCCCTGTAGTGGAGAGTAATTTCGTTATAGGTAACGAGACGTTCGCGTGCACTGCCTGGGTCTGTAGCTGGCCCTGCTCGGTTGACGTGCGCTCGAGCTGTGTTGTGGGCGGATTCATTCCCAGGGTTGCCCGCATGAGCAGGTACCCATAGGAGTTCAACTGATCTGGTCAGGGGTTGAATAGAACTGAGAATTTGAAAGCAGGCGGGTGAATCCTGCCTCGTGCGAAATTGCGCATTGCTGTTTTTGAGTCACTAAACATTAGTGTGGCAGTGGTTGAAGAGATTGCTAATGCAATTGCAGCTTCTTCTGCTTCTAACGAGGATGCAGCTTTAATCAAACCAGAAACTATAGGATGAAGTGTGTTGGAAACCACGCTCAAGGCATAGGCTTGAGCATATTCTGCAGCGTCCACATAGACTGCACTAGTATCAGCGTGGTATTGTTTGTGCAGCGCCGCGGCTCTAGCTGCTCGCCGAGCTAAGTTATGGACCGGGGGGACGTTTTTCGGGAGTGGATGGATTGTTAAAATAGAGTGAATTTCTCTTGTGGTTGAGTGCATGTGTCTGAGGGAGCTTATAGGGTTGAGGCCTAAGGACGAGAGAATATGCCTTCCTGTTGTGGTGGATGATAGGCGTTCAACTTGTGCTGTGCGAGTGGCTTCCCTAAGTTCATCTAGGGTATTGTGAACCCCCATAAGGAGAAGACAGGCATTCGACGTGTGTCTGGGTAGATTTAGGGCCGTTTTATAGGCTTGCCTGATTAGTGAATTTACTTTTTCTTCCTCCACCGTGGAAAGAAACAAATATGGAAGACAGTACACCACTCGACGCACCACGAACGCTTGTATAAGACAGTGGAGGTCGTGCTCCCGCATCCCCCGGTGACGGTTCGCAATTCGTCTAATGAGTCTCATGGTCTGGCGGACTATGTTTCTCAGCCTAGTAATAATGGCAGTGCTCTTGCCGTTGTTCTGAATAATGATGCCTAGTATAGGCACCCTATCAACCTCGGGGACTTGTTGGCCATCAATGTTGACTCTAATATTAGGCAGTGGACCCATGTTTGTGCGGCACCTTGAAGGGTGCAAGAGCAACAGTTCTCATTTACTCGGTGAGCAGGTGAGGCCCACCGCCGCGGCATGAGCCGCGACGATGTCCGCCCCAGACTGGAGGGTTTCCTCCATTTGACCGACATTACCCGTTGATGTCTAAATAGTAATGTCATCCGCGTAGAATGAATGGGAGAGGGGAGGGATAACAGTCAGGGCTTTTGCCATAGGAATGAGCGTGATATTGAAAAGAAGTGGAGAGAGGACTGAACATGCCTTGTGAAACTCTGAGGGTTTCACGAGGCATAGCGGCCTTGTGAAAGAGGCGAATTTTCAAACAGGAGTCAATTAGTCATTGAATTTTGTTTTCATATGCAGAACCAAAGTTCTTTTCTCCATCACATAGAACTTATAGGATATACGGCTGCACCTACTAAATGTTCCCAGGAAACATATGGGGGACACTTAAAGTAACCCTTAGAGAGCATGGCCCGGCATCGTTCGTTAGTCACTAATTTAACTTTGACCCTCGCCTTTTCTCTATTCTCTCATAAATTCCTACCTAATCTTTTACGAGCTGCCACATTATGTGAAAGAGCAGGCGACATTGATATAAACACCTGCTTTAAAGATGTCGATTACGCTTAGCAGGTTTGATTTAGCGCAATAATTCACAGGCTCAATTCTCATCATTGTCGCCGTATATTTTGTTTACCCGCAATTTATTTACTTTTCCACTGCCGCCTCTTCATATCGGTGACCAAACCGTTTCCCCCATTCATTTTGTCGACGCACCAGCCGCCAGTGCCGCCGGGTTCTCTACTCATCGAGAGCCCTAACGTAGGTTTAAAGCAATATCATGCGTGGGTTCGAATGTAACATGGTAAGGTTTTCATTACCAGATAAACTAAGCATTTACGTTATTGGAACAGCTGGTTTTGGTGATGTCATTCATAAACAGTGACGTTGCCGTTCGATATTTGTTAGGCCATTGAGTTTGGCATTAGTGCCCGCTAGCGCTGGCATCATTTCGTTATTCGTCGGCGTAAAAGACAGCCCTGTGCTTTCTGGTGTCAGCGCTCATAAAGTGGCCCTCGCAATCGGAATTGTTATGGAGCCCTCCACGACATCGTTCCTGTGCAGCAGTCTTCTGCAAGATGATAAACCACATACGCCATACCAACAGTTGGTTGTGTGCGCATGTGGTGTCACTTTATTCTTGTGTCGTTTTCTTTGCGCGGTATTGGTTTTCAAGGGATGAGCGGCCCGGATCGAACTCGGGGCCCCAGCCTCAGTTACCCAGCACATTGACTACTGAGCTACTGCGATGGGACGGCTACTATTTCTAGCGTTCGAAGAAAATTTTATTGTTGTGAATGCTCGCCTGATATTGATGCGTGCATTTTAATCTTTATGCAAGGGGTTTTTTAAAGGTTACTTTGGGTGCTCTTTATTCGGCTGGAGAGCTTCGTACGAATCGGGGTTTTTAGTTTTAGCGCCGAAATTTACTTTCTTCCAGAACATATAATCTTTTGTTGTATTTATGCTTTTTCCTATTTTTATCCTCTGAGCTGTCAGAATAACTCCGCATGTTGGTTCTCGAGCGCATTTATAAATATGAACTGCAGACGGTCATATGGATGACTGTATGTAAATGACAATGATATCTGTCGCCATTCTTGAAAGAGAAAAGCAATACGGATCATTACTTTCTCTTTGCAGGCACCGCTTTTGTTAAAATACCAGAGTGATCCGAGGTTGCCTGGATTCCGTTGGGGCATCTGCGTGGTATCTGACTGCAATGAAGAAGAGTTACAGGAGCTTGCCCAAGCATGTAAGCATTCTTTAGTTATTTCAGGTTTTTGGAGGACACAGCTAAGACGCCAAAGAGAGATGAGCTGAGTCGGGGATACGAAGGTTTGTTCTTTGCGCCAAGAAGATCTGGAGATTCCTTCAACGAGAGATTTTAGAGAAACATGCCTAAATTATCGAGTGGCCCGTTTATCGCTGTTTTAATGCACCTTCCGCTTTCTAATATAGTGGAAGAAATTTCTTTATTTGTGACTTACAATTTCAGTTCAGGTGGTTGGAATGCAGGACAAACAGGCAGTCAGCCTAATGTTTACTAAGCTTTGTTTGCAACAAGCACCAAGCACGGGCTGAAAGTCAGTCTTCCTAGTTCGTACACAAGCGATCATTTGATAGCCTTTGGATGTTTTCACGCTTACTCTGCTTAAGCTTGATAACGTGTGAGTACGTTGCCGCACTATTTGATCATGTCGAGAGAAAAAGAAGCAGCTGCCAATTCTGTAAATTCATGTTGAGGCGCTCATTGCAGTAATACGTGCGAAGAGATCGTAAAAAGAAGAATGTAGAAACGCGGTGACTCGTAAAGATCTATTTTTGATGAACGAAGAAACCGTGGTACCATTCTATATATAAGATGTGCATCTATTTAACGGCGGTGGAAAGTCTAACGCCCAGTTTGCTGCAGCAGTGCTGCCCGTAGCCGACAACAGCTTTAGAAGGCAAGAAATACGAAGCGCAGAATTCACACTCTAACAGAACGGAGTGTACAAAAAAGTCCTGATCCAGTTCCAGATATATCGTCATTAACGAGTTATTGTGGCAATATTATCGCCATACAAAATAATTATTATCTTTTTGCGCACCTTTCAAAATCAGGAAATGAGGAGGACCCAACTGATATCGGAATGTGTGAATATTGAACAGAATGCCTCCGAAGGGGTGGATTCTGTGTAATGTAGACATTATTGTGACCAGCGCTGAAAGCAGCGCCTACAAAGAACAGCTCGCGACGAAACAGCATGCGTCAATACAGCACATAAAAGACAAGGAGCAAACAAAACAACACACGTAAGAAAACAGCACGAAGAAATAATAGCACAGATGAAACAGCACGGCGCCAGACCGGCACAGTGCGGTATGCTGCAGCGTTGCTCAAAGTGTGCGCATGGCAGCAGTAGTAGTTGTGCAGTGCTCGTTTGCTGGTTTTAGTGGTGTAGGTTTATCTGTACTATGCAAGCAGAACATGGGCAATAGCACGTTACTAAAACCGAACGTAACTCAACACAACGCTATTGGAAGCTATCAAGTTAGCATTTTTTGGAAACTTCACTTCTCTTGTGGCCTTTACAGCACCTCACGCACACGAACAGGTAGGGCTTGTGTAATGTAAAGCTTGAACAAGCCACGCATATATAATTTACCTCGCAAAAGCGAATATCATGGAAGAAGTAAACATGATGATCACAACTGTAAATTCATGAAAGAGAATGGTCGCGCCTACGCTGTTTTGGTCTATGGCACCTTCTAATGGCGGAGACGAAAATTTATTTGTGAGCGAGCATTAAGGCTTCCACTCAACTGAACAGCCGCTGCCTGTCAGTAAATTTCTTGTGTCAACATCTGTTCGACCAGAAAATGAAATGAACTGAACTATAAAACTTTACGGGCACAAATGGGGATTTCGACCGCAGGCCGACGCGGAAAACTTAGCTTCGCTGGCCACTTCTCCTCCAACTCACCTAGCTTTCTATGCTGTTGAACCATTAAAATGAGTACCCTGTTCATTTTATTAGGAAGAAAAAAGCTCCAGTTTGCAGAACAGAACCTCTACCTGGCCATATTTCCGCTTTGTTGAGTTAATAAAAGCATAACCCTGTTCCTTTACTAAATAAAGACAACGGCTATGTAACTCCAAAGCCGTTGCAAAAGGGGTGTCCTTTACCACTTGCACTTATGAATACTTTGAACTCACCATTGTTCTGAACAGTATTGGCTTGCCTTTTTTCATCCCTTGTATCGTTGTTGTGTTGCTTTTTACCGGCATGTCGTTTTGACGCATTCCTTATTTTATATGAGCTGGTTTGTCGCCCTGCTCATACTTTCCATGGGGTATTGTCAACGCGCTTTTTCTTGTGTGCTGGTTTGACGCGTGCTGTTTTGAAATGGGCGGTTCTTTTGTGTCCCGGCTAGATCAGAAAATAACTTTATTCATCCAGCAAGGAAAGACCGAAATTTTTTAAAATATCTGGGACTAATTACATTGCAGATGTTATATTTAGGTATACGAATAAAGTAGTCTTCTATACTGTTCTGTCCAGCGTAGACAGAAAGCGGTTGGTTCTCGCGTTTGTACCGATTCTCCCCCTTACAGCTTACGTCGCTTCCAGACCAGTTGGATAATATGGTTCTTGTGGCTCAGGCTGCCCTTGAGTGAATGTTTGCTTTTCCTAGCCGGATAACGCATAAATGTTTGTTTGGAGTGTTTCGATCCTAAAGCGTGCTATTTTTAGGGTAAAAATAATTTGTAAGGTTTTCAAACCTTGGAACCATTCTTAAAGTTTCAGTACCAGCCCCCTCTGCACTGCTACACTCCACGACAGATTTTTTAAGATCAACCATAACCATCATATCTTGTCTGCCAGCAGCAAAAATGAAGTCCTTCTAATGGACATCATGCTCTGGAAAATGAAACCTAAACTATGCGATTGAGTTTAGGAAATGAATTTTTGATTTTTTCCATGCCTGTGATAGGGCGGGTAAAGTGCCTCGGTGTCACTGTTTCATGTAATGAACGTTCTGAGAAATTTATTTCGTTGATCACTAGCTGAGCAGGTGTACCTCAACACGGTCAGTCGATCGAATTAATCTCCTTATCCCGCTCAAGCCCGAATTAAGGAGCGTTCGCAGCAATTCACTTACAGAATCGTCGGATTAGACAGCGCTGCTTGTTCGAAGTATAACAATCTCTGAATTACCGAGGGTCAAATTAATGAAACTTTATTGCGATTATGAATAGACGCGTTTTAATATGCAAATGTATTCTCCTTGTATTTCTCAAAAAGGATAATGACTGAGTGCACCAAAGCCTACACAACTGGCATTTTGTAGAGCATATAGCCAACGAAAATTTTCGCTAGTTATGCATTAAATTCTAGAGGTCTGCTTCATCAGGTGATTTTTTACTAAGTGCCAACAGCCCTATTGACACTTGATGTGTATTTAAAATTGTGGGTGCCTAGTAAGACATGAAATTGGATACGGAAAAGCCCTAGCAGGGACACTAAGAATGAAATTGACTTCATAGATGTAAAATTATCGGAAAGGTTCGATGCAGTAGTGCAGGATGGTAAAGTCTCGAATTGATCTGAATTTGAAGGGGGAACAAATTACTGAGGAAGAAATCCATCTATGACTTAGCGGCAAGGGGGAAGGCAGCATAATTTAGGATATCGTTGCAGAATAGATATTCAGCGCTAACCAAGGAAGCCAACTTTAGCATAGACGCAATCAACAATGATATCACAGAGTGTGTGGTAAAAATAGGCGGTGGGATATTAAAACAGGATACCGGTAAACCATCTAACGAGACGAAAGCTTTGTTTAAGAAACGTCTAAGTATGAAAGCCTTCAACCCAACAGAGACGATAGAACTGGCGGAGATATCAAGGCTAATCAATAAGTGTAAAGTGGCCGACATAGGGAAGTTTAACATGGTGAAATTCAGCATGCTCTAAAAAAATAAAACTAGGAATAGGCACAAAATCAGATGTGTGCATTGAGCGACAAGGCTGGCAATGTCATTACTAATATGAACAAGATAATGAAGGTAGCCGAGGAGTTCTATATTGACGTATACAATTACACGATTGGCAGAAGTGAGAAGGAATGAAACTTTTTGCCTGTAACAAATGACGAGGTTAAGAGAGCTTTACACGCTATGAAAGTACAGAAAGCAGCCGGGAAAGACCAGGTAACCAGAGATTTGTTGAAGTATGGTGGTGAAATTGTGCTAGAAAAATTTGCCGCCCTGTATACGCAAGGCCTGCTGACATCGATGGTACCGGAATCTGGAAAATCGCTAACATTCTCTTAATCCATAAACAAAGGGAGGCTAAGGATTTGAAAAATTAGAGATTAATCACCTTGCTATCCATTACGTACAAGGTATTTATTTGCTAATAGAATCAGGACAATCTTAGACTTTAATCAAGCAAAGGATCAGGCAGGCTTTCGGAAAGGGCACTCTATTATGAATCATATCCATACTTCCAACCAGGCGATAGAAAAGTGCTTGGAATATAACCGGCCACTTAAAATTCATTGAATACAAAGAAATAATTTCACTCAGTCGAAACCTCATTAGTCATGAAGGCTTTGCGAAATCAGGGTATAGATGAGCCGTATGTGAAAGTGCTGGATGATATATATAGTAGCTGCACAGTAATAATAGTGTTGCATGAAGAAAGTAACAAAATTTCTATAAAGAAAGGTTTAAGGTAAAGGGACATGATCTGCAGAGTGCAACGCACAGCTTGTGTAGAGGACAATTACGAGGCAATGAATGGAGTGTTTAGGGATCATGGTTGGTGGAGAATACATCAGTAATTTGCGAATCGCTGAAGACTTTGCTTTGCTAGGTGAATGGGGGGGGGGGGGGGGGAATTGCAACGAATGATTAATTCTGTAGACAGGAAAATGGAAAGGTAGGCCTAAAGGTTAATATGCAGAGGGCTAAGGTTATGTCCAACAGCCTGGAAAGCAGCAGCAGTTCACAATCGGTAGCAAAGCACTGGAAGTAGTAGGTGGATATGTCTACCTAGGCCAGTTAGTAACTGCAGATCCGGACCACTAAAGGGGAATAACTAAGATAATAAAATTTGGATGGAGTGCATTTGGCAACTAATCGCAGATTATGACTATAAGCTTATCGGTACCGCTGAAAAGGTAACAGTTGTATCTTACCGGTACTAAATTATGGGGCTGAAACGTTGAAGCTAACAAAAAGGGCTCTGCTTAATTTGAAGTCAACTCAGAAAGCTATAGAACGAAATATGTTCGGGGTAAAACTAAGACATAGGAAGGCGTGCAGAGCTTCAAGACGAAGAAATTGGCATGGGCAGGACATGTAGTGGGAATAGAGGATACCAGGTGACCGCTAAGAGCAGGGCGAGAAGAAACTTTCATTATGCTTTTTTTTTTCTGAACGGGAGCCCTCTGTCCAGGGCTCCATGTGTCGCCCCTATCCTCCAGCCCCGCTAGAGGAGCTGGCGCTGGCCTTGCGGTGGAATTATGGAGAGAGCGTTATCAGGAAAAATAAAGGGTTCTCAATCCAGAGTCCCGTTTGGCATCGTTATTTATTCGGCTTGCTTTATCAGTCGCCGCTGATTGGACGGCTCGGTGCTGGCCAAGGATAAGAGTAACCAGTTGGATTCCGATGGAAGGAAAGCGTAGCAGGCGGTGGCAGAAAATTAGGTGGCGGATGAGGTTAAGATGTTCGTAAGGTCAATTGCATGCCGTTAGCACAGGACAGGGTTAATTGGAAGAACTTGGGAGAGGCCTTCGCCCTTCAATAGGTATAGTCTGGTTGACGATGAGGATGAGTGTGAACAGTGGTTTCCTTTGCCTTTTTAATGTTCGCTTTTAATTATATATAAAAGCCAAAACACGATTATGCATGAAGTTAACGGATCTTTATAAGCGGGTGGGATCAGCTTTGACATTCCAAGCATAAGGATATGTAATTGTTCGAGGTACGCCTGTGCAACTGGGCAATGAGGAAGAAACTTTCAGTTGGTAGTAGCTAATAATCGAAAATATTTTCCCTATCATCCACGAGATCTTTGCAAAGGTTTAAAGAGGTGAAATTAAAATTATATATTTTTATGGAGTATTTCATTCGTAAGCATTTTTTTTAACGCCGTGATGAAGAAATATCCAGTTCTGTTAAATGCTGGCGTTAGATATAAGCGGCCTCATGCTATCTCGACATGCCTGATCAAGTTCGTCTGATGCACTATAGAAACAGAATTTTGTAAAATGTGAAAGCTCTGTGTAATGCTACAGGAAACTTCGCTCAACTGCGGCCAGTATTTATAGTCCGTAGCAGGTGAAGAAGTGGATATTATTGTACAAAGATATCAGGCGGTAGTGTGTTGTAGCGTTTTCGCTCGTTGTGGCAATCACAATAAGCGCTGTTAATGGGAGAAGGTTCAAGAACATGCTGCTAGTCCTCAGCGTTCGTATATGCTACACTGAGGTTTCGCCTGGTGCGTACGCCTAAGTAGAGGGGTTTATTTCCACTCAAACAGTAACACGTTCGAAAGCTTGCTCAGACACCTGTGGAGAACAACCTCATTTTAATACAATTACAATGTAGGAACATCTAAAGTCATCGCACTAATAATCGAGATATGCCGCGAGCCATAAGCTTGCGAGATCTAAACGTAATGTGATTTAACTAATGCGCAGAGTGTTGAAATCATGACAACGACTCGTTCACGTGTGTCGTTTCTGTATGTTTCTGTTGTACCCACTTCGGCACCAAAACCATAAAGAAATTGGTGTTATTTATTAGTGTTTTAGCACACATGAGTTCAAACCACAGCATGTCTAATGACTGTGCTATCTAAATGTTTCCAGTAATCGGCGACACGGCCACGGTGGGCGTGAAGTACTGTACGACGGACGTAACACCGAAGCTCACCGCATCACAGACCAGTGTAGTGTGAGTGCTTGCTGTAAATTATTCATCAAGTTTGCTAAAGGTTTTCTTTTATTTATGCGTCTGTAATGTAAGCCGGTGTCAAAAGAAATTAGACGCTTTGATTAGTTGGCCTGTATCATGTTATATCAGCAGTTACATCATCTGAGGTAACAAGTTTACTTAGATCCATCTATAGTCACCCGAGCTGACTCGTCTGTCACCTTTCGGAAGAAAAGTAGCAGAAAGCGGCAGAGATTACCGGTCTTGGTGATACACGCAGATGCCAGAAAAATGCACACAAAGAGAGTAGCAAACGCGAACAAGTATTGGCGGCGCTTTCAACCCGTGTAAAGTTGTTAAAAGTGACCTGGGTATTTTTTAAATATTTTGGTCACTAATTTTGGTCACTTGCATAAAAAATTTGCGAGAAACATAAGCTCTACTTCTATAGGTATGAAACAGCGTCAGGTGCCTAAATGGCTCTCATTTGCGGCCCCTCTTGATGATACTTGTTAGCACATACGAACTGTGCTAACAGATTAACCTCTAAGCACTCGTTAGCGTGCTTAGAGGTTAATCTGGTTAGAGGTTAGAGGTCAATAAGCTATCGCATTTAGTAATCAATGTGTTAAGTGGGTTTCTATAAGCAGCAGAGAAGGTCACAAAGGAAATGACCTATTTTTTTTCATCAAATCGTCCTTTTTGCCATGATATGAGAGATTCACCGCACTAATGAAAAAGGAACAACGCACGTAATATTTTTTTTCCGGTATTAAAGCGCTTCCAAACCAGTTTTCAGAGACGAAAGTATAGGCGGGCTCAATTTGTCGAAGTGAGGGGTCGTCGTCCCTGCCCCTATAGTCTTGAAAGTACATCGGCACGC
Organism: Amblyomma maculatum; assembly: GCF_055883805.1. NCBI lineage: Eukaryota > Metazoa > Arthropoda > Arachnida > Ixodida > Ixodidae > Amblyomma > Amblyomma maculatum. The sequence goes on from NC_139352.1 coordinate 41,620,220, forward strand.
ACTTCTGTAACATGAAAGAAATGGGCAAGTGAGCAGACAATCCAGACGGAGTTTCTATGCCGGTACCTCGTCGACAAGACAAAATAAGAAAAGAAAATAAGAAAAGAAAATGACGAAATTTGTGAAATGGAGGCAGCCTACATTTTTACCAGTCTCAGTGGGCAACCTGTTTAACTAATTAAGCGACGGCCGCTCAATTGGGCATAGTAGTTGGCATGATTTTCTTTGTTAAAGTCTTGCTTAGGCGCGCATCGTTAACGTAGCGATGGTAAAGGAATGACAAAGACTCTGATTTACTTGATCACTTCCCTTTGGTCTTATTATAAACTTTCTGTACACCACAGACAGCCATCAGTTGTAAACAGGCAGCCAACAAAGATGCTCATGCGCCGCTAATTTTGCTGAGAGTTGCCGGTCGTTCTCTATTGAGAAGCAAGGATGAGCAAGTAGCACTGAAATACCTTTAAACCGAGTTTTATCGCTACTCTCGTTTGGATGGGGCTCCAGACTGGGTCGTCTATGGCGCCATTCATAAGGCGATGATATAAAAAATCCACACATGTCACATTGAATGCTTAGTAAGCATTAGGGCTCAGTTTAGAGGGCACACGTTTTGAAGGCCTCGGCGTGTTTAGTGAAATAAGTGCACGGAGATCGCCCTCCGCATCACAGATGACATTTGCTCATGGCTGGCGCTATCCCGTAGGGCGATCTTGGCAACCATTCTCTGTCTCATCGTGGCTGCTACCATCGTGGATGTCTGTGCTCCCGAAGCTCTAAAGCACTTCGGTGAGTAGCAGCACGCAAAGGAATTACGCATAAAAACGTTTTGACAAATAGTAGTTCGTAGTTTGAATTTATCTAATGGTACCGCCGTTTCTATACGCTTTTCTAACATCATATAAAGAGGAATCATGTGAAATGCAGAACTCAGCATACCTATTTGTTCGCCTATTACCTGGAAAAGAAATAACACTTGCTTGCTAAGTAATAACTCAAAGGCGCAAATAAATTCATTTAAATTTATTTATGACAAAAGCCCGAATTGACATTTCAATCTGAATTCCACGCTGTGAGACTAGTTGAATTCCTGCAGCGAATGTCCTTGTCTTGTTAAACCCAGATATCATGTAGGGCCACTGAAACTGATGTCTTTGTTGATACCGCTACAAAAGTTTCAATTGGGAACAAATTTCTATGCCGTTGCCGTAGGGAACTGATGAATATGAGACATGGTTTCATCATTCTGCTTTCTGGGTTAATTTTTTTAAAATAAAAGCATGATTTAGAACAGAGTTTATAAGGTGCATAATGTGACGCTGACACCGCGCAGGTTCAGAAAATCTTACAGTACAACAACCCCTCCGTTAGGAGAGAGCACATTCGCCTAAATACAAGAAACTTGTTCATTATTCCGTGTTCTCAGATACCCGACTCCCAGGACCCTTATTTTATTTTTCTAATGCTTTATGTTGTTTAAATGCTTCATTTGAGTGCCGCTCACTGAAATCGGCTTGCATTTTAAAGTTGATATTATTAGTATTGTCAAGGCACAGAATATAACAAATAATTTCAAGAACAGTGCCGTCCTATATTATTTAAGTGCTATTGGATTGAGTGCACCCAGTTCAGAAACAAAAAAGAGAAGTAGAACCGTGCCAAAAATACGATAAAAACTTTAGGTGATTTGGCTTAACCTCAGTTCTTATTCAGCAGCTTTGTAGCAACTGTTTGATGTTGTTTAATTGTTTGTAGCACTTTAATGCAGTGTGTAGTTTTGTACTACCTTTCTGTTCAACAGAAGTTATGTTGTTGCTGTTTAAGTGTGCTGTAGATACTCAATGTTCACGACAAAATAAACGGAGCAAATTTTGCAGTCACTACAGGAAACTAACTGTCTGTAGATATTTTTATATCTAATCACCCAACCCTATAACTACTCTGTGTGTTTGATCCCTGTCTGCAAAAGTGGTTGTAAAAGTCCTGCTGAGCTTCTCATTGCCGGCAAACCTCAAGCTACTTACGTCTACACCCGAGAAGACGTCAGACACGTACACACTCCGATTCATGCACGGTGTGAAGGCTGTCAGCATCGCCTACATCGTCTACGGGCACTCGATGATGGAGCTCTCTTTCACCTGGGGTAAGCCAAGATTCTTATGCGTCATGTCCCTGTAGATGCGATAGAGAAAACCTGCTGTCCTCTCTGTGTCCTTGTTCGTGCAGACATTTTGGTTGATATAATGTAGTAAACGAAATCGTGATGTCAGTTGGCTTTAGTGACGACACACCTGAAGTCCTGGCATATTATTTCCTGTTCTTAAAGCTATCTATTGGAAGCAAATGGCGACGTTAATTTCTAGAGCCGTGAGGCATGGTATATGAGCCTATATCAGTACAATAACAGCTTTATAACATCCGCCTTTGATCTTTTTAAAAAATTGGAATGTATGTTCGAAAGCTTAACTGGTCTGAGCAATACGTGGTGCTTCTAAAAGCTCTAGTTCAATATTTGAGTCGCTGGATACTTTTGCCCGACATTCATGTGTACGTACCCAGGTTTTCAAGAAATTTGTCCAATTTCAGCTTAAATGTTTGAAGGGGTGCTGTGACAGTCATTGTCTATGTGCCGTTTCTAGACCGCAAGTTTCGTGATGAGGTTTATTTAATAAACGTCATCTAGGCATTACGCACAGAAAAACGTGCAAACTTGGAAAAGCCATACAGGAATAAACTTGCGCTAGTGAGATAAATAAATCGAGGGTAGCCTGACCAGCTCTGTAGACTAGCTAGCCTATCGGGCTTAGCTCTTCAGCGAGTGGTGCTAATATTTTGCACGTATTCGAAGTCTTCCAAAAGCTAATGATGAATCTAGCTCTAGCTTGTTATGCTCATCTGTACTTTTCTTGCAGCTGGGGCGACGAACCACTTGTCGTACATGGATCGTTATGACTCTACTCTTAGTATGGCTGCCTTCATGGCCGTGGACACGTTCTTCTTCCTGAGGCACGTACCGTACTCGACGTGGGCCCATCGCTACAATATGGAAGAAAGTACTTCCTAAGGATAAAGTCCCTTCGTTCCTATGCTAGCTAAATAGCCCTTTGAATTTCAAAATTCACGTGTGCAATTACAAAGCTCAGTTCAGTTTCATATATTCATGTATATGATTGACCTGTATGAAAGTTGCGCACTTTAACGCGTTATTTACTCAGACTTTTGACTTGAATTAAGCGAGTAACAAGCGAAGGCGTCGGAACCTGAGTAGCCCGCTCGACATCTCTTTCCGGGCATATTATCCAAGATGGAATACAGGACCCAGTGCACGTTTCAGCAAACGCAGCTAGTATTTTAATCATCGTGTTGCCGCTATGACTAATTGGTAATGATACAGTTTTTACAAATCGACTCGCCTGCATCACTTAGTATAAACAAATGAAATCTTTATTTCATGATCTCGACGCACTTCGATGATGGGAAAAAAGGTGCTATTATAAGCAGCTTGACGAGTTTCCATCCCACCGTCAAGTATGTGGACAAGACCGGTGTCGTAACGGAAAGAACGATACGCCAAAAGAGCCCTTGTATTATAAAATCATGCATACCCGCATAGACATGAGCGCGCAGAGCTTTGTTTAGGGAAAAGCACAGAACAAACGTGAGCCACAACCCTTAATTACACGAATTAACAAAAAGATACATATGCAGAAGAAAGAAAACTACCTAGAAGCCAGAACAATGCACATCTATAATATTTGCATCAGCCCTTTTAATCACACAAAAATATTTTATTTAACTCGAGAGCACAGAGAGAGAAACATCAGTATACGTATGATGGAAGTTGTTTAGTCTTCGTGGAAGTAATTACATGGAATCGCTATATTTAGCAATGTTTAAACTAACCTTCAATATCTGGGATGCCGTGGCGGTTATGCGTACAAATTGACACGTACGTCTGGTAATTTTCTCATAAAATTAGCATTACATTTGCTTCATTTCTCAGTGCCTTGCATAGGCGATAACTGTACAATTTGCGTATTTTAATAAACCAAGCGTTTGCACTAATGAGCTGCAGGGTGATCAATTGCAGTATTTCAGATCATTCTTACAATTATTTTGAAGTCGTGCTAGTTCCTCGATACTTCTAGTAGTAGCTGTACCCCAGATTACAACACAGTATGAATGTTGTAATAAAAAAAGTCAGAGGGTGATTAAAAGCCTCGAATGAACAGAACAATATACCTGTCACAACACAACGCACCAATTGTTCGTGCTAATTTGGACCGTACCAGATCTATGTTTTCATCCCTAAACACACTGAATATTATGCCTGAATGTTTAAAGCCATCAACTACATTGGTGCTACTGCCATGTAAACTGAAAAGCAATGCCGTGTCAACTTTCGGCCTCTTGCTCGGAAAACAACAGCTTTGATAATAAAAGGTTGGCAAGCAGCCCCATTGCAATGCAACCTGTCCTGAAGTTTTATAAAATGCTTGTTGGCTCTGCCAACTAATTTATCAATGTCATCGTCAATCCCAAATAATTTCGCCATCCGCAATCATAATTAACTCCATGAAAGAGCAAATATTATTTATATAATTAATATAGATGCTTACGAAATGTTGGCTTATACTCCACTGGAAAGCACCTAATGAATTGGTCTTAAGACAGGAGGTGAAACTATTTTTTGTCCCGGCTTGTATTGCTAGTGATATGTGCGTGAGCAGTAAATGCTTAAGATTGCAATCCTCCCTGATTGGTATCACGAGCAGTGACTTCCATACCGAAGCAATTACATGTAAGAGTCGCGCCATTAACCATTTGAAACATAAAGCATGCACACCGCCTTCAAAGATTCACTGAGCGCCACTGCAGTGTTCTAATGAGAGCGCTGCTTAGTGCTAGATGCAGCGATAAGAACAATGTGCCGCGTGCGTTTGCGCCGCTTCCCACCTCAAACAAGAAAATCGTCAATTTAGTTTAGTCGAAGTGATAATAGGCTTTATTTGGCCGCACAAATGAGAGTCTAGGAAGTCGGTGGCTTGCCGGACCAGGGCCAACTGAATGTCCAGTGAGGTGCTCAAAAATACAAGGGGAATACACAATTCTTTGAGCATTTATCATAGCGTGTCTATGATACCTTATCAAGCATACGGTAGGTCTACTGATGACTGTGGTGCGAGCATAATCTGGTACATTTCAACCAAAGAAGCATTGACCAGGCTCTATGGGAACCGAACAAACAAGGACTGCTTCGACTATGTCCTCCGCTACGTTCGAAATCAAGACATTGATTGGACATGCAGCGAAGTGTCATTAGAATGGTAGCATGACCGAACGGCAACGATACGATGAGGAGATTGAACTAGCACAGGAGCAGTGTCTCAAGTTACGTAAGTACATTTGTAAGCACCTATTGAAGACTTTGCCACAACTCACTTAGCGGTAACAGCAGTGCATGCGTGGAAGCAGCACGCAATGTTTGTTTGTTTGGTTCCAACCTCACGTTCACTGCCAGCTTTTCTGACTTTTACATTTGTCTTCTAGTTCTAAATAACCCTTCGTGTTACATATGACTTGACCACTTCCCGGGTGATGGTTTATTACTCATGGTGTCTTTTCTTGCTTCAGTGGTTATCTGCTGTACCGCACACTCTGCTACATGAAGAACGCTAGGGGTGTGAAGCCAGTCCTGGTCATCGCAATTCGGCGTTGGTACAGGTGGGCCTGAAAATACAAATGAGTGAATGAACAAGTCATGATTTGAGTAACTATGATAATACTGTCTACGTACATCTAAGACTAGAACGTTCTGGATGGGAGAAGTCTACCTAGGACATTCAACAACAGAAAACATTCAACAACAGAAAAGTTGTAAAATGGATTCAAAGGTGTCAATAAGAGAAATTGTACTTCCACTAGAAACCAAGAAAGTAGTTATTTGTTGGGTTCGAACTGGGGGGCTACGGAAGCACTATCAGCAACTCCTAAAGCGCAAATTATGAAGAGAGCTGCAGAAGCCTTTTCGATATAGCATGTCTACAGAGAGGCAGTCCGCAGCAGTGTTATAGAGAAAAAAGCCTTGCTCTTTAGTTTTTAAAGTAACGGGCGTTGATATACTGAACAGAAATTTGGGGGCTATCTACACGTGATGTTTTCCGGAAAAGAAGTTTCCTTTGAAGATGCTGTCGCAATAAAAGGGCATAGGGGATTGCCTGCACCTCTAACTTTAATCCCCGCCGCTTGTTCACTAGCTTCCACTGGCTGTCATTGACGCTTGGAAGCGGCTACTTAGTATTCGCCAAAGCCAATGCCTAACTTTATTGTGCTCCTGGATGTTTTTCCTTCGCTGGCAATGTAAAGTCGCGGGCCTCACATCTGACGACAAGGCCGCATTAGAAATAACCTTATGCGGCTGGCTAAATACGCCTTAATTGACGCGTACTAAACGTTCTCCGCTCAGTGCTTAAGCGCGTCGAAAGGTTGTGCACTTCTCTAAATTAGCAGACTGGCGACCTCGATTGCAATCTAGAATCTGTAAAGTACACACCTCGTGGAAAAATACCCGCTGAAGAAATTGAATGACCTCAAGATACTTCGTACTAGTAGAAATATTGGGGCAGAAGAACACAATCGGTTATTACGTCTTGCCGGGAGCGAAATTGGAGGATATGCGAATACCCACCTGTCTAAAGTATAGCAATTATGTTAACAATCGTCTGGCATTTTCAGTATATATCCGAAGAGCTAAATCTATATTTTGCAATTCAAAGTGTCGTTTCGGCACCGAAGAATTAATCGCCGAGATTCGTAATGTTATAAATGAAACAAAATCGCACACACCGCCTTCAAACACATCCTGTGCGCTACTGCGGTGTCCACTTGAATGCGCGCAGCATACTGTGTGCCACACACAAACTAAGAGTTGAGGTGCCTGATCTCACGTCCTGGACAAGTTTGTGTCCTTTAGTGAATGCACTTATTTCCGCATTGCGGTTGTCGATAGTGAATGAATATATAATGTGTCGTTAGCGTGATCATCGATTTATCTCTCTTCGGTCCCCGCATCCCTGCGCGGCAGGCTCGTGCTTCCGGTGGTATTCGTTGGATGCTGTATCTCTCTGCTGCCGTTGTTTGTGACGGGCCCCACGACGGCAGCTGTATACGACAAATTCTACTCGGATGTGCAAGACTACTGGTGGGCCTTCGTGTTCAACGTCCGGAACATGTTCCGGGAGCTGACGTACGTGAGTACGCAAATGTCTTGATATGGTGCCATTGGAGCCCGCTCCTCTAAGTACCTAGGAAAATCACCTTCCTTGGCCAAATTTTCAAGGCATCGATGGTTTTTAAGCCTTACGTTTGCAGCTAGTTTCTGCACGGAGGCCTGCATTTTCCGCAAACGTTTACCTGCACCAGCAGGAAAAAACGCCTAAAACTTTACTGCGTGCCCATCTTTGTGTGGTTCATGTATGGCACACGGGAAAATAGTTGGAAGCACTCAGAATAAAAAGTGACAACTATTCTACCGTGTGAGAAATTAACGCATCATTTACAGCAGGGAAGAGAATCTTAAAGCTATCTTGGGCACCTTTAGCAACTTTATAAACACATTTCTGGAATGAATCACTACAGGCTGAACGTACAATAATCGCAGAGCTATGTGTTGAGATAAAGTCGAGTGATGGCGATCTAACTTCTAAATCATCGCTTCTTGCCTCCCAGGAAACCAGGCGGCGATCGGAGATTCCTTAAGTATTACCTCAAACGGCAGAACTTCCAGTTAACCGCAGTTAAGTTTCCGAAAACGTGCAAAGAGGATTGAGATAAGTGTCACCAAAGCGAGACCCTCTGAGCCTAAAGGTCCTCATTTTCTAAAACTCTTAAGCAATTTTATGGCGCTACCCCTCACCTTTTTATCACTGTCGTGTGCTCCAAGAGGATGACTTTCATCACCTATTAGGGGTTTATGGCTGCGTGTGGGCTCAACCGGCGGGCGGAATAACATTTCTTGTTTTATTAACTTTACAATTATATTTTTTCGGGCTTTGATCATGATATACACTCCGTTCTTTCTAGGGTCTTCATGCGACCACATGGTACATTTCCGCAGACTATCAGCTGTTCCTTGTCGCCCTCCTAGTTCATCAGCTGAAGAGGTAAGCTACTTGGCAATGATGGCGATAATTGAAATTAATCCTGCTCCCACTAAGCATTGTAGTTTGTAGCCAATAAAAGTTTTAGACAATGTGAGGAGTTTCTCAATATTTCATTATTTCTACGCTTGCCTTAAAGTTTCACGCTGAGAAAGGCAAATCTGCTACCGATCAACATACGCAATTAATGACGTGGTAATTGGTTAATATTGTGTAGGCGTACAATATATGAGCAGTGTATGTAAAGAGCTTAGCACGTAAAGAAACCGGCTACCTAGATGGTGCATTACCGTAAAGAGAAACCACATGGCGCAGTGGTGCAAATGAAGTGATCTGCGAAGCACATATTCTTAACGCGGTCTCAGTGCGAAACCCAATGGCGGCTAGTATTCTATTTCAAAGAAACGTTTTTCCGAGTGATTGCTGGCGAATATCAAGAGTTGGAATAGTTGTGCTTAAGTGTTAAAAATTCTTGAGTAGTTTCGCGGATGAATTCGACTCTCGTGTTACCCTGACCTCATAGCTTCTTTTTTTTGAATTATTTAACGATATCATGGAGATATAGTATGGTGCCTTCCCGTCATTTAGTCGGAATTGTGCATTTAGTAGGCGCGTAGTTTTGATACACCTCCTAGAGTCGATATTTTAAGGCGAGCACTTGCCGTAGGCCAATTGATGCCTGCCAGAGCGCTAAGAATAGGATTTTTCAATACTTAATTTATGCTAATTTTTTCCTTTTCTCTTTTAGGAAACGCATCATAATAACTGCCCTGGTTGTCCTCTCAATAGCAGGCTGCTCCTTCACTGTGTGGCAAATGTACGGGACAAGATATTCGCCGGTCATAGTGCACATGACAGAAACGTACGAGTAAGTAGCACCGTCCACCTGGGCTATACCACTCTAGAGACAAAACGGGCGCGGTCGCGGCTTCAAGGTAGCCTACAAATCAGGTTGTAATTCTTTACGCAACATGGCAAGATCCCAGAAGCAGGACACGATAAAGCAACCAAATAAAGAGCACCCAGCTCGATGGTTACCTTTCCGGCACCCATAAAACATTGGCAGATGACAGAAAGACAAAACGAGCTTTGGGTTCCGACAGTGTATTTTCAAACAATGAGGCACGCATAGAGAGAAATGGCAGAGATACAATAACTATTGCGCCCAGAGAGGATGTTTTATTATTTTGCATAAATGACACAAAACGCGACCCAGAAGTTTAATAACTCATTTGATGTTTCGGTCTTTTTGTTTTTTGAAATAAAATTCAAGGCACAGAGCACGCATTTGTCAGACTTTTATGGTGTTACTGTGTGTGGTAACGACTTGTGGAAAATATATGCAGCTCGATGGGATATCCATAACGTAATGGTTATTTGCCTAAAGCAGGAGCAGTGCCATGAAGCTTTTTATTTTTTGTTCTGCGCCTTCATATTTTTGACAGAACTATCGCTCAACAAGAGCCTCTAAACTTTCAGAAAAGTACCCGACCATTCATTATTGGTAGAAAGTTTCTGGGGTACTTAAACCTCGTTGCATGCGGCAAGGCGCAAGAATTACCCTCCCGGGTCCACACCTCATTTCCACGTCCGCTGTAGTTGGCGTCGAGCAAGTAACTGAGTAACATAGGGAGGTGGCGTTGCTGTTGCGTCACCGCTTTTACTGTGATGACGCCTGCTGTGTTCATAGATGTCTGGGCGTGCAGGGGCCTCACCACTGTTACTATAGAAACTTCTTGTGATTTGAGACATGTGTGGATTTGTAGTGGTACAAACTGATTGAGCTGTTATGATGTCAGAGTGTGAATTCAGGATTATGATTATAACCATTATGCTTATCACTAACAATGCTAGTGACTAAACCATGTAAGAATAACCGTTACAATTACCATGACTATGGAGAGCTATGGGTAACTAAACATGACAATGGCAAATTATAAGTGACCTACCACGGCTAATCGTCGCCAGCAATGACTTACCGTGACATGACTATGACTAACACTGCCTAACCGTAATTATGTCTCACCATAAGTTTAACTATGCATAAATGAGGGTCTTAACATGTGTGTGTGAATATGGATATTAATAACCATGACCATAACTATTAAAACCATAAATATAATGATTTATTAGTGTTAATGTTATTGTTATCAATCTCTGGATGATAGAAAGGTGCGAAGAACGTTTTCTGGTCACGCTTTCTGCTCACACGAATCATGCGGCAAGAAATTCTTTCGCGTTAATATATCGCTGTACTGTAAATACTCTCCAGAGCCGTATACATATCACAGTTTCAAGAGCTCATGGTTGATCTACTGGTAATATATTCTTATTGGAGCCGTAGACACGTGCACTCAGGAAATGACGAGAAAAGACAGCACGGCCACAATACTGCTGTATATTCTAAACGGGGTACAAGACCGCTAAAATAGCGAATAAGGAGGATCGCAGGCAGGAAGACACCATGTTTACGCCTGATTACCTGAGGTATTCAGAGAACTGAAGAGGGAACTTTCGGGGAATAGACCCGTGCCGTTCAGTTTAGAATGTGTGCTGAAAAGTAGCTCATGTTACGAGCTGCAAAACGTGGGAAAGTACAGCACAGAGCAGCCGGAATGGTAAATCTAAACAAATATTATTACTGTGTCAAAAAATGTACAAACATCTCAGCAGAGCCTGTGCTAGCTATCTGCGGGTGGAGAGGCTAGACATGGTTGAGTGGTAACACGTAATCCTGATCTTTTTCCGGGTAATGCGCCGCTCAACTTGCAGGTAAGATGATTCAGCTATGAAACCCCGAAACCCCATCATCAAAGCTCAGGCTAACCTGGTGTGCGTTCATCTACTAAAGCAGGGATCATTTTTATCTTCGCTATCTCATATGAAGAAAAGCCAGCATAGCACAGGCTTATAGCATAGTGCTCTCAGCTTTACAACACGCACCATATTAATTTGTTTTTCGCTAGCTGAAATTCATATGTAGAATACTTGAAAAGGACTCAATCCTGGAAGAATACATGTGTGCAACACAAGAAACAGCATTCTAGGAACGTTTATTCATGGTATTGTGGACACTGATATCACATCTTACTGTAATAAAAATATATACACCGCATCACTGATTAACTGCTCGTTTCCGCTAATAATTTCTAGGGACTACTTGAATACGCTGACCGACGTCTACATGCTTCCCACCTACCATGCTGTTTGCTACTTCAGCGGTTGCATTACCTTTTACGTGGTTGACAAGTTCAAGAACAATAAAGTTTCAAAGGTAAGTGAATCCCCTGGAAGTTCTCTGATAGTTCTTGATCAGCTAAGGTAGCCTTAGAAATTATTCCGAACAGGTTCCTTATTGATGTGTAGAATGAATTCTCTTTTAATTTAATACCTGAGGTATTTACTTCAGCGACTTAACATAGAAATACGGTTGGCTAGCCAAAGCTAGTTGCAAGGACTTTGCAACTGGCTTTATCATTCAAGAGGTATGAGTCTAGTTTAGCGATGGCAGAGATATAATTTGTGACATGTACATAAGGCAGTAGAGAACAAAATCAAGTTAAGGCTTGAGGTGAATTCGGCAAGCGCTAGCTATAGAGAGGGAAAATATTGATTCTGACCATGGTCTAGGTGAATATCGCCATTCATTTTAGAAAAGTAAAGGTTGGTTAGACATCAGTATTGAAAGTGTTCGTTACGTGATCTAGAATTTTTCGAACATAATTTCAAATAAATGCTGTGAACCACTTTCTGAACACCTTTCATGCAGTCACTCCAATTTTTATCTGTTTAGTTCTGATCTGACATTAAGAAAGTATTACTGCGTTTGAATTAGAAGCATCACCATGAAACAAAAGTGGCGTATTGGTAGGTATTATAAAGCACTGTATATGTAGTTGCATAATTTGCTTATTGGGAGAAAGGGCAGCGATGACTTTAAAGGGTCACGAGTCATGACCGAGCACAGATTCGTAGCAGGTTGTGTGGCTTTCATGAGACCAGTTGACATGGCTCCTTTTTCAGGTACGCTATCAGGTGATTTTCCTAGTTACATGACAAAGCAGAGTGCGGTGGCGGCCTTGATTGGCGTCATTTGGCAGCTGGGCTTTGTTGTAGGCAAGCGTGGCTGTAGTGGGATACGGCTGAATAGTGCTGTGGCTGACGACCTTTAAAGAAGGCCCTCAAGAGAATCGGTATGATAGTTTTCAGTTATTCCGCTAGTGTAGACTTGGTGGTAAATATCAGGTGCTTCCGTATATATATAATGGCGTCTTGACAAGAGCTGGATGTCACCAGCTGCAGGACATTCAATAATTGAAATTAACTTCTAGTTTATCGGGTTTTATCCGACTTTGAGACGCCTAATGTATCACGTTCGAATGAAGCCAAGAGTCAACCCAATGTCTGGCTCGCTCATTGAAAAATCGCCATAAGAAAAAAACGATACCAATGGAGAATATCGTGGACTGTCGGAATCAGCCTAATCTCAATGTAGGCGGATAAAAAAGCTAAGCTATCATCACACTTTGGTGCTATCTAATTTTCAATCGTAATGAAACAAATAATTCCTACGTTGTTATTTAGCTTGGTTCACTCTTTCAGCAAAGCCAAGTGTTGGCCTTCGTGTCAGTGGTTTAGCGTCAGCTTCAGTACAAGTTGGCACAATGCTAAAACATTTAGCAAATATTGGTTTATGGGGACCACGAAATACATGTATTGCAGGCATGTGGAAATGCTCGTGACAGCATTCAACTTTTGTATATTCATAGAGAATCTTTTGCAGTAACCAGTTTCTTTTATTTACGTACGCAAATCAAGGAATGCTACAATCCCTGGATATAGTAAATACGTCTCTAACAAGAATAGTTCTGAGGGCCCTTTTCGACGAATATCTAACAAAATGTCTAACAAACATCTACCAAAAGTTACAAAGCTGCCCATGCATATCTTTCACAGTCCAGTTTGCATGCAACTGCATTAGTGCAAAGCTGTGGTGCTCTTGGGGGTAGTAGAGACAAGGCGCAAGACAGCGTTCGTTCGCAGTGTGTTAGTTTGAAAGCATTTCTTGGCTCATGGGGGAAAATCTGTGCGCGGGAGATCACCGCGACACCCGTATGGGGGGAATGTGTAAGCATTATTTGTGAAAGAAAGAACAGATACCGAAGAAGAGGCTTCTGGTTCGTGACGTCACACTATGACCTAACAACACATGGAAGTTGGATACCACGTGACTCCGCTGGGACGTATACATTACGTCTTCGCTATTTCAATTTCTGATTGACTTTACTGGCTCTAACTGCCCTCAGTAGTCCGCACGCACCAAAGTGTTTTCCCAACGAGACCTTTTCATCCAACTAGTGAACCCATTCGTTTTTTTTTATAACTTCGTTCGTTCGAACGTAATCCTGCCGGAAAACTTTTCTTGACAGGATATACCCGATGTCTGATTGACTTAATTGGCTGTAATTATCAGGCATTCACTCTACATGTACCAAAAGGTTTCTTAGCGAGATTTTTCATCCTCTATCTAGTGCAACCATTCCTTTGCGTATTACTCATTTCGTTCTGACGTAATCCTGCAGGCATTCTTCTGGTCACAAAACCTCTTTAGATATATCCTGTGTTCATCGATTGTTGTAAGCTGCATGTAACACTGTACACCATGTATTATTGTGTATGCATTTATGCTTTTGTATAATATGCTCACAGCCCTTCCTGTTACAATCCCTGATGGGATTCACAGTATCAAATAAAAAAAAACAATCCCACTTAATACTTACGCAATTATAACTAAGAACCAAGTCGGAAAAAACTACAGAAAACTTTTTGTTGTTACGACGGAATTTCTGTGCGGTTTTTGACGGCAAAACTGTTGTCACAACAGAACGTTCTGTAGTAACATCAGAAATTTCTGTAGTTACAACAGGAAAGCGCTACAGAACTATAGACAACAGAAATAGACTACAGAAAGACTATAGAACTACAGAAAAATCTGACGTCCACGACGGAACCACGTATTTTTTTGTCGTATTTTTGACAAGTTTCTGTAGTTCTTTTCGACAGGGAAACATCTGACGTCTTTCAAAAGCTAAGAAGCTGTCCATGCATAGCTTTCTCAGGCCTGTTAGCACGCGGCTGCACAACAGCAGTGCTGCGGTGCTTTTGATTGCTGTAGAAAAAAGGCGCAAGACAGCAATCGTTTTCAGTGTGCGTTGATTTTGAAGTTTTAAGCAGCAAGCTTTTATAGGCTCATAGAGCGAAAATACGTACGCGTGATCTATGCGCTGTTATGTCACTCACAAATATGGTTCCCAACCTCAGGTTTCGAGGGTCGACAAGAGCGCCAAGGCGGTGCAAGGCGAAATTGCCGGGAGCCGGCCGGCAGCGGTATCGCAGAGGGCAGCAGGCGTGGTAACACGTTGAGGGATGCCGAAACTTGCGTCGTTCGTAATATTATTCAACTGGGCGCAAGGACATTGTTCCCTCGTCTTCGCGAAAAGCAGGAAGGCGTTAATGTTTGTTTCGTGCACTGTCACTACAGTCTGCGCAACACAAAGAACCGTTATCCAACGGTGAGGTTTTACCGCTTCCCGGAAAGTGGTATGAGTAGCAGAGGCGCGAAGCGGAGATAGCTGCAGTCCACAGAATCCATTAAATGCCTCCTTTGTTATAGTGTCAGTTTAATTTGTATCGCGTTGCAATACTAATAATCGCAGTCTCTTTTAAGGCTCATTCGAAGGATGCCTTTCTTAAAAGATTGCACATGCCCTACCTAACCGACTTGCTAGCTGCTTTGCACGCATTGGAAGGCAGTGCAGTTTGCCGGCAATGCTAAATGAATTTGACAGTGGCGCATGCAATTGGCAGGATAGAATTTAGATAATTTGTGTTGAGCCATTCGGAATTAGCCACTGTCTGTGCCGACGCTTGGCTGTGTTCGACTCTCAAGGCCTTCCTTTGCTTCCTTTTTCTTTTTGCCTCCTTCGTACTATTGATACCCCCAGCTTGCGTGGACTCCTGGAACCTGGCAGTCGCAGAGCTAATATGGTTTGGCGGCTGCGGTAATAGGAATCCTCGTCGCCTCATTGGTGCCCGCTCACGGCCCCTTGGTTCGGATGTCTCGGTCTAGCATCCGTATCTGGTTAGGCAGCCAGCGCGTGCACACACATACCCACACAAGTAACACACTTGCGAGCGGCTGCTAGGATGGCGTTCAGGGCAATGAAACCGCAGTCTCCTGACACTGCTTTAAATTCCGGCGTTTTTTTAATGCGAGTGCCTTTATTGCCTCATCGTTGTCGTCAGCAAAAGTGTCGCGCTTTTGCGGCGGCTCTGATTGGTCGAGACGGGATGACGCCATAGAGGTCTCAAAAAATCACAGAACACCACCACAGTATGCGCGAATGCGTGCCTTATGTGGCCATATGCCAATCAATAATGAATTACTAATAAATGAGAAATAAATAATTAATAACTAATTGAACAGTTACTAAAGAATGAATTATTAATTATTAATTACTACCTGTTGACAGCTGCGTGATTATTTCATCAATTACTAATTAATACCGCGACCACCCCAGTATGTGCGAATGCGTGCCTTATATGGCCATATGCCAGTCAATGGTCAATAACTGATTACTAATAATAGATTAATGAGGAACTTATAAATAAGTACTAAATAAAGACTAACTCATTAATGTTTACTAATCTGTGATATTTGCATAACAAATAATGACTAATTACGCGCACTCGGTAAAATCAACCACACAACTGTAAAGGTAGAACTGCGAAGATACAAGGAGCGCGATCTCCTCTCTAATGAGCTCATGTCATCTCCCTGAAATGCTTGCACCTGAGGAGAGGTGCAAATTTGGCGCAGCACTCAGGCTTTCGCCTTTCATTACTTTAGTCGTCAAGGTGTCCTCGAATTTTTTTTTGCGACATGCACTGCAGACGTTAGAAAACCGCCTTTTCTATTCTGTAAGATTTCCAGACCGAAAGTGTTTTTCAAGTTTGCGTATCGTTTAAAAGCCGCACTTAGTAGGCACATTGCGAAATAAGGCGCCTTAGCCGCCCCCCTCCCGCGTTATGAGATTCCCTCCGAAGAGGGCGCTGATCGCTTGCTCTTGGTGGAGTTACTATATAGCTTATATAGTAGCTGTAGCTCTTGGAACGCCGCCTGGCCCAGATTGGATCCCAGACGTGTGAGGAGAAAGATTGAGAATATAATCGATTGATGGTGATAGGTTATGAATAAAAGCTATAGACATCGATACAGTTAATGACAAATGCTAATGACTAATAAGGATGAATATTAATGTCTAAAGTGACTTGTAACGACTAATATGTCAAGCGAAGAATAGAAGTGACTGCAGTTTATTGAAAATGAGTAAAAACGCGTAGCTATGGGTGGTATTGACTAGAATAATTAGGTATGACTCATTGTGGTTACGAAACGAATAGCA
This sequence comes from Amblyomma maculatum, assembly GCF_055883805.1. Lineage (NCBI taxonomy): Eukaryota > Metazoa > Arthropoda > Arachnida > Ixodida > Ixodidae > Amblyomma > Amblyomma maculatum. The sequence goes on from NC_139352.1 coordinate 41,636,844, forward strand.
AGACGACTTGGATGACCGCAACTGACCGGAAACGAGAAAATCCTTAGTTATAACTGGTAATGACTACGACATGGCATGATTCATCATGACTATGCAATGACCAATGTCAAATAGCTATGAGGTGTGATGACTACAATGGCTAGTCATGATTCATCACGACTCTACGAAACGACTTATTGGTCAAACGATGAGTTGAATGACCGCAACTGACCGGAAACGAGTAAAATGCTTAGCGATGAGTGATAATGATTACAATGACTAGGTGCGACTTCTCTTGACTACGAAACTACTAATATTTCAAATGACGATATGAAATAATCGCAACTGAGGCAAATGATAGGAGAGGAAGGGTAGACATTCGCTGTTCTCGTCTTAAGAGACAAAATACCCTCTAATTTTTAATCCTCACTTTGCGGCTGGGTCACTAAGGGCGCTCTATTGAATTTATAGAAAAGAGAGCCAGCTGTAAAATGATGTGGCAGTTGATCCAGTGTCCACTCTGCCACTTTTGCGTGTTTTAGACGTTTTATATTAAGTGACTGAATACTCAATAAGTCAGCTGAAGTGGCTCATTATTCAGAGCCATTTTTTCTATATCATATCCACCGTTGTTAGCTACGCTGTTGGACAGACTGCCCTTAAGCGATAGCAGCGGGATTAAAGCGTGGCTAGGAAGCAGTTTTTGACAACTACGGAAAAGTGATAAAGGTGCCTAATTTTCTTCGTTGCCGTATCGCAGTATTTGCATAGACGTCAATGAGTAATCATTACTTTGGTACGAATTCTCGTCGACATTGAGGGATAACCCTAAATGTTATTCAAGAGCACTAGCCATTCTATAGTACCGATATGGCTGTAATATTTCTGATGCAATTACATCATCTACGTGGAAGCGGTGGAAAAAAGCCGACTGAATAAAATAATAGTCTTAGAGAGCTCATATTGACAACTAACATTTATGAGGTTTATGTTGCAGAGGATGATTGAAATGGTATTAATTTACAGGCGAAGTATTGCATACGTTCTGCCCGACAAACACTAACAGGTGAAATTAAACACGCGAATACTGCCCCTGACATATCAGCCACGTGTCTACTTGTACCTTACCCTGGCTAGTGAGAATAGCTCGTCTTGCGTTTAGTATCCATCAAAGTGGCTGGCTGACGAGTAACGGTATCATGACGGTGCTATCCTTTATTAGAAACGTTTAGACCTTATGGAGGAAGTCTAGTGTCGATGTATCGATGTGTTCTATAACCTTTTTCAGGGGAAAATTCGCAGGTTTCAACTTGTGACTGATGTCTCTTCTATTCAGGTTGCACAAGCATTGCTATGGCTCGTGGCCATTGGGCTCAGCGTGGCCTGCACGCTCTACCGGTTTAATTGGACTAATGGAACAAAACACGGAGATCTGGCCAAGATGTCCTTAGCCTTCTGGGACCGCATCTTGTATTCCTTCGCCTTGGCCGCCTTCACTTTCCTTTGCGCCACCGAGAGGGGTGGTGAGCAGATATTTCATGATGATCGTGATGGCTAGAAGACGATCAATTGCGACCAAAGTGACCTATTGCATATATTTATTATTGCATACATTCACGGCTTTATTATCTTCATGATTACAAGGCATGTACCTCCTTTTCAGACTAGAACACAGAGTAAACTGAACGCCGCCATTTTAGAGGGCTGTAGCGCCATCTGTATATACCACAGAGAAATGACGGCTCTCGATTGCCAAACGAGACGACCGCTGCAACATGTAGCACTAGCGCTTTTATATATTTTGTAAAATTTCGCGACTGACCGCTTGTAAAATTGTTGAACGTGAATTTCAAGCCCCCGGCAAGACTGTTTGGCACTAGTCGCCATTGCAGGGACAAGCACAGCTTCCGCAACGGAAGCGAATGGTGAGGTTAAAAGCATGGTGCCTTTGTATGCCAACAAACGGCAGCTGTGAGGTTTGCAATTCGATCTTCCCGCCCAGTAATATGCCATGCAGTAGCAAGAACCTGATAAAATCTGTTTAATCCGCTCTTCGCAAACCGTGGCATTCCTTTAGTACGAGCTAATGTGTGCATCTCTTGTGTGTTATTCATGAGTGTTGACCAATGAGCACTTTTGGATAAAAAGTAAAAGCTAAAACGTAGCGAAGCACCTCAACTACATTAAAAAAAGCTAAAAAAAAAATTAAAACTAAGCGAAAAAAAAAACTGCACCTCTGGCGCGATTCGAACTCGGTACCTCTTACTCCGCAGCTTTCTACGCTAACCACTCGGCCACTCGGGAAACTGGTGATGTCGGTAACGTATTTGCTTCTTATGTCTGGACTGCATTCATAAGATTGGGACATAATGTTTTGAAGCATGTTTCGAAGTGTACAGGCCATTGCGGCTGCTCTAACAATTACAACTTCTTGACCATTAGAACTTGCATCTAATGTTCTAGATACCTATGCGCACTATTTTGTCCACTGCAGTCATTTTAACATGTCGAGTTTGGCATCGCTGGCAAATTTATCAGCGCTGGCTCTTCGGTGGTTGCTACCTTGGGCGTAATTTTCGCTGAACACGGAGCTGTAGCACGAACCTTTAAGAAAAAAAAGTGCGAGCAAGCTTCAATACCGGCAAGCGCAGCAGCGCCAACACTATTTTACTGGTAACTAAATTTTATTTGTATCTAAACATTTCGGGAAGCGTTGCGATGACTGAGGGCTCGGCTAATATATACGCAGAGCAAGAAGGAGCTCTAAAGCTTAAGAAACACTCAAAATATCATGCATTATAAAGAAGGCATTGCTTCTCGTGCCCTGGTCGCGCACATGCTCCCAGGACGGTCCAGTTCCGAGTCAACGCACGGCTCGGGTTACGTCCGCGCGTCGTCGTCGGCGCAGGCCGGGGTACCCCTGCTGGTCTCTCCAAAACGGCCTGCTCGCAGGTGCAAGGAGGCATTGGAAATGGAGCGGCCTTGCGTCCGTTAGCTTGGAGGCGGTGTGGCAGTGCGTCGGTTCGCGTACACAACAATATCCTTGCCCGTAACACCCTCAAGCATATTGTCCAACCACAGCACCCATTCGCTTGGCAAGAAGTGATTTGCAATGGCACAAACACCCAAGACGCAGGGTGTAAGCGTGTTTTGAATGAAACAAATGTCCAAAAAGTTGTTTTTGTTTTTACAGTGCATGCTAAACAGAAATGAAAACATAGTAAAGAATATACATTCGCTTAGTGATGTATAATTTCCCTCATTTGAGAAAGTCAATGTATTTCCACATTAGCTCCTATACAAAAATACTGTTTTGTTTTCCAACTACAAAACTTCTTGCGTAATCTCAAATGAAAGTCTGTTGCGGATCTCATGTTAAAACACATAAAAATTGTTTCTTAGGCAACATCCTACATATGCTAATCAGAAATGAAAACATAGAGCTCTGAAAGTGTGCAGTTTACAAAGAAATAATATATATTCACTTAGTGATGTATACATTTCCTCATTTGATAAAGTCAATGTATTTCCACATTAGATCCTACCCAAAAATACTGTTGCGTTTTCCAAGCACAAAACTTCATGTGTGATCTCAAAGGAAAGTCTGCTGCGGATATGATGTTAAAACACATCTAATCTTGAATCTCCTTTGAGTGGTTGATGACTCATCAAAAACACATTACGTGGGTAACAGAAATTCAATATCCATTTTTGTAAGGGTGGTGCCTTTGTATGCTAACAAACGGCAGCTGTGAGGTTTGCAATTCGATCTTCACGCCCAGTAATATGCCATGCAGTAGCAAGAATCTGGTAAAATCTATTTAATCCGCTCTTCTCAAACCGTGGCATTCCTTTAGTACGAGTAAACATGCTGATTTTGCTTTTATCCCTTGACGCCTTCTTTGCATTTCAACAGGGCAGAAGGAATTGGCGTCAGATGAGCCGAGCTGGAGCGTAGAGAAGTGTTTGTTTTGTTAGCCACTGCCGCCGGCGTGGTATTGTTAAGGTAAGCAAGACCATCTAGTTTCGATAGGCTGCATATCTTGTTGATATGGCTCATCATAGCGGAACTTGAATGCCACACTAGCGACGGTTGTTAAGAAAAGCCACGCTGTCGTACAGCTCTAGCTCAGTTGAGATGATGGCAATCCCTTCTTCTAATGTAAGACATAAAATTCGGCTAGTTGGTTCTAGTTTTAGAAAAAGCCAAACTGCGAGACGATTTGACTTAACGAGATACGAACATACACACACATGCCCACGCATGGAGACGCACACGCATACACACAAACACAAACACACACGCACGCACGCACGGACACGCACACGCACACACACATGCACACACGCACTCCCCCCCCCCCTCCACACACACACACACACACACACACACACACACACACACACACACACACACACACACACACACACACACACACACACACACACACACACACACACACACACACACACACACACACACACACACACACACACACACACACACACACACACACACACACACACACACACACACACACACACACACACACACACACACACACACACACACACACACACACACACACACACACACACACACACACACACACACACACACACACACACACACACACACACACACACACACACACACACACACACACACACACACACACACACACACACACACACACACACACACACACACACACACACACACACACACACACACACACACACACACACACACACACACACACACACACACACACACACACACACACACACACACACACACACACACACACACACACACACACACACACACACACACACACACACACACACACACACACACACACACACACACACACACACACACACACACACACACACACACACACACACACACACACACACACACACACACACACACACACACACACACACACACACACACACACACACACACACACACACACACACACACACACACAATGCAGACTTCCGGGATTTTCTGAAGGCAGGATGCTTGTGGCCTGCTGCGGAGACGTCAGGGCAATTAGCGCGAATGCGCCGAACTTACTCGTACCCCAGGCATCTCGCCTGCTTATGAGATGCGGGCTCACAGAGTTTTTGCAGACACCAAGAGATGTTAGAATATATTGCGTACAGCACGGAGTTTGCTACCGCGCGACATATTATTGGACGTGAAAATAAAATTGAAATTGTCTTATCCGCAGTAGTTTTGCATACGGGGGTACCATGCACTTATTCGAAAATTCGCTTCATTTGTGGATGCTGTGCTTTTCGTTTTCTTTGAGAGATGTGCTGAGCAGTCTTGCCATGAAGTTGAAAGTCCCTTTCGAAAATTTTGTGGAGCAGCCAGTTGCGGAAATTGCAAAGCAACCTGAAAGCACGATTGCTAAGGAGATTCATGGCCGCTTTGTTTGGCCGTCCAGAGCCTTCGTTTCTCGGCGGAGTATAGAGATGGCGTTACAGAGCTCTCCGTATGGCACTATTCAGATTACGTTCTATAGCTTAACAGTAAGGATACGGACTGAGCTATAAGAACCGATATATAGACGGCTGGATTGAAAAAGCTTTGCAGAGAGGGGAAAAAAATGACAGTGTGCGAGAAAGAACCAGACTGCTTCAGTGCTTTCATTCCTTGTAACCCTGCATGTTTTAGTGCACCGAATTCCAATTTTGTAGTCACAGTTGTAGCACTAGCTTTTTGCCTGCGGATTAGGATAGCTTTCCGAAGGATGTCAAATAATCAAAATCAGGCTAAGTTGAAGATAAGAGGGCCACCTTCCTAGGGCTTAAGAGCTTGGCTGGGGAAAGACCTTTAGCAAAGCTGAAGATAGGGAGATAGAGCCACTACCTTCACTTCAGGGGCACCAGGATGAGACACAGGAGAAGGTCGTGTGCATTCCATATCCGCACGAAGTCTCGCATCAACTAGGAAGATCACAGAGTGGCACTGTGAGAAAATGGTGTCGTCCGCTGACCATACATTTCAAAACGTGTTCTCTGTAATGAAACGAGAGCTGGACGTCTATTCCAAGAAAAGTCGGCAGTGCCCAGTGTCGCATACACACAAGCTCACTAAATGCAAGAAAATGGGTTGTGTATAGCGTACCTTTGTATTGCGAAACGATGTTATGACAGAATAACAGTTATGCAAAAGGGTAGGTCTGTTAAGTGACACTGACGGAGCCCAGAAATTGTGTAGACAAAAAAGATCCCTTTCGTCTCATTATGTGCTTCTTTGCCGTAAGTGCACAAAACACCAGGATGAATCCTGCGTGCAGTTCTTACATAATATCACGATTGAGCTCAAACACACTAATCAGATATGCAGGAAAATTATCCACTCATACTGCATCCTAAGAAGCCGGATACGTAAATAGAACAGCCGTATTTTGCTTTACAGCAGGCCAGCGTTCCTGAATGAGGCCTTTGGAATGCATTGTAATTCCTTATGCTTTTTTTAATTTCTTGTTCCTTTATATTTAAGCTCCATTGCGTTCTTTATTCGATATAATAATGTTTGTTTTATTGAATAAAATTTTAGTTGTTACTGAGCGCCCGTGACGTCTTCCTTCTCGTCGGTATTTTATCTGATTTGTAGAGGCCCTCGAAATGGATGTTCATGTCTGCATTGCATGAAAGTTCCCTTGGCGTAATGGGCTTTCCAAATCAGTACGTTGCACAGAAGAATTTCTGGACAATATTGTTATTAAAATCAGAGCTTTGGCTATTTTATTGATTGCTATTAAGCGCAGCACGGACGCCAGTGGGAAAGGAAGAACACGGAAAACATGGCAACGCCCGTGCTGTGCTGTGTGTTTTTTTTATCGTCGTTTAATTGCACGGAGTTTTGTTTTCATAGTAATTATTAGGAAAGCTGATAGCAGGTTGAGAGCACCTATTTCAAACTCACCGTGCTAATCAGGTGTGCGTTTAGCAGGTTTCTTGTAGAAGATAGCAAGTACAGCAATTGGACCTGCAGCTCGCATCGCGTACATTCTGAAGACTTCAAGATACCGCACGGCTCATGGCTCAGGGTAGTCTGAAGAGCCCTAGAAACAATATTACGAGGTCATTTGATGTAGGGTAGAATGTAAAACATATCTGCGGCAGCTCAGCAAATAATTTCCGGCTCTATACATGAATCGCGAGTTGAAGAGATGAAGGCGCTAGTGATATTGCATTCTTGAATACCCCTTTCAGCGCACCACCTCTTACACTCTCATGTACTATGATCCAAGAGAGGGAACATAACTGATCGTTCAGTCTGTACGACGTATATAATTATGGTTGAAGAAAATTTGGGTAAAACGTTTAGTTTAGACTACTGCGAACAATGGAAATTCTAGTTTCTGCCCAGTACCACTCCACCACTGTGATTGGGGTCTGGTTTACAAAATAACGGTTATTGCAGAAGACCAAAAATAGTTTGCAATTTGGACTCCCTATTGATAATAAATTCTGGTATAAATCTAAAGGATAGAATCGCCATGGGCAGCTCATGTAGTGCGAAGAGGGTTTAACCACCTGCCGTTGAGGGTAACAAATTAGATGCCAAAGGAAGAAAAGCTTTGCAGGCGGCGGTGAAAATTTGCTGGTTGATTGGAGGAATATAGGAGGAGATTTCACCATGCAGTGTGTGTAAAGCGACTGCTACTGACTGTAATTGGCAAGCAGAAGCGCATGTTTTTTCAACCAGATCACAGGGAAAATATAATTATTGTCATATGGCGCAGAAGGATGATTTCTCCTGTTTTTGCGCAGGTGGCGTTCAGAGGATGCTGTCAGCCGCCCCGTTGGCTGTGCTGAGCCGTTTATCGTACGGTGTATATCTGATCCACTTCGTGTTCTATATTGTCTCGAGAACCGCAGCGAGGGAGAAGATGTATGCGAGCGTGTTCTGCCTGGTGAGTTCTGCATCGGAGAAGCTATGGCTGCGTACGTTGTACTTCTTGCGGTCTGTCCTATTGGATCCTCACCGAGTTTGCGTGCTTCCGGAGCACCACCGCAGCTAGCAATGGCGCATAAATTCACAAACCCTATATGGCTGTGATTTCTTCGGTTCAATTCGTATAATAGGTCTGAAGTTGATCGTAAATAGCTTAATTTAAACCTGTTGGGGTAGCTGGCTTATTTAAATGTATTGCTAATGTGGCTTTCGTTCTAGTTGCGTAGCATACAAATTGCCTGGAGGCACTGAGTCTATATGAACCATGTGGATTCTTGGGCAGAATGGAATCAAAACTGCGCTAATTTGCTTTGGGTGCGGCCCAATTAAAATTTAATGTAGGCCTCTCACCTGTTCAGAATTCGTAAACGGCGGCCTATGAGCCGAATGCAGTAGACACCGCTCCAAAGCATCGGATATTACGAGGTATTGCGTGTGGAGGGATAGCCTTGGCTCATACCGGTCGTTACCGTACCACTCCTATATCCCGTGACGTACTGATTGTACTGCGTGCCTGGCCATGCTGACGTCGGTGGCTGCAGAAGAATGGTAGGCATATTGGGGCTGCGTTTCACGTAGCATGAGGGCGTGTGCGTGGTGAGAGCTGAAAACAGAGCGTCAGTCTACATTCCAGCGGGATGCCTTCGAAAAGAGTGCCGGATAAACAGAAAAAAGCATGCCTCTAAAATGCAAATACGCGAAATCTGGACTTCTGCTTCGGGCCCTGTAGATGGCGAACAAATATACATAGTATTTTCACTGACGGCTAGCGGAAGGTACCAAGTGGGGAATATCCAGAGGAGCCTGCAAAATTTATAATCGAAGGCGAGCAGTGCTAATTTGGCACTATTGCATTTAAGGCGAGAGCAATGAAATCAAAAGCGGCACAATGCCAGGACAGTGAAAGGATAAAGCTTGAGTTCAAGACGCAGGTCAGAAACTGTGGCTCGTTCCGGGATTGATGACCGCATAGTTACCGAAATTGTGACTAGGAAAAAGGAGGAAAGCACTTCCGGAGGGCGATTAGCACATTGAGATACTACAGTCATATAGGTGTGTAGAGTGTGGCCTTGAAACTCTATGGCGCCATGTAGTCAGTAGGGAGTATAGCATAGTGGAAGTTGGGGGTGGCATCTAGGCTTTCAGCATCTTTGATTTCAGGGATATAGCAAATATCCAGGACAATTTTGTGTGCACTGTTCATATTACAATCTAAACAAGCCTAATTACAGGTGTTGGCTCCTTACTGCTGGGAGACGGATTCGCTTGAAAAGAAAACTACTAGCTGTTGTTTGGACCGGCGTGACAATGACGACCTAAATTATAGCATCTAGCATGATGAGACCGCATAGAGGCGCCTAAGTTTTCATCGTAAATGAAGGAGAAAAGCATCACCATTATAATGCATATTTCTCACATTAAATCACACTTATCGCTTGAGATGGCAACTTATAAACTGTAGGAAACAATCCAGGATGCCTGCATAGGCGGGCAGATGTTTTCCCGTGCATGGTCTCGGCCATACATTTTAGGATGTCTAAGTCGAATTTGAGCAGTTGAGTTAAACGGTCTGATCAACTGTTTGTTTTGCGCTTGACCCGCAGTTGACGGAGAGCATACAGGTATTTGTATGGAGCTGCCTGCTATCCCTGGTCCTCTTCCTGGCATGCGAGGCTCCCCTTGGACGACTGGACAAGATTATTTGGAGTGGACCACGAGCGAGGAAAGAAGAGCAGCATGCCAACGGTGGACGGGAAGTGGAGCTCGCAGCGCGCCACAAGGATGTGCCAGAGTAGAAAAACTGCGAAAAAATAAATCAAGTTTTTAGCTTGCAAATCAGGATCGCCTGTAATTTTCTTAAGCGGTATGTACGTGGGTTTCAATAACACATAAACTTGTATGTGATGTACTTTTCCCCGTTACACGTTTGTAAACAAATGTACAAATCACGGCCTGCACTTTGTCACTGCCCACGCATCGAAACCCCTCCTTTCTTTGACTTCCACCTTCATCTTTCTTTCTCCCTCCCCTTGATCAACCGCAAGTTAAGAAGGGTACTTTTTTTCTTCTAGTTTCCATTTGCCAAACAAGGCTTCAAAAAATAGGCGAACTAATTGTCTGAACTTTGTAAGCAGCGGTATAGAATTCTAGCGGACCGAAACTGCTTTTAAACATGGGAAATAGGAGCAGTGGAAGGTTCAGAGAGTATGTACTGAGGTTACCTTTAGAAACAGAGCCTGGAAAATTTCAACGCTTGAAAAATCACGTAGAGAGGTAAGCGAAGCAGCTCTGCTCCATGAACCAGTGGGTATTAAATTGGGTCGAAGTGGGCTTAGTGATGGTAGGAGTACTGGTGAACCAGACACGTTACTAAAGGGTGAGGAGGCATTGTGATATCGTGGTTTAATAGAGAGACGAGGAATATGTGTGCGATTCGGCATTAATAAACATATAGCTGATTACTCGGAAGACTAGCACTAAAGACTACCTGCATGTGCGGCCAACAAGGCTTTAAGGAAATTCTGAGGCTACGTTTTTGCAGGAGTTTCACCCTTGACATCAACTTTCGTAGCAGGGCACCTTTGGGTCATCTGAGGGTCATTGAGGGACGATTGATGTCAAACTGTGGAGGCCAGTGGAAAGTGGCGATAAGTGACCTTAAGAATGTATGGTCTATATTTATTTTGCCATACAAAGGAGACAAGAAAAACCACTTAGGAAAGAAGCCGATCAAAAACTTATTGGTGGTGGGAAAGAGAAATTCAGGATTTTTTTGCAGAACAGATAATAACGTTTCAATCGATGAGGACGACCGGCGCGTAGAAACAAAAAAAAAAAAGCACTAATCGCATAGCCTTCAAGGCGTAGTGAGCAGTAGAAACGGACGGCAGAGTTGTTCGAATGAATATTAGTAAACCAGCCAAGACGAACTATCAGTATACATAAATGCGCCAAATCGAAAAGACAAGTGAGTAAACGTAAAATGGTCACGATAACTGTCGTAGCGAAGCATAATTAAGGATGCTATTTTCTAATTTGCAGTTATTCAAATTAGAGTTTGCGGTGTGCGTTCTCTTTCTACCCTGCATTTGTGTTGTTGTTAACTATAATGGAATAATTCGTGCATGCTTTAAAGAACGCCGTTAGCATGAAACGCTCAATAGGTAATTGCGAAAATGCGGAATTAGGTCGGTGCGCTGAAAGACAAGGTGTGGATTGTTATTACCAGTATAGATAAGATTTACAATGTAGTCGAAGTGCTCTGCACTCATTATACAGCAGCAGGAGTATTCCAGACTATGAAATTGGCAGTATTCTCAGCAGTGAGACATGTCGCCTCTACCAACGAACGAAATAAATAACCTATTGGTGCATTAAAAAAGCAAAAACCACCTGGGAGGATTACGTTACTAAAGATGCCTTTCCGCAGTGTCTTGATTCAACGAGTTCTAATATCGAACCATTCTCAGCACAAAAATGATAAGTGTCTGTTATGCAAAAAATTATTTTTCATTTTTCAAAATAGTTCAAAGGCGTTCGATATCTGACTAGTATTTCAGCATAATCATCCCTGTCTGCCTAAAGTATTATGGTAGTGTAAACGCATGAAGCTTCACCTATTTCTACAACGTATAATTTGTAATTAGTGTAAGTACCAGCTCAACGAGATTTCTCTTGAATGAGCGCCAGCTGCAGTTACTAAATGCAAGCCTTGCCGTTATCTTTGGAATATTTTTGAATACAATACGGCGCCCATATAATAGAGCAGCGCACAAAAATTGCTCAAATGAAAGTCTCATATGCTAGAACATGTCTCTGCTTGGGTGACGCTCGTAGAGCCCCAAAACGGGTCGACGAATACGATAGTCGGTAATGCGGAATTCGAGCAGCAATCTCCAGCTGCTTTTGGCCTGTGATATCGTGAGATAACTGCACTGAAAAAAGTACACTTCTGTGCAGTACGGTCCACTGTTAAAGACAACATGAGACCGCGCAGCTGCAGGGCTTTTCAATGTTCTCCCGCGAGAGCCGGTGAGAAAACTGACCCCAGGTTCATACAAAGTAACCACCTCTCGCTGCTCTTCTCCAGCATGCACACCGTGCTATATATTTTCACCAGTTTTCGGTGGCAACGCTTTGCGAAGTCCGTAGGCCATGCGATCGCACGTTTCCTTCTTTCAGACCATGTCCGAATGTAAGAAAATACGCCTTTTGATGAAATGTGTTAATGAGCACGCCTGAGTTACGCTACTGTCACTAGCCGCTACGCCCCGCCTTCAACACCGCCCTACGAACCACGAAAATCGATCACTCGTGCGTCTTTCCGGCCAAACGTATGCCGCCGTGGCTTCCGAAGGACCGATGTGTGGTGAACACTTGGCCATCAATCGCTATGCTATAATTGCGGGAAAGCTGAACACATCTGTCGCAGGTACCCCTACAAGGAACTCGGCCTCCTTGGGTTTCCTTCTTATGCCCATCATCCGCTGGCTGGACAGGGGCCACGCGAAATTTAGAGTACATTGTGCACGTCGACATATACCGAGGCCACTTCCGATCGCGGTCGCCAAGCAGGTGCAGGTCTCCTGGGTGCTAGGAGCACAACCAAAGTCCATGTGGGGAAACTATATGCAGCAGCCTCTGGAGGTGCGGCTGTTCCAGTACGAAAATTTCAAGATTCTCCACAGGCGCACGACAGTTCTTTGCCGCACCCCACAATTCACAGCACACGGACACTAGTCGAACCGAAGCCGAAACGACAACGCGCCATTGTTCAACGTAACCACGATGCCAACGTCCGATGAATCAGTCTTTCAGAGCACCGAAGCCCAGATCCGACACCTAGAAACTGCCACCACCCGGCGCCCGGCCAACAGATCCCTGTCGACGGCACTGACGTCAGTTCTCTAGTCGAGACCACCGCCAAATATTCAATTCTGAGTGTATCCCAGCAGCTCCCAGAAAGGTCACAACAGCATGGGATTGCCCGAAAATACGCACCACTGAAGGACATTTTATTATACCCTCTGAAGTGTGCACTCCGAGGATTACTCTAAAGGGAAACCTTTCTGGCAACTTCATTGTGTTGGCCCGGTGTACCCGTGACGTGAACCTCGGTGTAGACTTCCTGACGTAAAACGACGCAATTATCGATTTGCAAAATTAGTTAGTAGATTTGCAATTCAGCATGCCAACGAAACCAACAGCATGCTCCGCGCTGCGCTTGACATTATTGATGACCATGTGAGTGTGCCCCAGTTCGAGAATAATGGTAACCATGGGTCCTTTACCAATGCAAGACACTGAAGCGGCCGTCGAGATCGAACAGAAACTGCTTCTAGAAAGAGACATAGTAGTTGCCAGGGCATTTTTTTTTGAAAATAGAAAATGTGATGTTCTCGCGAATTTCAGCAAGGAACGAACTACCTGGGATTGCCCACTCAACTAGGAAGTCTCCATAGTCCTGAAGGCCCCATCGCCAATGAAAGGCTGTGAGGGCCAATTCAAATCTCGTTCACCTCAACAAGCTGGTACGCTGATCCAGGCTTGCGGCAACCGATGAAGGAGCAGAACTGGGTGCCCCTTCCGGAAAGCTCATAGTACTTGCAGGTGAATAAAATGTTTTACGCTATCATGAGCACTAACCTCACTTAGGCTACACAATACTTCCCAATAGCGCGGCGCTGATGGACGATTACGAAGAGAGGCAGATAGCGGGAAACGCAAATGGCGATATAAATCACAGCAAGTAGCACACTGGCGCTGGTGGACTTCACCATCCCGCTCATAGTTTGAACTGGCTATATAGTGCGAGCTTCTATAGCTATAGTAGCAAGCTTCTACCTCATTTTACAGCAATGACCGAGTAGCGGCGTATATAACACAGGTGGGGGGGGGGGGGGGATTGATGGGAGGGAAACACTCACGGGAAGAAAACTTAGGAAATTAGGAACGACATTTGACACCGCCTTTAAGTTTATACCGCTATAGCATTATCTTGCCCATGGTTTCACCTGCGGCTCCTCGTTCGGGTACATATACTTTGTCATATGCAAAATCCCTGATTCACTACTTTTTGTGTCTCTAATTTTATAGTTAGCTAATTATTATCCCTTTCAGGTAAATAAAGAACTACGTAAAGGGAGAAAGTTTAGGCTTTTTGCGCCAATTCTGAACATTCTGGAAATATATTGTTTCCGTTTTCGCAATAAAACCCCAATCTTCAACTAGCTTTTTTTTAGGGTAAATTTGAGGGTAAACCTTGTCTTCCACCGGAGAATCCAAACTCCATCCCTTGGATCGCCAGCCCAGCGCTTCACCACAGCGTCACGCCCCGGGTCGTGAAACGCTCTTCATAATTCCCCTTGTCTACCGTAAGAATGATAACGGGATTCAGCGACTGACGGGTAATGCGCTTTTCTTTTCCTGTAGACGAATTTTAGAACGCCGGTAAACTTTAATGTGTTCAATGAAATGCAGGTTGTGTTTGACAGAGGGCGGGCGATGTACCGTTACTACAAGACGTTTTCCCAGAGCGGCCACAAGAGAGGCCTGGAACACTGAATCTTCCGAAAACGAGAACGCTTAGCGAAAAGACGTCACCAGGAAGCTCAACGACGTGCTTTGGCCACCGCTTCACTCTTTTGAGGATGAGGTGGTGAAGGGTGGTTTTTCCTGGCCCTACTGGGCTGGGACGGTAGGTACGCCGCTTGCGGTGGTGGCTAGCGAGCCACTCAATTTTTATCTGTTGTAGGCCGTCATTGCACCCACCACAGCTTAGATGGGGGACGACGGCTATTGCGGCGCGCGTCTTTCTCTCCCTCATATTTTTCTTTCCTTCTCTACTTTCTCTCTTCTGTCTGCACGAGGCAGCGGAGGTGGCTCAGCTACAGAGCCTGTAGCAGGCTCGTGCATTTTCTTTTCCTTCTTTCTACAGCCATACAGCCACAACAACAACCGCCGCTAAACGACAGCAACTAATTGATTTATATGAAGGGAAAGGCGCGGTAACTGTCTCACTTGATTTCTGTGGACACCGCAACGGCGCCGTAAAGGAAGGGAGGAAGATGGGAGTGAAAGTGGAAAGAGAGAAAGAGGAGCGGTAGTGGAGGGCTAGGGAGTAATTTCGACCACCTGGGGATCTTTAACGTGCGCTGACATAAACGACAGCAACAGCAGCCGGAGGAACTGAGTTTGTACTTTCACTGAGTTTTCTTACGTGTTCAGCAACAGCAGCCGGAGGAAAGGGAGGAAGAGGACGAGGAGGGTGAAAAAAGTGATTCCAAGACTCGTTGGTGCACTGAACACATAAGAAAACTCAGTGAAGTACAAACTCAGCACGAAGCATAACCGTAACTTTGCTCTACGTATATTCAGGCAAAGCAGAGCTAAGCCACTGCCAATTTTTCAAGTGGAGTTTCATCCTCTTCGTTTCTATGTCGGATTATTCAAGAAATTGTATGAGTGGTGATCAGAGTGTCAACTATTAGTGTTGTATTCTCGGTATGGGTTCACAACCGGACTTAGATTGAGGGAAACATGGACAGTTTCGTATGAGAGTATTTTGTCAAGTGACACGCTCTGTCTCGGCCGACGAAAAAATTAATAGTGCTTCAGGCTTAGAAGCTGAAAAAACGGCTGGGAGCAGACACTCAGAACTGCCGCAATTATCTCAAGAAAGCAGATAAAATGAAAGAACAAAAAACTGAAAATACCTATCAGCACCATGCGGAAAGCAATAACATGTGCTCGTGCATTTACGGGGAGCCAGTAAATAAAGTGAGTGCCATAGATATTTTATAACCAATCACCTGGACGTAGGCTTACGGGGACTGCTCAATTAGAAGTTACCATGGGATGAAGAAACAATAATATATTGCCTCTTTAAAAGTCGCGCAACCGGTTGCTCTGCGAGCTTCACATAGATATAAATTCAGAGGAGACGCGCTTTTCAATCTTTATCGAGAAATGCCAGGCCGATAGATTAAAGTGTCAAAATAAGACACTCGCATCAGATGAACAAAAAGAAAACGGTCGACTTCTTGTTATTCGGATCAAAGAAGGTATCTCTCTGACATAAGAATAAAGGAGCTTGAATAAATTTGATGAACGTCAAATGCCATGTATGAGCTAAACGGTTGACGCGTCATTGAAGGCATGAATATCTGTTGAAACAGTCGAGCTCCCATGATAATATATGCGGAAAGAACACCTGTTAGGGATAGTTAACTAACAAAGAAAGGTGATTTTGTTACACATTCATACCACATGGAACTTTTGGAATTCATTTTATACCTCACCCAAATGACGTTATATGGAACTCGTTATTAACTTTCCACGGTAAACCATATAGACTGGACGTTGTGACACAGGGCTCTTTTTCTCCCCTAGATTTTGTTTCCTTTCCAGAAATCATTTTAAAATAGCTAGGATGTTGTCAGATAGGGTACATTTGAATAGGCACGAAAGAACACAGACTTTGAAAACGATCTAAACAGAACAATGACCTGAAACACTGGCCTTAAGAAATTAGTGGGAAAAGGAGGGCTGCCATGATGCAATCGATGATGATGATGATGATGGAGTGCAAGCCAGTCTGTTGAGATTATGTCAACTAAACATCCTTGAATGAGTTATTGCTGTCCCCCGAATGACAAAAATACCAGCAACGCCGAAGTGATGTTTTACCAGCACCCCCAAAATTCAAGCAAAATGGACTTGACGCTCACCGACATATTCAGCGACTCCATGAGTCATCGGTGCCAGATAATTATCGACGAAAAAAAGACTGCGTATAAACTACTTCGGCGAAGTGTGATTATCAAAATTTGTGCCTTTTTTGGGAAATTGTCATATTGCTTCCGATAACAATATACATGATGCAAATAGCAGCTCCTCAGTAATACTGCTGCGCAAACAAACAGCGTCTAATATATATAAATAACAATATACATGGTGCAAATAGCAGTTGCTCAGTAATACTGCTGCGCAAACAAACAGCGTCTAATATGTATAAATACTGGCTAGTTGAGTGAAAACGTCACAAATTGTCTTGCACATGAGGCCAGCAGCAAGCTCCAAAGAAGTAAAAAAATAAGTTCGGGAAATTGAAATGTGCATTTATGCTTACAATTGAATGCAGCCAATAGTCTTATTTTGTTTTCTCTCATTTTTCTTCACGTGCTTTGATTTTTTCCTGGCTACGAAAAGATTGTTGGAAAGAGGAATGTGTGTGTGAAAATTGAAAGAAAAACAATCGAAGGACGTTCATGGCGTAATCAAGGCCTTCACGTGAAAAAAAGAAAAGAAACAGAAAGCGTTTCGTAAAATGACAGAGGTTTAACCGTACCTAAACCTGGTTATTATGACAGAAAGCTTTTGCTATGGTCGCTCAGTGCTGAGGAGACACGGTTACTGAACACAAAATCCTGAGCTAGAATCAGCTTCCGCATTTGTTTTTTAAGGTTAAAACAACGGCACAAACAAGAAAGATCGGACAAGGTCCATCGTCGGCGGCTCGTATGAGTGCTGTCGCATTATTCTACAAAATGCCTGAATACTGTAGCAGCTGGAACTCGCTTCAAGACGCCTCTTTTTCTTGGGGTCGTCCATAAAATCTTGGAAAACAATGAACCGTACCTAAACCTGGTTGTTATGACAGCAAGCATTTGCTGTGGTCGCTCAGTGCTGAAGAGACCCGATTACTGAACACAAAATCCTGAGCTCGAATTAGCTTCCGCATTTGTTTTTTAACGTTAAAACAACGGCACAAACAAGAAAGATCGGACAAGGTCCATCGTCGGCGGCTCATATGAGTGCTGTCGCACTATTCTAAAAAATGCCTGAATACTGTAGTAGTTGGAACTCGCTTCAAGACGACTTTTTTGGGGGGGGTCGTCCATAAATTCTTGGAAAACAATAGAAAGTTTGAGTTAATATGTGCTATCTTCATACGGTGTGGAGTTTACTGTAGACACGTCTACTGTATACCGCGCATGTGGGGGTATGCCCAACAGCATATTGATCGTATGCGATATGCGTGTCAAAAGCACTAGCCTACCGCTTGCGGGCTGAAGGCGAGCAGATATAGTTTTCTTGCTCTTTTTTATAGAACATGCAAGATTTTGAAACTTGATCTTCACCCGCTCCGACGGCTGATTGGCTCAGATAATGTAACTTCCATTGTAGAGAAAGAACTCTACAGTACCGGTCGTTAAATATAGTGACTTACTCTACATATAAAATATTTGACGCAGAAATGTGCACTGAAAGCATAAATAAAAAATTAACTCTGAAATGAGGGAGGAAAAATAAATTATGCTGACAACGCGTGTGGTCGCGTTACAGCGGTTGCGAAAAAGGGTAGCGTTGGTCGCTAGACCTTACTGAAATCTGACAGCACAATTTTCATCACAATGGTGGTGACTAATATCTTATCTAAGTTCGAGGCTTTCTATTCATCACAAGACATCATTTTGTACTCAAAAAGTTTTCGAAAGGAATAGAGCCAGGCAGTAATCACCCCACGACGACCGCAGAGACCAGCAAAATTGGCAAGGGCATAACATATTTCATCCTATCGACAAAAGCGATGTCCGTATCAGAACATTGGCTCAAGCTCTCACTTGGAGGGGTCGATGAGCACTATTTATATGGGTTGCAAAAGGTGCGATCCTTTACATATATTTACATATATTTTTATACGATGTGCTCCCATCATCAAACATAATCACTCGTAACGTGCCCTAATGGTATGCACAGTAAGAAAGCGTATGCCAAACGCATGCACAGGAAGGAGAGCTGTTTAGAACTAAAACCTAATTGATCACAACATTTTAGCATTATTAATAGCTGAGAGCAAGAAGGGTTTTCTGACAGCCATGCAGTCCTATCATGTACCCGCGTTACTCAGGTAACAACAGCAATATACAGGAACTCACAGAATTCCTTTTAAAAAGACAATATCAAATTTAATTCAGATATCATATGCCATGTGATTCATCCTCTGACCGTTTTACGGAAGCAGTGGTACATTTGTAGTACACTGCGAATGAATTTAGGAGTACTCCTTTGGCGCAAGGTTTGGAATTAACACGAGGATATAATTGCTGATGTAGTTTATAGGTGTCCGTCAAAAAAGGGAATACTCTTTAAGTTCGTTCAAACAATCTACGTTCTTTCTAATAGACGTCTTTTAAGTGATTCGCTTCTGTAACAATTTAAAATAGACCACTTATTAGGGCGAGGACATGATTACTGACATAGTTTATAGGGATCCCTCAAAAAATGGAATACTCTTTAAGTTCGTTAAAAAAATCTACGTACTTTCTAAAACACGTATTTTGAGTAATTCGCTTCTGTAACAATTCAAAATAGAACATGTAATAAGGCGAAGTCCATATAGCCCTATCAGGTGCAAATCTCTCTCAGCGTTTTGGCACATGATGGCACCAGAAATGAAGTCTTCACGCTGACGATCATCAAAGCAAGGGGAAAGGGAGCTCAACGAAGGAGTTACTGATGGTGACAGGTCTCGACGGGTTGAAGCTGGGTGGCGGGGGTAAGAAGATGGGGAGCAAAATGATTTAGCTTAGTTGACGTATTTTACGCAGGTGATCGTAACAGCAGGAGAGAAGAAAGTAGGGCGGAGAAGGGACTGATTACGACAGGCATCGGTGTGCTGAAGTGCGCTTACCGGGAGGGAGGGAAAACTGATTCGTGGAGGCGAAGTACCGCATCGCGTGTCCAGTGTTGGAGAGAAGAGGTTGTAGATCAATTGGCACAATCGTCTGCCATGTCAGTCGCCTGCATGCAGTTAGGTCTCCGCCATGAAGAGTCATCATCATCATCATCATCATCAGCCTGATTATACCCACTGCAGGGCGAAGGCCTCTCCCATATCTCTCCACTTAACCCGGTTCTGTGCTAGCTGCATCCACTTGACCCCTGCGAACTTCTTAATCTCATCCGCCCACCTAACTTTCTGTCGCCCCCTGCTACGCTTTCCTTCCCTTGGAATCCAGTTTGTTACCCTAAGCGACCATCGGTTATCCTCTCTTCGCACTACATGTCCTGCCCATGTCCATTTCTTCTTCTTAATTTCCACTTTAATGTCAGTAACTTGAGTTATTTCTCTGATCCACTCTGCACGTTTCCTATCTCTTAATGTTACCCCTACCATTTTTCGTTCCATAGCCCCCTGGGTTGTCCTCAACTTAAGTAGAACTCTCTTGGTTAGCCTCCACTTTTCAGCGCCATAGGTGAGTACAGGTAAGATGCAACTGTTATATACTTTCCTCTTTAGCGATACCGGTAAGCTGCTAGTCATAACCTGCGAGTGCTTGCCAAATGCGCTCCATCCCAATCTTATTCTTCTTGTTATTTCTTTTTCATGTTCCGGATCTGCGGTTACTACCTGTCCTAAGTAGACATATTCGCCTACTGCTTCCAGCACTTCGCTACCTAATGTAAACTGCTGTTCCTTCCCGAGGCTGTTGAACATTACCTTAGTCTTCTGCATATTGATTTTCAAGCCTACCTTTCTACTTTTCCTGTCTAGGCCATCAATCATTATTTGCAGTTCATCCCCTGAGTTGCTTAGCAAGGCAATGTCATCAGCAAATCGCAGATTACTGAGGTATTCTCCATCTACCATTATCCCTAACTGCTCCCATTCCAAGTCTCTGAATACTTCCTCTAAGCAAGCTGTGAATAGTACTGGGAAGATTGTGTCTCCTTGCCTAACACCTTTCTTTATGGGAATTTTGTTACTTTCTTTATGCAGAACTATGGTTGCTGTGCAGCCACTATATATATCTTCCAGCACTTTCACGTACGGCTTGTCTACCCCCTGATTTCGCAATGCCTGCATGACCGCCGAGGTTTCAACTGAGTCAAATGCTTTTTCGTAATCAATGAATGCTATGTATAAGGGCTGGTTATATTCCCAGCATTTTTCTATCACTTGATTGATGGTATGGATATGATCGATAGTAGAGTACCGTTTCCGAAACCCTGCTTGATCCTTTGCTTGATTGAAGTCTAAGGTTGTCCTGATTCTGTTAGCGATTACCTTAGTAAATATCTTATACGTAACAGACAGTAAGCTGATCGGTCTGTAATTTTTAGGGTCCTTAGAGTCCCCTTTCTTATGAATGAGGATAATGTTTGCATTCTTCCATGGTTCCGGTACCGTCGATGATACCAGGCACTGCGTATACAGGGTGGCCAGTTTTTCTAGCACGATATCCCCCCCCCCCCCCCATCCTTCAGCAAATCTGTAGTTATCTGATCTTCTCCAGCTAATTTGCCCCTTTTCATAGTTTCTAATGCTTTCTATACCTCGTCCTTCGTTACTGATGGAACGTCTGACTGTTTTTCCCTACCGCCCATCTCATTACGGTCGTGACTACTCTGGCTATTGTAGAGATCTGTATAGAACTCCTCGGCTACTTTGACTATCTTATCCATATTAGTGATGACGTTGCCCGCCTTGTCCCTTATCGCATACATCTGGTTTTTGCCTATGCCCAATTTTTTCTTTACCGCTTTAAGGGTTTCCCCGTTCTAAACAGCATGGCCAATTTTCTCCATATTATACTTCCTTATATCGGCCACCTTGCACTTATTGATTAGCGCACATCAGATAGCGGTAAAAAGTAGCAAAGCAGCAAAAGGCTTGATAAGCGTCGCGCCAATATAACACTTCTCCTCTAAAAAGATCAGAAGCTATCATGCGTCAGACGAGCCGGCTTCCGCCCATCACGAGCTTGGTAGCGCTGTTAAACCACCATCGCTTTGTTCAAAGTTGATTCACTTTGGGTGTCACTTGAAACTGGACAACTATCAGTCCGATTCAACACTGGCTAGATTGAGCCTGCTGTCGGAGAACGTTCACTTTCGAGCAGGTTACTTGAAAGGGGTAACGTTCTATTTGCTTTCGTTCAAAACATCAGGCTTCACAAATAAACGTCGCAAATGGTCAGCATGCACAAACCGCCCTGTCCGTCTGCAGCCACAAGGTATGTTATTGCTTATTCTACATTCACGACCTCGCCTGGACGCCGCTTCTTCATCTGCTCCCCACGGCCTGAACGAACATACACTCTATCACAAAAATACAATCGAGGTAACTCCTCGATTATTGCGCTGCGATCATTCCTTTCAGATCTGGCATTTATTGACTCCTGCAGATTAGGTTTCAACAAAGCTAACCTTGTGCGCAACTTGCTCCTTAAGAACACTTCAGCTGGCGTTTGGCTAGCGAATGTATGCGGCTGTGTTCTGTAAGGGAACAAAAATTATCTATCCTGAGCTGCAGTGATAGGGCACATTTATTCCTCTGTTCGTCCAGCAATTGCTTCAACAGCGACTCGTTTACTGTTTGTAAAGCATGTTCTGCCGAGCCGTTCGACGGAGGATCATATGGCGTAGTAAGCATGTGTTTTACCTCGGTAGCCAGAAGAAACTCGAATTATTGCGAAAGCAATACTGCTAGCACTTCGAGCCTTTGGGGTGTCGTGGCGCCTCCATACATGACCTTTCACGTAACCGTGTGGCGTCACGCAAGACTGATAGACGGGGCCCCAGCTCGCGCTATCGGATGGTGGCGGTGAGTCCTTACAGAAGCCGCAGCGGTGACGTCACGCCATTGTTACTTGGCCGTGTGACGTCACGCCAGACCGAGAGACGGAGCCCCAGCTCGCGCCATCGGATGGTGGCGGTGAGTCCTTACAGCATCCGCAGTGGTGACGTCACGGCATTTTTACTTGACCGTGTGACCTCACGCCAGACCGAGAGACGGGGACCTAGCTCGCGCCATCGGATGGCGGCGGCAAGTTCATACACGGCGCTGTGTCGCAGCCGAGAGAGGGCTCTCGCTGTTTGTGACGTCACGCTAGGAGGATAACTGGGGCTGTGGCTCGGCTCCTCGCAGTAGTCGGGGCGCAGCCGCCGGACAAGGCGCAGACAAGGGTATTGCTTTCGCAATCTTCCAGGCTTAACCAAGGTAAGCCTTCAGCCAATTGCTTTTGCACGAAACTGGGACTCGCATTCTTTGACTACCTCTGTCGACAGGCCATGACTTGCGAACAACAAGTGCTCCGATTCGATCACGCTTAGCGCGGCCGTTATTGCCATGATTAATATTTCAAACCACTTGCAGTAGGAATCTACAGCTAAAAATCCTGTTTTCTTTTTCAGCAAAGTCCAGGTGCACCTCCTTCCAACTGCTTAAGCACCATTTCCAAGATGAAAGTAGCGCTAATGATCTCACAGACTTTTAGCTTTGGCAAACTTCACACTGCTTTACACTGTTCAAGGTAGTTGTCAATCTGTGGCCGCCAAACCATTGTCCTCGCAAGTGCTTTCATTTTTCTATTCCCGATGTGTTTCATATGCAAAAAGCACATAACTTCACTTTGAAGCGGCTTTGATGCGACTCCGGTGTTCCACACCAAACAACCACAATCGGCTGAAAGTTCAAATCGCCTAACGACAAAAGGTTGATAAGGTGTGTCAACAGCACGCGGTGATCCGTGCCATATCGTTTCATGAACAGCCCTAAGAACTGGATCTTTCGCAGTTTCACGGGTGATAGTTTCTGCTCTTATGGGGAGTTTACTAGCCGGCGAAAAATACGATTTCTTCTGCCTCGTCACAGGCTTCAGGCAGTGGAAGGCGTGATAAGCCATCTGCATTGATTATCTTGTTTCTGCGTGTGCATAATGCGAAAGTAGTAGTTTGCAAATAATATTCCACAGCGATGTACGTAGACGAGATGCAGCTACTGCACCTGTGTGCTGCTTTGCCTTAAAAATAACGGTGAGCGACTGGTGATCAGTGATCACGTTGAACCCACTGCCATACAGATATTATGAAATTTCTTTACCGGAAAAGCAACAGCAAGAGCGTCTTTTTCCACCTGCGCGTAGTTACGCTCGACAGCAGTCATTGATCGAGATGTGAACGGAATCGGTCGCACTACACTCTCAAACACGTGCGACAGTACCGCGCCTAAGCCATAAGCGGAAGTGTCATATGTCAGCTGTATTTCTTTTACATATAATGCATACCCCGCCGGAGTGGCGCCGTGGCTACGGCGCTCGACTACTGTTCCCAAGGACGCGGGATCGAATCCCGGCCTCGGCGGCCGCTTTTCGATGGCGGCGAAAAGTAAGGCGCCGTGTGCTGTGCGATTTCAGTGCACGTAAAGAACCCCAGGTGGTCGAAATTTCCAGCGTCCTCCACTACGGCGTCTCTCATAGCCTGAGTTGCTTTGGGCCGTTAAACCCCACAAACCAACATATAATACATTTCTAAAACCGCGTCTCCACTAGTCAAATTTTTACAGCGCGTCTCAAAAATGTGTCACACTGGCTCGACCATTCCCATGTACTGCCTTTGCGTAACAGTTGGTGGAGAGGTTCTAGCAAGTTTGCTAAGTCAGGCAACAATTTGGCTTAGTAGTGTACTAGGCCCAAAAAGGCATTTAGCTGAGTCACGTTACTTAGTTTCTGCACCCCTCGAATCGGATTTACTTTTACATGCGCTAGACAAGGCGCCCTGCTGGTCTAGCTCACCTCCCAAGCAACAAACATTGTCTTGGACATATTTGCATTTGCCAGCGTTTACACGAATCCCATGCTTACTGGGCGCTTGTAGCACTTGCTCGGAACAGGGATAGCACATCGTCAGGTCTTTATCTGCTATTAACACATCGTATCGTCCAGGTAGCAGGCAATTCCAAGTATGTTTCATGACACCTGGTCCATCACGGCCTGAAACATTACAAGTGCACTTGCCACTCCATACGGCGGTTGCTAGAACCTGAACAATCCCATGTGCGTGTTCACCATGAGCAATTCTTATGCCTGCTCTTTCAGCTCAAGGTGCAAGTAAACCTTAGACAAATCCAGTAAAGTGACTCCAACCAGTGACGCGAATATCTCCTCTGGCAGTGGCAGTTGATAGCAGTCGTGTTCAATACCCCAATTTGATGTTACCATGCAATCTCTGCATATCCTAATCTGCTTTTCTAGTTTCTGTGGGAAAATAACTAACCGTGTAGCTTACCCACTGCGCCTCACTCTGAACACCAAACCAGCCTTCTCAAGCTCACGCACTTAATTCTCCACCTGTTCGCGCAGTGCATACGCGCTGATGTCCCCTTACGAAAATTGGATGCGCATTGTTTTTAATTTTTATGCCACCAGTTAATCACTGAATAGAACCATAACCTGGCTCAAACATCTCATTGTACAGTCGTTGTAACTTGTTCTCGGCTTTCACTGCTGTCATCTGTCTGCTCTACTGGACGTTATCAACGTTATGTTCCAACTGCTGAACAGCATTGTGCAGGTCAATATTCAGTGCCGTTATCCAATTGCTACCTAAAAGTGCCGGGGTGCGAGCTCCATTTTTTCCATCGGCATGCGAGCTCCAGATCGCAGCCTTGGTTCTGATAAGATACCTTGACGTTTGCTACACCTTTCACTTTGAGTGGAGTACCGTTATACGCGCCTTGACGTATGTCATCTTTCGAACATGGCAGTTTGGAAAACTTTCATCAAAGTTTCTTTCAGACATTATGGCAACAGCGGCTCCCTTGTCAAATTCCATCCGAATCTATTTGCAATTTACTTTAAGCACAATGGGTGGTGAACCATCAACTTCTTTCGTCGGACAAATTGTAAGTAATTCGGTTTCCGCCAAGGGCTCCTCAACTTTGTGCACAAAATTGGTTTTGAATTTTGCACATGACCTTGCTTCGAGCATTTGAAGCGCGCACTTTTGAGAAAAGGGCAACTCACTGACACATGGAGTCCGCCGCTTCTATGACAGACGCGAACACTGCATTGCCCACGTTGCTTCCTTCGGCGGTTTGGGGGTGCGTGCTGCTTGCTGCTAGAGGCCTTTTCCTTTGTCACGTGTTGCCTTTGTGACAGATTCCCGATACCAGTAGATATCCGCAGGGCTGGTCGTTTACCCCTCAGGTAGCATTTCTCGCGTGCCTTTCTGAGCCGTTTCCTTGGCGTGGACAATTTTTAAAACTCACTCCAAAGTGACTTAGTCATCGGACAGGTCAAGAAGACGATAGAGAATATAATCCGCTCGCATTCCAGAAATAAGTCCATCCCGGAGCGCTTCTTCTAAAAAACTTCCAATCGCGTAGACAGTCTCCTCAGCTCGACAATCAGGCTTTCGTGCGAGTCTTGCTTTCCCTGGTTGGATGCCGTTTGGTAACCACTGGCCGTTTTGGTTGATATGGCTTTCGAGAACATCTGTAGCTTCTTTGTACTTGACCTCCGCGTGCTTCTTCATCAGCAGAAGGCCACCCAGAATCACGCAAGCCTTTTCATCTAGCGCAGTTAAGAAGACTTGCTACTTCTTATTTGCACCTACATCGTTGGTGGTTGCGGACAGGTCTCAGCTTTCCGCGTAGACGTCGAAATTGCCAGAGTCCGGGTAGTACTCGCCCAATGATTCCAGGATGATGTTCATCACTGATGTCCCCGCTTGCCGGGGCGTCATCGTCGTTTCCTCAGGCCTGATATTGCCACTATTTTAGCGACTCCATCCTCGCCGCCATGTTGTTCTGAGACACCGTGAAGTCAAGTCTTTATTAAGGCAGCAACACAAACATACAGGCAACAGGGATTCAGTGACTTCGTTACACAAAGAAAGTTTGGGTGCAACCGAGGCATGCTATTGGCTAGCCATACAGCTGTACACGCGAACAGTGACCGCGTGCACTGGATAGTGGCCCACACTAAAAAAACGGCAACAGGCTTAATAAACGTTGCGGCAACAGGCTTAATAAACAACTGCACTTTAAACGCGCTTTCGTGTCTCTCAATCATCTATATATTTTTATTATATGTATTTCGCATATTTTTGTTTAGGACCTTCGAAGTACAGCAGAATGTGTTGTGATGTTTTCAGTTTACAAAACTCAGTCAATGCGAAAAGAAAATCAGTGAGAAGGCTGCGCTATGCTGGCAGGGGATCGTGTCTTGATATAATATCGGGAAGAGACTTAATATTCCTGGCTCTTGGCGTTTATTCTCAGACCGTGGTAGCAATACTTTGTTCAAGTGCACTTAATGGTTGAACAATGCTTTCGATGCGCACTTTATAACAATAACGTAGCATTTAGGTTTTTATAGGGATTGTATTTCTTCACATACGGACATTACGCATGGTTCGTATGTATTCGAGGGAGGGTTCAAATGTTTCGGCGTACAGACTACTTATGAGGTTCAATATACACCAGATGCGAGACGCAGTTCCAGGTTTTGCACTAGGTCAAGTCGTTTTAAGTGTGATGGCCTTCAAGATCCGCACCGTACATAACTATAACTTAAAAAAAGACCGCATCACAGAGCGATAAATGAGCAAAAAGCAAGTTTCATTTGACCCTCAACATTTTCGGAAAAGAACTCTCCCCATATAGATTTGGAAGCTTTTTTTTTAACAGTGAGGCAAGGATGAGTTTCAAGTCATCGGTTATCTCCAAAATGTGCTTTCATTTTTTACTTGTAATTCAGTTTCATTTAGTTCCAGGGTAGGGTTGGTCGATGTGCCGCGTTTTATTGAGAGCATAAGAGTCACTGGTTTTTGTTGGTAAAATTGAAATGTTACATATTTTTGTCTTTCCGTATCGCTGTATTATTTATTGTTAGCTGCACTTGCTCCTGAGGCATTGATATGATGGTGGACGTGCAGGATATTTGAAGATCGGAAGACAGGCTAAATCCATAACAGATTTTGATACTTTGAAAATGGAAATCATCTTACTAGAAAAAGCACATTTGCTTAAAATATGCCCTTGAGGAACTTTATTTTCTGGAGTAAAGAGATTTTACTCTGTAGTACCAAGTTGCACCCGATATGTACATACAACGGTTGTGCAGAAGATCGTTCAGAACTTTAAGTATTCTGCCACAGTTGCATAGGTCGGCTAGGTTGCGCAGGATCCGGAACCTCTAAGGTTGTATCGAATGCTTTTTCTATGCGAAAGAAAATGGCAAGATAGTTTTACTTATGTATAAACATTTCACAGATTGTGTTTCATGATGAACTAGGCGGTCTATTCTTGGGAATAGTAAGGTTTAAAGTTGGGCGAGGAGAGATGAACCTTGTTCATATTGACGGTAGCGCAAAAAACGAGGACCAAGGAGTAGAACGACACAACACGCGCTCGTGTTGTGTCCTTCTAATCCTTGGTCCTCGTTTTTTGCGCTACCTTCAGTATGAGGTTTTGAGAATACTTTCTTAATTTAACATTAATGGAGGCCCGGAGTTCACTGGGCCGGAGAGTAAGCATAAATCTGACATAACGACATTCATCTGACATTCAGGCTACATGGCACAGGCTACGCACCGAGCGCATTCGATGGTTTTTTTTAGGCTGACTTGGCTATAGTCAATTGTCTTCTTGCTTGCGACTGCGTTCTTTCGGTTTCGGGTTCGCACAAACGTTCACTGAAAATAACACAATTCCCAAGCGAAAACTCTTCTACGCCAGGTACAACCAAGTTTCGTCTCAATATACACGCTTGAAATTCCGGCCCTGCAAGGTCACCCACCCCACACGCCCCCAAGACTATTCAGTTCAGTTCAGGCGTTCAGTCGTGTCCGACTCTTCGCGACCCTATGGACCATGTCACGCCACGCTTTCCGGTCTCTCACTATCTTCTTAACATCACATAGCTTCATCTGCAATGCCTCGAGAATGCCATCTAACCATCGCGTTCGCTGCCTACCCCTTCTCCGGCGACCCTCAACCTTTCCCAACATCAAATCTTTCTCCAGCGACTCCTCTCTTCTCATCAGATGACCAAAGTAGCTGAGCTTTAACTTTAGAATTTGACCCTCCACTGAGCAGTCAGGGTTTATGGTCGACAATATCGACTGATTTGATCTTCTGGCAGTCCAAGGAACTCTTAAGAGTCTTCGCCAGCACCACAATTCAAACGCGTCAATTCTTCGGCGGTCAGCCTTTTTCGCAGTCCAACTCTCGCATCCATACATCACAACTGGAAAGACCATAGCACGGGTTATACGGATCTTGGTTGGCAGACTAATGTCTCTGCTCTTTACTAGGCGGTCAAGGCTAACCATTGCTCTCTTTCCCAGAAGCAGGCGTCTCCTAATTTCATGGCTGCAGTCTCCTTCCGAGGTAATCTTGGCGCCCAAGAACAGAAAATCTGTCACAGCTTCCACTTCTTGTCCATTGATGCTCCAGGACTTGATAGGGCAAGACGCCATGATCTTCGTCTTTTTAATGTTCAGTTTAAACCCAAACTTCTCACTCTCTTCTTGTACACGCATCAGAAGTCGCTTGAGTTCCACTTCACTTTCTGCCATTAAAG
Organism: Amblyomma maculatum; assembly: GCF_055883805.1. NCBI lineage: Eukaryota > Metazoa > Arthropoda > Arachnida > Ixodida > Ixodidae > Amblyomma > Amblyomma maculatum. The sequence goes on from NC_139352.1 coordinate 41,666,184, forward strand.
TGGTATCATCCGCATATCTAAGGTTGTTGATACGTTTTCCAGCAATCTTCACTCCAGCTGAAGACTCGTCCAGACCGGCCTTCCTCATGATGCACTCTGCATATAGGTTAAATAGGCAGGGCGACAGTATGCAGCCTTGCCTCACCCCTTTCTCAATCGGAAACCAATCAGTAAGACCATGCCCAGTTCTGACTGTGGCCCCTTGCCCTTCATAAAGGTTCCTGAGGAGACAGATGAGGTGAATTGGAACTCCCATCTCTTGGAGAGCTTGCCACAATCTGCTGTGATCTACGCAGTCAAACGCTTTCGCATAATCAATAAAGCAGAAGTAAATGGGTTTCTGGAACTCTCTTGCTTTTTCCATGATCCAGCGAAGGTTGGCAATTTGGTCTCTAGTTCCTCTGCCCTTGCGAAACCCAGCTTGCACGTCCGGAAGCTCCCGCTCCACATACTGCTGCAGCCTACCTTGCAGGATTTTTAACATCACCTTGCTAGCATGCGAAATAAGCACGATCGCGCGGTAGTTGGAAAAATCTTTGGCACTGCCTTTCTTTGGAATGGGGATGTAAACTGACCTCCTCCAATCCTGTGGCCACTGCAGGCTTGCCCAAATCTTTTGACATAATGTATGCAGTGTGTTAACAGCGTCGTGGTTGAGGTTTTGAAGCAACTCAGCTGGAATACCATCAATTCCGCTAGCTTTGTTCTTAGCAAGGCTGGCTAAGGCCCATTCAACTTCACTCTTCAGGATGCCCGGCTCGAGATCAGTAATCACAACCGCCCTATGTTGGGTTTGCACATCCGGGTCCTTCTTGTACAGTTCTTCTGTGTATTCCTGCCACCTCTTCTTTATCTCTGAGGCTTCAGTGAGGTCCTTGCCTCGTTTGTCCTTTATCACGCCCAGCTTAGCACAGAAGCTTCCTTTGATATCTTTGATTGTCTTATACAGAGCTCTTGTGTTCCTTAATTGGCTGTTGTCCTCAACTGCTTGACACTGTATGTTCAGGAAGGCATTCTTATCTCTCCTTGCTATTTTCTGAAAATCCGCATTGAGAGCCTTGTATCTTTCTCTTTCCCCCATACCTTTTGCCATCCTCCTTTCCTCAGCTATTTGCAAAGCCTCTTCAGATAACCAGTTTGCTTTTTTGCATTTCTTTTGCTTTGGAACTACCTTAGTAGCAACTTCTTGTATTATATCACGAACATCATTCCACATCTCTTCGGGCTCTTTGTCTTCTAGATCTAATTCTTGAAATCGATTCCTCACTTCCACAGCATATTCTAATGGAATCTGATCCAGATCATACCTGAAAGGCCTTCTAGTTTTCTGCGTTTTCCTCAATTGAAGCTTAATTTTGGCAACAAGAAGCTGATGATCGATGCCACAATCGGCCCCAGGCCTTGTTTTTACTGCTTGTATAGCGCTTCTTCATCTCTGCCGGCAAATAATATAATCGATCTGATTCCTGTACAGACCGTCCGGTGAAATCGATGTGTACAGGCGCCTCTTGTGCTGTTGAAAATGAGTATTCGCTATGGTCAGGTTGTTTTCTTGACAGAACTCTACTAGCCTCTGCCCAGCTTCATTTGGCTCACCAAGACCGAACTTGCCTGTAATTCCGGATATTTCTTCACTCCCGACCTTAGCATTCCAGTCTCCTATGAGAAAAACGACGTCTGATGATGGGGTGCGGTCTAAAAGGCATTGTAGGTCCGCATAAAATCTCTCAACGTCAGCTTCTTCAGCAGCAGTGGTCGGTGCATAGACTTGGATAACTGTTATGTTGAAAGGGTGACCTTGGATCCGAAGTGAAAGCATTCGGTCGTTTTTGGGGTTGTACCCTAGCACTGCTTTGCCCATTCTTCTGTTTACTATGAGAGCGACCCCATTCCTTCTCTTGGATTCGTGCCCAAGACTATTAGTGGATGGTTTTATGAAGCATGACCATGCATGAAACTGGTACCTAACCATGATGGCATTTGATCCTTATTTTGGCATTTAGTCATAAGGGCTAATTTTAGTACAAGAGAAGTGTCATTTTGCCTAAGAGGAACTGTTCATCCAGGGCCATGATAAGGCAAGAAAGGTTAGACTTTTTCCAGATCCATCGAAAAGTGCCTCGGTCGCACAAATATCGAAGCCTACTAGTAAGCAATCTGAGCTCAGATTTCTTAGACTTTGCACTCATTAACGGTGATTTGATAAGAACTTCTAGCGCATCGCTGAACTTTGTCTTAGCTTACAAAGGCGAACGTCTGATTTACAAGGAAAGTACCACTTCAAAGAAAATAAGTTGTTATTGCTTACACCTCCCTCTAGCGCAGTTTACTTTGCTGAAAACACTAAGAGTGAAATTTATACCGTCGTTAGCACACCGGGACAAGAAGGCATGCTGCCTCATTGATGTAGCCTGCGTTTTCAAGCATATGACACCGCCGTGATCTCCAGTACGGGGATAAGGGAATGGCTGCGTACGAGTATGCAAGGAAGTGACGTGCACTAGAGGTCGAATAACAGTGAAGGAGTACACAGTCACAGTACCCAGCATGAACACCACTTGGCTATCCAGTTTGCCCTTACGTGCACAGAAAAGTCAGCCCTGCTCGCAAGATGACGCTAGTTGCAGGTGCAGTGTCGGTCAAAGTAGAGTGCGGTTCGACGAGCGCCCGAGCTCTGAGAGGGAACCAGAGTGGTCAGGAGGGCCCATGTAGAATCCTTGGAGCCTCAACTGAGGAGTGAGGAGGCTGCGCTTTAGCAGTAGGCCTCCACGTCGACAGGATGAGGCGGATGCGAACCGCGGTCGAGAAAGCGATGCGGTGGTTGACGCTAGAAGACCCGCCAGAGCGAAGGCTTGTCGAGGCCCACGTGCACGAGGATGACGAGAATGCTGGCCGCAGCCAACAGCAATGGGTGACGCTTAGTTACCGCTAGGAAGGTGGCGCGTCGGAGGCCTATGAAAGTAAAGGTCCGCAGGAGGGACTGGCCGAGGCCGGCGGGACAGGTGAGCTTGGAGTCGGCCGCCACATGAAACTCGGAATCCACTGAAGCAGGGGGGAGAGCCTCTGGCGATGCATTGGCAACGGCTGTTCACAGGATCGCGGGTAGGGGGGCCGGGGCGGCAGGGGTGTGTCACTCACGGAGCAGAAGCACAAAGTGCTGGCAAGAGCCAGCGTGAAGGGGCAACGAAGGCCAGGAGGTTGCGCCACAGTAGGTCGGGGCACAGGAAGGACTGCGCTTCAAGAAGCAGCGAGTAGTAGGCATCATGGTGACGCAGGGAGGCAGCACAGGAGCTGAAGCACGAGCGGCGAGAGCGGGCGCACGCCAGCTCGCCGGAGCGAGCACCACGTACACCCGCACCCACGAGCGTTGAGAGGCGACTCTAGGAACTAGTCCACAGAGGCACAAGAGAGAGCGAACGCGTGCGTCCGCTCTCTTGAATGGTTTATGCAACACCAACACGCAGACTCCTAACAAGAGCGCCTCATTCATTTAAGGACACGTCGTCCTTACCGTTAGGGTGCCGCGTTGTCATCGACGCACGCTTGATACCATATTCCTCTACTTCCTCCCTGACAGAGATTCTGGGTTCGTTGTGATTTATTTACATGCTGTTGAAGACGGAAAGTGGCTAGATAGGCAGCTCGCAAAGTTATGCATCGCTAGAGTGGTCAAAGGCTGCTGTTTCACTATCGGCTGTCGCCAAGCTACTAGCGGCCGTTGTATGTTCGCCTCGCTTTGATGTTACATTATGAAGGGCTGCTTCAGTAAGGAAATGCCCATGAACTACAAAGGACACTACATTGTCACCAAGTCTTTATAATTTCAAAACTAATCCGGCAATTCTCTAAAATTATTGTTAAGGATAAGCTGCCAAGATTTGCCCTTAGATTTGCTCGTTAGGTAATGAACTCTTGAGAGTTCTAGAACTTGTGCCTATATTTAGTATTAACTCATCTTCCGCCTTCATGAGAGTCTGTTATTTCAGTCGTCTTACGGGTTGTTGAAATAGTAGGATTCCTAATCTGAGCTTATTTTTCGCGAATTAAATGGCTGACGTTTACAAATCCCTGCAACTTAACAGGCGGCTGATACTTGCCGTTATAACCAAAAGTAATCCTGCAAGGGGATGTTTTACTTGTATTTCATGTAGCACTTAGGAGCTCCTGATCTAAATCTGTGTGAGAATATTATAAGAATGTTAGTCGCTTTTTAGTACCTTTCTGTCTTCGTGGGCGCCGAATTGACTACACTTTATGGCTGAAAAAAGTACTTCGCAGAAACGGTAGAATGGGTGAAATAATACCGTACCCAAGTGTTTTTTTCTAGCTCTGTATTTGCGCATTCAGGCACTCATTTAAAATGCAAGCTTTTGACATGCTATAATGACGCGCATACTGTGACACAGAATTTTACATTCCAAGAATATGGTACGCGCACTGTTCGCGCCGTGAAAGCCCTGAACTTTGTGCAGAAGCGACGTCGATTGTACTTCTTCGAAATTTATACTCTAACGCTTTCTTTACCTCTCCACTGTCAAGCATCGCATATACGGCTGAAACGCTGTTGAGGAGACGAACATTTTCGTCTCCTGTACATAACAACATTTATTAATTTATTATTGTGCCAGCATTTCTGTTACGTTCTTGAACGTCCCACATATGGCGAAGGCCCATTGACATCCCGTCCGAAACCCGGTGGCATCGGGCGGCTAGGGTCGAGGCACATTCCGAATTGGTGGTCACCTCTCTCGGGCACACATGAACAACCAATCGGGCAGTAAAGGTCTCCTTGCTCAAGTCTGCACTGTTTTGGGAATAAGAAATAGACCAATGCGCGATAAGCTGATAAGATTGCCTGCGACATAAGCCAAGAATGTAAAGAGCAAGAATCAACAATACGGTTATAAATTAAAAGGTTTTAAATACGAATTCAACGGTTGGAATTATGTACCATTAGAAAAAATTATTACAGGGTACATTTCAGCTACGCCTTTAACACACGCCCCGATAGCGTTAAGTTGCTAAGCTATCACGTTATACAACTACATGTCGTCGACAACCTTTGGACATCCTCTGGACATTCTTCGTAGAACTACGTACTAAACGGAACTACTATTTCCTCGGTATCTTTTTTGAAATATTTAGGTGTCATAATTTCCAGTGTCTTATATGGCATTCTCCCGTTACATCCGTTACTAACGATGCTAACCGCACACTTGGCTTTCTTCGGCGTAACTTAGCTCAGGCACCTTTGCCTGTTAAACATCTAGCTTATGTGACTCTTGTAAGACCCAAATTGGAGTACGCATGCGCATTGTGGGACCCGCATCTTCAAAACCTGACATCTACAATTGAATTAACACAAAACCGTGCAGCTAGATTTATCTTCTGTGACTATTCTCGCAATCATAGCGCCACTAATCTAAAAGCTAATGCCGGTCTCTCAAGCTTGCAAGCACGGCGTAAAACATGTAGACTCGTTTATTTCATAAATTTTATCATGCTTTATAACCTAGCACAGCAGTCATCATGCCGATTCATTGGACACCCTGTCGCATCAGCCACACCTTGGCCGTTTATTCGCCCCATGCCCGAACGACAACGTACCTCAACTCATTTTTTGTAAGCCATCGACTGGAACGACCTTCCCGCTGACATCGTCGCTCACTCTAATACCTTTGTTAGACTGACAGAGTTAACTGCGGTTACCGAACTGAACTGTGGTTATCTCAAATCGCCGTTCATCGTTGTTACTCAGCACTCCGGAGTCCTCGGTTATAGGTAGCCTTACTCGGTTATGGCCTTGGGTGGAAAAGACGAACTGAAGCAACAATTCGGTGGAAGGAAATTCTGTACGCAAATATGTGCGTTATTTAGACGATATTTGTTATGAAACATGATATCGATGAGAAGTATGTTTTATGTCGAAAAATTATTGCTTGGTAAAGTTTGTAACACGGGCGCGGACGCTGTCGGCGCGCTGCCTCCCTCCATGGACGCCGCCATCTTCTCGGTTAACGACGCGAAACCGAGGTCGCCAAGCTCGGTTCTCGATAACCACGGTTAGTGGCGTAACCAAGGTTTGGTCCGCCGTGTAATATGGGCTAACTACGGTTTCGCTTAACCGCGGTTAGCATAACCGCGGTTAACTCTGCTCGTGTAACAAGGGTATAACCCAAGCCATTTCAGAACCGCCATTGAAAAGGTTTTTAATCGCGATAATACTGTCAAGCCTACCCCTCATGTAAAACCCCGCACTCCTGGGGTTATTGAGGTATTAGAAACAAACAAACAAACAAACAAAAAATAATAATAAAAAAATAAAAATAAATAAATATAAAGCCCCGCTATAAGCAAGTATAAACATGTGTTTGTGTGGCTTTGGATTAAAATGCCTGACAGGGCATCCAAGGTCACTGGAGGACTTATTATTTTGCCACCTTCCCACTTCCAAGGAGCATCTGGATTAGGCAGCTCCACCCAGATTGCTGGTATCATTCTATCTCGTTAGATCGCACAACCATTGAATTCTCTAGCAATGTCAGATGTCCCCTGCCAGTTCAGTGCCTATAATTGTTCGCTCACTACGACGACGCCAACACTGACACCGGCATAGAAAAGCCTGAGGTTTTTCTTGAGAACAAGAATATATTTTGAGCCTACCCTTCTTGCACAATGTTCATGTCCATGAAATATGGGACCTCCGTAGCCGGCCCTGAAATGTTATGAGATCAAAACTGGAGCAGCAAGAAAAGGTTAAATCCTAGGAAGCTTTTGAAAACATCAACTATTTGTAGCCCATAAATTGTAAAAAAAAACTGCAAAACTCTTAAAACGCTGCAGCATAATGCAAATGAACGATTCCAGCACGAGGTAGAAAGCAACGTTAGTTAGTGGACAATAACCATGGAGTCATCAGAATCGGTCGATATTATTGTCTGAAGGGTTCTTTTGAGGGGCCACTTCAGCTTTTCGAACCGAGAACTATGCTATTTCAAGCACCAGCTGAGGTCAACCTAGGTACGTCTGTCAACGAGCCTGAGGTCACAGTGTGGCTATGTAGCTTAACCATGGTGCCATCTAAGGTGTACAACAACTAAACTTTTGATGACAGATACAGCATCCTGTGTTTTGTCTTCACTCAAAACGGCGTTTCCACTTCACTTAATTTGGTTTAGCAGGGTTAAAAATCCACGAATTTTCATTAAGGAGAAAACATTTATAGGCTAATGAGTGTTCGTCCGTCTGTACCTCTGGCCGTCTGCTGGTGTCGCACTCAACCTGTCGCCAAATAAAGCCATTACCCGCCAACGAGTGATGTTCTGTTTAACCTTTAAGAAAAAAAAAATGATCCTCCACAGAAAATCGAACACCTACTCCTCCGATCACCAGACGAAATCCTTAACCAATTACGCCACGCCGGGCACGAGCAACATATCATGGCTCCCCTTGTATAGCGTTCATGCCGTCTCCATCGAGACGTAGGGGCGCAACGAGGACACCTTAAGCCAGAGCCACGTAAACTACCTTGTCTAGGTGGCTTTGCTTCACACCGGTCTCCAGGAGGGTGCGTGGCTCACGCCACCTACCCTAGCCACAGAAAACAAGCGCCTCAACTAGCATGCGCCATTGCCATCTAGTGCGGCTGCTGACCGCTAATTCAGCACGGAAGAACTACTGCGTGATCGTCAAGGTTCTGGTAAATAAACGCTTCAGTAGAATCAGCCACAAGATGTTTGTCTTATTGCTTATAAAGGATCTTAACAACATCAATAATATTTCTTTGCCTGGTGATCCATTATATTTAACATTATGAGCAGAGCGAGCCTAAAATGTCCAGATTCGGGCCTCAGTGCTCATAGCATAGCTGATTATGCATTTAGAAGTTTCGTGCATAAATGGTCGTTCAGAGTAAAGTAAAAGCGGTTTACCGCTGAAAAGTCGATAACAGCTAGGTCTTGGCGAAAGCTTGTAATTATCAGACAGTACTTAGAATCTTTGTGGCAATGCTGTCGGACCTCATAAACTCAGGCTGTGAGGCAAGTGCTCAAAGCACTATGACTCCGAAAAACATTTCATATAGCCCGAGTCGAATCGGAAGAGTGCTTTATGGCCTCTGGAAATCTGACGTTATCTTTGCAATAACGTGTGCACAGAACATCATACTGCTGCAGGAGCTCAGCGAAATGTGCATTCGTTGTACTTTCGTTAAATGCACGAAGTTATATATGTCTTGCTCATAACTCAACAGGTAATACTTACTCAACAATCATGGCACACAGCAGTACACAAATTGAGCAGAGTGTACCAAAGTTCATCTCCGTGCAATCAGCGACGCTATTGACGGCGAGAAAGCAATGTGCAGATGCGGCCGCAAGGAAGAGATACGCAAGAATAAATAATTTGCTTTAAATACCTTGGCAACAGCATCGCAACCTCAAATGCATTGGAAAGAAAACAAAGCGGAAAGGCACTCAAGGGAGGCAGGAATGGGTAAGCAGTAATTTTATTGTTACAAAAAATGTCGAAATCTATCCTCAGCACGTATGCCTCGATTTCATCTTTCTGTTATAAGCACTGGTAATTCGGAAAACCTTAAAATATCTAACAGGGTTCACATATATTCGCAAATTGTTGTGCACAGCAGAGTGCAGTTATTAGTGAACGAAATATTCAATGTTACTATTTTCAACACTCCTGCGAACAAAGCAAATTCCAATCGCGAAGTACAGCCTCTATATGTGAAGGGCGCGCATTATTATTGAAATAAATGGCTCTTTAGCTAGAAATTTTGGAAAGCAGCGATAACATCCTATTATCTACGCTATGCCTGAAAATCGGGAATAATTTTTCAAGAGCAGGAAAAAAAAAAGGCAAAAATGACAAGACTAATGAAATGATCAGACTTAATGAACAGTGGCCTTGAAACACATGTTTTTATCCTCTAACGCTGTCGAATGTCGAGGAGGACTAAAATAATAGGAAACGTTACGAGTAGCTTTTCTTGATTGTAGGAAACCTATTAGTTTGCACATATTTCTTTCTTGGCGCATTCTTTTGATGAAATGAATAAAATACGTGTTTTGTCTGAGACTATAAAGGCAAGTTTACAGGAATTATTGAATATAAAGTGAACATTTGTCTTCCTACCTTCAAAAAACAATATGTGGTAACTTGTAACCTTGCAACGCTTTGAGCTTTTCGCTTGATCCTTTTATGTTATAGCAGGGAAACATCTCGATATAAAAACCTACCCAAGATCTCAGTCATTTCTTCAAAATGAGCAAATTATACTTGCAGCGTTGTATTGGTTGTTTACGATTCCCAAAATTGCGATAGTAGTGGAAAAAGGTTGAGTGCAAAAATATACGGAAGAAATTTGGTGTTTTGTTTGTCATCTACAAGGGAGTGCAAAATTAAATAGTTTTCGGTATAGGAGCCTGAGAACATAATTTTGGGCTACTGCATACACTATAAATTCAAGAGAAATATTTTCCTGCATATTAAACTTGTATACTTCTGCTCGTTCTATGAATTACGTATTCGAGAGCGTGTGCTCCAAACGTAAGCGGGCTATGTAGTACTTAGGTACAGCATAATTCAATTCGGTGATGAAATGTAGAGCTCAAAGCAAATGCATTTATTTCTCTAATTGAATGGTCCGTATGGTTTTCGATAGTTCGAAAATTCCTAATTTACATTCCCATTGTTTTGTAATGCCAGCGTATTCTAGGTTTTTATAAAACCTATGCTAGTGTGAAACTTTAAGGCATATCGCCTATTCACGGGTGCCTTTAGAGGCAATAATTTTGTTTCTCGTGGCCACATTTTTGGTAGTTGCGCTCGGTAGGGTATAGACAATGGAGCCGCGTGAGCCACGTTTTGTTAGGCAACAACTGTATGGACCCGAAGCCGAAGTCAGTGGACAATTCAAATCTCACGCCTTCCCCCATGGAAGTATGCGTATCGGTGGCATCGAAAATGACTGCGGTGAAATACGAAAAACAAGGTGCCAAATACACACGAAGTAAAAAATGGTGCGTCACGAAAAAAAAAAAATAAAACCTGCTGCGACACGACCAGCTGTGGTATGATGAAAATTATCGGCTCACTAAATTCCGAATAAGGGATACAACGACGTGTCTTCACATATTTTACCATGTTAATCAATGCAGGATAATGTTTTTCTCGAAATTCATTTTTTTATTAATTTGGAAGGTAAATACATTCGTGATATATGCTGGTGCATTTAATAGCAAGAAAAATATGTAAAATAAGTCTTAAGTACAAATACGACATGAAAACGCGCCTAGAAGTCTAGCTATAATTTTCGGCTTTCTATGTGCACGGTCAGGAATGTATAATTTGATGTTTAGAAAAAAAAGGTCTTCGGCATCGAGGCGCCTTGCTTCTGTTTCGTGATGGGAATTAGAAAGGCGCGTTGGGGTTCTGATTCTCTTTTCGTGTTTGATGATAGAGATTACATACCGCTCTCTGTTTGGAGAGTACGGTAAATGTTCTTTTGCTCAAAGGCGAAATGTTCGTTGTTATGCTTTCTAAGCACTTTAACTTCGCCTTTAGAGGCATAATGCCGCAGCGTTAATCACGCACTGAAGTAGGGCGAAATGTTGGTCATGTTGAAAATATTCACAATGGAAACTAAAGCACAAAAGAAAAGACGGGCACACTAAAGGAAGAGACTGCACAGGACATACGCTTAATGGCAACAAAAACGTTTTATTCCGCGCTCAGAATACGTGGGATTCACGAAAACCACAGAACGAAAAAGGAACACCAAGTAACGAGACAGAAAAGATGATAAGCTGTTATTATCTAAAAAGTCACGTTCTTTCTCAGTTAGCAGAACAGATGGATCGCTAATACATGCTTCAGTCGTAGCGTTATGGTACGCTTCCGTGATCTCTCTTGGGCTCTGGTCGAGATAAACCAAGAATATTGTAGTTTGCTCCAGTTGAGCTTGGCAGGGATTCATCTTGCTCGAGGTGCTTTTTAAGATGGCGTGCAAGGTGCGTGCCCGTTCCATTTTCTAATGACCTGCGCTGTTCAGCGAGGCGCGTGTTAGTGCAGCGACGTGTGTGGCCGATGTACACAGCCCGGCATATTACGGGGATCAAGTATACACAACATAACCTTGGCAGTCGATAAAACAATTTGCACGCCTAATGCCACACTTCTTGCGCGCACAAATATTTTGTTGTTCGGTGTTATGTTCTGCACGACAAATTCTGGTGAGCCCCGCCGGGGTGGCACAGTGGTTACGGCACTGGACTAATGTTCCCAAGGACGCGAGATCGAATCCTGGCCTCGGCGGCCGCTTTTCGTTGGAGCCGAACAGCACAGTGCCCGTGTGCTGTGCGATGTGAGTGCACGTTAAAGAACCCCAGGTAGTCGAAATTTCCGGAGTCCTCCACTACGGCGTCTCTCATAGCCTGAGTCGCTTTGGGACGTTAAACCCCACAAACCAACCAACCAAATTGTAGTGAGCTTGTTTTGCGCTGAAAAAACAACGTCGGCGTTATGACGTGCCGCGTCATTTTTTAGCGTAAAAGATGTGAGATGAATATAGGAAAGAATAGCCATCCCATTGTGTGCCTCTGCTTAGATAAGTCGTTATTGTTTTTTATTTTTTTTTTAAATATTTTGGAATTCACAGGTAAAGACATAGTAAGGATAGCCAGTGGTTACCAGCAGGGTGACTGAGCCTCTAGGCTGTCTTTCACCATGTCATGGCAAGTCTTTAAATATTCATCGACTACATCAACATTCGCAGCTAGGAAAGGGTCAGAAATAGATAGTGTTGACAGCTGCTTTTGCATGTAGGGATATTCAACCTTTTGCCAAGAATTCCTTTCAGTCCCAATGCAGCGAAAAGGAATCTCTAATTTACGTGTCTTGACGGAAAAAAATACTTGCAGACTTTCCCCGGGGCGCTTGTGCTGTATGGTCTCTTCCTTCATTGTGCTCTTTTTTTTGCGCTTTCATTTTTGTTATGCTTAATCCCGCACGTTTGCAGCCATTCATGCCGATGCTCGTCTACGCATACCAACTTTGCAACTTAATTGTTTACTCAACCCTTAACGTGTACTTTCTGATTTGGCTTGTATTCATTAGTGATTATGATGATGATTATGATTTGCCCTGTATTCATCAGTGTACAGGTCTGACTGCCAGGTTATGAGAGAGAGCACATGCTTTAAACAACCCGTGCGGACGGGTGTGCAAGAGAAAGGAGTGTGTGCCTGGATAGTATCCAAGGTTCGCCTTAAGTTCGGTTCGCTTCTCAAACCTGTGACCTATGTTAGCAGCCTATGCCAAGTTAAGCGCTTTCGTGACATCTCACTATCAACTGGCTGCATGGCCACCAACCAAATAAAACTAGCCGGAGGCACGTTGTTACTCTATGGGATCCGTGTATGAATAGGAATCCAAGGGTCCCGTGCTCGGTTACTATCTTACCATAAGTAGAAGTCTCGGCGCATCCTGTGTGTCATACGTTCACACAATGTGAAGTGAAGCCATGTAATATGAAAAATACAAACTTTCATAGGCCTTAACATTGCCCGTTGGGCGAGTTGGAAGTTCATCTTAATGTAGGGATTTTATAGTCCAAACATAGACAATTGTGCGTGTGTCTCGCCTTTCTTGTCCTTGTCTATGTTTTGTTATAAAGTTCTTTCATAGGCATTTTCTTGTTTCCTCGCAATGCAAAATGCAATCCAAAATGCAAGAAAGTCTGAATGATCAAGTTTTGAGGCTCGTTGCAGCAGGGTTCCTAGACCGGTCATCCTCAACTGTAGCTGTAGCTGAGGTCATCCTGCCAAAAAAAAAGAAAGGCACCAGCAAAAAAGAAAAACGGCTGAGCCCCTTTCTTCCAAGGCAGTGCCATATGTACACCGTTTATTCCACAACATTAAAAAAAGCGGGCAAGCACAATGTGCCCCTGGTGTTTACTGCTCGTAACAAGCTCTCGAAGTCTTGCCTATATGCATCACTGGGTGTACTGGCGGGATTTGCAACAAACAACATGGGTTCCCATATGCGAACTGTGTGGTAGGAGTGGTGTTCCGCGCACATTCCCTTCTCATGTGGGGCTTCTCCACCCTTATCGCTATTCTCACCAATCCTCCTGTGTTGGCCCATTTCAACCCGTCTGCCCCAACGGAACTTCGCACCGACGCCAGTGGTCACGGGATTGGTGCCATTCTTGCACAGCGACAACGCGGCCAACATTGCGTTATTGCCTGTCAGTCGTCTCCTGTCACCAGCAGAACAAAACTATTCTATTACGGAACGGGAGTGCCTGGCTCTCGTTTGGGCCGTTGGAAAATTCAGACCCTACTTGTTTGGCCGACTCTTCACTGTAATTACCGATCACCACGCCTTATGTTGGCTCTCTTCCCTCAAGGATCCTGCTGGCCGCCTCGGCCGCTGGGCACTGCGCTGGCAGGAGTATACCTTTTCTGTTGTATACAAATCAGGTCGGCTCCACCAGGATGCAGACTGTCTGTCCCGTTATCCCGTCGATCCCCCTTCCTCTACTGACCATTAGTCGGACCCCTGTGTCTTCTCTATATCGTACTTTTCCCAAATAGCTGACGACCAGCGGTTTGACCCAACCCTCAGTTCTCTTATCGACCGCCTCGGCACACACAGCCGTGACTCCTCCCTCGCCCTGTCCTTCCTTCATGGGAATACGCTATACCGCCGCAACATGCGGCCTGATGGCGCTGAGCACTTGCTGGTCGTTCCCCAACACCTACGCTCTGCCGTTCTCGGACGAATGCAGACACCCCTACAGCTGGTCATCTTGGCTTCTCACGCACATATGACCGCGTGCTTCCGGCGTTTCTTCTGGCCTGGACTCTACCACTCTGTCCAACGTTATGTAGCCGCTTGCGACCTCTGTCAACGCCGGAAGAAACCCTCTGTGCTGCCACCTGGACACCTGCAGCCGATTGCTATCCCGACTGAGCCATTTTCTCGTGTTGGCCTTGACCTCCTAGGGCCCTTCCCCGAGTCCTTGTCAGGAAACAAATGGATCGCTGTGGCCACCGATTATGCCACGCGGTACGTGATCACTCTCGCCATTCCAACCAGCTGCGCCGCAGACGTTGCTGACTTCCATTTGTACGACGTCATAATACACCATGGTGCTCCCCGTCAACTACTTACCGACCATGGCCGCTGTTTCCTTTCCCGAGTTGTTGAGGAAATACTTCGTTCTTGCTCCGTTCGGCACAAGTTCACCACTGCGTATCACCCTCAGACGAACGGCCTTACGGAGCGTCTTAACCGCACACTCACCGATATGCTCGCAATGTACGTATCCGACAGTCATCGCGACTTGGATATTAGTCTGCCATTTGTCCCCTTTGCATATAACTCTTCGCGTCATGACACTGCTGGGTACTCTCCATTCTATCTTCTCTTTGGAAGAGACCCCTTACTGCCTTTCGACACTTTGCTTCCCGCCGCTGGCCCCGTCACAACCTATGCTCGCGATACCATCGCCCGAGCCGACGCTGCTCGCCAGATTGCTCGTAACAATCTCACCATCTCTCAAGAAGCTCAAAAACGCCGCTACGACGCTCACCACCGCGATGTGCACTACCCTCCCGGATCTCTGGTGTTGCTCTGGCTTCCGTGCCGTTGTGTGGGGTTGTGTCAAAAACTTCTGCCCCACTACACAGGTCCTTACCGTGTACAACGCCCAGTGACCGACGTGACCTATGAGATTTCACCGCTCCACACAAAGTCAGCGACTGCTACACCCACTTCCGAAATCGTACATGTCGCCCGCCTAAAGCCATATTACTCCCCCTCCACATCGCACGCCTAATACGCACCGGGACGTTGCCTTTTGCCGAGGGGGGTAGTGTTACCTGGAAACGCGGGACCAAAGTAATGCGCTCACTGACGAAGACGATGACCGAGGAACACGGGCACGACAAAGCGTTGAGAAAGAGGACGACACTGACAGAGTGGACACTGCACGGCTACTGAAGTCTCAGCGTCGAGTTCAGCCCATCACTGTGCTGTTACATTAAGTACATCCCCGTAACAATATGTTCGACAAACTGAACACTGTGTCAATGACCGGCGCGGGAGCAGGCTCTAAATGTTGAGAATCTGGACAAAAAGATGAAAAAGAAGATAAGAATGATCAGAAGGAAATTAGAGACCGAAACGCCAACCTTTCGCTTAACTTCGCATCACGCAAGTGTAGGGGAAGATTTGAGAAGACGATGGTTCAGGGAAAGGTGAAAATAATGAGGCAAGGCCTCTTTAGAGGCATATGTAATACGTATAAGCTATCCGATAGTTGCATTAGCGATACTTCTGCCCACATATACTCAGCGGGGTGTGCCTGCTGCAGCATTTATCTGCTGTAACTACAAAAATTTATGACATTACTACAGAACGGTCTGTTGCCAAACAGGTTTCTCATTAAAAACCGCACAAAAATTTTGTCACAACAGAGAATTTTCTGTAGCTTTTTCCGACTGGGTTTGGACGAAGTGACATGTTTACAGAGAACCAGATTTAGTCCATAGGCTAAATAGGCTTTGGAAGTGTTGCGCGAAGGTGCACATAAGCAACCAAGTTGTGCAGCGAAGCCATACGTCATCTTTGCAGGAAGCCATACTGGATCGATGAGTGAGACTGGAAAGAGTCGAGGAGTGATTACGTCGGCTGTCCCAATGAAAATAAGTTATCGCCGCTGCAGAAGAATCACAAAAATGCCCCTAGTGAAATACTCTAGAAGTCTCTGCACTAGTGTGGTATGGTAGTTTTCCTCAATACAATAAAAAATTATGAATGTGGTGAATTTCTTTCTAGGTAGCAAACAAAGGCTCAAGAGACTATCCTACCTATCATTTCTCCTCTTTAAATGTGCTTTTCGCGGCGTATGCACAACAACCATTGTATTTGGGTGTGAACCACGGGTCGCCGCACGGTATGAAAAAAAAAAAAAAAAAAAAAAAAAAAAACGGTTTGCGCTTTCTGAGCCTTCGGTGGGATCTGAGTGGAATATCATGTCGGGCGTACCACTCAGATCACGCGTTACATTGACGACAGTGGTACCGGCAACAGCAAGATATAAATAAAAAAATCAAAGAACAGATTTGCACAGCATAGCAAACAAAAATGTGACACACTGTCTCCACGAGAAATGACGCAATGAAGCAGTAGTGCCCGTTTGGTTGGCTTCACGGCGGTACACAATTGCTTGGAGGCGAAAGGAACAAAATGCGGAATCAGCTATTGTAATTAACGACTAATTATCGCATTGGCCTAATTATTATTTTCGGACATGACATTAAACGCTGGCAAACATTATATAGTAACTATGTATAACAGAATATTCGCAGCCTGTGCGGAACTGTGTGAGGGGAACTTCCCGCGCAGGACAAGTCGGAGCTCCTCGTCCTGCGCGGGAAGGGGGATACTGCACCGCTGGAAATATCGGTCCATGATACACGTATTCCCGAGGTGGAGACAATGCGGGTTTTGCGACTGCTTATTAACAACAAGGGTATGAACGCAGCAGCGATCACCAAGCTCCGAACAGTATGCGAACAGGTCATCCGTATGCTATCTCGGATCGCAGCCAAGAAGAACGGTATGCAAGAAAAAGATACCCTTAGGCTAATACAGGCCTTTATCACCTGCAGTATAGTGTACGTGGCCCCGTACCTTCGTATGGGCAAAACCGATCTAAACCACCTGGATGTTATCATTAAACTGCTTACAAGAAGGCGCTCAGGTTACCCATGAATGCATCTACGCAGTGTCTGCTACAACTGGGGGTGCACAATACGGCTAATAAACTATTTAGCGCATCTTACAAGCCACGTAATGCGATTGGCCACAACCAAGACTGGTCGCAGTGTCTTAGAAAATTTGAACATTTGCTTTCCACGACAAGTGGCAAGGAGACAAGATATACCTCAAGAGTGGAAGAACAAAGTCCTTACGCTTCCGCTCCTCAAAAACATGCACCCGGAGCATCACCATACTAGACGAGTGGCGAGAAGCAAAAAGTTGAACGAATCTTATTCAGGAGAAGAAGGAGCCTTCTTCGTGGACGCTGCGGGTAATGTAGCGGGGATATCAACAATATCAGTGGTGCACCAAATGCAGGTCGTGGACGGGCTTTCAGTTCGTAACGCAGGCTATGGAGGAAGTGGCGATAGCCCTAGCCGAAACGCACTCCGCATCTAAATACACAGTTACAGATTCCCAGGCAGCTTATAGAAACTATATGCACGGCAGAATCCTGCCGCTAGCATGCAAAATTCTGAGTCAATGTAGGACTTCAGTTGCACAGAAGGAGCTAATATGGGTACTAGGTCACCAGGGAGTTGAAGGAAACGAGAGCGCACACGCTTCGATGCGAGCTTTTCTTCCTCAAAATCCTTCTACGCCCTCCCTTGCTGATTTAGGCTCCCCCTCTCCGTTAACAACGTATTCAGAGACATTACAGTATTTGCGCCTTGAAATGCAGACATTCCCGAATCCCGCTAAGGGGCTTAGTAAATCAGAAGAGTGTCACGTTCGAAGGTTACAAACTATGTCATTTAATAATCCAGCAACACTTCACGCCATTGAGCCATTGAGCCCGAATCTTTTTCGGCGCAGTGCAAAGTTTGTGGCCAGAAGGCAAACTGATACCATATGGTATGGGCTTGTCAACAAAATACCAGTATTGATGTAATAAATCAGCCAACGTGGGAAGACTGGGAGGCAGCCCTGTCCAGCTCGGACCTCGAGGAACAACGAGCCCTCGTCGGAAGAGCACGGACAGCGGCTTTTACCAACGATGTCCCGGACTATAGAGCCGACGAGCCTTCCCTTAATCTAAGCCAATGTCAATAAATGTTTTCATCATTATTATCATCTTCATTTCTCCGACCACAAAGCTTCCTTCGTGGCAGTCAAGAACTGTTAGTGGAGTGTTTCTTGAAGCAATATGTGTGAAAAATAATATAATTGTCTGTAGTTGTGCATGCTTGTCTTGCTCAAAATCGTTGCCTCAATCAATCGACAAGGTTGAAACAACTGATGAGTTGCGCTCAAATTTCGCATTAGGAAGTAACGTAATCGTCGGCAAATTTAAGACACGTTTTTTTAATTCAGGGTAACGATAATGGTGAAACCTTTCCTACCGAACGAGCTGTATACGCTGCCCCAAAAAATAAATTTTTTTATGAAAACGCTTCATTTGGCGCATTCCTCTAATCTTTAACCACGCTGTACTCTCATCCGGTTTGGTGGTCGCAGCCCAATCGCAGCTTGTTGAATTCAGGTATCGGCGGTCGATTCTATATGTTTACCCTAGTATACTTTGCACATACTTATGTTCTGTTCCCACAAGCGTTGAAGTAAGCACGTGTAAAATTTCGATGTATAAATTCTGATGTCAATACTGATTTAATTGTACTCACTCGATTACAGCGGTGGATAGCAGTATACACAATGCCGAAATCGGAACAAAGGTCATCTCAGAAAAATCACGATAGAAAATGATTTTCGAAACTTACTTTAGGCTTCTCTAATATGGTATTACTCTATAAGATATGTATATATGCATTATAGTAGGCTGCTATAATTTTAATGTTCTAGCTTTATTATAAGCGCTTTGAAAACTTGCCATAGTAGCCTGGTTACCGCCGTAACTTCAAACATAGCATGAAAACTAGGATAAAAGCTGTTTATACTATGTGTTCGACAGTTGACAGATTTGCTTATTACTGAATTAACGTGAACATTTGATGAATGATGGTGCGCCCATGATAAATATTCGCGCACTTGAGCTGCTGCGGGTGCGAGCGTACTTTAAAGGGTGTTTCGACTCAACTAAAGATTGAAATAAATGAGGGACACTAAATTTTACATTCAAGTATCTCTGCTTTTCTCTCACATTTAAAACTAAGTGAACTATGCTGCTCTTAAGAAATAAACATTTACAAAAATATATGGTTATGCCAGTTTTCTATAATCATGTGCGTTTGTTACCTAAAGAATATTGAATGACTCAATAAGTCGATTAGCTAAAGAATGAAATAATAAAAATATCATATATCAATACAGATCCTGGTAAATTTGATAGTAGAAGCCCGTTTTCCAGGAACCACTCAGATTCTGCGTAATCGCAGGCCTGGTCAAACAGCCAACGTCGGTCTTCTAGGTTCTTGCTTTGGCAGTGCTACCTTCCGAGCTTACGTATGGTGTTTTATGTGTAACAGGCTGTATGACATGTGATTGTGTGACATGTGATTGTGTGACATGTGATGTGTGACATGTGACATGTGATGTGTGTGTGAAATGCGATTGAAGAAGCTTTCGGTCAATTTCCCCAACAAGGACCGATTGGAAATGCACTTTCTGGTGAATGTTTCTAGCGGATCAATCTCTCCTTCCAATGTTTTGAGGGATATTTTGAGTTGCGTATACGTGTTCTATGTGGATGCTACAGGATTTTGAGATAAGTCTGTAAGACCGGCAGCAGGTTTTAGTTCACCT
The DNA here is from genome assembly GCF_055883805.1 of Amblyomma maculatum. NCBI lineage: Eukaryota > Metazoa > Arthropoda > Arachnida > Ixodida > Ixodidae > Amblyomma > Amblyomma maculatum. The sequence goes on from NC_139352.1 coordinate 41,685,732, forward strand.
TCAGCAGCTCACTTAGTGTCTCCCCGAACTACGGCAAGAACAAGGCCGGCAGGATGTGAAACCCACATGATATTACAGCACACCTCCTAAGGTTGGATATAAATTGTTGTAGATATTAGGCATCTTTACCGTCAGATGCTGTGGTGATGGCGACAGATATCCCTGGCTCTTCCTCTTTCAACAGCGCATGTACCGAAGGTGGCGCTGGGGAGCTAATGGCTGTGGCGATCATTATTTTTTGACAACCTTTACACGGGTGCATTTAGGGTGTTCAGCAATGCAGTTTAATACCCTAGCACTGATTGTTCGGAAAGTCAGTTCGCAAACAAGCTCTTTCTATCGTAACACTCCGGCAATGTCACACTGCGCTCGCCAGCCGGTACTGGCAGTCTGGACGACTAGCTGCTTTGCTATCCTTTTGGCTGGCGTGACTAGCAGCAGGGAACAGACCGTCACGCAGAACTAGCAGTTAGACGGCCTTGAGGCCAAAAAAGAAGATTGCTGTTGATAGCATTAGGCTGCGTATTGCTCCAAACTCAGAGATAGCTGTAGCCGCTCTTCAAAGAATAGTTGCTGCTCCGGTATTTTTCACCCCAATTTATTCTTATATTCATGATAAGTACCTAGTTCAAGACGTGCTTATATATCATCATTAAGACCGTGTGTGATTCCATTTTTATTGCATATTCTACTTGACGTTACCGGTGTAGAGGCAATGTTCACGACATTCGAAGACCTAATGGCATATTATATGCAACTGCGATGATTGCAGTGGCTGGATAGTATGTGGAGCTGACATCCTGAATATGGTATAACGTAAAAATTGCCTTGGATCACTACTCAATTTGTGCGCCTGTATTTACTACAGGTCCGAAGTAAAAATGGTACGCGCATTGAATAAAAAAGACGTCATGTTTATTCAGGTCAGAAAAGCGGTAGCAAAGTATACAAAGTAGCAAAAACCAAAATGCAAGAATATGTAACGCCAAACAAAGATGAACAAGACAAGCAAAATTAAATAGTCAAGGATGACGAAACTTAGTAGACATATGCAGAGCTAACCAAGAGGAACACAGCTATGCGATGCGCAGATGTGCTAGCGCATATTAGTACCATTTCATCTCTCAAAAATAAATCAGCAGCTATCTTTGTTTTTCCCTCCGTTTTGCACGGGCTGCTCCTCGTCTTCATGAATGTTATGATGCACAAGTTGGAAAACTACGGAGATCTTCTACCTGCTGTCATATTATCAGGCAACCTGTAGTTTCTTGTATTCTACTTGAGAGCAATGTCCGATTAACAATGTCTCGTGAGAGAAGTTAGTTTTGTCGTCGTTTCGAATAACATCTTCTTGAGGCAGAAGTAAGCCTTCTCTAAAACGAGTGAAGGAATTCAAGATTCCAGGGCATTGTTACTGTTGGATGTGTTGGGCAATAGACATGGAGCTGTCTGGTACTCTTTGCTGCATATATTGGTGTTTACAGATATAGTTCAAATCTGGGAAAATACTTTGGTGAATTTACTAAACACTAAAGCGCTTATCAGTTGCAGATTGTCTTTAAGCCGTCGCATGTAATTGGCATTATGGGACATAGTCCGGGCAACTTGTATGCAGAGTTGTACAAATTTTGAAAGGTGCAGTTTGCTCTCTCATTCAGTGCCTTGACGTTCCCAGAAGCCATAGAATTTGCAGTTTTGGTAAATAAGCATCTTGTTTTTGCGGTGAATTGCATTTGCGTTGTCTTGAAGTAGGTATTGTTTTGCAGCTTGTGTATTTTTATAACACCGACATTTCGCGCGTGTTGGACCAATGTTTATGCTTCCACATTAAGGTTTTCAGCCCTTTCTAGCAGAAGACATGGGGAAAATATGCGTTGTGGCATCAACGGCCAGCAGTTGCCAGACCAGCAAGCTGCTTTTGAAAAAGTAAAAAAAAAAACATCTTAAAATATTTACTTTATAGAGTAAGCTCAAATTTCAGGGCTTCTAATTTCATGCATGTGAAGTAAAATGCAATAATCAGTTTATGTCCAAATGTTAGCTGTCATGACCCCGTTAGGCTCGACCAAACGGCAGAAGTTTTATTTAATTAGTGCCAGACCATGTAATCTGCATGCCCATGACTGTTTACATTTGTTGCAACTTTGTTAGCTTTGTCTTAATTTGCAATAACTGAATATCTCGCGCTGAAGGTACGCTGTAGAAATAAATTATTGCTTCTGATAAAAAGAACACAGGCAGTTAGTGATGTTTACAAAAGTACATGGCGAGTTTATGCATTCTGCCACGAAACCTGGAGAAACATGACTTGGCGGTTCACTTTAGCATGCTCATTTTATCTACGTGGCAGCCGGAAATCGCTGTCGCTTGCAAAACCCATATCACTATATCGTCGACGAGCCGAAGCAGATTTTTTTTAGCTGAGATTGGTTTGTGTCATGTAATGAGATTTCTCTATGTCTCATTATCCGAATTACTTTGTGTGCAGCTACACGTGGTTTCTTCGCTTCTTCTTTATGGCATGCATTCAAGCCTCGAAGTCAGCTCACAAACAATCGAATTGTTTTGTGGGAAGCACGTATATCCCTTCATCAGACTGAGACTTAAAACATAATGCGGCGAGAATGTGCTATTCATATTTATTGTCATGCTTCGCAGTGCCTTTATTAGTTATACAGGGAAATCTGCTTTAGAGTTTTAATTTTTTTTTTATATTTTCCTTAGACATTTCAACATGCTATACATAGGTTACTCATCACAAAAATGCTGAAATGCTCAAGAAAGTAGGAGATTGAACGGACATCGCCGCACCTCAGTGGAAGGGCTCTATATGCGAAATTCCGAGGCCGTGGATTTGTATTACGCCGGCGGTTTGTGATTGTTTGGTCTTGTACTTCTTAATCAGCCATCCTCTATGATTACAATAATAGCTCACATTTATAAACAAAAATATCATTCCACGAATCTTTCTTTCGTGTTGTAGAAGCTCTAGGCTCCCTTTGTATGTGTGTCCTAACGAGGCCCTCATTTCCTTACACTTGTTTGCTGATATTATTCTAACGAATGCCTAAAATCGGCCAGCCTTGAAGTATCGCTCAGGTCAACATTTGCCCTTTATGTCAAGATAGACTTAACGTTCTCCTTAAAACCAGACGTAGGATGTTCCGCTACTATTTACGAGGCTGGCGTTGGCGAACACTGTGATGAATAGGTAACACGTAACGTAAACGCCTTACAAATAGAAAATTGAACAGCCGTGAGCATAGCTCAGGGGTAGAACACGCCACGCAAGATGTGTGGATTGTTGGTTCGCCTCACACGATTGGCATGTGGTTATTTTTATTCTACTTCTTATCAAATACTCTGCACGATTACAATTTGCTTGACCTGGGGTATCTACCTAATGTCTCTGGAGCAACATGTGTCACTATTCATAACTAAAATATTTTAAGGCGCAAAAAACAGTGTTTGTCTGTTTTTTGCGCCCTAAACTATTTTAATTATGGACGAAAACCAACTAGCCCAGCAGCAAGTGCTTTTAGACTATGTGTCACTATTACTCTTAGCAAGGTCTGTGGTGCGTCTCCTATCGCTGTGGGGTAGCACAGGTGGGAGTTTAACGCTGTATTATTAAGGTCTCGTTGCGCCCATAATCCAACGTCAGTGTCGTTTTTGTGAGCGACAATCCATGTTCGTGACGGCGCTGGCAGGTGATCGCTGGCGGTTGGCATGGCCGAGCACAGACTTCGATTTCCTGCTCGCCTTAGAAAAAAAAAACACCAATATCAAAAATATCGGATGAGCTGCCAACTCAGGTGGCCCATTTAAGGTGGGAAAGCGGATTAGGAAACATTTCAGTGCTTTTGGATGCCGAGTCGTACACGCTAATCCTGAGCCACGCAAGTATGTACTTTCATGCGGCCTGGTTAAAGCAGGACTTTATATGCCGGCTGTAGCCTATGCCAGGTTGGCCTTAAAGGCGAACTTCAAGCACCCCCCCCCCCCCCCCCCCTAGCTGGACGTTTCGCTGTTTTCTCCGAAATGAACTGGAATACGTCGATTTAGTATTTCAACGCTGAAGTCGAATGCTCAAGTTCACATTAGCGCAAACGTATTGAGCTCTCCACTAACCAATTTATTAGAACGTGCCTCTAAAGCTTACGATTAGGTCATAAGGGTCCATGTTATAAGGGTTCCAATGAGTTCAGTTTCTTTCTTAACAGAATAGCCGAAGTTACAAAAATGGCAGCTCCTGTCCCTTAGCACCCAGCCATGTCCTCCGCATACTACCACCATGAAGAAAAACTACTGCATAGACACGTAGACAATGGCACAATGACTTTTTGACGGGGTGGAGCAAATGTTACATTGCACTAAGATAGAAGCATGCTTGAAGAATTTTTGCATTCTCTCTAGCTATCTACAAAGAGATATGTTTATTCATTTATTACATCCCCGTCATGTACACATTAAATTATTTTGCTGCACGGGAGGCGGTTAAACAACACTGAAACTTCGCTATAAGCGCGGAGTGTGCTTCGAACCTGGATATCAATTATGTGACGCTACCTACTGGGCAGAACCATTTTATGGCACAGGAAATTAAACTGAAGACATTTTATACAGTAAAATGTTCAAAGTAGCACTAAATATTATGCATGTGTAGTATTAGATGCATGGCACCTGAAACCCTGGTATGTCATGGTGTGACTAAATGTTACCCCAGTATTATTGCATTGTGAGAATACTCAGCCAAGCATACATGCGCGTCAATGTCCTAAATTGAAACTCTCACTGAAGTGCACCCATCCGGTAAAATTGCTTCGCTCGAAGACGCTCCGTGAAGACAACCTCGGGCAGCGTCATGAGGTCGCAAAGATTGGCGCTCGTTTTCTTCACTTCATATATCAGAACCTGCGAAGAATAGTTAAGGCATTTTAGTTTTTCACAGTCTTTCAAAGCACAGCGTTCATTAGAGGTATGCAATTAATTTTTCTCCCTAAAGACAAAATAAGATTTAAATAAAGGAAAAATATCACTATTGTAACAGCCACCTATATACTGTGATTCTTTGAGTCTCCTGCGTTAGGAGGGGTATCACACAAAGAACCTGTGGCACCTTTCGTGTTGCCAAAGTTAGCGCATGTTTTATTGCGTAAGCAATACTACACGAGGTTTTAGCCCGTCGCGTAAATCCGGCCGCTAGCCACGTTTGACTTTTGACCTTTAGAGAAGAAGAAGAAGAAAAAAAAAGAAAGAGAAGAAGAACGAGAAGAACAAGAAAAAGGGACAGAAAAAATTAAAGAAAAGTAGATGAAGAGGAGAAAGAAGAAGAAGAAAAAGGAAAAGAAAAAACAGCAGAGCGGAAGGAGAAGGAGAAGAAGAAAGAACAGAAAGAGAAGCTACGTAGGCTTTGCTTACGCAACCTACGAGGTTTAACTAAAGCTTAAGCCGAGCGAATGTTTTATTTAGAGACACTTCAGATGTTGCCTAGTATCGGATGTTGCCTACTCGCCTTGGAATGGTAGACGTAGAATTTGCCGCTCTTATTGGACTCATTGTCCCGTGCTACACATTGCTGGTACCAGTACTGGGTCCTTCGTTCCAGCAGACGCAGCTCACTTCGCATACGCTCTATCCCGAAGCGCTCCACACGTTGCTCAAAACGCTTGACGAAGTGCTCGTACAGCCGTGCATCGACAGCGTTTAGCTTGCGCAGCTCCGCCGCCAGTTATGCGTGAGGGGGACGCTGGAAGACAGTCTGCGTGCAAGTTGTTGAAACCTTTAGAAGCAACCAGGTTTAATTGGCGTTTATCTGGGTCAGTAGCCATTAATTGATGCTACATAACCACTGCATGTGTGATGTGCAACCGTTACTTCGCTTTGAGAAGCATTGCTATAAACATCAATTTCTTTGTTTTTTGCCCAATTTTCAACACTTATCAGGGGCATAGCACGCCACGTACAAAATATATTAAATGCCAGTGTATCGCGCAATAAGGCTGACTGAACTTTATCGTTTCTAATTGGTCATTTTTGTGTGGCATTAGACGCCTCTAGTGGTATATTAGAACGTTTGACATTTAAACAATACAGAGAAAAGCAGCTTTAGCCTTTACTGCGATGGATGCATATTAAAGAAATTACTTGTACAGCGGTCACAAAAGGAATTCCTTCGAGATCGAAAAAGAAACATGATTTGTGTCTTGGACAGGCTGCTTTTACCTTCAACACCTTCACGGCTGGTTTATCTTGCCTCGCATGGCTGAAATAATGTATAGTCAGAGGACGTACTCTCGAAGACGTCTCAGTTGTAGACTCTCTATTGTTAGCTACAATGAAGTTTCGAAATTTAAAATAAAGCTCGTAAAAAATATAGATCGAAATCTTAACATTTAAAATGGTAAAGCATTCAATTCCCAAAGCTGAAATATAAACATCATGGCATTCATTCTTTTTGACGATGCAGAGTACGTGAATCGTTTACATCAATTACAGATCTACCAGCAACTCTTTACTTCTCGTAAAAACTAGCATAGCAGCCGTAGTGCGAACAACTGTTATCGCTTTTTGCCTGAGTGGAAAGAGCCCCTAATTGCATTGTAGGTCGTTTTACCTGAGTGGAAAGAGCTCCTAATCGCACTGTAGGCCTTCTGATACTTTCTTTGCAATGTTGCTTCTTTCAGTCGGCAGGCAACATAAGAAATTGTTCCAGCTGAAAAAGTGTAGTATCTGAAAAAGGAAGCCTCAGAAATAGCTAAACCTACAAAATTATGTATTGGTGTCAAGAGACAATGTTTTACGCACTTTGCTTCGTTATTTGGGCGCGTAGACAGTACAACCAATATTATAAATATACTGGAAAACATTTTTTTATTTACACTAGAAACCTGGGACTGCAAACAATTATATTCTCAGAGATAACCCGTGCCTGCCATCTGCAGGTTTGAAATAAAGCTGCAGACGCACTTCTATATTTTCCAACCACAAATTGGTTACTGCAGGTTTCCTTCATTTGCAGAAAAAACGTCGTTTGCTTCATCTTGATATCTAGAACACTCTGCGGGCGATTGGCCTCTCTCTCCTACCACCGGTTCTAAGCAAGATTCAAGCACTGCTGCGACTGCACACCTTCCTTTAATGTCAGTCTTATGGATTACGCTTCGATAAGTTCATAGTTTAACGGTCCCGAATAACATACATGTGATGCGTTATCTCGGTTAAATTTGACAATGTGTAGTTGACTGAAGGTACGTCAAATCTCTGTGTTCGGTCAGAGCAGCATCAGTATGGAGACAGGAAGCCTGGCCCGTTTGCAGGAGGCGATTTATTCGAAAGCATTCCTTTAACAGTTGCATCTTGCCTGTACTCACCTATGGGGCTGAAACGTGAAGGCTAACCAAGAGAGTTCTACTTAAGTTGAGGACAATCCAGAGGGCTATGGAACGAAAAATGGTAGGGGTAACATTAGGAGATAAAAATCGTGCAGAGTGGATCAGAGAAATAACTCAAGTTAGCGACATTCTAGTAGAATTTAAGAAGAAGAAATGGACATGGGCAGGACTTGTATTGTGAAGAGAGGATAACCGATGGTCGGTGAGGGTAACAAACTGGATTCGAAGGGAAGGAAAGCGCAGCAGGGGGCGGCAGAAAGTTAGGTGGGCGGATGAGATTAAGAAGTTCGCAGGGGTCAAGTGGATGCACCTAGCACAGAACCGGGTTAAGTGGAGAAATATGGAAGAGGCCTTCGCCCTGCAGTGGGTATAATCAGGCTTATGATGATGATGATTCCTTTAATTGTTCGCTTCGTCTCAGAATTCAGAGCTGTGCTATCTCAGTTATTCCAGCTGAAAAGACAGTGCTTCTTACCTCGCAGTTGATTTGCAGCGATAATTTCTCATGGTACTGATGAATTTCATAGGGCACACAACTCTTAGACTACGTAATGAACGTTCATTTAAACTTCTCTTTGTGTAGTTAGGATACGCGCTTCTATGTTGTACGGGGGAGCAGACTTGAGATGCCTGTTGTACTTTATTGTTCCCGCGAGAGGGTAGAACAATAGAAAGGGAGGGGGGGGTTCTAATAAAGTACAACAATAAAATATGATTTCCCCGAGAGGAGAGAACAATAGAAAGGGGTGGGGGTTCTAATAAAGTACAACAGGCATCTCAAGTCTGCTCATTTGCATTTGGAACTTTCAGTACTCAGTCCCGAAGAATGCGGTCATGCAGCCTCTCTTTCTTCACTTTTGTATGCAGCCTGGCAGCTCTTAAGTCTGCCAGGCTGCATGGTTGGCAATAGTAGACTAGCCGACTACATTAGCCAATAGCCTATAACTTGATTCTTGGTCTACGGGGAGGGATCTAATATTTGTCACCTTAACATCTCATTCATGTCATGCTCTCACAGTCCACTTCAAGCCACTACAGAAGTGCATCTTGTATAGATTACAACTTTCCCCGACACGTAAATGTAACCAACGTGAATAATGCGCTTTAATTCGTTATCCGATGCCGCTACCCGCTGTCTTGCACGGCACCACAGAAGCAAACCCATGGTAAAAACTAAATTTCCTGACAATGTGTACTTTATGTAGCCAAAAGAACACGGCGACAGCGCACGCATGTATTCCTGCAGAGGAATAATCTAGGCCTAGCCCAGATTAGACCGCCAATTTTTAACACGACCGGCTCCCTTCACTGTGCAGAAATTGAGGTGCGTGAGAATTTGTTTTGAGATTTGTATCTCAAACGAGCCAACTAACACGTGCTATTCATGTTAACAAAAAGTGTTAAAGTAAATTTTTTTCCTTTTCGAATAATGGGTGTATTGAAAATAAACTTCCACATTACGCATGCGCAGAATGTCGGTTTCTGCTTCGAGCACACACCTGTAACGTTTTCGCCCCATCAATACTTATTTTATTAGCTAGGTCAATCTATTGTCTTATTACCTCATCTTTTCTTCCCCACTTGCGTCTGTAAAGCGATTCACCGCTTTGCGGAAATACGAGTTTGACTCCAGCAGCGTATCGACGCTGCCGAAACCAAACATGCGCCTTTCTGCTGTGTGCTACACTGCTCCAAGCTAAATAATCCCAGGTGGCCTCGTTGTTTCCGAAGCTTTCCGCTATTGCGCTCTTGAATTATATGACTTCATTCAGGCCGTTAAATTCTGCCATTACAGATTTATTATTCTTTTAAGGTCCACTGGTAATCTGGCCTTTCACCCACTCTATCTAAAAGAATTTGGTAACTGATTTAAAATAAGTCATTACCTCAAATTGGATCACGTTAGGTAGCTGTAATGACCATGATTAATAAGCATTTATTTCGATGCAAGTTAAAGAGTACTCTTGCAGTGTTCCGGCATTTTTGAGCTGGTCGCTGTTTCGAGTTTCCAAGACACTCGTTCTTTAAAATATAAAATTTCTAAACATAAACAGTAAATAGTTTTTAAACCGTTACAATCGTAAATCCGGTACTGAAACCACGAAAACAAGAACATAGGGCCTTTTTGGTGTGACGTTATCTTTGACGTCAAGAAATCGTTCGCCAACCGGATCAAGTCCCCTAGTTTTAGCACAGGCATAATCAGGTTCTAACAACTACGCATGACCAAACAGCGAGCTTTAAGCAAGCTATTTAATGAAATGTTCTCGAACGAATTAGTCGCTCTTAATGCATACAACCCATCGCCAAGAGAGCCAGCCGAGTAGCGTAACAGGCCGTATAGTCTCCACCACTAGCGGCCTATTCAATTCACAGCGGAAATTACTCATGTAATATTTTGCGCATGTAACTGTAATACGACCAACGCAAAAAAGTATATATTCTCCCTCTTAGGGCTGTTACTTCAGCTTTCAAGTTCATCGCGCAGCTGCGTTTTTCCAAGAGCTTTCTACATTACCTACTTTCAATACAGAAGGTCGAGAGAAAACGCCAGCAGTATGTATATTCAAACAGTATGCATGAAGGTACACTGCCAAACGCGACGTGAATAAAATGAATATCGTCATTAAGAAATATCGTCTACTTCTAATAAAGTTGCGGAATGTGAGTGGATATCGCCATTTCGAAATTTTAACAGGAAAAAGAGAACGGGAATATAGGGCGTATGCAAGCATTGCAATATACCTAATTATGGCTTGGTTCACAAATCGAAATTGTTGTATAGCACGCGCGGCGTAGTGGTTTCCACCAGCTCCATTTTTCGGCTTTGCAAGAGAGCATGCATCGTTTCTGCAAGCATGCCTTGGTGAAACTTTACGCCTGGACCTTTCCTTCTGCGCTCTTCGCAGGAAAGCTGACAGTTGTTTGCTTGTGTGTTCTTGTAAATCAATTTAAAAATACTTACCGAATCTGGTTTTGGTTTCCTATGAATCAGTGATCTTGTTACTATTCGAGTGGATTTGTTTCATTTTGCACTCTGATTTTCAGTGTGGTGCGCGGGAAGTAACAAAATTCTTGGTTTGTATATATTTCCTTATCTTGTTTTTCTTGTTTGGTTTATTTCATTTAAATAAAGCCGATTTTTCTCTCCTTGTGTTCTTGCTGCTACCGATTCATGATGAAATATCATTAGTGGGGCTGCATCTATCTATTCAATGTCGCTGTATCGTCTTGTTGTTTTCTTCTCTTTAAAGTAGGCTACGAGTTAAGGACAAGCTTGATCAGTAATTTGTAAAACGTTCTTATTGTGGGGGTAGGTTTCATTTTATCTTGTTTTTGTTATCGTTGGGAGTGTAATGAGTGAGTTTTGGCGACCAAAAAATTGCTCAGGAGATGCAGTTCTAGTTCCGCCTCCTTGTACCATTCAGTAAAGCTGCAACATGGCAATTGGGCCACTTTGATTTAGAATACACTGTGAGGTAGGCTTGTGACGTCAACTGTGCGATTTTTTTTTGTCAAGGTGGGCGCCTGTTTTTGGATGGGAAACGGCGCATGGAAATACGTTGCACTAGATCCTGCGCGGTAAAAGAATCGCATTTCCGGACTGCGAGTTCAGGGTAAGCTGTAATTGTGTTTCCTTCACAGGCAGGGTTTGTATTTAATTGAAGCCGTTAAGTATGTCCACCTGGAGGTATATTTGCAGCTGAAAAATCTTTCGGTGTTATCATGAGAACATCGCCCTATCTCTTCGCATTCCCGTGCTTTGACTAAAGTTCTGGAGCTTATGGGTGAAATGGGAAAGGGAATGCCAAGGCGTGGTGTTGAGCTTATTGCCTATTTTGCACCCTTTTAGATAAGATCAGGTACATGGGTGAGAAATTTTTATACGTATTTAGTGGGGTGAGGTTTGTACTATGGTCATCTTCACTCAGAAAATCACCACTAAAAAGACGCGGACAAGGAGGAGATGACAAGGTAGGGTGCTAATTAGCACTCGTCCTTGTAATTTCGTCTTTGTCCGCGTCTTTTCGTCGCTGCTTTTCAGAAGAATATGTACCAACACGCCCAACTTGCAAAAAACTACGGTCACCAGCGCCCGACCTTGTCGTCTCATTCTTTTCCATTTCTTTTTTGTGCTGCTTTTCAGAAGACTATGTACCAACACGCCCAACTTGAAAATTTAACTATGGTCATCTTGTAACAAGAACGAAATAGAAATGTAGAAAGAAGAAAAAATGTCAAAAACTGTTGCTATGAGACGGTTGCTATTCCGCGGAGGCACAGTCATGCACCTCTCCCCCTCCGACCTCTGCCCTCTTGCAGGCTTAGCGGGTAAAAATAGACATGCGAAAGTGAAAACAAAATCATCCAAAATGATAGAACAGCAAATCCTATGCGCGAAAGCACAATTTACATTATAATTAAGTACCCACCGCCTTTATTTTGGTTTTGCCGACATTGCAGCCTGAAAAAGCGGCATTTCTGAAGAAACAGTCTCCAGAATCCGCGCAAGTAGGAACTCACCCGACGAGCATTAATTTTGAACATGACCATGTCGTCCACTTCCCAGCAGAGAAGGTCTCGAAGAAGCACCAGAGACTCGTTAAAGCGCTCGGCAACCATCACGAGGTCAAACAGGGCATCCACGTGCTTGATGAAAGCCTCCACGGCTGAAGAGTTGTCACCCTGTGTGAGATCAAAGCCAAGGTCGAAGGCCATCTGGTTAAAACCGCGTACACCTCGACGTGGTCCTGGGTGGAAAGTCTGGAGAGGATGCTCTGAGGATACACTTTTCACGGCGGCTGGCAGTTGGTCTAGCTTGATGTGAAGGATTTGCTGTTGGAAGGACAAGAAGTGCATTTCAATCAAGATAATGAGAATAAATTCTCTATTACTCTTCCAAAAAAAGTGAGGACGAAAGAAATAAAACTTTTTTTCTACTGTTGTGTTCGAAGGTGATGAATGGCGCAAGAAAAATTTCGCACGAAACAATTGTTCGGCAAATCTAAAACGTACACTTTGTGAATTTATGGGAATACCCAGTGCTGAGGTCCTGGAGACGCCGAAAGAGCACTTGGTCTCGGGTTAAGGCATGACAGAAGATCGTCCCGTGTTCATCTTCAACAACTCAGCGATTATTTTCTAGCATTTCTGCAGCTATTAATACCTTGGGCAGTAAGATATAACAAAGGCTGCGGACCCAAAGCGTGCAAACAAACTCGCACTGATAACAAATGCTGGTTAGTAAGGCGGCTGCACACAACTGTGCACTAGTTGAATCGAGAGAATATTCTTGCCGCTTTTCAGCCAATAGGGGAATGCCCTTTAAAAGAATGTCCGAACGGCTTGTTTTAAAGTGAAATTGCAAGTGTCGTGGCGGGCGCGGTAGGGAAAATTCCAAGAAAACGCTAAACTTACGCACGCAAGCCAGCATTGTGAGTAGTGAAAAAGAGTGACAGTCGCTGCTTACTTCTTTCTGTGCGCTACAAATTTTCAAGCGCGTTATTCTTGGACACCCCTTTTGAATTTGATTGAAATGTTGATGGAAGCAAGATGAATTGATGAACACATTGCTAGGAATCGCTCAATATTGCAACGTGCAGCAAAATCTTTGTTTTATAGTTCATCTTTAGTTTCTGTGGGGGAGTTTCGAGAACAATAGAAAATAAACCGTGTTTGGTTTTCCTAATAAATTACAGAAATATATAAGCAACCCAGGCAGAGCTCAGCGGATATATTCTTGCAGAGTGCAAAAAACAAAACAAAAACCAAACGCGCTCATAAAAAATAGTGTATATGTATTCAACTTCAACAGAATTCCTAGGAAGACGGGACATTATGCCAACTTGAGCTGTGAAGTTTGCTTCAAGGGCTTGAAGAAAACATTGCAAGGTTTCTTAGCTAATTAGAAAGAGTTGACAATTACACTAGCATATGAAGTTATTTGCCCTGCGCCAGATCTTGTAAACACAAAACAAATCAAATCAGAAAACGCTTCGGTTGTATGCTGGAACCGGATTTGCGTCAATGTCTAAGCAATCTCCGGTGCAGCGTCGTTTATGCTACAAAACCACAGTCACCAGGACAAACAGCGTGACCGGAGCAGCGTTTTTTGTCCCTACCATGTGTCCTGGGGTCTGTACTATCAGCAACAAATAAAACAATGACATAGGAAGTAACATGTTATTTTGAGCTCACAAGCATATGTGTTCTTGGAGACAAAATTTCAGAGTTTGGACACATTTTCGAAGGAGAGTCTGCACGCTTTTGAAATAAAATTAGTTGTTAATATTGAGTTTCCCGCAAAGAGATGTTTTCATTTTAATGTCCGTGGTTCTACTTTAATGTCCGCAGTTAATATCCGCTTCTTTGGGTTCTACTAATTTCGAGCCTTTTTGAAATCAACCGGACTTAATTGACTGTAGGCGTCCACCGAAACCTCAGACAGATACTGCGCCTTGTTTTCCCCTAAAACCAGGTTAAAGACAAATAATAAAACATTGCGAGATGAAAACGCAGTGGAACACTGACCGAGTTAAGAGCAGGTGTCAGCTGAAGAGTGAGACAGATGTTGCCCCTTCCGCTGCCGAAAACCAATTTAAAGACATAAAATAATGGCAGAATAAGAGGCGGTGTTAAAAGTACCAGCGTGTCTGCTATTAAGCAGAATGTTGAGCATGCTCTATATTCTGTCCATGAAAGCGTGTACAACATTGTTAAAATAGCGTAGAATAATAAAGAACACATCTTTCTCTCGTATAACTACGTTGAAGCCATGCGAAAAGACATCACAAGTTTTCTAGGTTCGCGCTCCATTTTTGGATGCAGTGCAGGCGCCCGCAGGCTTCACAAGAAGCGTACAACGCACACCCGTTAGAAAATGTGACATACTCCACGCGAACCGCAACGTTTGTATTTTTTTCTGTATAAAATATGTGCTAGACAAAATTGCTTGAAAAAGATGGCAAGTATATCAAGGAGGGTGCCTTACGCATATCTAAAAAATACCTGCTTCTTGGTCGGAAAAATCTGGCGAGCAGTTTTCTCGCCGCGCGTGCAGTGCTCAGGACTGCACCTCATACTGCTTCCAGCACCCTCTTTAGCTGAACATAGCTAGTGTGCATCTTATTTCGACAGCTTTTTTTTGTCTCCGTCCGTTCACTAAGAAGAAAAAGTGGTCATGTCAATGACTTTTTTCCACAATTTGATTGTGGATAAGGCCTTCATGTTGGGGCAACGCGTCGCGGTCTTCTCATTCCTGGAACTCAGAATTGCACGTTTTATCAAGGGCAGCCTAATGGTTTGAGTAAGAGGCTGCCGATGTAGCAAAATATTGTTACAGGTGAAAATAGAACAGCAAAAGTCCATTCGGCATCCTCCAATCACCAGCGCACTTCTGTCTCATCGTCTTCTCACGAAGGGCTACGCCATGCAGTTACACAATACATGTGGTATTACCCCACATTCTCTGACAACAAACCTTATCGCTTGTTGGAAATGCGCAGAAAAAAACCGACCCACCTGTAGAGTTCGAATGAACTCTACCTAGGCTCCTTATAAACATTCTGCTATGCCCAGTGGCTCTATATCACTTCAATTACTCAATTACTCGTTTGATGAACCCTGGTGTGTGAGGCTATGGAGAGGTGGCACACTCCTTTCGCCACTACTTCTACCCGAGAGGACTGGGAGGCGACCCTGTTCGGATGGCATGATCCATCGGCCCAAAAGGCGTTCGCTCGGCGGATCCGCACAGCGCTCAAGACCCACGGGATCCAAGATTGAGGGACTACGTCCCCACTACCTCTTCTGTCTCGAGCTGCAAACTTATACCGCCATTAAAGTTTAAAACATCTTCTAACATACTAAAGCTGCAGAGCGTCAATGTGAGACCACAGAAAACGAGAGCAGGGTAGACGCGGGTTCAGTGCCGATACTGTGGGTCTCTATATAACCCGTATTTCATTACACATATAACCTGTGAACTATGAGCAACCGCGTGGAAATACCTTCAGTCAAAATCGAAGAAATACAGAACCTCACTTTTGGCAACCAGTCAACCATTCTGAATGAATGTGGCATCAAAACTTACATCGTAAGAGTAGTATGAGTAGAGAGACTCGAACAGCGCAGCCGGCTCACGCACGATGGTTACGAAGATTGGGTCTCGGCGGAGCAAAGCCCTCATTTCGGCTTCCTGGAAGCGAGTGTGATGCGCAAGGAAGTCAAACGGCGGCTTCCCAACGGTGGCCATGGTCCGCACGAAGGGCTGGGGGTATCCCATCATATGGCCCACAGATGGCAGTGCGAACGAGAGGTTGTGTGTATCGCCATAACGCATTAGGATGTTCTGCACCGTGGAGCTTGCGCACTTGTGCATTTTTAGGAAACACACACTGCGTTTCGTGGCGGAACACGGTGGAGGTTGCGTGGATGCTAGAGGTCTGGACTGTAACCTGCGAAGTCAAGGAAGACATTGCCCTCATGATCATGAGTCACTCGAACTCCGTAGAATGGCAAAGGCTTTTTTTAATGGGTTTTTATATTGCTCAACTTTTAGCAAGTCATGCGCAATCCGACACTTTTTTGCATTTTTTTCACTGGTAATGTTATTGTGTGCTTCCGTGTTTTGTTTCTTTACTTATAGAAAGTCTAAGTTTTTGGATCAACTACTTATATTTATAAAAATAATAATGTACTCAAATGTCCCTGGAGGTATTTAAGGGGTCGTGCCCATGCATTTCTTTTCGTCCCTATTATGTAAATGTCAATCATAACGCAGATTTAAGCAGATAAAAATAAGGGGTCAATAAAATGTTTGTGACTTTTCACCTCTTGCCGTGAAACATGCAGCGGTATAAATGTGAAAGAGAACGGCGTCTGTCATGGCGTTGCTGGTTCTTGTGTCTTCTCAAGAAATAAATGTAGAGGTGAAAATTTTCATCACATCAAATGAATCCTTGATTGCTAAAATCTTGAACAAATACATCATTATCACGTTTCAGTTTGAAAAGCAAATCTATTTTCTATGGGCGGATTCTGCAGAGTGTTAAAGAAAGGCTACACGACATGAATATTGATCATTTTAGGCGGAATATAATCAAAGAAGGAGCACGTAGCCAGATCTTATACGTGCTTGAAAACCAGAACTGTTTCAAATTCACGAAGGCTCGAAGGAGTTTCTAATTGGACTTGGTAGTTTTTATACCGGGAATTAATTTTTGTCTATCACACCTCTTTGAACTAGAGTGCGTAGGTTTCCAAAAAAGTGAAAAATTAAAATACACTATGTATTGTACAAACGAAGATAAGTAATCCTGTTTTTCCACAAAAAAGACCTAAGGGTCAGAGGTCGAAAACTTCCTTATAGTCTTAAGGATATTTTTCCTATTATCACCTAAACTTTAATACCAACGGCAGCTGTGACACGAATGTTTTTTGTCTTGTGACAGCTAGTTTAATGTTCTGATTATCCCAAAATTACGCTTTCAAAAAAGCGAAGATAATGCTTGTACACGCATGAAAGCTTTTCTGGAAATGCCATAAGGCCTTTGTAATCTTTTAGACTCGAGAAAACGGTGCATTCATATATATATATATATATATATATATATATATATATATATATATATATATATATATATATGAATGTACCGTTTTCTCGGGTCTAAAATATTACAAAGGCCTTACGGAATTTCCAGAAAAGCTTACATGCGTGTACAAGCATTATCTTCGCTTTATGCTTAAAAAATATCATGCTTAAAAAAAGTCAGACGTGGCGCAGAAATCGCACATATTTATGGCTCGGCCGCGAGATTGACATTCGTCTGCAGAAGCCCGACAAAGAAAGGTCCGTGTTCTCAAAACAGCCCAAAAAATCCCCTTCTATATATATATCCGCGTTGCCTTTGGAATTAACACAATAATTTGAATTCAATAATTGGGTCATAATATAATCTCGAGCGGTAAATTGAGACCCCGAATAGTTATGATAGCTAGTGAAATTAAAGAAATATAATACAAAAACTTTAAAATGTACAAAATAACATTACATGAATAAAAAATAAAACAAGAATGCTAAAACCAAGAAGGATAATAAAATATATAAAAAGAACAAAAGCGAAAGATAAACGACGTTCCCAATGACATATAGATGCTTTAGCCCTTAAAGCAAGTCAGCAGTGGTACAAAGCCTCAGGGACGCCA
The DNA here is from genome assembly GCF_055883805.1 of Amblyomma maculatum. NCBI lineage: Eukaryota > Metazoa > Arthropoda > Arachnida > Ixodida > Ixodidae > Amblyomma > Amblyomma maculatum. The sequence continues at coordinate 41,703,332 of NC_139352.1, forward strand.
GCAAAATGAGCAACCTACAATCCCACCTTATCGTCCAGTTCTCCGCCGTCGACCACAGCCACGCCCTTCCGACTCCTGGCGCACACAAGACAACCGACCTATCTGCTACGCCTGTGGAGTCGCCGGCCATGTGGCTCGTTTGTGCCGCAATCGTGGCCCTCGTCCCTACGACTATACACGTGAGGCAATGTAGAACCTTCCTCCGTCCCCCTCGCCTGTGTTCCCTGAGCCTCCTCCGCAGTCCTCTTCAAGTTACGATCGCCGTTCCCACCGCTCGCCTTCTCCTGGCCGTCGTTCCCATTCTCCGATGCTCCGCCGCCAACCAGCCGTTAACACGGAAAACTAACGGCCGCAGTTCCGGAGGCAAGAACTGCGCCATCAGGGACCAACTCAAGACCTGTTCACGTACCAGCCAACATTATTACCATATTCATAGAGGGAGTTCCTGCCGAAGCACTTGTATGCACATGTAGGTTGACTTTAAACCGGAGTGGTACTCACTCTTAGTGATATGCTCTCCATTGTATCTTGTTTCGAGTTTGACTTGGTGTATCAGATTGTGTATATGGTTGATTTCACACTGTTTTTTAAATGCTTTGTATTTAGTTCATGCGTATAGGCCATTGTCTCAGTGTAATAAATACCATGTCTAAAAAAAATTTCGGGGTTTTTCCTTTCTTTACGGAAGTTTTCCCATGCATAATGCAATAAAGAAAGAAAAAGGGGCGTGGCGGAGTTGGTAAAGTGCTTGGCTTGGGATCAAAGGTATGGAGGTTCACTTTCTGGTAAAGACAAGGTTTGTTAATTTATTTTTAACTCTCGCTCTCGAAAGCGTGACATCTCAGCTGACAACCTTCTGTCGACAATCCAACAACTGCTTTTATCAAATAGAAGTTGATGTCGAGTGGTACACGTTGTGTGCAGATAACTAACCTGCTGAGCACAATGCAGGCTTCCTGTCGGTACCCTACCCTATAGCTACCCTAGCTCAAACTCAACTATAAGAAATAACCATTGTCACGTGACCCACAAAACGTTTTGTCGCAGTACGACCAGTTGTTTAGTCGGAATCAGGTTGCATATATGTTTCCTTGAGCTAAAATAAGCACTAGAACTGGTACTTAATTTAGGCCTAAAATGCAATATTTCATTGCTGATAATAAAATACAGCAGTAACTTTAACTCAGCCGTTTAATTCACTACGAATGTCCTACTTCGCACTACATACAGCGTTGGCTACGTAACCAATGAACCACAATCTTCATGGCTGCCAACGCTAGCAAACGTTCAACTCACCCTCATTACTTGGGTCTCGCTTGGTCCGATTTCTTGAAGCTTTAGAATGATGAGCCCGCGAAAAATTTGCAGTCTGCTCTCAAACGGTTTGCGTGGAGTTGTTCTCAAAACTCTCTGCAAAAGCCACTGCTGAGTAATAGCGAAATGGTTAAAAAAAACAGAAATAGAGGCAGAATAAACTTCACTTATATGAAGTAATTACGCGGGCGGATGCTGCATTCTCTGCATCACACTGACAGGGCCTGTACAGAACAGTAGTCTAGGTTTGTGACAACCAGACGGTGCCGCCGGGTCAAGATGTCAGGAGTAATAGAGGTCATTCTCCAGCTGTCCAGTCCAGCCGCTTTGGCTAATGAGGTCGGGATGAGCCTTCGCCACTTAAAGGGTTAAGTGCGGTAGAAACTGGCAAATGGAGGCCTGTACATGTGAAAATTCGGTCAGGGACTAAACGATATTAACAGCACCGGCTGCAGAATAAAAGGGGCGCTATTTAACAATACAAGTACTAATTCGGCCACATCCAAAAGGCGTGCCTTCGCTGATATAAGCCGCCATATCAAGCGCTGTATGTACATAATTGATTTAACACAATTTATTAGGACGCATAGCGCTAAATTTAATAAGATGGAATAAACTTGGTTAAAATACCGAACTGCCAGTGTACGTTCCGCACAGTACGGACAATTTTTATCAAATTAACACCATACTGTGGCGAAACCATAACATACTTCAGAAGGGCAGGCAAGGGGAGCCCTATTGATTGCTTCTGAGTGGGACGGTCATTATCACGTATTTGTTTTTAGATATATTTATAAATTTTACCTTATTGTAATGTTCCAATTTGCAAAGCTATTAGCAAAGCTTTGATAAAGAGGCTTTGCAAATAGCTGAGGAAAGGAGGATGGCAAAAGTTATGGGGAAAAGGGAAGGATAAAAGGTTCTCAATGAGGATTTTTAGAAAATAGCAAGGAGAGATAAGAATGCCTTCCTGAACATACAATGCCAAGCAGTTGAGAACAGCCAATTGAGGAACACAAGAGCTCTGTATAAGACAATCAAAAATATCAAAGGAAGCTTCTGTGCTAAGCTGGGCGTGATAAAGAACGAACGGGGAAGTGACCTCACTGAAGCCTCAGAGATAAAGAAGAGGTGGCAGGAATACACAGAAGAACTGTACAAGAAGGCCCTGGATGTGCAAACCCAACATAAGACAGTTGCGATTGCTGATCTTGAGCCGGGCATCCTGAAGAGTGAAGTTGAATGGGCCTTATCCGGCCTTGCTAGGAATAAAGCTAGCAGAATTGATGGCATTCCAGCTGAGTTGCTTCAAAACCTCAACCATGACGCTGTTAACATTCTGCATACATTATGTCAGAAGATTCGGACAACCCTGCAGTGGCCACAAGATTGAAGGAGGTCAGTTTACATCCCCATTCCAAAGAAAGGCAGTGCCAAAGATTGTTCCAACTACCGCACGATCGCGCTTATTCCGCATGCTAGCAAGGTGATTTTGAAAATCCTCCAAGGTAGGCTGCAGCAGTATGTGGATCGAGAGCTTCCGGATGTGCAAGCTGGGTTTCGCAAGGACAGAGGAACTAGAGGCCAGATTGCCAACCTTCGCTGGATCATGGAAAAAGCAGTTCCAGAAACCCATCTACTTCCGCTTTATTGATTATGCGAAAGCGTTTGACTGCGTAGATCACAGCAGATTGTGGCACGCTCTCCAAGAGATGGGAGTCCGAATTCACCTCATCTGTCTCCCATCGGATTCTTTAACGTGCACTGATGTCACATAGCACATGACGCCTTGCCTTCGTTTCTATCGAAAAGCGGCCGCAGCAGCCAGGATTCCATCTCGCGTCCTTCTGTACAGTAGTCGCGCGCCCTAAACGCTGCACTACTTTGTCGAGTTGATTTCAGTTATAAATTCCGTGTTAGGCGCATTATAGTGTTCGAAAAGGCGCAGCGACCCGTTTGAGGGAATATTACAAAATTTGGAAAACATGAGGAGGCTGAAGAGAAATTGCTCTAAAACAGTTCTCCCAAAGGGCAAGTGTTTTTTATTTATTTATTTTGCAACACTGTGAGCCTTTCTCTCGCTCCGACAGGAGTGATAAAATTCACGTAAAGGGCAAATATTTGTCTTTATGGTATTTATATATTTCACAATACTATGGTGCCTGTCTCAGGCTGTGACAGGAGTGGGAGGAAATTACAAACAACAGCTGTAGTGTTCGAAGGCAAGAGGAAAAAGATGTACAGTAATCATCGTGTCAGAATGCCGATCTGTGGAAGCAAGCATATTATATTAGTTACACAAAAAAGACGGGGGTTCAACAACTTTAGGGATGTGCCATTTCTTTAACAAAATATTCTTCGTTGGTAGAAAAAGCATCAATTGAAATATCACTCATAATTCGGTGGGGAGGTTCATTTTTCAAGGGAACGAGAAAAATAAAAATTTGAACAAGTCACATGCAACACAAAAAGAGTCTTATACCCATGCTAAAAGCTATTTCACTTAAAACAGCCGATAAGGTAGCTTTAGGTATTTCTACGTGTATACAATTGTGATACAGGAGGAAAAGAAATTTCCTGCACGCAGGACATTGCAACGTCGAGAGGCCCGCTCTTTCACGCAGAGTTGTCACGCTACCGTAACGCCAGTAACGGGAATACCTAAAGTGGAGTGACAGGTATTGAATCATTTTTAGTTTTTATTCAGATAAGATTGATAAGGGTTATAATTTGTGGCGCTGTGCTCGACAATGGAACGTACTAGTGTCGTACTAGTGTTAAGGTCTGCATGATTTCACCGGCAGCACTTCTGAAGTTTCATGTGTTTGGAAACGCTGTTTCGAAACTGAAACACATTAAAGGTAGGAGAAATGTAGGAGATATTGAATCCAATCCAGGGCCAAATTGTAGGGGTAGTGTGACAAGCTTTTCGTCTGTTTGCAGGTGTGAACGTAAATGAACAGAGAGAAGTATCGAATATTATTTATCTTGTGGTTATAAAGATAAGCCGAAGCAAAGAGACAAAAAAATTAAAAGCTTAAAAAAAGTTATGCAGATAGCCACGCTAGGGTCTATTTTCGCTTCTCTCTCCTCTCCAAACCGAGCTGCTAATTATGACACACTGATTAACTTGAAAGAACAACTTAAAAAGAGCTACAAAAATTTGATGGTGCTCATAACCGCTCGATCTTATCTGATATCCTGTTTTTTAGCCTCGAAGACAGGGCAGTGCTTGATAATCAAAATTACAGAATACTGCTATGAACCTTCGGCACCGCAGTGATTGGCACTCACTGCTAGTGCGTTCACAGTTTTGGTCGTCCCCCCTCCCCCTCGCCACTTTCAAAACAAACACGCACCAGAAAAGCAATACTGCCGTAGAAAGCAAAATTTTCTCCCTTTCTAAGACAAACAAATATTTTTGACTGGTCATACAAGCTCCACGGTTCTTTATTTTCGGTCGGCAGACTTTTCGTCGCCCACGCGTAAAGATAAGAACGCCTAGTGAATTATGCTGAGGTACAAGCTAATCTCTTCAAATTATTCGTTGACAAACTGTGTGCCAATACTGTGACCTACACCTCGAGCTTCAGACAGATATCGTACTAAATTTTAGAAGGTAGCAGCAAAGTAAAGTTTGAAAGAATGCCCAAAAGAATCCTAAAAACCAGACACTTTGCTTTCGTTATCATTTCTTGATTGGAGACTAAAAAACAAAGTCAGATCTCCACGAAAAATGAGTAACATTCTCATTTTAACACAACTTCCATTGAAACCTGATATACTGGATAAAGAAATTTGCCCTGAGCACAACAATCCGGACGCACAATGGCGAGATCGCGAACACAAAACGCATTGGTTAGACAGTAATTATTTATGAGCCTTTGCGGTTATCTTCGTGCTAAACACTAATACAATATCATTGGATGGGATTAAAGCATTTCCTTTCCGTTTCCAGGACGCCGATGAAATGTACCTTCCAACATGCACTGCCGAGCGAAAACCGTGAAAGAGTATCCATCAGTGTGCGCCAGATTAAAGTCTGGCCACTTGCGGAGTACCTTGAAGTAGGCATGAACGTTGCAAAATCTATCTCTCAGTACTTCAACTAGAGTCCGGGTGGGGAACCGAGCTGGGGGGACGGGGAACCTCAAAAGCGGCTTGATGTAGGGAACCTGTCTCAGAAGCCGGAGACCCGGCAAACGCATTGCGGTGGTGGAATAATCCAAGGGCCGAGGGCCGCATATTCGGCTAAGAGCGAGTGATCGCCCTCTACGGAGGCCCATATGGGAGCTCGACTCGAATTGTCTGACAGTCAAATCCTACGCTGCCCACATTCCCCTCCAACTTCCCATTACCCTATCCTAATTCCTATTTCCCATTACGCTACAACTCATTCCTTCCGCTACTTCCCAGGGGAGATACGTGGGGAGATACGTAATTCAAAGGGTGCTTTCACATGGCACCCTAGATCTAACCGCGTTAAATTCCAGATGGAACTTAGAAAACCTGTCTAATGCTCGTATATTGATTTGTACGGCTTTCACTCTAAACAAACACAGAAAAAGACATCGGCATGGCCCCGATTTGTGCCTAGGGATCTTTCGTGGCGAGCGGGTAGGAACGTCGCCGCTAGTCCCGCAGTAGATTGCCTCACGTATAAACTGCAACCCATTCTCCCGCTGTGCATTGCACGTCATTTGAACAACTTCCATTCATGCGCAAAAGCTTTCACGTATCACTCAGTTTAAAAAAAAGTTACCATTTTCGTTTTTTTTTCTAAAGAAACATTTGTTAATCGAAGCACAAAAAGCTCACAAATGACTGCTGCCTGTTAATAAAACAATCAGAGGACAGTAATGAAACTACAGTCGCCAAACATAGTCAATCACATGGAGCAGATGGAAGTCCGCCCCAGTCCCTATCCCTGCCGGTTCTGCGCGAAACGCAGAGGAAGCACGTAACGCGACTGACATACGCGCACCGTACCTGACAGCAGCCGTGCTGTCACAACGTCTCTACTCACACTAATGAAATAAACTCCTGCTCTTGCAAGCAGATGAGGTCAACGCAGACCTTTCCGAAAAGATGCACCTGCGGGCGTTGGAGCGTTGGAAACATGGATTACTGGAGCCGTTCTTGCAGTGATGCGAGGCCTCTCTATTATCATGAAAGCAACGCTTCGACCTCGAGCAACGTATGTGTAAGCACATCACTCGGTCTGTGCAAGCGCTGAGCCTTGTCGAGAACATAGCCGACAACGGTCTGGAGAATGCCCTTGAAGTTAACGTTAAGTCAAACATTGCGTACACTTTAGTTCCCAAGAGGCCGTATTGCGGGCATCTGAGAGAGAGCGCACACTCCCACGCCACAATACGCCCTCTAGTGGGACAGACCCCAAGCCAGCAGAAGTCATGGACGTTAGGTAGCAAAACGGAAGAAGTCCAGCATACCTGCCCGCTCTGCTACAATTGCTTTGGTGAAGCATAATTTATGGCAAGGAGCTCGGAAACGGGGCAGGCCAGTGTGTGATACTCGTCGACCCCTGGGCAAGGTAGCGCTGAGAGAGTCTAACGTTCGGCATACATACCGAAAGAACTTCGACTGCTGCTCAGTTGTGGGGCACGCACTGAGATCAATAAAGCTAGGCCGCGACGTGCCGACGAGATAGGCGACAAGCCCTCTCCCGGGAAAACCCGTAACTGGGCACGGCGGCATCTCACGTATGTGGTCACTTAATCCATTTGTCTTATTGCCGCATCTGTGTAGCGGCATGCTGTAGGCACAGTCAGCAGCTTTGATAGGCTGTAAATGCTGGAAGATGACAACCTCACCCCGAATATCACCCGCTTTCACGTGAATCCGGTGCGTCTACCGAAATGCTCTGATCAGCCAATAAAAGAGTCAGCGACTAGTCGGACTGATGTCAACGCGCATGACCCAGGAACAGTGCCCGTAGGCGACCTGCCTATAGAAAACCCACTCTGGGCCTGCACATTCTTTGGGCACAGCAGCATTTTAAGCTGTGTGGCACTCCTTCATTTTGTCTTGATTCTGAAGTTGGGGAATGATTATACAAAGTGTATTGTTCTAGTGATGTCTTACTATGTTCGCTGCCCTGTCCAAGGATCTGTTGTTCGTTCTATCAATTTGGCCTCTACTTTGAAGCACTGCTGTGCTGGAGGGGGATATTGAGTCAAATCTCGGACCCAATAATGCACAACTTGAAAAGCAACTGGAAAAAATGGAGCAGATAGCGAAATAAAAGAAGATATACTGAATGACATCGACACCAAATTATATACAGTATCGAGACTGGAAGCTAAAAAACATTCGCTGTTAAAACTAGCAAGCAATAATGAATTGTGTAATTCAAAACCTCGAAAACTGAATAGACAACCTCAGAAACCATGTTTGCTGGTGAAATTTAGCTGCGCGTAGCTTCGAGCAAATTTTGACTTCCGAGGTCTTAGAATGGGCTGTTAAGAAAAGTGAACTCCCATCGATTAACATTGGAAGGGTTCAGCGTCTATGAAAGACTGAAAAAAACTAAACGAGGCCCATTACATTCAAGCTATTATTTTCTTACCAGAATTTGAAAGAAGCGCGTATACTAAAAAGTACTGAGATATTGATTGAGGAAGGCTTTAAATCAGAGATCACAGTCACACCTTAAATCAGAGAGAGATAAATCAAATATCAGTGCCAAGCCAAACCGCGATAAAGACGATAACGTATCACTGGCATTTGTCAGACTGTTTATCAATAGCCAAGCCTATGATGGGACGACTGGAAGAACGAGAAGTAACCACTAAAAAGAAACAAAATTATCCACCCCCCCCCCAAAAAAAAAAAAAAAAAAACCACAAGCCTTCAAGGGCTCAAGCAGCACCTCAGACCTGAAACTTTGGAGCAATCAGAATGCTCCTGCTCCGCAAAACAGGTTTGCCCATCATAAACGTATTCACACCAAAAAGAGAAATACGAAGAATGATAAGCGGCTCTCAATATTTAAGTTAATGCCCGAAGCATTATTAATAAGACTGAGCAGCTTTCAATCCTCCGTCTCTAGTCTCATCCTCCCGTGACCTTTATTGTCGAAACGTGGCTGCCCGATGAAATTCTTGGCGACCTTGTCCACCCCCCTCGAACAGGCCTTCGCTAACGATAGGCCTTCGAGAAGTGGAATAGTAGCAGCGATTATAAAACAACATAAAGGGCGCTTTGCTGGAAGACGTACTTGATTTTGAATGCCTTTGCCTGACGGTGTGTTTGGGGCCATTGCTTTGTTTTGTACGCATTCTACTGGGCTCCTAACGTCGCACATGATTATCTATCTGAGCTACAAATACACCCCCATGCCAGCATACAGAAAAATAACAAAATAATGTTATTTGGTGTCTTAAACTTGCCAGATTTTGACTTGGAGCGGCTGCCGCTGCGTTTAGGCTGCAACAAACATGCGGACCTCATCTTTTGCGAAGTTTTTCGTCAACCCATGCGCCTATTCGCACAAGCAGCTCAGTTATAGTTTTAGCCTTTGTGCCCCATGCCTTTCATGAACGCGCTGTACACTGCCGGTCAGAAATGGGCTTGTTCACGTAGTTGGCATTTCCATAGCGAAAACCCTGCTTTTCAGACCAAGGTAGTGTGCATCACGGTATGTTCGTGCCTGCAGACGTACGGATGACGTCTCAACATCAACGACGTCCACACAGGCTCTACACAGTTTGATTGCACTGATGAATGCGCACTGTTGACTTTGTTTAAGAAAACGTGCCCCTATTGTTTGGGCAATTTCGCATCAGAAAAGTAGATATACATTCCGAAACAGGTTCGAACCCAACCGCGGCGGCTGCGTTTCAATGGAGGCGAAACGAAGTGGCGTCCGTGTGCTGTGCGATGTCAGCGGACGTTAAAGATCCCCAGGTTCCAGCCCCCGTTCCTCAGGCCGCGTGCCAGGAGTGGGGAGTTGGGGGTCTCCTAAACCGGTGGAAAATAAAGTTTTAATTAATCAAATACCCCAGGTGGTCGACATTACTCCGTAGACCTCCATTATGGCTCCCCTTTCTATCTTTCCACTTTAACTTCCACCTTCCTCCCTTCCCTCACGGCGCGGTTCAGGTGTCCACAGAACAAGTGTGACGGATACTGCGCCTTTCCCCTCCTGCGAACAAATTATTATTATTATTATTCCGAAACAGACCCCTTGGAGAACTTTTATTAATATTCAGCTGAAACGCCGTATCTAAAATTCTAAAATAACTAGTGCACAAAAGAGAATATTCTGTAAGACAAGAAAAAAGCTAGCACATTGTGTGCCACTCAAAAGGTTAATACAAGACAACGTTACCACACTTCGTACAATATGACTCCAGTAAATGTCGGCGCCGCATTATCGAAACAAAGACGCCCATATCTAGAACGCGAATCGGCAATACAGGGGCTACAAATCAGGATATTATTGCTGAGAATTTTAAAAGTTATTTCCACAACGTGTTCTAACAATCAAAGCCTTATGATGAGTCAATGCCAACATCAGCATATCCATCTCATTTTCATTTTCTCTCATAAAGCTTTCGTCTCCATGCTATACGAAACTTAAAAGCTACAACTTTACCAGGACCCAATGATTTACCAAATTCATTTCGTAGCTACTACGTGAAATAACTGCTCAAAAATCTGATGAAAGCTGTTCGTTTTTATTTGTTGACAGCAAGAGTACCTGATGACTGGAAAGCAGCCCGGGGTGTGCCTGTGGTTAAAAACGGCGACCGGTGTCGTGCAAAAACTGGACCTGCCTTAACATCCTTTTGTTGCGAAAGATTAGAATACATCGCTACTAGCTTTAACGAGTATTTAGGTTGGTATGAATAATGTTATCACATGTCGGCAACTGTCAGTTTAAAGCGTCATGAAGTTGGCGAAGGTCGACCCGTAGTTATGTCTACTCTGCACTACCCCAGCTGGACCTGTTTGAGATTTGACGTAGGATTACGTTTTGCTAGCGCACCCCGGGCCTGCTGAACGGCTAATATTTGAGTGTCCTTGTCCGTAGACTGCGCTACACTTTGAAGCCTCCTCAACGTCTCTGCGTCTGTGCACTGCACGCTCCTGGCGTTGCCTTGGTGCCGGTTGCCGTCGCAACAACCACCGTCGCAAATACTTCTCGCCTGTATACCGCTGCCTCCACGTATGAGGCGTGCAGGTCTTTAGTGTGTTGCTCGGCGGGGGCCTTGGTCCGCACCTCCGCCGTTCTTGGTTGTACTGGGGTGCACGTTCTTCGGGATGGGGTCCATGTGGATGTGGGCCCTCTCTTACTCGCTCATCTCATACGACTGCGGGTTGGGAGCTGAGGGATTGTAACTCAGGAACGTCATTATACCGCGGCCCATCTTGGTGGTAGAGAGCGCTCCAGTTGCGCGCTGAGCTGCGCCTTGGCTATATTTTATAGGGTTTTATGGACCCCTAGCTGCAGGGGCCGAGTCATACTCGTGGTCTCCATTAAGCCCAGTGCAGTCTTGTAAGCCCGTCTTATCAGCTTGTTAATCTTGGCAATGTCAGTGACCAGCCAGCTGAGGTAGGCCGCAATGTGAGCGATGGGACTGATCACGAACGACTGGACGAGGTGCACGTGACTGTATTCACTGTCCGTCGTGTCGAGACTGGGCGTATTAGCCTGGTGGCGTCCGTTGCCTAGTGGTAAGCTTGTTGGTGGTCTCGTTGTTGCGGCCGCTCTTGTTTAGCAGCAGGCCAAGAAACCTGATCGTGGGAACTTAGGGGATGCGTTGCCGCAGTGCACTCACAATTTGGTGTGATCGCATCGCCATAGGATTTTACACATTGATACAACTGCTTACCTTGTCCGTTCTTTTACCGACACCCTTTGAAAATAACAGCCAAACTTACGCGATGTTTCCACATTTCATTAAAGCATTTAAAAAGTACCGCCTCATAGTCTTATTCTAAATCTAAGGAAACATAGGCATTCCAAGCATCTTTATTTCCTGGGGGAATCATTATTTAAAAACCGTACATAACAATGCACTCGGGCGTTATTCCTTTGGCTGTCTCCCAGGTAATAGGGTGTGCCTCAGAAGAGCGTTCTGGGGCCTTAGGGGTTCTTTGTATATATATAAATGACACTGGCAATGACGGTTTGCCTGGTGTACACATTCGGCTGTATGCAGACGACTGTGTTTTATTTCGGGAAGATAATAACATAAATGTCCAGTCGGACCCTAACACAGCCTTACTGATATTGTATGCTGGTGCAAGCGTTGAGACAAGTCTCCTAAGTGAGAAAAAGGGCTTTCCTTCGTATGACTCAAAAACAAATCCATGTGTATATTTATACAACTTCGTATCATTAAGAGTGCAACAATGGACGTCAGTAAAATACTGAGGTGTAACACTTTTTAGCAACCTTTCTTAGAAATCGCATAGCAATAATATCTGTTCATATCGAGTTCAGAAAAACTATTAGTATCCATACGCTCCCCAACGGTTCCGGTGTTGTTAAGCTTTTAGGTTCTAATACACTAAATACGCCAAACCTCGAACACGCGCGCATATTTTGAGATCCTTACACTAAGTTCAATACCAAAACGCCAGAAAGAATACAAAAAAAAAAAGCCGTTAGCTTTATATATTCGAAGTTTATCCGCACAGACGCCCCATATGAACTAATGTTTGCTCATAGTAATGAACCACCGCAGGTAAGAAGGCAAAGTAATCTTTAAGATTTTGTCTCCATACTTCTGAACAACAAAATCAGACTTCAGCCCTCGCTTTATTTTTTCCCATGCTGACAAGAAATACCCGACACCATATCAAAGCTTTATTAACAGCGTATTTCTCACAGACCAATTTTTGCAGTTTTCGTTTAATCCTCGTACCATTAAGAACCGGAACTCATTACGCAGCCCTAAGCACTGTAACTTGTGTATATTTAGCTATATTTTGAAGTTACATTATTATTATTTGTCGCAATCATTAGTGCATTGGCAAATCATGTCCGCATTTGGTTTTGCGTCATTGTTCTATATTATTGCACTGTTCACTGCTGTTGCCGTTCCTGCTTGGACCTCACCAATTATCTGCATTATGAACACAAATAAATGAAAAAAATTGTCGTGATATTGCGAGGATTTTACTAAATGATGTCGTCGGGCCAGTGATTTGTCGGAGGGTTGCATATTGTCACGACACAAGCGGCATTGCCGAGTTGGAAAGAGCTGGCAACTCAGATCACACTTTTGAAGTGAAAGGGTTAAATGGAAATCAAATCCCTTGCACCCTAAATGTAAGCGTCCTTCAATCGAGAAAAGTGGTGGTGGGTTATCCACGATAATGCCCAAAGGTCGAGATAACTCTGGCTCGGGCTGGACATGGTGTTTGTCGTCACTAAGTAATTAATTGCGATGCAAACGTCGAGGTTTCTCTTCATATACGTTGCTGGGTTTTGGATCACTCTCCAATCAAAAGTTACAACTAAAGTGACAGGAACACGGCTTTATGAGGATCCAGTAACGCTTTATCAGTAACGTCAAAGTCATATAGAAGGGTCAAAGTTAAAAGGCAAATGGTCAGGGGTCAATGTCAAAGGGCATGACGCTATAGCGGATCTAGTCCCCGTGCTCGTGAGGAATAAGATGATCATAGCATTTCCTTGGTCATAGCCTAAACGTTGATATTCTGGCTTAGCAAGCTCAAGCAAGGTACAGGTCATTGCCGACAGAAAAATTGACTTTTGCATATAGTAGAACTATTTTTCGAGAATCACGACAATATTTTTGAGGGGTAGCGTGAAACTTTCAGCTTCTCTAACCGCGAGTATTGATGATCCTATTCGGCTTGAAACTTTGACCTGAAAGTGATCTCGACAACTATAGGGCATCCTATCGGATCCGAGTCAGCTAAAAGGAAGTGGTCCCCGCCCTATGAACGGTTCAGAAGTTAATATTTTATTTATGACCGTTTCTTGCATGGGCGATAGCATAATCATTTAGCGTACTGTGGAATAATAACACTCGTTTATGTCTCAAAATACCTCGTTAATCGTTTGTGAAGATATTAAGTCTACTACCTCATACATACTGCTATATTGTAGTCACACTAGTGTATGGAACACCACCAGATGAAGGTATAAAGCCGCGCTAAAACAATTTGTGCCAACGGATCTGTGCTGTCCATAAGCAGCCTGTGTAACTTGGAATCTAAGGTTCTTGGATTTCAAACCTCAGCCTCTGATCTCATCTGCGAAGCACTAGTTGGAAGTTTTTGCACCTGAGGATAAGACCGTGCCAAGGTATGTGATTTTTCGCTTCAGATGTCGACACTGGCAGCGCCAAATTCAGCCGTGAGGGCATTTAATGGCGTCGTGCTAAAACCTAATGGCGCCCTTACTTAGGCACGATAATACAAGTGACCATGGTGGTGATCAGACCTATGATGCAGTGGAGGGTAGATATAAACTTTGGCTCCAGCTATTGCGAAACTGAGAGCGGCAATATTACCCCTAGAACTTTGTTTAAGATTACTGGATTGCGTGGTGCCCTTTATTCATAGGCATGGCTGATATCCAGTTTGTTACCCTAAGCGACCATCGGTTATCCTCTCTTCGCACTACATCTCCTGGCCACTTCCATTTCTTCTTCTTAATTTTCACTAGAATGTCGGTAAAGTGAGTTATTTCTCTGACCCACTCTGCACGCTTTCTATCTCTTAATGTTACCCCTACCATTTTTCGTTCCATAGCCCTCTGGGTTGTCCTCAACATAAGTAGAACTCTCTTGGTTAGCCTCCCCGTTTCAGCCCCATAGGTAAGTACAGGCAAGATGCAACTAATGTATACTTTCCTCTTGAGCGATACCGGTAAGTTGCTAGTCATAATCTGTGAGTGCTTGCCAAATGCGCTCCATCCCAATCGTATTCTTCTTGTTATTTCCTTTTCGTGGTTCGGATCTGCGGTTACTACCTGTCCTAAGTAGACATATTCGCCTACTACTTCCAGTATTTCGCTACCTAATGTAACCTGTGTTCCTTCCTGAGGCTGTTGAACATTACCTTAGTCTCCTGCATATTGATTTTCAAGCCTACCTTTCTACTTTTCCTGTCTAGGACATCAATCATTATTTGCAGTTCATCCCCCGAGTTGCTTAGCAAGGCAATGTCATCAGCAAATCGCAGATTACTGAGGTATTCTCCACCTACAGTTATCCCTAACTGCTCCCATTCCAAGTCTCTGAATACTTCCTCTAAACAAGCTGTGAATAGTACTGGGGAGATTGTGTCTCCTTGCCTAACACCTTTCTTTATGGGAATTTTGTTACTTTCTTTATGCAGAACTATGGTTGCTGTGCAGCCACTATAAATATCTTCAAGCACTTTCACGTACGGCTCGTCTACCCCCTGATTTCGCAATGCGTGCATCACCGCTGAGGTTTCAACTGAGTCAAATACTTTTTCGTAATCAATGAATGGTATGTATAAGGGCTCGTCATATTCCGAGCATTTTTCTATCACCTGATTGATGGTATGGATATGATCGATAGTAGAGTACCGTTTCCGAAACCCTGCTTGATCCTTTGCTTGATTGCAGTCTAAGGTTGTCCTGATTCTATTAGCGATTACCTTAGTAAATACCTTATACGTAACAGACAGTAAGCTGATTGGTCTGTAATTTTTAAGGGAAGGAAAGCGTAAGGGAAGGAAAGCGTGGCAGGGGGCGGCCGAAAGTTAGGTGGGCGGATGAGATTAAGAAGTTCGTAGGGGTCAAGTGGATGCAGCTAGCACAGAACCGGGTTAAGTGGAGAAATATGGGAGAGGCCTTCGCCCTGCAGTGGGTATAATCAGGCTGATGATGATGATGGCTGATATGGCAGCTTCTTTTGGAAGGGAGTTTGAAGTGGAAATTGGACCGACTGGGTCCTGCGCCTGAGCAACCTGCCCTTAGGCCCCGCAGGCACGGTTTTACAGTGTGGCCAAAGTGAATCTCTATAGCTTCTAGGTGGTATTTTGCACACTATTTAGCTTGCGAATGTATGTTGATGCGTATTATCAATTCAGTGGGCAACAAATTGACCCAGTATTTTATACGCAATAGCAATGCGCAGGAGTATCAGGGACGGACATGTCCGACATGTCGCCAATACAGAAGTGCTCTTACCCCAGAGAGGCAGCTGCTTGAAATAGATACACCGATTTATCCTATATACTTCGTTGGTTTTCGCACTAGCTTTACAAAATACCCACCATAATAAACAATATTCTAGTGTAAAGCGACGCTGCGTCATTGTCTCAAGACGTGCCTCTAAAATAAGAAACATAATTGTACGATTTTAACGTGCTTACACCAAATAGGACGTGCGAAATATTTTGTGCACAGAAAGAAGTTAACGGAGATAACTGCGTTCAATGCACAACGCGAGGTTATGCTGCGATCATTACGCGAGGTGATAGGCTGAGGAAATAACTATGACGTTCCGTACTCGCTTGCATCGGTACTTTCCCGGGTTGAAATGCATTCCCCAACAAAGGTTTATTTTTTTTCGTGAAAAAGCGCTAACGGGCATAAAGGTATAGACGACATGGACGGTGCCATATAACAGAACTGTTTGAGTTACCTTCGCCAAGTCAGTTGTACTTTGACCTCATAATCTGATGGGCTAGTCAGGGATCATGCACAGGCAACATCTTTGCTCGAGTCTGACGATAATAGGGGTGCTTTTACACTGACATCTCGTTTTTTATTCAGTGCTCTCAACCCTGCCGGAAAATATGAGGAATCAACAATCCCGTCGAAAGTATTGTTTAAAATTAATAACTATTTCGTTGCACTTGCATGCAGCGGACCGCGAATTGTTCTCTTGAGCTTGTATTTGTACGCGAAATAATAAATAGACCCGACTGATGCATCTCTAATCCCAAATGGATGCGTCTTGATCGATGCAGCGAAGACTTGCGTTTATCTCAGCGTATGTTTATATGGTATGAAACACCTCAGTCAACTGCGTTGAAGCCCTTGGATCTAACTCAGGAAAGAGATATAAGAGAGGTTGTACCAGCTAAGCGGCTACACGAGGACAGGGATTTTTATCCACGGCCGCGCACTGCTTTACCGCAATTGTCATATATTTAGCGCATGAACCCCCGTGTCGTGATGCTCCATATCCTCGCAAAATTTATTCTGCTACGACTTGCGATGCGTTCGGTTGGCATTAAAATATATTTGGAAACAATATTAAAATAAATGTGCCGGTTTGGAATGATTGCTTGGAAGTTGAAATAATAGCTCGCTGTCCACCAGGAGAATCTCCGCCCTCGCATCCGTTTTCCGCTTAAATATTTCCGTCGTAATCCAGTAAACTCCTCCGAAGAAGTTATTATGTTACACATATAGCAGGTATTGTTATCTTGTTTTATTGTGTCACGATTGCACAGGTGTGAGATGCAGTTACCGCTACATGCTGTTAGTGGTTCATAGCGCCGTGATAAAAATGTTAGCAGTCATAGTATATTATCTGCAAGGCATCAAATAGTTTTATGGCATGCGGTGGATAAGACTGGTGTGGTTATTTTAGAGTCCACAAATAATAACAACCTCAAAAAATTACAATTTTTTGTATTGTAACTTTTCATTACAATTGGACTGATGCTATCCTTTTAAGCTGTTTCTTTCGAAGACGTTCAGTAAAGACGATCTCGGGTAACGTCATGAGGTCGCACAGGGTAGTGCTCCTGTTCTTCACTTCATATGTCAGTACCTGCGAAGAAGTGTTTGGACATTTCGATTTTGAACGAAGACTTTTAAACACAAACATTTCTTGCAGAGAACAGTCTGTAATACCTTTTCCTTAAGAAAACTTAGACTCGACAAACCAAAATCCTTTTTTTTTTATCGATCGGCTATTTTCAGGCATTATTCAAGTCTAAATCCTTCGCCCAATCACCTAACTGCCCGAAGCAAAACATCAGGTATCATTTCTTGTTAAAAAGTTTGGTTTTTAGGTATTTAACAAAAACTTCGGATGTTACCTACAATCAACTTTGTGCGGTACGCACCTGGGAATGGTAGACGTAAAATTTGTCGCTCTTGTCGGACTCGTTATCCCGGGCGACGCATTGTTGGTACCAGTGCCTAGTCCTACTTTCCAGTAGCCGCAGCTCCCTTTGCATACGCTTGGCACCGAAGGTCTCTACACGTTCTTCGAAACGCTTGACGAAGTACTCGTACAGCCGTGTGTCGATAGCGTTAAGCTTGCGAAGCTTCACTGCCAGATTTACGGGAGGTGGACGCTGGAAGACGCTCTGCGCGCAGGGGGTTCAAATTTTTAGTGGAATAAGCTTATATAGTAATATATTTTTATTAGCATGGGATTAATGAGGCACACACCATATCGGCGTATATTTCCTCCATAATGCCACTTATGTACAAGGCACATGAATCTAGGCATTGAATTTTGGTCTATCCTAGTTCCCACACTATTACTCAGCGCCTCGTCGCAGTTTGATAATACATCGAAATTTACAGTCTGGTAATTTGTATTGTATATCTGAATATAGGGCTGTAGGCGACAATATGTGGAGGGTGTTACAAATCACTCCAGGAAAAAGATTATTTAGCCTTCATCAACTTGTGAAGCTTCTTTGCGGATAATCCGCAAAGAAGCTTCACAGGAACGTGGTAATATATATATCAGGCTCCAAATAAGAAAAGAAAACACAGAAGCGATGTATCGCTTCTGTGTTTTCTTTTGTTGTTTGGAGCCTGATATATATATATATATATATATATATATATATATATATATATATATATATATATATATATATTACCACATTCCGAGCAATAAACATCAGTTGCAAGTCAGCGCCTGTCCGTGTTGTCTTCCTTCCGTTCTTGTCCAAGTCGCGCTGTTCTTCAGAAAATGGCATACCAACTCGCCCATGCACCAGTTCTAACATCTAGTTCTTGTCCTAAGAGGGTACAGTCACATAGGGAAATTTAGGTTGGCATGTTTTGAAACATCCAAAACAGCGCTTTCATAGCTTTTTTGCGCAGCAGGGCGCACAAAATAAGCAGGGGACGCTAAACGCTAGGAAAAGGTGTGCCGGCAAGGGTGGTTTTGGGGAGCCCTGTCCCCATACAGGGACGGTAACATTCAAAAGTGTATGCAAGGCCGAATACGCTCGTAACAAGGATGATAGCCAATATTTCACAGTCACGAGCATTTTCTCTGATAAATGAATGCTAATATTTTGGTCAGGCCAGATTCTTAAGGGTCCAAAATGACAAAAAGGAGAAGCTAATTACTGTTAGCTCCGTAGAAAGTAGCCTTGCCCATTTTTCCGCGCTTTTCAGGCAGAATTTCCTTTACTTCCCGTAAGATGATGCCATTTGTCTAATAATGTGGCTTAAGGTGCGTGTTTTGAAAATTTTAATTCTGTGCTTTCATTGCCTTTTTGCCTGGCAGGCTGCGAAACGTTTGTGTCCCCATGCAGGGTCATGGCGCCCGAAGGGGTTATTGAATATCGTAGATGGCCGACAAACTGCTATCTTCCTAATGTTGTTAGGGGGCCGGAACGGTAAGAGCTGGTGTTTCTATATATTTCTCAGTTGTTCCCTTTCGGCATTTCTTTTTAATCGCACAAGCACTTTATGTTGTAGTAAAAGCCTTTTTAGATGCTGCTTGTTTTTGTGCAGCATGTGGGTGAAGAAATGTAGTGTTTTATCAAGAAGTTTATGCAGTTGATAAATACAATTATACTTCAAGAAGACCGCTTTCTTGGGCACTTTATGGTAAGCGGTGTATTCTATTGGATTACATACAAAGTGGGTACACTAGTAGGTGGGATAATGACATAATTAACTTTTATTGTTATGGAGTGTATTGAATTAAAGGCTTCATATCTCTTCTAAATAAAATCCGTATCATTTTATACATTTTGGGAAATATATTGGGAAAAACATTGGGACGGCAGATATGGAGCAAATTCTGCAGCGTCTTAAGAGTAACTTTCTTTTTCAGAGAGTGGCGAAGAGACCATCTTGGCTGCTTCAAGTTACTCTGCATGAAATATGCACCATGCTTGGCTAAAAGAGCAGCTGAAGATGCACTCAACTACTGCATCTCATAGCGAAGCCCACGGTGCTACCGAACAGTATGGTGGCACCCAGAAGCAGACACGTAGTAACCAGTACGACCAAGGCTACCAGATGGCGCTTGTAAGCAGAACTGGATGAACGGAACAATACCTGCGTAAGAATGAAGGCAGAAAATTTGACTGCCAAAGAAGGACACGGCAGATACCTGCTACAAGCCAGGCCACATTAGAACGGAAAAATCAGTACCCTCCCCGCCGTTTTTACACAGTGAGATATTATGGCTATACGAAGAGCTTATAGTTCTTCCAGCGCTGTTGTATGCTGGTTGTCAATGAAAATATTTTTGCTGAATACTTAGTAATCTCTCAGACAGGGTGCTTTTGAATGAAAGCGGATGAAGTTTTTGGCAGTGACCGGATCATTTATACCATAATCAATCAGGCCTTCTACACTACAATAGCGAGAGACGGGCTTGTTGGTGGCTAGTTTTGGAATGCATCATGAAACACTACACATGGTTTTAAGAAAACACTTCGCTAATTTCAGCATGAATGGTCTACCATTTGCTTGCAATATTAGGGCGCTCTTGGACCCTTCGCGTCCTACTATGGATCTCCTATAAACAAATCTTAATACTGTAGGGCTTCATGGATAAAACTTAGCAATACCTTGTCTACCATTTTGGAGTACTGAAATACTGGTAACTGCATTCATGGAGCGCGGCGAATCAGCATACAGATTCAGTTTGATTCTCTACGCCAACGTGATGGACGACCTTGGCTTCTGGTGAAGCATGGTTTTCAGGCAAGATGACAGGCGAGCTCAGTTGTAATATATTAAACCGGGCGCCTGAAATGCCCTAGTCATACCCTATTTCCAGGATATAGAACATCCTTGCTCAAGAGAGACTATTTCCCGTTCATGTTAGCTGAGCGAGAATAGATATACCATTCCAACCTCGCAACTAGCACTATTCACGGCGCCCATTATTCTACTTCCGTCGCTTTTTACCTAACGTTTTTCAGGTGTCTGACAGTGCAAAGTTTAAGAAAATTTTAAAACAAAAACAAAAAAATTGGAGTATAATTTGGTGATGTTACATTTTAACAGTATAGTTTTAAGCAAGGCTCCGTTCACCAAAATCGGGCGTCGACGGCTGTCCTCAGGCACTAGCGTTGTGATCGAGAAATCAGAAGTATGGCGGGTACCGGTAGTAGCTGTTAGAACACATGGCTGGGAACTACCGAACGTAGGGTTGCCTGACATTATATAGGCCGCTCCTTCCACATGGGAGGGTGGTGACAAAATCAGTCTACCAGGACACTTGTAATCACTTCACCCCTGGGCCTCGCAGGGACGTTCATACAGATTGGTTAAAATGAAGATTTATATGCGGGCTAGTAGTTTACGATATCGCGTCATACCCTTAAAAGCCGAGCCTAAGTGTCCTTCATACTTGTTATGCTTACGTATGAGCTAGACTAATAAAATTTCTCTGATGACTGACGGATTACTCGTCTACATTTTAAGAAGTTTTCCTTCAGTGCCTCACGACCTGCGACTAAGTCTGGCGTCATACTAATCAAAAACACCTAACCAATCGACAAAGTATTCAGGATTGTGCTTCCCTATCATTCCTAGTGTCCTTACTTCTCAAGGCCTTATTTAATCTTTGCACTTCGCTCATACGGTGCTGAGAAAGGCGAGAACGTCATGAAAAGCATTGTAACAGACCTACACACGAGTGAAAATTGTGGCGGCGGCACTTAACCTCCGGCTTTATGAAACAAAAGCGCTATTGCCTTCCATTCGCTGATGTCCTTGAAGATGTTTGTTCTCGCACATGCTCTATGTTCCTAGTAAATCACTTACGTTTTATGTCTCTCTCTGGCATCCCAATCTTATTATAGAGTCTACAGGTTCACACTACCTTATATTAGAAAAGACCACCTGTCATAACTTAGATATGAGGCCCTGTTTTGACGAAGCCATATGAACGTCTCTGCGTAGCCTTGAGGTAGGGTGCTAACTCGGAATCCACGGGTCCTGGAAGGCTGGATTAGGTTCTTGGAATCAGAATAAAAAATTTAGGTTTACAAGCTGCAGCCAGATTCTTTATGTATATCGGTAAGCGTTGAAAGCTGGGCCAGTTTGTGCGCTGGAATAACGTCTCAATAATGTAAAGTGCATTATGTTTAATCTCTAGCTCTCCTTTTCAATATCTACCTGCCGAATTACAAAAATTAAACTAATATCATATGCTGAAGCTGTAAAAATGTTGTAATTGCGAGATGTGTTTTCTACACGCGCATCAATTTACAAGCTGAAAGCAGCAACCTGGCATTCATAACAGCTGTTTAATGTAATAAACGATTACACAGCCATGTTATTGGAAGATAAATGTTTGAGTGCTGTAAAGAAAGAGTAGTTAGTCTGTATCCGCACAGTATGGTTTCGTACGCAAATGCGGCTTCATACAACACCTGGTGATAGCTATATAACCAAGCAATGAGAAACTGTGCGGCAGCTTACGCTACAGCAATGCTTCAACTCACCCGCATTGTTAGCACTCAGCTAGGTTCCTGTTTCTGTGCACCTTTCAACAGCAGAGAGCGTGAGAAAACCTCAAAATGATGTTCTTAATATGCTGTGTTAACAGCGCGACCCCGAAAACATAGACAGGTTGCGCACTAAGCAGCTCATGCGCAGAGCAGTGCTCTATGCTCGGCACACCATTCTGGTTTAACCGTGTTAAGGTCTCAAGAGAGGGGGCATCTCTTCCATCTGCACAACTGCGTTTCTGTGGTGAGCGCGCGCAGAGAATTGTCGTGTTAAATATTACGGGCACCTAAGCTGACACGTGTGTGCACGCAGTGAGGAATCGGTCGTGAACTAAACTAGATGAGCTGTGCCAGGTGCTGAAAAGACTGCTGTGTTCCGAGCGTGTATTTATTCTCTTTATACAAACCGTCTGCCACTCCACCACGTCCTTAAATGGTGGCTTCGCTCATGTAAGCTGCTATAATTGCACTGCCAGCCCTTAGGGTATTGTTAATCGGAGGAACACAGTTTAGAATGACGCGCGATGTGTTAATCTGCGCCAATGCTGGTTACTATATTTATCTATAGTATCCTTTGCTGTGCATAGCATTTTTGAAAACTATGTAGTCCATCGCACATTGTCACGGCGCAGTTGCAATCGAGATATATGGCGCCCTTTTTCCCTGAGTAGTTAGGTGTCATCGGGGCACCCTAATCAGTGTTCGCACTGCCAGGGTAAAGAGGAGGAGTGTAAAATGATTCGTACCTCTCTCAGGCAAGGTAGAGTCAATATGGCTTCGGGGTGACAAATGTGGCGCTCGTTTAGGAATTTGTTAACCCGGCCTTTGTCAGGCAGATTCATCATTGCAAACGCATCGATGAAAACAATGCAAAGGATGCAAGTTACCATGTGCGCTGCCATTAAAACCTTGGAAACTGGTTATATCTGGACAAAAGAAGAGCACTCGCTAAGATTCTCGACCTGTTCCATCAAAAAAAAAAAGAAAGTTAACAGGAATTCCAAAAGTTTTAAGAGCGTTTACAGTGAGGCAACAAGCCCTGCACTGCATTTCAATGCTTTCTGGGTTCTTTTATTGGAATTATAATATTATATGGTGTATGATGAAGTTTACAATTTCTTCCTTACCTTCACGCAGCAACTAGTACCAACGTGTTCCTAAATACACTACACTATGTAATGACAGGGAAGGCCGGCACCTCGACGAATCGCATAGGCACAAATTTCTCACAGGTTGTGCAACTGCTCTCAGCGTACCATTTTCCTAGTGTGTTACAGTTCATGCCAATCGCTTCACCCCTCTTGTAGGTGTATCTACTAATAGCGACCTTTGGTGTAAGGTACTGCTACATAGACCTTTAGAACCAATGCTTAGCCTTGTATGTCATCTCCGCAGCCAGGGAAAAAGTACGATGGCGTTTATAAGATTATAGACACCGAAATTTTGGGTTTGTATTTTGTAATTGGTAATGATGCCTACGACATTACTACGCACGGATCACCACGTCACATTCGCTTACGACTGTCGAATAATTTATAATCGAATTTCTCTTCTGACCTGTTTTGGGCTTGGTTTAGAGAGCCGAGCGATGGCTGTGATACCAGAGTTAAGTCTAGGTATGAAAATGCAGAGATATAATCATTCCTGTGTCATTTGATTATGCTACATGATAAAGCCAGCCTGCCCCAAGAACAAGAGTCATTACAAGTGAAGAAGTGAAGAATGCGCGATTATATCACTGCTTTTCAAAGCCATCGCTCTGCTGTTGTAAACGAAATTGGTGAGACAAGAAAACTGAATTTTAAATTATTTAGCGGTGATAGGCGAAAATTGCGTGCGGATGGATATACGGGAATGACTTACGCATTATGAACAAGAAGAAAAATTTCACCAAAATGTGGTGTCTATGGCCCTTTAAGCCACTACTTTGTGGTTGCCTTTTAAAGGCCTTTGGTGGCGGCAAAATACCAATTTCGCTCCCGATCCCGGTAAACGGCACCTCAAGGCTGATCCAACCGGAAAACACAGGCAGTAACATTTCCCTATTCTGCCTATTCATCGTTCATTTCGTATCTGTATTGTCTCTTCCTTTCATCTGGGATTCTTCTTTCTTCGAGGCGGTGAGGTGAGCTTAACCTTTTGTGTATCACTGGTCTGTGTTACGTCAAGTTTGTTTATAGTTAGAGAGCACAACTCGTCTAGGTACGTTTTTTTATACGTTCCCTATTGCGTGCCGTGGTTGGGGTTCATGGTGGGAGGCTTGCAAATTGTTCGAATATGTTTTATATATATATATTTATGCCTTCCCAACTTCTTCCGTATAATAACATCTGCCTTTGTTTTCTGGCATCGCACCGACTTTTTAGCACGCAGTCCCAAGCTGTCATATTCAGCGAGAAACCTCCCAACATAGATATAAAACCCCGCGAAACCAATCAATAAGAACGTGTCTGCTTTGCGCAATGACAGCCTCTCTCGAAGAGCAACGTCCTGAAAAGATATGTGTCTCTCACTCTGCCATCTGAATTGAGAAGTCCAAGTTCGAAACTTCTGTTAGATCGGTCATATGTCACACACGCGTCTGACGTCACCTAAACCTACGACCAATCATTGTCCGGCTATCAGCAACCAGCTGCCGGAGGCATGTCCGTGATTTCCCTCAAAATAGCGAAACCGCGCGATGCCAGAATTGCAGGCAAACGGTTTCTGAACACAAAGAAATAGCGGCAATAAAAGTAACCGGGTAAATAACCTTCCGGGAAGCGCGAAAGACGGTCTCTGTGCAGCTACCGGTTGAAGTATCCGAGGAGTCTTCGACGCCTGTACAGGCCACGCGCAGGCCGCCTAGAGCACAAACTTAGGTACCCCAGGTGAACTGCAGCTATCTCTACTCTGTCAACCCAAAGCACGCTGCGCGCCGCGTCAGATCAAGGGGCCTCAAGGCTTCGTTCCGTGAGATGAGTTCTAAAACAATCCCAACTGTGCATTCTGCATAATCACCACCAATTATGAAGATATGGACACAACTCTCCTTCGCCCCGCTATAGCGGCGGCAAATGTATTTGACGCAAGTGTTAAGATCCCTACCGCATGCCCAGAATTTTGCCAACCTAGTTTTTTTTTAACATACCCTTAAAATTCACTAGCCATGCTGGTGTATGTTCACTTGAAATGTCGTGCGAATGAAAAAGCTACAGAAGCCTAACCAATTTGTGGAATTAGCTCTTCCCTATAGCGCTATCTCCAAGAGCGAACTTTAGAATTAAATGCTAGGGCAGCATGTTCCTTGACGTGTGCACTTGTTCGTAAGAAATGATTAGCAATTTCAAAATGACCTGGTGCGAAATACAGCTGCTGCAGAATATTTGAGGATACCGCAGGGTAGTATGCCTTGATGCAGACATTGGAAAGTCTTCTGTATTCCACACTGTATGTGTTAGTTCAAGATCCAGTGAGCGGACTCTGCTTCAACTCTCGATACCTGGATCTAACTTGAAGTTGGTAACTACAGTTGGCGAGAGGATTCAAGATGTACAGGATTCAAAAGTAGTAGTTTTAAACAGAATAATTAGCGCTAGAAAGGAAAATAGTTTTTGTACAAAACGTGTGAAGCTCATGCTCTATTTAGGGAATGAATACTGAACAAAGAGAATGATCACGCAATATGTGAGTGACTTCAAAAATTATTGGGCGCAGGGGGACTAATCATTAAGTTCTTTTTTTTGCGTATACTTGTTATTTCGTATTTGTTTCAATGTTAAAAATATTTAAGAAGACATCATATGCGCGCCATCTGGTGTGATTTTGTTTACACGGATTTCATCACAGTTAGAAATCCAGTTGACATTTTCAGCGTAGGCATGCTCTCGTAGGAGACAAACTACTCGAAAAATCTTAAGAACGGTCTAGTTTATTTCGTTTGCCAAGCGGTCTAAGCGGCTTCTGAGTCAGTGTAAACATTGCAGACGCAAGAGGCCGGATCCTACATTTCTACTATGAAAAGTTGTTTGGGTGTTTTGTTATTTTTACTAATACGATTGTAACCACCTTCAGTAGCATTACTTGGTCGATAATGCTATGGTTCTTACTTACTAATTTTCCCCTTCCTAGTCCAAACAATCCCGCTAGTATTTAAAATAAACAATAAAATAAAAATTATATTGTCGACAACAGTCCCATTCTAAGAACATGCGAGATCGTAATACTCCACAGAAAACAAAAAGACTGAATATTTAACGATATACCTTGACTGAATTTCTGCCGTCTAAGCTGGTTTTTGAGGTAAGAAAAGCGTTGTGGCGTCGCTGCCTACGCAACGACACACTTCGCAAGTGGCCTTCAACGAGGTAACACTCGAGGCGTATACGGCGTAGGTGGCTTTTGCTGTATGACCTCATAAACTCTTTCTGACAACAAAAAGAGGTGGCTTGCGATACAACTAGCACCTTTAAACATTTGTGGCACTGTATTCATACTAGGCATCTAACTGTCCAACCAATATGCGAAATATGACCGCTGAGTTTCACTTCACAGATACTCTGACGGCTCTTTGTCAGTGCCGTGAGCGAAAGGGATGTATCCGTTATTTCAATGGTACAGTCCCAAAATCTACAGTCCTTCCAGTTGGCCAGCCAGAGTCCATTTACACTCATTTGGAGGGAATAATAAGAAGACGAATCGTAGCGCGATTCCCACGACTTTCGGTCGAGCCTTGGCCGCATGCGGAAATTTATAAAATATTTACTAAAAAAAAAAAACTAGCAACAAATAAGACACTAAACAAATGCCGTACTTTATAAAATGCTGCCAGGGGAAATGTATTTGCACAGCGTTTTTTAAGTTCAAAACCACCAATATGGTTGTTTGTTACTACCGTTTTCTTTATTACACTGCTGCATGCTTTCCTTAAGTTGAAAAACATTGCAAGGATACTTAAGCTTTGCTTTTGAGGGCTGGGCTCAATACCATTCAGTGTTTTCACTATCCGTTCTCTGCTTTTCTCCAAATTGATCGAGACGTCTAGGCAACGCCCCTGAAGCCACGAACTGGACGCTACAAGAAGGTCGCTATATTAAACATGAAACCTGTTTAAATACGGTTGGCAGAGCACGTCACTGCTGAGTATGTTCGTTTTATTCTCCGCCTCGGCTATATGCATCTAAGAGACTATTAAGAGTTGAGTGCCGCCTCTTTTGAGGGAAGTCCATGTTGCGTTATAAGCTTAAGAATTCCGCTGTGTACCTAAGGAAGGATATGTATAAAGTTATAAAAATCTGCTGCATTGGCATATAAAAATAAATTCAGTAAACAGAAAATAAATGCGTACTTTTGGAGCATTCTGCTTTGCGTACGTAATAATAAAACATATTTGGAGGACGCTTAGGCTTCGCCTTTAGGAATGGAACGCGATAGCATTATCGCGCCCCATTCGCATCGTCTACTCATTTGCTTGTCGCGCTTTTGAGTGACACAAAGACGTAGTTCACATAATACAACACTCGTTAACTTGTCCAAAGCATGACTGTTTGGTAATTACTTGTTCTGAAACGTGATTCTAAGCGTTCCTTTGCTTACAATGCGGCTGTTGTTGTTGTTGTGGCTGTAGGAAGAAGGAAACAAAAATGCACGGGCCTGCTACTGGCTCTGTAGCTGAGCCACCTCCACTGTATCGTGCAGACAGAAGAGAAAATAGAGAAGAAAGAAAAGGAAGAGGAAGAGAAAGACGCGCGCCGCAACAACAGCCGTCGTCCACTACCGAAACGGTGGCGAGCGCAATGACGGCCTACAACAGATAAAAATTCTGTGGCAGGCTAGCCCCGACGCAAGGGGCGGTGACTTACCTGTCCCAGCCCCATCAGGGCGAATGCGGCTGAGGCGTGCACTGAGAAGGAAGGCTCTGTTTCGAATTCCTACATAGAGAAACTTGCTATACTCATTTTTATTCATTAATCCTTCCGGGACGTAGAAGCGCTGCCAGCAACCTTGCCGAAACGCGCGGGCCTCAAGTTGCTGTCGTAGTTCGTCGGCAACATCGTTGCCGATCCGAGGCGGCGCGATGAAGATCTCGGAGGCCATGCCCTGTCTATCTTATTCCGTGAGCCACACGAATGATGGCGCTACGTGCACGCCAAGCAAAGAGGAAGTACAGCGGAAAAGTAATTTGCCACTCGCTTAACTGCGTGTTCTGTAATTCTGTAATTTACATGCTCATAGTATTATACGCGACAATACACCTCTCTAAGGGAGATTTCTGAGACGACTCCGCAATCAATAGACGCTCCTTTGTCCACTTCAAACCATTAAGCTGGCGTGGGATATACCATATGATTTGATTATGCTTCTGGGCCTGCACTCAATATGGAAAACGAAGATGCAATTTGAACATGCTGATCTTGTCGTGCGTCCTGTTCGCGAGAATTTTGTTGAAAGTGTCGTTTCACTAAGAGAGTGTTACCAAGCACTCCCTGATCCACCAAAATGGATTACCTTGCTTGATGTTTTGGTGTCGCTGAGAGAATTTTAATCCGTGTTTGCCGAAGCCTGGCTTACGCGTTTTATGCACTGTATTTCTGATTTCACTTTCAAATGTCAAAGTCGGCAATAAAGAAAAGAAAAAAAAAGCTGGCGTGGCAGAAGGGTTAGCGTGTTCCTTTCGCACCCCGGAGACCCACGTTCGATTCCCAGATTGCCGATTTTTCCCTCTCGTTTTGATTTATTAATGCTTCTGGGATATTTCGCTCACGGCGAACGCCGGACGATGCGGGACGGCGCCCTTGGTGACGACAGCGACTTTTCTGCGACATGGGGCCCTTAATTAAAAAGACGCCAATCCGCACGCCTACACCATATGTCGCGGACTCAAAAAAATGACAGCAGTGGTGGTGTTGATTGATGCTGGAGTGCGGGTTATAGATGGCGTCGAGGCAGGCAGCTATTAGACGCTGAGCAGGTGGGCCGCAGCGGTGCGGTGTGCCCTTATGGTACGCACCCAGTGTGGGTCGGATTCAGATTCGGCAGGGATGATAGAGACGGTGTCTACTTGGTAATTCATACCGATGGCATGCAGGAATGCGAAGCGCAGCGGAAATGGCAGGGGCGGTGTGGTGCGGAACGCAGCTGCCCTTTGCGCAGGGGCTCGAAGTCGAGTCCCTGCTTCGCGATGACGACAGGTTGCGTGAACCACATTGACGGCGTTGTAGGACACCAAAAGTAGTCCAATGAGCGGCAACGGCCTTTCAAGGTGACAAACGAATCCTCTCACCTTCACGGTAGCGGTGGTCGAATTTCGTGATAGAAGTGCGGGCCCGTGAAACATGTAAAAAAACGCTGAGCCTCATGCAAAGCACATCCGTACAGCTCCGCGTCTGGAACGCGTCTCCCGCGTAGTCTGCGCAAGCCGCAGAAACTAGAAGCTATGCTGCGTATTACAACCCCGCCGGGGCGGCGCCGTGGTTACGGCGATCGGCTACTTTTCCCAATGACACGGGATTGAATCCCGGCCTCGGCGGCCGCTTTTCGCTGCCGGCGAAAAGCAGGGCGCCCGCCTGCTGTGCGATGTCAGTGCGCGTTAAAGAATAACAGTTCGTCGAAATTTCCGGAGTCCTCCACTACGGCGTCTCTCATAGCCTAAGTTGCTTTGGGACGTTAAACCCCACAAAACGAACCAACCAATTACTATGCTGCGTAGTATATTTGTTACCAACGAAAATATCGTCGAAAAAAATGTGAAGTGGTGCGCAGCACTGCTTACCCCTTTTATACTTTTATGTACATTGTATAGTGCGTCATTATTCATTCTGGTTTAATAAATGAATATCATGCCTATGATTCAAATCTGCACATTGTTTATTTAAATTATATTAAAATTATTTACAGAAAACGAAAGGCGCTGTATATTATGCTTTTTTCGTAGACACCTCAACTGTAAGGGGAGGGATGAAGGTGGGAATGAAATATGAGAGAAGAAATTGGCTGGGGCTTAGTTAAGGCTCAGCCTTGATATCTCGAAGCAAAAAGGTTGGGTGATGCTTATGGTTTAGCCTACGGTTAGGCCTCATGGTTTAGCCTATGCATATGCTTACGATTTAGCTTATGGTTATGGTTTACGATTTAGGCTATGAATATGCTTACGGTTTAGCTTATGGTTATGCTTTAGGCTGTTCAGACTCGGCCTTGCTGCGTCGTTTAGCGAGACGTTCTTCCAGTTATTGGGTATCTCGGACACTCGTTGAGCTTTCAGCCTTTTATTTCTTCGCTCCTTTTGAGCCAACTCCCGTGGTAGCACTTCTGTTCGGGTAGTACGTATCGGTGGTATGTTAAAGACGCTTCGTGTCTACTCTTATTTCAATGTCATGTTTACGGCTAGAACGCCGCTATGTTATCGTGCCTAAAAACTGTGAATACTTGGGAGTGAAAGTGAAAAGAGATACGAAGGAGTCGTAATGGAGGGCTACGGAGGGAAGGAAAAACTTTATTCTGCCCTATATTATTTTGGCGGCTTTTGGGGCGTCTTCCGAGGTTTGTCTCTTTGTTGCATCCCTAGGAGTCTTCACCGTCGACCTCGTCCACTTTTACCCAATGGTCGGTTGCCCTCAGTCCAGGGCTCTACTGGCCACTGCCGCCCGTTGAGCCCGCTGCACCATACCTTGCTGGTCTTCGCAGCGGTCACTGGACAGCAGAGTTTCCCATTGGTCCGCACTCGGGTTTCGAATTGTATTGGCTCCGTCTACGTTTTGATAGGCCCATGTGATTTGGTATGGTGTGGGTTTTTCGTCGCACCACCATTTGTCTGTGTATATGGTAGGGTGTATTTTGTTTAGTATGTGTAGGTTCGGGTATGAACTCGTCTGTAATTGTCTCCAAATGACAGCTTCCTTTCTGTTGAGAGAACTGCGTGGTAGAGGCTGTCGCATTATTCTGCCTCTGTAGGTTTCTTATTATTTATTATTTTTCTATTATTGTCGAGTATACTTTGGTGCTGGCAAAAATTCCGTGTACTCATCGGATGCTCGGAAAGTAGTGTATACTCAAGCTATCCTGTCAGCCTCTTGGTCCCCGCCACCCCATGTGCCTCGGCACACATAATTTTGTGGGTGGTGTTGTTTGCTTTGTGGTTTTAATTTTGTCGCGCGTGACGACAGGCTATTTGAGAGTCCGTGATTATCGCTAGCGTCAGCCCGTTTCTATAGCCCTCCGCTACCGCTAGAGCAACGGCTACTTCTTTGGCCTCTGCTACCGTGCAGTGTCGAATAGAGGCGCTGGTCGTCACTTCACGTAGAGACGAGTCGACCACCGTGGCCACTGCAATTTTGTTGTGCCCTCCTCTCGATGACGTGTCTGCATCCAGGTCCAAATTCTTGATTTCTTTTCAGGAATGTTTTCCTGAATAAATTATTAAGGCTATGGAAGTATTTCACTCATGTCCATGTCTACAAATGATTCGAACAATACAACTATACAGTTAAGAATCTTTAAAAACATTATATGGCGATATCTGCTTAAGCAATTTGCAACTGATACGACATCAGACCTTTTTATGCAACTGAAGTCTTGGAAATGGTTCTTGTTTAAATGAAATACAGATGTCATTGTCCGATACCTAAATCTAACCGGTATGGTGACAAAAATGTCCTCAGTGCTGAGCCTTAACATAGCGATTTAAGGAACTTCTGAAGGGTATATATATATATATATATATATATATATATATATATATATATATATATATATAGACATGGCTTGCTTGTTACTAATGGGCCAGAGTTAAATTCAAACAGGATGTCACACAACTTTCCCGATTATCTATTTTATTCCAACAGTTTCGGACGGTGGACCGTCCTTCTTCAAGGTAGAATTGAGAATGGAGAATAAGTCCGCACATTACGCCACTGTTAGGAGAGGGAGAAGGAATTCTCGCTCTCCATCTTTGGAGAAGCAAACATTACTGAATAGATAGAAAGGGCGAAAAGCTCCAGTTGATTATTGGCTGGTAGTGCAACAAAGACAGAGAGGGAAGAAAAAAAATTAAAAAAAAATAAAAAGGGGGGAGAGAAAGAGAAAAGGGCAAACAGAGAAAGTGGAGAGCCGACGAATGTTACATATGCGTCGTGCTTCCACGAAGACGACACTAAAAGCAAGACAAGTCTCCCTCGAAGGAAGCCAGAAATTGAGCAAAGGTTCAGAATAACATATAAATAATAATAAAAATAATAAAAAAAGAATTGTGAAAACCAGACAACGCGAGCATGCACACCAGGACGGCCCGCTCCCCAGCGGTGCAGGTGTTCAAGAAACCGTTGGGATAAGAGTTATGTGTTCTAGACGGAGTTGTTCTACCCCGCGACACGCCAGCGATCGGAGCCAGGGCGGCGCGCCGCCGCGGCGACGAAAGAGCCGTCGGGCAGACGCGCTCTCCCGAAACCCGAAACCCCATGCCGCAGCCTGGCATTCGCGTCAAGTGGTTCCCGCGAGCGTGTCCTAAGTGAAGACGTTTGTTGCGGGATAGAAAACCGACCCGAGGGGGGAGGCCAAGGAGCTAAATAACGAACAGTATAATTTGCGTGAGAAGGAGGAAATTCTTAGAAGTGGGCAAAGGGGGGGAGATAAAGGCCTCGTCTATTAGTTATGTAGGCTTTTCAGAAAGGCAAAGTTGCCCAATGTTTTATTAATTCCATGGGTTAGAGTCTGAAATTTGTGTATGAAGTACGATTCTCTTTGTTCTCTTTGTCGATTTGTTTGGAAGCCTGATTGAAGGAGAACGACCCGAATGTTTTCGAAAGTGTGGTTTGGAAGGCACAGGTGCTTAGAAAAAGGGAGATTTGGCAGTGTGTGGACGTGGGCCTTGTGGTTATTGAAACGAAACCTGAATGGTGTTTCGGTCTGGCCGACGTATTCCATGCCGCACACACCGCAGCTTAGCAGAGGAGTTATCGTCATAGTCATCATCATAATTATCATAAGCCTGACTTTCCCTCTTGCAGGACAAAGCGTCTCCCACCCCCCTCAAAACTAACATGGTCTTGTGCCAGCTGCACTTGTTTGATCCTTACAATCTTTAGTATCTGATAACCTCGCCTTACTTTCTGGCGTTGCCAGTTACGATTGCATTCTCTTCGAATACAGTCTGTTACCCTTAGTAACCATTAGTTAGCCTCCCCTCGCAATACCTGCAATGCACATGTCAATATCCTCTTGATGTCGGCTAGAATGGCATAACATTCTCCGCTTCTGATCGACTCTGCTAGTTTCCGTCACTTAACGTTGCACCTGTCTTTTTCCGTTGCATAGCTCTGAGCACAGTCATGAACTTAAGAACAACCCTTTTCTTTAGCCTCTATATTTCTGCCCTATAATTAAGATGCGTGCCCAGAATAAGAGAAATGAACTACAAATGCTGTCGTTAAGAATTGGCATTCACGCAGCTACAACCAGCGCCGTAGTTGAGCAACTTAGGAAAACGTCTAGATATCCGTTCACAACAGCATACAGCACAGTTTCGGCCATGACGTCAGACCATGAAGCGGCCAGAGCCAAGCACATTGGTCTACTTAACTCTTGCGGAAGGGCTAGAAAAATTGGTCCTGACTTAAACTGCAGTGTCGGCTTCCAGTGTTTCAATGAGTGGCCGCCTTCAGCAGGACATGCTGCTAACCAATCTCCAGCAGGGTGTAGTCACGTCTTTCTCTTCAGTGGCGCTTGGTGCGCTCGCCACGTCCTCTGGCGGCGGTGAATCTCTTTGGCAGCGGCTTCAGCGTCCCCGATGGCGACTCCATCGGAAGAAGTGCGCCGATGTCGGGCTGGGAAGCACCGCTCCTCTAGCAGGGAGGCCATCAGGGCGATGGGCCTTTCGAACACTGTATGCAACGCGAAGGCCGCCACAAATGAGGAGGCGCAATTTCCGGCGACGACGGTCATCTGGAATAGAACGTTGCGTTCATGTTTCCTTTTACTTCAGAAAGCCTCGCGTCGTGCAAGATCGTACCGCTCATAGTGTCCCTCAGTAGCTTTAATTCTTACGTTTACTCTGCGCAGAACTTTATTTTCTGTCTGTTTTTCCCTGTCTTAAACCCGCCATACTTGACTTGCACGTCAGCGTTGCGGAGCGTCGCCGTGGGGACGGGGTTTATAAATGTCACTGACTACCATAGTTACAATTGCCCACATAGCATGTAGAAAGCTCTCAATATAAAGTGTGGATAAGCGTCTCCAGGAATGATCGTTGGCGGGATGAATTGGAGTGCTCTCATCTCTCCGTGGCAGCAGCAAGACAGCGGCGCTCGTTTCAAAGAGCGCTGTGTTTAAGTGAACGTAGAAGTGTATGCGGTCAGCGGAGAAGACTCCTGTGGATTCAACAAGGAGACACCACTATAGACGCCCCAAAAACAGCCAAAATAGTACAGGGCTAAATATAGTTGTTCCCTCCTTCCTAGCGCGTTTTTGAACTCAACTCCTGGCTTGGTGGGGCAGTGTTATAGAGAGTGAAAATGTCTTATAAACGTCTTGAGGACTTGAAAAGGACTTGATGTTTCTAGGTATCCTTTTATGAAATTTGTTGGGCTTAACAGTTTGGTAGGGTAGCCGCCAGAATGTAGTTAACGGAGTGAATTTGCCGTGCACCGATGGCGCCTAAAATATGAAGGCACACTGCATTCTTTATTTGATAAAGGTCTAGTGAGCGCTGCGTGCAATCTGGTTCGGTAAAGAAGCTTTGATAGGCGCGTGTTGACTCAAGACCAGCGAGCTTCACTTTAGACGATTAGAAAAGTGGTTTAGAAGCTTAGGCTTAAAGATTGGTTCAACTTTCGTTTCTCGACGCGGTACTTGACTGCCTAATTCACGCCCGTGCTACACTGGGTTTTATTGTTGCCTTCCTCATCGTATTAGCTTCAGGCAGTGGGATGCTTAGCCGAACTTCCGCTTAGTTTTTAGAGTGTTTGCTATCAAAGGCACAGATGCTAATTATTTTCGTTTGCGAGCCTGGGTAACTCGTGTCATCCTATCGCGAACGGTCATGGAGTGGTTCTGAATGCATTTGGCGTTATAGCTAACACTGCTAAAAAACGCTGCGCCTGCCGCTGTTTGATATAAAATGCCTTTTCCGCAGTCAAAACTGGCGACTGAGCGCAAAAGCTACACGTGTGCCGGCATATACAGCTTGTCGAATGTGGTTTAACATTCTTGATGGCACCGAACAATGGCGCAATCAACCGGTCAGATACTCGAACCATATCACAAATAGACGAGCTCGAGCTGGCGTTATTTTCATTTTTCAGTGCTCCACTTGAACCTATTGCTCACGGATGGTACGTACAGTTAAGAACCATTTGGTCCCTGAAAAGTACGCTAGTGCTTGTTTTACAAGTGAGAACTGTGCCGAGCGGTCCGGCTCTAATAAAACATTGGGAATAGAATATAAGCAGAGAGCTGACAATCGAGGTTAAAGTTCTTTATCAAGGGCTACTGAAAAAACAAGCAATATTAAAGGTGTTCAGCTGACTGCTTCATCGCAGTTCAATTTTATTTACATGAAACGTAAATGGGAGTTTGGACCTTGTAACGGCACCGGCTACATTTCTGTACATAGTCGAATACATCACTTTACTAAGAACACAGAAGTATACAACACAACTGCTCCTTAAAGAATCTTGAAATATATTTCTGAGCATGATGACCTGCTATGAAAACGCCGTTTAGAATGCATGTTTGCGCTGTTCCTTTGTTCGCTTTCATCCACTGCAGAGCGCACAACACTGGCGTGAACTAAACCGTAGAAAGTGAGAAAATGTCTTAAGAACTGAACTACCTGTCACCTAAATGTAAAGGCGTGTACCAGTTGTCGGGATACGCAGAATGCATGGTCCCTAATGTGCTGCCTGTGTGCTTGGGCATATCAGGTAGCCACAAATATTTCGGCAGAAAAGCAGCGAGGGACGACTGTTCGGCTCGGTAGTGGGCTGGCTGTTCGGGCGAGCCAGTTAGCGCGTTCTGGCCGTTTTACTGACAAATTTCTATCACAAGCCAATACTGGAACACTATACTTTGCACTTGGGGTCAGAATTCTGTGTAAAGCAACGCAATTGCTTTTACTCCATGTGGCCATTTTTATGTCCAGTGCTGCACAGTTAAAGCTACAGTACCAGATTTCTCCTTTTGAGCAGAGTCTGATGTAAACGTCGACTCCTGGTACAGCAAACGAGAGGCAAAGAATCGTCCTGAGCATCTTACAAGGTGCAACGGAGAGCACAGTTCGTCGTTTTCACTGCGTACGATGAACCGAATGTGTTGTTCAGAACCATGACTACTCGAAACTACTCGTGATGTTGTTCTCTATTAAACACTGACTGATAGACGCGTTTGGGAGCTATCTCAGTCGCCAAGTTAGAAGTAGTTTCTTGGGGCTCATCCTGTAGAGACATCTGCGTCCTACAAAAATGTGTTTATTAACGGGCCAGCATATGACTGAGCAGACCCGCCAATTTTACATGGCATCTCCCGTTGTTTTCAAGCCTGTGAACATGTTACGCGACACGCATAAAAACGAAATAGTGAAGGAATAAAAACTTTTACAAGCTTACCATGAAGCTGTAGCCACCGTTAACTGTGTCGGGAATGTTTATCCACTGATAGTAGACTACGAAGTCATGAATAATGAAAATGCAGAACGAAAGCCTGCTCATTGGCGCCCAGCCGGGCCAGGCCAGCACGCTGCTCAGGAATCCTGCACACCAACAAGGAAGGGCATGACATGGAGAAAAGCTTGCTCAACCTCTCTGAAAACAAAGGTGAGGCACTTCACGCCCGGTCTGCAGCAAAACCTGAGTAAAGGATTGTGCAACTGTGGTATTATTTTATTAAATCCTCATCTGTTCATAGCAATGCATCTGTTTGGGATCAGAGAGAGCAGCGGTAAGTGGGATTGCTAATATATACAATTTTGTACACTTGTCGACGCATACACAGGAAGTTGAGGTAGCCAGAGAATCCAGTGGCATAGAGCTGACAACCATCTCGCGCACCGCAGGCAATGTTTTGTTTCGCATGTAACCAGTTAATTTTTTTCTGATTCAATAAATATTGACGTGACAGTAAATGTTATTTGCAAAGTTAGAGATCATCTTTCGAAACCCCATTCCATTCATTTGCGATAGCGAAAGCCTCACGCGTATTTTTTTTCCCGAGCTCCCAAACAAAGCTCGCGAATTACAAAAACAAGTCCGGGACTGGTGCATTCGCGCGCGCCCATTGCCCTGCTCTCAACGGTCACTTGATGTCAGTGCACGTTAAAGATCTCCAGGTGGTCTAAATTTCCGGAGCCCTCCACTGCGGCATCTCTCATAGCCTGAATTGTTTTGCGACGTTAAACTCTATGAACCGAACCGATTTAGTGCCTATATTCCATAGTTCATATTTAAAATTATCTTAGTTACTAATTAAGTAATGACACAATAAAAGAATTGGCCGTGATGCTTCAGACTCCTGGCAGCTGTATACAAGTGGTTTCCCTTGCTGAGCTCAAATGTTCTTTTAACTCTTAGCTAAAATTAGCTTGGATACCATGTATGACTAACTAGCAGTACGGCGTCAGGGAAATT
Organism: Amblyomma maculatum; assembly: GCF_055883805.1. Taxonomy (NCBI): domain Eukaryota; kingdom Metazoa; phylum Arthropoda; class Arachnida; order Ixodida; family Ixodidae; genus Amblyomma; species Amblyomma maculatum. The sequence continues at coordinate 41,740,906 of NC_139352.1, forward strand.
TGTCACTACAGGAACCACATATGCTGGGAACGAAACGTAGACCAATAGTCGCGAGACCACTTGCACATTAATCCTAGAGGTGTTACAGCCGGTGGGGCTTCGGATTCAAAACCCTTATAAAACACAAGTACACACAATTTCTCAAGCGGAGACACACACAAACGAAATTTGGCACTGCCATATATATAAGCTTTCACACCGCAACCCACGTGGATCTTCATTTTTTTTTTCTACGCCTACGGAAGTCTGATGTACGCAGAAAATGTCGGCATTTCGAGGAGGTTTTATCAATCGCAAATATCTTATAATGAGCAGCTGTATGAAGGGAAACATAACATTGCTGAGATCGAACACGGGGGGGGGGGGGGGGCGGGTCAGGATGTCAGCGCCTGAAAACAACCCTGTCATGAGAGAGGGTTGTATAGGAGTGGTTTTGAGTCCGCCTTTCAGGTACCTCCTTTGGGTACACGCCTGTACGGCAGTATTGTCTTAGCATGTATGTCAACTCCCTACACGTGGCACCTTCAAACAACTGCAAGCCAGTGTATTATAAAACGTTGCCTCTGTCGTTTGAAACCATCGATATTTTTCGAGGCCTACCAGCACGATTAGCTGAGTAAGCGGTATAGACTTCCTTCTGTACCAATAAGCTATATTCGCCGCATTAGCAAAGGTCTGAAATTTTTAACGGTTATCGATAAGGCAGGGTGAGCAGCTGCAGCACTGGCATATATAGTTTTTATTTATCCACGCCGTCTGATAATCAGACAGCATATATAACTGGCCATATCATTTCAAGTAGCTGGTATTTGAACGTAGTATGCTGCGCACTGGCGTTTGCACTGACACGTTCGCAGATGAGCCAGGAAGCAAATGGTATGTTTATGAGGAGGAAAATAATTTAAAATAAAGTGCTCCAATCGTTATCGCATAGGATTACGTGCCCAAGCCATGGTAAAGTAAATGATGAGGGATTGCTGCAAATATTCAGTTTTAAAAATACTGAGGAGAGTTTGTATCGGCCAGACAACACAGTATTGTGCAAAGCAGATTAGAGATCCACACTAAGGCAGCGATCCATGGACTGCTTCTGCTGTGCGAGACCTTCACCTTAAGAGGGCAGTGAGTTAGTGTGTGTCCAGTCCGCATTGTATAAGCTGATCGAAGACATCGACATGGAAGGCATAGCGCGATAGGGCACAGTTAAACACGCCGTGTGATCGGCTGCCGCCATAGTTGCTGTGCCTTTTAATTAGTGTAGTCTACGTTTTGGTAGCGAGGGTTACGCTATAGGCTAGTCAGAGCTCAGTTACGCGTGGTCAGCCGCAGCCAGAACTGCGCATGCGCAGTTACCATGGGAACCTGTTCGGTTGGGGCTCCGTTGAGCGGGTGCTTCATAGATGAAGAAGTTGATAGGGAACGCGTGTACTATGCGCGGCATCTTCACCAGCTAGGATTTCGGACGACCTCGAAATCGTTGCTTGGCGTGAAGTGACCCGTCAGAGTAAGAATGAAGCTCCGACGCTTTTCAGGTGTCGGAGATGTCTGAAAAGCAGACAGAACGTCTCGCTAAGTGCTACTTCAAGTCGCGGTTTGAGATAGGTTGCGCCGAAGTCGAAACCTTACGTGAACACGAAGAATGCTTGGAAGAATAACAAGACGCGAAGAGGAGGTGCCGGATGACCGAACACACTATTCTGTGGTGGTCAGCGCATCGTCAACGAGAACGTTCGAGTCTGACTTTGTAAATAGTCAGGTTGGCTCAATGTGTTCCGGTTCCAAATGGTATGACATTGGCCGGACGTGACAACAGTGAGTGCCCCATTCTATCCAACTTTGGAGCTAGCTTTCCTCGAATGGTCTGTCGAAACGCTCCAAGCAGGTAACATTTGCGCTATGTGTAAGAATGCTCTTGCTAAACAGGCTTCCGTTGAGAGCGTTAACCACGGGTATCGGTATCCGCCGATGCCTCCCGGTTTACAAGAGCTCAGCGATGTCGTCGAACGCTACGTATATTCTGGCCTAGCTGACCTAAGTCACCGCAAATTTTATTTCAGTATTTGGTACTTGCACCGATGACAAAAACTGTGCGGAAACTAAGTCGAGAACATGATGCCTTTGCCTCTGTTTGGGATGGCAGACTCGTATGTCCAGGGAAGGATATAATGCAACACGTTAAAACGACGCCCGTAAGGTGTACTGTTAAAATATTTTCCTACGAGATGAATTCTAACACCCTCTTTGTTTTAAGACATGGCTTCAGCAGAAAGCCATCTTCATGCCGTGGACGACTCATTTTTGCCGCGTAAAAAACAAAGAACAGTTCAACATGCGTTCATTTATTGTTACGAGGCCATCTTTCATTGAACTATTCCACAGCCTGTTCTCAAAGATGAACTTTCAATAACCTAGCACGGAATTCAATACCTTCCGTTTTAAAGAGAGGGGGTGTACCTATTGATACGTTTGTAGTTCTCGGCCTCGACAGTTTGCGAACAACGAGGATGGCTGTTCGTAATTCAGATGACAATGTGCTTACGTTAGAACCTTGATAACTTGGTTGAAGATGTCTCATTCATTAGATAAGTGCACTAAGCCAAGGTCAACCCCCTGAGCTGTTGAGCATTATTGATGACTTACCACGCCTTAGGAAATTTTAATATCACCATTATGTTGTTGTGTGGCACTCATGCATCGTAAATGTTTTCACGTAGTCTAACGCTGTCCACTTTACAAATTATCAAAACTGCCTGAAGCTAAGAGTCGAAACAGTATCATTAAGGCAAATTTTAAGCCAGGATTATTCAGCACCTTCTGACGTGTCATACGCACTGTTATGATATGCTTAAGTTCTGTCGCGTCTAAGGGCACTGGTTTGCGCAGGTGTTGTGGATTGTAGTGTTGCGGGAACTTCACTTGGTAGTATCCGCTAAGTTACCCGCTTTGTCTGTGAGGCAGGCGTAGATAATCCATGCGATTCCTCCGGAGAAAAGAGTGCGAGTTGTGGCGGCGTAGATGGCCGTGGCAGTCGTGGACGGCAGCTGGTGCCCCGTCCACATGACAGTGCCGAACAACGAGATGCCGATGCTTGCGAGCGCTATCATCCACAGGAGCACAACCTTGAACTGAAAGGGGCAAACACAACATGTAGTTTTGTCATCAGGGCATGGCCAGTTCAGTGCATAAGTAAGGCTAACGAAGGGTTTCTCGGGAAATGCAAATGTGGCAACACTTCAATAAACACGACATCCTATATGTTAAGAAGTTTTGAACTGGCAGATGTGGGAGAGTTGCAGCTCTGCTCCAAACGTTAGTTTTCTGGCGCTCAACAAATTTTCTTGCAGTCCTCTTCTGTGAAAAATGTGGAAAGGAAGGGAGGGTGACGGGGCGAAGACCGACAGCGCCTATGCAGTTCAAAATTTATTCCAATGGCCTTGGAAGCGTTGTGCGGACACGTCAAAATACCTCAGTTCATATATAGCTAGGAGAAATTGACGCATTCGCAAGAATTAGTCGAGAGGCTGATAAGCAATGCTACTTACCCTGGAAAGTTTTCTTGAAGTATCTTTCGTATAGTAGTAGCCGGCAATAATTCCTGTGCAGTAACTGGGGATGTGCGTGTGTGGCATGTAATAAGTCAGACGACGATTACCGTTCCTGTGAGGCAAGGTAAAATCATTATCAGACGGCATGCCTTTGTTCACTATTACAGAAAACGTAGATGGGCATGGCTGATATGTAAAAAAAAAACATAAACTAGGATGGATTAGTGAGTCATGTACTTGTAATAGCGGCAGTAAACAGCTCTCAAAGGTGCAAAAAAGCATCAGACCCGCATTCCTGCTCAGCTGTCGGAATGCAGTTTCTCTCCCAAGATGTCTCCTTGAGGCGATTATCCTACACTATGTGGGTCGTGATTGTCTTTATCATTTATGACAACGAGAATAATCAACGCATGCGGACAGACGTAAGATAATTTCATCTTGGCCGTTACAAACGGCCGCTAGCCCAATAGCTTGCCCATGCGCAATGCACAGGAAAAGGATTGAGATGGTAAGCAGCTTCCTTCTCAAACAGGCTGCTAGAGCCCTAAAGTTTTTTTAAAAACTTTGGGAAACACGTTTTGAACAGAATGTTTTGCAATGTGTACAACTCTACCATAAATATATGAAAGAGGACTGTACAAGCGTTGAGGAGGAACCTCAATGAGCAAACGTTTCGATATAGAGATTTTGCTTCGTCAGGGCAAGTCTCCTTGCTCAAATATTGGCTGGGCTTTCAAACTCAGGCTGCTCCCAATATTTGTCTGTGTACCTTCATAATGCGTAGCCATCTTCTTCCTCTCGATCTTCTCTCTACCATGACAAGCATGATATCCGCAGATACTCTCCCCTCCTGAAGACTTATGATGCATTGCTCTATTTCAAGAATTTACCCTATTGATTTTATAGCAGTACTAAATTCTCATTGTGAGCGCAACATACTTCAGTATGGAAATTTTGCTAGGCATTCAAAAGTTAAGACGATTTCAGTCGAAAGTTTTGGTAAAACTGTCTAGAAAACTGGATTTGCCTGACACTTATTTAAAAGTGCCCCATACTGATGATAGACTCGATAATTTGTCGTGAGTGCAAGGCAGATTTCAGACACAAACTTTTGCGGTGCGTTGAAAGCTTGAACGCTCCTTTACCGATTTCCATGAACATGTCAGGATATTTCACATTTTCTTGTCAAGGTTTTGAAACCACGTCGCGTTGGTTTTTTTTATAACAGTTATAATTACTTGGTGCCACCCCATGAAAAAGCTTTCAAGTCAAATGTTTGCTTCTCCTCGAAAGCTTAGTCCATTATCTTGAACACCTGCATAGCGGTGTACTACAATATCTCAGAGTTGTTACACTATATAGAGATGAATTGGAAAGTTGGAATTGTATGTATTCATTACGGTCACTGTACTGGTTGAAACGGAAAGGCTAACCTTAAGAAGACACATTCCATGAGTTTTTCAGTATAACCATATGCATTACCATAGTTTGTGTAAATCATTAGGAAAAAATATCATCCGCTTTTTCACAAAATAGAAAGATGTTTTTGACATGCCGTAATATGATGGCAGACACCTGGGCTTTACATATCGCTATCAAAGCAAACAGATTGTTTGGCCTTACCTCCTGAGTGCGGCGCAGTACAGAATTCCGGGGCCGAGATCGTGCATGTAGTTTAGGACGTATGTGAGCAGAGTCGACAAACCCATTATGACAAAAATCGGCTTCAGACTGCCGGTCCTGCTAAACCCAGAACGATAATAAGGCGATCATATTCAAGCACCTGGAGCCAATAATGCACAATTTTGGTTAGGCATACAGGCAAACTCCGAGTGCTTAACGCAGTGCAACAACGCCAAGAACAGCTGTCAACATATTTTAACAGCTCCCCTGGAGGAGATCTTTTAACTGCCTGCTTCTAATTTTTCACTGCTTGTTTTATAACAAAGCACTTCTTTGCCGTTAGGCCTTCATCTGATTTCGTGCCGATACTTGCAATATTCGCAATATTCGCAATACTTGCTGTGCAATGTTTTGAGCATAATCGCATTAAAATGGCTACCTCAGGGAAATGATTTTTTTCCTTTGTGAACCATACTTTTCGTTTGCTTCTAACACACAACATCGTGTGAACGAAGCTCGAACGAAGCAAAGGTTTGCCGGTTCTTGTATAGCAGCAACCTGTCATTATGGCCTGGGAATTCTAGTTACTGTGGTAATGCTGAAATATCTGCTGATTTACAGAGCTCAGTGGTTTCTAAATTTCCTTTTAGCTGCTCTTGCGGCTAATGGGCTGTGTAAATTGGATAGTTTAACAATACGCAAATGAAAATTTGAGGAAAGTTTTGTATGTCGCTTGCATTGCTTCAGACATTTTTGCACAGCCGTACCATAGTCGAACCCGTGGAAAGTCTTTGTTAGTTCTCGCGATTGTTTGAATAAATATTGATGCTTGCTTTCAAGTTCTGTACAGTTCTGTACGGAGTACTCGTCTTTAAAACGGCTTTGTGGCCAAACGGCGGGGAACAGTGTCTTCTTTTCTTTTTTCTGTTGTCCCGGAAATTATGTAATCAGACAACGACGTTGAATTTTTCTAATGCATCTAAAGAACACCATTGGGGGAATATCAAAAAAGTTACTTGCCTTTTCAGCTGTCGTGAGAAGTATAACATTATAGTGAACAGTTGAAAATCTGCCCCTGTATACCAGTGCTGAGGGCTGCACTATTATAGGAGAACATCAAACAGTAATTACTTCAACTGCACAAGCTCATTACTTCGACTACAGACGCCCAATACTTCAGAAACACCTGTGCCTTATACGCGTTGCTAAGCTTTTGCATCTTTATTTTCTAGACCTAGCGCTCATTTGTTGCCGCAATTTTAACGCTTCTACGTAAACTACACAACACCGTTAAATAGTAGAGATACGTCATACCACAACAACGCGGTGAGTAGATTTATGACAATTTTATCCGTCTTTACATCCGTGCGATGTGTAAAACGCGGGGATATTTTTTTTGGCGTCCGTAATCTTGGCTTACATATATTATTGCATGTGGTGTACTAGTTCGCTCAAATTAAAACGGAGCACACTAACGAACAAAAAGAAAATAAACAGAACACTTTTTTCATAGACACGACCTCCGTTTTATTTTCGAGGTACTAGCGTCGATTATAGAACTGTTAAGCAAGTGCTTGGGTTCAAGTTTATTTGTTGTGTTGTTTCGCTGTTTTCTTTATTTCCCCTTTTATTGACGCAAAGAGGACGCGTATGTAATTCCTTTTTTTGGTTAGAATTTCATTCGAACTATTTCGAGACAAAAATATTATTTTTCTTGCTTCTGAATCAGTGCTCATCACTCGCCCTGTGAAATATTTGGGACGCTGATAATCTCATGAAATTGTAATTTGAAGAAGCCGCCAATACAAGAAAGCTGTTCTGCTCCTCATTATCTCGCTTCCTATACACTCAAGTATAAGAACTGAAACTTTGCCAGTGTCGTATAGCCGTGGAGAAGGAAATGGAAACTGCTGCTCGGCGGCGCTGCACAGCGGAGAAGCTTAACTCATCGGATCCCGAATTATATGCTAGCAATTGGCTGTTGAGAGTACAAAGAACGAACATAAAGAGACTAAACGTGCTGGGAAAGGCAAGAATAACCACATAACGCTACGTATATCCTGGCATGAGCTAAGCCACTGCTAGATTTTTTTTCGTTGCGTGTGTGTGTGTGTTTGTGTGTGTGTGTGTGTGTGTGTGTGTGTGTGTGTGTGTGTGTGTGTGTGTGTGTGTGTGTGTGTGTGTGTGTGTGTGTGTGTGTGTGTGTGCGTGTGCGTGTGCGTGTGCGTGTGCGTGCGCTCACGCGTTTTCTTCCTTGGTCGCTTTTCGGAAAGCGGTCATAGTGGTGCTCGCCTGAATGTTTGGAAGGAAGGAAGAAGCTAGCAAGAGTAGTGCTCGCCGTGGTAACTCACTATTGCGTCTCGATGTAAAAAGTTTATCATTCCCAGGAGGTAGAACGGCCAGTTTTGGAGGAAAGCTTTTCTGCGGAGCGCACTCACATCGGCCCAGGCAGGGCCATATCCCGACACGGGTGCCATTTGATGGAAGCACGCCACCACTATTACGAGCGGGAATAATCTGCAAAGTATCCGTGCCACATATAAAAAAAGATAAACAACTCCGGTAATTCTGAGCTTGTATGAAGAAGTATCAAAAGTTGCAGAAGATCTTTGAAAAACATGACGAGCAGAAGATGTTTATCATTATTTTTTTTTTTGCGGGGGGGGGGGGGGGGGGGGGGGGGATTTACATCTGCATACATTAGTTTCGAGGTTGGCGTGTGGCAGCGGCGCGGAATATTCCATTTTTCAAATAGCCAAGAACCACTTGTTATGATGCTGTAAAGGTCGGCAAAACAAAACATATTTACAGTGTTGCAGTTCACAGCACACAACTCTACACAACCCACCTTTCAGGAGAAATGACTTTAAAATTGTAACCGCATGATGCGACATACCTTAGCCATGTGTCGCGCGACACTGAGGTCATTGCCTGTCATTGCCTCTGGTGCACCCCGTACTTGGTGACGGGACTCGTTCGTTACCGCCTCCTCATCGTTCGACCAAGGGGAATGGTTGGTTGGTTGGTTTGTAGAGTTTAACGTCCCAAAGCGACTCAGGCTATGAGAGACGCCGTAGTGGAGGACTCCGGAAATTTCGACCACCTTGGGGATCGATAACAGGCTCTTGCACTTTGCTGTCAGACACTACTGAAGAGGCTTCATCAATGGGGATGCGTGGGGTGCAGCTCAAGGATTCCTAGCTGAATTATCTACTTCGTTTTTTTTGTTTTTTGAGTATTGTCACATAGGTTGTAGATTTGAAAACCCGTGTTTTGTAAAGGTGCAATCGATTCTGGTGAACTGGATTCACTGTCTTCAGAAAAGAAGGGGGCCAATTTTTTAAATACGGCTAGCCGTAGTATCACACGTAGTTGAAGAATTGGAGACGCTGTGTGTTGCGCGTAAACTCGAGAATGGAGCTGCGCAGTCGCCACTACGTTCGCACGCTCAGGTTGAAGCAAACATTTACACTAGATGTTCTCGCTACTCTCCGCACAAATCCTGCACCGCCATGAATCACGGGTGTTCTTTGTTTTGCATCTGATTCGCCGACACTTGAAGCATCGAAGTGCTGGTCTAAGGCGCTCTTTCACAGAATGGCTGCGGATGCCCAGGTTAACTCTTTCAGGCATAAAATGATCTTCCCTGAGTGTGTATGGCGGACTAAGTCCACCGTTGCATGATTTATGGACTTGAACCTTGACTGTCGGCGTGGCAAGATAGCTATTAACTGAAGAATACTAGCAGTTGCTTATCGTTATAGTAAATAAAATCATGGTGCATTTTCGTAGATTTTCGTTGTGTTCACCTTAGCTATGAATGGTATGAAGCCTAAGTCAGCCACATTAGGCAGCAACAGGCGGTGCTCATCTAAGGCTAAAAGGGAAACATAGAGAAGCACTAGCGTTTATTCACTTTCAACTATGTATCGTTCCTTTTTGCAACAGGAACGACTTTTGACGAGGCACCTGTTGGATTTAGCTGTCAAATTGTATTGCACTTATTGCGACGTACTCCAAAAATAATTGCCGCATTCCTGATGCCGACACTTTTGCTATGCGCTTCAGTTATGTCACTCACTGCTTAAGATTATGTTGACGCTGACGTAGCTACCGCTCAATCCGAGGCCAAAAAAAAAATGTAGCTTAAAGATGCTACTCTTCACATGAGGCCCAACAGCATGTCTCTTCACTTGCTCGCTACACCTAGGAATGACATTTTAATTATGAAAAAACACACATAGACGCACGAGGATCAGGCGAACAATTCCAGCCCCCAAAGCGCAGTACGCCAAACGCAAAACGCAAAAGTTTGAGCAGTCAAGACCCTCGCACTGTTTACACGACATTCATTGCACCGCAATCACGCTGAAACACGTCTCGGCCTCACGAGATTCAGAGGGCTTACAAAAAGGCTACAAGGCGCCGAAAAGGCTCATAAACATGTCAGAACAGAGAATTAGGAGATGCGTTTAGTCTTTTTTCTTCCTTCTGCGTGCAGCACCTTTGTCGTAGTTGAGTGTTTTCCCTTCGTGAGCTCCATGAAGAGAACTATTAACACGAATTTTAGTATTTAGAGATTCTGGAGTCATTCTGTCCCTATACTGCATGAATAAATGTACGTATGACTGTGCAACTTATTTTCAGTGTAAACGCAATGCCACGAAAGCTCAGCGGCTAAGCAAGCACAGCGTGATGGTTCTGAATTTCGAAGGATTGGATAGCCGCGTCTGGTGCAAAGCAGGCAAAGTTAAAGGCCACTCAGAAAACATTTTTTTTTCGTTCAATATACCGCACCTCTGCTGCCGAAAGTCTTTCACTTGTGCGCTTATGATGTGCGGGGTTCCCGCTATAGGCACCCTGAGCATCTAACTTTGGCGCAACAAGCGCGCTACTCGCGGTGGAAAGCGCTTCCCGGTCAGGAAGACTGGAGCAGACGACGGTGACCGCAGTGCTGTGCAGTGCTGTACGTGTCGTCGTGAATGAGCACTGAGCTTCTCTCTCAATCACAAACAGCGTGTAAAAACAGGCGGGTGCATTGGTATATTGTAGACTGCAGCAATACATATATGAAATTGCCTGCTGGAACAATTATATGCCTTCCCAAAACGGCATTGGGAGACGGCACAACGGCCACATTAGATTTGGCTTGTTCGTCGCGAAGAGTATGTTCGAGCTCAATTTTTTTACCCACATCATGCTGTAGTAGTAGGCTCTTAGTGGAGTAATAGAATGGTAAAAAAAAACGATGTTTCTGGACATGTGTCTTGATGTTGCAAATACATGACTTTGGATAAAGGCGCCGCATTTTTGTTCTTTGCATGTGCGCAGCAAAGTGAGATGCTTACGTTACCTCTGCACAAAGATGGCACAGATTAGGTGCCTTCAGTGAAATCCAAGATACGTAGCAGGCATTTTGTAGGAAATGCGAAATAGAACGAAGAAGAGCAGCCGTTCTACGACCCATGTATTTTTCCCTGAGCTTACAAAGAAGGAAGTGCAAGTGGCTGTTCTGGACGCTACACTTTAAGTTCCAAGAATGTAGCGGTAATCCGGGCCTGTTGATAAACAGCATAAAACTAACGGCGCCACAGTCAGGATGCTAAATCTCCAGCAGATAAATATATTGCTTGCCATTAGTTTGACGCTTTCTGAAGGGGCACTGTTGGTTCTCTGCACAATGCACAGGGCTTTTAGTTCGACATCATCACACGATATTATCCATTTCCCGTCGTGCACATAGTCAGCTTCAAAAAGCTTTGTTCCCCTCCGGACGCTTGCACCTCTAAAGAATTATTCACCTCAATTCAAAATCCCGCCTCTACAGTGAGTGGCACACCGTTAGCAGACGCCATGGCTGCGGAGACGTAGGGGGAGCCTTCCTGACAGGGACGTGGAACCTGTCGCGTGGGGCGCTGAACGCAGCCTCTACTGTGGCGGCGCCTGTCGGGTGCACTGCGCCTATGGTATATCGGTTTCGTTGCCAACCAAATAGGTTCACAAGGATGTTTCTTTTCATAATTTTTTAATTGGCTTATCAGGAAATTAAAGCTCACCTGAGATACCGCCGGAGCACTAGGGCGATGTAGGGGGCTTTTCCATGCTTGTCACTAGATCGTTTAGAAACAGTTCTCCAGTGCATGAAACCGCTGCAAATGTATCAGAATCGCACGCTCCGTATTCTGAAACTCTCATCTTCAAGAGCCACGAACCAATAATTCTCAGTGTTCGTGAGCTAAACAAAAACAAATAGAGGCACGTCAAAATGTTTAACTGAATAACAATTCTTAATAAGAAAGAAAAACGTGCATATGTTAAACAGGAGGCGCGATTTTTCTTGTGGACAAAATGGTCAATGAAATTAAAATAGAAATAAAGAGTGTGCAGCCTGCATGTCTAAAATGCAATAATCACCGTAATTTTTACCTCAGCGAAGAAAGTATATGAATCAATCAATAAAATAAAACGTCAAGCAAAGCATCACGAGCTGAATAATTAGAACAAGTAGCGGCGTATCTAGCTGGTAATTCTTCTTCAGAATCGTCTGGCCGCTTCGTGTGATGCTGACTATCACGTCTAATTGATATAGCATTTCGTAAAGAGAACCACATATCGCATATGGAAGTCTGAGGTCTTCTCATCGCAAGATCCTTAATGCAACTCTCACTTCGGCGTGCCAGACATTGGCTTTCGTTTTCTCTTTTCACCCATTGCCGTAATTGATGAGTGCACGCAGGCCAGGCGGAGGGCCGCAAGAACATAGAATGAAATGTTCGTCTAGACTAACCTCACGTTCATAAATATTCCAACGCTCATGGTTGCGTTCACAAGGAATTGGCGGCCAAGGGTTCTTGACATTTTGTACATTTCATTGGTGTTGTCTGTGGAGGAGAAAAATAGGAACAGATAAAAGAGGCGACTAAAAGCTACGTAAAAGGGGCGTATAGAGCGGGCTCGCATTATGCAGCCCGGCGATGGTAGGCATTAACGGTTCGAGTTGCTTTTTTTTTTCCTCTTTCCACACACTAAAGAAGGAAGCAAAAAAAAACAATGGCGATGCCTTAATTTCTTAATGCAGCGGACAAGGAAGCTGCCCTGCAGGCTTAATCGTGCGTTCGAACCGCTTTGTCGGCCGAATGCTGTTTGTTTTATTTTTATTTTCTCATCACAGAGTGCGTGACGTCACACTGTAATGACAACAGATTGGCTTCAATGCCTCATTGCTTTACAGACCAGCAGCGTGTTTACAAAGAGAGCGTTCACGACGCCGCAGCAGTCTGGGTGTAAAAAGTAGGCTTCGCGCCCTGAGGAATACATGGAAGCAAAAGGTTTCGAAGCAGTTTTCTAATTTCACGGGGCACCCGTGTTATCGTTTTTTGTACAGAGCACCGATGAACATCTGAGCAGGTTGGGAGGGAGAACAGGAAAGGCCATTTCACAACACATTCTTTTTAAAACACCGCGCAATGTTTGGGGGAGGGAGGGGGGGAGGAAGGCCCCTACCCATACAAAAATGGTCTATGTCCTTCAATGGAAAGTTTATAGTCAGCTATGTCTATCTATAGACTTTTATAGTCGGCTATAAAGTGCCATTGAAATATTTATAGGTAGCTATAGAAAATTCTATAGCACTGTCTATAGCTTCTGGACCATACAAAATCTATTTAGCTAACCATAAAAAACCATATGTCCATGAAGCTATAGACTTTTAGTCATAGAGTTATCTTTAGCTGTCTATAGAAATTTGAATGGCTCTAAAGCTACAGACTGCAAGCCATAGAATCAGTTTTAGCAAGCTATAGAAAAGTTTATGCTCCTGAAGCTATAGAATATTAGTAATACCGATATCTTTAGATGTCTTTATAAATTTGAATGCCTCTAAAACTACAGACTACAAGTCATATAAGCTGCTTTAGCTGGTTATAGAAAAGTGTATGTTCCTGAAGCTATAGACTACTAGTCATACAGTTACCTTTAGCGGTCTATAGAAATGTGAATGTCTCTAAAGCTACAGACTACCAGCCATATAAGCTGCTTAGCTGGCTATGGAACAGTGTATGCTCCTAAAGCTATATACTATTTGTCATACAGTTATCTTTAGCTGGCTATAGAAAAGTGTATGCTCCTGAAGCTATCTAGACTAGTAGTCATAAAGTTATATTTAGCTGTCTATAGAAATGTCAATGCCTCTAAAGCTACAGACTGCAAGTCATATAAGTTGCTTTAACTGGCTATAGAAAAGTGCATGCTCTCGAAGCTATAAACTAATAGCCATACAGTTATCTTTAGCCGTCTATAAAAATGTCAATGGTTCTAAAGCTACAGACTGCAAGTCATATAACCTTTTTCAGCTGGCTATAGAATATTGTATATACCAAAAGCTATAGACCAGTAGGCGTACACCCTTATATGAAAGTACATATATCGTCGGTTCGAATCCCTCGCGCGACTTGTACTCTAGCTTGATTAAGAGTTGCGTGCTGTATGCAACGAGAAACCGTATGTCATCAACTACAACGCTGTACGACAAATGAATTACGTCACAATCTTGATATAACTGGTGGGAGCACTGTCACCGCATGGAAGTACGCCTACAGTGAGTACCTCCGACCCATGATGGTTTTAGTTGTGGGGACTGCTGGCCAATTTTCAGTTATTTATTCATCGAACTGAAAATAAAACCGAAGATATAGAGCATGACACACATACACGCTTGTGCATACACAAACACACGCACGAACATACATACACGCGCGCGCGTGCGCGAATTTTCTATAGCTGACCATAGAAAATGCTAAAGACTGCAAATACTTAAATTAGGACACCAGAATTAGTCCATAGGTTATAGACTTCTATAGCAGGCTATAGCTTTTTGGGCCAAATATCTATAGCCGACGATACACAGGATATTCTATAGCTGGCCATAAACGTTTGTATGCGACCATAGAAAATGCTAAAGACTGCAGTACATAGGAAGCCATAAGTTTATAGAATAGGTTAAAGACTTCTATAGAATAGATTATAGAAAACCTGAAGACTACCATAGGAACGGCTATAGCTTTTTGGGCCAAATATCTGCAGCCGACCATACGAAGAATTTTCTACAGCTGACCATAAAAAATGCTAAAGACTGTAGTAAATAGGGAGCCATAAGTCCATAGAACAGGTTAAAGACTTTTATAGAACAGACTATAGAAATATCTAAAGACAGCCATAGAAGCGGCTATAGATATTTGGGCCAAATTTCTATAGCCGACCATACAAAGGATTTTCTATAGCTGACCATAGGAAATTTTTGTATGGGTTAATCACATCAGAACACAACTTACCGCAATATTTCTCTCATTTTGGATTGCAGAAGAAGAAGTGACCGGTCGCTAAATGTTGGCGAGAGGTTCGAAGAAATTCAAATTATGATGCGTTATTCTGGAAGCAATCTATCTTTAAAACGCCACTTTGTGAAGCCGTATGTACCGTTGACACACTCGCTATGCGCTAGTGTTTCTGCGAATCCAGCAGCTTCTTTTGTAGCCTAACATGATACCATATGCAGTGAATTTATTAATTGTAACGGTCGTTCAAGGTGTGCAAACCCCGAAAAAGTGCATTCAAAAACGCTTCCGAAACATCATGTCAGCGGAACGATAAAGAACGGCCCATCGCAACACCCGGTGGTGCAGATGACGCTCTATTGCAGCGCGGACAACGCCGATGACTGGAACGTGTGTAAGCCTAATGTGGGATTACTGTCTGAGTGGGCCCACTTTCTGCTTCGCCTCTGCATTCGACACAGAATGTATATACTGTCGCACAATTTCCCAAGACCCTATTGGCACGTAAGTGCATACGGGATTATCATCATCATCATCAGCCTGATTATACCCACTGCAGGGCGAAGGCCTCTCCCATATTTCTCCACTTAACCCGGTTCTGTGCTAGCTGCATCCACTTGACCCCTGCGAACTTCTTAATCTCATCCGCCCACCTAACTTTCTGCCGCCCCCTGCTACGCTTTCCTTCCCTTGGAATCCAGTTTGTTGCTCTCAGCGACCATCGGTTATCCTCTGTTCGCACTACATGTCCTGCCCATGTCCATTTCTTCTTCTTAATTTCCACTAGAATGTCGGTAACTTGAGTTATTTCTCTGACCCACTCTGCACGCTTTCTATCTCTTAATGTTACCCCTACCATGTTTCGTTCCATAGCCCTCTTATGGGATTATGATCCCAGACAAAAGAATCGCGGCCTCGGCGGCGGCGTTTTGATGGAGGCGAAACGGAGTGGCGTCCGTGTGCTGTGCGATGTCAGTGCACGTTAAAGAACCCCAATTAGCCGAACGTACCGGAGGCCTCCACTACGGCGTCTCTCATTGCCTGAGTCGCTTTGGGACGCTAAACCCACAAACCAACCAAGCAACCAGACAAAAAATTGCGATAGAAGGATGGCGATTCTAATTCTAGTTGAGAAACACAACCAGCATCATGTTCAACATTTCTGGCAGGGTGCTTTGTTCACTCTTTTAAGTGCTCCTTATGAAAAAATAAAGAAACGTTATTTAAAACAATGTAGACGCAAGAAAAGGCGGGCAGCCTCTCACCGATGTGCGAGCTGTCCATAGAGATGTGAGTATTAAAGGTGACGACCCACACAACTGCCAGCACCCGCAAGCCGTTGAAGATGTCGAGGCGGTCGCCTTGTCCGCCGTCCATGCGGAACGTGGAACGCGCTGCCTCAATCGCGGACAGCTTCTGGAACTGCGCCATAGCCTTGTTCTCTGACACTGCGTAGGGAAGGAAGAAGGGGATGCAGACTGTCTGAAGAACTTTATTGAGCAGAGATAAGGAAGGGGGATGTGTAGGTGGGGTCCCTAGTCCGGGACTCCAGTGGCTGCTGCTGCTGCTATCCGCGCGCGTGTCACGAGGGCACGTTGGGCCTCTAGTCCAGAGCTGGATAGGGCAGCCTCCCACCTCTCAATAGTTGTCACTGCATATGGGTCATCAGGTGGATTGTTGGATTGTGTGGGCAGGTGTATACCATGTGGTAAAGGCCTGCCTTCTTCCCGCAATATTTAAATTTGGGGTCGCAGAACTCGGGGTGTGTTGCCTTTAAACGGGCTGCTGGGTTATATGTAGCTGTCTGTAGGCGTCGCCATCTAACTTCCTCTGCTTTGGAGAGACCCTGGCCTCGGCGTAGGAATGTTTTGCGAGAGACTCTTCAGTGCTGTAGCCTCTTCGCGTACGTCGCTAGAGAGTCGGGATAAGGGGTGTGGGAGGTGAAGGGGTCGAGTCCCGGAAGAGAGCTCGGGTAGTGGCATGAGCTCACTCGTTTCCTTTCACGCCTTTATGTCCCGGTGTCCAGATGAGGCATCTGTCTTGTTCGGACTGTCCATGATTTTATAATATACTGGCAGCCTGGGGACATATTCGCCCTTTGATGTAGTTGCGGTTGGCAGCCATAGAAGTTGTGATTATATATTCGCAGGTGGTATGCGTGGCGACTAAAGAAATGGCCACCTCCTCCGCGCTTTCTACTTTGTCATCGGAGAGGGTGAGGGCATCAACCGGTTATTGTTGGTGAAACACGACCGCTACCCTGTACCCCGATTCTGACCTTGCTTCGTCTATACAGTAGGACTCAGTATATGTCCCGTATTTTTCCTGGATGTATTTGGCCCGCGCCTTCGGGCGCTTTTGGTGGAACAGATTGTGCATATTGCGGAGGGGGGAATAGGCTTTGAACGTGTTGGATCGCCCAGACGGTCTAGCTCGTTTTTGTACGAAACCTCGCTGGCTAGTCAAGGTAAGGTCCATAAGAACGGTCTGGCTCATGCGGGTTGAAGCTAGTCGATTCATCCGGGCGACGCGTTGGGCGGCAAGGAGTTTTTCGGCTGTATTGTGCACCCCTAATTGCAAAATTCGCTTTGTGGAAGTTCTTTGGGAAAAGCCCAGCGCCTTTAAACAGGCCATCTTTAGCGACGCGCATTTGCAGCTCTGAAGGTTATGAATTCACACGCGGCCTTTTTCTGATCGGCACAAAGTTCTTGCCCTCTGTCACTGTCTTATGCAATTGCATGATGCAAGATAATACCACAAATATTCGTGTTCATAAGAGGGTCGCAAGGAGCGAAAGGCAGAAAACAAGTAGAGGGGACTTACTTCCTTGGACGAAGAATATAACATAAAGAGGAAGAAAAAAAAATGACACTTCGAGGAACTTTAGCAAGGGTTTCCAGGTCTGTGCGGATCTTTTCGGCCTTTTGGCCTGGCTGCATCTGAGATCAGGGCTCGCGTTATATGTTGCAATTTAATCCATTCATTTTTCTATTTATTTCCAAGGGCACAATTATATTTGCGATCAATAATTTCTGAAAAATACAATCAAAAGTGTTACATTTGGAAATACCTGCTTACGCCGAGCTCAAAAGCAACAAAATAGCAGCTCGTTTCAGTTTATAACAAAATGGCCGTAATGGACAGAACACACATAAGAAGCATACGCATAATAATATTTTTTTTCTCTGTCGATTAGCTATTCCTTCAGCCTATTCAATTATTTCCGCAATTTTTCGCTCTCTCTTATTCTAACTCCTCATTACTGCCATGTTTTATTCTATTTGAGGAGCGTATGTGTTTAAACGGAATCGTTATTATCTTGTACAATTTTTGACAATAAATCAATATTATTATCAATGCTGTACTCACTGGCTTTGAAGTGGATGGTTATCTGTTTCTTACCACTGCCTGTGTCGCTGGAAGCGTCATTCATAAGATGCAGGTTTAGTCGGCTAATGATGTCCAGAGCTGTGGCCACGACCACAGCAGCAACGAAGGCTCCCAAGATGATGCTGTTGAGGAAAGTAGATGTAAGCGCCATATTCTTCAGTCACCGCTGTATACTCCTGCACTGGGTTTCATTTAAGACTCCCGAACGTTCTGGTGGCTGCATTTATTCGCTGCCTCGGTGGCTCCGTGGTTACGGCGTTCGACTACTGAAACCAAGGGCGCGGGGTCAAATCCTTGTCGAAGCAGCAGCTTTTCGATGGAGGCGAAATTCAAGGCGCCCATCTACTGCATGACATCATTGTACAAGGACCTCATGGTAGAATTTTCCTGAACCCTCCACTCCGTAATCTTTTATAGCCTTATTCGCTTTGGGACATTAAACGCTGGAAACCACTCTTCTCTATCCTCCCTTTTAATCTGATTAAAGGTGATCTGTTTCGCAGAGGGTATGTTGGACATAAGTTAATGACGTACCTAATTTAAATGCTGTTCTATAATAAACAATATGGAATGGCTTAAGGAGCCTTCAAATGAAAAGGAACTCAGCTGTTACTTGCACATTAAAAGTAGCGATGCAATGAGAACACAAAAAGGCGAAGGGGAAAAGGTAGGGAATCGTTCTTTTCTGGTTATATCTGTTACTGAAGCATTTGCCGAGAGGACGCGCACTTTAATCATACGGAAACTAAGTGTTGATCAGCATGTATAAAGCACACCAGTTGGGCGACGTAGTCGACTAACTCACATGATGAAGACGGACGGCTCCTCGTTTGGCTGGTTGTGGTCGCAGAGGGAAACGTAAGTTGACGTATTCCACTCTGAAAGAACTGTGCAGCAAGGGCGCCGCACGGGTTGAAATTTGCAGGGCCAGGTTCGGGAGAGCGCTCATACAAAGCTTGAAAGTCTGGTCCTGCCCATCGCCTCTTCCACTCATCCTTATTACTCTCCAAAAAAAAAAAAAAGAGGAAGATGTCGAAAATGGACTACAATTGGGGCTGAATGGTTGACTATTCCAAACGAGAGTATCGTTTAGCTCATATCTTCATTGTTCAGTGTTTTTTTATTTCTGTTGTATTTAGGTATCGGAAGCAGAAATATCAAATATGTATATTTTTTATTCGCCGATGACTTATTGTCTTCCCAAGCCTTGAATCACGCCGCATTATATCACGTCTCTGCCTCCTTTATTCTTTTTTTTACCATCCTCACAACCGGCACCCTCTCCTGCAACCTCCTTCAAGAATGTCCCGTCGACTTAATCACAGTCACCCGTTAAATCTAATTTTTGGCTGCACTGCAGCAATGAATAACTCTTTTTTTTCCAGATGCAATATAGCCCAATGGAATGCTCTACCGGACATTATTGCTTCAGGCAAAGATCGTGAAATTTTCCGAGCAAAACTAACGAGTCACCTTCAGTGTTCTATTTGACAATGCACACTAGTCTTCTCTTGTATTTTTTTTAATGTTTATTTGTTGGTTTCGTTTTATTTCTTTGTTTTTGTTTCTTTAACTGGTGTTCGTATACTGTTATACAATGTTATTGCCCCCGCCTTATGTAATACCCTCGGCCCTTTAAGGCTTCAATAAATGAAATGAAACTGAAAATTTATTTCAAAAAGCTGCAGTCCTGTAATGTGTCTAGCAGATGTTTTTTTAGGGGGTGGGGGGCATACAATATTGAATTGTTCATGCCTTCTTATAGATGCGAAACAATGTATACACACCTGCGCAACATAAATTCCTGGGAATAATGTAAATGAGCTGACAAGATATGTTCATTACATGTCTTGTTCTATCCATGAACTTCAAAACGCGTTTTCGTTACGCGCTAGGATATGTAAACATTAGGCAACGTATTCACGTGCACGACGTTTTTCTCCCATTCAAGCCCAGCCCACCGAACACGGTGCGCTTCTTCGGCCGATGAGCAGAAAAAGCCGGCTCACTCGCCACCGTGATGAAGTCTGACATTCAACTATTTAGTGCTTTTATTTCTTTTTTTTTTTAATTTTGTGTTTCTAAATTTATCTTTGCGTTTTGTTTATTCTTCTTTTCATGTTCAGTTTGCTTTTTATTCTTTTATCAGGCTAATTACTATGAAGCATTAGTTTATTAGTGTTTGTTGCTAATTATCATCACCATCATCACTATTTATCTTTTACGTACCCTACTAATGCTTTCGTTGGTAAACGGTTTACAGGAAAGGAAAGACGCAGTGCCTGTTGCGCACATCCTGAAGGCCCGATTTTATTTCGTTAAATAGTGCATTCGCACAAAATGCCTTTTGGACTTCGCCGGTGGTACAATCTTCGTCCGATAAAGTTAAGTTTATTTTAGAGTGCCGAACATAGTAAGAGTTGAGTGTGCATGCATTAGGCTTTTTCTAGTTTGCCAGGGACAGTTACGTAGAAAATAGAAAAGCTCGCTGCAACATGGTTAAACTTTAACGGTACTCGTAAAGAGAAATTTCGGCACTTTTTGTTTATTTTAATTTTTAGTTTGACAACTCTTTTAACAAGAAGAATTGAAAAAGCAGTGTTGCTCCGCACCGCTAAAATTTAGTTATTTTTAAGGTTACGCGGGATGTGTTATTTGGGGTCCTTAACGCGAAAGCCATGCAGGGGTGCCAAACGTGTATACACTGCAAAGAGCGAATAAGGCCCTTGGTAAAATTTACGAGCGACGGACCCTTTTTAAGAGGCAAGAGAAGCGTCCCCTTTCCGACCTCATCAATTATATCACCCAGGGGCCGTGAAAAAACTTCTGGAAGACGCTGCAGAGAGTGCTGTGTAACGTCAACATGTCACCTGGGTTCAGCACGTTCGAGATGTCTCCATCTTTGCACGAGGACGGGAGGCAGGCGCCGATGTACAGCCTCGACTGTTCGAAGGCGAAAACCTTGGCTTTCTTTTGCTGCAGCATGAGGTAAACAATGTATATGATGCAGCTTGAGTACAAAAGGTGTTCACTGTGCGAGAGAAAAAACAATTATTTCTCCAACCACTTGTACGCATCCAAGGGTGCACATGATGCGTCTAAATGTTTTGTTTGGCTCAGTACTGTTTATGGCCTGCAAACCGTTACTCGATTCACAGCGCTCCTCTGTTATCATCTGCAATATACTGGAATTGTAGTCACGCCTTTATATAGAAATCTATTAGTTATGGCAGCTAACGAAAATGTTTTTATTGTGATTATTAAGAGCACTGCTTCGTTGGCCAACCATGACAGCGAATGATAAAGCGGTGGATACGTGTGTGCAAATGTAGCTGCGGCACATAAAAATTATTGTTCTTGCCGCCATTATCATTTTAGGCCTTACACATCTATCTGTTTAAAGCCTGATTAGGTAATCATTTTAATGATCAATCAGTTTTAAGTGGCACGTTGTGGTCCCCAACGCTCATGAATTACTCATGAATGCATGATTCCAGTGCTCCTCCTTTCATAGAAGGCACTTGCAGCCGTTTCGTCCCTTTGATTCCCTCTTATACCGGGTTGCTGCGCTTACCTCCTTCTTGGCCACTTCAGGGAATTCTGGCAGACCGGCGGCGTGATACACCACAATGGAGCAGAACTTCTTTGCAATGGGGTCTCCGTTCTTGTCCGTAAGCGCAGCAGCGAAGCACTGCTTGTGCGAACCAATCTCCCCCGAGGAGCCGTGCAGTATCGCAGTGGGGAATGATCCTTGGGAGTCCAGTACTGCAGACACAAGATATGCGAAATAAGTAGCGACCGTTAGGGAACAGCTTGCAGGGCAACGCTCTGGGATTGATTCAGTAATATCCCTTCCCACCCCACAGTGCCTCGCTCTGTGCTTGTAGATGCTCCTCACTAAACAATTTTACAACCATAAAGGTGTAACGCCGCCCCCGGGATAACACCCTCTGATTCGAGCAGCATTGCGTCACCTTGAAACTTCCTTCGTTGTGCATATATTTATTTTGCGTTGGAAAGCAAATGTTGTGTTTTCTTTAGACCGCAGCGCGCGGCAGCCATCATTGTGCTCAGAAAAGGGCTTCAGCGGTTTTTGTCTTCTAGACCGCATTTCTGTCTTTCGCTTTTTTATATGCCCCTCTTCCATTTTACATTGTTACCGCCGTACCTTATCCCCGCCTTGCAGTTTTTCACGTAGGGTGTTAGCCCGGTAGAACGCGGACACAGCTTTTACAGCCAAAATGTCGTATTAATGCTTTTGATTTGGACGAAACGCGTGAATGCTTGAGGGAAATGTTTACAATCGGGCACAGTAGTTTAATAGAACCTTTGTGGCGTTTTGAGTGGCAGTTGTTGGAACAGAAGAGGGCCATGCATGCAGTGGTGATGCCGCAGCTGGCAACTCACCAGCGTTTCATAAACTGTTACCTAGATCAAGTTTTTGCTTGGCGCGTTGTCGCGATGCCGCTGATTTTGCACCTCCATACTTGCCTTCTTAAAAATATCCAACTGCCCCAAACCGGCCTGCCAAGACGGCCACTAGATTATGGCGTAGGCTGGGCTACACTTTCTAAACTATCCACGTTATTTACACCCTAATTTGAGGCCTATTCTTTGGTCTGTTTCACGCTAGTAGTTTTTATTACTGATAACAACAGTTGTCATAAAACGTTTCGACGTTGGTCATTACGTCAATCTTTTTTCGGTGAAACTCCTTGTTATCGTCCATCTTTCTTGATGTATTGTTCCGTACACATTGCGACAGGCACCACCAATCCAATTCCCCTGAGCACCCTGAAATTTGTTGAAAGGCTTCTGGGGTTGAAATATCGTTTTCCCTTATATGTGGAAGAAAATAAAATTAAGAGAAATATTTGACGTTAACGGGTGATGAAGGAAAGAGTAATTAGAAGTGCTCTTGTGGTAGAAAAAGCAAGCGACTTTGGCTGAGAGAGTACCGGAGAGGGGCTAGAGTGAAGTTATAAAAAGCTTTCAAAGTTCTCGACTGCAACAAAGGCGCTCGGTTCTCTCCGTGCCATCGCTCACTCTAAGCTGCATAGCGAACAGTCAAGTCCCTTGCTTCCATGAGCGGGAGAAAGCTGCCAGGCGATCACATAATCCTTACGTAGATGGCTCACACTCTCTGTCGCTCCTTCGTTCATGCTGAAGGAGCTTGTGTAAGCTTGTGAAAAAAACAAGGGAGTTATAGATCCTTCGCTATGCGCCTCAGTCCATGCAACGTGATCTGAGTTGTTGAGCTGTAGAAATGATTAGGTAAAACATCTCCTTGTTTTCATATATTTGCTTTGGTGAATACATCATATCTTCTTTCACATTAAATAAAAAGTTTACAGTCGATCCCTTAGGAAAGAATTTTAAATGCCTTGTTTATTCCGCTATGGAAAGACTTCAGGTAACACCAAAAATATTTGCACTGCTGCCAGTGCAAATATCTTCCTCTTAATGCTCCGATAATAAGAGACTAAGCATACGCCTTCCCATGGAGAAACTTAGTGCCCCGAGAGCGTCGCTCGGAGCGCGAGAAAATAATCAGTTTCTCAATGAGTGGGTGAAGAAATGGGATCAATGCAGCCCCTTTACCGAGTCCTCACCTTAAATTAGTAGGATGATCTTAGCCTTAGAGCGGAGAGGTAGGTCTGATTCATATAATCGCGAATAGAGCTTTACATGATTATATGGGGCATGCGAACCGGCATTCTACTTTTCGGTTGATAAAGCTTCACACTAAACAGTTTTACACCTTTTTGGGTGCAAAAACGGTGCTCGTGAGTCTTTGGGCTAACACCCTCAGTGAAAAACGGAAAGACAGGGGTAAGGCAAGGCGATTAACAATCAGGGGTTTCCGGTTGGCCACCCTGAGTTGTGTAAAAGGGAATAGGGGCATAAGAAAAAGCGAGAGAGAAATCTGATATGAACCCCAAATAAACGGGCTGCAGCAGTGTCTTTAACACTGTGGGGGTTGCCGCTCGCAGCGGCATCAACACACCACAACATTCGCTTATAGATGCCAAAGAAATGACGTTTACACAATGAAGAATGTTTCATGGTGAAACAGTGTTCATTACCCATAGGGTGGTAACCAGGGGACAACGTTACACCTTTAAAGGTGTAAAAATGTTTAATGCGAAATGGATATGCAAACTAACTACTTTGTTTATGGTCCTGAATAATGCGCTGTTGCGAGCGGATAGTTTGCGTCAGTGCGTGTTGTCGAGGGCAGAAGGTGAGGTTGGCAAAAATGTGTTCATGTTTCAACAAGTATGTACAGTGTGCTGAGCCAAGAAGTATAGGTCGCGAGCACTCGTTCAAGATTGCCTGAGCGGGTGTTCTGTGACAATGCGAGCCAATATATGTGTTTATGTTGACGATGAAAGTTATGTTGACCAGCACTGGATCGTAATCCTGCGTTTATGCGACCCAACATTCTAAGGTTGCATAATCACAAGCATTGTGGCTAGGTTATCACATACTATGTGTATAAGAAGTCAAGCTTCATTAGTTACATCAACTAAGTTTTGAAGTAAGATTGTGCTGTCCTGTGAAACAAAATTGAAAATTTTACGGTTAATTCTACTGAAGGGAATGGGCTCACTGTTTAGTTTGTAGTTAAAAGCGTTTATTTTGATGGAATAGTACCTTAACGCCCCCCAGAAGCTTTCAAGGGTGTAAATATTTGGCTACCACTGTCAATGCGATTATATGTCGACGCCGTTTTCCGCAGATACACGCTATCGAAACAACTTTCGACGGTACGTATGTAGCGTAGCCCTTTAATCCTTTCTTCCTAAATGTTGTAATAGATACAAAGATTTTAGGCAGGAGCGCAAATGTAAAAGCTCGGCTTGTGCTAGCGGCCGTCTATTTTAAAACAATTATCTGATCGCTGTGCGAGTGATGCATCTTTGCAGATTTATGGCGTTTAGTGTGCCTTTCTTCATTCTTTTTTTGCCATAATAAATCGCAGTTGCGTGACGTGAATGCCTGTACGGTCTGCGCATGCTCACATTTTCTTTTATAGTCCTTGTGTTCAAACGCCAATAAATATTTGGTAGTAGCGTATGCCAACCATCGTGTCTGTTTTGTTCTGTCCCCGTCCAAGTAATACCGCAAATTTTTTCTTAAATATGCAGAACTAACTAACCCGACAACAAGCACTCCATCTAGCTTAAGTGCTCACAAATCTTTGGTGAATGGTGGCGAGGATACGAAGCATCACTGAGAATGATAACGCAGCACCACTCTCACTACGTCTTCTTGGCACTTTGACTACACGGGACGTCACCCGTAGACTGATCAGCTGGGTCAGGTATCTGCAAGCTACCAGTATTTTCTGAACTGTTCAGGGCTATAAAGCGCGTACTGTTCATGTTTTGCTGCTTCAACGCCAGCTGTCCTCTCATTAATCATCGCAAGGTCATCTTTACCGGACATCGCCTCGTGTTAGGCATCCTGAGCCATAGTGATAGTCAAACTAGCAGCATCCTCTCCGTCGCTATCTGATTCGTTTTTGCTATATCAATTGTTATTCAAGCTTCCATCGCCGCACAAGAATTTCTCGAGCCTCACGTTCCAGGCCCGCAGCTTCCCGCTGGAGCATGGCGTCGAGGAATCGCTGCATGTGTGCGCGACACTTAGCGTTGAGGTCCCTCTGCTTGTTCAGAGTGGCGTTGAGACTGAGCAGGAACGGCTCCCACTGCACAGCTTTGAACTTGACCAGGTCCAGCCGCCGATCCCTGATGACGGTGTCAACTGAGAAGAAAATTCGGTAGAGACAATAAGGAAGCTTACATCTGGATTATGACTAGCAGCTTACCGGTATCGCTCAAGAGGAAAGTATGCAACAGTTGCATCTTACCTGTACTCACCTATGGGGCTGAAACGTGGAGGCTAACCAAGAGGGTTCTACTTAAGTTCAGGACAACCCAGAGGGCTATGGAACCAAAAAGGGTAGGGGTAACATTAGAAGATAGAAAGCGTGCTGAGTGGGTCAGAGAAATAACTCAAGTTACCGACATTCTGGTGGAAATTAAGAAGAATAAATGGGCATAGACAGGACATGTAGCGCGAAGAGAGGATAACCGATGGTCGCTTAGGGTAACAAACTGGATTCCAAGGGAAGGAAAGCGTAGCAGGGGGCGGCAGAAAGGTAGGTGGGCGGATGTTCGCGGGCGGATGCAGCTGGCACAGAACCGGGTTAAGGGGAGAAATATGGGAGAGGCCTTCGCCCTGCAGTGGGTATAGTCAGGCTGATGATGCTGATGATGATGACATCTGGGAATACGAAGGAATTGCTGTTTTTGGCTGCAATGTAATTTCTAATGGGTCGCCCTGGCGAAGACAACAAAGATGTTTTGTTAGCACCGAGCGCTTCTTTTTTCGTATATCTGATCGCAGTCTTGTCGTCACTTGTTTCTGGGCACAGTCACTGTGCCTCTTCAGAATCGATGCATTTACGAGGCCTGCCACACAGATCCTTGCTCGTTTGGCAGTTCACTGTCCATAGCACAGGTTTACATGTACCCGGCTGCTTAATTAGAGTCTGCAGACGGCTGAAATTGCAGAGGAGATGCCTCGACGCCCGCTCTCCACGCGCCTTTCTGTGGAACGTGCGTCACCACGTGACCGGAAGCGCGATGACCTTTGTACTTTTAATGCTTCACTGGCGGCGCCCCCTCTACTATTTTTTTTGGTCGATATTTATTGCCTCAGGGCATCAGTAGGGTGTGAGATGAAGGATGAACGAATGTAATAAATGAATGGAAAAAGGTTGGCTGATTTTATGAAGTCCAGAAGTGAGCGATGATGAGGTCCCTACGTCCAAGTGACGTATGAGGCAGGATTTATAGCTGATAGGCCAGCTATGCTCAGGGGCCGGATTCGTGTTGGCTTGAGTGCTGGGCAGTCCCACAGCAAGTGGTGGATGTCGGCCTCGACATCTTCGTTGTTACGAATTGGGCATTTCTCCTCTGACAGATCCCACTGCGCTAGGGCACGTGGTGTGAGGTTATTAAAGCATAGCAGTCTAGCCGCCGTCGGCCGAGCGTCAGCGCATCCGGCGTGGCCGTGCATAAAAGCCAAGTGGCGTAAGAGCTCTGAGGCCTAGAGGCGCTGCTTCATGTCGTCTGCTGCAGCGCGGAAGCGTACCGTGCTTGCAGTGCTACAGTGTGTTTATCACTGAAGCCACATAATTATTAAGCAACAAAGAAGTAGTGGCATCTGTACACTTAAAATTGATAGCTTGTCGTCACACGACTAACATAAATAATGTGTGATGGATCGAGCTTTCAAAAATCATTCTAGGATCGCTCAGTAGGACAGAACAGCAGCTTAGCTTGGTACTCATTTGCAGTAGCTTATCAGCCTTGCCAGCTGATAAGAGATTGATGTCTCTAACCTAGCATGGTCTGCCAGGAAATAACTTTCCACACGACTAATAACACGTTGCAGTGAATGAAACGCGAATATGACATCTCGGTGTGTTTGACCGCTACCAGCAAACAGGTGCACTCAGTAAAGAAACAGTGCGCGCCCGCGCTGTAGCAGACAACATAAAGCACCTGTGCGCCTGAGACACTTTACGTTGATGTGTGGCCGTGCTGGATAAGCTAACGCTCCGCGGAGCGCGGCCATACTGAGCCCTGTTGGCCCATATTTTTGACAGCCTTGTCCATATGTCGTCTATTGGAATCCCTATCGCAGTCTAGTTTAATTTTCCTGCCAGACGCATGCTAAATGGACAGTAAATTGGCATGAAAACAACCGGAATGCTCTACGAAGAAAGGTTGCTTCACAACAGCGACACGAATTGCGAAAAACCTGCCACCACCTGAGCGCACCTTATTGATGTCCCCATTCGCAGCCGTGTTTATTCGTCCAATATTGACAACAACAACACTGGAAAGAGTTCCGCGTAATGATTTTAGTCTATCAGGTTTTCGTATTAAAATAAGGGAAGAATAAGGCTTGGCTATATAACAAAAGGATGAGATGTTACTGCTGGACATATTGTAGCAATCCTGAAGAAGATAGGAAAAAGCACGCTGAGAAAGACAAGGAGCCTCTCGCGCCCGTGCCGGACTCGCAGCCGTTCACCAGCTGAGCTCCCTGCCCTCTCCACCTTTTGTTGAGCGCTCCGACGTCAAACCCCCGTCGTAACAAATTGGCGGTCGGGTGCTGGGTACGACTGCTCTCACGACGCCTCCTCAACCGCCGGAGATTCATCGGAGCCATCGCCTCGCTGGTCTGCCGGCCGTATCAGTAATAATGCAACAGACTACCGAGCAGTCCTGAACGTCAACACGGGAGCCTCTGCCCCCGTGTGGCGATGTGCCGCCGACCACTATAAATGCGACGCTACCGTGTCGTGAGCCTCGTTCCTTTGCCGGTCAAGCAGGGGAAGATGTTGATGACTGGCTCACTCATTACGAACGTGTGAGCCGCTACGACGGCTGGGATTCGGTGGCTAAACTGGCCAATGTTGTCTTCTTTTTGACGCAAACCACGTTTATGTGGTATGAGAAGCGCGAGGACACCCTGACCACTTGGGACAGTTTTGTTGAAGCATTCAGGGAATGTTTCGGTGACCTAGCTGCAAAGAAGAACCAGGCCAAACAGACACTTGCACAGAGGGCCCAGGCAGCTGGGGAAACTTGAACCATCTACATCGAGGCCATATTGATGTTGTGCAAGACCGTCGACAGCATGATGACTGAGGAAGATAAAGTAGGCCATCTGCTCAAGGGCATTGCGGAGGAAGTCTACCACTTCCTCATTGCCAAAGACAACTTGTGTTCGGTCTCTGACGTTATCGACACTTCCGGACATTCGAGACCCTGAACACACGCCGAAAAACACCGAAGTTTGGACGGCTCGCGAATGTCACTACAGTGGCTAGTATCGAAGATTCGCCATCTCAAAGCCTCCTATGCGCCATCCGCGAAATTGTTAGCGATGCGATGTCACGACGTGAGCAGCTTTCTCGGCCTAATGGCTTCGCAGGTGACACATATGGTCTTTAAACCTATGGAGGTGCGTGCCCACCGTTGTCAGTGAATGTAACCAACTTCGCCTGTCGCGACGACCTGTACACCCCGCGACCAAGGCCAGACGAGAGTTACCAACACTTTCCTTACCATCAGCGCCGAGACCCTCGCTCTTACTACAATCGTACATAACGCCGACCGCTGAACAGCTACATCATCCCAGAACCATCATCTAGATATTCGTCGCGTCCTACCACGCAGGAGCCAGCCGATGCACCCCTTTTTGATCAACCTGTTCTGGTGTGCTACGAGTCTGATGTCACGAGCCACATTTCCCGCTACTGCAATCGGCGCGCATTATTCAGAAATCCCCCGACAGCATCACAGCCTTGGTAAAGAGACTTCAATTTGCCGTGATTTACATGGTTTTCTGCTGCAGGAATATTTCAGCTGCAGGTAGTCATACGATATTAAAATAGATCCAGTATGCGTGCTTAATAAAGAGTGCCTGCGAAATCTCACTGGTGTCATGTGCGCTGTAGCCGGGAGGATAGGCAACACAGAGCTATGAGAGACTTTTTAGCTAGTCTATCAGAAACCTCACTGACTGTCACATTGCTGTGACCTGGTACCCAAACGATATGTATGTGGCTCAAATGTGAAGGGAGTAATGAAAGGAAGGTGCTGAAGGTTGGCGAATCCATATTTAAAGAAAGTGACGAGCACTAGGAATAATAGGGCAATTATATCCACCACTGTGCTGAGTACGGTGGGTCTAGTTTGCGCAGAGCAAGCATCACCGCCAGAAACTCCGCCTGGAAACGTAGGATGAAATCCGGAAGTCGAACAGAAAAAATCCAGTCTAGATGCGGACAGTATATTTCAATGCCTGCCTTTTCATGACATTGAGAGGCATCAGTTGCTATCATCGTGCTTATGGGAAGACTGTAAATGATCTTGTATTCCTAATAAATTGCGAGGTGATAAATTGTTTACGTTATTGGGGAAATGTCATTGCAGACAATTTGAACCGAAGATCCACTGACATTTGTAGGAAGGATGTTAGAGAAAGTACATTTAAAGGTTTTAACAAAATTTGTGCTAGTACACCTGCGTGGTATGGAAGCGAGGCCAGTTGACTCCAAACAAAAAGAGGCCGGCTGACAACAAAAAACAAAAAACTGTCTGGGAGCGGTGGATTTGTGAATCATATATCTTTAGATGCTGCTGGATGGTCAAACATTTTAGTCTAGCTAACAACGGTGGTATTCAGGCTTCAAGGTAATGTATATTGCTAGACACAAGTTTGGGAAGCCCAAGACATACTCAAAGGGCTAGCCGCTCCGAAATAACGAGCGGACGAATTTTATTGGCAGGCCAACCAGAATACAACACAGATCCAAATTCTAAAATTGGCCGGACATAACATAATCATTAAAGGCGCAAGACCGAGGATTGCTTAACCTGCGCAACATATTCACAGCACGAGCCCCTTTCGCTTCAACATGGTCCAATGTGATTCCTAGATGTCAGATTATTATCATAAATGACACCCAGATACTTCAAAGACATAACTCCAGGAATCATTTCTTGCTGAAATTTTACAGAGATTCACAGGATTCTTAATGTGAAAACCAAGGACAGCGCAATTTTTATATTTAATGTAAACCGTAAGTCACACAACCAATACTGAAGGAAGCTCAGGTACGCTTTCAGGCGCACGTTGAAGGTTTGAGTGGCAGGTGCAGCCGTAAAAGACGCAATGTCATCCGCGTTCACGTGCGTGCGAATTCCTTGGTGAGTGGCGAGGGAGCTCAATAGAATGTTAAAGAGCACAGGCGGGAGAATTGCCCAGTGAGGAACACCTCTGATTTGTTGACATCTGCGAGAATAAATGTCATTCAATGCAAAATAAAATTGTCTGTTTTTAAGGAATACTCATATTTATGCAACTAAATATTGCGTGAACCGCAGGGTGTGTAATCACTGCAATAAAATTCTGGGCTCCTTACTGGCATAAACCTTTGCTATTTACAGTATCACCAAAGCAGCATGCATTTTCTGGCGCCGAGCAAGAAGAATTCGACTCTCCAGGTCGGTATGCGCATTTCATATTGAACATTTTCAGCAAAAATGTATTGGACAGGGACTAGGAATATGTTCTTGCTCCAGAAACTCTGTGAAACGTAGGAGTACGACACATTCAATCAATATTAGCAAGCTTGAAGTTAATGATATTGGTCTAATATTGTTCAAAGTATAGCCGCCATTATTATGTCACTTTGGCTAGTGTGCATTCAAGTATGCTGAACTGACTAATTTACCAGCTCTGTGTCATTCGACACGCTGCCCAAAACCCCCTCCTCGACATCCCTCATCTCTGCTACACACCGTAACATTATTAGCACTTCTTCATCCACTTCTGATCCGTTGCTGTTGAAGCGTCACATAAGCCCAATCAAGTCAATTAAAACCAGACAGTTGAGTTTAAATGGATGCAAAGGCTCATATCCTAACCAAAACAGAGGCAGCTAAGAAAAGCTCGAGCACTTTTTGGCCGTCTCAAAGTTAATACTAGTGGCTACAAGGTGGCGACATGCATACAAGGTGGCGACATGCCTATGCATTCAGAAGCCACGCAAGTCGGAGTGCTTGATAAGGCGTATACATTAAGTATTCAGCCCTCAGTTTCAATACATGTAGGCAAACTCATTTTAATTCTTAGATAAGGAGTGTGAATCGGAATGATGTAGCGATCGTAATAATGAAATAACAGAGACCAAATCAAAATCTGTTGCTTCAGTTAGAAGAAAATGTAACGGTAGATAAATTTTCCTATTTCTACCATCTATTTCTCTTTGGGATAGATATGAGGGTGGGTATATCAGACAATAGTTTACATAATTGTAGTAAGAAGCGACTAAGTTAAAATAACCTATCAGGCAGAATGACTTATGTATCTTATGAATTTAGTTTTATGTTCGGAACTGTATTTCATTTGGATGTCAACAGTTACAATTCTTATGGCTTATTTTTTGAACTGCAATTTGTATCGCTAATTTTTCTCGCAACTTCTTTCTTCCTTATTGAATTTGCTTCATGATTGAAAATTTCTACTCCTTGAGGGTCTTCGTCTTTGTATTGTTGTGTCTTTAACTGCTGACTCACATCAGTGTATAGAGGTCTCTTTCATCCACTTGAACTTTCATTTGCTTGATATCTTGTACGCCCTATAAATCCCTAATCCATGGCAACAACGACCAGTTACACATGAGGCTAATTGTCAAGCGAAACATTTAATTTCCTCAAATTTGCGGCGCTTAATCAAAATACTTCTGTCATAGATTAGATAAATGAAATTAGAGGATACTTTCATAGCAAGAGTGGATGTTTATTAGTTCCTTTTTTACTCTGTCTGGTTTGAAGCTGAATTATGTCTACAATTATGAGTGTCTACCATATTGCTTGTATCAGCAGCAGTGACTTATCTTCTACTTCATTCGGTAACCACGATTTAAATTATAATTTGCGCAAGAAATTTCAAATTACAAGTTCTTTCCGTTTTTTTTTTTGCAAGAAAATGAACCTATGTTGTCAGCATGCAAGGTGATTAAAGAGAGTATATTGGCGAGCCAGTAGAGTAGTGGCGAACTGGTTGCTTTTCTCTGGGGATGCGGTCTTTTGCGCTACTCTCAGTCTAAACACATGTACTTACTCCTGATATGCTGGACCGGCTTGGACCCCCATTTACGGACTCCCCGAAATTCATAAACCTGGTATTTCGCTGCGCCCCATTATGACTTCACCTCTTCTCCGCTCCGAGCCTTCTCGAGCTATCTCCATCGAATCCATTCTCCCCTGGCAGGCAAAACATCGACGCACG
Organism: Amblyomma maculatum; assembly: GCF_055883805.1. NCBI lineage: Eukaryota > Metazoa > Arthropoda > Arachnida > Ixodida > Ixodidae > Amblyomma > Amblyomma maculatum. The sequence goes on from NC_139352.1 coordinate 41,773,682, forward strand.
TACGCAACTCCCGCCATCTCGTCGAACATCTTTCTCACGTACAACTGGATGGTGGTGGTACAAACTTTATTCATTGAAGGCCAAAAAATTAAAAAAAGTAAAATTATGTTGCCGCCGTTCCGTGGGTGGCCTTCCGGCTGCTGGTCGTGGCCTCCAGGTCACGCCTGGCGGCGACTTCCGCTGCCCAGGTCGTAAGCCGCTGTTGAATATGCGGCTCCGAGCTGGCCAAAGCAGCCTCCCACAGCTGCGGGCTGTTTATTTGCCAGGAGACGGGGGGAAAGTGCGCCGGACAAGAGTAAAGAATGTGAGCATAGTCTGCTCGGGGAGAGCTGCAAAGCGTGCATTGGGGCGAGAAGGCACCAGGGTGAATAAGGGCAAGGCGTGCAGGGGAGAGGAAAGTGTGGGCCTGTAAATGGCGCCACGTATTCTGTTCGATTTTAGATAGGGACTTGTGAGGGGGAGGGAGGGATAATCGGGAGTTGCGGTAGTGGAGGGTGATGTCATGGAAGGTGAGGAGGGAGTCACGCGTGTCCATCCCGGGGTGGAGGGGGCCAGCTCGGTCGGTCATTTCGCGAGCGATAGAATTTGCCGCCTCATTTCCAGGGTGCCCCGCGTGAGCCGGAACCCAAAATAGTTGGATAGATCGGGAAGGGGGGGAGGAGTGCTTAAGGATATTGAGCGCAGAGGAAGAGATTCTACCCTTTGCAAAGTTGCGGACTGCGGTCTTAGAGTCGCTAAATATGAAAAGGGCTGGTGTGCTGGCAATGGCGAGGGCGATGGCTGCTTCCTCTGCGGCAGTGGAAGTGAGAGCATGGATAGTGGCGACGGAGAGGGGGGCTCGTGTATTAGAGACAGTGGCCAGGGCATAGGCGGGATGCGAGAGGTAGGGTGCCGCATCAACATACACGGCGTCAGACCGTGTACCGTACTGGCACCAGAGGGTGGAGGCGCGGGCAGATCGGCGAGCGGCATGATGCTCAGGGTGCATGTTCTTGGGAAGGGGCTTGACAGTGAGCATGGAGAAGAGGGAGCTGGGCAAGGGATGGGTGACAGAGATAGGGGAGACAGGGGTCAAGCGAAGGGAAGTAAGAAGGGCTCTACCAGGGGTGGTGCGAGATAAACGATCGAGTTGTGCCACGCGATGGGCATCCACAAGTTCTGAAAGAGTATTGTGGACGCCCATCGCCAGTAGACGAGAAGTGGGGGTGGAAGTGGGAAGCCCGAGAGCCGACTTATAAGTTTGGCGGATGAGACAGTTGACCTTGTCTTCCTCGGTACGAGACAGAAAGAGGTAGGGGAGGGAGTAGACAAGGCGGCTTAGCACAAAGGCCTGAACAAGACGACGGAGGTCGTGCTCGCGCATGCCGTAGTGTCGGTTAGCGACCCGTCGGATCAGCCGTACCGTCTGCTGGACGGTGGTAGTAAGGCGGGAAAGGACAGTAGTGTGTTTACCATTGGATTGCAGAAAGAGACCGAGAATACGGATGCAAGAGACAGAAGGGATGGGATGTCCGTCGATAGTGACGTTAAGGTTAGGAGATGAGGTTGGAGCTATGCCTCGAGCCAGGAGGAGCAGGAGCTCCGACTTGGACGGGGAACAAGCTAGCCCGACCGTGCGAGCATAATCGGCGACCGTTTTAGCGCCTGCCTGGAGAGCGGCTTCCATCTCACCAAGATTGCCGGTAGTCACCCAGAGGGTGATATCATCAGCGTAGAAAGCATGGGAGAGGTTAGGAATGCTAGCTAGAGCACGTGCCATCGGAAAAAGGGTGATGTTGAAGAGAAGGGGAGAGAGAACAGAACCCTGGGGGGTACCTCGATTTCCAAGAGGGAAAGTAGGAGAGGAGAGGGTGCCGAATGAGATCTCAGCCGTGCGATGGGCAAGAAAAGCCTTGATGTAACTATGGATTCGGGAGCCCACGTTAAGGGTAGAAAGGGCGTCTAGGATGGCGGTATGGAAGACATTATCAAATGCTTTTGTCAAGTCCAGTGCCATGATCGCGCGAGTGCGCTTGGCGTGAAGAGGGTGAAGGACCTCTTCGGAGAGCTGGAGCATGACATCCTGTGTAGAGAGGGATGGGCGAAAGCCGAACATCGAATCGGGGAAGAGATGGTTGTCCTCGAGGGAGCTCTGTAAGCGGTCTAGAACGACGTGCTCAAAGAGCTTACCGAGACAAGAGGTGAGGGAAATAGGACGGAGATTTTGAATGTCTATGGGTTTGCCGGGCTTGGGGATGAAGGTCACCTTAGCGTGGGTCCACTCAGAAGGCAGGGTGCCTTCGTGCCAATGTTTGTTAAAGAGGTCCGTAATGGCCTCTAGGGATGATGTGTCCAGGTTACGGAGGGCCTTATTAGAAATTTGGTCTGCTCCTGGTGCGGAAGTGGTGCGGAGCTTATGTAGCGCCGCACAAACCTCCCCCAAAGTGATATCTGCGTCAAGCGCAGAATTAATGGTGCCGAAGTAAGAAGGGAGGGGGGACGGAGGGGAAGTGCAAAGATAGCGATCTCGGAGTGCAAGAAGGAAATCGGAATCGGATAGCGGTGAGGATTGCAGGAGGCGCGTCACATCCCTGCGTTGCGTGGCCTTGACATGCGACGGGTCAAGGAGGGCACGTAGGAGCGCCCACGTATCCCTCAGCCCGAGATTACCGGCCATGCGGTCGCATGTCTGGCCCCACTGCTGCCTGGTGAGGTATGAGCAGTGCTCCTCAATTTCCATACCCAGGCGGGCAAGGCGGAGGCGTAGTGAGCGATTGTGTTTTTGTGAAAGCCAGCGGCGGTGCAGGGAATGATGCGCCTCCCATAGGTGCAGGAGGCGGCTGTCAGCCGTGGAGGAGTGAGGAGGGGTAGGGACGGTAGAGGTGGCGGATGAAACATCTTTGAGCAAGGTGGCAGTCCATTGAGAAAGGTCTGAGATGGAGGTGGGGGCATGTTGCCGTGAGTGGCGGAACCGATCCCAATCGACTACCTGGCTCAGACGCTGGCGGGAGGATAGGCTAGGAAGAGAGAAAGAGATGGACAGGATATAGTGGTCGCTGCCGAGAAAGACCCAGGTGTTCGTCCACGCTGCATCCACGACGTTTTTGCAGATGGAAAGGTCCGGATTAGTGTTGCGTTGGACGCTGGAGCCGATGCGGGTTGGGTCAGAAAAATCATTAAGGACGGATAACTGTTCGTTCTGGATGAATGTCCACAGCGCGAGACCTTTCCTACTGTTCCCGGGATAACCCCAGCTGACGTGATGTGCATTGAAATCCCCAAGAATGAGGAGCGCGTTGCGATGTGCGCGAGAAAGGGCTTTGCGTAGAAGGAGGAGGAGAGGAGCTGAAGGTGTGCGAGGAGGGCTGTAGACATTAAGAACAAAGAGACTGGCATCCTGTCGCCGCCGGGGGAGGAGTTCTAGGAAAAGGTGCGTGCACTCTGGAACGTCGAGAGGATGCTCTATCGCCGTGTAGTTGCGGTGAACCAGAGTGGCAATGTTCGGGGGGGATGAGGAAGAAGGATGGAAAGCAGTGAAGTCGCGCAGCTTAACTGGGGAGAAAGTTTCTTGGAGAGCGATTAAAGCGGGGAGCTCGGAGGGAGGGATGTTCTGGAGGTGGAGCTGCAGCGCGTTCCGCTTTCCGCGGAAACCACGGCAGTTCCACTGCCAGAAATTAAGGCGTGAGGGGTGTCTGGCCATCACGAGGCCTGGGTGCCCCTGCTGGTGCAGGGGGATTGGGAGATGAGGAGGAGGGGAGGAGGGATGACACCATTAGGGTCGTCTGGGCAAGTTCGGCTTCGTGGGCACTCTGGCGGGCCTCAATTCTGGCTACGCGTTCGTTAATTTGTTCCATCCATTTCTGCGTGTCGGTACGCAGCGTAGAAATTGCGGCCATGAGGCGTTGCTCATGGGCTTCAAGAAACGAGGCTGTGTGGTGGATGACGGCCTCCACCTCCGGGATGGATGTGGGCTGGTTGGTGGATCGCCTCTTTTGTGGAGGGGTGCGGGAAGGGGAGGTGGCGCGGGAGGAAGCATTGGAGGAGATGGACATGGGGGCGGGTAGGGGCGGCTGGGGCTTTTGAGTGACAGGTGGTGGGGGGCATTGTGAAGAAGGGCTGGGGAGTTGGGGGTGCCCCAACAACGCCTGCAGCTGTTGTTTTAGCAGGGTAATCTCCCTGTTTTGGGCAGCGACTTGAGCTTTGAGCTCTTCTTTTTCGGGGTCGGGGGTGGGAGGCTGCAAAGGCCGGCTCACCTGGGAAGAAGTCGATGAGGTGTCTTGACTCGGCAGTGGCGGAAAAGAGACGGAGCGGCGGCGGGGGCTGCGTCCTTGGCGGGTCCCGGAGTTGGACCGCTGGCTGGGTCTAGATGGGCGGGAGTCTTCGGTGGACGGTTTTGATTGCGGTGGGGTGGATGACGTTGACTTAAGGCTGGAGTTGGTTGGAGAGGGACCGGTCCGCGCGTAGCGAAGTCCACACGGGCGGGATCCCGTGACATGTGTGCCTTGGCACAAGATGCATTTAGGTGTGCAGTCGGGGGGCTCCCGAATCTCGTGTACGGCTCCGCAGCGAGTGCAGCGTCCGGATCTGGGCTGGGTGCATACGTCGGAGCGATGGCCGTAGCTCCAACAATTGGTGCAGGCTTCGGCCTTGCGGCGGAAAGGGTGGCAGATAAAAAGGCCGCAGTTGAATATCACGGTGCGGGGTAGTTCTTTTGTACCGACGAAGGTGATCAGGATGGACCGCGTACGCCCCATCTGTCTTGCATCGGCAATGGCGTAGGTATTGCTGGGGTTCATAGCTTGAAGGTCTGCTATGATCTCCTCTTGGCTCTGTTGGTCCACGGCGTTGTAGATTACACCGCGGAGAGCGTTGTCAGGAGCGGCAACGTAAGCGCGCAGGGGGTACGAATTGGTTCCGAGACGCAGCTCAGAGGTTTGGACATATAACCGGGTGCGTTGGTCTGAGGGTGAACTAACAGTGAATGAGTTGTTGTATGGGTTGATACGTACGCGATCCTTGGCACGGGCGGTGGCATAGTCAACTTTGGCGATGGCACAAAGTAAGGTCAGGAGGGCCCCATTGGTAGTGGTGCGGAGGTCGAGGCCACCGCCGGGGCGGAACACGATCTTGTAGTCTTCTTGTGGAAGTCGAGGTAGAGGGACATGGTGACGTAATCTGGGAGTCTTCAGTGATGGCGGGGACGCTATTCCGGACTTGAGGGGGTCGCTTTGAGGAGTAGCGTCTCCTCTAGGGTAGGCCGAACGCTGGGCCTTAACAATTCGGGTCCAGCGGGGGTCGTCGTCAAATTCTTCTGGAGTGATGGGCGTACCGTCGACTTGGTTCTCCATGTCGACGTCTTTGAGGCTACAGCAGCTGCGGCGATGGCTCAGCGGCCGCAGGGATGGCGTGAGACGCAGCTCTGCGCTGCGGACAAAGCGGTGCCACGCCGAGCGTTAGGCTTAGCTCGGCTGCTTCGTGGCGGGTCAAAGATGAGGTCCTAGTCAACCGGCGGTCGGTCGGATGAGGGCAAATAAGGTGTCAGGTGAATCCTTACACCTTCACGGGCTCGCTCACAAAAATGGGTGAGTATCCGAGGCGAAATATGAAATCCACGCACTGAAGAATACGGATCCCATGCGAGGTACGTTCGCACGCGTTCCCTGGTGAGCGCGATTCCCGTACAACTGGAAGCAGATGCGTGCATGGTTACTTTCGACGTGGTCTCGCTCTTTACCAGCGTTCCTGTTGCCTGTGCCGTCTCCGCAACGAAACAAGCCCTCGAAGCGGACGCTGACCATAGTGCCAGGACAGGCTTGAACTCGGAAGAACGTTACCGGCTCTTAGCATTTTGCCTGAACAGCAGGGCCTTTTCCTTCAAAGGGAATTCTACAAACAAACAAGTGGCAAGACTATGGGCTCCGCGGTCTCAGTCACTGCTGCCAACCTAACGATGGAGGCCATTAAAAAGAAAGCTCTCCAATCTTTCTAAGAAAGGCCGAAGGATTTCATTCGGTACGTCGACGACTGCTTGTGCATCATAAAACAAGCAGAAATTGAAAACCTCCTTGCATACCTGAACGCGGTAGAGCCCTCTATCCAGTTCACTTTATAACGGGAAAAGGACAATCAGTTATCATTCCTTGATAACTAATTTCCTTATTTCAAGACAAGGGGGAGACCTAAAATTCAGTGTGTACAGGAAGCCCACTCATACCGGCCGCTACTGAAATTTCAATTCAAACCACCCCGCTGAATACAAGTTCTCCTTAGTTGAGTACATTTGCTCCTCCGAGGCGGAGAGGAAAACGGAAGAGGCCTCCGTTTTCGCCGATCTGAAGAATAACGGATAAAATGGAATAAAGGCGCGTGCCTTTATTCAACGTGCTACCCGCCGTCGGGCTCGCAGGAGAAGAGGGTCGGTCAGCACGGCAACGACGAAGCGCCCTCGCATTGTGCTCCCATACTTGGCCAGCACCAGTGAGGCGCTGGCGCGCATCCTGCGAAAACGCGTCTGTGTGTCTCACAAACCTGCCTCAACAGTCGGCCTTTTTCTACCGCTACCAAAAGACCGCATACCCAGAGAAAAACAACCAGGCGTTGACTATAAGATGCCGTGCTCCGAGTGACCGGGCGGCGTATTTGGGTTTGCTCGGTACGGTGGCTCCGCAAGGGACAGAACGACAGAAGAGACGAAGGAAGCGGGCTGTTCCGACTAACATCTACCGCCCCCAGGAGCCGAGCAGCCTAGCGATTAGCGGCGCATGCTTTTTCAATGGGCTTCATGTTGGACGCGGCACTAGCTTGAGAAAGCTTATAATACTACTACTACTATTACTACTACTATTACTACTCCTATTATATTATTATTATTATTATTATTATTATTATTATTATTATTATTATTATTATTATTATTATTATTATTATTAGCAGTAGTAGTAGTAGTAGTAGTATTGAGGAAGACTCGTTTCACTAAGTTGCCACATAATTATCTGTAGGTAATGGCCGAATTAACTGGCTAAATATTATCTTCACAGTTTTAATTATTAATAATAATAATAATTGGTTCACAGGAAGGCAAAGGCGCAGTATCTGTCACACTTGTGTCTGTGGACACCAATGGATGAAGGTGTGCACAAACAAAAGGGAGGAAAAGAGAGAGGAGAGCCGTAGCGGAGGGCTACGGAGTAGTTCAGGTGTCCACAGACAAATGTGACAGATACTGCGCCTTTCCCTTCCTGTAACCAATTATTATTATTATTATTATTATTATTATTATTATTATTATTATTATTATTATTATTATTATTATTATTAATATTATCATTATTAATTAAAACTGTGAAGATAATATTTAGCCAGTTAATTCGGCCGTTACCTACAGACAATTCAGTGCCAACTTCGTGAAACGAGTCTTCCTCTATACTACTACTACTAATAATAATAATGATATTAATAATAATATTTAGCAGAGAAATATTACTGTGTATTATTATTATTTAGTAGTAGTAGTAGTAGTATCTTCTATACTACTACTGCTACTAATAATAATAATATTATTATTAATAATTAGCAGAGAAATATTACTGTGTATTATTATTATTTCGTAGTAGTAGTAGTAGTAGTAGTAGCAGCAGTATTATAGGCTCTCTCAAGCTAGTGCCGCGTCCAACATGACGCCCATTGAAAAAGCATGCGCCGCTAATCGCTAGGCTGCTCGGCTCCTGGGGGCGGTAGATGCTAGTCGGAACAGCCCGCTTTCTTCGTCTCTTCTGTCGTTTTTTCCCTTGCGGAGCCACCGTACCGAGCAAACCCAAATACGCGCCCGGTCTCGTATATCGGCGAAACAAAAAATCTCCGCAACACAAAAATGATGTCCGGCAAATGTACTCGGAAAGGAACCTCCTCGCCGAGTACTTGAGGAGGTGAGCGTTCTTGCCTTGAAAACCAATCCTTTCAAAAGCCATCACGTCTAGTCGTGGTGGATGCGGCTGGCAGCTGCAGCAGTGAATAGGAAACCGGGGATGCTACCCTCCGCGTACAAAATTGGACTTCGCCACGTACTGGGAAAGGGGAAGCAAAGGCCGCTGCTTCATACTGCGGGCCTCGAAATGAAGTCGGCCCTGAGGAAGGAACAGAGTTGGTCTCGAAACTTCGGGTTCTAATAAATATTTTTGGTTGGTGATAGTGATTCTCAAACTTTTGTTTGAAGAACAAAGCAGGCGGCGTTCCAACAAAGATATTCTCGTTCGAGTCACGTGTGGAACTATTGCTCAGTTTGTAACACTGTAAAATTTTGTAGCCTATAGAAACAATCAATAATTCGTGCGGTGGCATTTGTCACTCATGTAGAATAAACCAGTGGTATGCATAAACTAGTATGGCGACAACATTGCTCAGTTAACGGGGTATTTGGATAGAAACGAAGCTAATATAGCTATGGTACTTCATGCGCCTCCTAATGGTTCTGGTTTGATAGGTAGGCGCTGATCCGTTAGTCATTCGCGATAACCGGAGATTCTGCATCCAAGACCCCTTTTGCATAAGAATAACTACCTCACTAATTTCGGCCCCTGAGAAGCTGACAGCAAGCGTTCTTGCGCGCAAAACTTTAAGACTTTCACTGATTCGTAGCTGCGATGTCTTCGGTGTTTGTAAAGTAAAGGGCAAACACTTACAGATCTCAAGCGGCTTGACGGGCGGCAGTCCGAGCACGAGGTAAAGCAGACCGTAGGCTAGCTGTGCCCATATGCACGTCATGTCTCTCTTCGTGGTCGGCCTCGGCGTCTGATGTAGCGGTCAAATGACGCGACTGCGGGATATGTGCCACATTCCTCAGTTGGCTAAGCTGAGAGGTACATGCGCAGCGCGCATGTTCTGCTTGGTAACCAGAGCCGCCAGCTGCGAGTTCCATGTAGTTCGTCTGCCGCAGCCGGCTAACTGACAGGTGTCCGGCTATGTCTCTTCGTATGCATGGGAAGCTAACTGCTGGCGTGGGATGCCACTGCGATTGAAACCAACTTTGATAGAAAAATAGTACAGTGGTGTAATTGCGGTGCAATTCAAAAAGTTCAGGAGTCCCTGCATGCTTTCAGTGTTTTCTTTAGGTCGCGCTCTGCGCCGTACTTTTGAAAGTATTTGTGGTTGTATTTTGAATACCTACAAAGAATTGCGAACATATCCGATTGCTGAACGAATGACTTGCTTTACTACATGTAAATTGAGACTTGTGGTTTGATAATATTATGCAGATACCTACTGAAGCAAGGGATTTGTGAACTTTATACTCTTGCGAACCGTATATGTGAACAGACATCATCATTTTTGAAGTGTCACTTCTCTAAATGTCCCGCTGTGGCGAACCGTTGAATTTAAGTGACGAACGCTGCGTAAACTCAGACAGATGTGAATAATGTTATACCGCCTTTCGCTAACCAGGGGTGGATCATAACTGACTCTTTTCTCAGGCAGTGTACCCTTTTCACTAGAGGTGCTCCTCTGTTAGGGACCGATACCTCGAATCTTTACTTATTACATTTTATATAAAAACGCATTCACATGAAGTATTTACGCAAGATTGCATAAGTCATAGTAAAGAATGGGAATGGCTGGAACGACTTCTTGGGAGAGACTCCTAGTTCGGCGGAGCTGATAGTGCAGGGCACCAACCTAAGACGGGATCACAGCCAGAACCAGCAATTCCCCGCCGGCAGCCTCCGTTTATAAACTCGGTTCTCCTCTCCTTAGCCTGAACCCTCCAACCAGGGGGCATTAGTAGATTGATTCGGCTAAGCTTATTTCCCTCGTCCTGCAGCCGGTCGCATCACTGCTCTCGCACTCAGAGAAACAAGCAACGAAGATCAGACCAGGGCTATTGCTTGCTTTCCGAAGGACGGCTGCCACCTATGTGTCCATGCGTCACAACCGCCTCTGCTGTCTTGTTACTCTCCCTTGTTCAGGTTCGGGTCATCCAACCAGTGGAAATCCCTGAAGGCGTTCACTCCCATGCGGTTTTAGGCCTAACCCATCTAGCTGTCGTTAAACGATCACCAAGAGTCCCCCCAGGGTACCTGCCCTAGCCGCTACGTTTCTGTGTTGTCTGTGATTCGCTTCCCGTTATGCGGTCCCGATAGGGGAGCTATTAGTGGCGCCTCTTCGCATGTACCACCGCTCGCGCCTTTCTCCAAATACGACCCGGAGGTAGCACCCCTTCCCATTCAAGGACTTGGGAAGGTCAATCGCCCATAATGCATCATCTTCCGCGGCAGCGGGGCCGCGTATGCTGTTCTCTCGCTTTCTATCTTGACCTCAGGAGAGGGTTCCGCATTCTTACGAATGGCCGTCAGAAAGTAGCCTTTAGAATGTTCATTCATAAAATTATGCAAATAAGAGGACATGCTGGACAGAATAGCGTGTCGCGCTTTCGCAGTTAGCAGTAAGAAGAGTTCGAAGCATCTAGCAATTAAATGTTTTAAAAAAGTTGCCTACAATGATTGACTCATCGGCAAACCGTCGTTGATTTACTTCGCTAAAAATACTTGTCTCCAATATTGCCATGTGCCCCGTCGCGGTGGTGCAGCAGTTAGAGCACTCGAGTGCTGTACGCAAAGATGCGAACTCTAATCTGGGCCGCGGCGGCCGCTTTTCGTAAGGAGCGAAAAGCAAGGCGCCTGTGAGCTGTGTCTTGTCAGTTCATGCTAGAGAACTCCAGGTGGTCAACATTTCCTGAGCCCTTCGAAACGGCGTTTATGATAGCCTGAGTCATTTTGGGACGTTAAGCGCCAAGTCCGTGCGATAATAAATATATGTCGTCTATTCGGGTTGTAGCCTCTGTGAGGTTTTTAAGCTGTGAGAGTTTTTGCTGTATGTACATATCATGTATGGTCGTTTCTATGTTTCGCGATAATTTTATCGGTGTCTACCGCATGGAGAAGTGAACAGGGGCGAACCAGACCCGACGAGGAATTAACGGGGCCAACGGGAAGTGAAGGAGGGGGGAGTGGTTGGCGTCCAGTGGCTTCAGCGTCCGCCTCGGCTACGGAAGGGGATTGGTGCGGAACCCTCCTTCGAACAAAGATGGGCACGAGCGTGACCCAGTCAGGTGCCCAACTTTCATCGTGTTCATAGCAGAGAACCTGCGCCCGATGCTGGTTCGCCCGATGCTCACAAGCTCATCACTGTATTAGGGGAGTCGCCTAACTAAAAGCGCAGCAACAATCTTATAGTCGCTATTCAGGAGTATAATTGTTCTCCACAAATTTGGATGTGACGGCGGCTTCCCCCTTGTGCAGCAGCAGCAGCCTGTGCCAAAATAGGCAGGCTTTATCCCAGACTGAACAAGTCCATTAACGATCTCAGGAAGCACGTTCCCGAGGATGTAAAAATATTTGTTGAAATTCCCGTCATTAGACTATCTGGTCCTTGGAAAAAAGCCCGATTCATTGTTTTTAGGGCCTCGTACACCACTCCTAACGTGGCTGGGACTCCAAGTGCTGTCCGACTCCTGATAACTGAAAGAGAGGACCGCGAGAGGCAGCGGCTGTTTCACACAGTCTCTGTCTTTGCACGGATCTTGCGACGCGAAGAGGGCCGCAAAATAGGCGGAAAAGTTTCTCCTCACGATATTGGAATAGACAGATGAAACTGTGTCATCCGCCAATGTTACCATTTCGATGCGCGGTGCCGGAGTGCTTTTGTGGCTCAGAAAACGGGCGTAGCCAAGATCAGTGAAATCTTGTAAAAGCAGGTGCGAGGCTCTTCCCCGTGAGCGATAATTCTCAAGGATGCTGTTATACGGATGCAAGAGAGTTTCGAAGTACACACCTATCGCACGTGGGGGTTCCGCCTTCTTTCACGATGCGCATACGGCGCAAAACGTCATTAGGCATGCTAGTTGCGTACCCGCCGCTTTTTCCGTGCCCGTATCAATGTGTCTCTCCAAGAGGCCTTAAGCATATCTCAGATTTCTGGGAGACATTCTGTTTTCCAATAAGATATGTTGTCATCTCCCGCGGATATCCACAATACAGAAATACATATGAGTCATGTCATGGACCCAGAGATTTTACCAGGCCTAACAGGTAGCGTTACGGCGACTGGATGATGGTTACTAAGACATTGCGGGACTGGCAACATTTCGGATGCTGACAAGGGCACACAAAGATAATTTATTGTGTACATACATACATACAAAAACGCACATTACTAACAGACCACAGCACTACAAAACACTATAGGGTACTTATACATATATAAACTCAAAAACATGATTCCCCAGAGAAAGCAAAACAATACAAAGGGAGGGGTGGAGGGATTTTATAAAGTACGACAGGGATATCATGTCTGCTCCCCCGTACAACATAGAAACGCGTGTACCAGCGTCGCATAAACCGCGCCTCGCCGTCCCTTTCTAACTGTCCAGACAGATACTGCCAGATGACGAGGCACAGCCTCTGCAAGGCTGGGTACACTGCGCGGGTGGGAGTGCGCCGCGCCTCAGCGAGGCACCTGCGATGCCACAACACAAACAGAACTACAGTGAACACAAGTTGTACGAAAAGGGTTGCGCCGGCAATTATTCCGACGTTAAACATCCTATATGCGAGCTGCAACATTTTCTCACAACTACACATTCGAAATAAAATGCGAGAGGCTGTCGGAGCACATCAGTTAGCACACTGGTCATTGGGTACAATACCCCATCTGGGAAGGCGCTGTCTCGTGGGGAGGACGCCACAGCGCCTAAGCTCGGCAAGAACTCGCACTTCATTTGGCAGCCGACAAGCTGCACACGCTTGCCATTTGCGCACATCGGTCTCTCGTTGCTCATCAGCTGAAAGCCTACGAACGGCTACTAATTCGCTGATGCGTATGGCTGGTAAGTCGCCTACATTAGCATCTGACAGGTCAGAATCGAGAGTCGACTTTGTCTCAGCAACCTCGCTGTGAAAAGGCAGATGTCTGTCCCCTTGTCAGTTCAGTTCAGGCGTTCAGTCGTGTCCGACTCTTCGTGACCCTATGGACCATGTCACGCCACGCTTTCCGGTCTCTCACTATCTTCTTAACATCACACAGCTTCATCTGCAATGCCTCGAGAATGCCATCTAACCATCGCGTTCGCTGCCTACCCCTTCTCCGGCGACCCTCAACCTTTCCCAACATCAAATCTTTCTCCAGCGACTCCTCTCTTCTCATCAGATGACCAAAGTAGCTGAGCTTTAACTTTAGAATTTGACCCTCCAATGAGCAGTCAGGGTTTATGGTCGACAATATCGACTGATTTGATCTTCTGGCAGTCCAAGGAACTCTTAAGAGTCTTCGCCAGCACCACAATTCAAACGCGTCAATTCTTCGGCGGTCAGCCTTTTTCACAGTCCAACTCTCGCATCCATACATCACAACTGGAAAGACCATAGCACGGGTTATACGGATCTTGGTTGGCAGACTAATGTCTCTGCTCTTTACTAGGCGGTCAAGGCTAACCATTGCTCTCTTTCCCAGAAGCAGGCGTCTCCTAATTTCATGGCTGCAGTCTCCTTCCGAGGTAATCTTGGCGCCCAAGAACAGAAAATCTGTCACAGCTTCCACTTCTTGTCCATTGATGCTCCAGGACTTGATAGGGCAAGACGCCATGATCTTCGTCTTCTTAATGTTCAGTTTAAGCCCAAACTTCTCACTCTCTTCTTGTACGCGCATCAGAAGTCTCTTGAGTTCCACTTCACTTTCTGCCATTAGAGTGGTATCATCCGCATATCTAAGGTTGTTGATACGTTTTCCAGCAATCTTCACTCCAGCTGAAGACTCGTCCAGACCGGCCTTTCTCATGATGCACTCTGCATATAGGTTAAATAGGCAGGGCGACAGTATGCAGCCTTGCCTCACCCCTTTCTCAATCGGAAACCAATCAGTAAGACCATGCCCAGTTCTGACTGCGGCCTCTTGCCCTTCATAAAGGTTCCTGAGGAGACAGATGAGGTGAATTGGAACTCCCATCTCTTGGAGAGCTTGCCACAATCTGCTGTGATCTACGCAGTCAAACGCTTTCGCATAATCAATAAAGCAGAAGTAAATGGGTTTCTGGAACTCTCTTGCTTTTTCCATGATCCAGCGAAGGTTGGCAATTTGGTCTCTAGTTCCTCTGCCCTTGCGAAACCCAGCTTGCACGTCCGGAAGCTCCCGATCCACATACTGCTGCAGCCTACCTTGCAGGATTTTTAACATCACCTTGCTAGCATGCGAAATAAGCGCGATCGTGCGGTAGTTGGAACAATCTTTGGCACTGCCTTTCTTTGGAATGGGGATGTAAACTGACCTCCTCCAATCCTGTGGCCACTGCAGGGTTGTCCAAATCTTTTGACATAATGTATGCAGTGTGTTAACAGCATCGTGGTTGAGGTTTTGAAGCAACTCAGCTGGAATACCATCAATTCCGCTAGCTTTGTTCTTAGCAAGGCTGGCTAAGGCCCATTCAACTTCACTCTTCAGGATGCCCGGCTCGAGATCAGTAATCACAACCATCCTATGTTGGGTTTGCACATCCGGGTCCTTCTTGTACAGTTCTTCTGTGTATTCCTGCCACCTCTTCTTTATCTCTGAGGCTTCAGTGAGGTCCTTGCCTTGTTTGTCCTTTATCACGCCCAGCTTAGCACAGAAGCTTCCTTTGATATCTTTGATTGTCTTATACAGAGCTCTTGTGTTCCTTAATTGGCTGTTGTCCTCAACTGCTTGACACTGTATGTTCAGGAAGGCATTCTTATCTCTCCTTGCTATTTTCTGAAAATCCGCATTGAGAACCTTGTATCTTTCTCTTTCCCCCATACCTTTTGCCATCCTCCTTTCCTGAGCTATTTGTAAAGCCTCTTCAGATAACCAGTTTGCTTTTTTGCATTTCTTTTGCTTTGGAACTACCTTAGTAGCAACTTCTTGTATTATATCACGAACATCAGTCCACATCTCTTCGGGCTCTTTGTCTTCTAGATCTAATTCTTGAAATCGATTCCTCACTTCCACAGCATATTCTAATGGAATCTGATCCAGATCATACCTGAGAGGCCTTCTAGTTTTCTGCGTTTTCCTCAATCGAAGCTTAATTTTGGCAACAAGAAGCTGATGATCGGTGCCACAATCGGCCCCAGGCCTTGTTTTTACTGCTTGTATAGCGCTTCTCCATCTCTGCCGGCAAATAATATAATCGATCTGATTCCTGTACAGACCGTCCGGTGAAATCCATGTGTACAGGCGCCTCTTGTGCTGTTGAAAATGAGTATTCGCTATGGTCAGGTTGTTTTCTTGACAGAACTCTACTAGCCTCTGCCCAGCTTCATTTGGCTCACCAAGACCGAACTTGCCTGTAATTCCGGATATTTCTTCACTCCCGACCTTAGCATTCCAGTCTCCTATGAGAAAAACGACGTCTGATGATGGGGTGCGGTCTAAAAGGCATTGTAGGTCCGCATAAAATCTCTCAACGTCACCTTCTTCAGCAGCAGTGGCCGGTGCATAGACTTGGATAACTGTTATGTTGAAAGGGTGACCTTGGATCCGAAGTGAAATCATTCGGTCGTTTTTGGGGTTGTACCCTAGCACTGCTTTGCCCATTCTTCTGTTCACTATGAGAGCGACCCCATTCCTTCTCTTGGATTCGTGCCCACAATAAAAGACATAATGGTCGCCGGAGTTAAATTCTCCCATTCCGGTCCACTTGAGCTCGCTGATACCCAAGATATCAATGCTCAATCTGTCCATTTCTCGCTTGACGATATCCAGTTTACCTTCCGGAGCGAGGTAATGTTCGGGTGTAAGCACACGAAGCGCCGTGCTCATCCAGTACAGGATGAGCGAGCGACCAGGGTAAGACTGGTCAGCTAATAGCCTCTCCACCAGCCTTAACTCGAGTATTCGAGCCACTGTCGGGATGCACGGCAGGCCGAGGCCTCCCCTGCTCGTCGAAAGGTGTAGGATGTGAAGGGCGACTAGCGCTGTCTTGCCGTTCCAAATAAAAGTCCCTATAAGGGACGCGAGTCGGTTCGCCAGAGGAGGCGAGATTGTCGCGATGCGCACCAGATAAAGGGTGAAAGCGCCCGCTCGTATCTTGAAGATACTGAGTTTAGCTTTGAGCGTGAGGTTGAAACGGGCTGCGTCAGAAAGGGCATGCGTTGCCCGCGAGAGAACTACGTCTCAGGTGTGTGGAGAAACCCCGCTTGGCTCAAACAGTACGCCAAGCACATGCACTGCGGTACGGCGGCTGCTAAAGGGCCCCTGAACTGACTGAAGCGGAGTGCGTTGCTTTTCATGGTGTTGAGCAGCGCTCCAGATACAGCCGTGTATTCCGAAGATGCTCTGCGCTCAGGGTCAACGGTAACGTTATACCAACGGTGGCAAGCATTACAGTTCTGGACTTATGAATTCAGGCTAACGGCAGTAACACGTAAATAATACAGAGGCTAGACGCTAGCACCAATCAGACTTGTAGACTCATGAAGTGGATCGCAAACAAACATGCGGGCATGAAAAAAGCTAACCTCCTTAAGTTAGTCCAGTCTTTCATAATCAGTAATATAGTCTATGTGGCGCCGTATTTACGGCTTCACAAGCCGGAAAAAGAAAAACTTGGCATTCTCATTAGTAAAGGGGTCGAAGCGGCACTAGGATTACCACCTAATACATCGACAAACAAGAGTTTAAGACTATGGGTTTCCGAAACCCTCGAAGAGCTAATTGAAGCAGCAACAACGTCATAATACCAGAGACTGTTGCGCAGTCGTTCTGCTGGGAGCATTTTAAAGAAACTGAGCTATGAGCCGCAAGCATGCTCCAGACGCACAGTCAAGGTTATTAGGCAGGTTAGGGACAAATTAAAAATACCTCCGCTTCCCAAAAGCATGCACCGTGTTTACCATGAGAGCAGGAAGAGTGATAGAGCAGCAGCGCTGCAAGCCCTTTTTAAAAGGAGACAGGTTGTCTATATACAAATGCCAACCAATGCGCGGATGCTATGGAACGTGTTTCAGTAGCAGCTAGAGAAATACGGGAGCTCGATAGTTTGCTGCAGCACCCGACACTCGACCGCAGCAGTGGCGAAAGAGGTGGCCATTGCGCTAGCTCTAATCCAACAACAGGTCAAAATTATAGTTACAGACTCTAGATCGGCTATTAGAAACTTTGACGCGGGCCGCATTTCGGCCATAGCAGCAAATGTGTTGGCCAGTCGTCCACCACCGGCAGAGCAGGTCACGCTCTTTTTGACACCGGCGCCAAGGGCTTGAGGGGGAACGAGAAAGCGCACGTACTGGCCCGAGGATTAGCTACATTCCGGGATCCCAGTCACGTCTTATGCGCAACGCCGTACCCCTTGCGCGATGGGGAGCCCTTACAGTTCGATGCTGACCTTAATACCTACCAAGATATCCTAAGTCATTACAAATTAGGCAGATCAATATTTTCAAAAGTGTGTAAGCAACTCACCAAGGAGATTATGTGGCGTATGCTAGAAACTCGAGTATTCTCGAACCCCCAGCTTTACAGCAAGTAGCACCAGGAAATGTTTAGCCCCAGGTGCAAACGTTGCAATGGTACAGCGGACATGATCCACATAATATGGAAGTGTCCTAGATTTGGAGACCCTGATAGAACCGATGAGTCCTGGGAGGCACTACTTCTCAAACTGGACGAAAAAGGGTAGCGTGAAGCCATCCGTCTCGCCCTGGCTGCTGCTCAGATACAAAAGATCCAGGTAGACTGCTGAGGGGAAGACATGGCTGGGGCATAGTCTCGTCTCGGATCCTCCCAAACTTTTTGACGAGTGTCAATAAATGTTATTTCTCTCTCTATCTCACACAAAAACAAAGAAACTGTCGTTGTCACGCACGAAGAGTGAAATGTCGTTCGCGTATGCAGATACAACGACCGTCTTCTGTCTTACTGATGAAAAACCTCGAATACTCCTGTCCGCAGCGACCCTACGCAGCAGCGGGTTGAGCGAAAGTATGAAGACCGGCGAGAGCGGGAAACCCCTGAAGCACTCCGCGCGTAATCGGTACGCTGCTGGCAATTTGGCCATTCAGTACTAGTTTGCTGCTAAGGTCTGTGCAAAGGCCGCGTAGGAGCTCAACGAATTCGTCAGGAAAACCAAATGAGCGGAGCACGGCGAACATGACGTTCAACGTAGTCGAAGGCCTTCACATGGGCCAAGGCAACGAAAGCTCCAGTGATCCGTTTGGCACAGGCGTATTCTAAGACGTCTCTTGACAGTGTCAGCGAAGCGAACACCGATCGTCCGGGTACCGCACAGGACTGGTACGGGCTAACCGAATCCTGCAGGTAGATTTGCACCTTTCGGACGAGCAATGTGACTACGATTTTATGGTCGGTGTTAAGGAAGGTAATCGGTCACTACGATGAGGGACTGGACGGTGTCATGCCCTCCTTCGGAATTGGAATGGTACGGCCGACACTAAACGAGGGTTGCTCGGCGCAGATCTCAGAGAGACAATTTACGAGCCTTGCCTTGTCAGATGGAAGGGAGGAGGCACCAGGTGCAGTCCTCCTGTGAGGGTACAGACCTCAACAAGCGACCATCATCATCCTACGGCAACCCCAGGCAAGGCCTCCCGCACAATAAGGGGAAGGAGGGGGTTTTGTCTCGGGGAGCGGGCTTTTCCCAGCCACGGGGCTCATTCAATCTGGCTTATTCCCACCGGGGCGGAGTCGCAGTGCTAATGCACCACGTCCCTGCCACCCCGGCTGGTCAAAGCCTGACGCGAGCAAATATTCTAATATCTGACTTCGATTCTTCCATTTTCTTCTTTGAAAATTATCATAGCCTGGCACCATTCTTCATAAAACTTTTTCTTGCCATGATGGCGTCTTTCCCGTTCAAGATGTAACCACAGCTCCTTCCTTTCTTCTGCACCTCGAAAAGACAGGGTGTTTAGTGCTGTAGACTGCTCGGCAGTTAGCGATCCGGATTTGATAACTTAAGTAAATCACCGACAAAGTAGAGGGAATTTATTGTTTTCCACACACATAAGTACTTGTATATGGGAGGACAACGAAAGGTGCGGTATTAGCAACAACCACATATTCAAACACAAAAAAAGCCTGTACCAAAAAGTGCGCATAATTACGAAGCGGGGTTCTCATACGGCGGCAACATTATTCCATTAAACGCTCTTATTAGCGCGCCAGAAACTGAAATTATTCTTTCCTATGCCTAAAGTTTTCGCATAGAGACCGATTGTAACTTCTACAACGTTGCCTTCCTTAAAGCACACAAAGCTGTTAAGAAAAGTTTATATAAATAACGCCTAAAAAGACGAGGCAAAGTTTTGATGCATCAAAACACTGTATACAAAAAAACCCATTGCCTCATTCTCTTCGGTGTGTGCTCTTTAAAATGACCCAGGCTGTGAAAATTTCCCGGATATTTCTATCAAGGTGCCTCTTATAGACACGTAAACGACACAAACCAAACGGAACCATGTTCCGCAGTGAAGAGTGAGATACAAGTCTGGACTGAATTCCAGTGCTATAGTGAGCAAAAAATTAGGGAAACAAATTTCGCCATACGGCGTATTTTGGCATAGTGTTTGAAGCACACAGACATTTCCTTTTTTACCCGCCGGGGTGGCGCAGTTTTACTGGCAAAGTTCAAGTATGCAATTTTGCAAGACAAAGGGTTATTTCTTCCGTGGGGTGCACATTGCTTAATTTGTAAACAGCCAGAAACGATAGATAATGTATTTCTTCACTGTTGGGAAGGAGGAAGAGGAAGAACATTTATTTCCGCCGAAAATGGCGCGGCAGCCACCTACGGGTCCGAATGCAGGCGTCAGGGGAGGCAGTCTGTCGCACCGCGGCAGAGGACACCCGGCCCCGTCTAGGAGAAGAGGTCTTCAGCCTCGGCCGCCAGGCGGACGGCGAATCGCTGCGTATTCTCATCGGAGCTTCTTAGCGTGGTCTCCCATTCATCACTAGTTTTAATCGCGTTGCGCCCTGGGGCACGAACGCATCTCCATATTATGTGATCTAATGTTTCCACGTGGCCGCAAAATTTACAAATTTCGGTTTCTGCACCGTCCCTCTTCCGCCCTCTGCCACCCGTCCAACTCCTCCACAGGGGCGAAAAGAAATTTCGAGCTTGGAGTCGTCTCCAGTCGTACGATTCCTTTTTACTCAGGGATCTTACCGGTGGCGGATATATCCTCCGGTCTTTCTTCAGGTTGTCGGTTACATCCTTAAACGCACTAATACATTCTTTGGTTTTAGATGTTGTGGAGGCGTCCGCAGCACCCCGAGGTAGCGATGAGCAGGCGAGCATGTGGGCAGCTTCGTTGCCGGCGAGACCGGCGTGTGCTGGCGTCCAGATTATGGTCACGCTTTCGGCGAGAGACGACTCGTTCAGAATTTTTGCAGCACGATTGCTGACTCTACCCTTGCTAAAATTCCTAACCGCCGCTTTGCTATCGCTGATGACGTTTTTCACGCCTGGTCGTGCGATGGCAATGATTATTGCAATCTCCTCCGCCCCTACCGGCGGTAGATCTCGGTTTCTTTCGATTCTTATGGCTATCCCCGTGTCTAATAGGGCGACCGAGGTTACGTCTCCTTCTTTCCCGATCGCTGCATCGGTGTAGGCGACCGATCCCGGCGGGAGTTTGTTCAATTTGTTAGCGAGGTGCTTAGCTCTGCTTTTCCTCCTCCCCTCATCGTGTACGGGGTGCATGTTCTTCGGTATGGGCGAGACGTATAGATGCTTTCTGATTTCTCGATCTATAATTTCTCTGACACTTTCGCCTTGCCCGGGCGCTAGTAGGTTTACCCAGTCGAGGATTTGCCTACCCGCCGCCGTTCCTGCGAGTCGCTCTCTCTGGGGCAGCCTAACCGCCGCAGCTAGCTCTTTCCACTCATTATGCAACATCATTTTCTCTAGAATGTCGTTAGAAGTAGTTATGGGGAGTCCTAGAGCGCACTTCGTACATCTCTTAATTATGGTGTTTAATTCGCGTTCTTCGGTCTTGTTGATATTTAGGAATGGAGTCGCGTAGCACATTCTGCTCGTGACAAAAGCTTGTACGAGTCTGAGTCTACTAGCCTCCGTGAGACCACTCCTTCTGTTGGACGTCTTCTTAAATACTCTGACTACGAGCTCCGCCTGATCTTTTAATTTCTTAATCAGGCTTTTTGTTACTACCCCTGCGATTGATAATCATACCTAATATTCTAATTTCATCTACTTTCGGGACTTCGTTGCCGTTGACTTTAATTTTGATATCTGGAGTTATCTTTCCACTACTGCTGGTCATTACCAGGAGCTCCGATTTTTCTGGCGAACAGCATAGACCTACGTCTTCTGCGTGTTTGCTGATTATATCTGCTGCCTCTTGGAGCCTGGATGTGATGTACGAGTCGTTCCCTTCGCAGATCCAGACGGTCACATCGTCCGCGTAGATGCTTAGTTTTAAGTCATCGAGATGGCCAAGCTTACGGGGGAGCTTCCTCATTACGATTTTAAAAAGGAAAGGTGAGAGCAAAGCCCCCTGCGGAGTGCCTCTGTTACCTGGCGGGAACTCCTCCGAATTTAAGCCCTGAAAGCTGATGATCGCCGTCCTGTCTCGCAGGAATGATCTAATGTAGTTGTAGGTTCGTTCGCCTACTCTTAGCTCAGCGAGCCTGTCGAGAATGGCGTCGTGGCTGACGTTGTCAAAAGCTTTCTTGAGATCAAAGCCTAGAATAGCTTTCGTATTTTTTTTCCTGAAGTCTCTCTACATCGTTATGTAGTCTGAGCATGGTATCTTGCGTACAGAGGCCGGGCCTGAATCCGACCAATTCAGCCGGCCATGCATCATTCTCTTCGGTGTATTTGGTTAGCCTCCTCTGAATGACTTTCTCAAATAGTTTGCCTACGCAGGATTTTACTGATATTGGGCAGAGATTCTCCAAGCCCGGTGGTTTCCCCTGCTTGTGGATTAGGGTGATCTTAGCTCTCTTCCACTCTTGGGATACTTGACCACTCTCCCACACCTGGTTTAAATATTTGGTTAGGGAATTTATCGATTCGTCGTCCAGATTTACAAACATCTTGTTATTAACGAGGTCCGGCCCGGGGGCCGAGCGTCTTTTTAGGCCGTGCAGCTCCGCCCTGACTTCTGCCACTGTTATGGACGCGGCAAGCTCGCTGTTCGCCGGTCCGTTGTAATCTCTGTAATGCGCTGTGGCGGGGGGAGCTACGTACGTGGACTTGAGCTTGTCAATGAGCTGTTTGTCCGTACCCTTAAAGTTATACCTCGCCTTAACCTGTTCTATGTTGGCGGCCGTATTGGACTTACTGGGGTCTATCAGGAACCTGAGCAGTTGCCAGGTCTTGGCCCCATTCATGGTGCCCTCCATCTCGTCGCATTTGTTATCACAACGTTGCGGCTCGAGTTTCCGGGCGTATTTTTCTATTTCGGCGTTGTGTCTGGCTGTCTCTCTCCTGAGATTTCGGTTCCACGTTTGCTTTTTGAGCTTCTTCGTTTGCTCTTCTTTTTTTCTGAACATGCCGAATAGCCTGCTATCCATCGCCTCAGGCAGAGCTTTGCCTTTAATTTCTTCGGTGGCCTCGTTTACATGGGTAATTAATTGGGCGGCCCAATTTTGAATGCACTCTATATCTCCAATTTCTTCCCGTTCTCTGATCTGTCTGAATTTATCCCAATCCACTTGAGTTTCCGTCCGATACACAGCGGGCTTAACGCTCACTTTCCTGCTTAATTCTACCTCTAGCACGTAGTGGTCGCTACCTTGATCCTGATGCTTGTTCGTCCACTTGACTATGCCAGTTCTATGGCAGAGAGTCAAGTCCGGGTTTGTGTCCGCTGACACACTGTTGCCCACCCTCGTCGGGCATCTAATGTCGTTAGCGATGTAGAGGTTTGACTCATTGATATCTTCCAGCAGCGTTTGACCCTTCGGGCTGCTGGTCGTGTAACCCCATTCTCGATGTCTGGTATTAAAATCGCCGGCTATTATTAGTGGGTTCTTACCTGCCAGGCTAATCGCTCTCTTAAATATCGGGGTTTATTTTTGGGACGTACTTCAAAGAACCATAAAGATTTACCTATTATTCCTTATGGAATACAGTACTTACCCCCGCAAAATGAGGACAGCCTCCACAGTATATGCCTCCACAGTATATGCCTCCACAAGCCTCCACAGTATATGGCGTTCACGCATGGCAGGATATCACTGTCATCCTGATGCGCGTTCTGCACGAAGTTTTTTTCGCGAGGCTCTCCATTGGTTTATGGAGATTGTCAAGTTTGACGATGATAATCCTGAGTGGTTGCCAAAGGTAAAACATGTGATGGGTCCTAAGGAATTTTAGAAAAGCCAGCCCCTGGCAGGTTTATTACATGAATGTCTTGTGTGTGTTTGTTCTGTCTTGCAAAAGTCAGGCAATAAAGAAAAAAAAAGCCGCGGTGGCGCCGTGGTTACGGCGCTCGACCACTGTTCCCAAGGACGCGGGATCGAATCCCGGCCTCGACGGCAGCTTTTCAATGGAGGCGAAAAGCAAGGCTCCCGTGTGCTGTGCGATTTCGGCGCACGGTAAAAAACCCTAGGTGGTCGAAATTTCCGGAGTCCTCCACTACGGCGTATCTCATAGACTGAGTTGCTTTGGGACATTAAGCCCCACAAACCAGACCAAACCAAACCAGCCGATATTTTTACTTCATAACGTTTCAAGTTTTATTTCAATAGTGCTGAAGATGCCGTTCACCGAAAATCCGGTCTCGGTGCCCATCCGCAGCCGTTGATGTTGTGAGTAAAAAGAAACAAACTAGGCTGTGATTTACCTCAGCTAAACCAGGATATACAAAGTGAACGCTTCAGCAATCATGGAAGAGACCAAATATTTTTCTCGCTCTTTGGGAGTTTCCATCGCTCGTTTATCTTTCTCAGCTTCATTTATCCTACCTGCGGCTGCTTCACAGCGTATATCGGCAGGATGAGTAGATTCGGCATTTAGACGAGCGTAGCGAGTGTTCGCAATAAACGATATTGCCTCATCCACGGCATAGCATCGCAGACTCGCCGCAATATTCTCCTTATATACAAGCATTCGCAAGCGAGCGCCCGATCCAAACCTTATAAGCGCCGCTATGGCACAGCAGCGGGGAAAGGCGCATGGCTAAGTGATGACGTCACGCGCGAAGTCGAGAAGCCTGGGAGATGCTGCTGCGCAGCAAGGTCCCCGTCGGCCAGCAACTAACAATCCTCTTGGCGACTGAGGCCGCGGGGAACCAAAGTATGTTCGTCAGTCTTTAGTCGCCGAGCACCCGGCCACTAATCCTCAGGCCTGCGTGCTCGGAGTGGGGAGTGGGGGGCTCTCCTAAATTGGTCTAAAATGCTTTCATCAATCAGTCCACAGAGACCGGCGTATGTTCTGGTACGAATGAAGTTGCCCAGGTGTGTGAAGAAGCAGGTGTGTGATGTAGAATAAGCGAAGCAGCAGCAGAAAGAGAAAGGAGGGTCGCCGGCTCCATGAACCACACGCTCGAAGAAGAAGTGCTGCAGAATCAGAAGTTCAGAAATGTGGGAACATACGGCTTCTGCTGCAAACGGTACAACGCGTGCCACTTGTCGACCACTACCAGAGTTCTATTGAACGCATCAATTGAATTACAGGATAAGAAAGGTGCACTATCTATAGGATAAGAAAGGCGCACTATAGTGAACCAGGAGCCTTCTGTCACACAACATTCAATGGCTTGCTGTATGCCAGAGCAGACTTGTTAGCAATAAGAGGCTTTTTTACCCGCGCATAGTTACCAGGATGAAAGGTTATAGTCTTTGCACCCCTCTTTCTGTCAAAGTACTCCTTGCTGTGATGCTGTTTTACTCTCATTCGTTCCCGCAGTGTCGTCGCTCGGGCTGTGCAAAGGTCTAACTGCACACCGCTCATCCTGCAGCAAGTTTAGGAATAGTCAGCATAGGTTTGTTTTAGAGGTTTTAATGGTTGAGTAAGTGTTTTAGACTATATTCTACGAATGCACAGAAATGTTGTTCATAAAAGTCATTGATATTTTATTCGAAATAATCAGACTTCTTTTTTCTTCTAATTGCACTCAGGAAATTATATACTCTCCACTCCTGCTTCAATAATTAAGAGGAAAATAGAAGGCATTTCTTGTTCACAAACTGAAAAACATTGCAACCAGAAGGACTAAATATCTCTAAAGTAAAATTAAAATATCCGAAATATATACATTTTGGTCTATAGTAATCTTGAAGGCAAATGCATGCGAGCATCATATCTACACTTTATGCAGAATTCGGCCCATATCTATTTATGACGGGTATGTGTTTTTCGCAACACATTCGTTATTCATTTTTGCTTTTTTGTTAAATTTATATCTTCTTGAATTCTTTTCTTTCATTTTTTCTCTTTTGCATATGTGGTACCCATACTTTACCTCTTTGCAGTCTCTCCCCTTTCTTGTATATATTTTTTCTTACTGTCTTTCCTTGAGCACTCAGCGCCAATCCCTTCCTAGAACTTCTAGTTCAAAAATATTCCCTCTCATAACTGAAAAAGTTGTAGCGAAACCTACACTGGTCACGAACTTGCGATTTCGTTGTGGCGGTGCTCCGAGGAGGCATAGACAGAGGCGTTGCCTAGCAACCGGAGCCGCTGGTGGACTCCGCGCCATCTGGCAATTGGAAGTAACCAGAAGAAGACGTCTTTAATGCAACAACATAGCTAGACAACCAGACTAGCCAGGACTTGCAATCCAGATTCAGATGACATACCCGAGCTGTGTTCCAGCTACTTTTATGCTGAGTCGGTCTTCTCGTCAAAAAGTAACATCATCTCCACCCGGAATCGAACATCTATCCCTCGGATCCCCAGCCGAATGCTTTAACCAAATGCGCCACGCCCGGGATGTGAGCGGGGCATCTTAATTTTCCTTCTGTGGTAGTGTTCATGATAGGCGAGTCAGCAGCGCATTTAGGGCGAGCGTGTACTCAGCATTGAACTGGACTGAATTAGCCTAGATTAGATTAGCTTGGATGGGATTGGACTCGATTGAACTGGTTTGGATTGTACAAGATTGGATTGGATTGGATTTGACTTTGATGAACTGTACTTGATTGCACTGGGTTTCACGAGAGTATTGGTTTGCAATAAATGAAATTAGACTAAATTGAATCAGATTACACTGGATTGGCGGGGTCTAGATTGGATTGGAGATAAGTGGCAGCACAGCGCCAGGCACACATGCGCTCGCTACGTATATTCTGGTCTAGCTCAGCTAATCCTCGACCAGTTTTTCGTAGCACTTGACTTGGTATTTTCATCCAGGTTTTCATGGTTATTTTTCATCTGGTACCTAGTCCTCCTCTATTCTACTGCACGGCCGTTTCTTACTAAGTCACCAGCCACCTTCTATTTATCTTTTGTTATTGGCATTAACATTCTAGCACATTCTATGCTAACATGTCTCCATTTCTGGCTCACTATCAAATATTCTGCTGGAGATTTCTTTTTATCAGGCTTCGCTGAAAGTACCTATCCTCGCCAAAAAGTAGATGCCAACATCCAACCCGCTTTTGGTTGCATGTGGCAAGGTGGTGGACGATGGCTGTGGTGGCGCGTCTCTCTTCCTCCTCTTTTCGTTTCTTCTCTACTTTCTCTCTTCTGTCCGCACGAGGCAGCGGAGGTGACTCAGCTACAGAGCCAGTAGCAAGCCCTTGCATTTTGGTTTCCTTCTTCCTACAGCCACAACAACAACCAACAACATTATTTGACACACAGCACCGAAATATACTTTCAAGCCAACATTTAGGGGACAATATGGGTCAGCCAATATTATTGTAATATTGGGAATAAATTTTTTTTATAATGCTGAGTATAGAATAGAAGGTAAAGAAATGGTGCTCAATGTTTCACAGTTGATGGTTAGTGGAACTTGAGCGGCCCCGAAAACGCCAGATGCAACCCATCAGGGAAACATGTGAGCCAGCCCAAATCGAGCTGGCCTCCGTAAGCCCGCGCCTGACCAATTAGGTTATTGTAGGCATTAACAGACATGAAAAACATGGATCAATGAGACGGCACTGGCCTTTACAAAAGTAAGGCGTATTAGTGATTTTGGCTTGCTGTCCACATTTTATTATCTGGACGGAATGCGCGCAGCCCTATTTGAGCTGCCAACAGTAGTACCAATTGAGACCAACCGTGGCAATTTTGAGCAGCCCCGCAGTGCCCCTGAGCACGAGTTGCAAATCCCGCATGGGGCCCGTATGGGCTGCCCGCACGGGACCAGCATGGGCCCCCACACCATAGCCTAATTTGTGCTACTTGGGTATAGGTAGCCGAGGAGTTCCATATACGGACATCTACAGTAACCAAATAAGTCAGGACAAAAAATAAATTGGCTGTTGTGAAGAGCAAGGAGGCGCTTCGCCAGTAACGAAGGACGCGGTTAAGAAGGTCTTAGAAGCTATGAAAAGGGGGAAAGCAGCTGGTGAGGCTAAGATAGCTACAGATTTGTTAAAGGACCAAGGGGATATTATAGAATGCCTGATGACTTCGAAAGTACCGGAATCATGAAAGATCGCTACCATTATCTTAGTTCATAGGAAAGGGGACGCTAAGGATTTCAAAAATTACTCACCAATCGGCTCATATCTGTCACGTACAAGATGCGGTACTAAGGAAATCACTAATAGGTTCAGTACAACCTGACACTTTAATCAACCAAAATATCAAGCAGTATTTTTTAACGGGTACTGTTCCATCTATCACATCCAAACTATCAACCAGTCAATAGAAAATTGTTCTGAATATAACCAGCCTCCGCAGCCATGCCGGAATTGCGAGATGAGGATGTATGTGAGCCAGAGATGCGAAAGTACTGCAAGATATTTGTAGTGGCTGCACAGCAAACATAGTTATGCATAAAAATAGTGATAAAATTCTAATTCAGAAAGGTGTTAGGCAAGGAGACACAATCTGCTCAGTGTTATTTACAGCTTGCTTAGAGGGTGCATTCAAAGACGTGGAATACGAGAAGTTAAGCACCAGGGTCGACGGAGAATATCTGAGTAATCGGCGATTCGCTGTTGACATTGCCTTGTTAAGTGATTCAAGGGACCATTTTCATCTAATGATTTTTTATCTATACAGAAGAAGCAGAGCGATATGCCTAAAATTAATATGAAGACTAAAGTAATGTTGAACACCTTAGAAAATGGAAAGCTGCGGAAAAAGAAAATTGAAACATTATGACCAGCAGCTTACTGGTATCACTCAAGAAGAAAGTGTATCACAGTTGCATCCTACCAGTACTCGCCTATGGGGCTGAAACATGGAAGTTTCCGTAAAGAATTTTACTTAAGTTGATGAAATGCGAGGGCATTAGAGTGAAACATTTTAGGGGTAATGCTAAAATCTAGGAAGCATGCAGAGTAAGTCAGATAAATAACTCATGTTACTGTCATTCTTGTAGCAATTATGAATAAATGAGCACGACCAGGATACATAGCAGAAAAAGAGGAGAACCGCTGATCTCTAAGAGTGACCAATAGGATTCCAAGGGAAGGTAATCATATAGGGGGGCGCAAACAATTAGTGGGTGTATGAGGTTAAGAAATTCGCAGGGGTCAAGTTGATGCAGCTAGCACAGGACTGGGTTATTTGGAGAAAATGGGAGATACCTTCGCCCTACATTTGGTATATTCCGGATGCTGCTGCTGATCAATATTGACTATAAAACACTTCCCATATTTCTGCATGGACATGTTCGCATTCCGATAAATATTTTTATAGCTGCACAGAGCCTGACAGCCAAAATGAAGAGCTCCTGTAATGAAGTTACGTTCATTAACCAGGTAATAAAAACAAACTTCACAAAACGCTTAAGGAAACACCAAAAGGTGCACAAATTCTGACACCGATGCACGCTTTTTTTCGCATCGGGTAGGCATGTAAGCAACGCTAATCTGTCCCATTACCTCCAGGTTACGTGTATTCAATTTTGAGGTTTTTATATCGTGAAATATCCGGCTGGAAAGATGCATTGGAACGTCAAATACGCCTGCAAGCAGGGTGCAAGGGTCGGAGTTATAGACACCTAAAAGCCGCCACAAAGGTGTTGCATGTATTTTCTTTGCAACGAATGCCGCCTTCTTAACCTCATAGTGTATTGTGTTATACGTTTGAACCTGCAAGATGCAGTTCTATCTGGTTTCGTCTCTAGGAATGCTGGGGAATTATCATGGCAGACAGAATGACGTGTACTGATTACTGCGACTAAGTTTCCGGGCAGATTTTCTCCTGTGCCACATATAACCGAAATTACGCAGGTTATCGCTGCAAGGTTTAACGCCCGAGGAAAGATTGATGCTAATGTTATAGATCATGCCAAAGCATGTCACATATATAGGCCATTAAAAACTGATGATTAATTTGAATACTTTTATAATGATTGTAACTTTCTTGGTTAGTTTACTGACGACGTTATGTTAGAAGATTGTTTGTTTTAGCAAGGTGAATTCATTTAGCATCAGCGTAACTTAGAGGGTGCCACATTGGGCTGTTTAAGGCCACTTTTATTTATTATCTATATCTTAGATGTCATTGCAGCTATTGGCGACCTTCAAATAAAAATTCGAATATATGTCTGTGTATTCTGGAATCTCTGTTTTTCTGGGTAAGCTGAGGCGAAACATTGCATTTTCAATGTTCTGTAATAGGAGTGGGAATTGGAAAATGGCTATTTTCAGAAAAACTGTTTTGATGACATTAACAAACAAAAGAGAGCCAGTTAAGTGTATCTAAAGAATAAATCCAATCACAAATTACAGGTAGTTCAGTTTAAGCATTTAAGAGTGCTGTTTACACCGAATAAAAAATGGCGTAAGCACATAATTTAATCGGCCCAAAAGAGTCGAAGAAACATTGGTTTATGGAGCGTAGATGGAACATTGCACCACAACAGTACAAGCTTGCAGCATACAAACCTTCGGTGAGACAACGCTTCCAATATGCACATACTGTTTGGTCTCCTCATCATGCATGCGGTATAAAGCAACTTAAACTCGTTAAAACAAAAGTGCAAATATTTATTTATCTTCGTTATGACCATAATTTCTGGCCCTCGAATTATGAACCATTTTATCATCATCATCATCATCATCATCCTGCCCTGTTAATGCTGTTTGTTTTCACGTTTTTTCTTCCGTTAGTGTGCCGTAGAGCGCTGAGAACGAATATGCAGAACCAACTGGCCCAACTGATGAACGGGGCAAGCATGCCATTATTATATTTACAAGATCATACATGGCTCATTGTTAATGCAAACACCAATTCAGTTCACCAATCCTTCATCACAAACGCGACAAATTAGCTCGCTCAATTTAGTTCCACTACAAGCATCAATTGATTCTTATTAGTATTAATTGCTTCCACACACCTTAGCAAAATGGAATTCACTGGACGGTTCATTTATTGCGCTGACGAGTGACGATTTAGCCAGTTAATTGGTGAATGGAATATTTTAATTTTTTCTAAGTATTTTGCAGCGATATCGTTGCTGTATCCCTGTGCAAAGTTGTTTGTCGTTTTTTTTTTCGCATGCTTATTGCTGCATTGTTATCATTGTTTGCGCGCCACTCCTGTAATGCTCGCTCTGCGTGACAATAGTATATGTAAATGAATAAGTAACTCAATTTTTAGTGCCACCATGCCAAGTCTGTATACTTCGTAAGTAAGCGATGAATATCACCGAAGGCGGCACTTTTTGCCTAGCACAGTTCATTATAGGAACTCTGCTACTTTATAGAGAGCTATATATTTGCTGCCTAGCTCGTTTAGATATTTTCAGCATTCGGATTGCAATGAAAGTGTATAATATACAGCACTTTAATGTAACGTCTTTTTCTTAACATTCGCGCAGGAATAAATTGATCAAACGCAGCTGCACGGAGACAATGGAGACAACTACGTTTGATAGAAGCACTATTGTCCGCAATGTCCTGGTAATGCATGTTTTTCTGGAGTTAAGGCAGATTGAGTTGTGAGATAATTGAACAGTATTGAATGATCCATGGAGCATGTGGATTTTATCTAGG
This sequence comes from Amblyomma maculatum, assembly GCF_055883805.1. Taxonomy (NCBI): domain Eukaryota; kingdom Metazoa; phylum Arthropoda; class Arachnida; order Ixodida; family Ixodidae; genus Amblyomma; species Amblyomma maculatum. The sequence continues at coordinate 41,804,774 of NC_139352.1, forward strand.
TTATTTTAACTGAAACAGAACATTTTTCCGTGCATCCGATCGTAAAGATTATTCGGAGGCTCCTTTTTGAGATGTGAAAATAGAAGTATCATCCTGAGTAATGTGAAAATTTGGATATAGTTGTCTAGCTTAGGCCTTGAATGGTTAAAGCCGGCTATAAAATGATAACTATTTTACGTAGTCATTCACTGCCCAAACTACGAATCGCTGCAGGATTATAGCAGGTCGGAAACGCACCTTGGGGCCCAGTCGAGCAATTGAGCTGTACTTGGGCGGTGGCCCGTCGATATTTGGAGGTTGACATTGAGTTGATCATGGTCGAATTGTGTTAACATCAAATTTGGTCATGGCAAGTTTCGGAGCTCCAGGGGGCAAATTTTCGATGTTGGAATGGACGGTTCCTGTGCACACCTTTAACTAATAGTTTGTGCAGAAACCTTCTGCAAGCGCTTTTTGCACCATGGGCATGATAACGCTTGCGCATTAAAGTATTTCCATTGTTCCCCGTCAACGAGCACGGATACGTTGAAGAGCTGGACCTTGGATAAAGCAAATGTCAGTCGTCCTCTTCACATTCACAAATATACCCAATGATTCAGTGCTGAATTCTTCTTACGCTTTTAGGGGAGACATGTGGTTTGCATGCAGTGTGTGGGGGGTTCATTGCACACCACCCAAGCCTTGTATGCTGTGTAAGGAGCCGCCGTACAAACTAGACGCACTATACAAACCATGTGTACATCATACATGCAACGTATGGACGGCAACACTATAAAGCTGCCACATTATTAAATGTGTACCCCAGCTGTTAAATGCTGTCACGCGCTCACAGTATTGTGAACGGCGGGGGGGGGGGGGGGGGGGGGGCTAATGAAACGAGAGCGCATCAGACGAAGACAGACAAAGATGATACATACGTAACTGCGCTCAAGACTATATGCTCTCCTCGTTTTGTTTCCTCACTTGCAGAACTCCACTGTTCTAAAATTACTGACAGAAGGCAAGTGGCCCAGACAAGCATAGCCAACACAGGATAACTATACGGGACACAAAGGTTTTCCTTGCTTCGGAAAACACCCAGTTTCAAATGAATCGCTCTATTAGCAAACGTAGTGCCGCAATTTTCCAGCACGTATTCTTGCTGCTCACCTATAACCTGTGCTCACGGAGGCTGTAATCTGTAAACGACGACAGAACACTTGCCATATGAGCTAGAGAGTGGTGGTAACCTGTCGGACTGAGAGTTTTGAGTCTTTCGGCTGAACCTTAAACCAGGGTTGCTTGGGAATAATAGCGTTGTGGTGGGCGCGTCGTCGTTGCTGTAGGAAAGACAGGAATATAGACTTCAAAGCGTTCGTGTTTGTTTAGATTTGGGAAACCATGGAATGAACGGGTCGCAGGCGTCTGATGATCGTAATCTTTCGCTGGCAACTACCAGTCCGCTCTCGTTGTCTGATTCGCCAAGCCGTAAAGTGAAGCTTTAGGAATTTTTGTATTACCCCTTACGATTCTTTTTTTCACATTGTTTGGCATGCGAGATTAGCACCTTGGACATTTGGTAGAATTTGATGTTGCAAATTATATTTTACCTAGATCAGTCTAAAGGGCTCTCGGCTAGAAATATTCCGTGCTGAAAATATGTAGGCATGCTTGAAACAGGGAAATTTACGCTTAATATATACTCTTTCCATTGTTGTAATATATTGTGAATGCGTCCCTTTTCTATATTTAATCATTCCTTATTACTGTTATTACAATACAAAATAAAACGCTTTTGCTGAAAACTAAGCGTTCAAAAAAAAAAAAAAAGATGTGCGATCGCACATATTCTCTAAACGAGAACTTTATTCGCCACGTACATTTGTTACCGCTTTTTTTTATCTTGCTGCAACTGGCGGCCAGCCGCCTTCCACTGGTCCCAAAAACCTTGGGTTGAAGTCGAAAGGAAAAGGCCCCTGAGGGCTATAACAGAGCCCACGCCACTGGCTGTTTCGCTCTCTATAGCACGCACAGCCATTAGGGCAGCCGCTGGGGAGCCTCCGTGGATTGCACTGTATAAACAGAAATGAACAACAAACAGTTGTACATAAGTTAAGCAATTTCACCTCCAAACGTATGACACACGGAGAAAGAAACGTCGATTTTTTAAAGTAAATGACCTGTATCACACCGCGAAGCTAAATTTTTATTTTGAATGTCATTGTGCAACTGCATTGAATAAAGTTCAGATAAAGACAAAGTTTATATCTGGGGTAAATAACACTACGAATTTCTGGGAATACATCTAGGTTGCCTCTTTACCTCTAATTAGCTTTAAATATAAACCATAACGAGCAGTCGGAAACAATGCCAGTGTTAACGTAATGCTTCAAGCTTTTCTTTAGGCTAACGCATTGTGCAAGAAGCACAAATTTTCGTCTTTTGTATTAGGTTTCCTCTTGTCGTTCGAAATAAAAGTCAATCTACCATTTTAGGAATACATTTTCAGAACCATGAACTGAATAAAATTTAGACATAGATAAAACACGTATGTGAGGAAAATAACACTGAGAATAACCGGGGTTGCATTTAGGCTATCTCTGCGCCACTAATTAGCTTTCAACATTAACCATAACGAGCAGTCGGAAACAATGGAAGTGGATAAGTAATGCTTAAAGCTTTCTTATTCTTAAGTTTAAAGTTTTATGCGATAAGTAAAACTTTTCCTCTGTTTTTATTAGGTTTATTTTTTGTAGTTCGAAATGAATGCCACTCTTCTATTCAAGGATGAAATTTTCAGAACAATAAATTTGTTGAAAATGTTCGTTTCTTCTTTTGTTGGTCCCGACACTACCATATAGTGCCATAAGCCTCCTAATATTCGGCATTGAGGGGGTCTAACCCAGAGGTTGCGCCAATATTAACACTACCAAGAATATAGACAATACTGTTTTTATATATAGTATGCAGTGCGCCTGCTGAGTAAGGTTAATTAGCAGGCGATGAAGTCAAGCCTTGTGCTAGCTGTTTTATCCGTAATGCTTCTGCGCTTACTGTCTTTATGTGCATGAGAACCTGAAACCGCCGCACATGGCGCAGAAGGCGAAATTGCTAGGCTTGTTAATATCATGATATGAGTGTTTTATGATCCACAATCTATTCAGCAAAACTGAACTCCGTGCATCCATAGTAGTATGCCATTTATTAAGGTGGCATGTCACACCATTGCTGTGTTATAAACACACCGCTCACATTATCACATGATGTTGGCATGCATATTTGGCTGTGCATGAAGCTCCCAGCACGGTGTTTCTCAACAAAACGCATAAGATGTATAAATCTCTAACCAGTAATTTTCAGGGAACTGTAACAATGAATAAAATACAATTGCTTCCTCTGATGCCCTCTATAGCGGTGTACGCCGCGAATAGGGCACCACTGCCTTCATATTCAGATTAAAATGTCGAAGAGTCTACAAATATCTTCGGACCCACGTAGGCGCAAGGGAATCAGACTCCGACGTTGACTGCAAGAACAGTATTGATTTTTTATTTTTAATAGGTATGCAGATTGCAGACAAGGTGTGAATACAGTGATAGTTCTTCCATGTACTAACGACAGTTGATTCATCATGGGTAGCAATGTTACAGAGTCCCATCAAGAATTCTGGTGGTTTCCTGTAGGCTAATGATTTTAGACTGGGTTAGAGTCTGTGTGTTGGCATTTATGCGGCGAACTCAATCATATTAATTAGGCCTACGTACATCCGCCAGAATAAAGTTGGATTTTGCCTGATTTCAGATGTTCAGAGTTGACTGAAATGAATTAAGTCGTAAATATAGCCGATATTATAGATCAGTCGTAGGCGAAATGTGACGTGATGATCCGTGTACTGTAATGTCTTAAGCATCATTAAAAAGGACGATACATACACTCCTCCAATGTTACACTCCTCCTGTGTTACACTCCTACACTCCTCCAATGTTACACTCCTCCAATGTTACACCCCTCCAATGTTCCCGTCGAGCGGGAAACTGCGTCAGCGTTGTAAAGCGGATAGGGTGAGATTGGGATGCTCACATGATTACTCTGGTAGATGGTGGGGGTTAAGCCTTGATTAAATTGGCATAAGCTGGATTACTGCGGGCTGCTGTAGATTAGTGGTCAGTGTGACTCATATCTGTAGGTTAACTACTGGGGTGCGCCGTATTTCTTTTGACTACTGGGAATGGTTACAGGTTTATGCCATATGAATTCATATTCGTTATATTAAGAGGAAATACTGGTTTATTGATATAAATTGAGTATAATGGCCGCAATGTGCATGCGTAGTCAGGGAGAGGCAGTAGAATAAAACACTGATGGCCTCGTATGCGGTTCTCTTTACGAATGCTTGTCCACATACACACTCTTTGCAACTACTTTGATGAATAATTCTCTAGTTTGTATCTCATTCACCTCATACATACCCACGAGTATAAAGCCGCAAACTTCCGTTTCATGCGAATGCCCACTCGACCTTAACATCATGCCCCATCGTAATGAAGCCACAGCAACGTGCCAGCGTGGCATACAAGCGACGTGTTTGACGCGGGTTGAGGGTCCTGGAATATTACATTTCCTTCATCCTTCCATTTGAATTAAAAAACCATAGTTGAAAGCTCATAAGAACTTGGTCGTGTCACGTTAGAACGCCACAACCCATGATTTCACATCTACAGGCCAGCTGCCACCTTCCAGTTCTATGCACCTAATGTTGCTCACTGCGCCGACTCCAGAGCTTCTTCAGTAAGCAGTTATTAACTTTGTCGCGTTAAACAACTAAGTTTAGCATGTAAGCATTCGAGGTTTTCTGTATTTTTCTTAAGCTAGTTTCATCTATTGAGTGTCAGGTCTTGCAGAAGATGAGTGCGAGCAGTCGCGGGCACCCTTATCGTCAATTCACCCTCGCCTCGTAAGGCAGGTCCCAGTGCTAGCAGTCGTAGTAAGCCCCAAGGCCACTCACCATAAAGGAACATATGTTTCTACTTTCAGACACGTGCATGCTTTGGATGCGCTGGGCTTTGAGATGACTGGGCTGAAGCTGCGGCAATGGCGCATGCTGTCGTGCGCTGGCCATAGCCAGATTGAAGATAGTTTTGCAGCAATGCTTTATCAGCCGAGAATAATTGTTCGACTAACACATGCATATAACAGCAAGTCATGAGGTGCCGCTTGTTTCAAAAGTTTTCTCTGCTCCTCTAATGTCGAAAGGTGTTCTCTTGCATAAGCGGATGTATGTTCGGTTTTCCTTTTAGTTTTTGGATCCAAAGAATGATGGGGAATAGCTCAGCAATCAGCAACACAACGCTAACTCCTGACAATTTGGGCTTGCCCGCTTGATCCCTAAAGGGGGTCCTCATGGGTGTTATTGTGGTTGCCCAAACACAACTTGCCCATACGGGCCCCAGGTGGGCCACGTAATGTGTGCTACATGGGTAAGGTTTTCACTCAGTATTTTTCTTCAGGACCACAATTAATATCTCTCTAACAGATCTTGGCTACCGAGACATTTTCTCTTTTGTCATCCAACTGCTATCGCTTACTGACCACTTGCACTTCTATTTGGAGTCCACGTTTTCCAGCGATTACACATATTTCTTGATTTTGCTAAATCATCTATTAAAATGAACCACGCACTGCTTTTTCAGTTCAGTTCAGGCGTTCAGTCGTGTCCGACTCTTCGTGACCCTATGGACCATGTCACGCCACGCTTTCCGGTCTCTCACTATCTTCTTAACAACACATAGCTTCATCTGCAATGCCTCGAGAATGCCATCTAACCATCGCGATCGCTGCCTACCCCTTCTCCGGCGACCCTCAACCTTTCCCAACATCAAATCTTTCTCCAGCGACTCCTCTCTTCTCATCAGATGACCAAAGTAGCTGAGCTTTAACTTTAGAATTTGACCCTCCAATGAGCAGTCAGGGTTTATGGTCGACAATATCGACTGATTTGATCTTCTGGCAGTCCAAGGAACTCTTAAGAGTCTTCGCCAGCACCACAATTCAAACGCGTCAATTCTTCGGCGGTCAGCCTTTTTCACAGTCCAACTCTCGCATCCATACATCACAACTGGAAAGACCATAGCACGGGTTATACGGATCTTGGTTGGCAGACTAATGTCTCTGCTCTTTACTAGGCGGTCAAGGCTAACCATTGCTCTCTTTCCCAGAAGCAGGCGTCTCCTAATTTCATGGCTGCAGTCTCCTTCCGAGGTAATCTTGGCGCCCAAGAACAGAAAATCTGTCACAGCTTCCACTTCTTGTCCATTGATGCTCCAGGACTTGATAGGGCAAGACGCCATGATCTTCGTCTTTTTAATGTTCAGTTTAAGCCCAAACTTCTCACTCTCTTCTTGTACGCGCATCAGAAGTCTCTTGAGATCCAATTCACTTTCTGCCATTAAAGTGGTATCATCCGCATATCTAAGGTTGTTGATGCGTTTTCCAGCGATCTTCACTCCAGCTGAAGACTCGTCCAGACCGGCCTTCCTCATGATGCACTCTGCATATAGGTTAAATAGGCAGGGCGACAGTATGCAGCCTTGCCTCACCCCTTTCTCAATCGGAAACCAATCAGTAAGACCATGCCCAGTTCTGACTGTGGCCTCTTGCCCTTCATAAAGGTTCCTGAGGAGACAGATGAGGTGAATTGGAACTCCCATCTCTTGGAGAGCTTGCCACAATCTGCTGTGATCTACGCAGTCAAACGCTTTCGCATAATCAATAAAGCAGAAGTAAATGGGTTTCTGGAACTCTCTTGCTTTTTCCATGATCCAGCGAAGGTTGGCAATTTGGTCTCTAGTTCCTCTGCCCTTGCGAAACCCAGCTTGCACGTCCGGAAGCTCCCGATCCACATACTGCTGCAGCCTACCTTGCAGGATTTTTAACATCACCTTGCTAGCATGCGAAATAAGCGCGATCGTGCGGTAGTTGGAACAATCTTTGGCACTGCCTTTCTGTGGAATGGGGATGTAAACTGACCTCCTCCAATCTTGTGGCCACTGCAGGGTTGTCCAAATCTTTTGACATAATGTATGCAGTGTGTTAACAGCGTCGTGGTTGAGGTTTTGAAGCAACTCAGCTGGAATACCATCAATTCCGCTAGCTTTGTTCTTAGCAAGGCTGGCTAAGGCCCATTCAACTTCACTCTTCAGGATGCCCGGCTCGAGATCAGTAATCACAACCGTCCTATGTTGGGTTTGCACATCCGGGTCCTTCTTGTACAGTTCTTCTGTGTATTCCTGCCACCTCTTCTTTATCTCTGAGGCTTCAGTGAGGTCCTTGCCTCGTTTGTCCTTTATCACGCCCAGCTTAGCACAGAAGCTTCCTTTGATATCTCTGATTGTCTTATACAGAGCTCTTGTGTTCCTTAATTGGCTGTTGTCCTCAACTGCTTGACACTGTATGTTCAAGAAGGCATTCTTATCTCTCCTTGCTATTTTCTGAAAATCCGCATTGAGAACCTTGTATCTTTCTCTTTCCCCCATACCTTTTGCCATCCTCCTTTCCTCAGCTATTTGCAAAGCCTCTTCAGATAACCAGTTTGCTTTTTTGCATTTCTTTTGCTTTGGAACTACCTTAGTAGCAACTTCTTGTATTATATCACGAACATCAGTCCACATCTCTTCGGGCTCTTTGTCTTCTAGATCTAATTCTTGAAATCGATTGCTCACTTCCACAGCATATTCTAATGGAATCTGATCCAGATCATACCTGAAAGGCCTTCTAGTTTTCTGCGTTTTCCTCAATCGAAGCTTAATTTTGGCAACAAGAAGCTGATGATCGGTGCCACAATCGGCCCCAGGCCTTGTTTTTACTGTTTGTATAGCGCTTCTCCATCTCTGCCGGCAAATAATATAATCGATCTGATTCCTGTACCGACCGTCCGCTGAAATCCATGTGTACAGGCGCCTCTTGTGCTGTTGAAAATGAGTATTCGCTATGGTCAGGTTGTTTTCTTGACAGAACTCTACTAGCCTCTGCCCAGCTTCATTTGGCTCACCAAGACCGAACTTGCCTGTAATTCCGGATATTTCTTCACTCCCGACCTTAGCATTCCAGTCTCCTATGAGAAAAACGACGTCTGATGATGGGGTGCGGTCTAAAAGGCATTGTAGGTCCGCATAAAATCTCTCAACGTCAGCTTCTTTAGCAGCAGTGGTCGGTGCATAGACTTGGATAACTGTTATGTTGAAAGGGTGACCTTGGATCCGAAGTGAAATCATTCGGTCGTTTTTGGGGTTGTACCGTAGCACTGCTTTGCCCATTCTTCTGTTTACTATGAGAGCGACCCCATTCCTTCTCTTGGATTCGTGCCCACAATAAAAGACTTAATGGTCGCCGGAGTTAAATTCTTCCATTCCGGTCCACTTGAGCTCGCTGATACCCAAGATATCAATGTTCAATCTGTCCATTTCTCGGTTGACGATATCCAGTTTACCTTGCGTCATAGATCTTACATTCCATGTTGCTATGTGATATATCTCCTTGCAACATCGGACTTTCCGGTCGCTTCCCGACACATCCACAACTGAGCGTCCTTTTGGCTTTAGCCCAGCCGCTTCATTCGTCCTGGAGCTACTAGGAACCGCCCTTTGTTCATCCCCAGTAACATGTGGGACGCCTTCCAACCTGGGGGGCTCATTTTCCGGCGCCATATCGATATTGGTATTGTGACTGGCCATAGGGTTTTCTTGGCAGGAAATACTGGAGTGGGTCGCCATTACCTTCTCCAGTGAATCACATTTTGTCAGAACTCTCTGCCGTGACCTGTCTATCTTGGGTGGCCCTACACAGCAGAGCTCACGACTTCATCGAGTTTCGCAAGCCCCTCCGCCACTGCTTTTTATATACATTGTTTTCTGAATATCATCCACAGTAATGAGGTTAGGTCTTCTACGTCACCAGCTCTGACGTTCCTCAAGAACGAGAAGTTGGTCTCCTGCTATTAATAATTAATATAAATAACTTACCTACTGGCGCTACCTGCAAAATTATTTTTTGGTGATTATGTGATTTCCCGTAAAATAACTAATGATTACGATATGCACTCTCTCCAGAATGTTCTTAATAACACAATATGTTGGGATCATACATAGAAAAGTAACCTAAACACTACAAATGTGTCTATAACGATATCTGCTCTAAAACAACATCCGCAAGTTATTTTAACTACCAACACACCCTTGAAAATGTAACATTTTACCATTGTTTTGGCGCCTTTACCTAATACACAGTCCTAGAAAAACTGCCTGAGCATACAGCGTATAAGGCAAGCAAAACATTGGGTATATTTTAATAAACTTACTGGTCCTATCCTCAATAAGATAATATTACACACCCCGTACGTAAAATAACAAATGGTGCATGATTCAACTGTACGGAAATCTGAGCACGCCACCGGCCAGAACGTTAGAAAATGTGCAAAACTGGATTCCGCTAGACGTTGTTTAATTACCATTGTTCAGCTACCAACGCTTAAACTAAACCACCTATAAACTTCATGCAACTAGCAACATATCAACAAACACCCGAATTTTTATGTTGCATAAAATTTTCTAGCACGACACTAAACTTCCCTCGTGTTTGATTCAAGCGGCAGCCTTCTTATATCACCAATGTAATAGCCATTAAACGTTCAAGTGTCCCATTGCAATAAAGGAACATGAGTGTAATCATATTTTTCATGAATCTGTTAAAATTCAAATTCCTTACGTGCATCAATAGGTAGCGTAAATGACGCAATACAAAAATAAAACGTGTAGTGCAATGAATCCATCTCACCCCATCTAATTATTGCCTATTAACTCATTACTGCGTTGGTGTTCATTGCCTGGTTTGTTATGCTATCTTGGTGCAACACCATTATACTGTTCATCCATCCTTTTCATTGGAAGAAAATTCTCAACAGCAAAAATTATACCACTATTGTTTTACATTCTTGTATATTTGGCATTTTTCCACTTTCATACTGACTATTGCCCTTCCGCTTTGTAATATACTCTATGACCTGAAGATTAAAGTAACTGAACGAATAAAGTTTTCTCTCACCGCTGCGAGGCACATTAACTGATTAACCGGGGGCGGAGCTCGTAGCATTGCCCTGGAAAGCAAAAAAATGAAGTGTTAGAACAAAAAAATGTATTTTTAAATTCACTGGGAACCTTAGCTAGCTTACGAATAGCAATCAAAGTTGATGTTATTCTGCAATTTACAAAGATTTAGATTGTAGTGAATATTGGGTTAGAAAAAAAATTTGCAGAATAACAGATTTTTCAGTAAATAGTCTACTTCATGTCAGGCCTTCTCATAATCACCTGTATCTTTATACGACTGTCACCTCCAAATGCAAGTACCAAGAAAAAAAGTAATATTCACCCCTAGAAAGCCTAAACTTGTGTGTACACAGCGACATATCTGTGAAATATGTCATAAGAAAAACAAATATTCCACATTCACTAACATTTTTCAAGTCCGGTTTTAGAAACAGAGACAGTGAGACCACAGTCAACAAAGCGCACCAAAATTGTTTGTTTCAAAACGAAAAAAAAAAATGAATTGTGCTATGGACCAGTATTTCAGAGTTAGTGTATGTGCCAAAAAAATTATCTTTATAGGCGTTCCGGTTTAAAGTTATGAAGCAAAATCACATTATTCGGGACAAATTTTCCAATAACAATTTTTCGTATCGCCGCAAAAAAAAAACAAGAGTAAAGTCGGCCATATGTTGGCATATATCGCAGTAATTTTGCAGAATTGTTAGAGTACTGGGTAACGAACGATCTTTGAATAAATAATCAAAAAAACGCCTCCGCTTGTTGAGCGGAAACACAGCTAAGAACAAATACAGAGCCCAGTTCGGAGTGCATTGGATATATTTACGCACGTCTAGAATAAAAATTCTTGAATCTATAATGAAAGAGACCGCACCTAATGAGCTTTTTTTGATTCCGCAAACAAACTCGAAATCAGAAATAATTCACGAACCGCGTCCTTAAAGGCCAAGGGCTGTGCACGTTTTGGGCAATTAGGCAGCACTATCTCTAATCGATGTAATAATCATTTTGCATTCCCTCTTCAGATTGCCTTCCAAACATTGCTTTAAGCCAGCGCTGGTATCAGCAGTTCAGAATCTGCAGATGAGGAAAATGCCTTCAAACGCACATCTAGTAACGTTAAGGTCCACATGAGAGACACGATTACGCCACTTCTAGAATATTAAACGAACGTCATCAGCCACGTGTGGAGACAACTGCTCTCTCGAAAAACTACCAGCGCGGCCTGCAAATTCATGTTATACATGGCCTCGCCGAGCAATAGCACTGAGACTGTGCTAGCAGCACTACCGGCCTGCGGCGAAGGAGGGCTTGGATTATCGGTCTTGACGTCCCAAAGCAATTCAGACTATAAGAAGCGCCGTAGAGGAGGGATCCGGAAAATTCGATCACATCCGGCACTTCAACACGCAGCGACATCGAGGGGCAGCAGGGCGCCTTGCTTTCCGTACCTCAAAAGCATAGCACAGGAACAAACGACATGGGCAGCGACGAGACAGGAAAAGCGACAACTTTCAACACAGAGTTTATGCAGAAACGACCGTATATCCCATTCGGGATCAGCAGGGGAGGGGAAAAACGAACAAATTGCTATCACACAGTCTCGTGTTACGCCGAAAAATTAAGCTCTTTCCTTGACAGTGCCACATACTTCTTACTGACAAATTTATCCCCTGCCCGAGCTAGCTCCAGTGATTTCAATATCTCCCTTGTCAGCTCGTTGCGATGTCAGTACAAGGTGATCGTCTCATGAAATAGGGGATGACAATGTGGTTCTGCGTCACATCTTTTGCAATGCGCAGCCAGATGGCGGTTGTGGAAATGCTGCCAACCTTTTATTGTGCTCTAGACGACGCACGATAAAACATCTGCCTACACACAAAATAGAATGTTTCTTTCACATTATTTGTTCAGAGTCAGGTACGTGGCAGAAGTGCATCGCAAAATTCTTGTAAGAAAACTTGAAATCGATAACGCGGCTGATCCGTTTAAACTAAAGATTCTTCCCTTATCAACTACATTAGAGCAAGTGAAAACAAAAATATCACAGCATGTTCCGTTGATTTTGAGGCTTTGTTTTATTGATTCTCTTATGAAGGGTTGCTATCCTGCGTCGAGGCTGTGGTTGACATGTATGGCGCTGTCCGATTTCAGAACGCATAGGCTATGAGTATTGCTGGCTTTTTAGAGATTTTCGTGGTGTTTGACGTTTACCTTTGTGGTTTTTGACATCTTACTGAAAAAGCAGGGTGTTTGCATAGCGTCATGTATTGCACTTATTTTAAGTGATTTCTTTTTAGCTCAATGGTAACGCTCTTCTTGAGCGGCTAGGTGATCTTAAGATTTTAAATATTTTCCGTTATGTTAATGACTTTATAATCATTTTAGAAAAATGTGATTTAGCTAACCCCATTGTTTTGCATATTTTAGAGTTTAATGCATACTTCCGGCTTCTTGCATATAGTTGTGAAATGCCTGTGCAGGATAGCATCAGGTTTTTAGATTGGCGATTGTGTTTTGGCCATGATCACGCGTGTTGGTTGTATGAGCCTAGATGCAGCTAGCCTTATTTGCCGTATAGCCCCACACATTCAAAGCTGCTCAAGATATGCATTATTCTTTTTTCTTGTCTAACGCTCTCTGCAAGTCATGTGGTTATGCCACGGATGAAAGTGTCAGTATGCTGGTGGGGCGGTTGCATGCGGCGGGTTACTCTAAAGATGTTATTGCTTCCGTCGCTGACAGCCTGCATCGCAGGAACATAATTGCGTCACACATGAGTGACGAAAAGCTAGCGGAACAGAATAGAAATAGGGAGGATAGAAGGTAGAAAGAAAGGGTAGCTGTCATTCCCTGCCTGCATAAGGTTTCTCATAACCGAAGGAAGGTGGGGCAACGTTCTGGCGTCAAGATCCCGTTTACAGCGCCATAAAAGCGTTTGAGTTTGTGAATGAGGAGCTGTCCTATGCGACACGGAAACACGAAGATCCATTTGTGCTCTGAAGTAGAGGGTTTGTTTAGAAAATCCCACTTTCATGTGGAAAGCCCTACGTTAGCCAAACCGGGAGATGTTTAAACGTGCGTCTTCTAGAGTACAATAAAGTTTTGGTAGCATTGCCCAAAGACATCTGGCTGTGCATTGTAAAATACGTGACGGGGAACCACCTTGTCATCCCCTGTTTGATAAGAGGATCATCTTGTACGGACATTGCTGCAAGTTGACAAGGGAAATAATGGTTGCACTGGAGATAGCTCGGGCAGGGAATAAATGAGTCACTAAGGCGTCTATGGCATGTAAAAGAAAGAGCTTGATTTTTTTGCGTAGCACATGACTGTTTTATAGCAACTTATTTTTTCCCTTCCCCTGCTGATCCCGAAGGTTAAATATGGTCGTTTCTGCAATAAACCCTCTTTTGAAAGTTAGCGCTTGTCCTGTCTCGTCATCGTCCCCGTCGTTCCTGCAATATGGTTTTTGAGTTAGGATGTCTAAGCAAAACGCCATTCCTATTCACGTTTGCTTTTCGTCTCCATCGAACATCATGTCGCCTCGACGGGGTGTTGACCCCACTTAAGACAGCTACTTAAGACAGTGTTTTACAGATTGCGGCTGGACTCGTGGATGCATTGGTAACAACTGGTTTAGAAGTCTAGCTTCTTACTTTACCGCCTTCAATAAATGGCGGTATGAATGCAACTAAACGAAGTATGGTACTGTGCAAATCAGTTCTCAATACTGAAGTCTTGACAGCTGCTTTTTGAATGATAAAAAAACGCACTAATAAAGATACTATACTCAAACAGTGCTTTTAACGTTAATTTGTTAGCGCTAAACTCGCCCGCCCAGAATTTATAACTGCGATAAAAAATACAGTCAAATATACTTAGGAAGCTCACTGCCGCGCAATCGGTTGCACGCTGCTCGAGGTTGCCTCATACGATTGTCGGTGCTTGTCTTGGAGGGGCTGCAACATTTACAAATAGCCCCGTCAGGAGCCAGAGACATATTTACGTCCACGGTGGAGGAGCGCCCACATTGTTGTCAGTGCTACCGATTCTTCTTAGCGGGCGCAACGTACCCATTTAAGGAGTCATTTCACACCTATACGAGTGCTCTCGAGTTCAGTGTACGACGGCCACGTCAGCACCACGTAGGATAATTGATATTCAAATTACTGCGTTTTGGACGACAATCCATATGTACAGTAAGCGGACAACAATCTCCTTCTCAGAAAACGCATCATGTTTTCTACAAAAACGCCAACAAGCTACCCACTCATTACGTGTTAGCTATAGTTGTAGAGCATGGAAACGGATTATGAAAGTTCTCGTTTCACTAGTTCTATGTTGTTTAGTATTTGCAAATATATCTTTTGAGCGGCATTATGAGGTCATACTTACTCTGAAAAAGCGGCAGAAAGCAGAAACAGCAGCACGAAGGGCCATGTGAAGTTCATATCGTCGAAAGCGGCAAAGAGCACTTAGGGTAAACCATGTAAAATCACTCGTCTCTCTGTTTGGAAGGCTTTAAGGCTATTAGATTTATATTTCCTCACTCTCGTTTCACAGGAATTGATATTCGTATTCAGACTATGCAGTTAGATATGTATGCTACATCAGAAGGCTATATCTGCTGCGATAATTGTCCATATTTCAATGCTCTATACGCATTCTACTACTGAGTGCGTCACTTCAGCAAAATCGTTCTCGAAATGGCGCCTAAGCTAAGAAAACATTCTATGCGAACGATATTCTTGAAAATACCTCGGAGCATAGAAATTATTCAGAACTGATGTCACTTCCTTTTTTTGCTTTCTTAATACATCCATTACGTGTCTTCATCGTTCGGACCTGCTGTCAAAATTGCACTGTTCATTTTCATTTGCACATGGAACTAACAAGCTCCCTCAACTTCTTCGAATGCTTTGAAAAGTGCTGTACTCCTAAGAACGCACAACAGATCACCTTGTGACCTTTAGGGCGCCCATTTGCCTCACATGAGTGTACATCTCCAGATGTGGTGCAACTTGTGCAAAAAAGGAGCTATTTAAGACAGGTTTAGCCCAAGTATCTACCCTTCTGAGTTTTAGACAGTTTGTGGATGGACTCGTGGATGCATTGTTAATAACTGTTTCATTGTAAACCAAATTTCAGTATTTTTTCTTTTATAACACTGCTATGTTCAAATATATTTTGAGATTTTCTTTGAAATGACGAAAACGTGATGAGGTGATATATTATTGTAGCCTTCAGAATTTTCTCTGCCGTATATGTGCTGAGGTGTCAACCATGCAAGGAGTATCTTCACAAAATGTTTTCAGCTGCCATGAAGTATCGCTCAAAATGACTCCTAAAGGTATTGCCGCACGGCTTGTCGTCGAAGAGTGAATTATGTGCGCTGTTCTGGGCGGGGTAAGGGGATATGTAAAAAATTACAAGGTTTCAGCTAAGGTTCAACCGAGCAAGGGGTGTGAAACCGCGGTCTAATTTGGTTTAGCTGTTGGTCGGTAAAAGTTTCTTTTTCCTCCAAGTTTCGATGTAGTTAGGCTGTAGTATATACACACATTAGGAAACGTGTTTATATTTACGGCGTCTTCTCTCTCGTTCCAACTAAGCCCGCTAGACACGGTGTGCTTTTTCAGCCGAGACAAAAGAAGGACTCCGCTCAATCGCAATCTAGGCGCGGTCTGACGTGCTGTAGATTGCGCGGTGCGCCTTTGCAGACAACCATGACACGCAGTAAGATGCCCAAGATGCGGGCTGCATTACGTCGGGGCTGATTCACTGCCGGTGTCACAAGAATGAGAAAATCTCGTTGTCTGGCTAATTCAATAATGACCTCTTACCGAGGGGTGACAGTGGGGACTTTGTTAGCGTCCGTCGAAACACCTATTAAATACGCCTGGAGCGCCGCCCCCTCCGCAGTTCTCTTTGTGCAGCCTCTTTGGATCCCACTATGCACCTCTCAGTTGGCGCTTGACTACGCAGTCACACTCAAGGTGAAGCCACGCAGGTGGTGAAGTGTGGCAGTTCCTGGTCCTACGGGGCTAGGACGGTAGGTCAACGCCGCTTGGGGTAGGGGCTAGCAAGCCACCGAATTTTATCGGTTGTAGGCCGTCATTGCTCCCGCCACTGCTTCGGTGGTGGATGACGGCTGCTGTTGCGGCGCGCGTCTTTTTCTCCCTCTTCTTTTTCCTTTCTTCTCCATTTTCTCTTCTATTCGCACGAGGCAGCAGACGAGGCTTAGCTACACAGCCAGTACCAGACCCGCGCATTTTCTTTTCCTTCTTCCTACCGGCACGCTTGGCAGCAGCTGCCGTAGAGAACGGACGAGTTTTCATGCGCTCCGCACTTCGTGCCCACTCAAAGGGCCGTTACGCACCACGCAAACAACTGTTCACCGGCCGCAGAGTTATTGGACAGTGCTCCCGGTATGGCCGAAGCCGGTTTGTGTGCAGGTGGCTCATTCACCGATCACTCTAGTGGACCTTTGAATCGCCTGGTGTACGGGAACGCTAGGTCGTGTAAGGCCTAGCGTCCCCTGAAGCGTCGCGGCGGCTCCACGCACGCTCGTTCGGCCACGAAGCGTGGAGTACCGCGTTGTCGGTGACGATATTTCACTGGAACAGCTCTCAGAAGAAGGCTGGGAACGAGTTGTGAGACACCATGAGAAATACAGCCACATTGGACGCATGAAATCAGCCCGCGGCAGGAACGCGGGAAGCAGAGACGCTGAGATAGACCCGTCTGATGTCATCGCGGTCGAGTCCGAGATTCCTTCCGCTGGCAGCAAGCCACCTCTTCGCCCTCGCGGGGCGGCCGTTCCCCGCCTTCTAGCAGACTACCATAAAGTAGTCGTGAGGCCAAGAGGCTTCGAGCTTCAGGCTTACAGCCCCCGGGCAGTCCACCCCGCAATCACCGCATCGGTGAATCTCGACCCTATTTTGGTGCTGAAGAAAGACTGTGTTCGAGTGAACTCTTACAACCACACGATCACTGTCGGCACCAAGGATCCCAACCGCACGAGAAGCTATCGCCGCTTGATGTCCGTCAAACTGGAAGACAAGGAATTTCCAACTATGGCATATGTTCCGTCATCCGACGAGTCGTCCAGGGGCATTATCTATGGAGCCTATCACCAGGGAGAGACGCCCGCTGAAGTACTGGACGCTGTAGTAAGTCGCAACCCGGACTTGCCAATAATTTCTGCACGAAAAAATGGCAAAGCTCGTTATGTTTTAATCACATTCGCCGGCAACCATGTGCCCTATAAACGTTACTACGGTTCAGCATTGTTCCACTGCTATAAACTTCAAGAACAAGTCAAAAGATGCCTGAATTGCCGCACAATGTGGCACCGCGCTGACGTTTGCAGGTAGCCGTCGCAGCAGTTGTGCCATAGCTGTGGTGAACAGCACCCGCCCCCGCGCCCTGGCCTGCCCCTCCAGTGCACTCCTAAGTCCATTGTTTGTGGGCGCGCTCATGCAACAGGGAGCAAGAACTGCAAGTACCGCTATGTGGATCACGTCAAGCCCTCAGGGCCGAAGAACCCGAATTTCAAGGCCGGACAATGACGTGAATCAAGGCAACGTCAAAAAACAAGAACAGTGGACAAGAAGAGCAGTACAGCGCCTGTGATCATTCCAGCTAGTTTCAACCTCTCCGCGCAAGGTCGCATTCGACACCCCGAGGAAGCAGTAACAGCAAGGGGCGCGAAGACACCAACAACCCGGATAAACAGGTGGGCTGGAGCGCCGGGGTCTCCCAGGATGAATGCCGTAAGCAGGACAAAGGTAAAATTGACTCCCGTTTGGATGAAATTCTTCAGGCTATTCGAAACATAAATAAGCGCCTAGATGCTATGGATCAGCGGACAGCAGCCAATGAAATGAGGCCACCATTGCCAATTTATTCCCCAATGCGCCTAAATTCTCAACCGGTAACCCGCGTTCTACGACCATAGACGAACAAATCATGGACGCTACGGGCAGCAGCAATGCGCTCGATCGCCCTGCTACCTCTGATGGGGAATCCCAAGCAAAACAGATTGCGAAAACCCCTTCAGACAAGGACTTCCCATCTAATTCTTTAACAATGCAAAAAGTCGATACCAATTGTAAACGCTACGTCAAAGAGCCTGAGGATAAAGTTGAAATCATGTTTCTAAACTTCCATTCGCAAATCATGAAACGATTAGAATTCATTCTTCCCCTCCACACTCTGCCCCCAGCACATGTTATTCAACTCACACAAGTTATCCCCCCCCCCCCGGCTATAATAACAACCATTAACCAAAATGGCTCCGCGAAGCCGAGAATTTGAGATATGGCAGTGGAACTGCAGAGGGTATCGAAACAAAAAAGCCAACATGCAGTTCCATATTCAAACCCTTCAAAAACCTCCTGACATTATTGCCCTACAAGAAACAAACGCAATCGTAAAATTACCAGGCGATAAGGTTTTCCGATCTCCGATTGATGAGCGCAGAGGGCGGCTCCCTTCCGCCACAACTTTCATTCAGAGAAATCTGGTAGCGATACAACACAACATAGACGGAACAAAAGTAACTCATACTCCCGTCGAAATAATTCCGCAGGGTAAGGAAAACATAAGATGCTTTGTCCTCAATGTATACAGCTCGCCCAAAGACAAAGTACCGAGATCCCAGGTCTCCTTCAGAAGGTCTTTAGAGCAGCAGGGAGAGCCCAACTTCTAATCGTCGTTGACTTTAACGCCCAACAGACCGCATGGGGCTACAGAAAATGCAGTACCGAAGGAACCAAAATTTGAATTGCAGTACAAAATCTTGGCCTCTCTTTTCTCAATGACGCGCAAATGGCCACAACAGGTAATAGCGTCAGTATCGATACATCTCCAGATCTCACGCTGTCTAAAAACATTGGACATATTCGGTGGTGGAACACGGGTGTCCCACTTGGCAGTGATCATTATATTATCTCAACCGCTTTCCAAATCAAAGCCAACAAGCCCCCCAAACTACCACCAAAATTACGAATTGGGATAAATTTCGTAAAATTCGGGAGTAAACCGCTCCAACCAATATCGCTAACCTGAAGAGATGGATCTCTGATCTTACCTCATATGTAGAACATGCCACTTCAATGGCACCTGCGTCTGCAGAGAAACATACCACGGACAATAAATTACTCCACATGTGGGAAGCGCATGCCAGCCTTCTTAGACGCTGGAAAACACAGCTCAACAACAGAACACTACGTGTAAACATTGCTCACTTAGAAAAGGAGATTGAGCAGTACTCTCTTGAATTGGAAAAACAATAGTGCTGCCAAATTTGCAATAGCATGTATGGACAGCTAGGCACAAAAAGACGTGGCTCCTACTTAGGCATCTTCCTGATCCCAGTATCACTAAATTGGCTCCAAAAGATCAATTGGTTCGACTTATACAACAGTATCCGGATACACAGGACGCACTCATTATTAAACTCCAACAACGATATGTAGGCACCACAGACAATGGACTGCTGCCAGACTACATTGGGTTGGATAATGCGTACCTTGACAGGGACATCGAGGATGCAAAAGTGTCGCACACGCTGGGTAAACTGCGCACAGGCACAGCGCCTGGAACGGACGAAATAACCAATACAGTTCTCCGAAATCTCGACCCTAAGTCGATACTTGCCCTAACGGAATTCCTCAAGCACCATTGGTAATCCGGCACCCTCTCACAAAGCTGGAAACATGCCTAAATTACTTTCATACCTAAACATAGCAAAAAGCTAGCGCTAGAAAGTTTGAGACCCATCTCTCTGACCTCTTGCCTGGGAAAACTATTAGAGCACATTGTCCTTAATAGGCTGCAGAACTACGTTGAGGACAAAGGTCTCCACCCGGACACAGTGATTAATTTCACGGCAAACTTATCTACCCAGGTTGTTATGAATCGTCTTAAAAGGGATATTATCGGCAGTGACAGAAACACATACCAGAGCCGTCCTGTGTCTTGACTTAAACAAGGCCTTTGACAACATCTCTCACAGAATAATCCTTGAAAATGTAAGTAGTATTAAACCAGGCATCAGAACATACAATTATATCAGATCATTTTTGTTTAAACACACAGCAGTCGTAACACTAGGAAGCAACCTCCGCCCCATTAACGTTAGGAACACAAGGCACACCACAAGCTCCCGGCCCTCTCACCATTTTTTTTCAATTTGGCACTCATCCGCCTCCCAGGTATACTAGCCGAAATTCCAAATTTGCGCCAGACCTTCTATGCTGATGTTATCACCCTCTGGACCAATAAAGGGGACGAGGGCGATATCGAGGAAACTGCGATTGGCATTTGACCAGGTAGAAAATTACGCCGCAAAGCAGGACTCACTTGTTCGCAGCCTAAATCTGAACTCCTCGTCATTCGAGGTAAGGGAAGAGGTAGGCGGGCACATCAAGATTCCATTCCCATTACTGTTAAGGTTAACGGACAACCCATATTAAAAGTTGAGACACTTAAGGTCTTGAGCCTCTTCATCCAGAGTAATGACAAGAATGCGGAGAGGATTAACAAACTTTCTACCACTACCCATCAGACAATCCGCCTGATTAAACGATTTGCCAATAGGAGAAGGGTCATGAGAGAGAAAGACCTGTGCGGATTAGTGCAGGCATTTGTTCTTAGTCGCTTCACCTACCCAGTGGCCTACCTACAGCTCTATGCCGCAGACAAGACCAAGCTGGAGTGCCTCAGACAGGCATTCAAAGCGGCACTAGGGCTTCCTCACTACACATCTACAAAAACATTTCTTCAACTCGACATCCACAACACACTCGAGGAGCTTTGTGCGGCCCACATCACCACGCAAATCGCACGGCTGACAAAAAAAAACTAAAAATCAGGCAGAAGCATCCTCGGCGCACTGGACGCAAATTCGGAGCCAGAAATAGATGAACCAAGTGATCTACCCCCCCCCCCCCCCCACCCCCAAACAGGAAGCGGCTCACCATTGAGCCTCTTCCCAAAAACATGCATCCTATACACCACGAGGGTAGTAGGATGGAGAGGGCTCTGGCTCTTCATAACACTCGTAAGCACCAACCGGGTGTTAGCTACGTTGATGCGGCTGAGTATGCAGTTCCAAAACGAGTATTTGCAGTGGCGGGGGTTACGGGAGCACACGCCGTAGCAATGTCGTGGGCAGTGACAGATGGTAAATGTGACCTTGCGGGGTAACGAGCGAAATAATCCATTGGAACAATGATCCAGCGATTGCCTGTTGATGTGCTAGGAAGAGGACCATACAGGTCAATTCCGACACGCTAGGAAGGCTGAGTTTGGCAGGTCAGCTGCTGCAAAGGAGCGGCGAGCTGGCGAGGTGAGTTTTTTAGGTGCTGACATTCGGGGCACAACTGAATCAACCGGAGAGCATATAGGTACAGGCGGGTGAAGGTTTTCAATAAGCCGGCGTGGGTAAAATCGGGATCATCGTGGTAGTGGGAGCACATTACTGAGCCTGTGTGGATTGGAACAGCAAGCAGCCAATTTCGACCATCCGGGAGGTAATTCCTACGGTAAAGCAGCTCGTCTTAGTTGGCGATATGGCTAGACTGGCGCCGAAGAGCGCGGTAAGAGGTCGTGACGATCGGCCAGATAAGAAATACATGAGTGAAGCAATCAAGGTGTCTGCGTTGCTTGGAAGTGAAATCGGTGGGCATGTCGGTTGGATACAGGACGCATATAATTCGAGTGGTTTCAAACGTCAGGGGAGAACATGAGAGGGCGTCAGAATTGGACTGTTTACTGCCAGATCGATAGACGACGTTAATGTCGTATTCTTGGGGCCGCAAAGCCCAACGGGCCACTGGACCAGAGGTATCTTTCAAAGAAGACAGTCAGCAGAGGGCGGGATGAACAGAGGGGGGGGGGGGGGGGGGGGGCTGCTTTTCCCAACGGAATCCCGGACTGAGAATTCGACCAAGCTTCCTATAAATACCGCTCCCTCTTTCCTTTCAATAAACATTTTCATCATCGTTCAGCAGGCCATTAATATTTGCCGCAGCACTGCGACCTACCATTGCTATGCAGGGCATAACATTTTGAAAACGCATTCAATGCAACCGTCAGTGGTTAGTGTAGTTATTATTTACCGTGTTTTGAAGCGAAAGTTTATTATATTCTAACGCGGTGGTTACAATTCCGACGTCAACAAATGATGTGACTTGCGTAGTATTGTATTCAGCTTTTTATAGGGCAAGTTACCTGCACCCAAAAACATCAGACAACTCAGCGTGCGATACCAAGACGCGTGTTCAGTGTTCGAAATATGAAAGTGCGTTGCATTTCATAGATCATGCATGACCATGATCTTTGTAAACCTAAACTTAAAGGGGTGTTTAGGGTGCGTAATACACTTGTATGGCATAAGGCGAACATAATGTACGATTTGTGGTTGCGCGCGACAGCGCTATGCGGCTTTCGCGTCTTTCCTAGATGTATTCGTTAGAGAAAGATAATTAGGAAACACCGGGCCCTTCTTTAAGATCCAGTGGGCAAATTGACTGTAGCGCATCAAGCAGCAGGATGCAAATTGTGGCCTCGGGGTAGGCACGCGGTTAGAATGCTGGCATTCGCTGCGCCTTGTTGCCTGGCGACAACTTCCAGTTCTTGGCGCGCGCAGTTTTAATACTTGCATCCTCTGAGGCCCACTGCCCCTGTCGGCTCATTTCAGTTCTGTACGGTCCGCTGCTGTTTTTCGGATTTATTTTCAGCAGTTGTAAGTACAAATTACATTCCGAGTACTTTTGACCGGTCAGTAAAGAGGCTGCGTCACAGGCTTTGTCGAACAGCAGTATTCCAGAGAAGACACCTGGTGCTTAGAGGTGTTTTTGTTCTATATAAACACAAAACCGATGCAATATTGTTACCATTTGGTGCATCACAAGCAAACTGGAATATACTGAAAAAAAGTATGACAGACACATTGGGCAATGCGTACAGCACCAAAGTGACATATATCCTAAAAATGCTACACAAGACAAGCAACGTCGGCAGAGAAAAATATCAGAATGCGAGGATTACACTCTGGTGAATGATTCATAACAAAGCAATTGTTTTGCGTTTTATAGCAGAGAGGCAACTCAGGCCATCATGCCCGAGGGGCAAGGTTTGAAATTAAACATTAAGCAGCTAGCGATTCGATAGCTGGTCTAAAAGCTTTGCTTGTTTAAGGAATGAAAAAAGGGCACAGTAAATATCAATGAGTGACATCTTTAATATAAGTAACCTTGAGTGTAGTGGGCGTCTTCCTTATAAATCTGTGGGAAGTGTTTCTTAGTTTTTCAAGCTGTCTACAAGTAATTAAAATTTGGTTAGTGGTGACTACCCCGCAGTGTTCGCATGTAGGTACATCTTGTTTTGCAAGTTGAAGTTGTGTGGTAGATGATTATGACCAAGGTTCGGAGGCGACAACATAACTAAAAAGGCATTATGCATTAAAATGCTCACGATTACACTCGCGCCTCATTCAGCAACGGTACGATGCATTTTATGTTTTACAAATATCTTATAGAAATAAACTCAAGCCAACATCTCTTTCAGCTTAAATGTAAAACCCCTCCTCGCACCATCCAGTGCTGCTGGCTACGACTTTACCAAAACATTTCCAAGTTCAGATATTTCATCCTTTGCATTACCGTGTTCACATAGTTTGAAAAATTTCTGGATACAAATATGCTGTAAGCCTGAAATAGAGGAACATTTGTTAAATAATTGTAGCTGCAATGCCGAATAATATTAGTATAAGAATGCATTGCTCTCATATTACACGCTTCCTTACCACCTTTTCGCTGTGTGATGTTAAACAATATACACCAACAAACCTTATCGCCCTGTGTAACCACACGGGTCAGTTTCTTCGATTATAAAAGTATTCAGTGATATTCATATCTCTCATAAAATATGAGGGACGTTTATTTCATGCCAGAGAACACATTGCTCAGGTTTTATCAACAGTCACAGAGTTGGAGATACAAGTCCTCTGCATTAAAATAAAAATAGCGAGAAGGAAAGTGAAAGCACAACAAACGTACTGCCTCATTGGATGCTGAAGATTGCTCCAGAACCTTGCACACATGATGCTATTATCGCACCATGACACACAGCCGCAGTTGCTGGTTCCTGGCATCAGCTGAAGAGTTTGCAATGCAAGTATGCTTCTTTGTGGTACATGTTATACCGAAACAGGGTAAAAAGGTGAATCACGAGAAAGCTGGTAAGGACTGAAATTCCGATGAGGTCCAATATATATGCTTTTCCCAAGCTCGCATGCTGAACATTGTTGCCCCAGACATAATACACATATTATATTATACGGCGAAGATCTCTATCAGAAATTTCCAAATATTGTTCTAGTCGGCGACGTTACTGTTGAGTTTTTAAAAGCTGAATTGACAACCAATTAGGCATTTCATTCGGCAAAAATATTTCATACGCGGCCGCCAACACTATACGGACTACACGCCAGGCCTTTATAGTGTACGTTAAGAGTACCGAGAAGAGATGCGTGGTTGCAGTGCACGGCTCCAGAATCGGAAGAGGAATTATTGACACACACTGCTTTCTGGCTTTCAAGCTTTTTGAACGACCGAAGCGTCCCCTTCTAAACAGGCATTTTTTTAAAGCGCACTCCCGTTTGATGCTTACCGTTGTGTAATGCGCGTTTTCACTGGGACAGATGACTGAACCTTTGTCGCACAACATTCCGGTCCTTCCGCTTCTTGTGCGTCACCTTTATTTTTTGAGTCTTTTAAAGAATACTGTCCCAACTTACTACATGAAAATACTCATCTTCAACTCAATTGCGTACGCTTTCGAAGTTGACCACCTTTACCGAACGAAATATTCCTAGAAAGAAGTTGTACATTGTTAAGGGCCATAAAAAAGTGTCCCAATAGAAAATAATAATGACACGCCATTCAAAACTAACCGATAGACACAGCAAGCAAACAGCTTCAGTTGTATATGCGATCTCGTCTACCGATCGGAGTGTACAGTCGTCAGCACCTCTATTTAGAGAATTTGAACGGGCCACTTTTGGCTGCATTCGGGACACCTACCAATAACGCCTGGTTTCAGATCGCTCCATCTGAACATACGGCTCAGCGCTGAGAAAGGTTGCTGCTGCTTTATTGCCGTGTCGGTTTACAGCCGCGATCGACAACTATCCCAGGTGAGAGCGCTGCAGGCCGCTGCAGAAAAGACAAAGTAGCACGCTTCGGAGCATTTTTCTCCTGGAATTTTATCAATGTACATTATTTTCGAAACCGCACATGACATGTAAAGACACTGCTACCTACCGCAAGTGCGCAGTAAATCATCTGCGCATCACAAAAATAGCATGATATCGTGTCTGGTCTTATTAGAGACGTGCGCCGAGAAGTGCTACGTCGACATTGTTTTTGCGGCCTGTAGCGCCTTCACCGACGATCGCTCGAAATTATGATTGTAAACCACTGAAAAAAATTACAGTTGGGTGTGGTCCACCCAAAATGCCTCAACGGCACCGTTGATCCTGAAAAAAAAAAGCTTTCCTCACCTTGCCGTCGTCTCAAACCACAGTCGTAATGATTCGAAAGCGAAGAGCGAGGTAACATACGCGACCTCGGCTTGCAAACAAAGTTGCCGCCCGCGCAGAGAACCGTGCCTTTTCGCATATTGCTTGTGCCCCCTCTGGGGGCGCCCGTCAGTGTCATTTTGGTGAAGTCAAATTCCTCCCAGTGGCCGCTCTTTAGCCATTTCCTTTTGTATGGTCTAGCTTTCCGAACCGGCTTAGAATTTTGTATGTGCCAAAGAATCGGCACTGTAGCTTACACGTAGCCCACGGCGACGAACAAGCTAAGCGAGTTATCCTTAACAAGTGTCCTCGTCATTTATCTAGCATTGCATAACTTGTTAAGAAACCATGCTTCACCACTAGACCCGCACCATGTTTTGTTAGGCGAATAAGCTATGTTTTGGTCTGGTTTACGTCATCGTAATTTTCGGCATCTGAAGTCGAGGTTTTGGTGGTTTCTACCGCACAGCAGGGCAAACCGTCAAATGTTTTTGCTCACTGAAGCTAAGCGACGACGTCAATGTTGTCATCTGTGACGTGCAACAACATTTCTTCACGCGTGGTCTCCTATTTATACCCAAGTTGGAGCAGAGTTGACCTTGTCTCCTGGCCGGAGATGTTATAGGTAATCTAAAAAAGGACAGAATGGTGTCACATGCCTTGCTTTTGAGATCGATGTGCGTGGCAGTGATGTCTCAGATATTTTTGTTTAGATGTTCTAGTCAAGAGGCCATTGGTCTGTGCATGGTAGGTGGTAGCGGGAGGTGCAGTGCGGGAGCTCAGGAGTTAATACTTTCCTCCTGTCGCTGATGAGGACTTCGAAAAAGACGTTCCGGAGAAACGCGCGTTCGATGAAAATTTTGTCCCTTCCTAGGTATTGCTAGGAAGGCCTGCTTAAGCTCAGTGGGACATGCAGTTGGTGCCACGTATTGTTACCTGTTGACTAAGTTGGAGAAGGGCGGAGAAGATCCATCCCAATTTATGGAAACTGCGTATCTTCGATGGTATCAGGTTCAGTATATTCCATCTGCTCTCATCGGGAACCTAGCTGTTAAGCCGTTGAAGCTAACATCACGTCTGTCTTTAGCGATCAACGTTGGCTGCTAAATGCGGTCACTAATACTTTATAGGATTCGGCGTAACGTGTATGCCAACCTTGGATGTCCTGCCGCAGAAACATTGCGTAAGGACTGCAGAATTTGCTTTGGTAGTTCTTCGCAAATACTTGATTGTTCAAGCCGAAGGACGAAAGCTGGCGCTACAACACACCAGGAGGTGTATAGAATCGTGCTTCCCAGATTATTAATTAGAGGCTCTAATTAGTCGCTCTTGTTGAGCGAAACTGCTGCCGCACCATCGTCGAAAAAGCTTCATCTTCTTTCTGAGGCGTCTCGAGAGGGGCTTGTGAAAAGGAATATGCGGCACAACGCTTGAACCCAGAATTCTTGAAGACGCAAGCTCCATCAAGCCAGCCGGCCAAAGGAATATTTTAAATTTTGACCGCACAAAAAGCGCGGCGATTTCATACAATCCTAAATGTTCCTCCGTGTAAGTAGGAGTGAAATCTCGATATGGCCTAGGTGATAGCGAGACATTACTTTTCGGTGGTCGAATACGTCACTTCAGTTTTCGACGGAAAATAGCCAGCGTGCGCGATAACATTTTGCATGTAGAAATTGCAGGCCTAAGTATAAAAAACCCTGCATAGTGCAGCCTTATCTTTAGAGAATTCAAGAAGAGGGCTTTGTCGGGCTGGCTGGTTCATGTTGAATGGAAGGAAGGAACATCTCAAACGGACGGGACGTGTAGGAAGGCGAGACAGACACATGAGCTGTCTCATGTGTCTGTCGCGCCTTCCTACACGTCCCGTCCGTTTGAGTTGTTTCTTCCTTCCATCTTTAGAGAAAAGTCGATCGAGAAGAAAATAATTTATGATCGTCAGGTAGACAGGATATTCAGCCTGGGTGACAATGTATGCGAGGATAGTACCGCTTGTAGTACCACTAGGTTACCACTCGTATTGTGGAGACGCCATAACGTTGAGTGGTTTGAAACTGAAAGCACACAAAAAATGTTTCCGACGCGTCGGCACCGGCCCTCCGGCGTCCTTCCTGCTGCGCGCCGTTCATTTATCGGACACTTGAGACGCCGTTTGCAAAGCCGTCCAATCAGTGCTAGGATTTCACTGACGCCGTGTCATGATTCGCCGTAGGCCGTCTCTCTCTCTTTCTTTGCCCTCTCCGACGTTGCGTTGTGTGTGTCATGGTTGCCAATAAACCTACAATGACGTCATGTGAATAAGCTCTATATGCTCAGTGACAATTTGACGTTAATTATAAAGTGAAATCGAACCATACGCCCACATCATAGCTCACTTTGACTTTTGGCCTTTACTTTTTTTTACCTGGTGTGACAATAACGAGACCAGAAATACTTCGCAGTTTGAACTCTGGCTCACTTGAAGGCTATATTCTGTTCACGGAGACCTCGGCTTTATACACAGCATAATGAGCTGTTGCTTCAATGAGGCCACAGTGTTTTACTGCCAAAATTTTCGTAGGGTGGTGACAAGGCATGAGGCAACTATATAGGAGGCCGGGACAGTACTGCAATCAACTCTTTTGTAGCCAAAGCTACAAAAGATTTTTAGAAGCGATCATGGTGAAAAACATGGCTGTAGTATAACTCTGGTTAAGCTAAAGGCTTTAGAAAGCAGTACGATAAGTGGCTCTTGCTTGGTTTAGCTTAGTTATGCTTTGTTTATCAATGAAGACAGAGGCTAAGTCTATCGGCTGTCTCCGCCTCCGAACTCGAAGCGGCTCGCCTAGCTCCTTCGGCGACTCTTCGTTTCTGTAACCATCCTTCTCGTTCTTCTTCTGTTTCATTGGCCATACGTTGTCGTCGTCCTACGTTCCACCATCGTGGTTTGCCTAAGCGCCGAGGACCACTAGAACTAGAGCAACTAGCTTCAGTCAGCATACCATCTTCATCGGTGGCATCCATGGTGTGACAGATCAGCCTACACTTAACGCACTGCAATATATCCTCACCCCCCTCCCCCCCCGCGAAACCGCCTCTGAGTGAGCGCAAGGGCGACAGAGAAAAGAGCGAGCGAACGTCATCGCGTTGCTACGGCAACTGTTAGGCGTGGCGGTGGCTCAAGATCAAGCGGCGCGTGGCGTGACGGGCAACTGGCTACCGTTAAGAACGGTTCTACCTAGCGTAGTATTGTTTTCGTAGTATAAATGGGCACACTGAGACACAGAGAGAGACAAAAAACTGTTCAGGCGCTTCGCTGAACCAGCGCCTGTGGTATTTCTTCTTGTTCTCTGCGTTGGAGGATCTCAAGAACGGCCACTTCTGCGGTACAATTGGTGGGATTTTGCTTCAGCTTAGCGGGTCATGCAGCCAGTGAGCAAGATGACCCGCTTGTTACCCTTTGAAGAATTCGGGTAGCGGCCGGGCCGATCCATTCAAGTTTGTTTGAAGTACTCATTTGGGAACGGTATACGGTTAAATAGCCCAGCTGTTTTGAAGGGTGCGGAGCGCCTGCTTCGCTGGTACTTATGGCAAGTTTTGATGCAATGGGCAACATCGGTAGCTAATAGAGACTAATAATAATGCTTGTGAACTCTATGCGACGTGTACGCAAGTCTCAGATACCCTGCTTTCGGCTCATTGTGGAAGGTCTGTAGTTTCCGCTCTGAAGTGCTTGGGCACAAAGAACACCTAAAGAGGCCCTGCTTGATTCAGAGTTCCTCATCACGAAGACGCCATTATGCAACAAGAAGGACCACAGCTGACTTCTGGAAACAGCACGAGGAAAAGCGGTCTTGCCTTCCAGGAAATCGGCCAGATTTCGCAACTCAGGGACCGAGCGCTACTGCTGTGCGAAACCGCTGGCGCTAAGAAGTCGTCGTCTTCGTTCGGAGGCGTTTAGACGCGGTTCATGACAAGCCGTCTTAGTCGGAATGTTTGCACTAGATTTTTAGACGCAGTGATGTCGAATTGTAGATGATGCAGGCTCCATCGATCAAGGCGTCCGGAAGGATGTGTTAAGTTGCCGAGCCAGCACAGAGCGCGGGGTCGATCACAGCCCTCAATGGTCACGCGTACAAGTAGGGGAAAATTTTGATGTGGCACAGATGCTGACAAGACACTCTTACTCTGGCATCGAATAGTTGGCTTCAGCTATCGAAATCAAACAGCTAGCAGACGCGCGTTTTCTTGTACATCCATTTTCTAAACAAGAACGCTGCCTAGGGCTACACTACTTACGTTGATATTACGTTCTGTCTACATTTTCTTTAAATGATTTGAACCCAGCAGTGCATTTAAAGCGGGGCTTAAGTTCCTTGAGGGCCTCCGCTGGCGGAGCTTCCTTTTAAATGGCACCCGAGCCTTTGTAAAATGCGTCAAGTTCGACGATGCGCATAAAGTCCTGTAAAGGTAGCAAACAGCTGATGGGCGCGCGAATAAACCTGCCGCCGTGCAAATAAACAGCGGCGGGTGGCATCCTAATGGTCAGTGGTTGATTCCGCCTTCCGCGACGCGTTGACGACTCACCGAGCTTTTTTCAGTTGTTATCATCTGGATATAATGCTCTATAAATTTAGATTTGGTCCAGTAAATCGGCTTGGAGCAGTCGTTCATGGCGCTAGACATTTAAAACGTTAGCACTGCTTCTTGGATTTTAATGTCGGAAATACATTTCGGTGATAGGCTGTGAAATTAAACTAGGCTTATATTTATGTTCAAGTTTATTGTTTTCATCATTGCAGCGCCACAATGCAGAAGAAATGAACCTCTAAAGCAGCTATCACTCAGATTCAAACTTTTTATTAGCGTTATTTTAATTTGCCACTATAGAACAACTCGCATTTCAATTTTTCAAAAACATAGGCGTTATAAATTGGTGTGCTGCAAGCAAAGAGCAGCATGGCTTTGCAGGAAGACGGAATAGAGTTCACGCTGTTTTCTTTTATCCATAATGTACACGCGCGATTAGCTGCAAATAAAGAGAAAGACAGATGTGAAAACAAAGCGCGATTATAAAAGGCAACGCGAAATTGAATCCTCTGTTTACAAAAATCAGTGTTTTCTTAATTAATTTTTGAACTGTTTGCATGCAATTTATTGTCCACCGATAGTATAAAAGACAAAGGTTCGCTAATTTCCAGTATCTGGTGTTGAAAATGTTTAGTGTAAAATGACTGCGTTACTTAGAAAATGTGAATACATCTCAGTTGTGCCCTAAATTAATAAATTCATTAACATTGTGCCTGGCAAGCGCATATTTGAGGCTAGGATGCAGCTTTAACTTGCCTGGATTAGCCTGGGTTTTTCACATTTTTGTCCTCTTATGCAAGAAAAAATATAGGATCTTAGGCACAGCATTCATTACAAAGGAAAGCGCCAAAGACAATCTTGCAGCTTTTAAAGGACACTGTGTTGAGTTCTTAAATTAACAACTTTAATTTGTGTCTTCGGTTCCTTAAACTCAGTAGAGTATACACACGTAAAACATAATTTCACTTCCTAATTTTCTTTTGTTTTATACGCTTTGCTCCCTTGCATACCTGTACGGTAGCCCATATACTGGACAACTCCAAGTTAACCTGCCTGCCTTTCTGTTCTGTTCCTTTATATTATAGAGTTTGATTCAACAGGGTTGCCTATATTCATTAAAAATTTGACGACACTCGCTGACATCACCCAGGAACATAAACTTGTGTTAAACTGTATGAGCAGGAAGCGTTGAACATATTTTGTTTCGAAATCTCTTGCTTATGTTGCCTCGCAGCGTCCATGCCAGTTTTTAGCACCTCCAGATTTAAAACATTGGCGCCAAGCTGGAGTTTTAAGTAATAAGCAGCAAGAGTCCACCATGACTTTTGTACTAATGAGCAATGGGCATGGGACCAAATGCGATGTGGCTGTGTGCAAAGAAACACTAAGATCGAGGCGATACCACAATGGTCTCGCAAAGAACACACAACTTGTGATAAGCTGGACGAAGTCCTAGAGCAGATGTAATAAATCCGGCTTGTAGGTTTTTATGAGGAGAGATGAAAATTATGGAATTAGTTAATGTTTTGTTCTATGTGGCCTTATATTAAACTTTGTATAATTTGTTTCCTCGCGTTTAGGGCTTTGTAGTTATTAATTTGTAGTAACCATTGTGTTTCCTTTTATTTGATGTATTTGCTCTTACATTCTCTTACCTAAAATGTATGTCCCACTCACACAATACTTCTATGTACAAGAAGCCTATGAGTTATTTGAAAAAAAAAAAATCAAATATAATGACATTAATATTACTGGTTTGCGCTTGAATCATTTACCAGTTATGCATGCGCAGTGTAAGTGCTTCGTATCCGCTTCCATTCAGAAGTTTCTATTTTTCATGAAAGGTCTTTCTACCAGATTAGGTTTTAACTAGCCGAATGCTTCATGATTTTAAAGAATTAACAGAAGTGTGGTAGATTAGCGATAAACTGAAAATGGAATAAAAATACCGCAAATTTGTAACGCACAATCATAGAAAAATTGCTTCACTAATATGATATCTGCTATTTTGCTATAGGTTGTATTCACGGTCGGCTGCCGCGCGGGGGACGAAGGGAAAAATTAAGCATTTCCGCTTCCGGTTCGCGCCATAGCCTTAGCCATCGTCGTCGTCTACTGAGGTTTCGTTTGGGTAGTTCGGAAGATCCAAGGTTCTGTGAACTCTGTAATTTGCTACAATAATGGTCAGTTGGGCTGTCTACAAAGACAGAAATAGGTCCTGCAGGTGTGAAAACTCCGCGAACAGCACAGCTGTCAACGTTTAGCGGTAGACACCTGCTGTGGCGGGTGTTGCACTATTGCTTTTGCTGCGTCGTTTTGATAAAGCATTGCGGTGCTGACTGTCCTGCTCGATGTGATATAAACGCGGTTGTGTATGTGCAAGTGATCGCACTTACTCAATGACAACTTCATAAACATGCTATTTTCAACCCTTGGAGGAGAACCTTTCGGACTGCTGCCCTACTGCTCTCGCCCGGTACGTAGATGCAGCGTAACTGCAAGCGCGCTAAAACACTAGAGGAAAGCGAGGAATACTTTCAAACCGTTGTACGCTATTAGAAATACCTCTGCGCGCACTACAAGCGTCGGGGTAAGATGATCGGGATACAGAACAGTGCAATGCCCGTCTCTTTTCACATTCTATTTTTATTATTAATGTTCGATTGTGAGGATACGTTTAAAGTTGTATTGCAGAGCATCAGAGCTGTTTAACAATCATCACTCGGCGCTGTCCATTTTATCCTGCGATCCTCTTTAAGAGCTTTCATACTTACTGGATCCTTTTTTGAGGTCTCCCAGAATCGCGCAATCATTATCTGCGTACATAACCTTGTACACGTTGGTTCCTTCGTATTGAAGCCTTAATTTGTCTGCTGGAATAAAACAGTAAACTTAGTATTCTTCCAGTGTCTTTCTTCGCAGAACATATATTTTTGAATGTGCATAGAGATTTTTAAAATTTCCATCCTTATTAAATGCGTCCTTTGTGGCGCTAAATTTAGCCAATTGCTTTGCAGTACTAATGATATGAAGCCTAAAGCGATTGTTCATGTGTAGGCGATAATTACATTTGTAATTCTCGCCTCGCCCCTCGGATCCAATCCCATTCAAATGAGGGATTTTGCTAGCGGGTTGCAATTTGGGCACTGCTAAAATTGGCCCTTAGTGGGAAGCTGAGTCGATGGTTAACGGGGAAACTATTTGTTTGCGTGTGAAAATTATGCCTCTGCTCATTATATCGAACAAAAAGACTTAACAGGACTGCACGAATACCTCGCTATATTTGGCCGTTTTATGGGAAATCGTCCGGAGATAGCCCTGTAATACTGGCATCCGAGACGTACTATAACGATAAATCATAATGCCACCTAGCGTTGCCAGGTGGCGCATGACTGAGGTGAAAAAGGAGGACGAAGTTGAAGAGGACGACGAAGTGTCGCTTACACGTTTGCGTCTGTGCTGCTGTGTTCTTGTGTCTGGGCTACCCCCTGCTATCATTGGTATCCTTAGTCACCGTG
Organism: Amblyomma maculatum; assembly: GCF_055883805.1. Classification (NCBI taxonomy): domain Eukaryota; kingdom Metazoa; phylum Arthropoda; class Arachnida; order Ixodida; family Ixodidae; genus Amblyomma; species Amblyomma maculatum. The sequence continues at coordinate 41,838,532 of NC_139352.1, forward strand.
TACGTGACATTCTGGTGGAGGTGCGGGGTAAAACGATCGCCTATGCAAGAATGTCCATCTACAAGACGTCGCGCCAGCCCTGTACCATTGGACACCCCCGTGCATCGCTCCAGTCGACGGCTCCAGGGACTGTCTCCGGAGTTTCAGCCAGCACCCGCCGCCATGACATCTAGTGCTCCTGCGCAGCAGGTGACGGGCCTCGCACCGGCCTGTAACTACACCTTGCAGGCCCCTCGGGTACCGAAGACTTTCCATGGGGACCTCTTTGAGGATGTGGAGGATTGGTTCCTTCAGTTTGAACGTGTCGCGGCATTCAACCAGTGGGACGATGCTGCCAAACTAAGGAACGTCTACTTCAGCCTTGAGGACGGCGCCCGTATCTGGTACGAGAACCGAGAGCAAGCTTTAACTTCGTGGCGGGAATTCCGTCGTCAACTGCTCGAGGCTTACACTAGCGCAGATCGTCGCGAGCATGCAGAACGTGCCATTCACTCTCGCATCCAAAGGCCGAATGAGAGTGTCCAAGCATACGTCGAGGACATGACGCGCCTCTTCAGGCGAGCCGATCCCGCCATGTCCGAGGACAAAAAGGTCAGGCACTTGATGCAGGGTTTGAAAGAGCAGTTGTTCGCAGGCCTTGTGCGAAACCCACCCTCGACTGTAAACGGATTCCTTGCGGAGGCCACCACAATGGAAAAGGTGCTACACCAACGTGCCGTGGCTTATGACCGACCTTTTCATACACGCACAACCGCGGAATCATTTGCATCTTCAGAGCGGCATCCCGATGCATTGCGCGAACTGATTCGCAGCGTCGTGCGCGAAGAACTAAGCAAGTTCTGGAGCCCTCTGCAGCAATCGCCATCTTCCGTTTCTGCTATAGTGCGGGAGGAGGTGCGGCAGGCACTCAAGAGCCCTCTTTCGCCTGTAGTTTCGAGCCCGCCATTGCTGTCGGGGACCGACAATCGTCCCACATATGCGGAAGTTCTGCAGAGTCAGGCTCCCCCTTCACCACCGCCCATTCTCGCGTCACCTACAGTTCCGCTGCCCTCGGTGCAGCCAGTGCAGAACTTCGACAATCGCCCGCTGCCCCGACGCAAAGCCGACATTTGGCGCACGCCTGACCGCCGTCCGCTTTGCTTCCACTGCGGTGAACCAGGACATCTCTACCGGGATTGTCCGTATCGACGCCTCGGTCTCCACGGCTTCCGCATCGACTCGCCTCCTCCCCGGTTTGGTCAACGGCCCCGAGTTATTGAGGAGTACCTGGCGGAGCAGCGTTCATCTCGTTCGCAGCGTCAGCCCCGCTCCCCTTCGCCAAGGCGCTCCTCCTCGTTCACTCACGGTTCCTCGCGAGAGGACCAAGGCCGCTCGTCTAGCCCTGGTCGGGAAAACTGAAAACAGCGACCTTCGGGGGCGAGGCCGCTGGTAGTCGCTGCGTTGAAGACCTCCCGTCGCCGCCACTTCGATCCGACCGCGAGCTGCTGGTACCGTCACCTAGGGAAGCAAAAAGCGTTTCTCTGGACCTTCCGGTTATTTCAGACGGTCGCACTACGGTCAATGCTTTAGTGGACACCGGTGCCGATTATTCAATTTTGAGTGGTCGCATGGCGACTGTTTTGAAGAAGGTGCTTACTGCTTGGCCAGGTGTGTGCCTTCGAACCGCCGGCGGTCATATAGTTACTCCAAAGGGGATGTGCACGGCTCGCATTCAGATTAACGGACGTACGTTCGTCGTTAGTTGCGTTGTTTTAAGTGACTGCTCCCGTGACCTTATCCTCGGCATTGACTTTCTGCGGGAGTACGGAGCAGTTATCGACCTGCGAAATAGACTCGTCACGTTTTCGATGGGACAGTCTACCGAACAAGATAGTAGCAGTCCTTGCAATAACGCACTTCGTGTTTCCGCTGAGAGCGTCTCGCTGCCGCCGCGAAGCAGTGCTCTTGTGGAAGTTACCTGTGACGATTTCCGTACCGGTGATGCTGTAGCGGAGGCGAACCATACACTCCTGCTTGCTCATGGCATTTGCGCTCCTCGAAGTTTATTGTCGTTTCACAATGGCCGGGCTGCACTCCTTGTCACAAATTTTTCTAATGAGTACCGACACTTGTTCCCGGGGACTGCTATCGCTTTTGCTGACCATGTTGCGCACGATCCGGTCTGTTTTGCATCCACGGCAGTAGAAACTAACGAGCCATCTCTTGACAACATCGACATTAACTGTCACTTGTCAAAGGAGAAACGGCGGGCTTTAGAGCAACTGCTGCTAGACTTCAAGCACTGCTTTGCTGCTTCCTCGAAGGTTCGTCAAACGCCCATTACACAGCATCGCATCATTACTTATGACGACGCTCGCCCAATACGACAGCAGCCTTATCGTGTGTCTGCCAAAGAACGAGAAGTGATCCAGACGCAAGTTCAGGAGATGCTGGATGATGGTGTTGTGCAGCCTTCACAAAGTCCGTGGTCTTCACCAGTTGTCCTTGTCAAAAAGAAAGACGGCACTCTTCGATTTTGCGTCGACTATCGAAAATTGAATAATGTGACAAAGAAAGATGTATACCCGTTGCCGCGCATCGATGACTCACTGGACAGATTGCGACGTGCGAAGTATTTTTCATCTATTGATTTAAAAAGCGGCTATTGGCAAATCGAAGTAGACGAAAGAGACCGAGAAAAAACCGCATTTGTCACTCCAGATGGCCTATATGAATTCAAAGTACTTCCATTTGGATTGTGCTCTGCCCCAGCTACATTCCAAAGGATGATGGACACCGTCCTCACTGGCCTCAAGTGGCAGATCTGTCTTGTGTACTTGGACGATGTAGTTGTTTTTTCCGAAACATTTGATCAACACCTCGAACGCCTTCGAGCTGTCCTGGAAGCCCTCCGTTCTGCTGATCTCACGCTGAAGCCCCAGAAATGCCACTTCGGGTATACAGAACTCAAGTTCCTCGGCCATGTTGTAAGCGCTGATGGGGTGCGCCCGGATCCCGATAAGACTGCTGCCGTCGCACGATTTCCCGTTCCAGCTAATAAGAAGGCTGTTCAGCGCTTCCTCGGCCTGTGCGCATATTATCGGCGTTTCATTGCGGACTTTTCTCAGATCGCAGAACCTCTGACGCGCCTTACAAGGAAGGACACCTCCTTTGTGTGGAACTCTGAGCAGCAGACGGCCTTCTCTTTGCTTCGTGAGCGCCTTCAAACATCCCCTGTTCTGGCGCACTTCGATGAAGCGGCTGACACTGAGATACACACTGACACCAGTAGTATCGGTCTTGGCGCGGTCCTTGTTCAGCATCAAGACGGGTTTGAGCGAGTAATAGCCTATGCCAGCCGCACTCTCTCTCGTGCCGAAATGAACTATTCCACCTCAGAAAAGGAATGCCTGGCGGTCGTATGGGCTACTATGAAGTTTCGTCCCTATCTTTACGGCCGGCCATTTAAAGTCGTCACCGACCATCATTGTTTGTGCTGGCTGGCAAATCTGCGAGACCCATCTGGACGACTTGCACGCTGGAGTTTACGTCTTCAGGAGTTTGACATAACCATTGTTTACAAGTCCGGCCGCAAACACGAAGACGCCGACACGCTGTCACGAGCACCCGTTGACACTGGCGATACTACAGCCGATGTTGATAGCGGTTTTCTAGGAGCCCTCAGCGCATCTGAGCTCAGGGATCGACAAAGAGCTGATCCAGACATCCTTCCACTCATCGATTATCTGGAAGGGCGTGATACGATTCTGCCTCGACACCTATCTCGGCACCTTGGTTCCTTCTGCATACGGCAAGGCGTATTGTATAAAAGAAACTCCCAGAGCCAAGACAGAACTTACCTTCTGGTAGTGCCATGCGAGCTCCGTGAGGATATTCTCCTTGCTTGCCATGATGAACCAACGTCTGGTCATTTGGGTTACTCACGGACGCTTGCTCGCGTCCGCAACATGTATTACTGGCCAGGACTTTCCGCAGCAGTGAAACGCTATGTACGAAGCTGTCGCGAATGCCAGCGCCGTAAAACACCGCCCCAGAAGCCTGCCGGATTTCTCAAGCCCGTTAAAGTACCCCGCATTCCGTTCGACCAAATTGGAATGGATCTCCTTGGCCCTTTCCCTTTGTCGCAGGCCGGAAACAAATGGATAGTAGTCGCTACTGACTACCTGACTCGATACGCTGAGACAAAGGCAATCCCTCATGCCACAGCTTCCGAAGTAGCAGAGTTTTTCATGCACAACATAGTCTTGCGGCATGGCGCGCCTTCCTACGTCATTACCGACAGAGGGACAGCTTTCACATCACAGCTGATCGACCGCATATTTGAGCTGAGTTGCACGACCCATCGCAAAACCACAGCGTACCATCCACAAAGCAATGGCCTTACAGAAAGATTGAACAAGACGATTGCGGACATGTTGGCAATGTACGTCGATGTGCAGCACAAGACCTGGGACGAGGTGCTGCCGTACGTTACATTTGCGTATAATACAGCCTTACAAGAGACAACGCGCTGCACACCATTTCGACTTGTTTACGGACGCGAAGTTCAGAGCATGCTCGATTCCATGCTCCCGTGCCCAGATGATGACCAGCTATCCTCAAATGCCCAGCAATATGCCATCCGCGCTGAGGAAGCCCGCCAGCTCGCCCGTGTGCACATTGGGCAGCAGCAGACCACTGACGCGCACCGTTACAACCTCCGGCACCGCCAGGTTGACTACAAGCCTGGAGATCAAGTCTGGGTATGGACACCAGTTCGCCGTCCAGGCTTGTCAGAGAAACTCCTTTCCCGCTACTTCGGGCCGTACAAAGTGTTGCGCCGTGTGAGTGACCTTAGTTATGAAGTTATCCCAGACGGTGCCACACAACCAAAACGTCGAAAGCACAGCTCGGACATTGTGCACATTGTGCGACTGAAGCCGTACTACCACCGATAGCGTATGGCCACCCGCTGTGACCACTCTCTTGCTTTTCACACCATTTTTACCGGCCCTTCTCATTTTTTTCCGGAGGGAGGGGGTAATGCCACCTAGCGTTGCCAGGTGGCGCATGACTGAGGTGAAAAAGGAGGACGAAGTTGAAGAGGACGACGAAGTGTCGCTTACACGTTTGCGTCTGTGCTGCTGTGTTCTTGTGTCTGGGCTACCCCCTGCTATCATTGGTATCCTTAGTCACCGTGTACGTGACAATATTTAACGAAATCTGAGGGCTATTAGCAATGATTGTCTACCCCAGGCATGTTGCGCAACATGCGGTTGAGGCAGTTTTAATCGTGGGGACGCATTTGAATTATGAGGGGTGCCTTAAATGGAATGCTGCGATTACTTCCAGCAATTCGGTTTAAAGAGAACTGACATGGCACAAGACACGCATGATTTCTAAACTTTCCCACATTAACACATGCCTATCATTTTCTGTCCATGTTGTGGAATCCAAATACTAAGGTTATGAATTCGTCCCAATAGCTAAGTATTGGAGAGAACCATGCCTCGTTATGTGCACAGTTATGGTGTGTTGCAGCATTCAAAGTTAACTGAAAATGCTATATTAGGAATAATTCAAAGAACCACTATTGCTTGGACACAGGACTCGCTCTTGGTTTTAACATGCGTATGTTCCTGGCCTTTGCTGTCCAGATGTTCCTGTCTCCTTTCACCATGATAGAACACGGCAGTCTCTTCTTGGCCATCTGATATTGTTCTCTCAGCTGTGGAATAAAAGAAATTCGAACTTTCGCTGCATTTTTATACAGGGCTCTGCCCCATCATTTATCCAGTGGGGAATTAGTATGACTGTGTGTCTTCTGAAACGCTCGTGCTTGCTGTGCCCACTGCAGGCCAGCAAGTTCTGAGGTTGATGAGAAAGGAGGAAGCATTGTAAGACTGTTTGAATGAAGAACGAATATTGAATCTTGTCTTCTCTGCTCTGATAGGTGAAATATTTTAATAAGATTAGGACCAAAATGAGACGACTGTATATTTCCGGAAATCTATTGCGGTTATTTAAAGCCATCATCCCATTTACCTCACTATAATTTCTTAGCTGATTCTTTAGGTCTTTTCCAGATATTTTGACATGGCATCAATTTGTAGCGCAGCTGTTCATTGAAAGTCTGTCGAGCCACGCATGAAACCAAAAAGCCGCATATATGCCACTAGCCCGAGTGGTATATTATTAATAGACTAATTGAATAACATAGTTTCGGATGTTCTATGCTGGTAAACATAAAAACTTTTGGTTTTAGACGAATGTTCTCCCTGACAGCGCTTGACTACCAGCAGATAGATGAAAATAGACTAACGTTGAGGTTTGGGATTGTTGGTAGTATATGACCTGAAAATCCTTAGCGCACACCCGGACGTGTATTGAAAAGAAGCGCTCGTGTATCCATTTTTCTACCATCATTGTCGAGGTGTGTGTTGTTTTTACAAAAAAAAAAAGGACGATATGTGAAACAGATGAGAAAATGTCACCTGCAAGATATTGCAAGTGGGACCGCCCCCAAAATTCATGAATTCTTTAGTCTAATAAAAAAATACCTATAAGAGAAAGAAATACTCACTGTCATAATGCTTTGCACTAAACACCTTGGCATATTTGAAGGCCATATTGACAAAACCGCTATCAGAATGAGTGTTGTCAAATTTGTTCAGTATACCAAAGCCACTAGAGCTACCAAATTTGGTTGCAAACTGATCAGGTCACCACTATGTAGAAAATATGATCTCTAACATATGCGTTCTTTTTTTCGCAATGTCTATTTAAAATCCAGAATATACTGCTCATGTCGCCCCTATTTTGTTTAGAATGAAAGATAATTCTACTTTAAACCTTACATGTAACTATAGACTAATGTGTAATGCGGATATTTACAGAACTCATTGGTATAACAACGAAAACTTACAGTTAGCTTCCAGATCTGTAACTTGTAATTTTATTTGCTCGTCCCTTTTCCTGATATGAATCTCCACTGTGAAGTTGCTAAAATAGGAGGTAAGAGAAAATGCAATATTGGCCTAGCCGTCAATTTTTTGAAATAAGGACAAGCAAGATAGTTTCAAGGCATTATTTGGTGCGCAAAAAATATATAGGAATCTCTTCGAAGAGGATCAAAATAAATAAACTGGGAATTCCTAACAAATTCGAGCAAATTGGACACATCGCAAATTTGTTTGGAGTGATTATCAGAATTTCCATATCATATGGATCGCACATGGCTTCCATTGGTTCCTACTCTGCTTGGTTCTGCACAATCAGGATATTTTAAGAAATACTTCAGAGAAGATTTTGAGAGCTGAAGAGGTGGTTTTTGCCATGCCTGTGCTGGCAAGTCTGTTTACTGGTGTAAATATTAACCCGGAATAACAAATTCGGTTTTGTTGTGTGAAAACACTTCAGACCCTAATCTGCATCTCATTCAGTGTTAGTTTCGTCGCCTGTTCGAAATTCTATTGTCGTGTCAGGTTCACTTAGGTTTCCAATCACCATTTCAATAATATTGGCATTACGACCAATTGTTCTTCATGTTTTAAGCTTTAGGAGCGAGCTGCGAGATAAAAATATTTTATTTTCGTCATGTACAACTTACGGTTTATCCTCAGAACATTCAATACATAATATTTCTCACCTTCGCCTATCACGCCATACCATCTTAATTCACAATTAAAGTTTACGCAGGATCATTTTAGTTAGTTAAATAATCTACTCTGGTTTACACAAAATCTTTGCCACTGTGTACATTTTTAACCTGCTAGCCAATTTATATGTGAACCTAAAACTCTAAGCAGTTCATTAGTAGGCATTCCAAAAACAAGTACCACAATGTATTTGGCTAAAATCTATGCTTTCCAGATGCAAAAAAATCGGAAATATAGCGTGACTAGCACATTACTTGGCAATGGAAACTTTGAGTGCCGCTATTAAGTGCTTTTTAGATTTCCTACATGGTGAGGCTAAGAATTTTAGAGATGAATTCTGCGTATGCACTTAAAGTGTACTCTGTATCTGCCCACGTATTCATTCTTAAAATGGCACGTAATCTTTTGCTATTTCTGAATTATAAGTAAGGGGGTGGCTGTATGACACCTCCTGGCACCGCTGTCTAGTTTCGACTACATCGCCTCACTTTTGTGCTAACACATTTCATGGCGGGTGACATGCGCTCCAGTTAAATCGTGACTGTTACTGTGACGCTACCCCATTAATTTTTCTGATGCGCACCGGGGTGGCGCAGTGGTTACGGCGCTCGACTACTGTTCCCAAGGACGCGGGTTTGAATGCTGGCCTCGGCGGCAGCTTGTCGGTTGAGGCGAGAAACAAGGCGCCCGTGTGCTACACGATGTCAGTGCACGTTAAAGAACCCCAGGTGGTCGAAATTTCCGGAGTCCTCCACTACGGCGTCTCTCATAGCTTAAGTCGCTTGGGGACGTTAAACCGCGTTAAACCATTTAACATTAAATGTTAAACCAAACCAAATGTTTCTTGTCTGCTGCTCCCCTTTCAAATTTGTATTTACGTCAGTGCACTTTGTAACTTTCTAAGCCAATAGTCAATGTTACAAAAATTTTAAACGATACAGATGCAGCTAGTGATACAGATGCAGCTAGTGACGAGCACCGCCAGAGCCGTAATCTCCTTCCACTCTCTCCACCTTACTGTTCCACCTTTGCCATTTCCATGGCTGTTTTTAGTGCGAAGCACTTCTAGCTGCAAGCATGGATTTCACCGATGTCTGTCTGAAGCCGCTCACTCTCTCTCTCTTCGTGAACTTGAAGTGAAGAAAGAGAAATTGGCGATGCGCGCGACGCGCGACTCGGCATTGAGGAGGCGGAACTGCTGCGCAGCTGCAGGAAGCTGCTCTCTCTCTCTCTCTCTCTCTCTCTCTCTATCCGTCTTGCCATGAACTTGAAGGGAAAGAGAATTTGGAGACGCCCGCATTACGCCACGTAATAGTGAGAGGGCGGAGCGGCCGCAAAAGAGCTAATCAATGAGAGAGTAGGGCGCGTCACAGTTGCGGACGTGGCGGCTTTAACCGGGAAATGTTCTACCAGTGTGCGTTACTCTGTACTGAGCAGTCGAGTGTGGCTCGCGCGTCCTCAACTTCGGAATCTCTCTCCTCGCATCAGTGACTCCTCAGCCTTCACGGCCAGCAGACATGCACGCGCGTGCTCCCTGAATCTCGGCTCCGAGCCACTCGACGCGTCGTGAAGCAGCTTGTGCTTATCTCCTTGCCTTAACTGGCGCTCGCCTTCAAGTGCATTTCCCTGATCTTGGATTACCTTTCTTCTTCCTGGTGATCACCTTTCAGTGCTTCGAATGCGTTGATGCAGGAACTCTGGAGCATCTGTTTTGCTCATTCCCTACATTTTCCTCAAATCTCTCTTTCTCCCCCCTGTGATCCCACTCCGGACATTTCAGGCACATAGCAGTGCATTCCAATGAGGGATGCAATACATCGTGCCTATTTTCGCTCCTTTGTAATACAAACCACTGAATAATGTGTAAGGAAAGCTGAGGACGGGGCGGCGCCGCGCATTTGCTTTGCGTCGCAAAGGATAAAGCCGGACTTCTGGCACTGCGACGTAGGTTTGCTGTGCTCGACGTGCTGAAGTACAACGTTTACGAAGACAGTGGGAACGCGGCTCTGCTGATTCTGATATGCAGCTAAACGGCACAGGGGGAGGAGGAAGATGAGGAGGAAAGGCAGGAAGGTTATCTAGTAAAAGCAACCGGTTAAGAACCTAGAAAGTACAATGAATGAGGAAACGTGCCGAGCGTGCCCATGCAAGACGAAGGTTAACAAAGTGTAAACCTTATGAAAATTATAGCAGGGATAAGCAGTCCTATGCACCTACTTCGAATGTGATTAACTATGGAAATCTGCTGTAATTGTTTACAGCTTCGAGGCATATACCCCTCATCTGCTTTCATTTTCACACTTCTTGTGGTTCATTCATCTGTTCTCACCATACTCTTCTGCTTTTACGGCACCATCAACACCATCCACCTTCTAATAGCACCTCCGTCGTGTTGCGCATTCTTCGCACACAGTAACAATTTTTTCCTTTCATGGTAGTGGCACTGATTATTGTACATGCATTATCCTAATTTATGTTCGGTTGCCTTCGCTCTTTTTGCAGAGCAAAGCTAATGAGTGCCGGCTGTCTCTCAGACGTTATTTCAATTCTCTTCTTCTAAGGGAGAAATTTCTCCCTCTCCACCTTTCCATCTTTTAGGGGGGCAGGTGTTTCGCTCTGCTACTGCGGCCAACACAACACCAATATTGGGCGTATGCTTCGTGCTGCCTGGGTGGCCCAAGGTAGTGAGGAGTTTTTACACCAGTAGTAAACATTTTTTTTATGATTACAAAACAGATGTCATGCGTTCCAAATCTTTTCACGTATTAGCTGGTAGCTAGATCTCCGATGTAAACTTCTTATGACGCTGGCTGAAGAAAATGTGCATGAAGCGGAGTCTGCTGTTAAAAAAGTTTGCATACCTTTAGTGGGATGTTGTTGTTGAGTTTCTGGACCGACGTACTAGTTCGCAACAGAAGTGTTCAGAAAAGGTATGAACTCTTATTACCAGCAAGCCCCAGAATATATGCAATATGCAAAATGCTGCAGTTTCGAATTATGCTTTCGAAAGTATGTTTACATTTTTAAGAGGTGACCACTGTGCTTTATTATGTGTAAAAATAAATATAGCAACTCACTTCAACTCTTTCCTCGGCTCTCCATTCCTGGAAATCAGAGGGCATGTTACTAATTTATTATATATTTCTTTGCTTGCGATGCAAAAGCAGTTTCGTCATCAAGCATAAGGATAAGCGGCGATCTCCTGCAGATAAGTATTCTCTTTGCAATATCTTATTCTTCTCAAAGGAGAAATGTGTTCTTTAAATGGATATGTATTCCATGCTCTCTACTAGGATCTTAGTAAACATTGGACTAATTTTGCAACGAAAATGTGTTGTGAATTCAAGCTACTACAGAAGCATAAGGAGCAGAACATTTCAGCAGAACTTAGGCGTTTCGCTGCTTTTTGCAAACAAGCTGACTTAATATAATATTTTAGGAAACCCGTATATTTGAATACTTGTAAGCTCGCAAATGAAATTTTTCTTTTGAAAAAGAAAATAAATGCACTAAATTGGCAAATCTAAATCGACAGCTCCCTGCTTCGTGCGGAGGTAGTGTAACAGAAATGTAATCGACAGATAAAGACCTAAAAAGCGCATATCGGAAAAAATACTTTGTGACTGCCTTCAGTTTGAGCGTGGGCGTGTCTTCCTGGCCGCTACACTCCGCTTCTTGGACTCTTGCCCTTTTACACAAGCTAATATCCTGGGCCCTTGGACGACACCTTCATCAGGATGGAAAGCAGTGAAAGTGCTCCTTTAGTTTTAAAGGACTCAGGGTTGAGTTCTAGCCTTTAAGTGTAAACACTCTACCGCCTTTTATATAGATCTCTGGACACGTGAAGGACTCTTCTCCTTCGTGCGCTTTCCTTTTATTTTCTTCACCTATTCTTCTCCCCACGTGTTGGATAGCCTACTAGGCATCGTCTAGTTAACCTTCCGGCCTTTCTATTCTATTCTCTCCCTTTATGTACATTTCCCATTATTTACAATATACTTATCTACAGCAAAAAAGATAGTGTAAAACAGATGTTTTTTTCGATGGAAAACCTATTCCAAGGCACATTTTATGTTTTCTCATGCATATTATATATTAAGTTTTATGTTTATTAAATATACTTCTTTTCTATTTCTGATGCTGTGTGTTGCACGGTAGCATGCCAATATCTCATTTTTTCTTGCCATACAGCATTTTACGTTTTCTGCGCACATTTGTGGTACCCTTGTTTGGCCTGGTAATTTGACTAAACAATGCGTAAACAAAACAATTCGCGCTCATGAAGTCTCTTTAACATACTGATCTGTGCCCCTTGAGGCCCTCCGTTTCTAATACCAACAGGTTATACATTCGTATTCATCATAATTAATAATTTTTTTCTCACACTGCATGTATTTTGCAAGTAAATATTCCAAAAATTGTCGCGCTCTGCTATTTTTCAACTAAAGTTCTGAGAAAGTTGCATAGTGCTGTGGCTATGGCTTCAGTATCGCGTATATTCTTGCGAACACTCTCATCGCATAGCTTTTTAACAACCGATGATTTCAATTTAACATGAGAAATGAAGCCTTCTTAATATAATGAATTAGTATATGAATCACTTACTCTGGTGCGCTGAAGGAGTAGTATTCCACCGTGCGCTGAAACCTGTTTTCATTTGTTTTCTCCACAAACCTGGACTTTAAACACATACTCGCTGATCTGCTCCAAAGCTCACTTGCCTGAAGCAATACGATCGTCTCCGAGCTCCCGAGTAACTGCGTTTAAAGCAACGGAAAGACCTTAGCACTTTGAGCACAACAGGTAATTAGAGTACGGGAATCCTTATCAGGAACACTATAGCGACCAACGTTACCCCTGCCTGTGAAGCATGCTGTTACTCCTGACATGTTTTTTCGGTTGTTCGAAGGCCCTCGCTTCGTGGATGTCGTTCTAGACTTGTACGCATGCGTGTATTTAGCGTTGCCTATGTAGAGCAACTAATCCCACAAACATCAATACTGATTCGTGAATGGCACTACGTATTTAGCAAAGTTGCACAGTCTGCGTGTTTATATTTTAAGTTTATCGGTGTTGAGCTTTCGATAAATACTGTAATGTCTCCTTCCTATTGATTGGCTCTGCTAGATAATATTTTAGTGTGCATGATTCACATATCCGATTTATGATTATCGATACAAAGAAAGAATAATTTATAAATACGTCAGTGCTAAAGCGAAATCTTATGACGGTGAAAAGTTTTGCTCCAACTATAGCTTGTTTTATTTCTGCGCAAATAAAAGAACAAAACACAACTGTATAACATCTTCTATTGCTGAAGGCAAAATAAACCACTCTCTTTTTCTAATATATTTACCAAATTGGAACTAAGGCAGCGTAACGTGAGTACATGGCCTCAGAACAGTATCCTACAAATAGGAACCGACAAAGAACCCTGCATGGAAAAGCAAACGCTCACTTCTTTATTCGACTATTTGAATCGATATCATTTACTGCGTTATGCGTAGAGTGAGTGAGCGATTTTTCACCTAGGCGTGTCCTGACGAAGAAGAAAATGACGATAATAAATCAATCGTGTGCACGCCAGGTGCCAAAACAATATCCTTCTGTACCTAAGCCCAGCGCGGAAGCCCCTATTCCCCTCCAGTTTCCTTACAACCAGTCCATAATTCTCGTCAAGCGTAAAGACACCGAGGACAGTGAGGCAAGTGGCAACACCGGAAATCATTAAAAAAAAGAAACAAAGATGAAACAAATAAGAAACAGTAAAAGAAAAGATTAAAAATATATGCGAAAGAAACTGGCAGAACAAGTTAATTTAGAGACATCGGCAAGGCAACCATAACGCAGAATGAGCTCTCAGCGAATCCAGCCATAGAACTCTTCATGCTTGCGCATTTGAACCCATAGGGAGACTAACTGCACTCCTGTAATATTTTTTATGATTACGAGAAACATATACTGAGCTCCTTCAGGGTCAAAAAAAAAGAAAAAAAAGAACAATAATTGTACCTTATTAAGCTCTGAGAGTGGCGGAATATTGTCACTGCATGTAGGACCACATTATTTATGAGGGCAACAATAATGTGTTAGTAATTTGTGCCTGCAGGGAGTTTGTATTGCTACCAGGATGGAGGGGCCAATCAATAAGAGCGCAGTCATTCCTCGCGGCAGAAAACACCAAATTTAGAAAGCTCTGAAAGACCATATATGCGATGGATTTCGCAAATTCTTCCTGTCCACAACGATTCATCGATATGAAAGGGGGGGGGGGGGGGGGCAGCCTGCGTGAAATAATCCCCAATTTTTTCAATAGCTTGCTTGTGATGTTTTTTCACAATATTAGACCGAGTACTTGGCTGCTTTTCTAACAACAGAACTAATAATCTGTACAATAACAAAAACATTTGATTCATATAAAAGCCTTTAAGGAGGGTGGTATATTTGCCTCGTACTCTTGAATTTTGTGAACACACTAGGTGCTATCGGTAGAAAGAGATATAACAAAATATTTCAACCGACCTGACTTGGCTTGAATCACATCGCAAATGATTATATGCGCGCTGTTTTGCCTTGAATATAGGCAACATGGCATTCACTAGCAGCCGCGGCGATGGATTAGATTGACGGATTATAAGAACTTCCCACTGAACCGTTTAGCGGCAGTTTCCAAAATGCTGTGCTTTTTTTTCCTATATCATAAATGCTGTTTTACACCACTCAAATATTTCGATAGTTTAGTTATTAATTTTGTTTTCTTCACTTACGTCATTTTCGTTTTGCTTTTCAGCCACCAATCTTAAGGTCGATTTTTGGTAACTTGCACAGAAGATTCATTCACCCGACCACTGGTGTATCTGAACATTAGGCCTCAGCGAGAGTGACTGCGCCTGCATCGAGATCCGGGTGAACACCATAGCATTGGAGTAAGTTGTTCAGCTTAATATTGTCTACTAAGCCAGCGCCACCCAACGAGCAGCTGTTGCAGAATCACGCTATTGCAGCTGTCGAAGCTGACTGGGTGTAATAACGTGAAAATAAAGGCACCGCGAAAAAAAAGGGCTCAACTGAATATATGTTTCATAAATTTATGTTTTAGATGTTTTAATTCTGTGTTTCTTCATTTTACAAGGCCAATTTACCAGCACGAAGGGATTTTTCAAGCGTGACGGGTATATGAGGTCAAGCAGGGGATGTACGGCTTCTATGGAAACGCAGCAAATTGCACTCCTGCGATGATCAACGCACAGCGGCTCTTCGCCTTAATAAATGCCTGTATTAGGTAGGATTACAGTTCTTGCTGCTTTTAAGGAACGTTTTCGCGTGGCTGATACAGCAAGCACCGTAACGGGTGTCCATTTTTACCGTATGGCGACGCCGCGTGATCTCGTTTTCTCAGTTGTGTGGTGCCAGAATTTCCTGTCTTCTCAGAGATTGTCTTTTAGCATTTTAACCACTGATTTGTGCTAGCACGCGTGTCTGAATTCAACCTAAACTGTGCCTATGCTCAGTCGCAAGTCGTGGAACGGTGCCTTTAGAAAACCAATACATACTGCCACCAGTGCCCGGCCGCATGGGGCGCAAGGCCGTTGATGCCACGTATTCAGCATTATTATAGTTCTAAAATTTTAAGACTACTTACGTAATCACAATATTCCCGACGTCATGCGGCTGCACTGCTGGACAACAAGAAAAACTAAAACATGGTACGGCTTTAACGCAGTTTAACAGAGTAAGCGCGTGAAACCTTTTCCCCACAGGTGACAGTCGATGAAGACGACGACGTGTAAGAAACCACGCGAGGGTGTGTTGCATTCTGCACGCAGGAGGATCGCCTGCGGTGATAGCTTTTGTAGCAAGAGCTGTATTCGCCACAGTCTCACAATTTCGCCGTGCCTGTCCGAGTCTGTCCGAAGAACGAAGAAGAAGAAGAAGAAGAAGAAGAAGAAGAAGAAGAAGAAGAAGAAGAAGAAGAAGAAGAAGAAGAAGAAGAAGAAGAAGAAGAAGAAGAAGAAGAAGAAGAAGAAGAAGAAGAAGAAGAAGAAGAAGAAGAAGAAGAAGAAGAAGAGAAGAAGAAGAAGAAGAAGAAGAAGAAGAAGAAGAAGAAGAAGAAGAAGAAGAAGAAGAAGAAGAAGAAGAAGAAGAAGAAGAAGAAGAAGAAGAAGAAGAAGAAGAAGAAGAAGAAGAAGAAGAAGAAGAAGAGGCGGTAGCTGACAGCTGACATGGCCGAGTACCAACTGGACGTAAGGCTTCCTCACATTACGTTCGGAAGGAGCTGACCACTTGGACCTTCATACGGCTCGGCTTTATATGTTGGCTGGTAGCTAACAATATCGCGTCATCGCGAAGGTGCGAGTGAAAACAGAGAAACAGAGGTGCCGTAGTGAAGGGCTTCGGACTACCGCGCGATAGAGGCTTTCGCCTCATCGCACTTTAGTTTCAAAAGTGCCCCCTATGGCATGCATATTGCTGAAATTATAGAGTAAACTACTATGAGCCAAAGCAAACTTTCAACCCGAACCTAAGCGTAGCCAAGCCATGCAGATAGCTCTCGCTTAACTCCAGGTTTAACCACAAGCTAAACCACAGCTACTTTTTTTCATCAAGTACACGGCGGCCGGTGACGAATTCGGACTTGTCTAGGGTTACTTCAATATTCTGAAGTGATCTTCTTTGAATAAATTGCTTACAGCCTTACCAGCTAGCTGTACAGCTGTTTAGAATATCTGGTTCTTGCCTTTTAACTGTAAGACCCAAAAATGCAGCTGGAGCCAGCTTTGCAGGCTTATGTTTCCGAAACCAGCTTTTCTCCTCTAAACGCGTAACAGGGGTTGAGGAAAAAAAAAAAAACACGTATGAGTCACAATAACCTCATACAGAGTTCTCATACTAAACTTATACAAATCTCATTAATTCTCATATATTTCTTATATGATGAATGCGTTTAGTATGAGAATATATGAGATTTGTATGAGATTAGTATGAGCTTAGTATGAGAACTTGTATGAGGTCATTGTGACTCATAGGGTTTTTTCACTAGGAAATCTCATGAATGCCACGTCGGTGGACGCTTGTCCACATCTTTTTCCCGCGGTAAGTTTCGAAGCAACTGCCTAGCACAGCAGAAGGCAGCTGCCACCCACCCGTCTTCCACTCTACTGATTCCTGTCTAATTTCTATGCGGAGACACTCATTATTCGGTTTCTACTCTGTCGCCTGCCAATCCAGGCAGATGGTTTTTGGACGGTCGCCTGGCCGAAATCAGGAAATTATTAAGACAAAACTCTATCAAATGCTTATAACAAAAATTCTGTAAGATTACGGGACATCCTTCAGCACTATGCGAAGAGAGAACACAGAACTATTTGCTCACAGCTCGTGGTAACCGAAGCATTCTCATTTCGTGGCGAATGTGTTTCTGTAATATGGGACATTTTACGAGAGTGCAGTTACTAATTCGACAAAACAATATGCACCAAGGTTTACCAATTTACAATGTCACATTACTTTCGGCCTATCTCTAAGAAGCTCGAAAACAAAAGATAACATGCTATGGGGAAGAAACATATCTAAGAAATTGGGCACGCATTCACTTGTGGATACGTGATTTACCTGGGACGGATCTTGGTATATCTTCCCATCAGTAATGTTAATTTGCTCTGGGTAAACAACAGGTTCATTCTCCGCAGAAACTGTGCATAACAGTAAGGAGTACAAGCAGTGCAGTGCTGAAAGCATTTTTAAAGCCGCAGAGGCTCCTGAGGTTGAATACTGGGTCATCCTATGTGGCGTGATATCTTCACAATGCCTAACAGCTCTGGACGAGTGGAAATTTGTCTTAAATACTGGTGCTAGTAAAGACCTATTTAACGCATATGTTCCAGTTTAGAAGGAAAAATATATACGACGTCTTTTTTCGTGATTTCGAAGGCCGTCCGTAGCCGCTCCTTAAAATAAAACTGACAGTTTCCTGTCATGAAAGTGGCAAACAACCAATTTGCTTCCCCAAATATCGCGGAATAACCTACAAACGAAGCAAAAAGATAATGCTACATCTTTGACGCACTTGCTTGTTGTTAGATTTCCAGATTTAAAGAGCACTGCCCCCAAGCGGCAATGCACTCTTCTGTGGCAATGAGAATAAAATGTTTAAAGGTGTTTTCCTGACAAGAAATGACCCGGCTGCGGAAGGTGTTGCTGGAAATGGTGCGCGGCCTAGCGGTCGGCTGAGGCTTGAGCCGCTTGCCTTCACCCTCCGCCTTTCATCGCAATGTAACAAAGAAATTGGATCCGACGAGACTGCGAGGCGGGGCCCAGTTATTGCGACATGTACGCAACGTGCAACCGCTAAGTGCACCATCGGTATTGGGGACTTTTTTTTTTTATTGTTCTCCACCCTTTTGTAACGCCAAATTTCACATACGCTTTTGAGCTCAACTGATATATCTAATTCACTTTACTAAAACCGCACTTGTCTCATTGGAGGAAGGCATTTTAATAACTATGACCATAAGCTCGTCTGTATTGTGACTCGAAGCAGCTTAGTTGACAACATAAAGAATGGCGCTAGCAGTTGCCTTTTCAGCACATAGCTGCATTCGAAGATGTATTTCAGACTCAAGGAAAGGAAAGTTTTTTTTTTCATCCTTGAAGTTAGTGTGCGATAATAAGCTTTTGCCCTTGACAAGCACGGACATTTTCAAGCACATAAAATCTGGGACCGCTTGCACAAAACAATCTTAAGACTGTCTTAGCTAAGTCCAGACTTAACTGGAGTCTAAAGAATAGGCCACTAGCATGGACGCTTAAGACTGGAGTCAAGACTGGGCTTCAGTCCTGACTTGAATAAGTCGCTTGTATGATTACGACTCTAGTGCTGTCTTGGTTAAGACACAAGGACGCCAGGTGTCTAAGTAGAGAAATTAGGGAAATACAGGGATGCGCTGGCACTGTCCCTGCTGTAAGATGTACACATTCCGTCAATTTTGAGTTGTGTAAAATCCGTGCCATTGCTTTTTGCGGCTTAAGATTGTGTTACGAGGAAAAATGCCCCAAGTGGTTGCTGAGGCCGTTCTGGGAAGCGACTCTGGTGAACATGAACCTGAAGCGTTCGACGTTCGGAACACGAGCCGTCTTAAATAAGCTTGGTCTTTCTAAAGACACCATTTAAGTCTGGACTTAGCTTGGACTTTATCGTGCAAGCCGGCCCTGTTGTTTTATCTTGCTCAGATCTTGCCGCGTGTTAAGGCATAGGTTGAAATTACCTGTGAATTATTAGGCCATACATTAGGCAGGAACAAACTTTCTTGACGCAATTTTCTTATTTGTACTATGAGAACTACAATATCAAACTTTATACGCAGGTCGATCATCTCGTTTGCAGAACCAGCATCTGCTTATTCTTCAGTAATAAAGCAACGATTCATACACAAAAATAAAAGCAACATTACAGGTGTGCACTTAAGTCTGCGTACGTGCAACGTTACGAATTCAGTGTCACGTTCTGTTATGAGCTCTGCATTTCGGTACGAATTACCGTTACTTAGTTGCCATTTATAATTCTAAAATGCGGACGAAGTCAAATTTCTGTGGTCCGGGTGGACAATATTTTTGGGGAGGCCCATCAAAATATTCGTCACCACTGAGATGTTCGTACTAAAGGAAGCTGATTTGGTTTGGTTTATGGGATTTAACTTCCCAAATTAGCTCAAACCTTGAGAGACGCCGCACACTTGGACACAGCAATCGAGCGCTCTAACCACTGCACCGCAATGTTGGGGCCGAAATCAGTATAAGTAAACATTTTAGTAAATCAGACCAGGTGCCATATATTGAGGGATGGCGGCCTAAATTTGCTTTTTAACACTGCCTTAGCTATAAAAAATTAGGTTAGGTACCAGTTTTGGTCAAATGGAATGAAATTAAATTTTGGCTTCTCAAGGAGACCAAATTTTGTGTGTGGCCCACCTAGGTTCCCAGCTCACCTCTGAATTGACATACTTGAATAAGGTTAGACACCGAGTTTGGTCAAGCGTGAAAAAGGTCTAATTTTGAAGGTTGACTGGGCCCATCTTTTGGGGCTGCCCAACGCAGTTTGGAGGTCGCCATTGAATTTTTCATAATCTAAATAGATTGGATACCGAATTTGGTAGTGTTATAATAATAATCGTTGTAATGGCGCAATAGCAATTCGTTTGGACACTCTCTAATCACAAGCTTTGCCCACACACATTGCAGACGCGCTCTGCCAGCACGCTCGCTCAATTCATAAGCAAAAAAAGGGTTTCGCCTTTATAAGCACAAACCAAAATCGTTTCATAAGGGTTTTGAGCCTGGGCCGCATAACTTATCAGTCAGGACCCACAATGAATAGCTGCTTCGCAGTTTTTCAATTGCACATTATAGCATGTTCATCGGCATTCGATGCATCGTCGAAAGAGCGGAACATGGGCCTTTATTCGACCACTTGATGGACAGAGGTTTGAATTAAGATCATTTTTCACAATTCCCGCCTATGCCACAAGAACTGCAGGTCCGCGAGCTTTCCGAATTTGCTTGATATTCTTCTGCGATAAATTTTTGTGTACCGGTTTGTGGCATTTTGAGACAGTGCAACTTCATAGTTTGGATGTAATATTATAGTTGCTCTTTCCTTAGAGCATGGAAAGGTAATTCTATGCTCAAGCAGTGATGAAGTAGTAAAGATCAGGACCTGCAGCGTATTTTGTTAAGCTGCTGCTGCTGCTGCTGCTGCTGCTGCTGCTGCTGCTGCTGCTGCTGCTGCTGCTGCTGCTGCTGCTGCTGCTGCTGCTGCTGCTGCTGCTGCTGCTGCTGCTGCTGCTGCTGCTGCTGCTGCTGCTGCTGCTGCTGCTGCTGCTGCTGCTGCTGCTGCTGCTGCTGCTGCTGCTGCTGCTGCTGCTGCTGCTGCTGCTGCTGCTGCTGCTGCTGCTGCTGCTGCTGCTGCTGCTGCTGCTGCTGCTGCTGCTGCTGCTGCTGCTGCTGCTGCTGCTGCTGCTGCTGCTGCTGCTGCTGCTGCTGCTGCTGCTGCTGCTGCTGCTGCTGCTGCTGCTGCTGCTGCTGCTGCTGCTGCTGCTGCTGCTGCTGCTGCTGCTGCTGCTGCTGCTGCTGCTGCTGCTGCTGCTGCTGCTGCTGCTGCTGCTGCTGCTGCTGCTGCTGCTGCTGCTGCTGCTGCTGCTGCTGCTGCTGCTGCTGCTGCTGCTGCTGCTGCTGCTGCTGCTGCTGCTGCTGCTGCTGCTGCTGCTGCTGCTGCTGCTGCTGCTGCTGCTGCTGCTGCTGCTGCTGCTGCTGCTGCTGCTGCTGCTGCTGCTGCTGCTGCTGCTGCTGCTGCTGCTGCTGCTGCTGCTGCTGCTGCTGCTGCTGCTGCTGCTGCTGCTGCTGCTGCTGCTGCTGCTGCTGCTGCTGCTGCTGCTGCTGCTGCTGCTGCTGCTGCTGCTGCTGCTGCTGCTGCTGCTGCTGCTGCTGCTGCTGCTGCTGCTGCTGCTGCTGCTGCTGCTGCTGCTGCTGCTGCTGCTGCTGCTGCTGCTGCTGCTGCTGCTGCTGCTGCTGCTGCTGCTGCTGCTGCTGCTGCTGCTGCTGCTGCTGCTGCTGCTGCTGCTGCTGCTGCTGCTGCTGCTGCTGCTGCTGCTGCTGCTGCTGCTGCTGCTGCTGCTGCTGCTGCTGCTGCTGCTGCTGCTGCTGCTGCTGCTGCTGCTGCTGCTGCTGCTGCTGCTGCTGCTGCTGCTGCTGCTGCTGCTGCTGCTGCTGCTGCTGCTGCTGCTGCTGCTGCTGCTGCTGCTGCTGCTGCTGCTGCTGCTGCTGCTGCTGCTGCTGCTGCTGCTGCTGCTGCTGCTGCTGCTGCTGCTGCTGCTGCTGCTGCTGCTGCTGCTGCTGCTGCTGCTGCTGCTGCTGCTGCT
The DNA here is from genome assembly GCF_055883805.1 of Amblyomma maculatum. NCBI lineage: Eukaryota > Metazoa > Arthropoda > Arachnida > Ixodida > Ixodidae > Amblyomma > Amblyomma maculatum. The sequence continues at coordinate 41,860,082 of NC_139352.1, forward strand.
GCTGCTGCTGCTGCTGCTGCTGCTGCTGCTGCTGCTGCTGCTGCTGCTGCTGCTGCTGCTGCTGCTGCTGCTGCTGCTGCTGCTGCTGCTGCTGCTGCTGCTGCTGCTGCTGCTGCTGCTGCTGCTGCTGCTGCTGCTGCTGCTGCTGCTGCTGCTGCTGCTGCTGCTGCTGCTGCTGCTGCTGCTGCTGCTGCTGCTGCTGCTGCTGCTGCTGCTGCTGCTGCTGCTGCTGCTGCTGCTGCTGCTGCTGCTGCTGCTGCTGCTGCTGCTGCTGCTGCTGCTGCTGCTGCTGCTGCTGCTGCTGCTGCTGCTGCTGCTGCTGCTGCTGCTGCTGCTGCTGCTGCTGCTGCTGCTGCTGCTGCTGCTGCTGCTGCTGCTGCTGCTGCTGCTGCTGCTGCTGCTGCTGCTGCTGCTGCTGCTGCTGCTGCTGCTGCTGCTGCTGCTGCTGCTGCTGCTGCTGCTGCTGCTGCTGCTGCTGCTGCTGCTGCTGCTGCTGCTGCTGCTGCTGCTGCTGCTGCTGCTGCTGCTGCTGCTGCTGCTGCTGCTGCTGCTGCTGCTGCTGCTGCTGCTGCTGCTGCTGCTGCTGCTGCTGCTGCTGCTGCTGCTGCTGCTGCTGCTGCTGCTGCTGCTGCTGCTGCTGCTGCTGCTGCTGCTGCTGCTGCTGCTGCTGCTGCTGCTGCTGCTGCTGCTGCTGCTGCTGCTGCTGCTGCTGCTGCTGCTGCTGCTGCTGCTGCTGCTGCTGCTGCTGCTGCTGCTGCTGCTGCTGCTGCTGCTGCTGCTGCTGCTGCTGCTGCTGCTGCTGCTGCTGCTGCTGCTGCTGCTGCTGCTGCTGCTGCTGCTGCTGCTGCTGCTGCTGCTGCTGCTGCTGCTGCTGCTGCTGCTGCTGCTGCTGCTGCTGCTGCAACCTCGAACATATATTAAGTGAACTGTAGAAAAAATGCACCTGAGCGTAAAGCAAAACCCGTAACCTCTCGCAGAACACGCAGCCTTAATTTCAGCCACGGACAAATCACGTCTTTCTTAGTTAGACACAAATATGCATTTCTAAAACTAGCGAAATACCTAAAAAACTGAATACAGCGATCGAACAATTTACGTGTTGGTGCAGTCAAAGACACGCACGAGACTATCCAGCACATTGCCACAGCTGTCAAATGAGTTGATAATAATAATAGAAAGAGGAATTGTGATCTTGGTGACATCCCTAAACAGCCAGCAACTCATCACTGATGGCTCCTCCCCCACGTGGAGCTCTCCACGAAGTTTTTGTTTCATCAGTCAGAAATAAAGATAACGGCACAGAAGGCAGTGGGAAAGCTTCTACCTCCATTTTATAAGGTGTTCAAAGGAAAAAAAGGTCAGCATTTAACGTTTAGCATGTTTTAATGCTAGACAAAGTCACAAAAATTCAGCATGCGTGCCTCAGCTTCATAGGAATGCCAGGAGAATCAGTGGAATCGGTAGCCCATAACAAGCGCACCCTCCGAGGCGGCGGTCTTTTGCTTGACACTGCGTCTACTTTGTTTCTACGAGGTTTCCGTGCCGTCGCAGCACCTCCCTTTCTTCCATAAAGACTCTAGATTGTGGCAATAGAGTTAGAGCCTTCGCGTTTTATTACGAAAGCAACACTACTCTAGGTTTCGAGCCTTCAGCGTTGCGTGGCCGGTAGCCACCTCTTACCCATGTGACGCTGGGACGTTACACCCCACGTGACACTAGGGTGAGAGCGGTGCTACCAACTCAAGCGGTCGGCGTAGCACGATCGCAGCCGCGGCGCAGTGCCTGACGTCACACCCCACATGACACAAAAGCGATAGATGGGCTGGCAGGCGCTGCCAACGTGGGTCTCTCGTTTCACATGGACGGTTATGTCAGAATCAGCCTGCTAGGACCTTGGTATTCACGTTACCGCTAAAGGCCACTAAGGCACGGTTAAAGCGGGGCTGATGAAGAAGAAAAAAATAAGAACGCTCGGTCGCCCGCAGCTAATGCTTTCGCTGAATATTTGGTTCATCACCGTTGAAACCTTGTAATTTTTGTTTTCGTGGATAAAAAAAATATCATCAATTTGCACGTGCCACGGGTGTTTTGATTTCATGAAACAGATTGCGCTACTTCCTCATTTTTTGGCAACGCGGAAGAGGCCACATGGGTTGCGTTGCACTATGTAAAGTCTTGCGCATTCGTAATGAATGCGCCACTCCTGTGGATTGAATTAACTGAGAGCGAAATATATCTGGCATTTTTGGAAAGCAAGCGAATTAAGACGCCTCTCGAATATTCTAGGCTTAGTTTTCTGGGGTGTTGTTTGTTTCGTCCTGCAGGTATATGGGGTATTTCAGCAAGTTCACTGCCCATTCTGGTTTTTTGTTTGTGGTCACATTTGCCACGCCTTAATTTTGACGTAATAAATGAATAAGTTTGTAGAAAATGGTAACCGATTGCAATGTTTTTTGCATATATGCCGTGTCGAGAATAAACTGCGAGAAATGGTTTGTGACTTGATTTATTACAACAAACAAACTGCACCTGTAGGATCAATGCAGCCCTTAATATTCGGCAGCCGGATGCCCTGAAGTCCGAACAGGATATTTTTTAGGTTCGGTTAAGATTTAGGGTCCGTGCGTGTAGGGTTCGGGTTCGGTTTTGGTTCAGGAGACATTCCGTTCAGGTTCGAAGCGGTTCTCCCCTGCCCCAACGAGTTCGATTGAGTTAATAAAAAAATAACTATAACATGGACAGTTTCAGGGAACCTCTGTTTTGTAAGCGGTTTGTTCTACTCGAGCGGCATGGAAGGAAGACTATTTACCCAATTATTGTATTTTTTTCTGCAATTACTCTTAAACTAACATCATCTCGCCGCCTAACCTGCTTTTTTTTCTTTCAGTTTCTCGTTCTGCAGTTCCCAATTACTGCAATTGCCTCCTCATTTCTTCTTTTATGGCCTAGTCGCAGGCTCCTTCAGTGCATTCAACCTTGTTCCTCTTCCTGTTTTCAAGGGTTTTGTCCCGACTCTCCTTTTCCTTGCGAAAACCTTAGAACAGCTTAATCATTATTTGCGTTTTCTCTCAATAGTGTACTTCCAGTTTTGACTGCCTTCTTTCTAGACAGTCTTAAGTATTCGAAACAGGGATGGTGGGTAAAGCGATGAAAGGCATTACTTTTCCCGACACCGTAGATTTATGGGCCGAAAAAATAGCACAATAAATAAGCTTCTGAATTAACACTACCGGTATTTCCACTCAGTTCCTTGCTTCACAAAGTGTTCACGTTTGAACATCGGATTATCACTCTTGGCATAGTTTAACTTGCTAAGGGAAATAAAACAAGCAGACATCCTTAGGGACAAAAGGAGGAGTAGTCAAAAGCGGAAATTGACTTACGGCATCATCTTGGGCTGAGTTCAGATACAACTCAAGAACAGACCGCTAAATTACTGCCCAAGACGGCCTTTACACCATCCGCGTCGGCTTATAATTCTGTAGTCTCGCTCAACCAAATTGCATTTGCTGGCGTCGCATTGGATGTGGCGTCTACGCACGTGCAATGAGCCTCAGTGTGACATCGTCGAATGACAGGAAAGTAAAATGATTCGAGTGATATTAAGGCAATACTTTAATTGGTCATGCTCGCAGATCGTGTCCGTCCGTCAGTGGCGCTTTCGTTACGTGAGAGGTGGTAGTTGGCAGCTGACATGGCCGAGCACTAACTGGACGTAGGGCTTCCTGACATTACGTTTGGCAGGCTCTGCCAACTCTAGCCTCTCATTTCACATGGGAGAGTGATATCAGCATCAGCCTGCCTAAACACTTATACTCACGTTATCCTTAGGCCATGCAGGCAGGTTTATGGGGCTAGGCTAAAGCAGGGATTTATATGTTGGCCGGTAGCTTACGCTATCACGTCATCGCGAAGATGTGAGTGCCATAGTGGAGGGCTTCGGACCACCGCACGACAGAGGTTTTCATCTCACTGCAGTTTAGTGGTGTGTACTGCATCCTAGATTATTTTATCAGATTGATCTCTTCGTTTTTCAGTTGTAAATGGTTATATAAATATTTATCTAAATATGTAGCTCAACTTAGAACTAAATTATTATATTTGCATTATTGTAACTCAATTATTATCATTATTTAAATTATTATCTCGTTATTATCATTAATATCATTATTATCAATTATTACCCTTATCGCGTAGTGGAGGTGCGCCTTGATTTCCCCGCTGCTTCGTCACCTGCATCCACCTGGAGCTTCGTTCTGGCCGACGTTTGACCCCGACCACCATCGTCATGACTAAAGAGGGCCACTCCGCTATTCCGGCTTCTAACAACTCGACTCCAACTCCCCTTGCCACTTGGACTGTCAGTAGCCGTCAGCGCGACCCGCAGATGTTCGCCGGTCTCCGCGGCGACGACGCTGATGACTGGCTCGACAGCTACGACCGGGTCAGTGCTTTCAACCGGTGGGACGATTCTCTTAAACTAATTAATGTGTCCTTTTATTTGACGTATGTGGCCAAAACGTGGTTCCTAAATCATGAATCGACGATTCTGGACTAGGCTACCTTTAAACAAAAGTTACGCCAGATTTTCTGCGCTCCTACTGTTCGCACGGAGTCCGCCAAGAAGAAGCTAGAAACCCGACTTCAGCGGTCCAATGAGACCTATACCTCTTATATATAAGATGTCCTTGCACTTTGTCGGCGCATAAATGACACCATGCCAAAGGCCGAGCGGGTTCGGCACGTCATTAAAGGTACTGGGCCACTCGCCTATAACGCCCTGGCTGTGCAGAACCCTACCATAATCGACGCCATCATATCGACTTGTCAACGCCTTGACGAACTACAGTCAATACGCCTGCAGCCTGATCGCACTTCATTTGGTTTCACTGCCGACTCTGACCTCCGTGCGCTTATTCGCGGATTAATTCGTGAAGAGCTCTCGGCTCAAGGTAATTTGTGCCGCCCTGCATCTGAGCCACATCCTTCAAGTGCCGGCCTGCGTAGCATTGTCAAAGAAGAGCTGGCCTCAGTGACCTATTCCCCCCCAAACATCGGTCGCTCCTACTATCTGTCAGGTGCCAACGTACGCCCAGGTCACGTCCTTGCCTCCTGCAGTTGGAGCGCCTACGCTGCCGGCGCCTACCACTGCTCATGTCGCTGCATTGGCACCACCTGCCGCGGCGCCGACATACAACCCCGCACCTCCACCACGTGTAAGGTAACGTGAAGGTCGGACTTGGGGGATCAGGCTTTATTGCAGACATGAAGCCTTGGTCGCACACCTGCCAGCCAAACACACTCCGTGATGACGATGGATATATACAAGAGGGAGCAGGATGAAGATGAAGCAGCACGTTCAGCCGTGTGGAAGATGAAGCGCCACACAGTGCTCACACTATTATTACCTATATCTAAACAGATAAGGTAAAACATATGTTCTTTTCGATGAAAAACCTATAATGGCACAACTTTATGTTTTCTCTTGCAGGGTATATAAAAGGTTATATTTATTAAAAATACTTTTTTTGTATTTGTGATGGTGTATGTTGTATGGTGAATTGTCAACACTTGTTTTATTGCCGAACAGTATTTTCTATTGATTTCTGAACATTTGTGGGACACTTGTCCGCTCTGACCATTTGATCAAACAACGCCTAAAAAAACAATTCGCGCTCACGAAATCTCTTTTGCATATTGCTTTGGGGATTTTGAGGCCTTCCGTTTTCTTTACTAACAGGTTATATTTTCGTATTCTACAAAAATTGACAATTTTTATTCTCACAATATTTAAATAGTCGTTGCGCTCTAGCTACTATTCTTCAATTAGTGTTCTGACTACTGTATAGTGCTGTGGCTATGACTTCAGTAACGCGTATATTCGTGCCAACACTCTCAGGGCGTAGTTTTTTATCAACAGATGATATGAGCATATCAAGAGGAATCAAGCATTGCTAACAAAATGAAATATTTTACACTTACTTTGGTGTGCTCAAGTAATGCGCTGATACCTGTTTTCATTAATTTGCTCTACAAACCCCGACTTCAAACACATACTCGCCGACTTGCTCCAAGGCTCCCTTGCCTGAAGCGATGTGATCGTCTCAGAGCTCCTTAGTAACTGCGTTTAAAGAAAAGAACAGACCTTAGCACTTTGTGCACAACAAGCAATTATAGTACTGGAACTCTTATTAAGAACAATCTTGCGATCAGCCCTGCCGGTGAAGCATGCTATTACTCCAGAAATTATTTTTTTTTCGGAAGTTCGAAGGCCCTCTCTTTGTGGGTGTCATTATTGACCAGTACATGTGTGTGTATTTAGCATTGTATATGCACAGTAACAAATTCCACAAACATCAAAACTCAAGCGAGAATAGAATTACGTGTTTAGAAAATTTGCAAAGTAAGCTTGTTTAGATTTTAAGTTTCTCAGTGTCAGAACACCTTAATGTCGCTTCCCATTCATTTGCTATGCTAGAAACTATTTTAGTGTGCACGGTTTGCAGGTCCGATTTCAAATTACATTATAATACCTATATTATATTATAATAATTATATAATAAGAATGCTTGCTTCGTTTGCGTAGTTTAAAAGAACTGATTGCGGAAGAAGTGCATTGAATTTTTAAGGAAGATAAACAATAATTTGCAGCGGTGGCGTAGCGGTAGAACATCCGCCTCGCATGCAAGAGGACCGGGGTTCAAATCCCGGTGCCGCGCAATTCTCCACCGGATGAACAAAATATACATATATATATATATATATATATATATATATATATATATATATATATATATATATATATATATCCGCGTGTCGATGGAAAATTGCATACGCAGGTTTGGGATGCGACCTGATGCCGGTGAACACCTCCGGCAACGCACTCCCTCACCAGAACAGGAGTTGGCCACCCTGGTGCAGTAATTGGCCACAACCTCCTATGATAAGCTCCATAAAACCCCGGCCCTCAGTCACCAGCGGCTGCGGAACAACTGACCACGGCGGCGGTCAGACCTGTGACGCAGCAGGGGGTGCTAAGAAAGCCTGGCTCCGCTGGACAGGCCGCCATTGGAAACTGACCCTGGCAACGTTTAATGCTAGAACCCTAGCTGGTGAAGCTAGTTTAGCAGTGCTGTTAGAGGAACTAGAGGGCATGAAATGGGATGTCATAGGGCTTAGTGAGGTTAGGAGGCCGAATGAGGCATATACTGCACTGAAGGATGGGCATGTACTGAGTTATCGAGGTTTACCGGAGAGGCGACAACTAGGAGTAGGTTTCCTTGTCAATAAGTATATAGCGGGTAATATAGATGAATTCTATAGTATTAATGAGAGGGTTGCAGGCATCGTAATTAGGCTTAATAAGTGGTATAAAATGAAGGTTGTACAGGCCTATGCACCTACATGTAGTTATGATGACCAGGCAGTTGAAAGCTTCTATGAAGATGTAGAATCGGCAATGCGAAAAGTAAAGACGCAGTATACTGTACTAATGGGCGACTTCAATGCCAAGGTAGGGAAAAAACAGCAGGAGACAAGGCAGTAGGTGACTATGGCATTGGTTCTAGGAATAGCAGGGGGGAGTTACTAGTTGAGTTTGCAGAGCGCAATAATTTACGAATCATGAATACCTTCTTCAGCAAACGGAAGAACCGGAAATGGACATGGAAAAGTCCTAACGGAGAGACTAAAAATGAAATAGACTTCATTATGTGTTCAACCCCCGCCATTGTGCAGGATGTAGAGGTAATCGGGAAAGTGCGATGCAGTGACCACAGGATGGTGAGGTCCCGAATTAGCCTAAATCTGAAGAAGGAACGCAATAGATTAGTAAGAAAGAAACCCATCAACGAATTAGCGGTGAGGGGGAGGGTAGAAAAGTTCAGGATCTCGCTACAGAATAGGTATTCAGCTCTAACTGAGGATGGCGACATTACCCTAGAGGCAAGGAACAATTTCAGAGATATCATTACTGAGTGCGCGGTAGAAGTAGGCGGTAGGATAGTTAGAGAGGATACCGGTAAGCTGTCTAAGGAGACGAAAGATTTGATTAAGAAACGCCAGAGTATGAAAGCTTCCAATCCAACAGACCAGATCGAATTGGCCGAGATAACAAAGCTAATCAATAAGCGCAAGGTGGCCGATATAAGGAAGTATAACATGGAGAAAATTGAGCATGCTGTAAAAACGGGGGAGGCCGTAAAGCGGTAAAGAAGAAATTGGGCATAGGCAAAAACCAGATGTATGCGATAAGGGACAAGGCGGGCAACGTCATCACTAATATGGACAAGATAGTCAATGTCGCCGAGGAGTTCTATACAGATCTCTACAGTAGCCAAAGTAGTCAGGACCGTAATGAGATTGGCGGTAGGGAAAAACAGTCTGACGTTGCACCAGTAACGAAGGACGAGGTCAAGAAAGCACTAGAAACTATGAAAAGGGGGAAATCAGCTGGAGAGGATCAGATAACTGCAGATTTGCTGAAGGACGGGGGGGATATCGTGCTAGAAAAACTGGCCACCCTGTATACGCAGTGCCTGGTGTCATCGACGGTACCGGAACCATGGAAGAACGCAAACATTATCCTCATTCACAAGAAAGGGGACTCTAAGGACCTTAAAAATTACAGACCAATCAGCTTACTGCCTGTTACGTATAAAGTATTTACTAAGGTAATCGCTAATAGAGTCAGGACAACCTTAGACTGCAATCAAGCAAAGGATCAAGCAGGGTTTCGGAAACGGTACTCTAATATCGATCATATCCATACCATCAAGCAGGTGATCGAAAAATGCTCGGAATATAACCAGCCCTTATACATAGCATTCATTGATTATGAAAAAGCATTTGACTCAGTTGAAACATCGGCGGTGATGCAGGCATTGCGAAATCAGGGGGTAGACGAGCCGTACGTGAAAGTGCTGGAAGATATATATAGTGGCTGCACAGCAACCATAGTTCTGCATAAAGAAAGTAACAAAATTCCCATAAAGAAAGGTGTTAGGCAAGGAGACACAATCTCCCCAGTACTATTCACAGCTTGTTTAGAGGAAGTATTCAGAGACTTGGAATGGGAGCAGTTAGGGATAAAGGTAGATGGAGAATACCTCAGTAATCTGCGATTTGCTGATGACATTGCCTTGCTAAGCAACTCGGGGGATGAACTGCAAATAATGATTGATGACCTAGACAGAAAAAGTAGAAAGGTAGGCTTGAAAATCAATATGCAGAAGACTAAGGTAATGTTCAACAGCCTCGGGAAGGAACAAAAGTTTACATTAGGTAGCGAAATACTGGAAGTAGTAGGCGAATATCTCTACTTAGGACAGGTAGTAACCGCAGATCCGGACCATGAAAAGGAAATAACAAGAAGAATAAGATTGGGATGGAGCGCATTTGGAAAGCACTCGCAGATTATGACTAGCAGCTTACCGGTATCGCTCAAGAGGAAAGTATACAACAATTGCATCTTGCCTGTACTCACCTATGGGGCTGAAACGTGGAGGCTAACCAAGAGAGTTCTACTTAAGTTGAGGACAACCCAGAGGGCTATGGAACGAAAAATGGTAGGGGTAACATTAAGAGATAGAAAGCGTGCAGAGTGGGTCAGAGAAATAACTCAAGTTACCGACATTCTAGTGGAAATTAAGAAGAAGAAATGGACATGGGCAGGACATGTGGTGCGAAGAGAGGATAACCGATGGTCGCTGAGGGTAACAAACTGGATTCCAAGAGAAGGAAAGCGTAGCAGGGGGCGGCAGAAAGTTAGGTGGGCGGATGAGATTAAGAAGTTCGCAGGGGTCAAGTGGATGCAGCTAGCACAGAACCGGGTTAAGTGGAGAAATATGGGAGGCCTTCGCCCTGCAGTGGGTTAATCAGGCTGATGATGATGATGATGATGATGAAACAATAATTTATCACACTGAAAACGTGAAGCGGAGCCCATATTTGCCATTTTTTTGGAATAACCAGGACCGTGAACCGAAAGTTGGCTCAGAAGCCTTGCTTCTTCCGATCCTAACCCATACGAGCAACCTTGTGCACAAAAAAACATTTTTTGCTCTTCGCAGGGACGTTGATTAGCGACCATGTGTTATGGCTGCGTTATGAGCAGACCCTCATGTTGCTTGTCGATTTTAGAGGCGTTCGCTCTTATTACTTACATATGCAGGTTTCTCGTCCGCTCCTCCGTCGCAATAAGATTCAATATGGCGGCCAAGTCACGTGACCTTAGCTACAGAATTGCAAGCATCAGACTTTTATCCATCCATCCACCACTTGATTCACCGTGCGTGGTCATGATTCTCCAAAGCGAGTGAGCAGGCCCCCTCCTCCACTCCTTTGCCACTTCATTACCTACTATACTATCAGCCGTACTTTTATATTTCACCTGGGAATGGGTGTGTGTGTGTGTGTCCCCACTTACAATAACCATTGTTGGCAAAATATTGTGATCCACCCGTTTGAGATACTGGGTTCTAAGCGATGCCAAAAGAATCCGCATCATACGGCGCAATTATTGGTGTTTCAAGCTGAATCTTAACATGTACGAGGAATTCGCAGAGAGGACGTTCAGACCTCGAAACCTTGATGGGGTGCGAAATTCGGGGGGCTGTGGCGGGCGAACCAGTGGTCGTAGAGAGATGCGGGTGGTGCCAATCAAATCGTATTTCGTGATGTACGAGCTGATGCAATAAATAATAACCTAGTATGAAATTCTATACAACTCGAGCTAACGCTCTTAATAGTACACTTGTGACGGTCGAGCTCTTTATAGCACTCAGATAAGGTGTCCAGAGTTTAGGTGAGCCAAAAAACGCTAACAGTCGGTTAGCTCCAGCCACCACCAGCATCACCGCGTAATTCCGCCTCCTCGAGCCAGTCCTACTGCTTTCACGGCAGTTGGTTACTTTTGTCTACGATATTAAAGCCTTTATCAAACGTTTATAAAAAAGGGATAATTATGAGTCATGTCATAAGGCTTTTAACAATTTCTCAATGTTTCAAACCAGCTGAAGTTAGGAAAATTTCGGCGCAAGAGTTTTTCGTCATGATGACATTCACGAACACTACACGAGTGCCACTACACTTCTAAGAAGCAGGCCTCTCAGCCTTGAACCTTTGACCAATATTCTACTTCTAAATGTGCGCTTCGCTGAGGAGGCATATGTGACCATAAAAGCTTGAAAAATACTGAAGAAAGCGCATTATAAAATGTTATATGCATCTGCACTATAAAAAGCGCAAAAACGTTTTACATTCTGCAAGACGAATGACACTAATGATCTTCACAAATCTAGTGGCTTATTGCAGATACAAAGATCAATTTTAAATCTGAGAAGCTTGCATTTCATGCTTCTGAAAGTTCAAAAGTACATTGACCTCAAATCAGCCTAATGTGTTTCAAAATAACGAGACAGGCAAAGCTGTGAAAACAGCATAAATATATCACAGAAGGTTAAGCGGTCGAGCACAAGCAACGAATAAAAACGTTTCAGGACATTTATCACAATACGTTCTCAGAATGCGCAAAAGTCAAATACAATTAGGACGGCACGTCAGCTCCGCCTTCATGGGTATGAAGCGATAGCTTTTAAAATACACGACGGATGTTTTCTCTTTTTCTTTATTATTATTTTTATAGATTTACGCTGGGGCATCCGCAAACATTGCCTTTCCATTCTGAGCCGTCTGATATCTTTAAACACATTTTTAATTTTTCTATTTTTTTCAATTATTTAATTGATCAATTACCCATCCAAGATTTCTTTTTTGGCATCACCAAACATTAGTGTTTCTTTATGAGCATTTTGAGACCTTTCAACACCACTTTTTCCAAATTGTCCCTTCTTCAATTGTGCCAATACCTTAAATGATCAATTACAGTTTTACTTTCTTAATTAACATCATCAAGCAATGGCTTCTCATTAACAGCATTGTGACACTTTCCAACCCTTTTTTATTTTTGATTTATTTATTTTTTCAATTAATCAAATAATTACCACAGTTCCATTAATTACTCTTTATCGCGTATCCCAAACATATCAATCATCAATTGCTAGAACCAATATATTACAATTTTTGAGCAGACGATGGGTTGCCAGAAAGCTTCCTCAGCGTCTGCTGAACTCAGTTTAAATTTTGTGGCTGAGAACCTGCATTTTGCCTCGTTTTCAGACTTTAGGTAAGGAGTTTTTCTTGGTTGAAAAAAAAAACCTATATTGCCCTGTTATTGCCCTGAACTCGTCTCCGATGCAAACCTTCGAACTGGGTAACAAGATCATGTTAGTTTATTTACATGGCCATAAAACTGAAATATTGGCAATTAAAATTGACAGTTGTTCCATTAATAACTCGTGCGTTTACTAAGTCACCATTTTCACAGATTATTCGCTAAAGCAGCCATGCATCTAACCGCTGTGTACTATAAGGACGCGGGAGCCTGAACACGTTAAGGTAGGTCTTAACTCTTTTTACCAAAACAGAAAAGGGCAATGTCATCAATATTAACAATATATTAATTTAACATTGCGATAGTGAGAAGCCACGAGCTGCTTAGTTCTTGATAATACTGCGGCATAGGGGCTCAAAATATAACGCGAACAACAAAGCAGATAGCGGACAGCCTGTCGAACAGATGATGTAAACGAAATAGGTTTGGTAGAGTATTGATTACAATCAGTCTTGCACCGGCCGCTTTATAGCATAGTTCAATGCCTTTAATCAAGACATCACCAATGTTTGCACTCTCCAATACAGCAAACGAAAAATCATGACGCACCTTATCAAAAGCTTTTGCCAGCTTAATCTGAATAGGAACGTGAGATATGGATATGGTCTTGAATACTACGGCCTTTGATCCCACACCATTGGTGTGGAATCAATCATAAATACCCCTAATAAATCTAATGCACCCCCCTCGCTATCGTGAATCACATGTCATAATTTTCGTTGTCTACAGTGAGAATGATAGTAGTGATGACAATGACGCTGCAGTTAGTGATAATGATAATGATACGATTTGAAATGGTAATGATTGTGCACTTAGTTGATAATGATAATGATACGATTTGAAATGGTAATGATTGTGCACTTAGTTGATAATGATAATGGCAGCAAAGGTAATCCACCGTGTGTACCAGCAACGCTCAGGCTTTCGCATTTCTGCAGTGTAGATTACGCATTTGTTTCAGAATTTTTGTCAGCGTAAAAGCTCAGTGGAAGCTCCGTCTGGGCAGGCTTTTGGTGGCCCTGTGCATATTTTCGTTGGTTTACTTTCCATTGTCAGTCAGAATGTGCTGACGTAGTTTGAGACTATGCTGGGAGTAGCGTCGCCCGCTCATTTCGAGACGGCGAGCTTGAGCATGTGCCAGCCTACACTGTGGTAGGTTATAGCCGCATTCACGTGTTTTTTTTTTTTTTATTGCGAAAGCAATACTACTCTAGCTTTCGAGCTTTCAGAGTGGCGCAGCCGCACTCACGTGACGCTGTGACGTCACATCCGACGTGACAGTAGAGTGAGAGCTGGGCTGCCAACTTAAGCGGTCGCAGTCACGGCGCAGCACGTTACGTCACGCCCCACGTGACACAAAAGTGGTCGGCATGGCGCGCTAGAGGCGCAGCTGGTGCTCACGTGATACCTGACGTCAGGCACGTTCATACGGCTTGGGTAAAGCGGGGCTTTATATGTGGGCTGGCAGGAGCTGCCAACTTGGGACTCTCGTTTCACATGGGATGGTTATGTCAGATTCAGCGTGCTAGGACCTTGGCATTCACGTTACCCCTATAGGCCAATAAGGTACGTTCATATGGGTTGGTTAAAGCGGAGCTTTGTATGTGGGCGGAGGAAGAAGAACGTTCGGTCACCCGCTGCTAATGCTTTTTGCTCCATATTTGGTTCAGCAGCGTTGAACACTTGTAATTTTTTTTTTCATATTTCGCGTGCTCTCTTCTAATTGAGGAGAAAACAATCATAATGCACGTAAGTAAAAGAAACTTGGCCGGTGGTATCGAGCCCCAATTGAAACTTAAGGAAGCGCTTGGCCCTAAATTGGATATTACCAATTTCGCGGAATTCGCCTTAGTTAAATGCCGAAATACATTAAATATAAAGATACTCTGAGGAGCACTACTTGAGGAAACACGATTTATTGTTGTTTCAAGCCCACGTTTTTTCAAGAACAAGCAACGTTGAGCTAGGCACCAACAGCTGGAAACACAACAGTTTGAAGTTTCGCTCTGGGCTCGCTAACTTTCGACTTAATGGCAGAGAGTTTAAACCAATATTTTGGTGTAAAAACGCGAAGATATACAGTTTAAATTTCTCTCTGGGCTCGCCAACTTCCGACTTGATGGCAGAGCGTTTAAACCAATATTTTGGGGTAAAAACGCGAAGCTACGGCTATGGCGCAGTTATGACAGCCGACCACGTTGTTTCTACTGCGGACAACCTGGCCATGTGTATCGGTACTGCCGCCACCGCGAAGAGGGGCAGTCCTTTCCGCTTGCTTCTGCTCGCCGCCGCTTCGACACTGATTCTGCCCAAATCGACGACGACCCTCCGGTCAGCAGGGAAACCGAATCCCCGGGCTTCCGCCGCCGCTCCTCCCCATCGCCACAGCGTTATTCGCCGACGCGTCGCAACCCTACTGACGTTAGCGGACGGCGATCCCCTAGCCCTCACCGGGGAAACTAAGAGCTGCAACCTCGCGAGGGGAGGTTGCAACCAGGCTAAAAGTGTCGAAACCCTCACCACCACCGCAATTGCCGACAACCCGTGCTTCTGACGCCGCCACTAACATTGACATTGCCGCACCACCGCCGAAAATGCCGTACCAGATGATCAGCCATGACGGCGAAGCTGACAGCGCCTACCTTGCCGCGCTTCCGCCGCAAATGCCGAAAGGGACGATCAACCCAGATAATTTTGTTAGCACTGATCTCGCCGTTTTCATTGATGGGCTGGCGGTACATGCTCTGGTGGATACCGGGGCAGATTTTTCAATTATTAGCCAGAAACTGGCCGACACGCTGCGCAAAGTGAAAACTGAATGGACTGGGCCAGTAATAAGAAGTGCTGGGGGTCAGCTACTGGCACCGACAGGGAAATGCACTGCCCGAATGGGAATAGGAAACGCGGTGTTTGTTGGCAGCTTCGTTATTCTCCCTGACTGCTGCAAAGACCTCATCTTGGGCATGGACTTTCTGCGTCTTCATGGGGCTGTAATCAGCATCCGTGACAGCATCGTTGCCTTCACCAATAACCATGAAGACCTTGGTTATGCGTAAGTACCACTATTGCCCTTACGCGTCGCCAATGAGACGGTGACATTACCTCCGCGATCATGCTCTCCTGTTGAAGTGAAATTCGACGTGGCGCTTACAAGCGATGGCGTCGCCGAACGGGCAGTTACCCTGGTACTCAGCCGAGGTGTTTCTATAGCTCGAGGGCTGGTAAACTTGACCAATGGGCATACCGAACTGCTGCTGACAAACTTCAGCGACGAGTGTCAGCAAATTCCGAAAGGCACAACTGTGGCCTTTTTCGACAGCCTCCCAAATGCGCAGCACTGCTGCTTACTGCAACAGAGAGGATCAGTGTGCAGGGCACCCGTAACCATCGTTGATGTGAGCCCAAATTTGTCTTCTTCAGAGCGGGACCGCCTTTTGGATCTCATAGATCAATTTCGAGGCTGTTTTGCTTCAGAATTGCGGATCGGCCAAACGCCTTTGACAAAACATCGGATTATCACGGATGACTCGATTCGCCCGATTCGACAAAATCCTTACCGTGTGGCTCCGAAAGAACGTGAAGACATTCAGCGCCAGGTGGCCGAAATGCTTAGCGACGACGTTATCCAGCCGTCACAGAGTCCCTGGGCTTCCCCCGTGGTACTTGTTAAAAAGAAAGACGGCAGCTTACGATTTTGCATAGACTATCGCAAGCTCAACCAAGTGACCAAAAAAGACATGTACCCTCTCCCTCGCATCGACGACTCCTTGGATCGCCTACGAAATGCACGTTACTTCTCGTCGATGGACTTGAAAAGTGGATATTGGCAAATCGAAGTGGATGAGAGGGATCGGGAGAAGACAGCATTCATCACTCCCGAGGGATTGCATGAGTTTAAAGTCCTTCCGTTTGGTTTATGCTCGGCGCCAGCAACATTTCAGAGACTGATGGACACTGTGCTTTCGGGACTTAAGTGGCAAACATGCTTGGTGTATCTTGACGACGTGATCGTGTTTTCGGCTACATTTGAAGAGCATCTACTCCGTTTGTTAGCTGTGTTTCAGGCCATACGATCTGCGGGCCTCACACTAAAACCCGAGAAGTGCCACTTCGGTTACGAGGAGCTGCAGTTCTTAGGCCACGTCGCCAGCGAAGAAGGTGTTCGGCCGGATCCTGAAAAGCTCTCCGCAGTCGCCAAGTTCCCAACACCTACGGACAAAAAGACATTGCGGCGCTTCTTGGGTCTTTGCGCCTATTACCGTCGGTTTATTGCTGGCTTCCCTACTGAAAAAACTGTGAGGGGCAATAACCTCACATTTTCTCACACAATCTCACTCAATTCACATAAGAAATCACGTACAAGTCGCATATAATTGCATAAGTTCTCATAGTTTCTTGTACATTATCATAAATTATGTACGATATTTTATGATAATGATGTGCACCGTATGAGACTTTATGCGATTAAATGAGATTTTATGAGGTTATTGCCCCGTAGAACTTTTGGTTTTTCAGTAGGGTTCTCACGAATAACCTGGCCATTAACTTCACTGACGCGTGACAACGCTGTCTATCGCTGGGGTGAAGAACAGCAACAAGCTTTCAATGAGCTGAGGAGGCGTCTACAGACACCACATATCCTGGCGCACTTTGATGACGACGCCCCTACACTGCTTCATAGGGATGCCAGAAACGTGGGCTTAGTTGCTGTGTTAGTGCAGCGCCAGGATGGTGTGGAAAAGGTAATTGCTTACTCCAGCGGGACCCTATCTAAAGCAGAAGTGAACTACTCGGCAACCGAAAAAGAATGCCTTGCAGTGGTATGGGCGGTTATGAAGTTCCGCCCTTATTTGTACGCTCGCCCCTTTCAAGTCGTCAGCGACCATCACTCTCTCTGTTGGCTGACGAACTTAAAGGACCCCTCAGGGAGACTCGCGCATTGGAGCCTTCGATTACAAGAATTTGACATGGCAGTTATTTACAAATCTGGAAAGAAGCACACAGATGCTGATTGCCTTTCGCGAGCGCCGGTCGAACCTTCCACTATGACCGATGAAGACACTGCTTTTTTAGGTGTCGTAGATGACGCAACACCTTCCCAACAGCAGCGAGAGGATCAGGAATTGCTCCCTCTTATTGATTTCTTGGAGAAGCGAACTACGGTTGTTCTGAAGATTTTCGCCCGAGTAATCCCTTCATTCTTTATTCGCAACAACGTACTTTACAAGAAGAACTTCCGTCCTGGGGGAAACAGTCATCTGCTCGTCGTCCCATCGGTTCTCCGCACTGAAGTTTTGCAAGCGTGCCACGACGAGCCAACCGCCGGTCACCTAGGCTACACCCGCACGTTGGCTAGAGTACAGCACGGATACTACTGGCCAAAACTGCCGGCGACAGTGAAACGCTATGTACGTACGTGCATTGACTGCCAGCGCCGTAAATCACCCCCCGTAAAACCAGCTGGCCTACTCCACCCTCTTCAAGTGCCAGCGACACCTTTTAAGCAAATTGGCATGGACCTCCTGGGACCATTTCCGACGTCTACAGCCGGGAATAAATGGATAATTGTCGCCACTGATTATCTGCCCCGCTACGCGGAGACCAAGGCTCTGCCAAGGGGTACCGCCGCCGAAGCAGCTAGGTTCTTCGTTGAGAACATTGTCCTGAGGCATGGCGCTCCGGCACTTATTATAACTGACCGAGGAACTACATTTACGGCCGAACTTTTGGAAATCGTTCTTCGCCTCAGTGGTACCAGTCACCGTAAAACTACTGCCTATCACCCTCAAACCAATGGGTTGATGGAACGCCTCAATAAGACCCTCGCAGACATGCTTTGCATGTACGTCGACGTGAACCACAAGAATTGGGACGAAATACTTCCCTACGTCACGTTCGCCTACAATACGGCCCGCCAAGACACCACTCGCATGACACCATTCAGCCTCCTTCACGGGCGACCAGTGACAACTATGCTGGATGCAATGTTGCTCCCGAATGCTGACACCGATGATCTCGATCAGGACGCCGAGGAATTCGCTCAGCGTGCAGAGGAAGCTCGCCAACTAGCTCGTGTGCGGATCAAAAATCAGCAGGAGCATGATGCACGACGCTACAGTCAGAGACACCGACATGTAATGTACGAACCTGGCGACAAAGTGTGGGTCTGGACGCCTATTCGCCGCCGTGGACTCTCCGAAAAACTATTGCGGCGATACTTTGGACCCTATGTTGTTCAGCGACGTTTAACCGACGTCACTTATGAGGTGATGCCAGACGGGGTGTCGACATCAAAGCGACGCCAGCACCAAGCTGACGTCGTCCACGTCGTTCGTATGAAGCCATACCACTCAGTCTGACCTTAACCTACTACTTCCTTTTGTTCTCATCGGGACGATGCTTCCTAAGGAGGGGGGCAAATGCCGCATAGAAGACGACGCAAAAGATGACGACTATGGGAGCACAAGCGCGAGCTGAAAGAAGAAGGAGGAAGCTTGATCGCAAGACTCGTTCTAGGCCAGTACTCAAACCGTCTTATATTTCGACCCTCCTTGGCGTTCTGTCGAGACGTGACAATATACTGTATAATTAAGAACACTGCACAGAAAAACACCAGTAAAACTTCGCATTACGCTCAAGAAGATTCTCTTTGTTCTATTAAACATTTGCTTCGTGCCGATTCCAGGTTCAACTTTGCTTTAAAACCAAGAACAGGCAGTTTCATTTGTACGTACGATGTTGATATACCCAACCTTTTTTATAATGAGACGCTACCGTAAACCTTCCGCTGCTCTGCGCTGCTACTTGTTCCTGGTCGCACATTGCAGGGCTATTCTCGTTCGATGGGGACGCATGCAATTCCGACGTATTATATCTGCGTACTTACATTTGCACCGTAAACCAACAAAACGGTTTACACAATAAGGACTGGAAAAGGTTTTTTTTTCATTCTCGTGCCATTACTCTGCATCACTTAGGACACATAAACGTTTGTCCCTCAACGAAGCGGTATAGACCTGTATTGCTTGCGGAAAAAAGAGAACTTTAAATGATTGTTGTTTGTTCGATATTTTCTTTATGCTTACTTTATTTTGTATTCGGAATGTTGTGACATAGCAATTCGATTTGTTAGAATATATAAGTATTGGTTACAGGCAGTGTTTTGTGCTCCGGACGAAAGGACTTTTAAAAAAATTTAAACGGGTACTCTTTTCGAAAGAAATAATAATGGCAAATTCAGCCCGTCTTACAATTTCAGACAATTCGTGGCGGCGATATTTGTTAAAAACACACACATGCCATTCATAGACGACGAAGATTTGAACCGGCGATTCGGAGAAGACGACGAAGCAAAACGGTGCTGCGCTTTTGTGCTGCCTTGACTGGCTGTTGGTGTTCTTCGGTGCCAGAGTGCCAGAGCGCCTTGCTGCGCTTTTGTGCTGCCTTGACTGGCTGTTGGTGTTCTTCGGTGCCAGAGTGCCAGAGCGCCTTCTCTGTAACGTTACGTTACAAATCTGGTGGAGGAATAGCCAGGTATCGATCCAGTCCTGCATAATCAACCTGTCAATACGGAGCTTACCCCCGTACATCAACGCCTCGGCCGCCGCCTACGTGGAGAGCCCCCTGAATTTGGACCCCTTCCGGCCGCTACCAGGACGACGCACCCTCAGACGGCCGTAGAACCTGCTGCAATGACATCTGAGAGCAGGCTTCCAACCCACATTCTGTGTCATCAGCCGCGAACACCCCCCTCTTTTCATGGCGACGTGTTCGAGGACGCCGAGGACTGGCTTGAGAACTACGAGCGAGTTGCTCGTTACAACGGGTGGACTGATGAGCGTAAGCTCCACAACGTGTTCTTCGCTCTTGAAGAGTCTGCACGGACATGGTTTGAAAACCATGAGGCTTCCTTCCCATCCTGGGCAGCCTTCTGTCGTGATTTCAAAGCCACGTTTCCTAGCGCCGACCGCCGGGAGCGAGCGGAAGCTGCGCTACACTCGCGCATTCAGCGCCAGAACGAGAGCGTGCGTATGTTCTTTGAGGACATGACACGCCTTTTCAACCGTGCAGACCCACAAATGTCAGAAGATAAGAAGCTGCGTCACCTGATGCGGGGCGTTAAACAAGAACTTTTCGCGGGACTGGTGCGCAGTCCACCACGCACAGTGGCGGAGTTTCTCAGCGAGGCACCATGGAGACAACGCTGCAACACCGAGCCCGTCAGCACAACCGTGACGTGAACATCATTAGGTCCGACGCACCCCCTGTACATGTCGGCAGTGACATGGACTCACTACGCAATCTCATCCGTTCTGTCGTGCAGGAGGAACTGCAAGCGCTCCGGATGCCTTGCAACACAGCATCTTTTCCTTCATTGGCTGAAGTCGTCCGGGACGAGGTGCGTATGGCAGCTCAGCAAGTTGCTGACGTTGTTCCCCAGCAGCGCGTTCCTCACCAGACGTTTGACGCGAGGCCCACCTACGCGTCCGTCCTGAGTAAGGCTCCCCCGCCAGACCATAGTATCAACGCCGCAGCTCCAGCAATGGAGCCGCAGGGTCCCCGCATGGAGCACCCCGCATGGAGCCGCATGCAGCCTCGCTACTCCCCTCCGGCAATCTACCAGCCACTCCGTAGAAGTCAAGTATGGCAGCCCCGGGATCGTCGGCCCCTGTGCTATCATTGCGGTGAAGCCAGTCACCTATACCGGGCATGCCCGTACCGCCGCGTCAACATGCGGGGTTTCGCCTCGGAGGGCCTCTACCCTCGGAATGCAGAACGGCCTACTGAGATTGCAAGCGACCTTGCAGCGCGACAGTACCCCGTCACATCCGGTCACCAAGAGCGTCGGTCTACGTCCCCGACGAGCAACCGTTCGACAAGTCCCCACTCTTCCCGACGCCGCTCTCCCAGCCCTGGCCGGGAAAACTAATACCAGCGGCCTTCGGAGGCAGGGTCGCTGATGTCGGGAAATGTGAAGATCCTCCGTCATCGTCAGGCCGACCCGACGAGATTTCACTTGTGTCAGGTAGCGACAGCATCCGGCATACTACCTCCGATTTGTGTGTAACGATTGATGGAGTGGATATCACCGCGTTACTCGACACTGGTGCCGATTATTCTGTAATGAGCCGTGGTCTCGCCCGAGAATTGAAGAAAGTTTTGACAAACTGGTCCGGCCCGAAAATTCGTACGGCGGGAAGTCACTTGATTGAACCTGCAGGCAAGTGTACAGCGCGGGTCGGCATCCGTGGTTTTGTGTATGTCGGAGAATTTATCGTGCTTCCTGAGTGTTCGAAAGACTTGATCCTTGGTCTAGACTTCCTGCAGACCAACGGCGCTGTCATTGACCTGAAAGAAGCGCGTGTTTCTTTTTCGACGAAACGAGCCGTGGCGCGCATTGAAAACGAAGATCCGGATCTGAACGTTTTGCGTATAGTCGACGATGACGTGAGGGTTCCGGCACGTTCTAGTGTGCTGGTTGTTGTAAAGCATGATTTGTTCCACGATTACGAGGGCATCGCCGATGGGCACCTTCCGCTACTCCTCGAGAAGGAATTAGCCGTTGCTCGAGGACTCGTACAACTCCAGAACAGTTGTGCCAAGGACACGGCTCGCCAAGGACACGGCTGTTGCCGTCCTTCACGATGCTACTGCCTTACCTCATTTATGCACCGCCGGAACGAACCCTAAAGAAGAGGCCGCACCTTGTCATGCTCTGCAAACCGTTAAAATTAGCCCCGACTTGAGGCCCGATCAAAGGAATCTTCTCTCGGCTCTTCTGAGCGATTTCGCAGACTGCTTCGCCACAGGCTCGAAGGTCGGTCGTACTCCTGTCGCCAAGCACCGCATCATCACCGATGAGACCACGTTACCGGTATGCCAGCGCCCGTACCGGGTTTCTCCTAAGGAACGTGACGCCATTAAAACGCAAGTGGATGAAATGCTTGCGGACGACGTGATCCAGCCTTCGACGAGCCCATGGGCGTCGCCAGTGGTCCTTGTCAAAAAGAAAGATGGCACCTTGAGATTCTGTGTCGATTACCGAAAGTTAAATACCGTGACCAAAAAGGACGTCTATCCGCTGCCCAGGATTGATGATGCCCTCGACCGACTACGCGATGCCAGGTACTTCTCCTCATTAGACCTCAAAAGCGGATACTGGCAAATCGAAGTGGATCAGAGAGACAGAGAGAAGACTGCATTTGTGACGCCCGACGGCCTATACGAGTTTAAGGTGCTTCCGTTTGGTCTTTGCTCTGCGCCGGCCACGTTCCAACGTATGATGGACACGGTTTTATCAGGTCTCAAGTGGCAGTCGTGCTTGGTGTACTTAGATGATGTTGTTATTTCCTCGCCTACTTTCGAGCAACACTTGGACAGGTTGCGCATCGTGCTTCAAGCACTCAAAGGCGCGCAACTAACGATCAAGCCTGAGAAATGCCACTTTGCTTTCAAAGAACTACGCTTCCTCGGCCATGTTGTCAGTGCACAGGGCGTTCTCCCTGATCCCGAGAAGACTACCGCAGTGTCAAATTTTCCACGTCCCACCGACAAAAAGGCACTTCGACGATTTCTAGGTCTTTGTTCGTACTATCGACGCTTCGTCAAAGATTTTTCTAAGATAGCTGAACCACTGACAGCACTAACCAGAGATGACATACCCTTCCTGTGGGGAGACGATCAAGAGCAAGCCTTCCAGGAGCTTAGAAGCCGGCTACACAAACCCCCAATTCTCGCCCATTTCGATGAAGACGCCGCAACAGACGTACATACTGATGCCAGCAACGTTGGCCTCGGCGTGGTACTCATTCAGTGGCAAGGCGGAATAGAACGGGTTATCGCCTACGCGAGCCGAACACTCTCACGATCAGAGGCGAACTATTCGACAACGGAGAAGGAGTGCCTTGCGGTAATCTGGGCCATCAGCAAGTTTCGACCATATTTGTATGGACGACCCTTCCGTATTGTCAGCGACCATCATTCCTTGTGCTGGCTGGCAAGCCTTAAAGACCCGTCTGGACGCTTAGCTCGTTGGAGCCTCCGTCTTCAAGAGTATGACGTCACTGTTGTGTATAAGTCGGGACATAAACACCAAGATGCTGATTGCTTGTCACGCGCGCCATTGGACTCCACTGCAGTGGAAAACGCCGACGATTTTCCCTTTATTGGGGCCATTACCCAATCCCATATGGCTGACCTTCAACGCAAGGACCCGGAACTGGCGCCGCTCATCGATTATCTGGAAGGACGCGGTGGTAGAGTACCGCTTGTTTTTCGTCGTGGCTTGCAGTCATACGCTTTACGAAGTGGAGTTCTCTACAAGCGCAATTTTGAAAGATCCAAAGAAACATTTCTACTCGTAGTGCCTACGCACCTACGGCCTGACATCTTAAGCGCTTGTCACGACGAACCGTCCTCCGGCCACTTGGGAGTTAGTCGTACGCTTGCAAGAATTCGGGAGAAATACTATTGGCCGAAATTATTACCTTCAGTGCGATCTTACGTAAAAACCTGCCGTGATTGTCAACGCCGAAAGACTCCACCCGTGAAACCAGCTGGATTTCTTCAGCCGATCGCTCCACCGAAAACTCCTTTCCAACAAGTGGGGATGGATCTTCTTGGTCCTTTCCCGAAGTCAAGTAATGGAAAGCGTTGGATTGTTGTCGCGACAGACTACTTGACCCGGTATGCTGAGACCGCGTCGCTCACAAATGGAACTGCCACCGAAGTCGCAGAGTTTTTTGTCCACAACATCGTGTTGCGTCATGGCGCTCCGGCTGTTATTATTACCGATCGCGGGGCAGCTTTTACGGCCCGCCTGACTAAGGCTGTGCTGAACCTTACACACACTAGTCATAGACGGGCCACGGCATACCACCCGCAAACTAATGGCTTGGTGGAACGGCTAAACCGAACTCTGGCCGACATGCTGTCTATGTACGTGGATATAGAGCATAAGACCTGGGATCAAATCCTCCCATATGCCACGTTCGCATATAATACGGCACTTCAGGAGACGACGCGGCTCACACCCTTCGAGCTTGTCTTCGGCCGTCGAGTGACCACTCCACTGGATACAATGCTGCCCGTATACACCGACGACGAAGATGAGCTTGACCTGGACATCGCTAGTTTTACCCAGCGTGCGGAAGAAGCACGGCAGCTGGCAAGGCAGCGCATATACCTACAACAGCAACTAGACGCTGACCGTTACAACAAGGGACGGCGCTTCGCTGCCTACGAGCCTGGAGACTATGTCTGGATTTGAACGCCCGTTCGTCATCGTGGGCTGTCTGAAAAATTGCTGCGCCGGTACTTCGGCCCATATCGTGTCCTCCGCCGCTCAGCGACGTTACTTACGAAGTTGAATCCGCGACCCAAGATCCCTCAAGCCGCAGACGACGCAAGTTCATTGATGTTGTACACGTCGTCCGGATGAAACCCTACCACGATCGCCCCGCTGACTATTCTTGAGACTGATGGTCAGCTCATCGCATCAAGCAGCATTTGCAGCATCGATGCATGTGTCATTGCCCCCCTTTTTGGCAGCATCGAGGCGATGCTGCCAAAAAGGGGGGCAATGACACATGCCATTCATAGACGACGAAGATTTGAACCGGCGATTCGGAGAAGACGACGAAGCAAAACGGTGCTGCGCTTTCGTGCTGCCTTGACTGGCTGTTGGTGTTCTTCGGTGCCAGAGTGTCAGAGCGCCTTCTCTGTAACGTTACGTTACAATATAACCTCCAGTTCACATCTTCGAATTCAGATTAAAGTGTATATTCGTGGGAGGTACGTGGTCTCGGAGTAAACTATCCAAACGTTTTATTGGGCTGATTTGCGCCCGCAAATGATCTAAGCGATTCGAAGGTGGCGATAACCGCAAAAGTGCTCGTCCGTCGTCGATCTAAAAATGAACGTTGCACGCGCCAACACTCAGTTTAAAGACGGCGAAGAAACATCTAGATAAAGCTGCAGACCTAAATAGCATCAACTGGAATATTATAAAAACACACAGGAGTGGCCGGAATCTTCTATATACATTTCAAAGTAGCTTGTGCGAAAATGAAAATGATAAAGCAGCATCTCGAGACAACTAGCATGAACATACAAATAACATAGAATCGATCCGGGTGCTGGAATCACAGTCGCATGCCGGCATCTGTCGAAAAAAAAACAAATAAAGATATGAATCGTTCGCGGCATTACTCCCCTTAGAAAGGAATCACCTCGATGCTTACAAAATAGCAGAAATAAAATTACAGGCCTTTCGCGCGCGAAATAACGCTTCAGGCGCTCCACAGAAGTTTTTATATTTACCACTTTCAAACAGGGCGCCTGTCCCATACTCAATATGAGACTCGTAATATTTTCGACAAAATTGTGCACAATACCATATTCTAACCACGAAAAGAAATTTTAGATGATTGGTCGGTACACTAGACAGTTTACCGGGGATATAGGCGAAACATCTTCGAAATGATGCGAATAATTATAACTAATTTGCTGTGTTTAAGTACTGCATCTGATGCAAAACGTATTTAACATTCTTATTAAGGTTATACTCGTAAATGTATAATGAAAATTGCAACAGAGGGCCAATGAGAAACTTGCGAAGCAAAATGAACCTAAAGATTGCAAAGGCTGCAAACTAGGAACAGCTGTCAGAACAAGTTATCTTTTTTGAGCAAAAACACAGATACAACACTGAGGGTTTTAACGAAGCGTGCTAAAGGCTCTCGGCAGAAAATACAACGTCTGTGTTTTGGGCGCTGCTAGCGAACCATCATAACCGTATATCTAGCAGGTGGCAGATAACAAAGTAAAGCATTGTTCCATCAAAGGTTTGTTTTGCGTAATGATACATGATGTCACAAATTCAGGAGCAGATGCAAACCAAGACAGCTAAGTTGATGTTGGAGGGTGGGAAAGCAATCAAGTTTAATCTAGGTTCTTCGATACCAAGTGCGGAAGGCTACTGCAAGGTTGTTCAGGTACGTTTGGAAGCCTTAGTACGAGTAGCCACGTAACGTGCTAGCTATGCACAGCGCTTTAATGAGAATTTGTGAGATATTATTGCCACAAAATAAGGGATTGGTATTTAACGAAGCGAAAACTACATTACACCAACGAGAAACTGCAAGTGAGCTCTAGGGGAACCCATGAAATCATTCACGTAAATTGCTAAATACAAAACTTAACTGGTTCTACAGTTTTTATTGTTTACAACATTATAAATCAATAACAGGCAGACAAGCATGCGCTTTATGAGTTCTGGTTTTCCAGCAAAGATGATGGTATTTACGATATTGATCTTCATAATGCGTAAATAACAATTCATAGATGAATTTATTATCTCCAACTTTAAGAAGCAATATTACATTGCGACGTTTATGCCTGTCAACATCAAAAAATAAACCGTTTCATGCTTTCTCAAACAGCAGTGTGCGTTCAGATGCCGAAATAAACAAATTTGAAACCTCACTGCACAGTTACGTTTCTTGGCATTGCGCATTCATGAAATGGATACGATTTAGCTTCGTGTGCATGAGCAACTGGTATTGTTTTTCTATTTTATGGTGTTCAAAGTGCTGACAGGATTTTAGAAACATTACCAAGCGCAAAAACATTATTTTCAGAGAGTACGGAAATGAGGAAAGCGAAATCGAAGGTATTTCAAGCGCGCATTGTAAATCATAGTGTCGATAAAGGACGTTTTATTATGTGGCTCACTTTTATAGCTGATGGTTATCAATTCCGCAAATAATATTGGGCCTGAAAGAAATCTTTAGATAAGTTGTCTAGGTCTCATTATTAAGCATTATGTCGCATGTAGTCTCAGCCTTTCAGTGCAGTCTGCCGAGATTACTTTTCGTAGTTTTCGATGCAAGCTTTGACACTTAATGTGATTGGTTATACAGATGCAGCTACATATATTTAGATCCTTCTTCATTTGACATGCTCCTTAATAAATTAATAAAACTCCATACCAAGTAGCAGCCGCTAAATGTGCCTCATCCTTCAAGCCGCAGAAGCCTTCTCTGACGTCACCGTGACATATGTTCGCTTTACCAATAGGAATACATTTCTGAGCTGCCATATATACCTACAGAGCCATGCTGCTGCCAATATTTCTCTAGATTATTACAAGCATCGGGCGTTTAGACAAAATGAGATGCTCGGTGATATTGGCGCTTTTTTCCGTAATATGTTTTCTGACCGTTCAGTGAGTATGATCCACCAGTCTTTATCTTGAGGAATAGCTTACATTTATAATGCCTCGAAAAACTGTGTTTATTTAATCAATACGAACTAACAAGCGTCGCTTACCTCTTGAAATGCGCAGGTTACACGCGCGAGCTATAGCACATCTTAAAATTCAGCAAGAGAGAGAATGTGAAACATTAAAATATGAGAGTCATGCATTTTCCCTAGTGGATGGAGCAATATATAACTTTTTGCTACCAGCCGATTGCTTCCTTAAGCTGAGTAAATTTCGGTCGGTCAAATTTTCCATAGAATTGGAGAAAGAAATATTTTTCGCAGTTACATGCCAACGACTTTTGCTTATGTTTTCCAGGTATCTAAAAAAATATTATACGAGTCCACAAATGTGGCAAATTTCGGGGTTTAAGTCCCTCCAGCGCCAGCCTCTTTTTTGGCATATCAACACTCTGTTGATTGGGAAACATGCAAGAATTTGCTATATTTCTTATAGTATGCAACGGCGGTATTTCATATATTTTGCTCTTCAGGCTCCGAAGCTTTGTGTAGTGGGCTGAAATGAGCCAGACATTTGTCATCAATCAAATCTGGTTTAACGGCGAACTGTATCCCATGTTTCGACGGGGGATACTCCACCTAAAGTTTGCTCCTCGCATTTCTCGCTGCGCCGCGGCGATGGATGCACAGGACCATTGTCATGTGTCGCACTTTTATGAAGCTGTTGCTAGGGAGCCCAAGCAATCACGACAAGGTTTTGGTCGCCATAGTAGCCAACACATATTGATTTTGTGCAAACATTATTCTCAAAGCCTTTTATATTCAACTGTTGCGCATAAGAATTTGCGCTACCTGCTCGAAGGCTGTATACCGACTTAGTTACTAAACCCTTGAAAGATTGAAATTGCACAAGTTTCTCTTCTTGCTTATGAGGAACGCCGTAGTCAGTGCTTCAGTATCAAACACACAAATCAACCTCCGTCGCCAAAAACCTACGGTTATTTCAAAAAGAAGCATTCCTGGGCCATGAATACGTTTTGGCCTGTAATTGAGAAACCCTAATTAGCAGTAACAATGACTGCGTATTGTGCAGAAGCTACACATTGAGTTATTATTACGAAAGCATAATTCCGCAAGTCAATTCCGCGAAGTATTATTTTTGCTTGTAGAGCCGCTGCTGGGTTCTAGAGCCGTGCCCATGGATAGCAACGGCTTCAAAGAAACGCTATAATAGAATACGATGGTCGTGACACTACACCTATTCATAGTAGTCAAAATCTAAGTTAGTCATCACACTGACCTTCTCAGATTCACCTTGACACAGCGAAATTACCTGATCTGGTAGTGTCCAGGCCAAGGAAACGTCGAGCACCTCAGTATGGCGCCGCAGTCGCGTAGTTCGTCAATACGTGGAGAGATTTAATTGTTGACAAATGTGTGGCTCATTTAATTCGGCTAGGGAAAGCGAAATAACAGAACACCAAAACCGCTGCGACAGCATTTTAGCACGGTACTAAAATTTAGGCAACGATCTCTGCATTCTTTACACTTTATAAATAAATGTATCCAAAATTCTATCATTATGAAATCAATCAAAACACCAATACCTTTCGTAATCTGCTCACAGACAGCTCAGGTGCAATTACGCAAGACTTAAAGCCGACACTTCTATAGCTCGGAAAGATTAATAAGGTCATTTGCGTTTTCCTTTTTTCAAGCCACAGTACATCCTCTTCTTCATTTTAAATACGCAGTAGCGTATATATGTTTGAAAATGTTCATTTTTTCTTGCACTCTTCAAATTCAGGGCTGGCCGCAATATCATACCCCAAGCACAAGCCCAAAGCGGCATAACCTCGGCACACGAGACGGGGAAGCAACAGCCTCCAAACGGATATTCCGCAGTTTATGGCCCCAGCAATACAGCCCAAGCACATGTCCGAAGCGGCATAACCTCGGCACACGAGACGGGGAAGAAACAGCCTCCAAACGGACATTTCGCACCTCATGGTCTTAGGAGCACAGCCGCCCAATCATATATCCGAAGTGGCGTAATGCAAGCCAATGGGATGGTGAAGCAACAGGCTCCAACCGGATATTCCGCCACTTATCTTCAAAGCCAAAGGGGCTGCTTCACTCCCGTATGCAAGATATGTTTTCGTACATATGATAACAAAACGGCAGTTTTATTCGCAATGCAAGCAATGAGCGAAACTGTGCACGTTCATGAAGATTATTTTATTAGTAAGCACGAACGAGTAGGAAATATATTATCAGCAACAAATCAAAAGCGATGTAATTGAACTGAAACACGTATTGCTAAATGATAAGACCCCCTATTTTGGGGAAGCTGAATACTTGTGTAAGTCCACATCACTTAGAACACGTGAAGAATATCCTTTAAAAGAGCCAATCGATTTGTCATCAATTTCGTTTTACTGAAAATTTACATTCCTATTTCCAACTGATTATTCAGCCAATCTAATTAGGAATGCGTTGTATATAGAAATGCACACACGCACGCACACACACACACACACACACACACATACACACACAGATATATACATATAAATAAATAAATATATATATATATATATATATATATATATATATATATATATATATATATATATATATATATATATATATATATATATATATATATATATATATATATATATGTATATATATATATATATATATATATATATATATATATATATATATATGTATATATATATACATATATATAATATATAGTGTCCCAGCTAACTTGAACCAAGGTAGGCTAGGAAAACCAGTTGCATGCAACTGCCAGCAGCCTTGCGCACCACAGGCATTTGGTTTGGTTTTGAGATTGCTAAATTTTACGAACAATGTTATTTTTTCTAATTTACTAAATCATGATGGTTTGGTTTGGTTTGTTGGGTTTAACATCCCGAAGCGACTGAGGCTATGAAAGACGCCGTAGTGGAGTACTCCGGAAATTTTGACCACGTGGGGTTCGTTAACGTACACTGACATCGCATAGCACACGGGTGCCTTGCTTTTCGCCTCCATCGAAAGTTAGAGAGCACCTTCAGGAACCCCCATTCCATTGTCTGCAATGAAAGAAGCGTCACGTGTATATTTTTTCCAGGCTTAAAAGAAAGCCCGCGAAATACAAATAAAATTTGTGTGACTAGCGCATTCGCACGCAGCAATTGTAGTGATCTCAGTCGTGGTTTAAGTGAACTAAATCACCTGTGACCTTACCTCATCGACCACGTTGCAGTGGTAGGTCGTATGCTTGCAATGATTTCTCCTCCTGCGTCAGCCAGGCGGCGCAAGCGACGGTGCATGTAGTAGCGAGCGTGGCGAACATCACCGAAATTCTAACAATGCCTTTGCATCACCTTCTCTTTCATCAGCGAATGTCACGACAAGCGGATGAGCATAAGGGATCAGCCACCCAATCTGCGCGTACAGGCTTGGGTAAAGGGGCGAGACGACATCATGTGACTCCATTCAGATTCGCGCTCGCATCTTCATTGGCTGGCCCTTTATCGCCATCCGCCTGTCGTAACGTAGGCTGCTGGGGTGCGCAGGCCTTGTCAAGATCACGGTAGTGTCGGGCGAGCTCACTCCAACCATCGCCAAAATGTCAGCCTGCCACTACAACTGGGCCGCCAAGCTATGGCCGCAGCCGACTTCGTTGGCTCAAATCACGACTGAGAGTACCCCAGTCGTGGCGCGAAAATGTGCTAGTCTAGTGATTTTATTTGTGTTTCGCGCGCTTTCTCTCGGACATAGAAAACAAGGCACACGTAAGAACGTATTTATCGCAATTGATGGAATGGAGGTTTCTGAAGATGCTCTCCAACTTTCCAATTCACATTTATGGTCCAAAGTAAATATTTAGTAAATTAGAAAATTAACATAATTACCTAATTAATTGCAAAACTAAACAATTGCTTGTGGGGCGCAAGACGGGTGACAGTTGTGCGCAACTGGTTTCCCTGGCTTACCTCCAATATTTCATTTATAACCTCTGGTTAAATTAGCCGGGACACTCGGTATGCATATATAAGGGGAGATAGAGAGAGAGAAATTGCTTTAATAAAGTTCATGCTATAGTAATGAGGTCTCCTTGGCCTCGAGGCCCATAAAGATTGGTACATTATTTCCCAAGAAAGTGCTGTCCGACTAAGCTTTTCGTAATTCGCAAACAGTTTTATTACACAACAAACAAGGTTCTTCTTGGCACGAGATTCATGTAGCGTCTCAATTTCTCAACACTAGAGATTCTGTATCATGAATGAATAACCCGAAGTAAATTTCACTTTGCAAAGGCACGATAAGGAGCTTATAACGAGCCTGCAATGGAAATAACCTGCACATGCGCTGCATAGGCGTAACTGTAGAAAACTTTCAAGCGCCGAATTGCCATAAGCAAGGAGGTAAGAAGACTCTACAAAATCCGCCTTAAAGGAAGTACACTAGCAATATCGAAGGGTACAATAAGCTGTAGGGCCGTATATAACCTGTAAAACAAGGCAGAAATGCGTGATGAACATTCGCCTGTATATCAGTAGACCTTCCCTCTGCTGAAGGCTGTCGCTGCTAAGGAATACATAAAAACGTTTGTTCTATGAAAAAGCCCTCAGAGAACCCTTCAGTAAGTACAATGCCATTGGAAAAAGAAACTTCTATATCTTAAACCAGGTAAAGACTTAGCCGGTAATATATCGTCCCCAAGCAGTGTGAGACTGTCTGCGAGTATTTGGGAATGCACTTGTCATTTGACAGAAAAGTACTGAAGGTGGTGACAGCTAGTTATAAAATGTCGCTTTTGATTCACCATAAAAACATTATGAGCAAATAAAACCATGATTTGAATTTCCCAGGCCTCAGGTCATCCTCATTAATAAAGGTTTATGAATGAATGAAGGATCCCGGGCGGGGCGCTTATGGTGTTCCATGTAATGATTTTGTGCTCATGAGACTGTTTAGAATGTAAAAGAGCTGCAAGACAGATCGCCACGAAGAGCCACCACGTTCATCAAAGTCTCTGTTTAGAGAACTGTGTGCTATGGTGCGGGAGGATATATGCTGCGCAGGGTCGAACTCCTGCCTGGTTACCTTTACTAGATGCATGCATATGTCTACCGAAATTTTGATTTGTGGGCAAACTGAGAGCTAGATGCTGGGGCGACTGTGTATGACAGGCTGCGCGATGCGATCTTGTCGAAGCGAGCTTGAAGTACGCCCATGCAGAAAAAGAAAACAAATGATACCGGGTGCGGCACAGTTGGCAAAACCCTCGGCTGGGTTTTTGAGGGATGAAGGTTCGACCCGGTAGAGGCTAGATTTTTAATTTTTCTGATGACGTCATGTGGATGATTGACAAGTCATACATCAACGCACAGATCACGCATACAAATTTTGTGCGCATGATTCTGTTCCCTGAAAATAGAAAGGCATTTGCCTTAAATCTGCGCATCCTATTATTTATCCAACAGAAACACGGTAAAGAACATGTTCACAACTTAAAAATACGCGCGTACGGTAGGCGAAAACTAGTGCTCGCATGCCAACTTTAAGTTTAAACGATCAACTGGTCCACAGTGCCATTTTTCGGCCACTTCAATACAGCGTCATCATAGACATAAACAGAAAGTAACGAAGGTTACAATGCGCCTGATTACCAATTTACATTAAAATAAGCACAACTTGCATTCTTTAGTTGCGACTGAAGTTGGGACCTTTCTGTGGAATTTGGACTTGGTCCGCCTGCTTTAATATTGTATGAACAGGGATATGATGTAATAAGCAACCTGTTTTGGTGCAATAGACAGCCTTCTTACTAAATCTTTGGCTAGAAAGGAAGATTAGTAGAAAAAGTACTTCTCTCTCATTGGATGAGTCGTTGATGACGTTAAACCAAGTAAACCAAAAGAAGACTTCGGAATTGAGCACAAACAGGCAATAAAATAAGTTTCTCGTTGATAATACCTTTCGAACATTATTGTTATCGTCCTGACGAAAATAAGTACGGTTTACGAAAATGATTGCGTATCTTTAGCCCACGCAGCTGGATTGAAAATATTACAACATACCGACTCTTTCCACTAATGCTCAAAGTAATAAAGTAAACTGCGCGCTTATGTGTAGCGTGTGCTTGTTCTGTTGAATGCGTGGAAGTAAAGCTAAAGTTAAGGCTTTAATTTTTGTCTGTTGCAATACCCTCCATTTTTCGATGTTCTTCGCAGTGCAATCCATTTGCATCCAATCAACAGTGCGTCTTCGGGTGCAAGTGCCTTCAAAAGCAATACACTGATACCTGAAAGTGCATTGACACGTCAGTAGTGATACCTCAGGGTTATGGTCCAACACCGGGCATGGACGCAATGTATAAAATGTGGTAAAGCCAAACTCTACTGTATCTGTGGAAAATAAATTACATGC
The DNA here is from genome assembly GCF_055883805.1 of Amblyomma maculatum. Classification (NCBI taxonomy): domain Eukaryota; kingdom Metazoa; phylum Arthropoda; class Arachnida; order Ixodida; family Ixodidae; genus Amblyomma; species Amblyomma maculatum. The sequence continues at coordinate 41,893,986 of NC_139352.1, forward strand.
CAAAGTAGTTGCTTTATTATTGGTTAATGAGATTTAACCCCCGGAACTACTTCAGGCTATGAGAAACGCCGTAGTGAAGGGCTCCACAGATTTCTACCGCCTGGAGTTCTTAAGATAAAAGAAACCAGCTCAGGCTATGAGAGACGCCGTAGTGAAGGGCTCCACAGGTTTCTACCGCCTGGAGTTCTTAAAATAGAATCACATCGCAGAGCACACGGGCGCATTGCTTTTCGCCTCCATCGAAAAGCAGCCGGCGCGGCTGGGATTCGATCACGCATCATTGGGAACAGCAGCCGAGCGCCCTAACCACTGCACAACCATGGGGGTGACGAAGTTGTGACTTGGCGTATAGGCTGAGAAGTCCGGGTGCTGTGCGATGCTGTTTTTGTTGTTGTGGCTGTAGGAAGAAGGAAAAGAAAATGCACGGGTCTGCGACGGGCTCGGTAGCTGAGCCAACTCCGCTGCCTCGTAGGGTGAGGAGTGTGGCTGTTGCTTGCCATACGGGGCTGGGAGGGCAGGTCAATGCCGCTTGCGGCGGGGGCTAGCCGGCCACCAATTTTTATCGGTTGTAGGCTGTCATTGCACCTGCCACCGCTTAGGTGGTGGATGACGGCTGTTTCAGCGCGCGTCTTTCTCTCCCTTTTCTTTTTCTTTTCTCTACTTTCTCTCTTCTGGTGGTGGTGGTGGTAATAACTTTATTAAAACAGAGGAGTTTGGGGCATGCATCCCCTGGGCCCCCGCACGGCCCCACTACACTCAAACGTTCATGTTTCTATGGTTCATGACGTCGGCAGCCCAGTCTGTCTGCATGAGGCAGCGGAGGTGGCTCAGCTACAGAGCCAGTAGAAGGGGCGTGCATTTCCTTTTCCTTCTTTTTACAGCCACAACAACAACAAGAAAAAAATAGAGAAGAAAGAAGAAGAAGAGGGAGAGAAAGATGTGCGCCGCAGCAGCCGTCGTCCACCATCGAAGCGGTGGCGGGTGCAACAGATAAAAATTCGGTGGCCGGCTAGCACCCGCCGCAAGCGGCGTTGACCTACCATACCAGCCGTAGGGCCAGGAACAGCCCCCGGACTGTCACTAATAATAACAATAATAATAAAAATTGGTTCACAGGAAGAGAAAGGTGCAGTATCTGTCACAGTTGTTTCTGTGGATACCTGAACCGCGCCGTAAGGGAAAGGAGGAAGGTAGGAGTGAAGGTGGGAAAAGAGGAGCCGTAGGGGAGGTCTTCGGAGTAATTTCGACCCCCTGGGGTTCTTTAACGTGCGCTGACATCGCACAGCGCATGGATGCCTCTTCGTTTCGCCTCTATCGAAACGCAGTCGCCGCGGTCGGGATCGAATCCGGGTGCTCCGGCACAGTAGTCAGGCGTCTTACCACTGCACCCCCCCGGCGGGACCGGAGTGTCAATGCACGTTAAAGATTATCAGGTAGTCGAAATTACTCCGTTGTTCTCCATTACGGCTCCTCTGTTTCCACTTTCACTCCCACGTTCTTTCCATACTTTGTAGTGTGTTGAGGGTGTCGACAGAAATATGTGTGACAGATATTCCGCCTTTTCCTTCTTGTCAATCAATTATTATTATTATAGTATAGGCCGAACTGGGGTGAAATGTCCTGGGACCACGTCCACATGTTTTGGGCTTGCTCCTCAAACCCTGCCCTTCACATAGGTGTAGTGTCCAGGGTACACTACACCTATGTGACTCCGTACCTCTACACCCCACCAATGTGACTACCCTGCTCGCCTGCTCCGACCTGAAAGCCCAAAATGCGTTACTCAAACGAGCAACGGCGGCAGCGGACGCAACAGGGGTCCCGTACTAGGAACTTGACCTAGTGTTTATGAGAGTAAGGTCACTAAGCATGACCCCCAGCAGCCTCCATGTAAATCCCTCTTGTTAGAGGTAATAAACGTTTCTAATACCACCACAGTCACACTGAACAGGAATATTGCACATAAGCAAGATTCAAAGACGTCTGAACGCTGCATTCCACTAATCTTTTCTCGCGCAGTGTGGCAAACGTTAACATGTCTCTTAGCTCGCGCAGCGACACTGAACCATATTGTAATCACGTAATGCTCTGCGTCGCATATCAAAAGTAATAATAAGTTTATTTTTCATCCCCGTATACATGATGGCGGGATGGAAAAGTATGTTGACTTATCTGGTAATTACATTACAAAATGAGAGTGCGCCTAAATTTTCCCTGGTTTATTATTTCCATTTTGAAAGTGCATCCATTTTCTCCAGTGTCAGGAACGTTTGCGCTTTGCTCATTATTTGTGTTGCGCTCTCCGACGCCAAGCGAGAATAGTAGTATCGCATGGTCCAGCGCTCTCTTACGCTAACCGTCTTGGCAAGCCGAGATAACCCTGGTTCTCGGCTATAGTATGTATCTGTTTAGTGCGCCTATTCCAAACGATAAGTTTTGAAAATCTTGCCAACAGCCCTAATCTTTGCATTTCACGCACTTTCCGCATACGAAACTGCACTTCGTATGTTGCTAAGGCAGTATTTAATAGATTACCAATTCCTTTTTTTGCTACTTGTGCTAGGAAAAGCATTATACTGGGCACACTACTCGCCGACAAGGTGGGATCGAGGAAAGCAGGGCGCTCAATATGATGTCCTCTTCTCGCAGGGAACCAGCAATGCAACGATGAGATTCATGGCGCTTTAAAAAACTAGCGCATTTATTTTCTGCGGCGAGGAACAGTTTTGAACTTAGATATTTTGTTTTGTCGTCTCATTTTAGACATAACCGAGAAAACATCTAAGCTAATCAAGGCAAATTGACAACTGTATGTCTGTAACCATTGCTCTCGCATTTTCTAAGGACATTCACTGCTTTCTCTGCTCGTCAGAAGAAATCGGTTATTCTGAAATATCTCGCGCCATCACAATAGTAGCATGCAATTGTTTCGATAGCCATCCTGAGTATATATTTGAACAGCAATGCAGAAATAATAGGGCAGTGTACTTGCGCGAGCCATAAGTTTCTGAGCAGCTGACAGAACCTTTTGCAATGCACAGTTCGCTAGTTTGTAATTGTTGCTGGCACGGTAGCGCGCAAAACCATTATTCTCTACATTTTTGGTTTACATATTTTGCAAAATAATAAACTTATTCTTTTGGTGTGTGATTCTGCCAGTCTCCTGTATTTTTGAAAAAGTTTTTTGCGAGAGCTACATTGGCCACACTCTCGCCATTTTGCCGTGCCCATCCGGTGCCTGTCCGGTGCCTGCCCGAAGGAAAAAAAACACAAAAAGAAGAAGCCGGAGGTGGTAGCTGGCAGCTGACATGGCCGAGCACTAACTGGACGCAGGGCTTCCTGACATTAGGTTTGGCAGGAGCTACCAACTCGGGTCTCTCCTTTCACATGGGAGGGTGATATCACAAACAGCCTGCTAAAACCCTTTCATTTACGTTATTCTTAGGTCACGCAAACACGTTCGTACGGCTCGGTTAAAGCGGGGCTTTGTATGGTGGCTGGTAGCTTACGCTATCGCGTCATGCGAAACTGGGAGTGAAAACAATGAGAAAGAGGTGCCATAGCGGAGGGCTTCGAACCACCACGTGACAGAGGCTTTAGTCTCATCACACTTTAGTTGTCTAAAGTGCTCCCAATGACATAAATAAAGCTGGAACCATAGAGTAAACTGTTATGTATAAAATCCAGTTTTTAGTTCAGTTTCAGTTTCAGTTTATTTCGCACAAGTAAAGAGAATGTACAAGGTGTGGCAAGGGTAACGGGATAAAAGCTGCATCAACATCAGCTCGACTGGTCCCGTTTCCCCAAACAACATTGCAGTTATCACGACAGTTTGTAAGCTCGGTACACATATATAATGTGAAGAATAACAAGTAGCAACCATTTCATATTAGCAAAAAATATACATACTAAGACAAATGCGAACAAACAAAAAAGAAGGAAATTATGCATTCTCTCAAAATACAGTCAGATTGTGCAGTGCTGGTTAGTAATTGGAAATATTTTGTTTTCGATAGATTACGCAGCTGCTCGTCCGTTAGCTTATATTTGTTCAGTGTACATGGCAGGCAGTTTTGAATCATCTGGAGACCATAGTTCGTACGTGGTCGTGAAATGTGCCAATGTTCATAATGACGGGTGGAACGTGATGGCGTGTTTATCTGTAAGTTGTCAGCAAGCCATAATGCTCTTCTATTGTTATGGATTTCCAATTTCAGGAATGCTAACAACTGATGCTCATAGAGGGTGGGAAGTTTAGCAATCTTGTATTAACGGAATTGATTGGAGGTGTGGGCATTTTATGGAGCGTTTCGAATTGCTCGAACTGCATGTTTTTGTAAAGTAACTAACCTATTCACTGATTTCTTGGTACCATTACCCCAAACTAAATGAATATATTGTAGATAAAATGCAAAACTCGTGTTATATAGCATTAGCGCTTGAGAGACGGGTAAAAATTGCTGCACCCTACTCTGCATACCTAATGCTTTACACAGTTTAGTTGTTATGCTGTCTGTGTGAAAATCCCATAGCATATTTTCATGAAAAACGATTCCTAGTGCTTTTTCTGAGGAAGAAATTTTGACTTTAGTTTTGTTGCAGTACAGCTGACAAATGGGAACGTTAGTTTGTTTAGCTTGAAAGAGAACTGCTTTTGCTTAGGAAAAGTTTAGTTGTAGACTGCGTTTACCATGTACATAGTTTGTCTAAGAATATTGCTACAAAGACAACGAACCGGGCTGTGGTGCCGGGCGGAGTGCTCGCGCTATGCCCGTTGGTCATTAAAGCATATTTCATCGCCATGTCATCTCGTCTTTGTGTTTCTGTTGTGTCGCCGTATTCAATCGCTTATCATGCCACCACGTAACATTTGGTTGGAGGTGCGTGGTATCCCCATCCTCGAAATGGAGCATCGACGCCATCTGTAAGCCAGGGCCGTAATCCAAAAACCCGTGGAGATTGCCGCACAGCTCCACCCCAGTCCTTTCTTCTCAGACCCGACCAGCCACTCTCCCTGGCCCCGTCCCCAGCCCTGACCACAACACACGACGTCAAGGAAGAGCCCAAAGCTGACCCGACCGACCCCACGATGAAGCGATCTCGCGATCACTCGAGCGAAGACAGCACCCCCGCTGAAGCCGTCCGGCTTGTCCAGGAGCCTTGGCCTTCAACAAAAGGTGAATATTGGGCCTGATTATCAGAGGCAAGCATTCATCCCTTCTCGTATTCATTGTGATGGCAAGCATTTCATCTCCGAGTCCTCCGCCTGTGTTCATTTGTCACATCATGTATTGGATTAGAAGCAATTGATTGGGGCGATCACTCGGTGGCCCCGGGTCATGCTACGAAGATGACGAAGCGGGCAGTGGCGCGGGGCAGAGTGCTCGCGCTATGCCTGCTGGCCATTAAAGCATATTTCATAGTCATGTCATCACATCTTTCTATTGCTGTTGTGTCACCATGTTCAATCGCTTGTCTTGCCACCAAGTAACAATATGTTAGCGGTTTTGGCATGACCATTTCCATTACTTCCTGTAAAAAACGTACTGGGGTCGTCGGTATATATAACGTAATTTATGGTGTTATCTCATGTTACAAGGTCATTAACGTAAGCATTGAAAAACAGTGGGCCAAGAATACTCTCCTGAAGTACGCCATGCTTATTTTTTGTAGTGTAATACATAGGGCTTGATATCGATTTGGCAATTAGCTTTTAACGAGACTAAAAGAGGTACTACAAACACCATAGCAAGACAATTTGTCTAGTAAGATATTAGGATTGATTCTGTCAAACGCTTTGGAAAAATCCACGAATTGTCCTGGCGTTGTCTCTTCAAATTTTTTATTTTGATGAACTAGAGCTTTCTCAGTACATCGACCTGACCGCAAACCATACTGCGATGATACAATAATAGAATTACCGTCAAATAAATTAGTGAGTCTTAAAAGAACTATTTTCTCTAGAGGAAATATTGGTAATATTAGGATAGGCCTATAATTTCCTAACTTATCTTTTTCCCAGCTTTAGTACAGTACTCTCACTTTAGCGTTCTTGAGTTGCTCAGGAAATACACCGGTATACAAAATTTTATTGTAAATATGGGTTAGGTATGGGGCAATAAGATCAATCACAAACCTAACCGGCTGCATTTTAATTCTGTCTATATCTTCGCAAATGCGTTTTTTCAAAGCAGAGAATAAATTGAGGGCTTCGCACTCGTCAGTAGGTTTCAAAAATACAGAATGTTCCACCGGAGCAGATAAATACTGCAGGGCGTCAGAATTATAAGGGTTGGAAACTGATTAAAAAAATAATCAACTTTTTCTGCCAGAGCTTTTCCCTCGTATTGTTGTCCATCTCTATTTATTTGCAAATTTCAAACCGAACCTAAGCGTAGCCCATGCAGATAGCTATCGCATAACTTCACATTTACCCACAAGCTAAACCGCAGCTAATTTTGTTTCATTCGCAAGCACGATATAGTTTTCTTATACTATCCATAAACAAAAAATTACATTGCACTATCTTCCTCCTCATAAACTGCATTCGTTATATAATAACAATTCGGCCCTTTTCTCGCTCCAGTACAACTGTTGCTGGTTATCGTGTACGACGAAAAGATGCAAGTGCTCTACAAAGACAGCAAATATATATTGCATAAAATATGCTAACAAACTTCGGCAAGCAGTGGGAAAGTGTTCCTGCTGATTGGTGCGTTATTTAAAAAGTATGGTTGATCTAATAATGTGATTTCAATCGTGAAAGGGATCTTGGCACATGATCGCCATGTGAATACGGTTGATGTGTTAGAGGTATTAGCGTAATTTTGACTGTGTCGTCTCTTGCTGTATAGAGATTATTTTATTTGTTAAATCTCACCCAGCCTATCCCCTGGCTTGTAACAACGAAAGCTGGGCAACAAACAGCCACCCGCTTTTTTTCAATAGACGTAGACGGCTACAGGTTGGTTCCGGCTGAGCATCTCACGCAAGTCCAGGGCATCTTCTTTGAGACCCCATCTCCCTTCACCTTCCCCATGTGTCCAAGAGTGGCGCACTGCCAGATGGCACGTCGATAATAATATAAGGGGTGTCACATGACGCGACTAAAGGATGTAGAAATAGCTAACGTTCGGAATGGTCGCGAAGGTGCACAATTTAACTTGTGTGCATTCGAAGGATCTTTTCTAAAAGCACATGAACGGTTTGCTAATCATGAAATAGTATCCTGGCAGTAAGATGTAGCTTTGATACAGGCCCACTGACACTCTACAATATGATGTGGGAAATTGCGTGCAAGTCCTTACCGACTATCCGCAAAGGCTCATAAGCATCGTAGGAGTGCTGGCTGCCCCACCTCTTGCCAAACAATTCAAGCAACATTATTTTGTGCACTGCTCAAGGTGGCAGCGGATTAAGAGCAGACAACTGAGGCTAAATAACGGCCGGAAATTACAGCCTCATCCACAGAGCGCCAAATCGAGTTCAATGTGTCTCCCGATGTCGCCAGCGGATCCATATGTCAATATCCACTTTAGGGGTCCTGCTGGCGGCGACTGTCCAAGCCTGATTATGCTCACATGAAGAGATGTAATGATGGTGTCTACGCCTCTCTTAGGCGATGTATGTTATGGCGAAGAAGCTCCAGATATGTCATCGTGTCCTATCTGGCTTCATATGTGCCCATGGACGCAGCAGCGGCTGATACGTCGTCGGTATAGGCATATCCGGCGATTACCTGGCTTAGAAACACCTGCGCATCCCATAAAAAACGGGAGCAGGAATTCTCATATGAGAGTTTTAGAGATAATATATAATATTGTCGCGTCCTAGCTTGAAGACAGGATGGCAGCAGCGACCACAGGTCAGCAGCAGGAACCGGCACGATGGTAGGTAAATGGGGTACGCCTCAGTTCGCAGGTAAGTCAACGGTTCGACAAGTGGACTTGTCTTCGTCTGGGCAAAGCGATCATATCGCTGACAGGTTTTTAAATACGCTTTTGCTTCCGAAAAAGAAAAGCTAGGGAGGGGAAAGTGGGTGCGAAGAAAGATGGGTGAGAATAAAGTAGGTCATGAAGTGAAAAAGAATCTTCAGTATGTATTTATCAGCCTGGAACCAGGGATTCTGTGGCCTGCAAAAGAAGTAAAAGCGGCAGTACCAGGAAAAACTACAATACCGGGTAGATGGTTAGTCACCACTTAGGCGGGTTTGGTGCAGATACACCTTACAAAGGGAAAGGCTATGCAAAGGGCCCCGATAAGGCATATATCTAGGGGGACAATTCCTAAAATGCTGGGGGGGGGGGGGGTACAAAGTCACAGTATAATAACCACACACTGAAGCACAACTGAAATGAAAAAAAAATTATCTAAGTATGTATGTTAACCTGAAACCAGAGATCCTGTGGCCTGCAAAATAAGTAAAAGCGGCAGTACCAGGAAAATGTACAGTACCGGGTAGATGATTAGTCACCACTCAGGCTGGTTTGGTGCAGATACACCTTACCAAGGGACAGGCTTTGCGAAGAGCCCTGATAAGGCATATATCTAAAAAACTTTCTGCAAAGTTGGGGGGGGGGGGGAGAACTACAAAGTCACAGGATAATAACCGCGCAGAGAACCGCAACTGACATAAAAAAATAATATTATAATAATAATAAAAGAATAAAAATATTTGAGGACAAATTCAAGCAACCAGTGATAAGGAGGAAATGTGTTTAGAGGAACATGTCAGGATATGCTATTGCGGAAGGGAACACAGTGTACATGCGTTGTGAATAAACTGTACAATTAACGCTATGTGGGATTGTTTTCCCGAATAGTTATGATGCAGAGGGAATATATCTAAGGGATTCTAACGTTCCTTTATATATATTTGTTCCTGCTGGTTCCAATGTTCTAAATTTATGAATTAGATATGCCTCTCTATCTTCTGTCTCTTGCAGATTTAAAGCCTGACTGGAGAATATACAATTTAATTTCTTCGAACTTATGGTTTTTATGATTGAAATGCTGGAAAACTGCTTTCGGGAGGTTTCTGCCTGCGTCTGCCCGATGTCCATTAAGCCGTATGTTCATTGATTGCTCTGTTTCTTCGATGTTCGGTTTATGACAGAAGGAGCATTCTAGAAGATAAATAACGTTTGAAAATGTGCAGTTAAAACCTGATTTTCTGTGAAAATTGAAATCGCTTGCATTACTTTTAATCATGGTGACTTTTTGTATATGACTGCACGTCTTACATCTAGGTCGAGAGCTAGGCTGTGGTTGTGTTGGATGCTTGTTGTCGAGTTTGGAATGCACTAGAATATCTCTGAGGTTTGCGTTACGTTTGTATGTTACCCTTTGTGCCTCCGGAAATATTTTCTAGGCGTTCATTACAAATTAGCAAGGAATGGTATTTCCGCAGAATATTGTTTATGTTAAGAAGTGCATTGGAGTATTTAGTTACAAAAGAAGGCTGGCGTTCAGTCTTGGCCTTTGGTCGTTTCGTGAGCACATCGTTACGGTTTAAAGTGCTTCCTTTTTCGAGGGCCATATTAAGGGAGTTACCGGGATAGTTCCTTTGGATTAGTGCTGCTTTCAATTAATGTAGTTCGTTTAGGTAGTCACTAACATGGCTACATATTCTTCTAAGCCGTGTCGCCTGTCCTACAAATATTCCTTGCTTACAATGTCTCAGATGACGACTCGTAAAATCTAGGTATACATTACAGTATACAGTATCTTTCCCATGTTGTGGGCCCTTTTCTTTGTGTGTCTTCGCATTCGTCACAAGCGTCGGTAGCGCGTTGTCCTGTCTTTTCTCTTGTGTTTGTCTTTTTTGCGCTTACTTTTTCCGTACGATCATGAACCAACTAGCCCAGCAACAAGCGTTACTTCATTATCTTTCCCATGCTGTGGGCCCTTTTCTTTGTGTGTCTTCGTATTCGTCACAAGCGTCGATAGCGCGTTGTCCTGTCTCCTCTCTTGTGTTTGTCTTTTTTTTTTTGCGCTTTCTTTCCCGTATGATCATGAACCAACTAGCCCAGCAACAAGTTTTACTCCTGTCTCCTCTCTTGTGTTTGTCTTTTTTTTTGCGCTTTCTTTCCCGTACGATCATGAACCAACTAGCCCAGCAACAAGTTTTACTCCTGTCTCCTCTCTTGTGTTTGTCTTTTTTTTTTTTGCGCTTTCTTTCCCGTACGATCATGAACCAACTAGCCCAGCAACGAGTTTTACTCCTGTCTCCTCTCTTGTGTTTGTCTTTTTTTTTGCGCTTTCTTTCCCGTACGATCATGAACCAACTAGCCCAGCAACAAGTTTTACTCCTGTCTCCTCTCTTGTGCTTGTCTTTTTTTTTGCGCTTTCTTTCGCGTACGATCATGAACCAACTAGCCCAGCAACAAGTTTTACTCCTGTCTCCTCTCTTGTGTTTGTCTTTTTTTTGCGCTTTCTTTCCCGTACGATCATGAACCAACTAGCCCAGCAACAAGTTTTACTCCTGTCTCCTCTCTTGTGTTTGTCTTTTTTTGCGCTTGCTTTCCCCGTACGATGTTGCTTATCCGTTGGCTTTCTGTACAAAAACTTTTAGTTTTCCATTTTCCACTGACACCGTGGTGTCGAGAAAGTCGACTTTTAATTGCGACGACTGACTAGTGAATTTAATGCTAGTGAGATGATTGTTAGCATGCGAGACGAACGACTGAAGTGATTCCGATCCATGCTGCCATATCATGAAAATATCGTCAATATAGCGAAGGTATATAAGTGGCTTTTCCGAGAATGAATTTAGTATATTGGATTCCAGAACTCCAATGAATATATTCACGTAGGTCGGCGCGAATGGAGTACCCATGCTGGTTCCAAATATCTGCAAATAATAGGATGAACCGAACTCGAAATAATTTAAAGTTAGTACAATAGTTTAAGGAGCGAGAGATAAACTTCAGAGGCATGCGGATGGTGGTTGTTGATTAATACTTTGGAGAGGGCGTCGATACCTTCACCGATAAGAATATTAGTGTAGAGTGCCGCGACGTCAAGGGTTACAAGTATACAATCGTCTGCAAGATTGGTGGTGTTATTAATACGCTCAATAATTCGAAGAAACTGAGGTGTGTCCTGCACAAACGAAGGAAGCTTGGTCGGGAGGTCTGCTAGGTGGTGATTTCTGTGGGCGTATTATTATCAGAAACAATTGGTCTTCCTGGTATGTCTGGGCAAACAATGCTTCTGCGGAAACCTTATGGATCTTGGGCAGTAGGTAAATCGACCTGCTTGTTTGTTTGACTGATGAAGAAATTTATAGTCCAACTTGGTAATTAGTTCCCTGGCTAATAGATATCTTATTTTATTCAGGATAAGTTCACTGAACTGTTCTGCCGGATCGGTATTTAACTTTTCGTAGTGGCAAGAGTTGTCAAGCTGTCTATATGCCTCTTTTTGTAATTTTCACCAAGGAGAATCACTTATGCTACCACCTTTGTCTGCAGGCTTGATAACTAAGTCAGTTCTAGAAGCTAGGTTGTCAAGAGTTGCTCTTTGAGTTATAGAAGGTTTTAGGGCTTTCGAGCTAGCTTTGTTTTTTCAATAATTTGTTTTGAGACGGATTTAATGTATAGGTCCAGTTCGGAGCTGCGCTCTGAATCAGGAAACCATGTGCTGGGTGCTCTGAGTAGGTTAGAGGCTTCCGTTACATTGTTTGGATTTTCAGCGAAGAATTCCGTAATACGCATTCTTCTTGCAAATTCAGTTACATCTCGGTGAAGTTCATATTCAATAAAGCTGTTATTCGTTGGGCAGAAGGCCAGGCCTCGCTTAGAATCTGTTTATCACTATCGCTTAGAGATTTAGAAATGTCAATGATGTTGCTATTATCTATGACCTGTCTCGTAGGTGATATCCGTCGTTGTTGTGAAACCGCAGGATGTATTCTTCACTGCCAAGGTGTGTCTTTATCTAACGACAGCTGATCCCTTATGAATGTACACTGTTTTTTAACCTGAGTTTTTGTTCTTTCCTTTTCACGAATTCTTCTAGTAATTGATGCTCGTTCGTGGTTAATGTTAGTTTGGTCATTTGGTCGTTAAGTTCATCTACTTTTTCCTGACAGTGCTGTTTTAGAATGGCTATCAAAGCTAATGACGCGTCATCTAAAATATTTTTCCAGCGAATGGATAGTTCACAGCGAAGTGTGCCGAGAGCGCATTTTACATTTTTCCTAAATGCTTTCAGTACCATTGCTTTCGTGAAGTAATGTTTGTAAGTATCTAAATGCGATATGTAGTTACTATGCTTTGCGGCTAATTTCCTAGCAACAAGAAAAGGACGAGGTTTATGCTGGAAATTTCAGCTCTAGGAGTGAGTCATTTCTTCTCTTGTTGTTCCGAATGGACTTCCTGACAGGCGTTACGTCTTTGGGGGTAGCTGACTTAGGACTGGTGCTCGTGGTGAAGTCCACTTCGGTTTCCGCCTGGCAGCTGGTGTCTCTAGAATAGGTGGGTGTCTGTGTGAAAAAAACTGCGGTATGTCTTCGAGTCTGTGCGCGCGTGTTGTTCCACTGGTGCTGGTTCCACGGACGTCGTTTGTGTGCACATGTCGCGGGTACTGACAATGGGAGGTCGTGGGCGTTCCGGTTCGTGTCAGTTTTGGTGTGTGTTCAGTTTGATCCGTGCTGACCAGAGGGGTGCGTGTGATAGATGCACATGGCTACGTCCACTTAAATGAGTTCCTAATTCTATACTTGATCATGTTTGCCATTAGTCAGACGCCTCGAAAGTTGGGGTGTAGTCCATCTCTGGCCCGGTGTGCCTCAGGTTCATAGTGGATTTCTGCGTAGTGGATGACATCGACCTGTTCATGACTGAGTTCCATGTCAAGCAAGAAGCGGTTAACTATAGATGCGTTCTCGGCGTGTGCTGCTAGGGTGCGTGACTGGTACATGTACATTTGGTGCTTGTTTGTGAGCCTAGGTAGGATGGTCGTCAATGTGAGTTTCGCGTCTGGTGTTGTTGGCATGAACATCGTGTAAGAGCGTTTGCATGGCCTGAATCGTCTGTTCTCCGGTGCTGTGTTCAAGTCATTAGTACCGCAATGAATGCCGAAATGGGCGATGTACCATGGTGCTGCGGCTATGAGTTTCCTGAGTTCAAAAGGCATTGATTAAAACTATAAGCAATTCAGAGAAATTCGAAAAAACTGCAGAAAGGGCTAACCGTCGATCCAGGTCTTTAGAAGCATATTGTGAGGCTCCAAAAATTATTCGTTAGTGAGCAAACATATCCCAGCAATTATGAAGAAAACATGACGTGACTTCTGCAGTACATTGACCCCAGACACTCCAGTAGCAAATATATGAAAGCTGGCTCCCTCTTTAGCACACAAGTTCCTCAAAATAATCCTTTCAGAGCTCTTGCAAAGTGCACGGAAAACTGCACAAACATCCCTGGCTGATGAGTTTTGTCTACTTATCTCTCCTCGCGGCTTTCATTACTGTGCGTTTAATTTAAACACTCAGCTACAAATAGGCAGCAAAATTTAGTACATACTTCAATGCGCAACAATATTGTTGGATTCTGTTTTTACAATCGATTCACGTAACGATGCTGTTGCGTCGGTCCTCCAAGCCTGACGCCCTTATGAAATGCTTCAAAATCTTGGGCCCAAGAACATGGCTCTCCGTTTAGGGATATTTAACACCATGTGGGTATTTAACAGTGTGTGTAACCTTCACACTGGTAAATACGAGTTTGCTCCCTAGTCTCAGAAGATAGTGTGTGTAATTCCTTTTTAAAGCCCTGTCAATTGCCATTGCTCGTTGATATATCCTTTCGCACAGTAAGTCTCACAAGGTGCTTATACAAAGTGATGAAGAAGATTATTGACGCCAGGCTTCAGTGTTCGTATGTGGAAACGGGAGTGTTTTCTGAGGTCATGAGAGATTTTCTCGTCGTAGGTGCACTATGGATGCAATATAAACCTGGTAACATGAATGAAGCAAACGCAATATCACAGCCATGGCAGTTTTGAACACCAAGCGTACATATGGTTCTCTAATGACATTCATGTCTTCTCAAGTTAGCTAGACTTTGGAGTGGTTGGAACATCGGTACAGTGGATTTTACACTTTTCAGATAGTACAACAATGTTCATGCAGACGAGTAAAGGACGAAGCGCGATACATAAGCTCATGTAAGGGGTGCCACAGGGAAGCGTGCTAAGACTTTTTATTTTTATCATTGGGATGAATGCTTCTTAAAACAGAAAAAGACAACACTCTCACGGAAAACAGCCGTTGTGGTGTTCACTCAGAAGAACCTGAAGAATTTCAGGCTCTGCTTTAGCGGCCAACCTTTAACGTCTGCTAAGCAGCACCGTTTCCTGGGTGTTGTTCATGACCAACAACTCTCTTGGGCTCCTCAGATAACCTCTATCGAAGACCAAGTGAAAGCCGTTCTTACCATGCATCGCAAAGATGCTCGTACGTTTTGTGGGTGGTTCTTCGTCATCTCTGTTCACAGTTCTCAATAAGCTCATGTGTAAAAATCGCGGACTCCTCGCCGGTTCTTCACAGTCCGTCACAAACCCCAGAGGAATGCCGGCAAAGATTGTTAACATAGGGGTTTCTATGTGTGCTTGGTAGGTCCTCGGGCAACTTTCAGCGCTCTGGTAGTTCCTGAAGCAGCACAGCCTTTGTGTGAAGTGTTACGGACAATAGAGACAGTCTGCAGGCATATTGTTAAAGTTTATTTAAAGAGCGCAACACCTTAGCCTAGTGCTCTAACGGACAGAAGGCGAGCTTGCTCCTATTTCACAGTTCGTTCCTCTCTCCTCAGCACTTCCCTCACATTTGCCCCGTCGCAGACGAAGCCCACTAGGCGGTCGGTCAGAGTGCCGAGGCTGCCAGCGCTTTATTCTTGTAACATGCACAACTTGTGTTTTCTGAGAAGGGTAGCCTTGGGAAGATTGGGAAGGCGCCATGTAATTCAAATCATCGATCCGAGTGAGCTCATTTAATGAACCTGGCTAGTGAACCAAGAGCTTCTGGGACCAACCACACCTGCGGAGAGGCGTCCAGAGCCATATTAAGTCTCCAGGAAGGCAGCACGCATCCTGGTGCCGACGATCATAGCGCTGCTTAGAGCTGTCCTTCGAGGCTAGGATGCGTAACCGGGCGAGCCAACGAGCCTCTTGAGCGCAACAGAGGGCACTGGAAACAGAGCGCTCGATGTCGAGAGAGAACAGTAAAAATAGCCTCAGTCTGATAACCCAACACAAAACACAAAGTACAATTGTTTGTTGAAGGAATATACAAAAGTGTGATATGATATTTGCTGCTCAGCAGGTAGCAGTTTACCAGATACACATTCGGTTTTTCGGTTACATTTACGTGTATACTGACGGTTCCAGTCTTAAAAATATTATGTCTCTGCGTTTGCGACACCGCTCCTGAATATGCAGTGGTCATCTAACTGGCTTGCGCAAGAAACGCAACGACTGCTGAGATTTACGTTATTTATTTGGCTCTCCGGTTGATCTCATCTGTGTAGCCTTTGCGTATGTGTGCTATCTTTAGCGAGTGTAAATCTCCACTGAAATCTCTTGACAGTGCTAGTTCCATACAATGGAAGGGTAGACTAGAGAGCGAAGCTCTTAAAGAATATTGTAAGGCTTCCAAAAGCAGAATAATATATTTTTCCAATGGACACCGGGACACTGCCTTATAGCTGTAAACACTGATGTGGATGCGACGACTAGACAAGCGCACTCCATTGCCCTCACTTCTCACCTTCCTTTCTAGGGAGGCGCATTGCTCCCCCTTTTGAAGTCCACGTGTAACGAAAATAACTAAAAATATGTAGTTTTGAGCCAATCCTTAAAAATGCTGATCTACATTTCATCGGCTCGTTGTTCGAAATTAATATTCTGTTGTCTACCAGGAGACGTTTAAAAATGCCCTTTAACCACTTGCTTACAGTAGGTTTTCTTGTGTGTACGCGTAACCAGGTGCAGAGCTACTATAAACAGACAGTCGACAACCCTCCGAGACACCTATGTTCCCCAGCACGTTTTTTTGCGCGCGAATAACCTATTTAAAAATACATTTGAAGCTATAATATATAAAAAAGCAGCAAGTGCATGCTTTTTCTTGCCAGCCGTATTACTCATTGGTTAGGGTGACCGTCTACTGAGCAAAACGACTGGGGCTTAATTTGCGACCACGCCGATCGCGTTTCCACGCACGCGAAGCAGCAGGGCGCCAGTGTCTAATGTCAGCTGGCGCTAAAGAACAGTTAGTATTCAAAATTTAATGTAGACCTCTACATTTCCGTCAGCACAGCCTCAGTCCCATTTGGTCGCTAAAATTTAGGAACGGCTTACACAAAACACTTTCTTCAGAAAATTGGCCGCACAGACAGCTCACGACGTTTGTGTGGCCAGGAAAATGATGGTGTGGCTCATGTATTGTTGGACTGCCGGATGCATGACAGCGTCATGTCACGATTGAATGTAAACTTTAGCCCTCTTTACAAGAGCCCTTTAAGTATACGAAAACAATTAGGCCTGTGACCGACGTAAGAACAGCATAAGCGAGCACAAATGCGGCACTGATACAATTAGTTTAGAACAGTGGAGACCGCTGTCCTTAGCGAGAGAGTGTATTAATATATTGATTACTTGTTTTTGTGGTGTTTGTGCAAACAAGATTATTATAAATTTCTTTTGCTAGTACTTCATCAGCTTTATTATTTTTTTTGATCTGCATACCGAAAATAAGGTTAGTTTTGTTTTTACATCCTTTTTTATTCTTATCTGTCATGTATATTGTATTATGTACTCTCGATACAAAGCGGCTTATTAGTACACATATACACACATTTACAGTATTTATATCACTAATATAAGTTACTTCTCCGGATGCTTGTGGTTTGTTTGATATGTTGTGCACTGTTAGTGGTTGTGTAATGTTTTGTAGTAGTGTATACGTTACGTTGTGTTGAACTGTGTATCCTCAGACCAGGCATTTTCTATGAAATGACGAAAAGGAGTAGCCAGAGCTGCTATTTGTTACCTCCTTTTTTGTTCATTTAGGTGCAAAAAAGCGTCCGAATTTTCATCGTTCTTCAGCCGTGATACAATCCTGGACAAAATGGAATGTCCCGGTGCTAGTAGCAGGACGAAACAGTATATACGTTGGTTGGTTTATTGCACAATGTGATAGTTCATTACTGTTTGCTGCTGAGTGTGAGTGAAACAATAAATCGCCTAGAATATAAAATTATTGATTAGGCGAGCAGCGATGCTTACGCAAGCAAAAGAGAATCTGCAAGTGGAGCCGTAAATGGGAGACACTAATGCTATCACGTCATCACGTAAAGGCCAAGCTTAAGGAACCCTTTAAAGTGTCTTCGCCAGCTGCTCCCGCTACCCACTGTAGAGCAGGATAGAGTACAGGAGAGGGAGTACTGCCAGCGCTAGCAGCGGAGTGCCACTAAACTGTGGAATTTAAGCGAACCTTGGGATGCATTTCTTTTTATTTTTCACCATTATAAAGAAGTACATTTTACACTCGTATGCCTTTAATTCATTGGTAATGTTTCATCTATTTATAAGGTAGGTTTTTGTAGTATAGGCCACCCCGTAAGCTTAACCGCGAAGGTGGTACATTACTCATAGGAGGTCAGCAAGAAATGTAGAGAAAATGAGTCTGTCGCTATGCGATACAACTGGAGCCTACAGCCCCTTACGCCAAGGGTGGTGACTATTTCGTGTTGATTGACATGAAACAAAAATGTAAACATCGATGTAGCTGTCTAAAAACCAGAACAAAAACGGTCATGCCGAAAATAGTAGCGACAGGCTGCGATCTCCGCAAGGAATGGGGGGGGGGGGAGGTGAGGTGACTAAGGACTAGCCTAATTGCTTAGGCATCAATGATCTAACCAGTGTTATGCCGGTGGGGTTATCACACAGTAGTCCACCGTCAACAGGGTTGTGCCAATGGATCCCGCACCTGCCACCAATGTTGTGCCGGTGGGGTTATCACACAGTAGCCCACCGTCAACAGGGTTGTGCCAAGGAGTTGGTAACGCAGCGCTCGTCACCCGTTTCGTGAACGAGGGCTATCAGCTCCCTGGGCGGTAGCGATGAATCCGAGTCGGCGTTGGTGAGATGAAGAAAAGGCTTTATACACTATTTACAGGCATTTAAACAAGGATTTCGGCTCTGGGGCCGAAAGCTAACATAGCCATACGCGACTGTTCTCGCGCAGCGACGGCCGGGGAGATTCCGCCGCATCCGCACTGTCAGGGGGCGGACTGCTCCCGATGGACGCTCGTGACGAACTCACACTAGGGGTCTCGAACGGAAGCACTTGAGACTCCGTCGCCGAGAACCGTTGACGCTCAAAATGGTCCAATCCGACGGCAGCACTTTCGCAGGGCCAATGGGAGAGCTCGCTGCGCTCTCGCTTCAAATATGCCGCGGGGCGAGAAGGGGTTCACCGTCAGGGCCACGGCGCCGAGCTGTCTGGACGCTCAGCTCATGTTGAAACACGTCGCTTCTCTGTCTTTCGTACGGCTCGCCCCCAGTGCACAAGTGCTTTGCAGAGAAGTATCCAGAGTTTGTGAAGGAGGCGTTCGCCGAAGAAGTTTGGCGTCCGGCTGAATTGCTGGGCGGCTTTGGCCAGGCACAACAGCACCCCCCGCCATCAGACAATGCGCCGGGAAGACGAGCTGCTCGCATGTGACTCGGATGCCGGGCGCGCTCGTTCGCCAGGTTTCTCCAAGCTCACGTCCAGTGTCCGGGCGCCAGGTAGCCTCAAGGGCCTCGGGTTCCACTCGCCAGGTCAGGATCTCTGCCGACAGCCTTGTTGCCGGGGCATGCCGATCAACTTCGCTCGGCTCGCTCCGATGCCCTTGCCACTCGCTACTGGTAACGGTAGACTTTTCTGCGGCTTGCGAAACCGACCGACAACAGGCAACACCCAACACAAGCAAGTACCCTCGGTCACCCGTCAAACACCAGACAGAGGCAAAATTTCAAATTCAATTAGCTAAATTGTTGTCCCCTTTTTGCACCCACTACAACAAGAGACAAGTGTATAGGATGCAGTACACAAGGTTCAAACAACAATTTTGCGCCTTAAGGATACATTAAATAGCAAAGAAGATTAATGATCAGTAATAGAAAAGAGTCTCCTTGAAATCACTTGGACCGTAGACCACAACTGAGGAAGTAAGGAGGTCCTTTAATTTTTCCCAGTCTGCCTAGAGCATTACCGTTAGCGACGAAACTCTCGTCGAAGGTAGCCATGTTTGAATGCATCATTCAAAGCATCAGTGTTCGCATTGTGCTGCTCTCTTCCGCAAGCGGCAGAATGCGTAGCTGTATTCGGGCGGTTTGGCTCTCCTCCCTCCGCTACAGCCTCGGCTGTCCATTTCTCTACGAGAACTTTCTTTCCACTTTGTGTGTGAAAGAACAGACGAGCACAAGTTACTCGCTTTGTTGAACGATCTGTCTCGTTCCTTACGCTTTGCGCACCAATCGCGCATTTTCTCAGCCCGGGTGCATTTGTGCCACTGGGATCGCCGCTTCTTTTCCTTTCGCGATCGTTTGCGTTTTCTCACCTTTCGATGAGAGCATTCTTTCATACACCTGCCTTTCCGCTCTTTTCGGCGGCGGCACTTGAGTTTTTGCTTTCTTTCTTTTGGTGCCAGCTCTTTCAAGGTGCCGGCAACCGGAGCTAGTATGGCGCCGACATCGTCGGAGTGCGGCGCCGCGCCTGCATCGCGGCCAGCAGCGCATGACTCACTGCCAGTCGCGTCCGAACAAGGACAAGGCTTGGTCACGCCAGCCCACGAGCTAGGCATATCCTCTGCAGGCTCGCCACTCAAGTTGCACTGATCTGCCGGTGTGCCGCATCGCCTAGCGCTAACCGGCGTACGATCACGTTCGTCCGACAGCTGCGGCGCTTCGGATCGCGTGAGGTCCATGTTCGCACCCAGGTTGTTTTCGCCAATACAATTGAGCGCGTCAGGACAACAAGATTCATGGCTGCTGTCTAGTCGCTCGCTGTCGTGGCTCTCGATAGCGTCCGCGTCATGGGTCTGCCTTAGCTGTTCAACACTCGTGGACTGCGCAATTTCCATGAGCGCCACTTCGTTTTTCCGCGAGGGATGATCTACGGCAACGCTGACATCGGACATTGCCAGTTTGTCGTCTACTAGCCTGACTACATCTCCGCCATGCTTGACAACTTCTGCTTCTGATTTGTCAGGCGGTTCATTTACTACCAGTTCCCCACACTCATTTGATGGAACTGTACAGCTACTTGGGTCGGCGTGCAGTTCACTTCACTGGACAGCGTCCCTTCGGACTTCTCGCCGATTAAGCCTGTGCTAA
Organism: Amblyomma maculatum; assembly: GCF_055883805.1. Taxonomy (NCBI): domain Eukaryota; kingdom Metazoa; phylum Arthropoda; class Arachnida; order Ixodida; family Ixodidae; genus Amblyomma; species Amblyomma maculatum. Next base: position 41,914,371 of record NC_139352.1, read on the forward strand.
CCGTCTCAGCCGGTGGCGAGACCAAGGTAACAGGATACTCTTCTGTTCGAGGCTCGGTCGGCTCGCTACTGCGGTCACGTTGCTCGGCCGCTTCCCCAAACTGTTTCTCACACTCCGGTGCAAGTTCGATTTGCTCCGGAACTTTCGCACTGTTTAGCCATTCGCTTACAGCGGCTTTCAACTGATACGCCAAATCAAAGTACGACTTGTAACAATGTTTCTCGCTCTCATATCTTTTTCGAAGATCATAAGGCGTTATCTGATATCGTATCAGCAATGACTCTTTTAGTTCATCGTAATTTTTCATGCGGTCGCCAACCAATCGCTTGATTTCTTCCGACGCTTCAGCGGAGAGAATAGCTACCAACTTCTGCGCCCAACTATCTCGCTCGAAACGTTTACTTCTGCAGACATTCTCGAAGTCTGCCAAATACACTGCCATATCCTCGGCGATGAGGAACGGTGGTGAACATTCTCGCGGTATTGAACCGTTACAATGAATGGCATTAAAAGCTTTAATCTTTTCCACGCTCATTCCATGTGCTGAAATCTCCAGCTGCATCAGTTGCCTTACGCGGGCGTCCTCTTTCTCGAAACGTTCCCTACGTTCACGCATCTCTTTCTCGTGACGTTCTCTACGTTCACGTTCCACTTTCTCGTGACGTTCTCTACGTTCACGTTCCTCTTTCTCGCGACGTTCCTTCTCCTGCTTTTTCTCGCGACGTTCTTTCTCCTCCTTATGGCGCTCTAGCTTTTCACGCTCCTCGCGCATTTGGAGTTCTAGCCTCCTGGCTTCCTCCTTCCATTTTCTCTCTTGAATATCATCCCAGGCCTCTGCGGCTTCCTCAACCGTCACTTCTGCCTGCATGATCCCAAGAATTTCCTTTTTTCTTTTTGTTGAGCCCAAATCGATGCCCAACTCCTCGCAAATTTTGAGAAGTTCTTTGACCTTGTAACTCTCCATCATTTACCGGCCTCTTGTTGATTGCCTTTTTAGAATAGTGTACTATACGTTCGCAATCTCGCTCCTAGCAAGAGATGCGCAAGCCTTTCTCACACTGACTCCCCTCTCAGCATCCCTTGGTTTTCAAAACACTTCCTGTAGGCTTGAAACACGCAAGGTTAACATAATGCTGTACTCGGCCTTTCTCTAAGCTACCCTGTGTGTTAGAGAAGTCTGGCTTTTGAGGGAAACTTCAGGTCCTCACCGCGCCGAGGTGCCTGACGCCGGTCAATCCCGCAGCTGCCATCCAATCTTGTGCCAGTGGGGTTATCACACAGTAGCCCACCGTCAACAGGGTTGTGCCAAGGAGTTGGTAACGCAGCGCTCGTCACCCGTTTCGTGAACGAGGGCTATCAGCTCCCTGGACGGTAGCGATGAATCCGAGTCGGCGTCGGTGAGATGAAGAAAAGGCTTTATACACTATTTACAGGCATTTAAACAAGGATTTCGGCTCTGGGGCCGAAAGCTAACATAGCCATACGCGACAGTTCTCGCGCAGCGACGGCCGGGGAGATTCCGCCGCGTCCGCACTGTCAGGGGGCGAACTGCTCCCGATGGACGCTCGTGACGAACTCACACTCGGAGTCTCGAACAGAAGCACTTGAGACTCCGTCGCCGAGAACCGTTGACGCTCAAAATGGTCCAATCCGACGGCAGCACTTTCGCAGGGCCAATGGGAGAGCTCGCTGCGCTCTCGCTTCAAATATGCCGCGGGCCGAGAAGGGGTTCACCGTCAGGGCCACGGCGCCGAGCTGTCTGGACGCTCAGCTCATGTTGAAACACGTCGCTGCTCTTCCTTTGGTACGGCTCGCCCCCAGTGCACAATTGCTTTGCAGCAAAGTATCCAGAGTTTGTGAAGGAGGCGTTCGCCGAAGAAGTTTGGCGTCCGGCTGAATTTCTGGGCGGCTTTGGCCAGGCACAACACCAGCTAGCATAACCTGCATCTTCATTGACAGAAACGTCATCATAGCATAAATGGCCTTGAAAGAGACTTTTCCGCTATTACTATAATGAAAAACGCGTTCAGCAGCTTTCAACCGGCTAGGAACGAGCAGATATTTATCAGTAAATTAGTTATTAATATGAAGTAGTACTGGCGCTAATAGCTCATCATAAAAATAATTTCAACATTATGGGTTTTGATGTAAATATATTCCTAAATGGTTTATTTGCACTTGACTGAAACAGAACTTGAACTGTCTAATATCACGCATTCTTATATATGTGGGACTGCTTTAGTGGGTTTTTTCGTCCTTTTTTGAGGAAGGAGCCTCCTTTGACGTCATTTCATGTAAGCAGCGATAAGAAGAGATGCCTGAATGTTGACATGTAATGTCTCAAAAGGTGTCCTCCACGGTTAAATTGTGTCACTTGTTTTATTTTTTTAAAGAATTTCAGTCTGGATATCCAAGAAGAGAGCAGGTCAAAGCATTTCACTTTTGGTTGTCTACAAAGTTCCAAAGCCAGCTGCCAAATACTTTGCTGAGTTGTTCTGTAGCAATGAAGGCATTAATTTAAATGAATGTAATTCTATTGATGCATTAGCTCTGTAACACAAAGCTCTAAAACAGGCTTGTATGCAAGTGCTGCATTTTAAAGTGGGCGCCCTAAGTAAATGAACTATACTCCTTTGGCATCGTCAGTTTAATATTATAGCAGTACAAATGACTCCAAAAATTACCTGTTTAGACTACAATCAATGCTCTGCTCAAGAGAGTGTTTAACAGTGCTATTAGACGCCACAACAACCCCTTAGTGACCCGACGTATACGCCTAAAATTCCCCTGTCCTGAGAGAAGTAAAATGTTTACAAAAGTCTTGAATACCTCTCCGTAGGCGAGAGTAAAGCAGATACTCCTTTTCTGGTGAGTTAAAAATCCCCCTCTAGGCTGCGGGCAAATTAATCCTATTTGGGTGGTTTTGAGTTCACAGTGTACGTGGAAGACAGTTTAGGTGACCCCTTGCTTGATCTATTATTATTAGGGTGATAATTTAGTCCCCAGCGGAGACATTTCTTCCTCAAGGAGGACTGTGAGGGCCGTGGTTTGCCTAAAGGCTGAATGATGCTGTTGTGTAGTATTTGGTTACATGCTCCTTCGCGCTCGGTTGCAAACACATAAGGGCGCTGCCGCAGCGTTACTTACTCACCAGCGTTAATGACAGGTACGAGGTGAGCGTAGAAGTTTGACCCAAGTAACTACTGTGTGTCGAAGAAAGAGCGCTACTGGCGAAATATTTTTAAAAGGTGTGTTCTCGGCGGCGGACGAACGTCGGTTTCGATAGAGCAAAGAATAGGTAGCTCAAAGTTTGCTTGCAACCTTCAGCTGTAAGCGGCGGGAATGCGCATGAACCCTTGATTAAAAATTGTGAGTCCCTCTTGAGGCTACCTTTGAGAAACACGCTCTGTCACAAATTAGCCAGCGGTTGCCAGATGCCAATTAATCCGACAAACTAGTATTTTGTAAACAAAAATTAGTGAAGAGTGTGATATGGACTTTTCACACGTCACGTGTCGCTCGCTAGCATGACAGGCTGCAATAGGCAGATTTCAGCGGAGTCTACCACAACACTGTGGTTGCGTTACAGACTGTCAAGTGCTGAAGTAAAAAATTATAAATTATGTAATATTGTCCCAAACAAGAAGAAATGGTAACTTCTAGATGACTTCGTGATGACGCAGGAAACAAGAATCGCAGATTGCAAGATACCGAGAAGGTGAATTCTTCCTACTATGTTGACGAAGGTGATGTGAAATGGCTGTGCACTCCAACGATGGTGGGAAGAGTAAGACACGGTGGTCGTATACTGAAAGAGGAAATACAAAGCAAAGAACATAATATACCACTTCTTTCTTCACTCTTCTCCAAAATTGCACATCTCTCCTCCGCTCCGAAACGCAATGAATTTTGGAGCTGCCCTGTCGGCACAAAAATGTTTAAATTTTCCTTCTGTGTTCCTAAACTAGTTCTCTGGATGGGCTGCTCCACCCTCAAGAAACAGCTCTCGCACAAGCTCGCTTTAAATATTATTTTTTTTTTTTTGAAAGTGAGGGCGCTTATCGTTTCCAGTCCTTGAGCAGTAGAGTTTCACGTAACGAATCGCTTAAGAGAAAACTGTCTCCTATACTAGAGAGCAATGTTCTTCATACAGGCTATTTGCCAGGAACTGAGGATAAACATTTTCATGGCCTATTTACCATCAGAGAACACTTGGCATCGTAGAAGCCAGTGAAACGTATCGCTTCATTGTCAGACTACACATGCGGTAGAACTATCAACCCGTAAAGATTTGACATGCAAAAAAATAAGGTCTCTTCCGAACAGTAAATTTTACGTACTTTACAGTGCAGTACACTGCACTGTGCAATGCGTCTTAACACACAAATGGCAGCCGACTTGTATTAGAATTAGAACGGTAATGCGCTTATTAACTAAGGTAAAACGCAAACAAGGCAAACGAATCTTCGCTGAAAAACATTGGCGCCACTCTTTATTCAGAGATGCATTTTTCGACGTCAAAGTCTTCAGTTCCAGCCCATATGACGTCGTCCACAATGTTCTTCAGTGTCTGAAGACGGCCATAAGCTCCTTCCGAGCAGTGGTTTTCGCTGTCTGCATATTCCAAGCCGTAGGCCATGACGCCGTATTTCAAAGAGGACAGTTGTTTCCTGGCGTGGCACAACTGGGAAAGGGACACGATCAGGCAGATATGAGAAAAAAAAAAAATCCTATCCTTTGCCACAACACATATGTTCTCTCCTATTTCATAAATATTGGAAAAGTTATCTTTGGACTATAATTTTTCTATCTTTTTTTAGCCTCAGCTTCGAAGGTCTTTTAGGAGACATCGACAAATGCTCCTCGCGCTTAGTAAATACACTGATTTTATCAAACCCACCTCAGTCTTTCTTCTCTTGACTACCAAATTTTAGCGACCAAATGGGACTGAGGCTGTGCTGACGGAAATGTAGAGGTCTACATTAAATTTTGAATACTAACTGTTCTTTAGCGCCAGCTGACATTAGACACTGGCGCCCTGCTGCTTCGCGTGCGTGGAAACGCGATCGGCGTGGTCGCAAATAAAGCTCCAGTCGTTTTGCTCAGTAGACGGTCACCCTAACCAATGAGTAATACGGCTGGCTAGAAAAAGCATGCACTTGCTGCTTTTTTATATATTATAGCTTCAAATGTATTTTTAAATAGGTTATTCGTGCGCAAAAAAACGTGCTGGGGAACATAGGTGTCTCGGAGGGTTGTCGACTGTCTGTTTATAGTAGCTCTGCACCTGGTTACGCGTACACACAAGAAAACCTACTGTAAGCTTTTAACACTAAGCGCCACTCACTTTGAAGCGTAGAGACACACCGTCATCGTAGACGAAAACCCTTTCAATCGCTTGGTTAGAAGCCACACGGCAGAAGTAGGCTGGGTGCCGCACCGTTGTCATCTGGAAGGCTGATGAAGCCTCACAGACCTGGTTGAGGAACAAGATGCAGGAGATCAACTTACTTTAAATACATTTTGGAACGCACTTATAAAAGGAATATAAGTTACATGCAAGATTAAGCGGTATTTAACAGCTCATATTACATATCGAATAATACTTGGAATGACGATTTTTAAACGGTTCTTCAAGGTGCCGTTTTATGAGATACGAGAAGAGGAGAACGAACCCGCGGTGTCAAAATGAGGTAACCTGGGTAATCGCACAAAAAAATGTACGGCATTGGGAAACGTTAGGAACCAGTGACCAATAAATGCATAACTATAGTTAAATTCCGGCCTTATTTATCCTAATAAAATTATTTCCGAAAGCAATGCATTGCGGACAACTAATTGCCAAAGACCTCTTCCTTTCAGATGGAAGTCTTAGGAGGTATATACGTTATCGTGAATAATTAGTGGGGGCTAAGGAGATTAGAAAGTTGGCACACAAATTGTAACGCAACCTGTTCAAAAGAACCATAATATCATACAACAATCTTTACATTGTGCTCATCGCCGGTAGAAGTAAACTAGCAGAGCATGCTAATGAGAACGAGTACGAAGAAAAATAGGGTGTAAAAAAGTGCAAAAGTGACACGTGCTGTTTGCTGAGTGAAATGCACTTTTTAAGTATCAGTGGAATTTGTGCTATTAATCGAATCGAAACCATCAACAAACGACTCCTTTGTCGTGCTTTAGTCTTCCTTCATACAAAACCCCCACAAAGCTATTAAAAGTTGTCCGCGTTTATCGAAAGGCGAGAAAGAAAACAAAAAAATGTGACATGGCGATGATATCCAAATGTCGAAATCAGGGAATTCTGAAATGAAGCGCTGGTTTCGTTTTATGACTGGTTAATCATAGCGGCGGCATTGCAGAGAGCCAGAATTCGGCAGTTTGAGCGCATTTGCGATGTCAGTGTTTGGAAATCATTTGTCTTAAATACAAAGCCATAGTGCTGCATTATTCAAGATCAAAAAATATTTCAATGAATATATCGACGCCTAGCCATGCACGGTATATAATAGGTAAGTCCCACTGAGGTGGTTCAGGCCTCAAACGAGCAATTTTAATGGCGTTGAAAACATCATGGGAGCTTGGAGTTTGAACGCTAGAATGTTAAGTCGACACAGAACAGTTCAAATATCTCGAATATGGGCAAACACGTCACTAAAGGCACAATGGCTCAAAAACCTTATTGACATCCGTGCAGAGTAATACAATAGCTATTCGAGTCCACAGCATCCATTAGCGAAGTAGAAAATCCGACCTACAAGCCTCCCTTAAGAAGTAAAATCTCTCATATATCAGTGAGCGGTATTTGGTTTGTGAAGGCTTTTACTCGAACTAAGGTATTTAATACACAAACCTGTCAGCGGGCTCCAGTGATTTGGACATAATGACAAAGAAATACTCTTGCTCTTAACGCTTCGGAGCCAAATAAAATCGCAACATGGTAAAGTAGACATCGCCTCAACAACTGAATTGCAAAGGGACAGCCTCCACTTAATACACATTTCACATGTTCGTAACATAAAATCATCCACGATAATCGTTTTTATTTGAGGTAAATACATACATCAGGAGTTTTTAACGATGAACTTTGAAGTACCATGCCAAATAGGTACATACAAAGGAGGCTACAAGACAGGTATTTAAAATATATAGATAGCATTGATAGAGAAATGAACCCTTGTTTTATGTATCGTGCTCATGTTACCTAAGGTCAAATGTGTCAATTTTCAGTAAAACCAATCGAAAATATATTTCCATGCTAAGATTTCTTCCGCAGCGTTTAATTTACGGTTTGCAGGTAGGACAGTAATACATTATTTATCTCCAATTACCCGCTCAAATCCAACGACATACACATGCCGTAATTAAGAAATATAAAGCTCCAAAGAATCACATTCGATTCGAGATGTGTGCAACGGGACAAACAAGCGCTTTTCTGCTTGGAACACTGTGAAGGAATTCTAGTGCCAGCTGCGCTATTATAATCTATATGAAAAGTGATGTTTTAAAATAAGGACCTTTCGAGATTTTTGTACGGCAGATAAAACATTTATTTAACCGTTTCGCGAACTTCCATGTTACGTTCCGGAATTTTTATTCGCCTTGAGTGTATTGTCAGTGAAATGTTGGACACATATTTCTTCTCGAAAGCGAACATGAACGTGGATTTGCGAGCTTGTACTTCAGCACATTTCCGGTGTCGTCTGATGTCTAACTTTCCTACCTAATGTGAAGTGTAGCACATTTTGCAGTGAATATTCAAGCAAGTGCCAGCTCTCGATAGAGCTCCATTGCGTTCGACACTTGCCGCATCGAAACGAAGTGTCATGGATACCGATGGACCTAGAGGCAGTGATGTACGGTCGGCTACATCTCTTTAATGCGCACCTAGGGTTGGATACAATGACTCTACGAATAGAGCGAGCACCCTCGCGTGGTAACCCTAAAAATGGTTCTCTTTGATACCCGCTTACGATGACAGCCATGACTGCAGGAATAGAGCGATCACTTTGTTAGCCCTAAGATTAGACGGCATTGAAAATTCGTCTACCTGTGGTTTTACTCACCGGGCCAACACTCCCAATCTGCGTCTCGTTCATCTTGTCACAACGGTCAAGGGGATAGCCGCGCCAGGCTTGACTGCTGCCAAGTTGATTCTGATTCCGCCGAGGTCTGTACCAGCGGCCAAACAGCGCCACGGACACAGCCATCGTAGCGTGAGCTCCGGTGTCCGCAAGAGCAGCAATAGTCCTATGCGCCGACATCTGTGGAGACGACGAAATTTTATCTATTGAAGGGCTTTCATAATGTCCCTGGTCTCCAGGCGTGCTGCTGCAAAAGTCACGCATAAATGACATATCCCTTTTGAAGAAGAAAAAAAGAAAATTTCCAGTATCAGCACGAATTAAGATCTCGTTCTTTTCTGCTGAGCGAAATCCACCTGTGCCTTCGTAATCCAGTAAGCGGTGGTAGAGTAATGTCACAAGTAATAACATCAAGCTTACGACAAACACACCCTATACCAAAAAAAGAATCATAAGCGCCATGCTGTAACTAAAGAAACAAACTTTTATCATCGCACTTAGCCGGAATCATCAAAATCGAAGCCATTATGTCTCGCAAAATTTTGTTGGTGTCAAGACATGAAGATGCGATTCTTTCCGGCAAACACAGGCCCAAGGCGCCGTCAGTACGAGTAGCACCTGGTCGGTAGAGTCAGTATTGCACCAATGAAAATATGTGCCCTAGTATTCAACTACAGGCCACGAAAAAGCGCATAACCCAAGAAACGACTCGCGTGAGGTCGAGTTGTAGGCGTAGACAGCTACAAACCAATACATATTCTCATACTTTATGCTCACATAACGTTTGGGATCGCCAACTCAAGATGGCAGTTTCAGCTTGTCCCCAGCCAATTCCCCCTCAACGAAAGCAGCGTCATTCACAAGGAGCCGTATGGTCCTGTGCAATCTGGCTAAAGGTGCAGCCAGTCGGGAACCCTGAAGCAACTTTTTTGGCATGGGGAAAGTGTAATATTCGTATCCGCGTCCTCACATAATACTGTTCATCGTCACACCGGTAAGCTGCTATCAAAAGCATGATGCCTAATCTCTTCTGTGTTAAACTGTGTACACAACGGCACAAAAAAGTGGCAAACACAGAGGAAATCTACACTGAATTTGTTTTGCCCCTGTCATTCTAACGTGAGACGAAAAAACAAAAATGCACCCATCTCAATGTAATAACCAACATAAACACGCTATGAAACCACGGGTTTTCGGTGAAAAGTCCCCGGAAGAAAGGTCCTCGGATACACAGTCCCCACTTGCGAAGTAGAAAAAAATGTCCCCAAATGGTTGCAATCAAATGTGCTGCAAAGTGAAGCTTTCGCCAAGCCTGCTTCCCGGCTCAACAGTGGTCAATTACATTTTAAGGAGAAAGCCTTTATAGGCTCATACTGTCGTCCGCACAGTCATCTTGTAGCTGTGGTATCCGAGCTAATTTATGGCTGAGAAGGCGTCGGTGTGTCTGCGTTCGCTTCACGGGCATCTCGGCAAGATTCGTCTGTAGATGTCCACCTGATCTGCACGCACGCCTCAACAACCACTGCCCTCACCCATGGCCATTCCGAAGCACCGCTTTGAGTCGCCTTGCGAAGAAACGGCCTGACTTCCCAGGAAGAGCCTATTAATAATGACCTACAGAGGGACGGCGGTAGAGCCCGAAACCGTCGTCGGAGCCGCGCGGTGTTGGGTTCCGGTACTCGTCGTTTGAACAAAAAAAAGCGGAGGCAGAAGTCATCTTCGGCTTCGCGCGAGGTTTGGCCTGCCGGCTGAAGTGTTTGTCGCTGAAGGGTAGACCCACAGGGCGCCGGACCTGACGTACGGAAACAAAGGCAACATGACGCCCAGCCGTGAGGAGAGAATGACTGGGGGGTCACCTATGAATTGGCGATGTGTGTGTGTGAAAGTGTAGTAGCGTATGTGCGAGAATGTGCGCCGCGGGGCGGGGCTCGGTGATGCGGTGTGCAAAATGTCAACTCGGGCTTTGCGATCGGCCTGTGGCGGAGATGAGCCGATTCCTTGCCTAGGGACCTAGAGAGACCCGAGAGAAAACAACCCGGTGTCGTATATCGGGAGAAGACTTCCTTTTGAAATCTTCAGAATGTAAAGGTGTAAATAAACTACTTTTGCTCTACTTTAATGAAAGCTCCTGGTATTTGCGGCTCCTCGACGCGTCGCCTGTCAACGCTGCCCTCGGCTCCGGTCCTGAGCATCTGGCGTCGCGACAACTGATTGACAGCGTGGTGGGAACGAACCTGGCTGATCGATGGAAAACACCACAGCGAGATCATGGAGACTTTCAGTTGTGGAACAGAGAGTGCTGGCATTCCTTTTTAGTTCCCAGGCTGATACGATAAAGGTGGAATCTTATTTTTGAGGAGGACAGCCGCAGAAGCGTAAATTAAAGTACTTCTGGGTGGAGGTCGGGGCATTGTCGCACTGCTGTTATGGACTTGAAAAAGAACTGTTCAAGTATCAACTCGTGAATCTGGGGAGGAGCTATAGGCATCAAGGTTGGCCCTGAAATGGCAAAGCATGAAGTCGTTGTGGCAATAGAAAGTTCGCACGCCGAGAGTGGTTAAGTAGAGAGACATGGATGGAGGATAAGAGAGCCAAGGTGAAAGAGAAAAAAAAAGCAATTAGGGCTTGAAGTTGAGAAACTCCGCCTGGAAGTTGAGCTCCGAAAGACGACCTTTGTTCAAGAAGTAAAGGTAGCGTTCCGAGAAGATCTGTATGATTTATCAAAGCCAACGAAGCCATTCAAGGTTGGCTAGGACGTAGGCCTCTATCTCATGAACATTGAGAGAATGCACAGTTTAGTCTCACAGAAAAGCTCACAGAATGGACAGAAAAGACCAGTTTAGTCTCCGCGCTTGGCTGCGACGCTTCTAAGCTCGCTGCCTTGCTAGGAAGCGGATGTGATCGCCAGACTGTCTGCCGAAGATGCCGAAAATCACGATGAAGTGGATAGCTTTCTGAAGAGGTTTCATTTATCAGCATAAGCATTCAGGCAGAGGTTTCGGAGCTTAGAGAAGAAGCAGGGCGCTGGCTGAGGTGAGTTCGCTATGAGTTAAAGGTGAACTCTACTGATTGAATTAATGACGCGAAAGCAAATGATGAGTACAGAAAAGCTTTAAAAATCATTGCTATCCAGCAATTTTTTTTATTTTTATTCCAAAGCACCAGACGCGAAGAAACTGTGTATTCAGGACAGGGAGACTGTAAGCTCGGTGCAGCCAGCGGCAGAACTTGCGGACGAATACGTCTCCCACCGCGGGTTGCGAGAGGAGTTTTCTCCCGCTATAGTGGCTGATAAGGGAAAATGTTCAGGCTCTAAGCTAGGAAATGTGCAGACACTGCGAAAAGGCTTATTCAGAAAGTGAACCTGAAAAAATGGGGCGCATGACCGGTCACAGAATATGTTTGAAGCACACAAACTGTTAGTCTGCTATAACTGCCTCTAATTTGGCAAAATTGCCGCACAGTAACGAAAACTGAAAGTTACTTTGACATATGCTTGCGATTTCATGACGAATGAAGGACTACTCAGTCCTTATTTGTTTGCTTTGACTGTCAACTGGAAAAAATGAAGAGTTCTCAGGGGCAGTGGGGCAACAATCGACCTTGAACCTTGCTTCGACCACTGATGTCCTTGATGCACAAAACCATATACAGCTTCGCTTGTCCTTGGCAACAAAAGAAGTGTTTCCGAGGACAATCGCAGTTGTATATGGTTCTGCGCACAAAGGACATCACCGGTCGAAGCGTTCGATTGAGGGATTTTTCTCACCGCGATCTGCACTCCATGATAGCGTTCTGATCTTGTGCTCATACGTATGCCCCGTTAACATCGACTTTGCGTTCGATTCGGGCACGGGGAAAAGGCACTGGGGAAAATGTTTTGCATAATACTAGCTGGTTGTCACGTTGTGGTAGATTTTTTCACCATGCTTTCTCGCGAAGCCTTCTCTAGCTCGTATAAACAAGCCACGAACACAGAGGACACAAGTCGCAAACAATGCTTTGAGCTATTGTCAAAATAAACAAAATCCAATAAATTGTGCAATTTAGGGCAACCTGAAAGATATACTCTAAGAGTTGCTTTCAGTCTTGGGGACGTTGCTTCCTGGGCTATACCTTCTGCAGGCCTTTTTCCGTGGACGTTTTTGCCTTGACATAAAACCACGAGATATTTTGTTTGGAAATGTCCTGTTTGTCTTTATGCATTATATCTGCTTTTCTTCGATAACATCTGTTTCAGATGCGTAAAAACGTCGGATGGATGTTCATATACATCCTAGAGTTCAAGGCCTGACTTTCACCTGGCGTACCATTCTGCACTTTTTCATGAGCACTGCATCAGTGTGTCGTCGACCATCTTGTTTTGTTTCTTGGTAAGCCCGTTGCTGGGTCTGATAATTTGATTTGGTCTAATAATCATGTGCCACGTTTCACATGCAAGCATGTTCAGCGTTTTCTTTTGGCCAAAATGGCGGAGTCTGCGATTTAAAACTATAGCGGACGGAATACAGCAAAAATAAATATTTAGGCCAATATTTTGCTAAGTTGAAATAATTCCATGAAATGCACACTTGTAGGCTATACAGAGAATCTTGTTTGCAGATTTGTAAAATAACGACGATATATATTGAGGAGAGTCTGCCTTTGGTATTAAATTTTCTAAAAGGTTCTTAGATTACAGGCAACTACAAAGGTGTCAGCGTGTATCCAAGCAGCGCAACTAAGGAATAGTTTGCACTTACCAGACTATAGTAAGGGACATTGGTTGGTGGAAGCTCAAGAAACGTTGGAGGTGTAATAAGACACTGAGATAATTCGCTGTCCTCGCTGAAGAAGTGGCCAATTGAAACCACGATGTCCGGAGTGTATATGCTCCTGGAATACGAAAAGGAGGGAATACAACGTTGTGTCTCATGGAGAGTCTCAAAATTAGAATGTGCACAAAAATAGTTTTACTTTTCAGCAGCAAGATTACGTGGTACAATTTAACAGTTAGGAGTGGATAAAAGGTGACGTCCAGCTATTTCTTGATTTTAACAGTGGGGAGATGATCATGAAAAGCGAAATATATTTGACGTTGGTCGACTACAGGAAACAGAGCTACAAGTATAGACAGCGCTGGCTGAAATAATTCTGCGCTCTATCCACGACTACACTGTGGCTCAGTACGCTAAGTTCCCCATCTAGTGAGTTAAGTAGGAGGCCCGTTACCTCCTGAAGTTTTTCGGCGCCAAAACTGCCTATCTTAAGCGCACGTAATGTGCACCCTACCGGTCGTAATCTTCATGTTTGCTAAAACAGATTTTAAAACATTAACTTTGTGTGACTCCTTCTGTTGGAATCCGGGATCACTGTTTTCAGCGTCAGCCCAGTAACCTCAAATTTGATGTCTTTCATCTGGCAGGGGGTCGTTGCCAAGTGACAAGCCTACTCACTGAGTGAGCTGGTAACTCTGGCTTAGCTTTCTAAATGGGAGTGTGATATCGATATTCAGTCTACCAAAACCATTCTAGAAACATGACCACTATTTCTTTCAGGTACCTTCGCACGGCTTGAATAAAGTGGGTGTTTATTGGGATGTCTTACCTGTTTAGGTTACTGAATATGTGTTTAAGATTGGAGCGATAAAACAGGGTACTCATGGAGAGAGCAGCAGCGATTAAGTGAACGACGATTTGTAAGGACAGCCGGCAAACGGGAGCCATTGTACTGGTTTTCTAATACGCTTTAATGTGGAGCTTAATTGGCCCCCTCTAATTATTTATGTTATTTGTACGGCTCAAATATGTTAAGGGGTTGCAAAAAGCCTTTGCGTTTTTGTTTTTTTTTCAGCTGAAGTTGTACAAGACGGCAGGTAATGCCATTAGAACGGTGTATGAAAGTTTAAATGGGAAGCATGAATACCCCTGAAAATGGAAGAAACACAACTGGTGCGGTCGCCGCTTAGTGAAGAAACATAATCACACAATTTAGAGTAAAAACAATTTCAATTTGGGGTGATCGTCAAGACTGAAAATATAATTGCCTGGTGCACTACAGGCAAGGCTAAGAAAATTAAGAGCAGGTGGCATATCCCCCGCACCAGAGAGCACAGAGCAGAAAGTGAAATGTATGTGGTGTTAGGTAGGTATCAAAAATTTCAATAAAGCATATGTGAGGAAAAAAGGGGACTTGGCTCAAAAAACATGCTCTGTGCTACAGTTTATGTTATGCCACGGTACCTCTATGCTAGATTGCTTCTAATAAACTGTTGAAAAACTGATGTTTTTTTACAGTATTTATTGAAAATAACAGACTCCACACAAGCAAGGATGGGATTTCTCACCATCCGCAATAGTATATTGATCCGTTCTACAGCTAGAACAAACGACACTTGCCTGTTTAAAGTCCTGAGTATTTTTCAGAACAGGAACATTTTGCAATAGAAAGAGACCTCAAAAATAGGCCGAAATATTGTTCACAAATGCTGAATGTGTATGGGGAAGAATTGACAGTCGTTAGGAACTTCATGATAATAGCAGCACGTGTAGTTTCCTTCATATTTAGTGTGGTGTAGTAAGCTGGGTTCTCGCTTTGTATCTTGTTTCGGTTATATATACTGTTCAGATAATTCGCAGGCATCACAAACAATAGGTGCAATAGCAGGTGCGTTAAAATATTCTCGCCTTATGCTGGGTCGAACATTGCCAGCACAATACCAATTAGGGTTCATAATTGTAGCTTTCTGTTTTATGTTCTGTTTTTGGTAAAACCGAAAACTTCCATCGCAACGGTCGCTGACCACATAATCACAGGCATACCACCACGTCATAGCGTTGCACGCACATGTCTCGAGCATCAGAGAACGATTCCTTTTTTTCTTTGAAGCAGCGGGCCTAAAATAATGCAGCGCGTCAATGATTATTTTTGCTCTTACCGGAATTGCTCTGCAATCGCTGTAGCGTATGAGTCCGAAGCAAATGGTGTTGCCAAAAATGTGCGCAGTGGTCCAAATCCAGTTCGAAGCTCGGAGGTAGCCTGGTCGCAGACAGTATGCGCACGAGTTAGATAAGATTAAAGGACAAGGGTAAAAACTCTAATGAAACTAATATAATTTGGCAACAGTTTGCGACGCTTTGTGCAAATTGGGCGAGTTGGTAGTGATTTATCGAAGTAATCTGAAAAGCACTGACGACAGGGCAACAGGTCCAGATAACCGGTCACAGATGAAAGGTCCTTGTCGTTAGGCTGTTTAGATTACCCCTCGTTATGAAACAAAATCTTTATACCTTAAATGTAATGATAGATGAAAAAACAAGAGACCAAATATATTTTTTAATTATAGAGAGTGTATATCTTTTTATGCGTTGAATAATCGAATGCCAAAACAATGTGATTCAGAGCCCATTGGTTTGGCATTTCAACTTGCGTATTTATAGCAAGGTGCTGCTGGTATTCATAATTCGTTGATTACAAATACCATATGTGCGATTTTCGGTGTACTAGAAGTTAACTTGATTTCGACGATTTTGTCATGCGCTGGGATACCATGATCTACAATACAATTGAGAGAGAGCCAATTAAATGTCCTTTCAGAGGCGTGATTTGAAGATTATTCTTTCGAGCAATTGACGGCATTTTTGGTAATATTTGTTAACACGTGACAATATATTCCTTACACTTACAAAGTTGCAAACGTTGCTTGTTATATTTATTGTATAGTATTCAAATTGTTGAGCTTTAAATTTATGTTGTGGCCGGCACAATTCAGAGTACCGAAAATTCTAAAGTTTTCAAATAGTCCCTCGGCACCAGGCTATGCTTCTAGGCAAACCGAAACGCCACATTCGTCAATGCACATATGAATAGACAGAATGCATAGTTTACTTAAAAACTATCACACCGGGTTATTCTACAAGTATCAAAGGATACGGATGTGAATTTGTAGTTTTGAGCTGAAGATTTACGTGGTGACGCCATAATGTTTAGGTGGCGGAAAGACAGATAGCAGACCAACCGCTACACTATGTAATTACAGTTGAGGCCTTGGTTACTTTGCTGCTTTTCTCTCTATGTAATTTAAGCTTGTCCACTTTGAACACGGTCTTTAAGCTCCACCTCACCTGTTTCTAATGCTTTTATTTTACAATATTTAGGATTTGTTTCGTTCTAGGAACACCTCAGGCTGCAATAGCAGCATGCCGATATCAGGTTCGTAAAAGCAGCATTAGCGAGCCTCTCATTGCCCGGTTGGTACATGAAGCAAGAAGGTTGTAATTCATTAATGGTAAAAAGTGCAAATTAATAGGAACAAACATAATATTGAGCCTGCCCTCATATTACAAAACATGTTCGCCTGAGATCGGCCGCCAACATCATTGAAATATACTGAGAACTGAAAATATATTCTACACGAAACATTCCGCATGTAATAGCCAGGTGATTATGGACAGTATTGCCTACGCATCTAAAGAGACAAATCACTGATTAAACAACAGTATTATTATACTAGCCATTGTTCGTCAACACGAAAATAAAAATGTCTTCCACAAGTGTGAAACAGAAAATAGTCTATTTGATGTTCAGGCAATTTCAGTACCTTTGGCAGACTATTTATTGTACGAATAACATTAGACATGCTCCGACAACGGCGCTGATATTAAATTGCAATAGTGAAATGAAAGTTAGTGTTAGAGGCTACGAAGTATCGCAGACGCCATCCACCTCTTAATCATTCCGTCTGAAATAAAGTTGCTGTGAACGAGGACGCTTGTTCATACCGTGTTCAATTTCTTTTTTTTTTGTCATAATGTCTACCTTATCACGTTCAACATGGCTTCTACAGACGGAAGGTACAGTAAACACGAAGCAGCGCATGTGTCGTCGTGATGTGCGTGCCATCAGTGTGTCTAAGCGCTGTTGGCCAGCATGATGCAATACTAACTAGCTCGAATCATTTTCTTCCACCTTATGATTCAGTAACATGTATTCTTACGTACTTTATACCACCCTATACGCGCGAGGCGAGGAAGATGCACTTGACCTTCATTAAGGTGCTTCCCTGAAAGTTTTATTTGTCAATCAAAAGCGAACATTTGCCGTTTATTTCCTACGCAATAAGGTTTCAAGAATAATACAAAAGAAATTTGTTTCCTGCAAAAAATTATATACTTCATGAGCTTGAAATACAGGGTGCGATAAGTATCACCTATGAAGGCAGGCATGCGAAACATGAACTCGTAATTTAATGTGCAAAGATTAATTCTTATAGGCAGATAGGTCTCATGAAAAACATGGAACAATGTAATATATAATTTTGTTTACACCGATAAACCACTTAACTATTGCAGATTATTGAATTATTTGCCTTTAATCTGGATGCAGAGGGCGTACAAAGAAGACGGCAACAAAAGAAAACGCATTGAAGGGCTTCTAGAAACATGCATATGGCTCAAAAGAGGCGTCTTTATTACCGCAATACCTTCAAAATACGGACAGAATAAGGTACCAGATTCAAATCAACGTCCGTCGCCGAGACATGGTGGTGACTTTATCAGAACAAAGAAGTAGCTTTATCTAAGCAGCACGACCCATGTAAACAGAAGGCGTCACTCGTCATTGGCGAATGTATGACTTAAAGGCCCAGCTCACTGTAACTAAGGCTGCATGGCTTCACGTAATGACTAGACAGACATAATAACCCATCTCGCCACATGTATTTGCCAAGCAGTAGCTTAAAAAACAGGCAAATGTAAGTTCAGTGCTGACGCACGTATACGCGCACCACTACCGAACAAGATTCTTCATCGGCCTTGTCTGCACGTCACTCTGATAGGCTACGCTTTTTCGTGACGTCAGAACCACATGGTCGCATTCAAGTAATTCACACTAAGCCCCGTATGGAGGCTTCCATGCTCGCATCTCCTTGACGGGTACCTCTTCGACATTCACCACCCAAGAGAGCCTGTTAATGCAGAATGACTGACCGGGACCTCTTGTCATGGTTATGCACTTAGAAAAAGCCCTCAAAGCATAATAGAACCGGTCGAGTTCACACTCGGCACTTGGATTAAGAAGTCGACTGTCATAACGGCTAACTAGCTACTGCGGCGCGTGCTTTTACTCGCTGGAACCAGGTTTATTTATGGTAAAGCATAAGCCATTTCACACAAAGGGTCATAAATGACGGCAGAAGCCTGCGATCTCCACGATCATGTCCGTGTCGCAGCGGAAGTAATCTCGGAAGCCGCGGTGAAAACCTCTACGCCATTTGAGGCTCCTGCACCATGCAGGCGCCACAGAAACAGCTCAAAACTACAGTTTGCTGTGCTTTCGCACAATAATCGGGTTGCCAGAGAAAATTGTGGCAAATTGTTGTTCATATTGACTTATCGGTGCAAAAAGTTGTGCCTTTCTTCGTTGTTGCTTAATTATTCGTATATGGCTGTTATTGCGACCAGTTTAGATGCGGGGTGGCGAAGCCTTATCTAATAATTGTCTTATCTCTGTCTGAATCAATGGGATCTTTTTACGGTGCGGGCCGCATGGCCAGAAAATAAAACCAAGGAAAAACGTTGGTACCTATGTTGGGTACGGTTTTGGTTTATGATAATGGTCGCGTATCTATCGGAATCTAACTTTTTTGTAGCTTCAGATAAAACTGTGTTTGTTACTGCGGGAACTTTACTGTCCTCCCAAGGTGATAAAGCCTTGGCCTATGTGCATGTGCGGAGCTTCACCTCTTCAGCTGCCTAGAGGAATTGTAACGAATGGAATCACTACTAGGCAATCTCAGAAATTAGAAGAATTTCTGCAGTTCATCCAGCTGCAATTGCACGTTCGGGCAATCATCGGTAGATTCGCACCTCTTACGCCCACACCACTGGCCACCCACATTTCTTCAAATTTTGCGATCGCTGCGCACGCGAAGGCATGTTGTGGCATCTGTGTAATTACTGTCGACGTAATATTCCCACACATACCTTGAGCACATGCAGGAGGACTGTGACCTGTTCTTCTTCGTACTCGTAGAATTCTTTGTTCAGAAAGCCTATGTGACGCACGTTTGCCAACTGAAGTTTTCGTAGGCTGGAGCTAGCATTCGCTCCAACCAAGATATGTTCGCCCTCTTGGTCAAAACTGAAATGGAATGAAAACACCACTAACTTAAGCAGCACTGCTGGAAATGAGTAAAAAGCCCAATAAACTAGTATTCATTGCTCATGAAATAGAATTGTGCAAGATAACGAGCACGAGCCAATAGAGAAAGGACAGGCCCACATTTTCACAGACTTCACATTTTCATGTTCTCGTACTCCTTTTCTAGCGCCGATTTATTCCATTAGCGAAGTCGCTTCACCAACTAGCTCAAACGAAAATGTTGTCAAGCTAACTAAACGATAACTATCGCCTACGTGCTGTGTTTTTGCTTCATTATAAAATTTAAAAATGGTGACCCAGAGCCACAGAAGAATTTAGTATTCCGAATGTGAACCCATGCATTTTACTCTAATCACTTGAGTAACATCTATCATGCACATGTATGCGTTCATGAATTGTTAATCAAGCTCACTGAAACACAAACTAAAGGTTTCGGAGGGACTCTGTCGAGATTGCTGCAACTCGAAAATCCGGCAATCTTTTGCGGCACCATATTAGATCACGCTCCCTAGCTTTCGCATTGTCTTTCATGAAGTCTGACTGTCCCTACTGCTTGCGAAGAAGTTCCTTCATAAGGCAATTGCGATGTGTAAATTATTTCTGCCTCATGCTCTCTCAAAGTGCACAATATATTGCAGTTAGAAGGAGAAAGAGGCACAGTACGCTGTAAAAAAAGATTGCGGTTTTCCTCTTTCTTTCTTGCTCATCTTGTATTGTAAACATTTCCACTTTTTTGTCATCTCTACCGCAGCTCTCTAGCAAGCAATACGCCGCACAGGATTTGTGAAATGTAACGTGTCCACAGGGTTGATATTAGGTGAATCTACAAGCACGGAAAGCTCAAGTTTATGAAGAATGTGGAAGTGAGCACCTCCTTCTTTAAGGCACTTCCAATGCTCGCGAGTATCTACAGGATCTAACGTATCCACAGATTATTATGCTTCTCCGCAGCGGCCCTCACTTGTAGTCGAAGCCGACACCATACTGTGTCTTTCTCGCAGTTGCAGCCGTGGCTAAGAAACGAGCGTAGCTCCCGTGTGCCCCGAGCTCTGACTGTCCTTTTGCGTCCAGGGAGTCCAGGAACACGAAGTCGCAAAGCCCATCACTGGGCAGGCGGGCTTCCTCTCCGATCCTTGCGTCGAGCTTGTCGCCGAGTACGCAGATAAGAGGAGCTTGCAGCATCCGCTCTAGAGAAAAGCAATTAGGTGCAAAGGAATGAGCAAGCAGCATGTATGAGCAAGCAGCAGCAACGCCACTCTCTCATTGAGCGCTAAAAATATGCGGTGAAAAATCAATTATTGCTATATCACACCGCTTAAGGCTTATAAAGTGGTGTACACTGATCTGCAGAGGCATAATATTAGCACTGATGTATTTGCATACGGATCCTAATACTTTCTACTTTTATGTGCACACGTTCACCAGACATTACAATTACAAGTGCTGCTACAAAGCCACGTTAGGGACTTTGTCACAGGATGTAGGAGCAACTACGTGCGCTGAATGTTTTTCCACTGCAGCTGTTACGTGTTAAATTCAACGAGAAGACTGCTTAAGTGCTTCCATACAATGCAATATATTTTACTTTTACCTTTCCAATTCAGTAGTATTCAGACTGAGACATCACAATTGCCCAAAGTGCACAGCACCACAGCGCAGTATGAAAAAAGGTTGGAGTAATGGATAATAAACATGCCAAAGTTAGCTCATCCACTCCTGATTTCAAGGCGACATAGTCCCGCATTCCACAGAATGTACTCCTAAGAAGAGTGGAACAGCTGTAGTGAAGGGGAAAGAAGTAAGCTGGAACAAATGGGATAAGATAACTCAGTACATAGAATAGAGCTAACCCCATGGAAGTGGAGCGACGTGGTGAATTCTAAGCGACTGTGCATCTGTGCGTCTTTTTCTAAGCGCTTGCGGAAGCTGTATCCATGGCTGCTGCAGTATTACCAGGAGTAAGTCTTAGATATTGTGTCAATGCGAGCGCTCTGAGCCTCGCATTAACGACAAGCACTTCTTGTGAGGAAAACGTTTGTTTACACTTCATCATCATAATTAGTCATTCGACGCCCATATCAAAGTAAATGCCTTTTCATTGAGTTCTAATTTTACGCATCTCTATAACGTGCGCCTCTCGTGTTACACAAGAACTCTGCTGCATCGTCGGTCCTCCTCATCTGGTTTCGCTTCCTGGCCCCTGTAGTTCATTTCGAAATACCAGAAACGTGGAAGCCCTTCCTCGGATAAGGAACTGCCATAATGGAGCATTTTAAAAGACACTCTCCTCATACGACGGCACAATCTCTGCGAGCATTATACAAATTGTCATGGTTAGCTTTAAGTACTAATTCCACGGGTACGGTTACGTCAAGAGGCGTTCGTTAATTGAATACATAGAGGTGAGTTGGAAGAGTCACCAAACGGCTAGTGCATTGGCTATCTCCAGATGAAAGCAAACCGGAGCTCTTGACAGAAAAGTATATGCTTCTCTAAGCAAATACCTTGTGCGTAAGTGTGCTCAGAGAGCTCCGCTTTTATGTAGCTTACCAGTTTCTGGATCTCCCCCTCGCTGCTTAGGCTTCGACTTTGACACATCCTCTTTCTTAAAGTTGTAGCTTTCTTCGATACCTGAAGAGCAATCAAAAAACAAATTTGGCTTCTGATTCATCACAAGGCAGTACGCTTGTCCTGAAACAAAACTGCATCTTGCGAGTAAAATCCCAAGATTGCTTCAGATATTGCACCATGAATGTTTGTATGCACGCTGTGTTGTCGATGAAATATTTATCAAGCGTGTCAAACATTATAATCCCTCTGACTAAAGCGCAATTAAGTTAATATATCGTTTCTATAAAAAAACCTACGGGTATCAATCAGAAGGCGCTGAACTATTAAGCATGAAATGAAAACTTCAGTGATGTTTAGCCCTTAGAACAAAAACGAAACAGAGGTTATCTATTATACCGAAATTATGCGAGTTATTTCGAAATAATCCTCCGAATTGCATACTGTTTTAGTCATATTACAGACAGTTTGACTCACGAGTCAAATGAACGTAGCGCGAAAGTGTAGAGATCTCGAATGTCGATTTTCATTTAGGCCTTGCCCATCTAATACTGGGGCCAGTGCACTCTGATCTCGGGTGTGGTCGAAGCGTATTTTCGAAGTGGGCTAAATTGGTTTTAACGTCGGCCAGCTCAATTTTCAAATTTACATTTTTGAAAAGTGCAAGGATATACTTAGTATTTGGGAACCCAAACTTTTAAAGGGGGTCAAGTCCAATAGTCAAACCTTCTCTCACCTTTCATCATCATCATCATCATCAGCCTGACTATACCCACTGCAGGGCGAAGGCCTCTCACATATTTTTCCACTTAACCCGGTTCTGTGCCAACTGTATCCACTTGACCCCTCATCTGCCCACCTAACTTTCTGTCGCCCCCTGCTACGCTTTCCTTCCCTTGGAATCCAGTTTCTTACCTTAAGCGACCATCGGTTATCCTCTCTTCACACTACATGTCCTGACCATGCTCATTTCTTCTTCTTAATTTCCACTAGAATGTTGGTAACTTGAGTTATTACTCTGACCCACTCTGCACGCTTCCTATCTCTTAATGCTACCCCTACCATTTTTCGTTCCATAGCCCTCTGGGTTGTCCTCAACTTAAGTAGAACTCTCTTGGTTAGCCTCCACGTTTCAGCGCCATAGGTGAGCACAGGTAAGATGCAGCTGTTATATACTTTCCTCTTTAGAGATACCGGTAAGCTGCTAGTCACAATCTGCGAGTGCTTGCCAAATGCGCTCCATACCAATCTTATTCTTCTTGCTATTTCCTTTTCATGGTCCGGATCTGCGGTTACTACCTGCCCCAAGTAGACATATTTGCCTACTACTCTCACCTTTAAGGCACCTTAAAAGGGTAACACGATGGCGGTGTGTTTGGTTGCATTGCGGACCAACGGGCGTTGATGAAGGCGACGCCTTCCAAAGCACAGTGTGAGAAAGAAAGAAAATAAGCAACGATGTGGAGCGTGGCGATATTTATTATTTGGTCCACCTGGGTCGACATCCGCTTCACTCCAGCAGGTATTTTAAGTCGAAAGCCTTTATTTTCTCATAGGAAGCGCGAACGTTGGCAGGAAGTGTCCGCAGAAAATGTACGTTCGCAGAACCGACAATTAAGAAAAAAATGTCTCCACCGGGAATAGAACCCCTATCCCTCCGATCCCCAGCCGAACATGCAAACCGCTGCTACACGCCGAGCTAATTCCTTCGTAATTTTCCTTGTTTAGTGCAAAGATGATAGCAGTGCTGACAATTAGGAAGCAATTAGTGTTAAGAAAAATGATACTACTCGCGATAATAATTACGGTAGATTTAGTTGAAAATAATGATAGTAGCGATACTGGAGATGATGACGATGAATGTAGGGCAGACAATGATTGCGTATAGTCGTGAATACAGGGGTGTAAAGTGGCTTTCATCATTTGCTCTCTTAAGCAGATCTAAACGCAGTCTACTAATTTTTTGAGTGTCACTATGGTTCTCAAATGGCCCTAGCTATGGTTTTGCATTTCTAGGCTGCCGAAAAATAAAAGAGATTTGCGTCTCATATTCGCAACGAGGAATCACTATTTAAGCCTTTTGACGGTATTCATCTTTCTTTGTGTGCAGGTGCTTCGAAATTCTCAGCACCAGTAGTGCTTTCCGGTGGCTACTGAACCAGCTAACTGAAGTTGTAGAAAAACTTGACTATGCGCCAATCACACGTTCACGTAGTAGCCCGTGTAGATGAAAACGTGACTAAATGCGCAACTGTGGCCAACGGCTGTGAGCCAGGGAGCGCCTCAGCGAGTCGAACAAAGAAGGCACAGAATACGAAGACTGCGCTGCAAATCACGAAAAGCAGCCACTGAGTCTAGGGCACCAAGGTAGCGGGTTCGACCTCAGTCACCGCAGCCATTTTTGATAAGCACTAAAAACAAAACTATTAACCAGCTCGCAGTTGTAATGCATGATAAAATATTCCGGGTGTTCTAGCTCTCTGGACCTGTCTACTTTACGGCATCTTTAATAAACTGAATCGCTTTCGACGTTAACTTCTAACAATCAAACCAGTCGAACAGAGAAACGAAAACAACAACTTCGGGCACCAAGTCGAAAAACACTCCACCAAGGATAATGGCTGATGGCGGACTCTTTTCAAGTCATCCAACTGTACCCTGTATATGTTGATCAAACGTCCCAAAGCAACTCAGGCTATGAGAGGCGCCGTAGTAGAGGACAACGTAAAATTTCGACCAACTGGGGTTCTTTAACGTGCACTGACATCGCACAGCACACGGACGCCTTTTCGCTTCCATCGAAAAGCTGCCGCCGAGGCCGGGATTCGATTCCGCATCTTTGGGAACAGTAGTCGAGCGTCGTAACCGCTGCGCCACCCCTACGGCACCATGCTCGCGCCTCCCTAAAAACAAGCGTGAGTAAGTAGTTAAGTGAGTAATTCAGATTTCAGTTAATGCATTAGAGGTTAGGCGAGTGCAAAGGGGATATACGCGAGCATGTTCTGGAAGAGGAGCCACAGACAGAAGCCCTTAACAATATAAAGTCAGTAAAGTTAACAATATAGAGTGAAAGGGGAGGTATAAATGGCGGTTCAATTTCGTCGTTGCCTTAACACTGCCTTCTGTGTTTGATTTGTTGTTCCTCTAGCATATGACTGTGCCAAAATCCTGCCGGCTTCTTCATGTCGGGCGTGACGACTGTTTACTCCGCTGTAATTCTAGCGCGTCAAAAAAAAGGGGGGGGGGGGGCGGACAATCCAAACTTGTTATTAACAACTCTATTTCTGTTTAATGTTCCTCGCTCTATTGTAGTCTCCACGCGCACTGCGACGATATAGTAGCCAAACGTCTGGTCCATTGCATTCTCTAGCTACACAAGGAAGCCAAAAATTTAGCTACAGGGCAGCTACACAGACTCGGCGCATGCGCTGTACAAACACTTCCGCTAAAATAATAATATAGTCATCAGACGTAGCGAAAATTTCGTAAAAGCCGTAAGAATTGCTTCAGGGATTTGCACTCACAATCGTCGTCAATGGGAGCCCTTGGGTGCACTGCAGTAAAAAAGTCCATCATTGTGCGCAGGGTGTGGGTGGTTTCGAAAGCTCCCTTGCCGCAAGTGTTGTTGATGTCTTCGAACTCCATATCGTACACGGCCACACCAACCTTTATTTTCTCTCCGATGTAGCAGTGCTCCGACCGGCAGAGCTAGAAAGAAGCAAAGTGCAGCCGTTTCGCTTCAATTTCCACCAATTCTTCAAAATTGTGGTATCGCGAAGAAACTTAACTAAACATGTAGAGAGCATGCTGTGCCGTTAGGTTTCTGCGAGCGATATTAACAATAGTATATAAAAACGTGGTAATGAATGACTCATTAGTGGGTACAATATGGTTTATTATTTACAGTTTATTGAACCCCTACACCGCTCCTCAGTAGGACATTACAACAGATGATTACGTGTGTTCAGACATCGTGAAAAATTTAATTTATTGCCCTTTGAAATCAACAGCTGATTGTAAGCCGATATTTTCTACTTGATTGTTTTTACAACTGGTGCGATGAGCTTTTTTATTCGAACTCTTTCGTAAAAGGAAACGGCTGAGTAAAATACCTAGTAGCTTCAGTTGCTTTAGTATCGAGTTGGTAACGTCGGTTGTGCCATCATGATGACATTTTCGTTGCAGGCAGCAAGATAATAATTTTTAACTCTTAATATAAAACGTTAGAAGAAGTCATGTTATAATCGACTGTAGATAAATCGCCGCACACTTCGTGGCTTCTTCCTTCCTACGGCTTCATAGATGTCTCTTCACGAGAATACCAGTATAGCGCAGTGCCACAAAGTCGCTGCTTCTCACCTTGTTGCGAAGGGCGTCGCCTGTGTCGTAAACAAAAAGGTCTGATCTTTCTTCAGTGTAGGTTATGGTCACGTTGTGGTCAGTTTGGTACGACTTATAGCTGGGGTTATCGCACACCTGCATTTAGAGGTAGACAGTCAAATAAGCATTCGTATTGCTTCAAAACACACCATGGCTTGTTTCTTGTTAGGAAAGCTTGCTTAGCCGAGTAACACATCGCGGGGAATCGAAGCGGTGTAAACATAATGTCGAACGTCTGTTGACAGTTCTGATAATTTTCAGTTAAATCACCCGGCGGGGAGTACAATTTGTAACAAAGGAGTTCTGCTTTATAGTGAACGAAAGATGTGATAACCAGAGCACGACGCATGTAGCATCAGTACAGTCATTGAGACCATTAGCTGACGTCATCGCGGAGGGCTCTATAGTATTTGAAAATTTTTCTATGTTTTTAAATGCCTTAGGAATCATCCTGAAACATGGGTAGCCCATCTTCATGTTCGTTTACTCGATATTGTTAATAAATTACGATGCCAGGTACCAGGACTATCTAATGGGAAGCTATGTTTTATAGCGTAAAGCTACACGGCGCGGGTCAGAAAAAAGTTAGGCGTGAGTGTGCGCCGCCCGTCATGCGCATGCACGAGAGCCACGTGACATCACGAGAGGCGCATCTGCGCCGCCTATTCACCAAAGCCGGTGCGCGCTCCTCGCTGCCGTCGCCGCCAGCGTGCGCTCCTCTCCGACACGTGACCTTTAGCCGGAGCCCTGTTTACGACTGTTCCGCCGCGCGCTACTGCACATAGACGCTACGTATATTGAGGCATAGCAGAGCTAAGCTACTGCCAATTTTGTTTTTCAAAAGATAACTTTTAGGGTATGTGTCAAGCATATATTTCATCTAGCTGCCTCTTTGTTAACTATAAACAGTTCTGTAATAACACTGGAAGATTTCAGGGGCGGGACGTTTCAACACATGGTTGCTTATTTTTCCTAATGCAGCTTACGCAAGCGAGAACGCCGTAAAATATCATACATCGTAATTGGCAGTACTACCTCGTTTGTTTTGTCCAAGGTAATGACTGTTTTCATTAAAAGATTGTCTTTGAAATATTGAAGAAACGAATTGGCTGGGGGGGGGGGGGGGGTACAGAATAACATAGAGGTTCCTTTTGCGATCGTACTTCGTGCACATAGGTACGTGCCTGAAATAATTCAAGGAATAACAACCACTGTTCGCTCGCGAAACTTAAGCCTTTTACACAGACTGCATAACTACCTGGCATGAAGAACAAAGTTCCGGTCTTTTATTTTAACGAAGTATTGCATACCGATAATCTAGATTGGAAGGTCTGACGATGTAAAAGGAAGAAACTACAGTGTTTAGGAATATTATTGCTGCCTGATAGATTTTTTCTTTAATCCAAATATGTTCTTATAATGCCGCGAACCCAGGACGGGACCAGGGCTATACCACTTTCGCTCATGTCTAACACTAGCGCAGCAATGAGGCAAGCGGAACCCGAGCAGAACTTCCTCTTTCTGTTCTCACCCCTTCCTTTTCCTAAAAGCAGAGAAGCGCTATTTATTAAAAATTTCAGCATCAATCTTTTTTTTTTATTTCGTGGCAACAAGTAGCCCATCCGCATTTTACCTGAAAACTACAGTTGTGACTCACTATTACAGGTGTTTTGGGACGCTAGAGTAGAAGGAAGTGAAAGCAGTAACTGTCTTTCTTACAAAAAATAATGGAATAAAATGATGGGACACAAAAACAAAGCAGCAGTCACTATATCAATTTGTGGTTGAGCTGTAAATACCAGTTGGAGAGGTGTTTCCTAGTTTTATTTAGTATCAAATTTATTAGCTAAATTTACATTTTCCATGCACCTCCAGGCTTCCGCTTACCGCTACTAAATATTTGATTTGTATCTGTGAGCAAATAGCCTTCGTCACCGCATATATTGTGTCAAAAGTGCAGTTTCCTTGAAATAGATTATCAGTGCGAAGAGTACGCACATTAGTTTTTAGCGGCAGTGTATGCAAAAAAAAGGTAAAAGCCATCAATACATACCCACTCTTTTTAGACGAGGCAAACAAAACAGGGTTAATATAATTACTCATAAGCATACAGTCAGATGCGGCCTTACAGGCACAAAATATGCGTGAGCAGCTTTACAAAACTACGTAAAAAGAAAAACTTCCCTGCTAAAGCTTCTGATACACTCTTAAAATTTTAACCACATATGTCATAGTGATCCCACCAACCGAGCTAACCAGGGCACCAAGCGGTACAGACTGTTGTAGCGCGGGAAATAATTGATCGAACTCTTGAAGTGCGAAAGGTGTGCGGCATTGTTAAGGGAATATTCCAAAATAGAATCGATTTATAGTAAGTAATAAATTACTCTTTAACGTCTACAGATTTGCACCTTCCGTTGAAAACTGCATAGCTTTTCCTTGTATCAATGTCAGAGCATTGGTGGTTGCTAAACTGGAATTATTTCTGTTCTAATTACAGTTAAACCTTTAAGCCTTGTATTGGCAACTATCACTTTTCGAGTTGGTCACCGGTTCCCTCGCGCCCGGCCATTTGTTTACCTCGGCCTCCTGCTTAACTCTTGTGTTAGAGCATCTGCCACGAAATGGCCGTGGTCCTGGGTTTGCACCACTGGTAACGAAATCTTTCGGTAAACTACAAATATGCTGTGGATATTGTTTAAATTGGCTTTTGTTACCACAATTTCTTCTCTATCGCGCATGCTAATTTGTAATTGGGTCTTAATTGCATATAAGAAATTCAAATAGATGCCGTTATCATTGCGAAATGCGACCAGCGCATGTTACGCTTCTGTTAAAGGCATTGTGTGCTTCTCATGCTCACTTTAGAAATTGTGGCGAGTTAAAGCCTTAGGCTTCCTTGCAGTGCCGCCCAATATTGAAACAAGGTCATCACTTCAAGTTCACACAAAATATCGCGTTGGCCCTGAACACAAACTCTCAAAGGCCTTGACATATTTTTCTCCCATCGAGGACTTAACCAACCTAATGCTTAAAACAGAAGACCACCGTGGCTACAGTTTGTTTAAATGTTAACTTCATATTTGAATACGTTTTTGTCTAGGAGATTAAATATGCTGCTTTGGACACAAGCTACACCTATTCTTAATACCCCCCCCCCCCCCAAAAAAAAAAAATGCTTTGTATATTGATATAGTAACGAACTAATTTTAAAGTGATAACGGTAAGCGCCGCGTTCTGCAAACAATGTGTGGTCGGCGTTGGTGTTGGCACTTTGAGCAAAATATCGCGAGTATATACCTCTAACAGATGGTTCTTGAAAGACATGGCATAGAAATTACTTTTTTACGGCTTGCGTGACGTCAAAGTACCAAATAGCAATGTCAGACGGGCATGTGCTATCATTTCCTATAACTCCTGTGAGACGGGCATCAAACCCGGGACCCTTAGGTTGAGGGAGACACATTACCCATAGACGACACAGAAATTCTCGTATGACTGGGCTGAAGGGGGGCTTTATATTTATGATGGGTGTTTTCGCACACGATGTGGTAGCTCACATGAATGCGGTGTGAAGTACGTATCAAAAAATAAAGGTACAAATTAAGCGCACTGCTGATTAAGCGAAAAACAAGCAACTGAAAGGGCAGCCGCAGAAGCCAACCAGTAATTTTGTTGTTTCATCTAATTATCAAAAATTGCTTAGGTTTTGATGGCCATGTAAAAAAAATATTGACTTTTTCTTCATCTCATTTTTAACAAGCTTCTGTAAAATGTTTACCACTATAACTTCAAGGAAGAAATGCTTTCACACATACGCGTTTTTATTACTCAACACTACTTTGATTGGTAATCTTCTCTCAACTTCATA
Organism: Amblyomma maculatum; assembly: GCF_055883805.1. Classification (NCBI taxonomy): domain Eukaryota; kingdom Metazoa; phylum Arthropoda; class Arachnida; order Ixodida; family Ixodidae; genus Amblyomma; species Amblyomma maculatum. Next base: position 41,944,416 of record NC_139352.1, read on the forward strand.
TTTTTTGACATAATTGCTCTTAACGCAAGTACACTAATACGGAAGATACTGTACAGATTTAGAACCTTGTCTCGATTGTGGAGCAATTATCATTGGTCAACGGCGGCACAGTAAAGCGCCGCCCTGCATAGCAATGCATTGAGTGGAAAACAGCAAATCCCGGAGAATGGCGCTACAGTCGTGTAAACAATCAATAAAAGAAGAGCTCAGGTAACTCCACATGCCTATAGGCAACAGAGGGCCATATCTCTGCAATGCCGCCTTTGCACGGTGCCAAATTGTTTTCAATTTTTATCTATTTTTCTGCTGGAAAAATATTAGGTCTATGCAGGTATGATGTTATGTCTTAGTTTGTCACATTGTCACGAAGGGCACATTGTAAATGCAAGAGCCATTGTTATAGTGTGCGAAAGTGGAGTAGAAACATTCATTTACTCCTTCGGCGACGAAAAGCGCCATAATATACAGCTGACCACTAGCTGAGCTGAAAGAATATAAAATTCACCTTTGGTTGAAAAGTATATTTACATGTCTTGATGTTCCAGTATTTTACACATACCATACAGGTTTTATTAAACGGCAAAATGGGAAAATAATTCATTCTGCTTAAATTGAGTGAGCTAAGATATTTTTTGCAGAGAAAGCGGCTTCAGCGGTAAGCATACCTCCAAGGGGCTCCCGATCTGGTACTGGTCCGTCCACACACACTCCTCGTAAAGAGAATGACGACCTTGTCTATCCGGTGTTTGGGGCTTTGCGTACTTAGGCTTGTACCACCGCCCAAACTTGGCCACGGAGATAGCGAAGACTGCATTGATTTCAGCTCCGAAAAGGGTGACCAAGCTCAACTTGCTACCGCACTGCGGGGTAAATAAAACAGGAAGTGGCAAGGAATTACGTGTCTTTATGAATGCGGTGAAGAAATCAAGCGAGTATCTACCAGGGCTTTCAAATGTTGCGAAGAGTGCAAAAAAATATTGATTCAATGGTGTGCGCTTCTGAATGACGGAAATATTGTGAGGTCGTTAATGTCGTGGCGTCTGGATTTATGTCACCCACGTTGTGTGCTCTGATTTGCCTCAAATTTTACTGAACACGGGAGTTTCTGTATTTTTGAGCAAAGAAGCAGCCACAGCGGATGGGATAGCTTCGTTGACTTTGCGAGCAGCCCCTAAATCTCAAATCCGATGAGTCACCCTATCAAGGATGTAGGAAATCACTTCGATTCCTGCAAGACAGAAGCTTCCTCGAGCTTTAAGTTTACTGAGAAAAGTTTGCTGCTTGTATTTAGTGTCAGAAATATTTGTTATCATTAAGAGAGGTAGAAATTTCTTCCTTCTATATGGTGGCCGCTCCTGGAATGCATCGAACTGAGTTCGCATACCCGAAAATTGGTTCCACTTAGCAGCGCCTTGGGCACTGCTTACAAGTAACGAACCATTTACTTCTGAAGATCGCGCCAAACTAGTACAAGCGAAAATGATGACATCCAGACCACGTTCTTCTACAGTGGTTGAAGAAAGTTGAACTCCTCCCCAAAACAATGACGCAGGACAGGCGTTGCATCAGTGTGATAGTGCGTCACTCCTCTGACATAATTCAATACTTGCTTCGCTGTGTCGAAACTAGTGCATACAGTGCTTTCACGAGTGCTTCGTTGTTCTTACCAAAGTAGTTGGTGGTGCGTCCTACAAAATTAGCTTTCAGTTTCATTTTTCATAAGGATTTTCCGGTCATCATTACTGCTTTTCTATGATGTGCCGAAACCGCCCACCCGCACTGTCTGATGGAAATAAACAGCTTACCCTGAGCTGCATTCTTTCCCCCTCGCCCTTTACTCTGTCAGGATGCCGGAACGTCCAGACGTGTTACGTTATAACTTCAGTGAAAGGCCGCTTGCTGCTTTCGCATAACGCTGAAACCAAGGTGGCTCCAGGCATACTGACGCAGTAAATGGATGTCTATGTCAAATGCATCTTTGCACAATTGCGTTCAAGGCGCGGCGCAAATATATGTAAAACGTAGTTTTGTTTTGCTGTTTCTTACGAGCCTGGTGAAAAACATATATTTAGATGATTAAAATATAAAATTGAATTTAATTTATAATTTTTTTTTTCACATATGCTTCCATCCTTCACAGGAAGCATTAGGCAATATAACGAAGTTGGCGCTATATTATTACAGTTGTTCATGGTCATTAGAAAACGGGTGAATTAGAGGGACAAGGCTCGTAGTTAAATACATTCTTGAGCTGCTACAGATACTAATGTAGGCAATTAGAATATTGGTGGATGGTAACCAAAACATAGCCTTATGATTTTAATTCCAGAAACGCAGTTATCCTTTTCGTGTTGGGTCAACCAATTTTGGACATTTTATAATAGATTTCGAAAATGATGTGCGCGGACAGCGCGGCCGCCGACCGCAGTAAAGTGAATCACAGCATGGGGCACGTGCCTGGTCGTATCCTAGTCCGCTTAACCATTGGTGCTCACTGTTGTGGTGAGAACCAGTTGACACACGACATGGTGGTCAAGTGGTAGGCATGACGCAGAGTGCCTCAATTTTTAAGCGCAATGCCGCGTGCAACCCCCCCCCCCCCCCTCGCATCTCTGTAACGGTCACGACGTTTAAATCACAGATTCCAGGATAAGTGCGTTTTCGAAATGCCGAAGTATGTTATGTCAACTAATAATAACCTGATAGAAGTACTTATTTTTAGTAGGCGCGTATCTGTGATAGAAGTACCTATCAGAGTAATTTAACTGGCAGCAATCTAATGTTATTATCGCAAAGCTCATCTTATATATTTGTTATCGGGATCACGCCGAGCTTGGCCGAGCTTGCCGAAAGGGATTAGCAAGCAATAAATCCTGGTGAGTTATTGTACTCTGTACATGTAAATACCTTGAGTAAGCACATTGAAAACTGATAGCTATGTCAAACCTCTTTAGTTTACTACCGCTAAAAGCCATAATAAAGAATTCCTAAATATGTGGAAAAAAATTAAAATACGCTTGGACAAATAATAACCTAATTTCAGTTAGAATTGGATAGTTGCCCGAATTGTAGATTCTGCTCTTAAAATTATATATTAGCTTGCAATGCAAGGCTGGGTCATTACCACAAGTCATATTTCTTGTCCGTCTGAATGTAATTATAGGTAAGGGCTGTATATTTATCTGTATTGCCAGAAAGTACTTTGAATTGTTTTGAATTTTATGTTCATGTTTAGGCGAGAAAATTCAAGGCATAAGGTACAATTTTACAACTTCTTATATATAGGTGCGAAGAGAAAGTTTGCTCAAACATATAAGTTGTAGACACACCTGTTTATTCCAAGCAGAGATATGGAGACAAATATGTCAGCGGTGCCTATATGTAAAACAAGCTTTATGGGCGATAGAAGAATTTAATGTCTAGAACTCTTTTTGCTATTTCATGCTTACTTTAAGTACCGTATTCTTTTATAACATGACAGTCTGCAAATAGAGAATATTTTTTTATATCCTCAGTGAAGTTTGACGAGCGTGTATTTCCCTGGTGGCGACTACATGCATTAAAATTGAGAGAACAGCGATCACCTGAACTTTATTATTCGACGCAGTGCAATGACTAAACCTTTCGGGAGGTACTCTGCAGTTATAAAACAACGACGACATGAATACAACTGAGAACTTACTTATGGCACTTCTATAGTCACGAGCTTTTTCATTTTTACTTACAAGGCCATTGTCGTAATCATTGGTTACTGAGCTGTAGACATCGGTGGGAGGCCTTATTTGGCAGTCCGGTGAATTCCGATCTTCAAACTCATAATGACTTATCGCCACAATTATGTCAGGCGTGAACGTGGCTCTGGAAGAAAACAAAACAGCGTGCTCTTAAGCCACGCATTTAAGATTATGACGCGACATTGTTGACGGCCATCTTCTCGAGCTCCTATTGCAGATCCTGACCTGTTTACATTCACTCCTCCTCGACATTAAATGTACAAGTCGCTTAACACAGAATGCCCTAATTCGTGTATCTCTGTTCTCGCGTTTCTATCATGAGCATACATCCGTACACTAGCGCATCATCATTCGAAGGACAATACAATATAAGCGAGTTTATTGAAGATATATGAACTAGCCTGCGTGGTCAAGTATTAGCGTTTCTGACATAGCATACAACGGAACGTGTCCCAGGTTACCCACCATTTTCCTTTTGAAGGAAATATTCCCTTTACATATATATTATATACAGCCTTTGTCAAACGTTTACAACCCAAAGGTTTTGCTTTAAGCCAGACTTCTTTACCAACCGTGGAAGTCCTAGCCATTGAAGAGGCTAGGACGAAAAATCTTGCCTTCAGCAAGTTTGGAAATCTGGGAATGCATTACGAGCCAAACAGTATGGCTCAGAAGTGGAACCTCTGGGCTCTTAACTTTTGACAAAGGGTGTACAATCCTGAAAACAGTCCAGTCACATTGTGACTTTGTAAGCAGAATTTATGTAATTATGCAGCTTTAAACTGGCCGCAGAACGTGTGACATAGATCTTTTGGACCTATCTGGATTACCATAGGTGACGTTTGGAAGTGACCAAGCGAGTCTGTGGAAATTATTCAAAATAAAATATATTATATGCGGGCTCCCCGTCGTCTGGTAAAGAGGGGGCAGAGCCTATGAGAACTTCATCAGCGGCTGTAAAAGTGTGGAAACCTACGCGAAACGGTCATTGACCGCTTCCGGTATTCCAAGCATCTATTGTGTCAAACGGTGATCGGCAAAAAATGCTACTTGATTAGTACTGAGGGCAATACGTTTTGTGAAAATTCAGGTTTTAGAATTGGCACTCTATGTAGCATTAAAAACCTACATTATCTTCAGCATTTATACACTGCGCAAAATATTGTCGAGTAAATTTGGCGTTGTAAGAAACTGTGGCTTGTTATGGCGACACATTTCGTTTAATAATGAATAAATTCTGCGACCCTGGCTTTGCGTTGAGCTGATGTTCAAGTTTTAGTGCGATAAAAAATTGCGGTTGAAAAAACGAGATATCAAATATTTCTGTTGAAACATTCGTTACGCGACTAAAGCCTGTGAACTGATGTAATGTAGGACAAAAACCCTGAAGTAAATCGCCTGTATGCATATACAAGGTGCTGTGTGCATATACAAGCGAAATGGAACTTAAATTTAAAAAAAAAAACGATCTACTGCTTCTCCCAGATTACCTTGAAGAACGGTTTTGGAGATTTGATAGATTTCGGCGCAGAGAACCACAGGAAGGGAAGACAACGCGACGGCGTCTAAGTGACCACAAAAGAACTGAGAACTTACTTATGGCACTTCTATAGTCACTTCTATAGCCGCATTGTCCGCATAATTTTTCAGTTGACCAAAATAACATCCTAGCAACAACTAACTAGCTAAATTTTTATATATTGGCGTTTGGAACAACCTGCAATGCAGGAGTCGTAGATCGTCCTGAAAATCTGCTTACTGAATTGTTCACATAATGCTACTGTTTATCTGAAGTACATATTTTACTGGGTTCATGTAGTACACAAATAGAAAAATTATACTTTATAGTAGTGTTGCATGACTATCGCTAGAAGTGACAGATGTGGTTAAAAGGCTTTTAATGTTAGACTAAATGGGTAGTGATACCGACATAATAGAAATATTAAAGACGCTTTAAAGAACGAAAAGAGTAAAGTCCATTGATTTCCAATTGAAAACATTTTTTGGCTTTATTAAGGAGAATTTCGGGAGTGTCCACTGAAATGATTAGTGTCGGGGTGTGGTCAATCGTGTACAGCAGCAAGTACAGCGGCCACTATATGATCGGAGTTCGCATCAGACGTACAAATATAAACGAAAATCCTGTTCACTAGGTCCGAAAGCAACGACATCTTGAAGAGGCTTACTTTATCGTCGCAGCGCAGTCTTCAGGCCAGTCGTCAATGTCTCTTTCTATCGGTGCAGCTAGAATGGTGTAAATGGCACGGTCGGGAGTCCTAAACGGTTGCAGAACGTTGTCCAGCACCTATGGGAAAGATGGAGAGTATAAAAAAAGAACGGATTACGACAAACTGCCTGTGAAGTACGCAAGAAAAGGGAAGCAAGAACTCTTAAGTTCAGAAATGTGATGCCCACACTAGGAGTGTTGTAACTAGGAGACACTACGTTAGCATCTTGAAAGTCGCGATTACCTAACCTCCTAGTCTTCGCCAGGATATATGGCTGGTCGATGTAGAGCTCGGCGAAACGTTCAAGCAGAAAAAATAACGTTTATGTTCGGTGTTCGAACATTCTTATGTCTTTGTTCAAAAATGAACCCGCACTTCCTCAAGAGGTTGCAGCAAAGGGGCTAACGATTAACAAAAAAAAAAAAAGAAAAAAAATCATACCTACGTTTAGAGAGCACACGCGTTTCCAAAGGCAGATTCGATTCTTGGGGTTTAACATCATTTATGCCAGTTACATTTGAAAAATATAAATTACGTCGTCAGGGGGAACTGATTGACAATATGTGAAACATTATGCAATGTTACCTCTAAGGGCGCTTTTGTGTAAGACCCTGTGCAAGATTTTGCATGGACTGAATAGAGACGTTTAGCTTAGCGCTGCCGCCTACCGCTACCGCGTGAGCGTCAGCATGCATGCGCAGATCACTTCGAGAGCGACAGATGGCGCAACGTCCCTGTCAAATTTCAGCGGACTCCGCACGCAGGGACCAATCAGCGCGTGCTATGCTGACGGCGCGCCGTAGCGGTAGACGATCGCAGTATGCGGCAGCGGTAAACTAAAAGTCTCTAATATTTCAAGCCTAAGCCATTGTGTACGTTTCAGTATAAGTGGGCGTCCAAGAAACAATCAATACACTAAGCAGGAGCAGCGCATTCTGATGCAACGTCAGCGTTCATTTGAGTTTTCTGCCGCGCGCGCAGAACGTAGCGGAAGGTCTGTGATTTTAGAGATACTTAGCATACCGTGATCGGCAATCCGCCACCGTGACACTCTACCGCTCGTGGGCGGGGCGGGGCGTACAAGCTGATTGGTTACGATGCGCCAGGTCAGTGTGCCGACATCAAGTATGTGGCGCCATCTATCGGCATGAAAATGATCTGGGCATGCGCAATGGAACGCGTGGTGGCGGATCACGGTAGCGGATCGCGGGTCACGGTGTGCTAAATCTCTCTTTTATCGAGAGTGCTTTGACGTGGGGTATGGAATAAGCACCTGGTCTTACATCACTTACGGATTTGCAATATTGCGACATTTGAGCAGCTCAGTGGGCGACATTTGCATGTACTATACAAATTCACTTTAGGTCAGTGATATCGCAGAACAGAAGCCACAAGTATCTTAGGCACTAGATTACGCTACCAGTTATCATCTCGACTACCGTGACCACTATTTCGCTGCGTTGTAGCGCGAAATCTCTCTGTTCCTTCGTTTTACTTAGATTTACTCAGGGAAAACTGCACCCTTCAGCGCAAAACGGTGCTTTCTTAGTCATATATTACAAAATACCGAGTATATAATTGAACCAGCGATCCTACCCTTGCTCTAGCAGTAAGTGCAACACGACCACGCATTAAGCGCCGTCCGATGCAGTGGCTGTCAGGCAATGACGACTTGAGATTACGAGAGCAAATAATGGAACGCTGTCGCCAAGGAGAGAAGTGGGGGAAAGCTTGGAGCGCGCCGCGAGTCAAAGTAAACGAAGGAATAGTAGTAGGGAGCGGGAAGATCCCACCTAAGTAGACGATGTACTGAGTCGGCGCAACTGGGCACGCCGCGGTCCCAATCCAACCCTTGTTTCATCGGCGTGGTTGTTTGGTACCTCAGGCAATACCACTGGCATGCGCCAGCCCGTGGCTGACATCGACCTAACTCACGTTCTTGAGGCGAGGCGACCAGATGAGTGTCGGATGATTTAAATACAGATGTGCAGATGCGTTACGGTACAGCATATTAATAGAAGTGGGTTCTCTGGTAAAATGTACTAGGCGTATTCTTCGCTTTTTCTAAGTAATCACATACAAACGGTGACATGTGATGGCTACTTCAATTACATATATTTACTTAGTCGTCATACTACAGATTCCTAACGTAAGCCTCAGTATTTAAAATGAATGCATCACGTGCCACGGTCTTCAAATGGGTACGTATTTGTGCTCTCAACGATAAATCAAGACTTATTCTTGGGCTAGTCAATTTATTAGTTCATGGCTAAGTAATTAAAAAAAATCCCGAAAAAACGAGGACGGGGAATACACGCAAACGCAGGACGGGCGCTGGCTGCCAACAGTTTAGTTTTCGAAAATCAAGCATGATGAATATTACACGCATTGGACCACGTGGTGTGGTTGGCCACATGATAAAGCAAGTGCCCTCGAAATAAAAGAAGATAATGAATCAAACGCTTATCATTGTCAACTGTGAAGTTCCCGAATAAATGTAAAACGGCTCGTGTTCTCCCCAATGGAAGAAGAGAACACGGATGAAAAAGCTGAGTGCAAAGACAAAGAAAAGAAGGCCAGAAATCGAAAACGATGGCATAAAATTGCATGAAAGACGTGCAAGAAATGCGAATGAAATTAAAAACTTTGTAGCAAAATACCAAGTCAATAAAAAATCAAATGATCTTAAAAACCATCGTACAACAGACGGCCGACTCAACTAACCAGCACCAGTAAAGGAACAAGGCGAAAAAATGAAAAACTTAAAACCAACAATTAACCATTAACTCACAAAAACAAAACAAAAAACGAACAAGAAAAGAGCGTGGGTACTACGTAAAACAGATGTCACAGTCAAATTGGAAAAGCTAGAAAAAAAAAAGACAAATAACAAACTGGAGGAACATGGAGGCGTAGTAAAAGAAGCTTCACGCCAGTGCCCACTACTGGCGGAGACGAAAACAACTGGCGCCTTTCAAGAAAGACCGTTCCTTGTCATACAGAAACGTTGAAAGGTAGCTGATACACGCGACCCCAGCCTTTTGCATTGAAAAATACTTCAATGATTTCCCCTTCTGTTTTGTTCTGTGCTGTATTCAATAACTTGGTGTTAGATATCAAATGCCGACATACATGGCGAGATTGACTGCACTGATATGACTCATGTTCCACTGACTTGTTTTTAGTATCAAGGAAGTGCTCACCGCCTATCTCGTCAAAACAGCGCCCAGTCCGACCAACATGTACTTTTCCACATGTGAGAGGCGTCAGGTGCTCTACTCCTGTCCGGCACTCTGTGTACTTGCTGTCATGCTTTGTAGTGCATACTCAGTTCCCTTTTTCTTGCGCTCTCTTTCCACAATGATAGCTGCTGGACATTGGCGAAACGCTTCGACATAAAGCGATACAAAAGAGCCAAAGAAAATGATTGACTGTCATCTAGAAGGTGTATTACTATTGATGACGGCAATATCCTTGTAAAAAGGCAAAATCTAAGATCTGGACGACTCCTGAAGTATCCCAGCAGTGCCAGCCATGTCGCAAATCTGTCGCCTAAAAATTTACAAGTGCCAAGTTAAAGACGCGCTGAAGGCAGTCATCAGGAGATAAACTTACCTTTAGTGTTTCTAGGAGCTCTTTTATGTTCTGCTGAGCAATATCTTTTGCAGGGGTGTTTAGAAAGCCGTAATGGAGAATGCTGCGTCTTATTGCCCTACCAAGGTTCTTCAGTACTTCGTCTTTGGCAAGAAGTTGTTTAATTTCATTCCGCTCCCTTCAGGAGAAAAAAAAGCATGTGTAGTCAAAATCTAAGACTGGGAATGCTGGGAATGTAAAACACTGCAGACATTTATCCGTAGAGAAAAATAAAATTCATTTTGAAATGGTGAGTGACCTCCGAAATTCTTGCGTACCATTCCTTTGTACGTTTAGTGAAAACATTAAACGTTCGCACCATGAATAAAACCTCAATTGGTTGCGATTGCCCGGTTCCTATAATATTGTGAAGATATAAAATGTTTTTAAGCAAGTAGCATTGATTACATTTTGCTCCCATAATAAACTTACTAGCAGACAGGTTACTGGCAATGGATGCTGCGACATGGGCACAGGCATTTTTAATTCTGAAAAACGGAGCTTTTATGATTCCTAGACTATAAAGTTTAAACATAAGGGTTTCTGGTATATTTGAATTTGAGTTGAACAGCACTTAAAATATGTAATTTCAACTGGTGAATTTTATCTTTTCGAGATCATTTGGCACCACGTTATGTGGCAGAGCGAAAGATTCAAATTGCAGCCTTTATCTTTGCACCACATAGGAACAGTGTGCAACTTTTGGCCAACACATTTCCAATTATAATAAAAGATTAGTACTATTTGGAAATGCAAAAAGACGTAGGCATGCCCGAATGCTTGCGCGCATAAGGTCGCCTCCACTGTGCAGTAAATCATTGCCCGGCAGGTGTGAACAGCCGAAATGTTTGTTACCTGACGATTTAGAATCAAAGGTTCAATATTTATAATCAATATGTACCTTGAAAGATTTTGGCAAAACAATCAAACCAGAAGTTTTGAAGGAGGCCGTGTACATAAACGATGGTATAAAAAACCCATTGTACTAAGACCTCCAGTAATCTTTTTGCTTTCCAAAGTTACTAAAGCCAGCCCGACACGTGCAATAATCATTTGTGAAGCACACTTCGTTCCAAGCCCGCACACACGCACGCAAACGCACAGAAATACGCGGTTACGACGCGGCGATTCGTGTTTAAATTTACGTGGTTAAATGGTACGCACTGGTAGTCGAAGCCGTAGCCAAACTCTGTTTTCTCGGCGGAGTCGGCCTCTACATGAAACGCAGAGAGCATGCGACTTTTGTGGTGCCTATTTTGAAGCGTGAGGCTTTGGCAACCAGCCCTCTCGAATCCATCGAGGAAAATGTAGTCACACATTCCATCTTCGGGAAAGACGCCCAGGAAAGTTCGCTCCTTCCATGTGGTAAGGCACAAGTCAGTGTAAGGGCTGTACACGCAAATAAGCGGGTACGGCGTGGGAGGTCCTGAAAGGCAATTGAAAGCAAAAGAGTGTTTTTAACCAGTTATGGGAACCTAAAGATCCACAGACTCGAAACTTCGAAGGCTAGAAAACTATCGGATAAACTGAAGAAAAATCGAAATACTAGGCGAGTGAAAAAAGACAGAAGAGAGAAAGTAGAAAAGAAATAAAAAGAAGACGAAGAGAAAGACGCGCGCCGCCACAGCCGTCGTCCACCACTTAAGCGGTGGCGGGTGCAATGAGGGCCTACAACAGATAAATCAATAGCAGGCTAGCTCCTGCCGCAAGCGCTGTCGCCCTACCAGTCCAAGCCCCGTAGGGCCACGAACAGCCACCCTTCACCACCTCCAACGACTGAGAGATGACAAAAACGCAGACAACAGATGTTGGGATCCTGCTTCTCTATACACAAGAAAAATGATATATTATGGAAGCATTTCTTGTGTGATGAGTGGTCTGGACAGGATGAGTTGGCAGAGCGTGTCTGCAGAAACTCCCACATCAGGAATAAGAAAATCCTGCCCAAGCCAGGAGTCAAACAAGCTCCTTCAGTTCACCAGCTGAGCGGTCAAACAACTACTGCACACCCCCTTCTTTTTCTTTATAATACTCTGCGCCGACTGCCTGAGAAATAATCTGCAATCCTCTTTGTCTAGCGTAGGGACACTGCAGGACGCTGAGAGAAAGCACTAAAGGAATCGTAAGCGAAATAAAAATAAACATTAACGAGTAGTAAAAGTATAGAGAAAATTTACGCTCCGTCCTAAATGGCATGACGCGATAGCGAAGACGACCTGCCCACATATAAATCCCAGCTTTAAACACGTCGTAGCAACCGGGATGCGTGGTACAGGAGCAACGTGAAACAGTCTTGGGAAGCTGATTCTAATACCCCTCTCCCATATGGAAGGAGAGGCCGAGTTGGCAGCCCCTGTCAAGTATAATATCATGCACCTCTACGCGTAGGCAGCGCGTGGCCTTGCCATCTCCCTTGCCAGCGCCATGCTTCTAATTTTCTGCCCACAACACCAGCGCTGGCGGACGGGCGCCGGATTTTCTTTGAATGAGGCATTTAACGCTGCAGCGTTAGGAACAACAAAAACTGTGGCCGAGTTCAAGCTATGAACGGCGAGTGAAGTTCATCGAAATTTTAGCACAGGAATTAAAAAAATCTTTTATTAAACAGACGTGTGACGACATCTAACGAGGTTGACAAAAACCGCTACAGCACAGCAGCCTGTGCGCCTTTTACAAGGCCTCCGAAATAAGCCTCGAGTCTCAAATTAACCTTGATTAGACCGTATCGCAGCCTGCGTATTTTAATGCCAAAACTTAGGAAGTAAAAGCAACTAGCCACAGAGTGAGTTCACAAAAGAATCATGCGCAGAGCTCGCAATGCATTCGCATTTGCGCACGTACACAGACATATGTGCGTTTGTCCAATTCTTTATGGGTTTTGTGTTCTTGAGTTGCGCGCTTTTTCGTGCTGTCTGCCGCCTATGGAGATGCCGTTTCGAAAATTTAAATAAAATAAAATCATTCAGCTGATAATCACTGCTTACGGCAACTCTTGCTTCGTACCGGGCGTGCGTCATCTCAACCTGTAATACTCTGTGCAGAGATCAGATACTAAAATCTGGTAACGCCCTTTCTAAACCTACAGGAAGCTGTCTGTAATCTATATTCCGCAGTGGAATCGCGCACCTAAATACGGTCGCTTTAGCACTTTTCTGTGCAAGGAAGAGATAGCACCGCAGCGCATATAGCTCGGCGTTAGCTGCTTTCGGATTCCTTAACTCGACATACAAATTTACGGAATTCCACAAGCACGGCGGAGTCAATTAGAGCGTCCCAGTGAAGCATACAACCAGGCAAAACTTACAACCCAATGCAAGCTCCATGCGCAGTTTCAGCATGCATGATCAAGTGATGAAAATGGACCGTTTTCGAGATCCTCACAATAAAAATGTAACCCTGCATGCGAACCACAATGTGGCAGTCGAATGCCGAATACAGCATCACTAAATTACAACGTAGAATATTAAACATGCGATTTTCATACAAACGTGCTTTCGGTGAATCCGGTTCAGCTTTATTTCATCATTGTATTAGTTTTGGTTAGACATCTTCAAACGTCGCTGTTGGAGTTTGGGGTCAGTGGCATGAACGAAACGGTGAAAATAATAAGAGCAGAAAGATTTACTGAATAGCAGCTCAGGCATGTTGGGTATGGATTTGAAATATACCAGAGAAGAACAAAAGGAGACTGGAGACAAGCGCCGAGCATTGCTTAGCCTCTTATGAAGGAGGTGCAGTGAGTCATCCCTTATGCCACCTGGTACCCACAGCTGATGCATTGAGTACAGGCTCTCCTCTGGCTTGTTGCTCGACCGAACCGTGGTTAACTTCTTGCCTGACTGTTTGATCGCACCTTCAGCCAAAACACAAAGTAGGTAATTACTTTTACAGGCAAGGTGGGTTCGGGCTCTCAAGAACAAATCTCTCCTCCCCGGAAGAGCTGAGCAGAAGTCGAAGGAAGTTATTAACCCGTTAGAAGAACCCATGGACTACTTGCAACAATGAAGATAAAATGAAGCGCCTTCAGAATGAGAGGTGCACATGCCTTCCTCACTGAGCCACTGCTTCGATTTCTCTCTACCACAAGACCAATTCGATTAGGAGAACGCGTAAAGAAACGATCGAAAACGAGGAAGCGAGTGAGCACGTGATCGCAGCAACTGGAAATAAAATTAAGTGGCATAATTTTTGGAACCCTAGGCTTGCCTTGCAGCATTTATATTTCATGGCTCTTTCGGCATGAAAAATGTCAGCGGGAATACAAAGGGCCGTTTTGTACCTTAGGTCTTGTTCGGACTAGGCAAAAAGATTTCTTTGCAATATCGGGGGATTATTATGACTTTTATTTTATTTATCCTTCTACGGCCATTTAGTGGCCTCTGACTTTCCGTTATCAATCAAGATTTGATGAATGCCGAAGTCGCGAGCGCCTAACAATTTTGATTGCATGGACTACATCTGCATGGCGTTCGGATTTCGCGTTTTCATGGAAGGATGTAGAAGCAAAGCCTGCCACCACATTCAATTTGTGTCTTGTACATTGATGATGATAACTGTCACCCTCCTGGTAATACTGCGTTGCTTTCTAGGTCTTTATTGATAAGGGGTATCATCCGCAACTCCCATATCTCTGCTGCACAATGATATAATGGAATGCTCCCAAGATCTGGAACTCTATATTCCTCATGTGTTCTGACCACCGCATTGAGATCTATGGCATACTATATTACCCGCACGTTCTTCGAGCAGCACTACTAGAAAGCATCACTTTTTTAACGTTTGATCGCCTAAATCTAGTAGAACGTAGTACAGCACTAATCGGCAAAGGTTATATTCGTAGCATGCTAGATGTATTTCACGTTTTTTCTGTCATTCCATTATCGTATGCCAGGGTGATGCTAATAACGAGTATATATATATATGTATTTTGCCGAAGTTGCCATGAGTGACATAGACATAAAAACCTTTTAACCCTGCCTACGAACGTGCCCGCGGGACCTAGTGGTATTTTACCTTATTCAGAATCCAAGAATCCTTAATGGTTGAATTCTGATCACCCACATCCAACTTAATAGCGAAACCAAAGTTGATAGTGCCTCACGATTTGGCCATGCCCCAACAATCTGAGTTCATGTGAACTCCTGAAGTAGTACTTTCGCACAATAATCTAGTTGGAAGCTGCAAGCTGGTTCTTTTTTACATACTTTTTACATGCCTATGTTTAGGACTGCATCGAGTGTCTTATGAGTGCGTATATGTACGCCAGGGACAAGGATTTGTCGAGTGGGTATAAAGATATCTTGTTGGGCTATACGAAGCAGGTAAATATTATGCCTCAATCTTCGTTTGCAGTAGAAATATAAGCTAACTGATGAGGAAACGCTAATATTGTTACCTGGAATCTGGATTTTACCTGGAGTTTTATCGCGAACCCCGTTCCTACAAAATTATATCCCTGACGGTATTTAGCCTTATCAAATTGCACGGGCAGCCATGGCTAATACGAGAAAAGTAATAAAACCTTTGTATGCTTTTCGACAACAAAAAAAATCGCTAACTTATGGTGTGCATTTTGCGGACCCAGAGCTTGGGCCAGCGATTTCTTACTTGTTGTTATCGTTGAAATGGTCTTCAAAATTACCTGGCGTGTATTTCGCAGACACAATTCATTTTGTATGCATTAGTACAGGTACCACACCAAGGCTTGCGCGAAACAAACTTCTTTTCCTACAGTTTGCCCCTGAAACGTGTCATCTCATGCAATTAGTTTGCATAATCGGAACAGTGCTTCTAAACTCAAGCTATTTGTTTTTGCGATTACGTACTTCAACGGTTTTATTTATATATAGACAACGTTAACAGTAACGTAGATGGCAAATATTTCAAAAACAGCCCCATTTCTGCCCAATAAAAATACTTATGATGCGCAGGACGCCGTGCTGATATCCTTCATAATGAACCTTGCATTACAGCCTGACAGCCACTGATCAGCAGATGCCAGCCGCAGTTTCACCTGTGGTGCCACTTTTGCTGCGGTTGGCTTTCTTCTGCTGTATAATTTAGAGATACTCACGAAAAGACAACTAGTAGATCCAACCAAAAAGGCGTTTAGGTAGCCCTCATTATCAGCCTTGTAAGCACCGCGTGCGCAATACTTTACCACTTTCGCTTTCCGTGTGCTCACCAATCATTGTTTGCCTTTGTAGGGTGATCCGGAGTTTTCTGCATTTTCACTTCTTACGAATATGGCACTAATAAGCGCTCTCTGCCTAGTATAAAATACAATTCCACTAAATATCATGCACAAATTAAGTCGCGATATGCTAGCCTATGCAGTCATGGCTATGAATAGAAATTTATAGTCCGCGGTTTTATTTCGTGGCCTGGCAACTGCGACAGCTGGGGTCACTACGTTTCGGAAATTAACAAAACAACCTCAACATTTGTCTTGAAGCAAAATGAAAAGCGAATATCTAAGGCTGTGCATTCAGTGAAGTCAGACTTTCGGAACTTCCCCTAGAATCCCATGGGATTCAGATCACGACATGAGAAAATTTAATATAAATTAGCAGTGCAACTAAATATGAAACCATTAAGAAATTTTGTATAAGTAAACAAAATATTAGTGAAAACGTGCAGTTAATGTTTTACTAAAATTTACGCAGGGTAAAAAATATTTCATAGTTGCCTTTGAACAAAGCATTTGTGCTGCAATAAAACTAAAATAAAATTTGTTTGACTGTATGGTTGGTGAAATCAAGAGTTTGTATTCAAGTTTCAGGCTGCATAATTTAAATTTTAAGTCTCAGGCTGCATAAAAGAATATCAGAAAGAGCATTTAAATAAAATATTCGTAAGAGGTTGCCGCCTACTGTGTACTTACTTTGCTTTGGTCGAGGAGCTGAAAAAAAAAAAGAATAAATTTGTGTCTTTCAGGTGCCAGTTATGCTGCCTCTCAGAGGTACTGAATAAGTACGCAGAACAAAAATGAAGTAATACAAATACCAAGACAATGTTTTAGTGCTACGAGAGTGGATAGGGAACAGTAAGCATTGAAGGAGAGCGTTGCTGACAACGTTACGAGCTTAAGCTATGAGGAGTTACGTGGGCGGTGCGAAGCCTGTATCAGACTGCAAAACGGATACTTTCATATACTACACACAGGAATTTCGATCTCGATCTTCGACAGTTGCCACAGACCTTCCTGTAAGTAAGTCACGTAATACATACACTAATATCTGATGCTTATTCTGCATATTTTATCTCGCAGTTTGCTCAGTCTCAAGACCGTCCTCGCAGTTACAGAGTCGACATTAATCTGTTTTTCATCTCTGGCTGCCTGCCGTTACAGAGCAAGCCGGCACAGCACTAGCACTTTTAAACTAGTACTTTTTAAGCTACCACACGTTGTGCCGTCGGAGTCTGCCCGGTGTCACTGAGAGTCAAATTCCGCGCTTTTCGCAATCACTAGACCACTGCAGGGGTCACCTCTGGATTCAGCTGCCATTCGGGCGGTAGTTCAATGCATCAGCCGCGAATACAAACAGGAATGGTCTGATTTTTTGTATTCAAAAGTAACCATCCGAAGAGGGCAAGTTACACAAGGCCGCGGTTTCCATGAACAAATACTTTCTGAAATCCGATGAGTGTACAAGAGCGGAATTTCCAAAGGACACGGGTATTCTTCTTCAAAGGTTGCTATGACACTTCGATCACAAGGAAACCATAGCGTGGAGGAAACTGCCCGAGCTGCTGAAAGCGGCAGATCATCGGATGGCGGATGGCCCCGGTGTCGGGTTTCCTTGGCCGTGGATTTTCAATTACGGTGCAAGCATGACATAAGGTATTCAACCCCTGCCTCAGCATGAGGGATAGAGAAGAGCCCTTTTTTCTTCTGCGTAAACCAGCGTGACATTAAGCAACATTTCTGCCTTCTTTATAGCCCCCTCTTGCTTATGGGCGCTACCCTAATTTCACCTGAGCGTGGCTAACACCCAAATAAATGAACATGTAGATGTGAGAAGCCATTCAAACAACTGCGATGCGAGCGCCCTCTTTCTCGCTATCGAAAAAAACTTGGCGCACTATTCAACTCCATGCTATTGCACTGCTAAAGAACACGTTTCTCGCTAGATTACCATATCAAAAGATCGTATTCAATGCTTTCAAATAAATGTTTCGTTACATGACGGCCCCGCCGGGGTGGTGCAGTGGTAAGACGCCTGACTACTGTGCCGGAGTACCCGGGTTTGAACCCGACCTCGGCGGCTGCGTTTCGATGGAGGCGAAACGGAGTGGCGTCCGTGTGCTGTGCGATGTCAGTGCACGTTAAAGAACCCCAGGTGGTCGAATCCGGAGACCTCTACTACGGCGTCTCTCATAGCCTTAGTCGCTTTGGGACGTTAAACCCCACAAACCATACCAAACCATACCGTTACATGAGGTTATAAACGTTGTGCGGCACATTTTTAGTTTGTTTCTCACTCCTTAACCCTGTATAAATGTGGCCATTCACATTACCACTGTATACTGATGATCATGTGTAAGATATAAGAGAAGGACTTCAAAGAATCAGTTATGTGCGCGAAGGAATGTCCGCCCGAACAGCCGGCAACGGGTCCAATAACGCTTTGGCTTCACGCCGTTATAGGGGAGCTTAATTATCCAGCCAGAGTTTATTCTGACGCAATTGCATTAAAGGCCGAGTTTCAACAAAAACACGGCATCAGCATTGCCTGTGTTTTAAGTGAAAAATTAATGGCATGCCTACGGCGAGTGGCAGTAGGCAGAGGGGATGGCTGCGCACGCACAGGTCTTCCCGTCACGTGATTTCACAAGCCCATATGACATGGCCGAGCAGGCTGTTTTGCAAACTCTGGAATTGACATTGGGATGGGAGGGTTACGGATTCCAGAACCTTTGTATCTTGAGTAAGGCAAGTTGGCCGTACACACCTCTCAAGCACGTACAGACGCCTTGAGTAATGCGAGGTATTATACATATGCCTAGTGGAACCCGAATAACATGGTAGCTTGAGACTGTTATGTGTAGGGAAAGTGAGGTGTGGTTTCATTTGGTTTAGAGATTTAATGGTCCAAGGCAATTCAGGCTATGAGATTCCGTAGTAGAGGGCTTTGGAAACTTCAACCAGCCGGCAACCAGCCGGAGTTTTTAACGTGCACTTATGTCGCTCAGCACACGGACGCCTTGCTTTTTGCCTTCATAGAAAAGCGGCCGCCGCGGCCTGCATTCGATCCCGCGTACTTGGGAAAAGTAGTCGAGCACCCTAACTGCTGCACTACCACGACGTGTAATATGGTCCCAATTCCTGAATATCTAACTTAGCATCATCAGGCCCATACAATGATGAAGTGACAAGATATAATAAAGTGATTGGAGGTTCCGTTTGGTACGTACTTTGCGCACGCCAAAAACCGCTGGAATGCTGTCAATCGCGTTGCCGACAAAATTTCCGCAATGAATATCAATGCCTGACTGTCCCGACACAATAGTGCGAAATTCTACAGCCTTGTTTATTACTCGAGTAATACAGGAAAGGAACTCAAAGGTACCGCAACGCGGTGTGTATTCATTTGATAAATAGGTCTCATTAGTTAATTGCACACAGAAATACTGCTCTCAAGAATATAATACTAATGATGACAAAATAGATTTAATAAGGCCCAAGGTAAGTAAAATTCAGGCACTAAGTCGCTCAGTGAAAAAAGTATTGCTCGTCCTTTCCTGTTTCTGATTTGTTAAATGTTTGTTCTTTTCTTCCACAAAAGGAGAGCGATCAGTGTTTTTTGAAGTACTTCTTCAGCCATTAAGATACGGTGGAAAGGTGGGGGAAAATATCGACAAGTACAATATTTGTGGTTTATACGAAAAAGCTCTATTCAGAACGACTGCTGTCAGTGAACCAAGGAGACCTTGTAGAACACATCTTATTTTGCGAGAGATCCTTCTTGGAGCTAACACGTCAAACGATTTACGATTATAATATCAATGTAAGTAATTGATAGCTCTACTTATAAAGGTAGGTGGCAAACCTCGATGGTTAAGGAATATGTTCCCCTCTAGTCTCGGCAACCGACAGAGTTATACTGGAGTACCTCGTATGCAAAACTCGATGGAGCGACAGAGCGCCTCTTTCCCTGCTGATCTGACGCACCATGTGTCACTATAGTATGCGGGAACAATTTGCAACACTTCTAGCGCTCCGTGTGCAGGAAGGAAAAGCTTCACCTCCTTACAGGAGGGGGGGGGGGTGATTTGCCCCACCTATTTCCCGCTTTGTGTCGAGAGATATGGTAAGATGAGACAAATGTGTCATTTTCACATCTAGTAAGTACCGATAGTTTAGAACTACCCAAAGTGCCAGTTTTTCGAACAGAACAAGGATGTAAATTTGGGCAAGTTGCTATTGGTCCCCATTAAAAGGAACAGCCCGAAGGGGCGCTAGACGAACCGAAAGACAGCTCAGACAACCGTCGACTCAACTATTTTTTGTAAAAAAAATGCACATTTTACTATTTTATAAAACCCAGTCATGTGGTAGCAAGTTGAGAGAACTTACCCAGGTACGTTAAAATAGATACCAAGAAATACTATCAATGGACTGAACCTTACAAAGTTACCCACCCCCATCTTTCGAACTTAGAGGACTCTACGAACTAGCAAGGAACGAGATCTCTTTTACAACCACCGAGCATAACAGAAGACTGGCTAACACAACGCGATTGCCTTTTTTTTTGGTTTAGGAAAGCCTCGATCAGTTTGTGTCTTGTTTTATCCTGGCGACAAGTAACATCTGTGTTGGCAATCAAATGGCGACAGGTCTTTCTTTTCTTCGCGTTTCTTTTCACCCTCTTCACCTTCCTGACAATGATCTTTCAAATGGGAGCAGCTTGCATTGAAGAGGTAGGTATTTCAGATGTTCTCGCAGATGATTATTTATTAAACCTCCGGTTACCTAATTTGATCCGCGACTTTCGTATTTGCGGTTCAAAGTATTTATCTAAGCCCCCTCCCCTTTTGAGGAACGAGATTATGATCATGGCTACGCAGTATGAAAGAGCACTGAAGAAGAGTAGAGGAGGGGCCTCACTTCGCAAGCCAAGCCAAGCTTCGACAAGGGGACTTTGTCTCGGCAACGTGATTATATCTGGCGGGGGTTTTAATACGGTTTTGCTTCTCAAGAAAAGCCAGGGAGACGAGAGTGAGGAAGATGGAAAAGAAAGAATGAGAGAAAAAAGCGAAAGAATGTTTCAGTATGAAGTCCTGAGCCTGAAACCGGTGATCCCGTGGCCTGAACAAGAAAATAAAAAGTGGCAGCAGCAGAAAACACTACAATGAGGGGTTGGTCATGAGTCAGCACCTAAATCATGCTCGATGATGACACGCCCTTCATGAATGCGATAAAGATTATGACTTCAGGGATATAGTTACCAAGAGATAATCCCAAGGAGGGGATACGGACAAGAAAACCAAAAATTAGCATGTCTGATGAACCATGCCTGCTAAACCTAACATTATCCAAATGAATAGATTCAAGGGGAATAAAAGTAAGAAGTGATAAAAATGAAACATGTTAGGGATAACGCGGGCAGCTTATGTTATTGCGGAGGGGGGATAAAGTATACCCGCGCTGTAAACTGTACAGTTAACGTTATATGGGATTGCTTTCCGGACTAGTTATGGCATAGAGTAAATATGTTTAAGGAATCTAATGTTCGGTTCGCGATATTTATTCCTATTGTTTTCAATGTTCTAAATTGATCGACTAGATATGCTTCCTTATATTTAAAGCCTGACTGGAAAATAAACAGTTTATCTGTATCAAACTTACGGTTTCTCTTATTGAAGTGCTGGGAAACTTCTTTCAGTGTTTTACCTCGGCAAAAGAATCTTATGTAGTGGTGATGGTACGGTTTCTCCACAGCACGTGTACACTTTATCCCTCTCATCCGCAATAGCGCACGCGGCATGTATTTTTCTAAACATGTTTCCGTCTTAGCACTTCCTTGAAACCTTTCCTGCAGATATCACGTGTGGCATGTGTGGTTCACTTGATATGCTATTATTATTTTGCTTAGTTTTTTTTCTTCATTGTGAAAGGCATGTGTTTTTCTAAACATGTTTAATTCTTAGCACTTCCTTGAAACTTTTCCTGCAGATATCACGCGTGGCATGTTTGGTTCACTTGATATGCTGTTATTATTTTGCTTAGTTTTTTTTTCTTCTTTGTGAAAAGCTTGTAATAACTATTCACCTGCAGCTGTATTCTTTATCATGGCCCTTTTAAATGCCTGTTCCCTTTTGAGAAAGGCCTGTCAGCATCTAACCTTCTTTAGGTACTGACTCATTACCACCGCATTGTAGTTTTTCCTGCTGCTGCTGCTACTGTTGCTTTTTACTTTCTTCTTCAGGCCACTAGACACTGGTTCCAGGCTCAGAAATTCTTACCCAAGGAAACATTGTTTCGCTCCTTGCCCTGCTTCTTTCTTCCCTACCCTCCTCCCTCCCGCTGCCTAGGCTCTATTTTTCGGATGCAAAACCGCATTTCAACCCCCGCCAGTGATGATTGCGGTATCCAGACGACGACTAGTTTCCTTGTCGAAACGATGGCTCGGCTTGCGAACTCAGGTTCTCCCACCCATTGTCCAGTGTTCTTTCATAATTTGTGTCCTACCTGACCGCAGGCATTAGAAGAGGCTAGATGTTGTCAACCTACATGATCACACGGTCCTTGATTACACAGAAGAGCCCATCTAATTTATACGACGCTGCAAAATGGAGCCATTATTGAAATGCCTTTCGATGTTTTGGGTGTCGCCGTGACAAATGGTGGATGCTCAGTCGTGGCATCTACGATCACCTACCGCCGGAACAACAGGTCGTTCATAGCAGGGGACACATTCATTACCCTAAAGCCCCTCATTACCCGCCCATGTGACGCCATCTGGGAGCTACCGTGTCAAACGTTGAAGGTTTAAGCCTACTTTAACTTGTTTATAAGGAGCGAAATCACCCGCAGTGACTGGGCAGAGGTTACGACGCTCGGTTACTGAATTCAAGTACTCTGGTTAGAACTCAGACGGGTGGAATTCACTTGAATAGCTCATAATAGTGCCAAAACACAACAATAAATCATAATCAAGCATTGCCCAGTCACAGGCCTCATCACTACCTTTTTTACCAGGCGAACCTCGGAAGACTCGCCCTAGAGCTGCTATACTTGATTTATTTGTTTTAACCATGTGAGGCCACCTGCCCTCCAGAAAGAGCTTAGCTATTCGGAACGATAGCACTAAAGTTAGACTATTTTGCTGGGCTCTGACCCGCCAGATTATATATTTCCCACTGTACGCGGTAACGCTGACAACGGCTTTACACAGTTGGGCCTGCCACGTCAGTTCTTCCTTTCACCAATATAATACACATTCGTACCTGCTGTCGAGGTTGTTGCGCCAGTTGACGGTGGTTGCACTATACGAAAGAAGGAAGAATATGAATAATGAAAAGAAAAATTATATTTAAAACTCATGAGAGAATATGGCAATATTCTATTTAAAATTATTTCTTGAAAGTAATAAATATCGTTCGAAGAAAGCAATAACCCGATAGCAAATGTATGCAGATATAAAATAGGTAAGAAAAGGGCCGCTGATGCGATACTTGTGAGTTTTATGTATTACAGTCTTGTTTCTGCTAACATTGTAGACGTTCCGCTTTGTACTGTTAGCCTTTGTACTAGATGTAAAAAGTTTGTACTAGATGCTGGAGACAAATTCAAACTAAACGGCAAATATCAACTTTTTAACAAAGACCAACTTCATAGAACTGCTGAGCTCCGGCGCAAAACTAATCCCGCCAGAAAGAAAGAAAAAAATATGAAATGTCTGAGGTAAGCGTCGGTAGTTAAAAACCTAAAGAGAATAACGTTGCCAAACCGGCGCGATCAGAAGCACAATGAGCTTAAAACAATATAAAATAGAAGATGAGCAAAGGAAACCTAAACTGTCGAGAAGAGCAAAAAAACCAAGAAAACAAACTCAAGAGACTGAAAAGTGGGCAGTGTAACTCAAAGCAATGGTGGTGTTAGAAGACAACGATTTTGCTTGTACACCTTTATCCTTTATTTCTTTCGTTACTTACCTGTCGAGGATATACTCACAATGTATATATATATATATATTGTCACGCTAATGACGACGATGAGGGATGGTGATGGTGAGGCAGAAGAAGAAGAAGAAGCGTTGGTGCCTGGGGCTAGTAGGCTTCACCTTATCCCACTGCCATATCACTGTAAATAAACACCCCTTTGCTATTTCATCGTAACAACTTGGTGGAAGGTGCTCCGTTCGATCCCCAAGTACGGCGCAGCAAGAACCACTGGAGTTTCGACGTAGTCGCCGCCTTGCTGGACTGCCACCGCTTCCAAACATCATGGACCACAGCGATTCTAACCGCGCCGGCCGCGACGCTGCAAGCCAGGCTGGTGACAGGCCTGCCCCCTCCAGCTCTATTCCCTGCCAGCCTTACCGGGAACCACGACCTTTTGCAGGAGAGGAAGGTGAGGACGTTGAGAAGTGGCTACTTCATTATGAACGAGTTAGTCGGTACAACCGGTGGGACCCTATCACCATGCTCACAAATGTCGTCTTCTTTCTAACTCACACGGCGATGACATGGTTCGAGAATAACGAGGACAATTTGACAACTTGGGAACGGTTTGCCACCGAGATCAAACAGCGTTCTGGTGACTCTGTACCGAGCAAAAAACGGGCTGAGCAGACCCTTGCCCAAAGAGCTCAGTTGCCGGATGAAACTTGTACCACTTATACAGAAGAGATCCTCCGATTGTGCAGATGTGTCAATTCCAACATGCCCGAAGAAGATAGAGTCGGCCACATTTTGAAGGGTATCGCGGCTGACGTATACAACTTTTTAATCGCCAAAGACAGCCTTGAAACCGTCTCCGATGTCATTAAACACATCCGCGCTTTTCAAGCTCTGAGAACGCGTCGTATTGTGCCAAAATTTGGGCGGCTGGCCAACGTGCCTACCGTGGCCAGCCTTGATGACCACGCCCAACTAGATCTTCCGTCGACGATCCGGCAAATCGTGCGGGAAGAACTCCTGCGGCTCAACCCACTTCCCCTGCACGAATCTGCTGAGGTCTCTGTCCAGAGGGTATCTAGACGGCCGGCTTCACCACCACAAGCGATTACCGTTCAGCCTTTCCCACAAGCTCCTGAAGTTGCAGCTTCCATTGACTATCCTCCCATGCATTTCGCCAACCGGAATGCGTCGGTGCCTGACGCCCCAAGGTATGACGTCGCCTCAAGTGCCCATAGATCTTCCATTCGATCTACCAGGATTCCTGAGCAGTATGAGCATTCAGACAGACCTACGACGCACCCAGCTGTTCCCTGCTCTTATTCGCAACAGCATTTTCTACCTTCTCCGCCGATATGCTACCGCTGCGGCGTCGAAGGTCACATCGCCAGATACTGCCGCAGTAGGTTCCCACCTCGCTATAACCGTTCGGCGCTTCCAACAGTACCCAACAATCGGCAATACAATCCCGTTTTTCAACAATCAAATACTCAGCGTGGGTATTACCGCAACATCCATAACCAGAATATCCGCGACCACTCCCCTGCATCTGATAGAAGTGTTACTCCACCACCCGCCTTCCGTGCGCGTCGTTCTCCATCACCACGACGGCGCCCCATGTCGCCTCAGCATCATCAGCAGGAAAACTAACCAGCGCGACCAATGGGGGTGAGGCCGCTGGAAATGTGCTGTGTGCCAACATCCCTCCAACTATAATGCTCAAAAACAAAATTCGTGTGTTTATTGATGGTGTGTATACATTAGCTTTGGTGGATACGGGTGCGACTGTGTCTGTGATGAGTAATCAGTTTAGGCGCTTGTTGGGACGCAAAGTGATGTTTGAATATGACCGTGCTTCAACGTTTTGTGGTGTGAGTGGAGAGGCGTTGCGGCCACTGGGTGTGTGTAGTGCGCAAGTGTCTGTGGGTGGTGCAATTTTTCAAGCCGAATTCGTAGTCTTACCCCACTCTACGCATGACATCATTTTAGGAATGGACTTCTTGAAGTTTTGTGGCGCTACCGTGGACTGCCGAAGTCAAGAGGTTCATTTTGATGGCTCGCATCTGCCGACACTTTTTGAAAGTGGCCGTGATGAAGAAACAGTTTTTAGTATTACCGAAGACACAGTAGTTCCACCCTTGTCTGCCATGTTCGTCCCCGTGTCCGTTCCACTTCTTGAGAAGGTTTCATTCCAGGCCATGGTGCACCCAGTTCACTCAGCATGCCTGAAGAAAAATGTAATTATCCCTCACTGTATGATATCCGTGCATCATGGTAGTGCCTCGTTATGGACCATCAACCCATCGTCCGAGCCCGCAGTTTTACCAACGGGATTGAAGCTTGCCTCTTGTGGACCCGATGCGCCCCACGTCGTTGCTTTGGTCACAGATGCTACGAGTGCCATCGTACCTTTGCCTGCTGATGAAACTTCAATCTCCCGCATGATCAGCGCCGATCTCAGCTCACCTCAACGCCGTACTCTTGTGGATATTCTTCTACCTTTTTCGCCTATGTTTGACTTTTCTGAAACAGATGGACCAACCTCTCGCCCTGCACATCGGACCCATCATAGCATCGACACTGGTTCGGCTCGTCCCATTCGTCAAAAGCCATATCGCGTGTCCCCATCTGAGCGCAAAGTCATTCATGAGCAAGTGGAGGACATGCTACAGAAAAAGGTGATACAGGAGTCATCTAGCCCCTGGGCTGCCCCTGTTATTCTTGTACGCAAGAAAGACGGTTCGTGGCGATTCTGCGTCGATTATCGGCGTTTAAATTCTGTTACGAAAAAGGACGTCTATCCTCTTCCTCGCATAGACGATGCCCTCGACTGCCTCTCTGGTGCGTCCTATTTTTCTTGTCTTGATCTCAGATCTGGCTACTGGCAAATTCCAATGGACCCTGCAGATAAGAAAAAAACAGCCTTCGTAACGCCAGATGGCCTTTATGAGTTTAATGTTATGCCATTCGGGCTGTGTAATGCGCCAGCTACATTCGAACGCTTTATGGACACAGTTTTGCGCGGCTTAAAATGGGACATTTGTCTTTGCTATCTGGACGATGTCGTGATATTTGGGAAATCCTTCCAAGAACACAATGACCGTCTAGTACGTGTCTTGAATTGCCTGCACAACGCCGCCCTAATTCTGAACTCCAAAAAGTGCCGCTTTGGAGAGCGCCAAGCGCTGGTGCTAGGACACCTTGTCAATGGTGATGGTGTAATGCCGGATCCCCAGAAAACTGCCGCTGTTGAGTCTTTTAAACCCCCGCAGACAGTGAAGGAGTTGCGCAGTTTTCTAGGGTTGTGCTCGTATTTTAGACGCTTTATACATCGCTTTGCTGACGTTGCTTACCCATTGACGTGCCTTCTCCACAAAAACTCTACTTTTAACTGGACACCAGACTGCGACGCGTCATTTCGTCAACTGAAGTTTCTTTTAATATCGAAACCCATCTTACGTCACTTCGATCCTACTGCAATGACAGAAGTACACACGGACGCTAGTGGAATCGGTCTTGGTGCAGTCCTTGTCCAACGGCACAATGAACGAGAGCATGTTATCGCGTACGCAAGTCGTACCCTGAGCAAGCCGGAGCGAAACTACACAGTCACCGAACAGGAATGCCTAGCTGTAGTTTTCGCTGTGCAGCGTTTCCGTTCATATTTGTACGGACGTTCGTTTACTATCGTAACTGACCATCATTCACTCTGTTGGTTGCGGAACCTTCGAGACCCATGTGGTCGCCTCGCACGCTGGGCCCTCCGGTTACAGGAATATGACTTTGCCGTGGTTTACAAAAGCGGGAGGCGTCATGCAGACGCAGATTGTCTTTCTAGGATGCCAATGGCCACGACTGGACCTGAAAGCGACGATTTCGACAATTATATATCGACCCTCGAGCCAGCGTTCCCCGACACGAATGTTTTCAAAACGGAACAGCAAAATGATACCAGTCTGCAGCCTCTCTTTGCCCAAGCCAACGTACCTACAAGCCGTTTTTGTGTGCATGATGGCCTCCTATGGAAAAAGAGTTATTCGCCTGTCGGCCAGCGATACCTACTCGTAGTTCCCAAGACGTTGTGCACGGACGTATTGCGTGTTATGCATGATAATCCAACTTCTGGGCATTTGGGATCGGTTAGAACACTCCACCGTGCTCAAGAAAGATTTTACTGGCCCAGAATGCGCTCGATGGTTGAACAATACGTTGCCAGTTGCAAGCAATGTCAACGCCACAAACGTCCAACTGCAACTCCGTCTGGCTTGCTGCACCCTGTGAAGACCCCGACAGCACCGTTTGATCAAGTAGGCATTGACCTCGTAGGTCCGTTTCCGAAGTCCGTGGATGGAAATCGCTGGATTGTAATCTGCGTGGACTATCTCACACGTTACTGTGAAACCGCCGCTCTTCCATCTGCTACGGCGCATCAGGTGTCGCTTTTCTTGCTGCACTCAGTCATCTTACGACACGGGCCGCCACGAATTGTCATCACTGACCGGGGCCGACAATTCACTGCTGATGTTGTTGAAGAGCTCATGCGTTTATGCGCCGTAACTTTCCGACACTCGACGCCATACCATCCCCAGACAAATGGCTTGACTGAGCGCGTCAACAGAACGCTTATCAACATGCTAGCCATGTATGTGGACGCAGGGCATAAGAACTGGGACACCATACTGCCCTTCATCACGTATGCGTTTAATACCGCCACGCATGAGACGACTGGATACAGTCCATTTTTTCTGCTTTACGCCAGAGCACCACGCTACTCTCTGGATACTATCCTGCCCTTCACAAGCCGTGAAGACCCCTGCCTGGCTGAGACCCTCTGTCTCGCCGAAGAAGCTCGGAGAATCGCCCGATTACGGTCTGGTGCTTCACAAGAACGTTCCAAAGTGCGATACGATTCCAGTCACCGGCGGGTCACGTACTCTGTAGGTGATTTAGTCTGGCTATGGCGTCCAATTCGGCGCCGTGGCCTACATCAAAAACTCTTGGCCCATTATGACGGCCCATATGTGGTTATCAAACGCCTTAGTGATTTAACTTATGGGATAGCCCGCCTGACAGCATCGGGTCGCCGGTCTGCCAAAACCGAACTGTGTCATGTTGCCCGCTTGAAGCCGTGTCAGCCTCAGAGGGCTTCGTCTGAGTAGGGGGGAAATGTCACGCTAATGACGACGATGAGGGATGGTGATGGTGAGGCAGAAGAAGAAGAAGAAGCGTTGGTGCCTGGGGCTAGTAGGCTTCACCTTATCCCACTGCCATATCACTGTAAATAAACACCCCTTTGCTATTTCATCGTAACAATATATATATATATATATATATACGTGTGTGTGTGTGTGTGTGTGTGTGTGTGTGTGTGTGTGTGTGTGTGTGTGTGTGTGTGTGTGTGTGTGTGTGTGTGTGTGTGTGTGTGTGTGTGTGTGTGTGTGTGTGTGTGTGTGTGTGTGTGTGTGTGTGTGTGTGTGTGTGTGTGTGTGTGTGTGTGTGTGTGTGTGTGTGTGTGTGTGTGTGTGTGTGTGTGTGTGTGTGTGTGTGTGTGTGTGTGTGTGTGTGTGTGTGTGTGTGTGTGTGTGTGTGTGTGTGTGTGTGTGTGCTTGTTTGTATTGATTGTATTGTTTTCTGGCAACATAAAAGCAGCACTAAGTTTAGCCATGGAAGAGGCGTTCGCACTGTGTCCGAGTACCGGCCTTTGATTATAATGCAGCTTCCTTTAAAATATTTGTGTCTTCAGTGGGAAGAAGGAGCATTTAAACAAAATATATATTGCGCCATTGAACGCTTCTGAGACTCAAATGGAGCAGTGGATAAAAAGTTCATGCTGCTCAGTGTTTTGTCTTTCATCTTGCTACCTGTTTTGTATCTTCTCTTGTGGACTACGATCCTAGTAAGGTTTGCAGTAGCTACGCGGTAATATATATAAGGCATCCCATTCTATAAGAAGATTTTTGGCTTGCTTTTCTTTGGTGAGTGGGGTTTAGCATCCCAAAGCGACTGAGGCTATGAGAGACGCCGTAGTGGAGGACTCCTGAAGTTTCGACTATCTTGGGTGCTTTAACATGCACTGAAATCGGACAGCGCAGGTCGCCTTGCTTTTCGCCTCCACGGAAAAGCGGCCGCCGAGGCCGGGATTTGATCCTCTATCCTTGGGCACAGTAGTCGAGCGCCCTAACCATTCCGCCACCGCGGCGTGGCAAAAAAAACACGTTTTTTTTTTAGAATTTCTGATAATATGACAGTCTGGTCGTGCAGTGAATTGAGCACAACATGTCAGATTCTTTTTTATGACTGAGGGAAAGTATATTGTGACGCTGTCAGTGCAATGGTTACTGGTACATTGTCAGGATTTATCAAGCTCGGGGAGGGAAACGACAATCGCATCAGGTCGCTCTCCGACATAGATCGCATACTTAGATATTTAAGCATACTCATTCTTATCGTCATGTTAAGGCTTACTATGCAGTTTAGACATGATTCCTTCGCAATAGCTGTCAATATACACGCGAATGCTGTCGCCTTGGAATGATTGTGCCTCCCTTTTTCGGTGATCCAGGAGTGGACATCAAGCCAACAGCGAGAGATAACAACCGGGAACAGATTCTCTATCATTCGGGAGGTGATACGGGAACATTCGGGACACAAACGAGGTCTAACAAGATGAGTTCTCCCCTCTCTAGTACTTCGGCACCATCCCTATGTATAGCGTCTGGTTGCGTCACAGGCACATATATACTGCTGCCGACGGCGATCGTCGAAGTGGCAAGTTCTCAGAGCGTTCAGACATTTCGAATTACATCTCAGCATGATTCGACGTCAGCTCATGGCGTTTACTTCTTTTCAAGGTGTTTATCACGCTCCTCATAGATCTTTGTCAGGTGTGCCTAGCAGGAGGTGTTGGCCTAGCGTCGCAGTTGCGTTTGTTACTGGTCTACCTGCATTTCAAAGACGCCATGTAATAATAATAATTGGTTCACTGGAAGGAAAAGGCGCGGTAACTGTCTCACTCGTTTTTTTGTGGACACCTGAACCGCGCCGTGAGGGAAGGGAGGAAGGTGGGAGTTAAAGGGGAAAGAGAGAAAGAGGAGCCGTAATGGAGGGCTATAGAGTAATTTCGACTACCTATATATATAGAGATATATAGTTCAAAACAGATCATTATAAGTTCAGGGGTCATATGAATACGTAAAAGGCCGCAAATATGTAAGCGTCATTACGTTTGTCAAGAGGAGTGTTAGCAAGCATATTAAGATGTTCCTTATTAATATTTACGGACCCAGAATAAGTATGTCATCAGCTCAGGACGAAGTGGGGCCTGCAATACATTGCATTATAGCATTGATTCATTTGTTGTTGATAATAAAGGCCGTCATGTTGCCCAGAAAATGGCATGATTGAATATGAAAAAAAAACAGAACGTGGAGATGTTTGCTTTTATACACCAATAAATGAGACACACTCACCATGTATTACGTTTCTGACAAAATAAACGTGCCTGTTGTAACAGCAATTGTTTCCGTAGGCAGTGCAGCTAAAATAAATCTAAGACATATCACCTAAAATATCGATCATATGGATGCAGCACTAATATGAAAGTCGACAAATGCAGTCAACGTGACCGAATCGTTACATTTGTCTAGGTGCATGTGCAGAGGGCTTATGAAAAGCTCTCTAGTCATATTTACTGGCGCAGCAGAAGAGTGCATTAAGCTCAGTTGCTTAAGGGGAACCTGAAAACTTCGCATTATGGGATTCCTTTTCTTCTGTTGCGGATTTTAAACTCCATCATATTGCCCATGCCCAAAACACTTCAGAAATGACCCTTTAAAAACTGAAGGACGGCGATCTTGTGCCTTTACACACCTTTGGTGGGAAACATGTATTACTATCCCGATAACATAAGCACCACGTTTGGAATTGTAGTCGTCTCCGTTGCAGGCAGCGCAGCTAAAATCAAATGTATAAGGCACCGCTGAAAACTTCAATATATAAAAATTGAGTGCTAATATGCATCTCTACTATTGCAATTATGGAACATAATAAAATTGTTACTTTTGCAGAAATGAATATGCAAGAAGCGTATTGAGAAGCTCTTCGCGGATATTTACGGGCATGGAATAAATGCGTACTAAGCTTAGTTTCTAGAAGTCAAATCCGCAAAATGTAGCGTTATGGCATCATGTTTCATATCTTGCAGAGTTTGAAGGCCATTATATTACCCAGAACCCTGCGGGAAGGAAATTTTAGAAATTAAGTTGAAGCGAACTTATTCTTTGTACAGCTGTGGACGAGAAACATATGCCGATGATTGCTTTGCTGACAATCTAGACATGACTGTTGGATGTGCAGTTGTCTCTGCTGTAGGCAAGCAGCTAAAAGGAAGTGCATGGCATATCGCTTAAAAATGTAATCTCTATACATTTAGCTAATATATGTCAGCCTCTCTATGAAAAAAAATGTAACAATTATTTTATTTTGGATAATTGTGTGCCAAGCATGTGCAGAAGTAGCATAGCCATTTTTACGGGCGCAGAATAAGGATGTATTTAGCTTACATCAGAAAGTGGAATCCGAAAATCTTTTATTTGTAGCATTGTTTTATTTGTTGCTGATTTTAAAAGTCATCATATTACCCTGAACACTGCACGAATGACCCTTTAAAGATTACAGCATAGCAATCTGATGCCTATATATACCCATAGATACGAAACACACCCTTTATTACGTTCCCGACTTCAACATACTTGTCCTAACTGCAGTAATCTCCGCTTTTGCTGGAGATTACTGCATAATGCATATCACTTAAAAAGACAATTTATTAAATTCCGCGCTAAATAAAAATTTACAAATACAGCACACATGACAGAATCGATATGTTTGTCCAGATTGCTGTGAAGCATTCATAGCCAGCAGACCTCTGGTCATATTTATGGGCACAGCGTAAGCATGCAGTAAGTTAATATTGCTAAGTAGATTCTGCTAAACATCGCTATATTGCATTCTGTTTCATTTCTTACTGATCGCAAAGCCCGTTATATTGCCCAGAATAGTGCAGTAACGAAATTTAGAGTATAAAGTGCACTGACCGTACACCTTTATGCATCCATCGGTAAGAAAAAGGTAATTCCTTTAAGGTCAGCAATAGATGAAACGGAATGTATAATGTGAACTTTTGCAGATTCCACTTCACGAAAAGAGGTTAATACATACTTATTTATTACATTTATTTACTTATTATCTAGAACACTTAAGTAATGAACGCTTAGAGATTACTGCACAGCTATCTTATGTGTAATAGTTCATCAGTTAGAAATACATGTTGTGTTATGCTTTTGTGTCAACAAAAACATACCTGTCGGAACTGGCGTTGTCTCAGTTGAAGTCGGAGCAGCTAAAAAAATTATATGACCTATCATTTAAATATCGAATCCGTGGACATTTAGTTGTTACATGTCAACCTGTCTATGCAGTAAAGTTTGAAAACATTATTTCATTTTATATGACTGAGTCAGGATGCTAAAACCACCGCAGCCATATTTAAGGTTACATTAGTATGTATTACGTGCTGTCCGAAAAATGGAATGTGCAAAATTTCACGTTATGACATTCCATTTCATCTATTGGTGATCGTAAACGCCAATATATTATTTAGCACACTGCAGAAAGCAAATTTTAGACAATACAGCGCACCAATCTTATCCTTTAATACCCATCGATAAGAAATCAGTGCCATGTAAGGCTGTCTTGTCACCATGTACATGCGTGTTGTAATTGTAACTGTCGCTGTTGTAGGCGGAGCAGCTAAAAGGAAATGTATGGCATATCGTTTACAAATGCCATTTGTAAATGTATAGCTGTAATATGTCAACATGTCAATGCAATAAAATTTGAAATTAGTTCATTTCTCATGAGTGCCTAGTATGCTCAGAATGAGCCTATCCATTTTAATGGCACAGAGCTATGCAATAAGCTCTGTTCGGGAAGTGCAATCTGCAAAACTTCACATTATGGCATAGTTTCAGTGATCCCCAAGGCCATCTTATTGCCTAGAATACTTCACGAATGAATCTAGAGATTACAGCCGGCGATTGCTTGGCTAATAGATCATTGGTGAAAAACACGTGTCATGTAATGCTTTTCTGTCAGCAAACATACCTATTCAAACTGCAATTTAGTTGTCGCAGTTATAGTCGGAACAGCTAAAAGCACATGCATGGAATCTTGTTTAAATATGCAATGTCAGCTGTAAATTGTCTACCTGTCAATGCCGCAAAATGTGAAAGAAAAAATTCATTTGGTATTAATATGTGCCAAGCATGCTCAGAAGTAGTGTAGCCATATTTAAAGGCACAGAATCTGTGTATTAACATCGGTTCGCGAAGTGGACTCAACAAAACTTCACATTATGGAATACAAATTCACCTATAGCTGATAATAAAGGCCATAATATTGTCCAGAACACTTCAGGAACGAATATTTGGAGATTACAGCTAGGCGATCCTATGCATAATACAATCGCGGTGAGAAACACATCTCCTCTAAAGTGTTTTTGTCAACAAAACCATACCTGTAGGAACTGCAGTTGTCAACGTTGTAGTCGGAATAGCTAAAGAGAGACGTATGGCATATCATGTAAAGATGCAGTGTGTAAACATTTAGTTGTGATATGCGAACAGTCCATACAATAAATTTTAAATGAAGTTATTCAATTCCTAAGTGTGTGTGTCAAGCATGCTCAGAAGTAGCGTAGGCACAATATAGGATATAGATTAATGGCGATTACCAGTGATCGATTAGAGCTGGGCACCTAAACCGACGTCTTGGTCGACCAGCGGAACGTGTAGAGCGCGCGACAGAAGTAATGCTGAGCCAGTTTAGCAAGTTGCAGCTGCATCCCAGCGCCAAAATTTTTGGGGTTGATAAATAGGCAGGGGTGTGGTACTCAACATCTTGCTTTCGTGCTTGAGATGTTTGTCGATAGACACAATTCCACATATTCGCGCAAAAAAAGTGTGATGCACAGTATCCTCTGCCGATGTCGCTGAACCGGCGAAAACCAGCCAAAAGAATCAAGCAGCCCACTGCACTGACCACATCAGCGACTAGGAATTGCGGCGAGATCGGGCTCCGCTCGGCGCATCGAGCTAGAGCGTCCCGAGCTGGAAGAAACGACCAGCAGAATATGCACAACCTATCTTGGTCGATCAGCGAAATTCAAAATCGTCATCCCGGAGCAAGAAAACATTCTCCGGAGCGTCCAGGTGATACCGTTATAAGTATGTATTAAGCTATATTTGGGAAGTGGAAGCTGAAAAATGTTACATTATGGCATTCCACTTCGACTATTTCTGATGTTGAAAGCCATCACATTGTCCAGCAACCTTCAGGACTGAACATTTAGATATTACAGTGCGGCCATATCATGCCTAATACATCATTGCTGATAAATACATGTCGTGTATTGCGTTTCTGTCAACACAACCATACCTGTAGGAATTGCAGTTGTCGCCATTGAATTCGTAGCAGCTAAAAGAAAATATATGGGAAATCATAAAAAAGCAGTGTATAAAACATTTAATTGCAATTTGTCAAACGTTGCATACAGAAAAATTTGAAAGTATTATTTCATTTCGTTTGTGTGTGTGTGTCAAGCACGTTAAAAAGTATTGTATTCATAAGAGCACATAAGTGTTATTCGGCTCTGTTCAGGAATTGGAACTTGCAAAAATTCACATTAAGGAATACAGATTCATCTATATACTGATAATAAAGGCCATCATATTGTCCTGAACGCTTCAGGAATGCACATTTAGAGATTAAAGCATGGCGATTCTAAACCCAATACATTAGAGGTGAGAAACAATGTCCTGTATTGTGTTTCTGTCAACAAAACCATACCTGTAGGAACTGCAGTTGTCACTGTTGTAGTCGGAGCAGCTAAAAAGAGACGTATGGCATATCATGTAAAGATGCAGTGTGTATATATTTAGCTGTAATAAGCGAACAGTCCACGCAGTAAAATTTAAAAAAATATTTGATTTCATAAAAGTGTGTGTCAAGCATGCTCAGACATAGTGTAGCCATATTCAGGTGCGCAGAATAAGTGTGTATTAAACTCTGTTCGCGTAGTGAAATCTGCAAAACATTAAATTACAAAATACCGATTCATCTACTGCTGATAAAATAAAGGATATCATATTGTACAGAGCAGCTTAGGAATGAAATAGACATTATAGCAAAGTAATCTCATGCCTACTGCATTATTGGCTTGAAACAGAAGGCGTACATTGTGTTTATGTCAACAAAACCATACCTGTAAGAACTGCAGTTGTCGTCACTGTAGTCGGAGTAGCTAAAAGAAAATGTGTAGCATATTGTGTAACAATGCAGTGTGCAAAAATTTTAGCTTTAATATCTAAAACTCTATGTGCTGTAAAATTCGATAAAAATATTTCATTTCGTATGTGTGTTTGCCAAACAACCTCAGAAGTAGTGTAGCCATATTTAGGGGTACAGAATAAGTGTGTATTAAGCTCTTCTCAGGAAGTGTAATCAGCAAAACTTCACACTCCGGAATACTGATTCATCTATTGCTGATGATAAAGGCCATCATATCGTATGATGGCCTTCGTATGATACGTATGATTTCGTATGAGTGTGCCAAGCAACCTCCTCAAAAGTAGTGTAGCCATAATTAAGGTTACAGAATAAGTGTGTAATAAAGTCTTTTCAAGAAGTGTAATCAGCAAAACTCCACACTCTGGAATACTGATTCATCTATTGCGGACGTAAGATGTAGGAAACTATTTCCTAATTGTGTTTGTCAAAAAGCCCATACCTGTAGGAAATGCAATAATAAAGATACAGTGAGTAAAAATTTAGATGTGATATGGGAAAATCCCATGCAGTAAATTTTAGAAGAGATATTTCATTTCGTAAGAGCATGTGTCAAGCATGATCAGAAGTGGCGTGTGGTGGTGGTGGTTTTGGGGTTTAACGTCCCAAAGCGACTCAGGCTATGAGAGACACTGTAGTGCAGGATGCCAAAAAGTTTGACCACCTAGGGTTCTTTAACGAGCACTGATATCGCACAGCACACGAGCGCCTAGCTTTTCGCCTCCATCGAAAAGCGGCCGCCCAGGCCGGCATTCGATCCCGCGTCTTTGGGCACAGCAGTCGAGCGCACTAATCACTGCGTCACCCCGGCGGGGCCTGAGATGTTCTATAGGCACAATGAAGGGTAAAGAATAAGTATGTATTAAGCTTTGTTTGGGATTAGAAATCTGAACAGTTTCACATTATCGCATTTCACTTCATTTAATGCTGATGTTTAAGACCATCACATTATAAACAAACCGTCAGGAATGAACCATTCAATTTTACAGCGCATGTAGTGATCTCGTCTAATACAACTTTGGTGATAAATACATGTCATACATTGCGTTTCTGTCAAAAAAAACAGTAGGTGTAGGAACGGCAGTTGTCACAGTTGTTGTCGGAGCAGCTAAAGAGAGACGTATGGCATATCATGTAAAGATGCAGTGTACAAAAGTTAAGCTCTGATATGTCGAATTGTCCATGCAGTCAAATTTGAAACAAACATTTCACTTCGTACGTGTGCCAAGCCTGCTCAGTAGTAGTCTAGCCATATTTAAGGGCACAGAATAAGTGTGTATTATCTCTGTTCAGAAAGTGGAATCATCATGAAAGCTTAAAGTTACGGCCCAAGTAGCACAGAATGTGGCGCCCAGTAGGTCCGATGTAGGCAAGTGGGGCTGAAACAACCATCATAAAGCCTGCATCAATCCCCGTTGGGGCAAAAGTGGGCAAGCCTCAATTTGAGCTTGCACCTGTTCCTCCTGCATGGGTCCCATAATGGCATTGCACGGGCTAATGCAGCGCGCATTCCTGCATACAGACCACAAGGGTACCTTGCCGGATATTGAGGGCAATCCAACCTAAATGTGAGATCTATATAGGAACGCCTTCGCAGATCCGAAATGAGGCCGCCCACATTAAATCTCTGTGGGACTTATATCGGCCGTAGTAGGGCGCGAAAACAGGTATGTCCACAAGCGGCCTCACTCGGCCTCTTGTGAGATACTTGAGGGCAAATGGAATATAAATAAGAGCTCAATTTGGGAAAGCCCACATGAAGCCCAAGTCAGGCAGCCTTTGCTAA
The DNA here is from genome assembly GCF_055883805.1 of Amblyomma maculatum. Lineage (NCBI taxonomy): Eukaryota > Metazoa > Arthropoda > Arachnida > Ixodida > Ixodidae > Amblyomma > Amblyomma maculatum. The sequence continues at coordinate 41,982,323 of NC_139352.1, forward strand.
ATCGCTTTAGGTCCAACATCGCCATAATGAGGCTAGAAGGCAGGCGTGCCCGCATGGTACCAAAATCGGTCCCTTGTGGAGAATTTGAAGGCTCGTGCAAGAGCTCGTGACCTCTATGTTCAAAAACAATGGCCAGCCCAATTGGAGTTGCCCAAACAAAACTGCTTTAGGTCCCACATCGGCCGTAATGTGGCTGGAAGGCGGGCGGGCCCGCATGATACCAAAATCGGTTCCCTCTGGTAATTTTTAGGGCACGTGCAACAGAAAGTGGGCTATAGGTGCTGGAAACCTATGGGCAGCCCTGCAAGGGCTGCATGCATCGGTTCTAAGCGGGGCCCATCGGGGCTTTGTCGGCAGCCCCGTTCAGGCCTACGTCAGCCCTTCTTGCAGCACCCACATTGAGCTCACTGGGGCTTTCCTGCATTTCCTCCATCGTACCAACCGGGGCCCCCTTTCCATAGCCCACTTTGTGCTACCTGGGGAAACAGATTCATCTATTGCAGATATCAAAGACCATTATATTGTCCAGAACACTTCAGCCTTGAGCATTTAGAGATTGCAGCATGGAGATCCTATAAGTATACATCAGCGGTGAGAAAAATTCCATTAAATGCATTTATGTCAACAAAACCATGCCTGTAGAAACTGCAGTTGGCGCCGTTGTAGTCAGAGCAGCTAAAAAGAAATGTATGAGATCATGAGTAAAAATGCAGTGAGTAAAAATTTACCTGTTTTTGTCGAACTCTCCATACAATTAAAATTTCCAATATTGCATTTCGCATGAGTGTGCCAAACGTCCTCAGTAGTTTAGCCATATTTATGAGCACAGAATAAGTGTGTATTAAGCTGTGTTCGGGAAGTGTATTCTTGAAAATTCACTATATGAAATACAGATTCATTTTTGCAGGTAATAAAGGGCATCATATTGTCCAGAGCACTTCAGGAATGAGCAATTAGAGATTAAAGCATGGCGATCCTATGCCCAATACAGCAGAGGTTAGAAACTATGTCCTGCGTCGTGTTTTTGTCAAGAAACCCATACCGGTAGAAACTGCAGTTGTCACCATTGCAGTCGGAGCAGCGAAAATGAGATGTATGTAATGTCATATAAAGATGCAGTGAGTAACAATTTAGCTGTAATAGGCGAACAGTCCGTGCAGCAAAATTTAAAAGAAACAGTTCACTTCATGACAGTGTGTGTCACGCATGCTATGAAGCAGCCTAGGCATGTTAATGGGTAAAAAATAAAATAGTAATGAGCTCTGTTAGGGAAGTGGAATCTCCAAATACAAAATATGGCAATTCACTTCATCTATTTCTGATGTTGAAAGTCATCACTATGTCCAGGAATGAACCTTTAGATAACAGTGGAGTGATCTTATGCCTAATACATCATCGGTGATAAATACAATTTGTGTATTGCATTTTTGTCGACAAAACCATACCTGTAGTAACTGCAGTTGTCGCCATTGAATTGGGGCAGTTAAAGAAAATGTATGGCAAATTGTTTAAAACTCCGGTGTGTGAACAACTAGCTGCAATTAGTAAAGCTGTGCATGCAGTTAAATTTGAAATTGTTATTTCATTTCGTATGACTGTGTGTCAAGCATGCTAAAAGTAACTTTAGTCATAATAGGTGTGTTAAGCTGGGTTCAGGAAGTGGAATCGGCGAAAATATACATTATGGAATACAGATACATATCCTGCAGATAATAAAGGTCATCATGGATCTACAGAACAGTTCAGAAATGCAACTTTAGAGATTGCAGCGTGGCGATAACAGGCGTGTTATATTATCGGTGAGAAAACCATGTGTATTGCATTTCTGTCAACAAAACCATACCTGTAGTAACTGCTGTTCTCTCCGTTGTAGTCGGAGCAGCTAAAAAGAAATGCATACCATATCGAGTAAAGAAGTAGTCAGTAAAAAGTTAGCTGTAATGTGTGGAAATATCCGTGCAGTAAGATTAGAAAATTAGAAAAATGAGAAAGGAACTGCAGTTGTGGTCGTCGTAGGTGCAGCAGCTAAACGAAAGTGTAGCATTTTGTTAAATATGCAGTGTGTACAAATTTAGCTGTATAATGTCGAGCTGTCTGTGCAGTAAAATTTGAAAGCAATATTTCATTTCGTATGAGTGTGTGCGAAGCATGGCCAGTAGTGTAGCCATATTTAAGGAAACATAATAACTGTGTATTAAACCGTTTTCTGCAAACTTCACTATATAAAAAACAGATTCATCTACTGCTGACATTAAACACGGTTTCAAAAACACATAAGGAAGGAACATTTAGCGATTACAGCATAGCGATTCAACATCTAATACATCAGCGGTGAGATACCCAAGTCGAGTATTGCGTTTCTGTCATGAAAACCATACCTGTAGAAACTGCCGTTGTCTCCGTTGTAGTCGAAGCAGCTGAAAGGAAACGTGTGTCATATCGATTAAAGATTCAGTGTGTAAACATTTAGCTGTAATATGTGTAAGAGTCCGTCCGTTAAAATTTTAAATAAGTATCTCGTTTCGTATGAGGTGCCAAGAATGCTCAGAAGTAGCGTAGCCACGAATAAAGGGTACATAATAAGTATGTATTAAGTTCTGTTTTCGAAGTGGGAGCTGCAAAACATCAATTATGGCATTCCACTTCATCTATTGATGATGTTGAAAACTATTACATTGTCCAGAAGCCTTGAGTAAAGAACCATTAAATATTACAGCGCGGTGATCTCATGCCAACTGCACTTGCGGTGAAAAAACCCATGTTGTGTATTGCGTTTCTATTAACAAAACCATACTTATCAGAACTGCTGTTGCCTCTGTTGTAGTCGGAACAGCTGCAAGGAAACAAAGAACATATCTAGTAACTACCCAGTATCTAAATATTTAGCTGTAATATGTCGAATAGTCCGAGCAGTAAAATTTTACAGGAATGTTTCATTTCAAATGAGTGCATGCTAGAAGTGGTGTAGCCATATATAAAGGCACAGAATTAGTGGGTATTAAGCTCTGCTCGGAAAGTGGACTCAGAAAACTGCAGATAATGGAATACTGATTCATATATTATTTATAATAAAGAGCATTATGTTGTCCAGAACACTTCAGGAATAAACAGTTAGAGATTAAAGCAAGGCGATCTTACGCCTAGTACATCGCAGGTGAGAAACGTCCATAATTTTTTTCTGACAACAAAACCATACCTGTAGAAAGTGCAGTTGCCACAGTTGTAGTCGGAGCAGCTAAAAAGAGACGTATGACATATCATGTAAAGATTCAGTGTGTAAACATTTTGCTGTAATTTGTCGAACTCTATGTGCAGTAAAATGTGAAAGAAATATTTCATTTCGTATGAGTGTGCGCCAAGCATGCTAAGAAGTAGTGCGGTCATATTTAGGTGTACATAATAAGTGTGCATTAAGTGCACATCTCGAGAAGTAGACTCTACAAATCTTTACATTATTGAATACAGATCCATTTATTTCCGATAATAAAGGCAATCATATTGTACTGAACACGTCAGTAATAAACATTTAGAGATTACAGCATGGCGATCCTACACCGAACACATCAGCGGTGAGAAGCATATATCTTGTATCGCGTTTCTGTCAACAAAACCGTACCTGTAGGAATTGCAGTCGTCGTCGTAGGCGGAGCAGCTAAAAGGAAATGTGTGGCATATTTTTAAAGATGCAGTGTGTACAAATGTAGTTGTAATATGTCGAACTGTTTGCGCAGTATAGTTTGAAATAAATATTTCTTTTCATATGAATGAGTGCCAAGCATGCTCAGTAGTGTAGCCATATTTAATTGCATATAATAAGTGTGTAATAAACTGTTTTCGGGAAGTTGTTTCTACAAAATTCACAATATAGAATACAGATTCATCTATAGCAGATCATTAGATTTTCCAGAACAAATCAGAAACGTACATATAGAGATTACAGCATGGCGATCCTACACCTAACACGTCAGCGGTGCTATGCCCATGTCGAGTCTTGCATTCGTGTCAACAAAACCATACCTGTAGAAACTGCCGTTGTCTCCTTTGTAGTCGGAGCAGCTGAAAGGAAGCGAATGACATAACTGATAAAGATGCACTGTATAAAAACGTAGCTGTAATATGCAAACCAGGCCGTGCATTACAGGCTCAAATAACTGTTTCATTTCGCATGAGTGTGTGCCAAGAATGCTCAGAAGTAGCCTAGGCACAATAACGGGTACATTATAAGAGCGTATTAAGCTCTGTTTGGGAAGTGGTATCTGCAAAATGTCACATTATGGCATTAAACTTCATCTATAGCTGATTTTGAAAAACATCACATTGCCCAGCAGCCTTGAGGAAACAACCTTTAAATATTACAGCGCGTCGATCTCATGCCAATTACAATATGAGGAGAAAACCCATGTTGTGTACAGTTGAATCCCGCCACAACGAATACCGCCACAACGAAATTTCCGCGACAACGAATAATTTTTTATTCCCCGCGAGTATCCTATAAGAATTAATGGCCTAAATTTCTCTGCACAACGAACCATTTTTGCAGAGCGTTTCCGCTTCAACGAAATTTTCGCGTTCAAAATCGAAACCGAAACTAGTTTTATTGGCGAGAAGTCCAAGTCAAATCCAAAGCCACATTAAGCATGAAATCACGTGATTGCAGTTCCGCCATTTTGGCTTTGTGTCGTGGTCGAGTTGTTCACTCGCTGCCTATCTCTTCGACAACGACGAGTTTTCATCCGCAGGACACGATGGCAACGCAAGTGAAAAAACGCAAAACTCTTTCCCTTGAGCAAAAAGCTCAAATAATCGCCCAAGCAGAAAGCGGAAGGAAGAAAGCGGCAATTGCTGAAGACTTCGGAATTCCTGCAAGTTCGCTGTCAACGATTCTAGGCAATAAGGACAGCGTGAGAATGGCACTTGCTTCAGGCACATCCTCGAAGCACAAAAAGGTGACGCGGCCCCTCCATGAAGAGTTGGACAAAGCAGTGCATGCGTGGTTTGTGGAAGCACGAGCCAGCAACGTCCCCCTGTCCGGAAGCATCGTCCAGCAGAAAGCCTTGAACTATGCATGCCTACTTGGCATTGATGATTTTAAAGCCAGCATTGGCTGGCTAAACCGTTTCAAGGCCCGCCATAACATCGTTGGAAAAGTGTTGTGCGGCGAGTCAATGTCAGCAGACGTGGACGGAGCAGCTGCTTGGAAGGCGAGTAACATGGCCGGAATTTTAAGCAACTTCGCGCCTGCAGACATTTACAACGCCGACGAGACCGGGCTATTCTACGAGATGTTGCCGGCTAGGACGCTCGACTTCAAGGGGCAGCGCTGTCACGGCGGCAAACACAGCAAAAAACGCATCACAGTGCTGCTTTGCACAAACATGGATGGCTCGGACAAGCGTCCGCCGTTAGTCATAGGCAAAAGTGCCAAGCCGCGCTGTTTTAAGGGAACTCGTAGCCTACCTGTGCAGTACAAGGCGAACAACAAGTCATGGATGACCCGCGCTATTTTCACCGAGTGGATGATGGCATTCGACCGCGACATGAAGCGGCAGGGCCATAAAGTTTGCTTGCTTTTGGACAATTGTTCAGCGCATCACTCCGACGAAGTCAAGCTCACTAACACGGAGCTGAGGTTTTTCCCTCCCAATTGCACGTCTGTCTTACAGCCACTCGATCAGGGCGTGATTCTTAGCCTGAAGCGCGCTTACCGCGGGAGGTTAATTCAGCGGCTGCTTTTTAACACTGAAACCGGCCGAGACACGAAGGTGGACTTGTACGTGGCACTGCAGATTATGTCTGCTGCCTGGAGCACACTGGGGCGCTCAGTAATTGTGAACTGTTTCAGGCACGCCGGATTTGTCGAAGGTCGACCCGTACACTCTGCTGGCCTAACACCAGGCGTTACAGACGATGACGAAGAGGCGTCACCGGCTCCGGGGATCGCGGCCGCCTGGAAAACGCTGGGAGAAATAGGAACCGTGCCGCCTAATCTCGAGCTCGACGAATACATCGGCGCTGACGCTTGTGTTGTTGTTCACGAAGATGTGAGTGATGAGCAGATCATAAAAGCTGCCCGGAATGATAAGGACTCTTCCGATGAAGAAGACGACGACGTACAGGAAGCGCCGGCTGCGGCAACCGCCGTACAGGTGATGGACGCTTTTGATGTCATCAGGAATTTCGTTGCTGTCCGAGACGACGATGTTGCAATGGGTTTGCTGACCGAGTGCGAAAATCGCGTGACGGCGTTGCTCGCCGTCAAGCGTAAGCAAACCAAGCTTACAGATTTTTGGCATTAAAAGCCTTTGCTGCTGCTTGGGCAATTCTTTCTGCGTTTCATGTCAAATTTTTGCGATAACGAAGTTCCGCGAGAACGAATTTTTTTTCGTGCACCGTGAATTTCGTTATAGCGGGATTCAACTGTATTGCAATTCTATCAACAAAACCATACCTGTAGGTACTGCCGTTGTCTCTGCTGTCATCGGAGCAGCTGAAAGGAAACGTATGACATATTGAGTAATCATGCAGTCTGTAAAACTTTAGCTGTAATATGTCAAACTGTCCAAGCAGTAAATGTTTACAGAAATGTTTCATTTCAAATAAGAATTAGAATTAGTGCGTATTAGGCACAGAATTAGTGCGTATTAAGCTCTGCTCGGGAATTGGGCTTTTCGAAAAGTTCACAATATGGAATACTGATTCATACATTGTTGATTATAAAGACCATTATATTGTGCATAACACTTCAAGAATGAACAGTTAGAGATTAAAGCATGGCGATCCTACGCCTAGTACTTCAGAGGTGAGAAACAATGTCCTGAAATGTGTTTCTGTCAACAAAATCATGCTTGTAGGAATTGTAGTTGTCACAGTTGTAGTCGAAACAGCTAAAGAGACGTATGGCATATCATGTAAAGGTGCAGTGTGTAAACTTGCTGCTGTAATTTGTCGAACTGTCTGTGCAGTAAAATGTGAAAGAAATATTTCATTTCATATGAGTGTGCGCCAAGTATGCGAAGAAGGTGTGCAGCCATATTTAGGAGTAGAGAATAATTTGTATTAAGCTCTGTTCAGGAAGAGCAATCTGCAAATCTTCACAGTATAGAATGCAGATTCATCTAGTGCTGATTATAAAGGCCATCATATTTTACAGCACAGATAAGTAATGAAAGTTCATAGATTATATTGGGGCAATATCATGTCTACTGAAAGATCAGTGAGAAACTCACGACTTAAATTCCATTTGTGTCAACAAAACCATAACTGTAGGAGCTGCAGTTGTGGTCATTGTAGTTGGAGCCGCTAAAAGAAAACATGTGGCATATTGTGTAAAGATGCAGTGTATACAAATATAGCTGTATTATGTAGAACTGTCTCTGCAGTAAAATGTGAAACAAATACTTCATTTCGTATGAGTGTTTGCCAAGCAAGCTCAGTAGTGTAGCCATATTTAAGGACGTCAAATAAGTGTGTATTAAACTCATTTCAAGAAGTTTATACTGCAAACTTCACTACATAATATACAGATTCATCTATTGCTGTCATTAAAGACCGTTTCCAGAACACATAAGGAACGAACATTTAGAGATTACAGCTTGGCAATCCAACACCTAATACATCAGTGGTGAGACACCCAAGTCGAGTATTGCGTTTCTGTCATCAAAACCATACCTGTTGGAACTGCCGTTGTCTCTGTTGCAGTCGGCGCAGCTGAAAGGAAGCGTATGGCATACCGAGTAAAGATGCAATGTGCAAAAACTTGGCTCTAGTATGCATAACAGTCCGCGCATTACTGTATCAAAAAAATATTTCATTTCATATGACTGTGTGCCTAGAATGCTCAGAAGCAGCGTAGGCACATTAAAGGGTAAATTATATCGCCTATTAAGCTCTGTTTGAGTAGTGGTATCTGCAAAATATCCGGTTATGGCATTCCACTTCATATATTGCTGATGTTGAAAACCATCATATTGACCAGGAGCCTTGAGTGAAGAACCTTTAAATATTACAGCGCGGCATCCTCATGGCAATTATATTACGGGGAGAAAACTCATGTTGTGTATTGAAAGTATATCAACAAACAAGAAAACCATACCTGTAGGTACTGTCATTGTTTCTGTTGTTGTCGGAGCAGCTGAAAGGAAACGTATGACATATCGATTAAAGATGCAGTGTGTAAAACTTTAGCTGTAATACTTCGAGGTGTCAAAGCAGTGAAATTTTAAAGAAATATTACATTTCAAATACGTGCGTGCCAGACGTAGTGTAGCCGTATATAAATGCACAGAAATAGTGCGTATTAGTCTCTGGTTGGGAAGTGGACACAGAAAACTTCACAATATGGAATACTGATTTATACATTGTTGATAATAATGACCATTATATTGTCCAGAACACTTCAGGAACAAACAGTTTGAGATTAAAGCTTGGCAAATCTACGCCTAGTACTTCAGAGGTGAGAAATAATGTCCTGAAATGTGTTTCTGTTAACAAAATCATACTTGTAGGAACTGAAGTTGTCACAGTTGTAGTCGAAACAGCTAAAAAGAGATGTATGGCATATCATGTAGAAGTGCAGTGTAAACTTGTTGCTGCAATTTGTCGAACTGTCTGTGCAGTAAAATGTGAAAGAAATATTTCATTTCATATGAGTGTGTGCCAAGTATGCTAAGAAGGTGTGCAGTCATATTTAGGTGCAGAGAATAATTTGAATTGAGCTCTGTTCAGGAAGTGCAATCTGCAAAAATTCAGAGTATAGAATACAGATTTATCTAGTGCTGATAATAAAGGCCCTAATATTTTACAGCACAGGTAAGTAATGAAAGTTCAGAGATTATATTGGGACAATATCATGTCTATTGCAAGATCAGTGAGAAACTCACGACTTAAATTCCATTTGTCTCAACAAAACCATACCTGTAGGAACTGCAGTTGAGGTCATTGTAGTAGGAGCCACTAAAAGAAAACATGTGACATATTGTGTAAAGATGCAGTGTGTACAAATATAGCTGTATTATTTAGAACTGTCTGTGCAGTAAAATTTGAAACAAATATTTCATTTCGTATGAGTGTTTGCCAAGCGAGCTCAGTAGTGTAGCCATATTTAAGGACGTTAAATAAGTGTGTATTAAACTCTTTTCAAGAAGTTTATACTGCGAACTTCACTATATAATATACAGATTCATCTATTGCTGTCATTAAAGACCGTTTCCAGAACACATAAGGAACAAACATTTAAAGATTACAGCTTGGCGATCCAACACCTAATACATCAGTGGTGAGATACCCAAGTTGAGTATTGCGTTTCTGTCATCAAAGCCATACCTGTTGGAACTGCCGTTGTCTCCGTTGTAGTCGGAGCAGCTGAAAGGAAGCGTATGGCATACCGAGTTAAGATGCAGTGTGCAAAAACTTAGCTCTAATATGCATAACACTCGGTGCATTACGGTTTCAAATAAATATTTCATTTCGTATGAGTGTGTGCCTAGAATGCTCAGAAGTAGCGTAGGCACAATAAAGTGTACATTATAGTGAGTATTAAGCTCTGTTTGAGAAGTGGCATCTGCAAAATATCCCGTTATGGCATTTCACTTCATCTATTGGTGATGTTAAAGCCATCACATTGTCAATGAGCCTTGAGGAAAGAACCTTTTAATATAACAGCACGTCGATCTTATGCCAATTACATTACGGGCAGAAAACCCATGTTGTGTATTGAAATTCTATCAACAAACAACAAAACCATACCTGTATATACTGCCGTTTTCTCTGTTGTAGTCGGAGCAGCTGAAAGGAAATGTATGACATATCGAGTGAAGATGGAGTGTGTAAAACTTCAGCTGTAATATTTCGAACTGTCAAAGCAGTGAAATTTAAAAAAAAATATTTCATTTTAAATACGTGCGTGCCAGACATAGTGTAGCCGCATATAAAGGCAAGAATTAGTGCGTATTAGGCTCTGCTCGGGAAGTGGACACAGAAAACTTCACAATATGGAATACGGATTTATACATTGTTGATAATAATTACCATTATATTGTACAGAACACTTCAGGAACAAACAGTTAGAGATTAAAGCATGGCGATCCTAAACCTAGTACTTCAGAGGTGAGAAATACTGTCCTGAAATGTGTTTCTGTCAACAAAATCATACCTGTAGGAACTGTAGTTGTCACAGTTGTGGTTGAAACAGCTAAAAGAGACGTATGGCATATCATGTAAAGGAGCAGTGTGTAAACTTGATGCTGTAATTTGTCGAACTGTCTGTGCAGAAAATTGTGAAAGAAATATTTCATTTCATATGAGTGTGCGCCAAGTATGCGAAGAAGGTGTGCAGCCATATTTAGGAGTAGAGAATAATTTGTATTAAGCTCTGTTCAGCAAGTGCAATCTGCAAAACTTCACAGTGTAGAATACAGATTCATCTAGTGCTGATAATAAAGGCCATCATATTTTACAGCACAGGTAAGTAATGAAAGTTCAGAGATTATATTGGGGCAATATCATGTCTACTGCAAGATCAGTGAGAAACTCACGACTTAAGTTCCATTTGTGTCAACAAAACCATATCTGTAGGAACTGCAGTTGTGGTCATTGTAGTAGTAGCCGCTAAAAGAAAACATGTGGCATTTTGTGCAAAGATGCAGTGTGTACAAATATAGCTGTATTATGTAGAACTGTCTGTGCAGTAAAATTTGAAACAAATATTTCCTTTCGTATGAGTGCTTGCCAAGCAAGCTTAGTAGTGTAGACGTATTTAAGAACATTAAATAAGTGTGTATTAAACTCATTTCAAAAAGTTTATACTGCAAACTTCACTATATTATACACAGATTCATCGATTGCTGTCATTATAGACCATTTCCAGAACACATAAGAAACGAACATTTAGAGATAACAGCTTGGCGATCCAACACCTAGTACATCAGCAGTGAGATACCCAAGTCAAGTATTGCGTTTCTGTCATCAAAACCATACCTGTTGGAACTGCCGTTGTGTCAGTTGTAGTTGGAGCAGCTGAAAGGAAGCGTATGGCATACCGAGTTAAGATGCAGTGTGTAAAAACTTAGCTGTTATCTGCATACCAGTCCGCGCTTTACCGTTTCAAATAAATATTTCATTTCATATGAGTGTGTGCCTAGAATGCTCAGAAGTAGCGTAGGCACATTAAAGGGTAAATTATAGTGCATAATAAGCTGTGTTTGAGAAGTGGTATCTGCAAAATATCACATTATGGCATTCCACTTCATATATTGCTGATGTTGAAAACCATCATATTGTCCAGAAGCCTTGAGTGAAGAACCTTTAAATATTACAGCGCGGCATTCTCATGCCAATTACATTACGGGGAGAAAACTCATGTTGTGTATTGAAAGTATATCAACAAACAAGAAAACCATACCTGTAGGTACTGTCGTTGTTTCTGTTATTGTTGGAGCAGCTGAAAGGAAACGTATGACATATCGATTAAAGATGCAGTGTGTAAAACTTTAGCTGTAATATTTCGAGGTGTCAAAGCAGTGAAATTTTAAAGAAATATTACATTTCAAATACGTGCGTGCCAGACGTAGTGTAGCCGTATATAAATGCAGAGAAATAGTGCGTATTGGGCTCTGCTCGGGAAATGGACACAGAAAACTTCACAATATGGAATACTGATTTATACATTGTTGATAATAATGACCATTATATTGTCCAGAACACTTCAGGAATGAACAGTTTGAGATTAAAGCTTGGCAAATCTACGCCTAGTACTTCAGAGGTGAGAAATAATGTCCTAAAATGTGTTTCTGTCAACAAAATCATACTTGTAGGAACTGAAGTTGTCACAGTTGTAGTCGAAACAGCTAAAAAGAGACGTATGGCATATCATGTAATAGTGCAGTGCGTAAACTTGTTGCTGCAATTTGTTGAACTGTCTGTGCAGTAAAATGTGAAAGAAATATTTCATTTCATATGAGTGTGTGCCAAGTATGCTAAGAAGGTGTGCAGCCATATTTAGGTGTAGAGAATAATTTGAATAGAGCTCTGTTCAGGAAGTGCAATCTGCAAAAATTCACAGTATAGAATACAGATTCATCTAGTGCTGACAATAAAGGCCCTAATATTTTACAGCACAGGTAAGTAATGAAAGTTCAGAGATTATATTGGGGCAATATCATGTCTATTGCAAGATCAGTGAGAAACTCCCGACTTAAATTCCATTTGTGTCAACAAAACCATACCTGTAGGAACTGCAGTTGTGGTCATTGTAGTAGGAGCCACTAAAAGAAAACATGTGACATATTGTGTAAAGATGCAGTGTGTACAAATATAGATGTATTATTTAGAACTGCCTGTCCAGTAAAATTTGAAACAAATATTTCATTTCGTATGAGTGTTTGCCAAGCAAGCTCACCAGTGTAGCCATATTTAAGGACGTTAAATAAGTGTGTATTAAACTCATTTCAAGAAGTTTATACTGCAAACTTCACTATATAATATACAGATTCATCTATTGCTGTCATTAAAGACCGTTTCCAGAACACATAAGGAACGAACATTTAGAGATTACAGCTTGGTGATCGAACACCTAATACATCAGTGGTGAGATACCCAAGTTGGGTATTGCGTTTCTGTCATCAAAGCCATACCTGTCGGAACTGCCGTTGTCTCCGTTGTAGTCGGAGCAGCTAAAAGGAAGCGTATGGTATACCGAGTAAAGATGCAGTGTGCAAAATCTTAGCTGTAATATGCATAACACTCGGTGCATTACGGCTTCAAATAAATATTTCGTTTCGTATGAGTGTGTGCCTAGAATGCTCAGAAGTAGCGTAGGCACAATAAAGTGTACATTATAGTGAGTATTAAGCTCTGTTTGAGAAGTGGCATCTGCAAAATATCCCGTTATGGCATTTCACTTCATCTATTGGTGATGTTAAAGCCATCACATTATCAATGAGCCTTGAGGAAAGAACCTTTTAATATAACAGCACGTCGATCTTATGCCAATTACATTACGGGCAGAAAACCCATGTTGTGTATTGAAATTCTATCAACAAACAACAAAACCATACCTGTATATACTGCCGTTTTCTCTGTTGTAGTCGGAGCAGCTGAAAGGAAATGTATGACATATCGAGTGAAGATGGAGTGTGTAAAACTTCAGCTGTAATATTTCGAACTGTCAAAGCAGTGAAATTTAAAAAAAAAATATTTCATTTTAAATACGTGCGTGCCAGACATAGTGTAGCCGTATATAAAGGCAAGAATTAGTGCGTATAAGGCTCTGCTCGGGAAGTGGACACAGAAAACTTCACAATATGGAATACGGATTTATACATTGTTGATAATAATTACCATTATATTGTCCAGAACACTTCAGGAACGAACAGTTAGAGATTAAAGCATGGCGATCCTAAACCTAGTACTTCAGAGGTGAGAAATAATGTCCTGAAATGTGTTTCTGTCAACAAAATCATACCTGTAGGAACTGTAGTTGTCACAGTTGTGGTCGAAACAGCTAAAAAGAGACGTATGGCATATCATGTAAAGGAGCAGTGTGTAAACTTGATGCTGTAATTTGTCGAACTGTCTATGCAGAAAATTGTGAAAGAAATATTTCATTTCATATGAGTGTGCGCCAAGTATGCGAAGAAGGTGTGCAGCCATATTTAGGAGTAGAGAATTATTTGTATTAAGCTCTGTTCAGCAAGTGCAATCTGCAAAACTTCACAGTGTAGAATACAGATTCATCTAGTGCTGATAATAAAGGCCATCATATTTTACAGCACAGGTAAGTAATGAAAGTTCAGAGATTATATTGGGGCAATATCATGTCTACTGCAAGATCAGTGAGAAACTCACGACTTAAATTCCATTTGTGTCAACAAAACCATATCTGTAGGAACTGCAGTTGTGGTCATTGTAGTAGTAGCCGCTAAAAGAAAACATGTGGCATTTTGTGCAAAGATGCAGTGTGTACAAATATAGCTGTATTATGTAGAACTGTCTGTGCAGTAAAATTTGAAACAAATATTTCCTTTCGTATGAGTGCTTGCCAAGCAAGCTTAGTAGTGTAGACGTATTTAAGAACGTTAAATAAGTGTGTATTAAACTCATTTCAAAAAGTTTATACTGCAAACTTCACTATATTATACACAGATTCATCGATTGCTGTCATTATAGACCATTTCCAGAACACATAAGACACAAACATTTAGAGATTACAGCTTGGCGATCCAACACCTAGTACATCAGCGGTGAGATACCCAAGTCAAGTATTGCGTTTCTGTCATCAAAACCATACCTGTTGGAACTGCCGTTGTGTCAGTTGTAGTTGGAGCAGCTGAAAGGAAGCGTATGGCATACCGAGTTAAGATGCAGTGTGTAAAAACTTAGCTGTTATCTGCATACCAGTCCGCGCATTACCGTTTCAAATAAATATTTCATTTCATATGAGTGTGTGCCTAGAATGCTCAGAAGTAGCGTAGGCACATTAAAGGGTAAATTATAGTGCATATTAAGCTGTGTTTGAGAAGTGGTATCTGCAAAATATCACATTATGGCATTCCACTTCATATATTGCTGATGTTGAAAACCATCATATTGTCCAGAAGCCTTGAGTGAAGAACCTTTAAATATTACAGCGCGGCATTCTCATGCCAATTACATTACAGGGAGAAAACTCATGTTGTGTATTGAAAGTATATCAACAAACAAGAAAACCATACCTGTAGGTACTGTCGTTGTTTCTGTTGTTGTTGGAGCAGCTGAAAGGAAACGTATGACATATCGATTAAAGATGCAGTGAGTAAAACTTTAGCTGTAATATTTCGAGGTGTCAAAGCAGTGAAATTTTAGAAATATTACATTTCAAATACGTGCGTGCCAGACGTAGTGTAGCCGTATATAAATGCACAGAAATAATGCGTATTGGGCTCTGCTCGGGAAATGGACACAGAAAACTTCACAATATGGAATACTGATTTATACATTGTTGATAATAATGACCATTATATTGTCCAGAACACTTCAGGAATGAACAGTTTGAGATTAAAGCTTGGCAAATCTACGCCTAGTACTTCAGGGGTGAGAAATATTGTCCTGAAATGTGTTTCTGTCAACAAAATCATACTTGTAGGAACTGAAGTTGTCACAGTTGTAGTCGAAACAGCTAAAAAGAGACGTATGGCATATCATGTAATAGTGCAGTGCGTAAACTTGTTGCTGCAATTTGTTGAACTGTCTGTGCAGTAAAATGTGAAAGAAATATTTCATTTCATATGAGTGTGTGCCAAGTATGCTAAGAAGGTGTGCAGCCATATTTAGGTGTAGAGAATAATTTGAATAGAGCTCTGTTCAGGAAGTGCAATCTGCAAAAATTCACAGTATAGAATACAGATTCATCTAGTGCTGACAATAAAGGCCCTAATATTTTACAGCACAGGTAAGTAATGACAGTTCAGAGATTATATTGGGGCAATATCATGTCTATTGCAAGATCAGTGAGAAACTCCCGAATTAAATTCCATTTGTGTCAACAAAACCATACCTGTAGGAACTGCAGTTGTGGTCATTGTAGTAGGAGCCACTAAAAGAAAACATGTGACATATTGTGTAAAGATGCAGTGTGTACAAATATAGATGTATTATTTAGAACTGCCTCTCCAGTAAAATTTGAAACAAATATTTCATTTCGTATGAGTGTTTGCCAAGCAAGCTCACCAGTGTAGCCATATTTAAGGACGTTAAATAAGTGTGTATTAAACTCATTTCAAGAAGTTTATACTGCAAACTTCACTATATAATATACAGATTCATCTATTGCTGTCATTAAAGACCGTTTCCAGAACACATAAGGAACGAACATTTAGAGATTACAGCTTGGTGATCGAACACCTAATACATCAGTGGTGAGATACCCAAGTTGAGTATTGCGTTTCTGTCATCAAAGCCATACCTGTTGGAACTGCGGTTGTCTCCGTTGTAGTCGGAGCAGCTAAAAGGAAGCGTATGGTATACCGAGTAAAGATGCAGTGTGCGATATTATAGCTGTAATATGCATAACACTCCGCGCATTACGGTTTCAAATAAATATTTCATTTCGTATGAGTGTGTGTCTAGAATGCTCAGAAGTAGCGTAGGTACATTAAAGGGTAAATTATAGTGCGTATTAAGCTCTCTTTGAGAAGTGGTATCTGCAAAATATCACATTATGGCATTCCACTTCATATATTGCTGATGTTGAAAGCCATCATATTGTCCAGAAGCCTTGAGTGAAGAACCTTTAAATATTACAGCGCGGCATTCTCATGCCAATTACATTACGGGGAGAAAACTCATGTTGTGTATTGAAAGTATATCAACCAACAAGAAAAGCATACCTGTAGGTACTGTCTTTGTTTCTGTTGTTATTGGAGCAGCTGAAAGGAAACGTATGACATATCGAGTAAAGATGCAGTGTGTAAAACTTCAGCTGTAATATTTCGAACTGTCAAAGCAGTGAAATTTAAAGAAAATATTTCATTTCAAATACGTGCGTGCCAGACGTAGTGTAGCCGTATATAAATGCACAGAAATAGTGCGTATTAGGCTCTGCTCGGGAAGTGGACACAGAAAACTTCACAATAAGAAATACTGATTTATACATTGTTGATAATAATGACCATTATATTGTCCAGAACACTTCAGGAACGAACAGTTTGAGATTAAAGCTTGGCAAATCTACGCCTAGTACTTCAGAGGTGAGAAATAATGTCCTGAAATATGTTTCCGTCAACAAAATCATACTTGTAGGAACTAAAGTTGTCACAGTTGTAGTCGTAACAGCTAAAAAGAGACGTATGGCATATCATGTAATAGTGCAGTGTCTAAACTTGTTGCTGCAATTTGTGGAACTGTCTGTGCAGTAAAATGTGAAAGAAATATTTCATTTCATATGAGTGTGTGCCAAGTATGCTAAGAATGTGTGCAGCCATATTTAGGTGTAGAGAATAATTTGAATTGAGCTCTGTTCAGGAAGTGCAATCTGCAAAAATTTACAGTATAGAATACAGATTCATCTAGTGCTGACAATAAAGGCCCTAATATTTTACAGCACAGGTAAGTAATGAAAGTTCAGAGATTATATTGGGGCAATATCATGTCTATTGCAAGATCAGTGAGAAACTCACGACTTAAATTCCATTTATGTCAACAAAACCATACCTGTAGGAACTGCAGTTGTGGTCATTGTAGTAGGAGCCACTAAAAGAAAACATGTGACATATTGTGTAAAGATGCAGTGTGTACAAATATAGCTGTATTATTTAGAACTGTCTGTGCAGTAAAATTTGAAACAAATATTTCATTTCGTATGAGTGTTTGCCAAGCAAGCTCAGTGGTGTAGCCATATTTAAGGACGTTAAATAAGTCTGTATTAAACTCATTTCAAGAAGTTTATACTGCGAACTTCACTATATAATATACAGATTCATCTATTGCTGTCATTAAAGACCGTTTCCAGAACACATAAGGAACAAACATTTAAAGATTACAGCTTGGCGATCCAACACCTAATACATCAGTGGTGAGATACCCAAGTTGAGTATTGCGTTTCTGTCATCAAGGCCATACCTGTTGGAACTACCGTTGTCTCCGTTGTAGTCGGAGCAGCTGAAAGGAAGCGTATGGCATACCGAGTAAAGATGCAGTGCGCAAAAACTTAGCTGTAATATGCATAACACTCGGTGCATTACGGTTTCAAATAAATATTTCATTTCGTATGAGTGTGTGCCTAGAATGCTCAGAAGTAGCGTAGGCACAATAAAGTGTACATTATAGTGAGTATTAAGCTCTGTTTGAGAAGTGGCATCTGCAAAATATCCCGTTATGGCATTTCACTTCATCTATTGGTGATGTTAAAGCCATCACATTGTCAATGAGCCTTGAGGAAAGAACCTTTTAATATAACAGCACGTCGATCTTATGCCAATTACATTACGGGCAGAAAACCCATGTTGTGTATTGAAATTCTATCAATAAACAACAAAACCATACCTGTATATACTGCCGTTTTCTCTGTTGTAGTCGGAGCAGCTGAATGGAAATGTATGAGATATCGAGTGAAGATGGAGTGTGTAAAACTTCAGCTGTAATATTTCGAACTGTCAAAGCAGTGAAATTTTGTAAAAATATTTCATTTTAAATATGTGCGTGCCAGACATAGTGTAGCCGTATATAAAGGCAAGAATTAGTGCGTATTAGGCTCTGCTCGGGAAGTGGACAGAGAAAACTTCACAATATGGAATACGGATTTATACATTGTTGATAATAATTACCATTATATTGTCCAGAACACTTCAGGAACGAACAGTTAGAGATTAAAGCATGGCGATCCTAAACCTAGTACTTCAGAGGTGAGAAATAATGTCCTGAAATGTGTTTCTGTCAACAAAATCATACCTGTAGGAACTGTAGTTGTCACAGTTGTGGTCGAAACAGCTAAAAAGAGACGTATGGCATATCATGTAAAGGAGCAGTGTGTAAACTTGATGCTGTAATTTGTCGAACTGTCTGTGCAGAAAATTGTGAAAGAAATATTTCATTTCATATGAGTGTGCGCCAAGTATGCGAAGAAGGTGTGCAGCCATATATAGGAGTAGAGAATAATATGTATTAGGCTCTGTTCAGCAAGTGCAATCTGCAAAACTTCACAGTGTAGAATACAGATTCATCTAGTGCTGATAATAAAGGCCATCATATTTTACAGCACAGGTAAGTAATGAAAGTTCAGAGATTATATTGGGGCAATATCATGTCTACTGCAAGATCAGTGAGAAACTCACGACTTAAATTCCATTTGTGTCAACAAAACCATATCTGTAGGAACTGCAGTTGTGGTCATTGTAGTAGTAGCCGCTAAAAGAAAACATGTGGCATTTTGTGCAAAGATGCAGTGTGTACAGATATAGCTGTATTATGTAGAACTGTCTGTGCAGTAAAATTTGAAACAAATATTTCCTTTCGTATGAGTGCTTGCCAGGCAAGCTTAGTAGTGTAGACGTATTTAAGAACGTTAAATAAGTGTGTATTAAACTCATTTCAAAAAGTTTATACTGCAAACTTCACTATATTATACACAGATTCATCGATTGCTGTCATTATAGACCATTTCCAGAACACATAAGAAACGAACATTTAGAGATTACAGCTTGGCGATCCAACACCTAGTATATCAGCGGTGAGATACCCAAGTCAAGTATTGCGTTTCTGTCATCAAAACCATACCTGTTGGAACTGCCGTTGTGTCAGTTGTAGTTGGAGCCGCTGAAAGGAAGCGTATGGCATACCGAGTTAAGATGCAGTGTGTAAAAACTTAGCTGTTATCTGCATACCAGTCCGCGCATTACCATTTCAAATAAATATTTCATTTCATATGAGTGTGTGCCTAGAATGCTCAGAAGTAGCGTAGGCACATTAAAGGGTAAATTATAGTGCATATTAAGCTCTGTTTGAGAAGTGGTATCTGCAAAATATCACATTATGGCATTCCACTTCCTATATTGCTGATGTTGAAAACCATCATATTGTCCAGAAGCCTTGAGTGAAGAACCTTTAAATATTACAGCGCGGCATTCTCATGCCAATTACATTACGGGGAGAAAACTCTTGTTGTGTATTGAAAGTATATCAACAAACAAGAAAACCATACTTGTAGGTACTGTCGTTGTTTCTGTTGTTGTTGGAGCAGCTGAAAGGAAACGTATGACATATCGATTAAAGATGCAGTGTGTAAAACTTTAGCTGTAATATTTCGAGGTGTCAAAGCAGTGAAATTTTAAAGAAATATCACATTTCAAATACGTGCGTGCCAGACGTAGTGTAGCCGTATATAAATGCACAGAAATAGTGCGTATTAGGCTCTGCTCGGGAAGTGGACACAGTCAACTTCACAATATGAAATACTGATTTATACATTGTTGATAATAATGACCATTATATTGTCCAGAACACTTCAGGAATGAACAGTTTGAGAATAAAGCTTGGCAAATCTACGCCTAGTACTTCAGAGGTGAGAAATAATGTCCTGAAATGTGTTTCTGTCAACAAAATCATACTTGTAGGAACTGAAGTTGTCACAGTTGTAGTCGAAACAGCTAAAAAGCGTCGTATGGCATACCATGTAATAGTGCAGTGCGTAAACTTGTTGCTGCAATTTGTTGAACTGTCTGTGCAGTAAAATGTGAAAGAAATATTTCATTTCATATGAGTGTGTGCCAAGTATGCTAAGAAGTGTGCAGCCATATTTAGGTGTAGAGAATAATTTGAATTGAGCTCTGTTCAGGAAGTGCAATGTGCAAAAATTCACAGTATAGAATACAGATTCATCTAGTGCTGACAATAAAGGCCCTAATATTTTACAGCACAGGTAAGTAATGAAAGTTCAGAGATTATATTGGGGCAATATCATGTCTATTGCAAGATCAGTGAGAAACTCCCGACTTAAATTCCATTTGTGTCAACAAAACCATACCTGTAGGAACTGCAGTTGTGGTCATTGTAGTAGGAGCCACTAAAAGAAAACATGTGACATATTGTGTAAAGATGCAGTGTGTACAAATATAGATGTATTATTAGAACTGCCTGTCCAGTAAAATTTGAAACAAATATTTCATTTCGTATGAGTGTTTGCCAAGCAAGCTCAGTAGTGTAGCCATATTTAAGGACGTTAAATAAGTGTGTATTAAACTCATTTCAAGAAGTTTGTACTGCAAACTTCACTATATAATATACAGATTCATCTATTGCTGTCATTAAAGACCGTTTCCAGAACACATAAGGAACGAACATTTAGAGATTACAGCTTGGTGATCGAACACCTAATACATCAGTGGTGAGATACCCAAGTTGAGTATTGCGTTTCTGTCATCAAAGCCATACCTGTTGGAACTGCCGTTGTCTCCGTTGTAGTCGTAGCAGCTAAAAGGAAGCGTATGGTATACCGAGTAAAGATGCAGTGTGCAAAATCTTAGCTGTAATATGCATAACACTCCGCGCATTACGGTTTCAAATAAATATTTCATTTCGTATGAGTGTGTGTCTAGAATGCTCAGAAGTAGCGTAGGTACATTAAAGGGTAAATTATAGTGCGTATTAAGCTCTGTTTGAGAAGTGGTATCTGCAAAATATCACATTATGGCATTCCACTTCATATATTGCTGATGTTGAAAACCATCATATTGTCCAGAAGCCTTGTGTGAAGAACCTTTAAATATTACAGCGCGGCATTCTCATGCCAATTACATTACGGGGAGAAAACTCATGTTGTGTATTGAAAGTATATCAACCAGCAAGAAAACCATACCTGTAGGTACTGTCGTTGTTTCTGTTGTTGTTGGAGCAGCTGAAAGGAAACGTATGACATATCGAGTAAAGATGGAGTGTGTAAAACTTCAGCTGTAATATTTCGAACTGTCAAAGCAGTGAAAATAAAAGAAAATATTTCATTTCAAATATGTGCGTGCCAGACGTAGTGTAGCCGTATATAAATGCACAGAAATAGTGCGTATTAGGCTCTGCTCGGGAAGTGGACACAGAAAACTTCACAATAAGAAATACTGATTTATACATTGTTGATAATAATGACCATTATATTGTCCAGAACACTTCAGGAACGAACAGTTTGAGATTAAAGCTTGGCAAATCTACGCCTAGTACTTCAGAGGTGAGAAATAATATCCTGAAATATGTTTCCGTCAACAAAATCATACTTGTAGGAACTGAAGTTGTCACAGTTGTAGTCGTAACAGCTAAAAAGAGACGTATGGCATATCATGTAATAGTGCAGTGTGTAAACTTGTTGCTGCAATTTGTCGAACTGTCTGTGCAGTAAAATGTGAAAGAAATATTTCATTTCACATAAGTGTGTGCCAAGTATGCTAAGAATGTGTGCAGCCATATTTAGGTGTAGAGAATAATTTGAATTGAGCTCTGTTCAGGAAGTGCAATCTGCAAAAATTCACAGTATAGAATACAGATTCATCTAGTGCTGACAATAAAGGCCCTAATATTTTACAGCACAGGTAAGTAATGAAAGTTCAGAGATTATATTGGGGCAATATCATGTCTATTGCAAGGTCAGTGAGAAACTCACGACTTAAATTCCATTTATGTCAACAAAACCATACCTGTAGGGACTGCAGTTGTGGTCACTGTAGTAGGAGCCACTAAAAGAAAACATGTGACATATTGTGTAAAGATGCAGTGTGTACAAATATAGCTGTATTATTTAGAACTGTCTGTGCAGTAAAATTTGAAACAAATATTTCATTTCGTATGAGTGTTTGCCAAGCAAGCTCAGTAGTGTAGCCATATTTAAGGACGTTAAATAAGTGTGTATTACACTCATTTCAAGAAGTTTATACTGCAAACTTCACTATATAATATACAGATTCACCTATTGCTGTCATTAAAGACCGTTTCCAGAACACATAAGGAACGAACATTTAGAGATTACAGCTTGGTGATCGAACACCTAATACATCAGTGGTGAGATACCCAAGTTGAGTATTGCGTTTCTGTCATCAAAGCCATACCTGTTGGAACTGCTGTTGTCTCCGTTGTAGTCGGAGCAGCTGAAAGGAAGCGTATGGCATACCGAGTAAAGATGCAGTGTGCAAAAACTTAGCTGTAATATGCATAACACTCCGCGCATTACGGTTTCAAATAACTATTTCATTTTGTATGAGTTTGTGCCTAGAATGCTCAGAAGTAACGTAGGCACAATAAAGGGTACATTATAGTTCGTATTAAGCTCTGATTGAGGAGTGGCATCTGCAAAATATCCCGTTATGGCATTTCACTTCATCTATTGGTGATGTTAAAGCCATCACTTTGTCAATGAGCCTTGAGGAAAGAACCTGTTAATATAACAGCACGTTGATCTTATGCCAATTACATTACGGGGACAAAAAACATGTTGTGTATTGAAATTCTATCAACAAACAACAAAACCATACCTGTAGATACTGCCGTTGTCTCTGTTGTAGTCGGAGCAGCTGAAAGGAAATGTATGACATATCGAGTAAAGATGGAGTGTGTAAAACTTCAGCTGTAATATTTCGAACTGTCAAAGCAGTGAAATTTAAAGAAAATATTTCATTTCAAATACGTGCGTGCCAGACATAATGTAGCCGTATATAAAGGCAAGAATTAGTGCGTATTAGGCTCTGCTTGGGAAGTGGACATAGAAAACTTCACAATATGGAATACGGATTTATACATTGTTGATAATAATTACCATTATATTGTCCAGAACACTTCAGGAACGAACAGCTAGAGATTAAAGCATGGCGATCCTACGCCTAGTACTTCAGAGGTGAGAAATAATGTCCTGAAATGTGTTTCTGTCAACAAACTCATACCTGTAGGAACTGTAGTTGTCACAGTTGTAGTCGAAACAGCTAAAAAGAGACGTATGGCATATCATGTAAAGGTGCAGTGTGTAAACTTGATGCTGTAATTTGTCGAACTGTCTGCGCAGAAAATTGTGAAAGAAATATTTCATTTCATATGAGTGTGCACCAAGTATGCGAAGAAGGTGTGCAGCCATATTTGGGAGTAGAGAATAATTTGTATTAAGCTCTGTTCAGCAAGTGCAATCTGCAAAACTTCACAGTGTAGAATACAGATTCATCTAGTGCTGATAATAAAGGCCATCATATTTTACAGCACAGGTAAGTAATGAAAGTTCAGAGATTATATTGGGGCAATATCATGTCTACTGCAAGATCAGTGAGAAACTCACGACTTAAATTCCATTTGTGTCAACAAAACCATATCTGTAGGAACTGCAGTTGTGGTCATTGTAGTAGTAGCCACTAAAAGAAAACATGTGGCATTTTGTGCAAAGATGCAGTGTGTACAAATATAGCTGTATTATGTAGAACTGTCTGTGCAGTGAAATTTGAAACAAATATTTCCTTTCGTATGAGTGCTTGCCAAGCAAGCTCAGTAGTGTAGACATATTTAAGAACGTTAAATAAGTGTGTATTAAACTCATTTTAAGAAGTTTATACTGCAAACTTCACTATATTATACACAGATTCATCGATTGCTGTCATTATAGACCATTTCCAGAACACATAAGGAACGAACATTTAGAGATTACAGCTTGGCAATCCAACACCTAGTACATCAGCGGTGAGATACCCAAGTCAAGTATTGCGTTTCTGTCATCAAAACCATACCTGTTGGAACTGCCGTTGTCTCAGTTGTAGTTGGAGCAGCTGAACGGAAGCGTATGGCATACCGAGTTAAGAGGCAGTGTGTAAAAACTTAGCTGTTATCTGCCTACCAGTCCGCGCATTACCGTTTCAAATAAATATTTCATTTCATATGAGTGTGTGTCTAGAATGCTCAGAAGTAGCGTAGGCACATTAAAGGGTAAATTATAGTGCATATTAAGCTCTGTTTGAGAAGTGGTATCTGCAAAATATCACATTATGGCATTCCACTTCATATATTGCTGATGTTGAAAACCATCATATTGTCCAGAAGCCTTGATTGAAGAACCTTTAAATATTACAGCGCGGCATTCTCATGCCAATTACATTACGGGGAGAAAACTCATGTTGTGTATTGAAAGTATATCAACCAACAAGAAAACCATACCTGTAGGTACTGTCGTTGTTTCTGTTGTTGTTGGAGCAGCAGAAAGGAAACGTATGACATATCGATTAAAGATGCAGTGTGTAAAACTTTAGCTGTAATATTTCGAGGTGTCAAAGCAGTGAAATTTTAAAGAAATATTACATTTCAAATACGTGCGTGCCAGACGTAGTGTAGCCGTATATAAATGCACAGAAATAGTGCGTATTAGGCTCTGCTCGGGAAGTGGACTCAGAAAACTTCACAATATGGAATACTGATTCATACATTGTTGATAATAAGGACCATTATATTGTCCACAACACTTCTGGAATGAACAGTTAGAGAATAAAGCATGGCGATCCTATGCCTAATACATCACATGTGAGAAACAATGTCCTGAAATGTGTTTCTGTCAAAGAAACCATATCTTTAGGAACTGTGGTAGGGGACAGTATAAGTGTCCTACAGGTACAGTATAATACACACTTATACTGTACCTGTAGGGGACAGTATAAGTGTGTATTAGGCTCTCGCCAGGAAGTAGAATATGCAAAAATTCACAATATGGATTACAGAGACATATATTGCTGATAATAAATGCCATCATAATCTACAGAATAGCTCAAGAATGAAGCTTTAGAGATTACAGCGCGGTGATCTCAGGCCTACTTAATTATCGGTGAGTAACCCATGTCTTGTGAATTGCGTTTGTGTCAACAAACCCATACGTGTAAGAACTGCTGTTGTCTCCTTTGTAGTCAGAGCAGCTAAAAAAAAGATATGGCATATCGAGAAGAGTGTGGAAACATTTAGCTGTAATTTGTCAAAATGTCCGTGCAGTAAAATTAGAAAGTATTTCTTTTCATATGAGTGTGTGTCAAGTATGCTAAAACGTTGTGTCGCCATATTCAAAGGCACAGAATAGCTGGGTATTAAGCTCTTTTTGGGAAGTGGAATCTGCAAAACTTAGCATTATGAAATACAGAAACATCTATTACTGATAATACCAGCCATCATATTCTACATAACAGCTCAGGTATGAAACTTCATAGAATACAGTGCTGCGATCTCATACCAACTGCATTATCAGTGAGAAACCCATGACGTTTATTGCGTTTTTGTCAACAAAACCATACCTGTAGGAACCGCAGTTGCCATCGTTGTAGTCGGAGCAGCTAAAAGAAAGCATGTGGTATCTGGTTTAAAGACGCAGTGTGTACATATTTAGCTGTAATATGTTGAACTGTCTGTGCAGCAAAATTTCAAAATATTATTTCATTTCATATGCGTGCGTGTGAAAACATGCTCCGAAGTAGTGTAGCCGTATTTAAAGGCACATAAGTGTTTAATAAGCTCTGTTGAGAAATAGAAAATGAGCAAAACTTCACATTATGAAATAGATTCATCTATCGCTGATAATAAATGCCATCAT
Source organism: Amblyomma maculatum (assembly GCF_055883805.1). Lineage (NCBI taxonomy): Eukaryota > Metazoa > Arthropoda > Arachnida > Ixodida > Ixodidae > Amblyomma > Amblyomma maculatum. The sequence goes on from NC_139352.1 coordinate 42,008,364, forward strand.
ATTGTCCAGAACAGTTCAGAAATTAATATTTCTAGATTACAGCACGGAGATTCTGTGCCTAATACAGCAGAGGTGAGAAACAATGTCCAGTATGGTGTTTCTCTCAACAAAACCATACCTGTAGGAACTGTAGTTGTCACCGTTGTATTCGGAGCAGCTAAAACAAGACGTATGGCATATCATGTAAAGATGCAGTGTAAAAAATTTAGCTCTAATATTTGTAACTCTCCGTGCAGTCAAATTTGAAACAAATATTTCATTTCGTATGTGTGTGCCAAGCATGCTCAGTAGTAGTGTAGCCATATTTGAGAGAACAGAATAAGTGTTTATTAAGCTCTGTTCAGAAAGTGGAATCAGCAAAACCGCGTTATGGCCCTGGTAACACAAAACGTACGCCGCAGTAGATCTGATGTAGGCACGTGGGGCTAGAACAATCATCATAAAACCTCATCGGTCCCCAATGGGGCGAAAGTGGGCAAGCATGATTTGGGCTTGCCCCTGTTTCTCCTGCATGGGTCCCATAGCGGCGTTGCTCGAGCTAATGCATAGCACATTCCTGCATCCAGACCACAAGGTTCCCTTTCCGGATATTTGACTGCAATCCAACCTAAATGTGGGCTCTTTATATGAACGCCCTCGCAGATCCGAAATGAGGCCTTCCACATTACATCTCTGTGGGACCTACATCGGCCGTAGTGGGGCTAGAAAACGGGTATGTCCACATGTGCCTCACTCGGCCACTTGTAGTTTACTTGAGAGCAGGTGGAATATAAATAAGAGCTCGATTTGCGAAGGCCCACGTCAAGCCCAAGTGAGGCATCCTTTGCTAAACCGCTTTAGGGCCCACATCGGCCGTAATAGGGCTAGAAGGCAGGCGTGCCCGCATGGTACCAAAATCGGTCCCTTGGGGGAATTGCAAGGCTCGTGCTACTGCCGGCGGGCTCTAGGTTTAAAACGAATACCCTGCCCAATTGGGGCTGCCCACACGAAATTGCTTTAGGTCCCGCATAGGCCGTAATGGGGCTGGAAGGCGGGCGAGCCCACATGATGCCAAAATCTTTTCCTTGTAAATTTTTCGGCAAGTCCAACAGCAAGTGAGCAATAGGTTCAAAAGCAACACCCAGCTCAATTGGTGCTACAGACAAACCCAGTCAAAAACATTCAAGGGGTCCAATTGGGACTTTCCAAATTGAAATGAATTGGTCAAAAAGCAATTGTGTTTTCGTCACCCGTTGGGTCTGACCAAGATTCAATGCATATTTCCACAGGATACTTTGCAGTCTTATATACTCCATTCTTAGAACAGTGCTGCTGAGACCGGTGACATATCTCTGTTATTCAGAGTTAACTTATTTAATTATACCGGCACTTACAGTGTCCATGATATAATAAATTAATAAGATTAGGCGGCATATACATTTTACAATAAATTAAATTTTTCCCCATTGTCTCTTTATAGAGGTATGTATATCTGCGCACATCTCAGTCAAGGATATCACTGACGTCATTTCCAATTGGGAATGTTTGCTCAAGACCAATTAGAACCAATTGTAAGCCCAGTTGGTAGCCCAATTCGTTTCAAATGGGCATCCTAATTGGGAGCGAAGGAATCCCAACTGGGATTGAAGTAATCCATTGGGCTTTCCATTAGCCCAATGGGTTTTTCCGGATGCCCCGTTCGTTTCTTCACTCCCAATTGGTTTCTTCATTCCCTATTGGGAGTCACGAAACAACTGGGTGTCAAAATTGGGAGTGAAGAAACCAACTGGGCGTCTCAGTTGAGATTGAAGAAAGCTATTGGGCTTCCCAATTGTTAGTTACGAAACCAGTTGGGTTGGACAGTATCCATTGGACAAACCATGTGGAATTGGCAGAACCAATTCAATCTGACTGGTCGTCCCAATTGGATCTATTGATGTATTTGACTGGGAAGCTACTGTATGTCCCACAGTGCACGCAATGGGGCTAGAAGGCGGGCGTGTCCACATGATACCAATGTAATTGCCTTGTGGGGATTTTCAGGGCACGAGCAATAAGCAACAGGGCTCTAGCTAAAAACAGCACTAAGGCCTCTTGGGGCTGCCCACACAAACCCGCTGCAGGTCCCACATCTGCCTTGACGGTGATAGAAACTAAAGCTTCCATATGTTCGTCACAATAGTTAAGAATGATTGCTGACGCAACGTAAATGGAGCTCTTGTCGCAAAATTAGCGCTAGCCGAAATGGGACTGCCGAATTAATGCCGCAGTGGGTTCTATATTGGCCGTAGCGAGGCTTTACACACCGGCATTTGCGCCAAGCATTCTTTCCATGCTTTATTTGTCTTAGCCATTGCAAAATAATAATATAGATGGTTTTTATACAGTTATTACAATTTAGCCGGTTAGAAATATTACATGGCTTTTGTTCTAGCACTAATGCAAATTGCCTTCAAATACTGAAACATACTGATTGCTAACTGTTGCTCCTTATGTGGTTGCCGTGGACAGTCTGCAATCTCTGCACACTATTACGGTTCAGAACAGACACCTCCAAAGCCTGAACAAGATGTACATGAAGTCATTTAGGCTAGAATAAAGATAGGAATTATTGTGAACTTTAATATTGTGGCTGTTTAGAAAGGAGAGACATGTAAAAATGATTGCTTAATTAGGTTCATAATATTTATTGGACGAATTTGGACTAGACCTTCCCATCAATTACATGCGTCGGACTACTTTGAGAATAATGTGGGCAAGCTCAAGTGCGGCTTGCGCTATAGAACCTGCATCAGTCTTATGTCATAATTTTGGGGCGCTGAGCGACTAAGAGCTTCCCATCAGTTATGTGCGTCGGAAACCTATGAGAATAATGTAGGCGAGCCCAAGTACGGCTTGCGACGTAGAACCCTTATCGATCCTATGTCGTTATCTGAGGGCCTGACCGAAATAATAAAGTATTGATCATTTAGTGGCTAAATGAATCTGTCCAAAGCAGGACCATCGGAGGGAGTTGGCGGAATATGCGCATTTGGCTATGCGGGAAATATATGGGCAGCCCCGCAAAGGCTGCATGCATCGGTTCCACGTAGGGCCCATCTGGGCTTTGTCGACAGCCCCGTTCAGGCCTATGTCGGGCACTCTTGCAGTGCCCACATTGAGCCTACTTTGGCACTCCTGCATTTCCTACATCGGACCCACCGGGGCCCCCCTTTCATAGCCCACTTTGTGCTACCATGAAGAATACAGATTCACCTATTCCCGATATTAAACCTCATTATATTGTTCAGAACACTTCGGCAATGAGCAATTTGCATCATGGTGATCCTGCACCTAATACATCAGGGGTGAGAAAAAAATGTTTATTGCATTTATGTCAATGAAACCATACCTGTAGGAACTGAAGTTGGTGCCGTTGTTGTCGGAGCAGCTTCAAAGAAATGTATGGGATATCGAGCAAAGATGAAGTGTGTAAATATTTAGCTGTTTTCGTCGAACTCTCCGTACTAATAAAATTTCAAATATTTCACTTCGTATGAGTGTGTGCCAAGCATCCTCAGAAGTAGAGTAGCGATATTTACGGGCACAGAATAAGTGTGTATTAAGCTTTGTTCGGGAAGTATAATCTTCAAATAAACTTTATGAAATACAGATTCATCTATTGCTGATAATAAAGGGCATCATATTGTCCAGAGCACTTCAGGAATGATCATGTTGAGATAACAGAAGTCGATCCTACGCCTAATTTCTCAGAGGGGAGAAACACATGTCCTGTATTGTGTATTTGTCAACAAAATCATACATGTAAGAACTGGAGTTTTCACTGTTGTAGTCACAGCCACTAAAAAAGACATGGCATATCATGTAAAGAGGAAGTGTGCAAAACTTTAGCTTTAATAGGCGATCAGTCCGTGCAGCAAAAATTAAAAGAAACATTTCATGTCATAAGAGTGTGTTTTAAGCATGCTATGAAGCAGCCTAGGCACTTTAATGGGTATAGAATAAATATGTATTAAGCTCTGTTTGGGAAGGGGAATCTCCCAAATACACATTATGGCATTTCAGGTCATCTATTTCTGATGTTGAAAGCCATCACATTATCCCGGTATAAACCTTATATAACAGTGTGGCGATCTCATGCCTAATACATCATTGGCGATAAACACAATTTGTGTATTGCATTTCTCTCAACAAAACCATACATAAAATTTACATAGAAACGGGCGCATACACTGACCGTAAAATTATCGATAAAATTATTCTACAGCATTTCCACTAAAACCGTTATGAAATCAAACTTTTTAGGCACCAGTCTTTCCATTGCGCCGAAAAAAATTCGAGACCTAAATTCCAGTGTTGTGTCCCTTTAAGTACTATCACACTGGCCACAGCGATAGGTGATTTAATCTTTATAAAAGGTAATAAACGCACCGATCTAACACCTTACAGCTACTGATGAGGAAAGTACACCGTGCTTTACTTTCCTGACAGAGGACGTACCTGTGGTAATCGCCGTTTCCTCCGATGCAGGCGGTACAGCTAAAAAAAGCAAATGTACGGCACGGCACTTAAAAATCAGCCTAGAGAAATTTTGATCAAATGTGGCAACCTGCTAATGCAATGAAATTAAATATTAATTCATTTTTTTCCAGATGAATGCGTATCGGACAGTGAGTATATCTGTATAATATTTATCGGAAGCGCATAATAACACAGACCGCTTTACCGAAAGCAAGCAGGAAAATACTCTCTAACCAGATTCAGTGCGCCGGCCAGTTGTTGCCAGTACCAAGTGGGCTGTGCATTCGCACGTTTCATGCATATCACAGCGGCCTTGCACCTCGTTATAGTGTCGTTTGAGACACTTAAATAACTTTATTAGCGCCCCTTTTGTAATGTCACTAGAACAGCAGTGCATGATCATGTACTCTACAAATAATCAAATAATTCGCAAGAGGATTGCCGACAGCTTATGCTGCAAGCATGTAATGACAGTTCCAGTGCGGTTGTGATATAATTCTGCTTCACTGCGTCCTGTCCCTACTGATTTATTTCGCCTATGAACATTTTGTGTAAGACAGACCTATAGTACCAACGACGGACTCACGAATATAATGCACATTTTACTTTTTTCGCCGGGCTAAACACGCACGCCGCGCCTACCGTGCCTCCCTCAAGCTCTTCGCCCCAACAGCATGGTGGATCTCTTCCGCCAGCGCCAGAAGAGCGTTCTAAAATCTGTTCTTTGTTTAGACAACAGGCCTACTGTAAAACAAAAATCTCGTGCGGATCGCTGACCCGTACTGTGCTACTGATAACTGCAATACAAACAAGTTTCTCAACGAAGCCATCTATCTGCACTGGTGCGGTGCGCGGCTCATCGTCTGCATGTTGGCTCCGCTGCTAAGGTGTCACTGAAATTTACATCTTTATTTTATTGATATAATGAGATATGCAGTGAGGCAGTTCACGAGAGACCATTTACTCTAGCGCCGTCGGATGCGCCTTCGATGCGAAACAATTTAGGCCTAGCAACGATTAGGGAGTATTCTCGGCAAGAGTGCAATTATCTGTCGCGCCAGCAGGAAGCGCCACTTTCGTAAGCACTGCTGTAAGTGCTGCGAATTTGTCGTCTTCATACATGGTACCGCTCAGTGCGCCCGTTTTTCGAAGTTCTGCTAACAACATGCCGTAAATCAATGCTGCTACAACGGGACGGGTTACGCTGCTGCTGCACCGTCGGGAGAACACCAAAGCTGCATAAAAACATCATCGGATGGCACTCTAGGCACTGTTTCTTTCATGCGCTGTTCTTGAACTGTGATTTATCTTGAAAGTACGTTTTTGAAGCGTCACAGCTGGATCGTACGCTTTTAGCGCAGCAAGCTCGGCACGCGATAGCAGCGGTTGCCGGCGTAAATGCGGTGAACGCTGCCCGTGCCTTTAATAAAAATTAAAGCAGCGTAACATGTAATATCAATATGCACTGTCAAGAGCAAATACACGACCTGAAGTGGGTCGCACTTAACGTTGTCTTAATGCAGAGACGACTGCAAACCTGCGATACCTGCGTGTACAGTTTATTCGCTATGTGTTTGTGTGCCCAGTTACCATTGCAATGACAAAATATAACTAAATGACGTGTGTTGTAAAAAATACAGCAGATACATCTTCACGGTTACCTCTGACGAGTTCGGCCTGCGGAAACGGAGCGTACTCCTTTGCAATTGCTGCGGCCGCTACTGCGGTTTCCAAAAGCTGCCGCCATGCCAAATGGATGGTATACGAATTGTTGGTGCGCTTAAACAAAACAAATAATCGCCCCAAGGTGTCGGATAGCTTTCACGAGGACCGCGAAACATCCCTTTTACACTGCCGCTGCCGCAGCACCAACCACGTACGAACGGCCCAAGATGGCGTCAAAAGGAGCGAAAGCGGACTTTCACAGTTTGGCTCATATGGGGTGTCACCATCACAATAAGGTGGCTGCGCCCAGGCATCGAAACTAAAATCGTCTCTACTAAGCTCAGTTAAGGAAGTGGATATACTAAACTTCTCTTTATGGAATTTTTTATTTGGTCCAGGCATTGAATACTATCACATTGGAGACACCGGCAGGTGAATTACCCTTTATGAAAGATAACAAAACACAGATCTAATGCCTTACACATGTCGGGGAGGAACGAACACCGTGTTTTAGTTTCCTGGCAGCGGACATACCTGTGTAATGGCATTTCCTCTGTTGCAGGTGGTACAATATAAAAAAGAAATGTACGGCACATAACTTTAAACTTAACGCACATATATTTTGCTCAGGTGTGCTAATCTGTTTATGCAATTAATCGAACGATTATTTCAATTTGTACAGATGATTGCGCGGCGAACGGAGAGAATATCTACATAATCTTTGTGGGCAGCATATAATCATATACTAAGCTCAGTTAGGGAAATCTAGTATACTAAACATCGAACTTTGGCATTATTTCTTTGTTTCTGGCTTTAAATACTATCACATTGGCCACAGTGTGAGGAGAATTATTCTTTATAAAAGATATTAAAACGCACCGATCTAACGCCTTACTCCTGTTGGTGACAAATTAACGCCATGTTTTACTTTACTGACAGCGGACATACCTGTGGTAACTGCCGTCTCCTCCGTTGCAGGCGGTGCAGCTAAAAAAAGAAATGCACGGTACATCGCTTAAAACTCAATCTACATAAGTTTTGCTTAAATGTGGCAATCTGCTTATGCAATTAAACTAGCGATTATTTCGTTTTGCCCAGATGACTGCGTGGCAAACAATGAGAATATCTGTACTTTATTTACCGGCAGAGCATAATCATATATAAAGTTAGCTCAGTTGTGGCAGTAGAATCTTCAGAACTTCCAACTATGGCAATCTGTTTTATTTGGCCCGGGTTTTAAATATTATCACACTGGCGATAGCTACAGGTGAATTAACCTTTATAAAAGATATTAAAACGCACCGATCTAACACCTTACACCTGCTGTTGAGGAACGAACACCGTATTTTACTTTACTGACAGAGGAAATACATGTGGTAACTGCCGTTTCCTCCTTTGCAGGCGGTTCAGCTGAAATAACTCAAATGTACGGCACATTGCCTAAAACACAATCTACAGAACTTTTGCTGAAAAGTGGCGATCTGCTTACGCAATCAAATGAAAGAATATTTATTTTGCAAAGATGAATGCGTTGCAAACAGAGAGAATCTCTGTAAGATACTTACCAGCAGTGCATAATGTCAGTGCTCAGTTAGGGAAGTGATATCAGCTAAACTTCCCCCTGTGGCATTAGGTTTTATTTAGTCCTGAATTTATGTACAGCCTTTGTCGAAAGTGTAGAGCCTGGGGGTCTACTTCTGAGCCGTGTAGCAGAGCTGATTTAGCATTAGTGGAGGTCCTTGCCATAGGAGAGGGTAGGGCAAAATGTTTCTTACTCTCAAGAGATTTGGAACATTGTAAATACATCACAAGCCAAACGAAGTGGCTCAGAAGCAGACCCCCTGGGCTCTACACTTTTGACAAAGACTGTACTATCACATTGGCCACACCGAAAGGTGAATTAACCATTATAAAAGATGTTAAAACGTACTTATCTAGCGTCTTACACGTGTATGTGAGGAACGAGCTTTATGTTTTATTTTTCTGACAGCCTACCTGTGGTATCTGCTTTTGCCTTTGTTGCAGGTGTTGCGTTCGTAGAAGACCTAGGGTTGCGAGCGCCACCAGCTGACATGCGGATTCATTTGAGAAGACTGCACGAAGCTTCTGGATCCGGCCATCAACACGAGTGGTCGACTCTCGACCCTTCTCCCCGACAATGATGACGTCTAGCTGTCACGGAGCATGCCGAATACCCTGGAGGACCAGTCGTCCACGAACGCCCTTCTCATTCCCAACAGCGCAGCAACTGGTAAATACCACACGTTCTCGCCGTCTCCCATGGAAGACTTGTGATGGCTTTGTCCGAAGGATTCGGCGGACAGGGAAGATTTCCGCCATCATCCCCGGCGCGCGTAAATGTTCGCTGCCGAAATCGCACCCTCATCTACCAGCCTGTGTTTCTCCTTCCATAGAAAACTGTAACGTTTGTAGCTAGCCAAGCAAGCTCACTGCTGCTTGCTCGGCTAAATAGTATTGACTATTAACGTGGTGTCGTCCCCGTCCTTTCCCCTTTCTTCCCTCCGTGGGTCGCTGGTGAGGATGCTGCACCCGTGGCGTCGAGATGGTGTCACCGCCAAAGAGGGGCCCAACATGGGGCAAACTTTTGGAACAAAAGACGATATTCATTTCTCAGCATGGGTTGCCTGCTCGAACTTCGAAAGCTTTAGCCTGACCCGAATTCGGTGTGCCAGCAAGGTTAATATGCCTTCTTGAGAGTGAGGTGAGATTAGAAGCGCCGTGAACAAATTGTCGCATGCATTGGTTTTGCGCAACATTCCAATTTTCGTTTTGTTTTGTTGCCAGACTTTTTCAGTGGTGCCGCCACGAGGTCATCACATTGAGCCCGAGACTAAGTAATCTACAGAGCATAGTAAACTGGAAGCATGCGACTGCTTCAGCCGGGACGGTAGCCCTGTTTTTCTTGTATATAATATAAATTCTCATGCGTCTCTTCGGCTCTGGCAGCCGGCTGGCACAGTCTGCTGGCTTGATGGTACTGCAGCCATGAGTGCTGTGAAGCACTGGATCAGTTCGACAATCCTGGACTTGGTGGGCGCCGATCGCCCAGAATTTGCTTTGATGCCGCCAGCGAGTTGGTCTACTCTAGGGTCCATAGCTGAGATGCACCACCACGCGGCGTTGTGTTCTAGACATTGTCCCTATGCCTAAAGAAATTAGGCCTAAGGCTTTTTTTAAGAACTGCCTGTCACACATCAGAGGACAGTACAGCCATGGCTTATAACATGCGTAAATTTGTTTTTTTTATATTGATTGCGATGGTGGCCGAGAAATTTCGCTTAACTAGAGAAGGGTCGTTTCATTGGAGTGAACTGATGTTTTTGGGCTGAGAAGCAAAACGGAGATTGCGAGGACCCAGATTCTTATGTCGGTAAGCGAAACGCGGATGCGCGTTCAAGAGAAGCAAGCTAGCTTCGTTCAGATGGACGGAAAGCTGTCTGGTGCCGGATAACATAGTTTGGCAATCGCATTGGCCCGCGAGTTACCAAAATGGTCGTTTTGCATTATTTACTTAACGTTTTGGAGACCCGGAAAGTAAAGCAGAAATCAGGTATACCCGCCCAGACTTTCTGCCATTGGCTACGTTTCTGCCTGCTGCCTTTGGCTGGGACTCTATGTAAGCGATTGAGTTTCTTGGAACCAGTCCTGCTGGGTGACACAAGAGGCCAAACACTTTCATGCCAACTTTCATGAAAACACTTTCATGCCAACACCCTCCTGTGACGCTGGCTTCGGGGACCTGCCGATGGACAGTGGGGACTTCTTCATTTTGCTTGTCGTCGGATGGCATGACATTCCAGTGTGAGCCTCTTATGTGCCGTCTTTACCAAAAGTAACCAGGCTGCATGTTTTGCTTCTCACTTGAATTCTAAAGTCAACATGGAATTCCACAGTATCAACACTTGTTAGAAACTGAGGACAGGAGCTCGCCTTTACTTTGCATATGTTTAGAGCTTCAGATGTTGTATGAAGTTTCTACTATCAGACTGAGAAGCGGAGCACGCAGCCTTTTTACTTTTGGCAAAGGCGGTACATCGGAGATGGCATCCAAGTAGCAGCTCTCGACAAACGGAGGCAAAAATTGAGAATGGTAAAGGGGGGGGGGTGTTCGCGAAAATCCAGTTTTTTCCACTTTACTGCATACGATCAACATCAACACAGCCAGTGTCGTGGCAGTGGTGCTGGGAGAGGAAGTGAATACCTCGCCGTGCAAGGAAGGAATACCAACGACGGGAGCGCCAAATTGTCTACGCGGCTTGACGCATGCCTCCATAGAGCTTCAGGGTGCAACCATCAAGAGCAGTGGTCGACTGTCACCGACTCTTCCGGAAAATGCCGAGGAATACCTAGCACGAAGGACGCGGCTTACACGGGAGGAATCGTCGTGCATGACCGTCCGTCTTCTGCGTCCCAAAAGCTAAAAAAGCTGTTAAATACTGCACGTTCTCGCTGCTCGCATGCTGATGACACAGTATGGCTTTTTCCGAGGAATGCGGCACGCACGCAAGATCCCGGCCGCCATTACTAGAGCGAGCAAATACCCCAGCCGGTGAGTCAGAACCCCTTCTTATGCAGCCTTCCCCTTTCAAGGAAAGCCTTGTTGATGGTTTGTAGCTAGCCGGTCAAGCTCTGTACTATTTGCAAATGCAATAGCATTCACTATAGTCATTGCGATGTCCCCCGTCTCTATACCCTTTGTTCACTCTGAGGGTCGCTAGCGAGGACGTTGCAACCGCGTGGTGGCGGTTGGGCGGAAGGCGGCATCGCCATACTGACTCAAGGTATATTTATACAGGTCTGACAAATACGTGTGCAAGCGGTTATTAGTGCAAGTCTTTTAAAATTGGACACGGCTTCAATATAAATGACCTAGTGATAAACCATGTTTACTTCGTAATTAGTAAAATCTACCTGCTGTGACTGGCCACTTTGCCAGTGGCAGATGGAAGAAAAAAATGAGGCATCTGTCACGAAAACATCTCTTAGTGATCTTTACTAACAAAAATCTGAGTTAGCATTAAGATCGACAGAAATGTGAAGTTTTTGATAATTTTATTTCTAGCATAGAGTACCAAGACATAACGAGCATCGTTTAGGGAGTTATTCAGGTTTCCCAGCATGCTTCGCTTCCGTAGGGCGCATTTTCGGAATACATTTTTTTTCCAAAACAGAACATCGCATCTGAGGGGGAAACTGTGGGAGGAGGGGCGGAATACGTAGAAAGCTATGAAAAACAGAGTGGGTGTTAATTAGCGTATGCCCTCTAATTTTCAGAAGGCTGTCGTCAATATTCAATTATATATGTGTTCTTTCTGGTATTACAAACATGAATTCAGTGATTCAGTTGAGCCTAAAGGAGTTGTGTAGGTACAAAAATAGAAATGGATGCGGTGGAAGCTACAAAATGTTCGTTGTTTACGCTTCTGACATCAGTACCTAGGTTCACACGGAAATTTAGACAAGTATAAAGCTTTTTGCAAATTTCTGAGAAGCATAAGATATATATGGTTAATGACAGCCTGTAAGCAATTATTTCGGGCTGCCTGAAAAACAATGCTTGCGACCGATTGCATTAACGAAATAATTGTTTTCTTGAAAATTAAAGTACCACTCAATTCAGGCAAGAAACAGAAGGAGGTGCATTTTAAACTTTCGATGAAATTGTGCGCAGGCGTTGATAATCTCAAGATTCAAACTTAGAGACGGCCATAGGTAGAAATGACTTAGAAGTAATATGTTATCTTAAATATGTAAATGGTAAAATGTACCTGTTTTGGCTTCTGTAGTGCCTGTGCCAGTGTTAGAGTATCGCCTCTAATTTTTTAGACGGTTCTCGTCAGTACGTAACCATATATTTCTAGTTTCTAATATCAGAAACATACAATTCAGGGCTAGCCTGACAGAGCTTTAGAGGTTAAAGAAAAAGGAAGAAAAGAATGTGGTGACAGCTGATAAATATTCGTGTTTAGACACTTGTGACCTTACATTGATTGCCACCAACAAAAATAGACAACTACAAAGCTTTTCATAAGCTTCGGACAAACATAGATAGCTAGTGTTAACGAGGTGCACAAGCAAGTATTCTGGCAACCTGGGAAACCTGTGAGCGCCATAAATCGTTTTATAAAAGTATATTGTTTTATTTAAAATTAAAACACCGTCAAACTTGGGCAAGAGAGGAGGTATATTTCAAAAGGTCTGACAGCACGTGAGCAAACCTTAATAAGCGCAACACGTTTAACATTTGAAAGCGGCCGTAGGATGAAATGAATTAGTTGTAATATATTCCGTTTATATTTTAAAAGGTAAAATATACCTGTTTGGGCTTCTGTTGTGCCTGTTCAATGTGCCAGATGGAGGTGGAAGGAAAGAAAATCAGTCATCAGACATGAAAAACGTTTTCTGCATGCACTTCGCAGACTGCATAACGAGCTAGCACTACAATGGCAGAAATAACCAATGTTCGACAATTTAGTTATAAGCATGATCTACCAAGGGTTGACGAACGTCACGTAAGCAGTTATCTTGCCTCCCATAAGTCTTCTTTCGCCACAAGTCGCAATCCCGGAATATATAATCTAGGAAAACAGAGCCTGTGTTGAATAGCATATGGCCTCTAATTTTTCGTAATGGCCCCTCGTCAATATGTAATCATATATTTGTAGTTTCAAATATCACTAACATATGCCTCAGGGCTTCTGTTGAGCCTGATGGAGTTGGTGGAGTGCAAGGAAAAAAAAGAAGAATAAGGTGTCACCTATTAAATCTACGTTTTTTTTTACACTTGTGATAGAAGTACATTGGTTGACACTGAGAATTATGGACACATATACAGCTCTTGACAACATGACGGAACTGATAAAATATATATGCTAGCGAAAGCATGTAAACAATTATTCTGGACAGGCTGAGAAAGCTGGGAGTGCGACAGATCGCTTTAGCGAAGTATATTCTTGTCTTGGACATTAAAACGCCGTCAGATTTGAGCAAGAAATAAAGAGGATGTATATGTATAAAGGTTTGGCAAACACGTGTGCGGGCGGCGATAAGCGCAAGAAAAACATTTGGAGAGTGCCATAGGCAGAAATTAAATAGCTGTACTATATTAGATTTAAATTGTTATTGGTAATACATACCTGTTTGTGCTTCTGCCGTGCCTGTTCAATTTGACGGATTGAGATGGAAGAGAATGAGGCGTCAGTTTTGAACACTTCCTTTTCATGGACTTCGAAGACTTCATAATAAGCTGGCATTAGAATGGCAGAAATAATAGGTTTCTGAGAATTAAAATTCAAGCATATTCTACAATGTAGAACTCTTGTTTGTAGCTGGTTGGTACATCTTTAATCAAAAATATTACGGCGCAATGGACGAGGACAAAAAAGGCACACAAATGGCAAGACAGCACCAATAAGAACTGAAATTGTATTTCGCATCAAACCTGTCTTCTTGTGGTAAACCAAGCAGTATCACGCATGCAAGCACACATTAATCGCATGCTCATGGAGCGACAGCTGACGCAATACAACAGATCAATGGAGAAATGCCAACGCGAAAAAACGAGAAAAAATATCTAATCAATATTTAATGAGGCCATCAGGGAGGAAAACAAACGACCATTTTTTCCATCACTCAACACCAGCACAATAAGAAAGCAAGAATGACTCATTCAAAACCATCAGAACCTGGAACAATAATTATTAAGTGCATGAGGAGTGATATATGATGACCAACAGGAAACAGAAAAATAGTGAAGCAAGATGTGCAATTAGACAAAGTCTGCGTCAAAAGCATAAAATTTGGAACCATGAACAAAACAAAAGCCTTTAAAAAATAATAAAAGCAATCGCGTGTGGCGTGATTACGTATGGCTAAAACGAAGCGTGGAAGAAAAGTGAAAAATGAAGTGATTAGACCAAATTTTGTGTCAAGTGTAGAAAAGGCAAAACTAAATGCCCCCGGAAACAGGCACATTGTCAAACACAACCTATTAACTATAGAAAGCTTTCTAGAAAAGACGTTTCCTCACTGCTAAGCGAAATGAAAGGTTTGCTCACGCATCTGTTTCCTTCTTTTTAATATACTGGGCTTCTACAATCTCTCTCGATTCTATCCTTTCCACTCATCAAGAAAATAGTTTTTTTTTTGAACTCAGGACGGAAATTTAAGTACAGTCTGCAGTGGTCCACTAGGTAGCTACCTCCATTATTGAGCAGGTTTAGGGGGTATTCACTTGCGTGCTCATTGAAGCAACGACCAGTTCTTCCGATTTAAATGAGCCTGCAGCTCAGGGGAACCTGATACGCAACACGTGGCCTGCACCTGGTGAACTCTTTCTGATGTGTAACTTTTTAAGCCGGTTGTTTTTATCGGTTGTTCATAGAACAAAGCTTAGAAAGCTTCCAAGGGCTTATAATATGACCTGAACGTTAGGTCTGCTCGCTACCCTCTTAAGGTTGTGCGAAACCGTGTGTATATACGGTAATATAGCCACACGGTTACGCAAAACCTGTTCTATGGTATCGGTCTGCTGCTTATATTTCAAAATCAAGGTTTGGCACACAGAAGAAATTGTCGATGGCGGGTATCCTGGATCTTTTAGCCAATGAAAATGAGCGCTAAAGCTTTAGGAAACTATATGGGCATTATTTGTTGAAAGCCCCTTGCAGACAGTTAGGAACAAACGCCCGCTTCACAAGCCTTGAATGTGCGCTGTCAAATGGGAGCAATTCATTTTTTGAACGTGAATTATACATCCAACAGAACCCTTCGAGAGGAAATCGCAGCCTTATATCCAAGAACTGCAATTCATCATGTGTTGGGGTCTATTTGGTGAAACTGAGACCCTGGCTGTGCTTTGCGAACACGGACATGGTCCTCGCAATTACATCACCGAACTCATGCTGTAAAATGTATTTTAAAATAATCAAAAATCATCGACGTACATGTATATGAAAACTGTGTGAGGATCATCAAGGTGGTGCTAGATGTCAGCTCCCAGAACCGAGAAAAAGATATCATTACTGACAGGTGCCACAGAAGAGCCAATACAAATCCCCCTCTTCTCAACATAAAATTTTCCTTCGCACGAAACGGCGGTCAAGTTGAGATATAATTCCAGCAGTGAAATAAAACCCGCAATGCTTACTCCTGCTGCATTCTGAAAGCGGATTACACCAGTGGACTGGATCTTTTCCCTGACAGCAATTAAGCGTCTTTGATGAGGAACCGAATAAAGCAGTTCTTCAATGTTGATGGAGAACGCGGAGTAGTACTTGGGGGAAAGCCTCCGGGTGCTTCAGCACCTCACACGAACTGTGTACAAGGAAAGGGTTCTCGCCAACTAGGGTGCCAGTCTGACTTGGATAGTGCCCACTAACTGAAAAGTTGACATGTCCCATTTTCCGAAACGATGGCGCGCAGCGGAAAACTAGGCTTGATAAAAAAGAAACTTCGAGAGTCCTGCCGTTTGCTTCCTCCGCCAGCTTTTTCACACCTTCTAGACGTAAATCTTCTGGAATCTAAAAAACTTGACTCTTTTGTTTTAGAACTTTAAATGGTACTTGTTCGAAGTTCTTATAATTGCAGCCAAGGCCTTGTCATGAAACACAGCAGTCGGCATAACGGCAAAATCACCCTCTTTTTCAGCGTGTAGTGCCAGGAGAAAATGTTTTGAAGATGCGGCTTACTACGAAGCCTGAGACCAAGACTCCTCTTCAGGAAGGAAACACTGTCGCTTACAATCCTGTCCTTCGGTAGCCACTCTTCTAGCCCCTCTTCTAACCATGGCAAGAAGCTCTGGACGCTGAGCTTACAATGCAAGACTGAATTTCGGTCCTTTTCCAAAATCCGCTCGTCGTCTTCAGGTAGATCCATATCTCTAAGCACGATGATCTGTCGGGCGCTTGGAGAAGAAGGCGTCTTTGAGCGACAAATCAGGCTCGACAGCGCACTCTGCCATAGAAACGTAATAGAGGTTTGTGCCAGCTGGCCCATCTCCTGAAAACGGCAGTTTTCTTTCTCCGGTTCTTTTCCAAGCACAAGGCGCCCTAGCCAGTCTTGAAACATTCGAACTTGCCTCCAATACTCCGACAAGAGTATTTTACAGACGCACCTGACCTGGCCCCAAGATAACTCCAAGATGTCAAGAAGAGACTGAACTTCCAAGGGAACCAGTTTCCGTTTTAAGCAGTAGTAAACGACTCTGGACTGGCATGTAGATACAGTGATCAGGTTGGCACAAACTATGGCAGGTTCAGTCGGAAACTTCTAAAAAGTAAAGAACCCAATGTCGAAGAAATATTTTCAAGGAGAACTCTTGTTTGGGCTATTTGGTACATTCTGAATTAAAACTACGGCACACCGGACGAGGACAAAGAAGGCATACAATTGACAGGGCTAGCGACACTAACAACTGAATTTTATTTTGCATATAACCTATCTTATTGTAGTCAACCAAGCATTATCACAAATGCCACCACAAACTACGGCATGCTCATGGAGCAACAGCTGACGCAACACATCACATCAACAGAAGAAATGGAGACGGGAAAGACGAGAACGAACCATATAATCAATATTTAACGAGGCCATCAGGGAGGAAAACAAACGAATTTTTTTCCTTCGCTAAACACCAGAAAACTAAGAAATCAAGCATGATGCAGTCAAAATCATCAAACCCTGAAAAAAATTCAGTTGCTAGTGGCATTAGTCTAGTCGTTTGTGTGCCTTCTTTCTTCTTGTTGGTCCCACTGCTTTATTTTTGTTAATAATCTACCAAGGTTTCACAAATGTCGCGAAGGCAGTTATTCAGTCCTCCCGTCAGTCGTCACTAGCGACAGGTCGCATTTCCGGAATACATTTTTACAAAACTATGACATCACATTTGAGTACGAATCTGGTTAGCGGGATATATGGAAAGCTAAGAACAGTAGAGCCTGTGCTGATGAGTGTAAGCCCTGTAATTTTGTGAGGGCCTCGTCAGTACGTTATCATATATTTGTAGGATCAATTATTACAAACATATGCCATTCAGGGCTCCTGTTGAGCCTGATGGAGTTGAAGGATTGAATGGAAAAAAAGGATAATGCGGCGTCACTTATTAAATCTACGTTATTTGACACTTATGATAACAATGCATTGGTTAACAACTGAAAGTGGCACATATATACAGCTCTTGACAACATTGCGACACGGATAAGATACCTAGGTTAACGATAGCATGAAAACCAATATTCTGGACAGACGGAGAAACCTATGAGTGCGACAGACTGTTTGCCAAGTATATTGTATCCTTGAAAATTAAAACGCCATAAAATTTAGGTAAGAAACAGAGAGGAGGTATATATATAAAGGCTTGTAAACAATTGTGCAGGTGGTGATAAGCGCACGACGTTTAGCATTTGAAGATGGCCATAGGTGGAAAGGAAATATTTGCAATATATTTTGTTGCAAATGTAATTGAAAAAATATACCTGTTTGGGCTTCTGTTGCGCCTGTTGAATTTGCAGAACGAAGAAGGAAGAAAAAAAAATAAGGCGTCAGTTACGAAAACGTTCCTTTAATCAATTTTACTGAATGCGTAACGAGATAGCGCTAAGATTAGTAGAGTTATTAAGATTTTCATAACTTCCTTGCAATCGCAAACTACGAATGGTTCACGAGCGCCGTGCACGCAGTTATTCATGCCTCTAAGGAGGCTTCACTAGCGACAGGTCGCATTCCCCGAATATATTTATTTCCAAATCAAAAAGGCATTACATTTGCCGGCAAAACTGTGTGGCGGAATATATTGAAAGCTATGAGAGTCAGAGCCTGTGTTGATTAGCATATGGCTTCTTAATTTTTGTGAAGGCTCTATTCAATATGTTGCATTATATTTGTAGTTTCAAATATCACAAACATACAATTCAGAAGTTCTCTTGAACCTGATGTAGTTCAATGAGTGAAAGGAAAAAAATCGGACGCCACATATTATAACTGCGTTTTTTTAAACTTCTGATAAAAATACATTGCTTGACATCCCGAAAGAGGGACGTGTATACATCTCTTGAGGAAATGCAAACAAGAATAAGATAACTAGGTTACCTACAGCGTACAAACGATTATTCTGGAGAGCCTGACAAACCTGCGACTGCGCAGATCGCTTTACAGAAGTAAATTGTTTTCGTAAAAATTAAAACACCGTCAAATTTATGCAAGAAACAGAGAGGAGACATATTTTTACCGATTTGACAAACACGTGCGCAGGCGGCGATGAAAGCAAGAAGCTTACTATTTTTGACGTACAGGGGTATTCAAAACTTTCTAGGCCCCAGGTTTTGCTTCTGGGTGGCTTATTCTGGCGTTTCAGATCCTATTAAAGCTGTCAATTAGCTCAAAGAATAAAACGATGCTTCTTCTACCCTCCACAGGTATTTTCAGAATTAGGGCAATCGTAGCTTCCTGATTATAGTGCTCAGAAGCAGACCCTGTGGCCTGGGAAGTTTTGACTACCTCATAGGTACAAATCAATTTGTTGCAATACATTTTATTTAAATTAAAATTGGTAAACTATACCTGTTCCGGCTTCTGTTGTGCCTGCTCAATTTCACAATTGGAGATGGAAGAAAAAAAATTTAGTCAGCTATGAAAACTATCTTTTAATCCTCTTTAAACATTGCATAACGAGCTAGCACTAAGAATAGCAGGCATATCAAGTTTTTTTCATAATTTGCTTGCAAGCGTAAACTACGAAAGGCTAACGAGCATAGTGTATGCAGTTATTTATGCCTCCAAGCAGGATTCACTCGCAACAGGTCACATTCCAGGAATATATTTATTCCCAAAACGAAAAGACAACACGTGTTGGTGAAAGTGTGGGGTGCAATATACTAAAACTATGAAAAACAGAGCCTGCGTTGATTATCGTAAGGCCTCTGAGCTTTCGTGACAACTAAAGTCAATATTTTATCATATATTGGTACTCTCAAACATTAAAGCAAGCCATTCAGGGCTTAGTTGAGCCCGATGGTTTTTAAAAGTGAAAGGAAAAAAATAAAATCGAGGTGTCACTGATTAAATCTTCCTTTTGTGACATTTCTGGTAACAATACATTGATTGACACCCAGAAAGTTGGACACTTTTACAGCTCTTGACAAATTCTAACAAGTATACGGTACCTACGTTAATGACAGCGTGTAAACAAATATTTGTACAGCCTGAGAAACCTGCAAGGGCGACAGATCTGTTTAACGACGAATTACCGAATTAACGAATTAATAATGAGGCATCACCTATGAAATCTTAGTTTTTTTAATTTTTGAGGACAATGCATTGGTTGACATCAAGAAAGATGGACATGTATACAGCTCTTTAAAAAATGCAAGCAAGTATAAGATTCCTAGGTATATAGAGCATATAAGCAGTTAATTATTCTGGACAGAAAAAGAAACATGTGACTCCGCCAGATCCATCAGCAAAGTATATTCTTTTCGGGAAAATTGATCAAAATGTAACACAATAGAGGAATGTTTACATAGCTTTGAAAAACACGTGCGTAGGCGACGAATGTCCCTAGAAGCCTAATATTTGTCGACATACATAGCTATAAATGAAAAACTTGTAATATAATTAGAATATAATTGGTAAAATATACCTGTTTGAACTTCTGCTGTGGCTGTTCAAATTTCCAAATGGAAATGGAAGAGAAAAAGATTGAGGAGTCAGTATTGAAAACTTTCTAGGTATAAGCTGCATATAAGCAGTTATTTATTCTGGACAGAAAAAGAAACATGTGACTGCGCCAGATCCATCAGCAAAGTATATTTTTTCTGGAAAATTGATCAAAATGTTACACAATAGAGGAATGTTTACAAAGCTTTGACAAACACGTGCGTATGCTGCGAATGTCCCTGGAAGCCTAATATTTGTTGACATGCATAGCTATAAACGAAAAACTTGTAAAATATTATAATTAGAATATAATTGATAAAATATACCTGTTTGAACTTCTACTGTGGCTGTTCAAATTTCAAAATGGAAATGGAAGAGAAAATCATTGAGGAACCATTATTGAAAACTTCCTTCTATACATCTTTATAGACAACATAACAAGCTAGGATTAACAGTATTGGTATCATGTTTTTCCATAAGCTAATTGCAAGGGAAAAATACGAAGGTAAATGAGCATCATATATGCAGTTATTCATGCATCCAAGGAGCATTCTGGTCACATTTCCTGAATATATTTCTTAAAAAAAAGGCATCACAATTGTAAGCAAACTGTGTGGCGGATATAGAAAAAGGCATAAAAACAGCCTTTGTTGATCAGAGTAAGGCCTCCTATTATTTACATGACGGTATTCGCCATTATGGTATAATATATTTGTAGCTTAAAATATCAGATACGTACCATTCGCGACCTCTGCAGAGCCTGATGGATTCGAGGAGAGAGAGGAAAAAATTAATAATCAGGCATCACCTATGAAATCTTTGTTTTTTTAATTTTTGAGGACAATGCATTTGTTGACATCCAGAAAGATGTACATGTATACAGCTCTTTGAAAAATGCAAGCAAGGATAAGATTCCTAGGTATATACATCATATAAACAGTTAATTATTATGGAAAGAAAAAGAAACATGTGACTGGCCAGATCCATCAGCAAAGTATATTCTTTTCGGGAACATTGATCAAAATGTAACACAATAGAGTATAGTTTACATAGCTTGGACAAACACGTACGTAGGCGGCGATTGTCCCTAGAAGGCTAATATTTGTAGACATACATAGCTATAAACGAAAAACTTGTAAAATAATATAATTAGAATATAATTGGTAAAATATACCTGTTTGAACTGCTACTGTGGCTGTTCAAATTTCAAAATGGAAATGGAAGAGAAAACGATTGAGGAGTCAGTATTGAAAACTTCCTTCTATACATCATTATAGACAGCATAACGAGCTAGCATTAACAGTATAGGTATCACGTTTTCCCACAAATTAATTGCAAGGGGAAAATACAAAGGATAATGATCATCGTGTATACAGTTATTCATGCCTCCAAGCATGATTCAGGTCACATTTCCTGAATATTTTTCTTTTCAAAACAAAAAAGCGCACAATTGTAAGCAAACTCTGTGGCGGATATAGAGAAAGGTATACAAACAGCCTGTATTGATCAGAGTAAGCGCTCTATTATTTAAATGATGGCATTCGCCATTATGGTATGATATATTTGAAGCTTAAAATATCAGATACGTACCATTCGGGGCCTCTGTAGAGCCTGATGGATTCGGAGAGTGAAAGTAAAAAATAATAATCAGGCATCATGATTGAAAACTTT
The DNA here is from genome assembly GCF_055883805.1 of Amblyomma maculatum. Classification (NCBI taxonomy): domain Eukaryota; kingdom Metazoa; phylum Arthropoda; class Arachnida; order Ixodida; family Ixodidae; genus Amblyomma; species Amblyomma maculatum. The sequence goes on from NC_139352.1 coordinate 42,029,874, forward strand.
GTTTTTGTTATTTTTAATGACAATACATTTTTGACATCCAGAAAGACGGACATGTATACAGCTATTGAAAAAATGCTAGCAAGGATAAGCTTCCTAGGTATATACAGCATATAAACAGTTATTTATTCTGGACAGAAAAAGAAACAGGTGACTGCGCCAGATCCATCAGCAAAGTATATTTTTTCTGGAAAATTGATCAAAATGTAACACAATAGAGGAATGTTTAGAAAGCTTTGACAAATACGTGCGTATGCTGTGAATGTCCCTGGAAGGCTAATATTTGTCGACATACATAGCTATAAACGAAAAACTTGTAAAATAATATAATTAGAATATAATTGGTAAAACATACCTGTTCGAACTTCTACTGTGGCTGTTCAAATTTCCAATTGGAAATGGAAGAGAAAAAGAATGAGGAGTCAGTATTGAAAACTTCCTTCTATACATCACTATATACAGCATTACGAGCTAGCGCTAACAGTATAGGTATCACGTTTTTCCATAAATTAATTGCAAGGGGAAAATACGAAGGGTAATGAGCATCGTGTATGCAGTTATTCATGCCTCCAAGCGGGATTCAAGTCACATTTCCTGAATATATTTCTTTTCAAAACAAAGAAGCGCACAATTGTAAGCAAACTGTGTGGCGGATATAAAGAAAGGTATACAAACAGCATGTGTTGATCAGAGTAAGTCCTCCTATTATTTACATGACGGCATTCGCCATTATGATATGATATACTTGTAGGTTAAAATATCAGATACGTACCATTCGCGGCCTCTGCAGAGCCTGATGGATTCAAGGAGTGAAAGGAAAAAATTAATAATCAGGCATCACGTATGATATCTTTGTTTTTTAATTTTTGAGGACAATGCATTGGTTGACATCCAGAAAGATGGACATGTATACAGCTCTTTAAAAAATGCTAGCAAGGATAAGCTTCCTAGGTATATACAGCATACAAATACTTAATTATTCGGGACAGAAAGAGAAACATGTGACTGCGCCAGATCCATCAGCAAAGTATATTTTTTCTGGAAAATTGATCAAAATGTAACACATTAGAGGAATGTTTACAAAGCTTTGACAAATCCGTGCGTATGCGACGAATGTCCCTGGAAGCCTAATATTTGTCGACATACATAGCTTTAAACGAAAAACTTGTAAAATATTATAATTAGAATATAATTGATAAAATATACCTGTTCGAACTTCTACTGTGGCTGTTCAAATTTCAAAATGGAAATGGAAGAGAAAACGATTGAGGAGTCAGTATTGAAAACTTCCTTCTATACATCATTATAGACAGCATAACGAGCTAGCACTAACAGTATAGTTATCACTTTTTCCATGATTAATTGCAAGGGAAAAATACGAAGGGTAATGAGCATCGTGTATGCAATTATTCATGCCTCCAAGCCGGATTCAAGTCACATTTCCTGAATATATTTCTTTTCAAAACAAAGAAGCGCACAATTGTAAGCAAACTGTGTGGCGGATATAAAGAAAGGTATACAAACAGCCTGTGTTGATCAGAGTAAGTCCTCCTATTATTTACATGACGGCATTCGCCATTATGGTATAATATACTTGTAGCTTAAAATATCAGATACGTACCATTCGCGGCCTCTGCAGAACCTGATGGATTCGAGGAGTGAAAGGAAAAAATTAATAATCAGGCATCACCTACGAAATCTTTGTTTTTTAGATTTTTGAGGACAATACATTGGTTGACATCCGGAAAGATGGACATGTATACAGCTCTTTAATAAATTCAAGCAAAGCTAAGATTCCTAGGTATATACAGCATATAAACACTTTATTATTCGGGACAAAAAAAGAAACATGTGACTGCGCCAGATTCATCAGCAAACTATATTCTTTTCGGGAATATTCATCAAAATGTAACACAATAGAGGATAGTTTACATAGCTTTGACAAACACGTGCGTAGGCGGCGAATGTCCCTAGAAGCCTAATATTTGTCTACATACATAGCTATAAATGAAAAACTTGTAATATAATTAGAATATAATTGGTAAAATATACCTGTTTGAACTTCTACTGTGGCTGTTCAAATTTCAAAATGGAAATGGAAGAGAAAACGATTGAGGAGTCAGTATTGAAAACTTCCTTCTATAAATCATTATAGACAGCATAACGAGCTAGCATTAACAGTAAAGGTATCACGTTTTTCCACAAATAATTGCAAGGGGAAAATATAAAGGATAATGATCATCGTGTATACAGTTATTCATGCCTCCAAGCATGATTCAGGTCACATTTCCTGAATATGTTTTTTCAAAACAAAAAAGCACACAATTGTAAGCAAAGTCTGTGGCGGATATAGAGAAAGGTATACAAACAGCCTGTGTTGATCAGAGTACGGCCTCCTATTATTTACATCACGACATTCGCCATTATGGTATAATATATTTGAAGCTTAAAATATCAGATACGTACCATTCGTGGCCTCTGTAGAGCCTGATGGATTCGGGGAGTGAAAGCAAAAAATTAATAATCAGGCATCACCTTTGAAAAATTTGTTATTTTATTTTTTAATGACAATACATTTTTAACATCCAGAAAGATTTTTGTATACAGCTATTGAAAAGATGTTCGCAAGGATAAGCTTCCTAGGTATATACAGCATATAAACAGTAAATATTCTGGACAGAAAAAGAATCATGTGACGGCGCCACCTCCATCAGCAAAGTATATGCTTTTCGGGAAAATTGAAACATCAAAATGTAACTCAATAGAGAATGTTCACAGAGCTTTCACAAACATGTGCGCAGGCGGCTAATATCGCTAGAAGCTTAATATTTGTCGAGGTACATAGCTATAAACGAAAAAAAATTATAATATTATATTTACAATATAATTGGTAAATTACACCTGTTTGAACTTCTGCTGTGGCTGTTCAAATTTCCAAATGGAAATGGATGAGAAGAAGACTGAGGAGTCAGTATTGAAAACTTCCTTCTATACATCACTATAGACAGCATTACGAGCTAGCACTAAAAGTATAGGTGTCACGTTTTTCCATAAAAAAATATCAAGGGAAAAATATGAAAGGTAATGAGCATCATGTATGCAGTTATTCATGCCTCCAAGCAAGATTCAGGTCACATTTCCTGAATATATTTCTTTTCAAAACAAAGAAGCGCACAATTGTAAGCAAACTGTGTGGCGGATAAAAAGAAAGGTATACAAAAGCCTGTGTTGACCAGAGTAAGTCCTCCTATTATTTACATGACGGAATTCGCCATTATGGTATAATATACTTGTAGCTTAAAATATCAGATACGTGCCATTCGCGGCCTCTGCAGAGCCTGATTTATTCGGGGAGTGAAAACAAAAAATTAATAATCAAGCATCACCCATGAAATCTTTGTTTTTCTTATTTTTGAGAACAATATATTGGTTGACATCCAGAAAGATGGACATGTATACAGCTCTTTAAAAAATTCAAGCAAAGATATGATTCCTAGGTATATACAGCATATAAACAGTTTATTATTCGGGACAGAAAAAGTAATGTGACTGCGCCAGATTCATCAGCAAAGTATATTCTTTTCGGGAAAATTGATCAAAATGTAACACAATAGAGGATAGTTTACATAGCTTTGACAAACATGTGCGTAGGCGGCGAGTGTCCCTAGAAGCCTAATATTTGTCGACATACATAGCTATAAACGAAAAACTTGTAATACAATTAGAATATAATTGGTAAAATATACCGGTTTGAACTTCTACTGTGGCTGTTCAAATTTCAAAATGGAAATGGAAGAGAAAACGATTGAGGAGTCAGTATTGAAAACTTTCTTCTATACATCATTATAGACAGCATAATGAGATAGTATTAACAGTATATAGGTATCACGTTTTTCCGCAAATTAATTGCAAGGGGAAAATACGAAGGGAAATGAGCATCGTTTATGCAGTTATTCTTGCCTCCAAGGAGGATTCAGGTCACATTTCCTGAATATATTTCTTTTCAAAACAAAAAAGCGCACAATTGTAAGCAAACTTTGTGGCGGATATAGAGAAGGGTATACAAACAGCCTGTGTTGATCAGAGTAAGTCCTCCTATTATTTACATGATGGCATTCGCCATTATGGTATAATATATTTGTAGCTTAAAATATCAGAAACGTACCATTCACAGCCTCTGTAGAGCCCGATGGATTCGATGAGTGAAAGGAAAAAATTTATAATCAGGCATCACCTATGAAATCTTTGTTTTCTTATTTTTGAGGACAATGCATTGGGTGACAACCAGAAAGATGGACATGTATACAGCTCTTTAAAAAATGCAAGAAAGGATAAGATTTCTAGGTATATACAGCATATAAACAGTTAATTATCCTGGACAGAAAAAGAAACATGTGACTGCGCCAGATCCATCAGCAAAGTATATTCATTTCAGGAAAATTGATCAAAATGTGACACAATAGAGGAATGTTTACATAGCTTTGACAAACACGTGCGCAGGCGGCGAATGTCCCTAGAAGCCTAATATTTGTCGACATACATAGCTATAAACGAAAAACTTGTAAAATATTATAATTAGAATATAATTGGGTAAATATACCTGTTTGAACTTCTACTGTGGCTGTTCAAATTTCGAAATGGAAATGAAAGTGAAAACGATTGAGGAGTCAGTATTGAAAACTTCCTTCTATACATCATTATAGACAGCATAACGAGCTAGCACTAACAGTATAGGTATCACGTTTTTCCACAAATTAATTGCAAGCGAAAAATACGAAGGGTAATGAGCACCATGTATGCAGTTATTCTTGCCTCCAAGCAGGATTCAGGTCACATTTCCTGAATATATTTCTTTTCAAAACAAAAAGCACACAATTCTAAGCAAACTCTGTGGCGGATACAGAGAAAGGTATACAAACAGCCTGTGGGGATCAGAGTAAGTCCTCCTATTATTTGCATGACGCCATTCGCCATTATGGTATAATATTTTTGTAGCTTAAAATATCAGATACGTACCATTCCCGGCCTCTGTAGAGCCTAATGGATACGAGGAGGGAAATGAAAAAATTAATAATGAGGCGTCACCTTTGAAATCTTTGTTTTTTAGATTTTTGAGGACAATACATTGGTTGACATCCAGAAAAGGGACATGTATACGCTCTTGAAAAAATGCTAGCAGGAATAAGATTCCTAGGTATATACAGTATATAAACAGTAAATTATTCTGGACAGAAAAAGAAACACGTGACTGCGCCAGATCCATCAGCAAAGTATATTCTTTTCGGGAAAATTGATCAAAATGTAACACAATAGAGGAATGTTTACATAGCTTTGACAAACACGTGCGTAGGCGACAAATGTCCCTAGAAGCTTAATATTTGTCGACATACATAGCTATATGCGAAAAACTTGTAATATAATTAGAATATAATTGGTAAAATATACCTGTTTGAACTTCTACTGTGGCTGTTCAAATTTCAAAATGGAAATGGAAGAGAAAACGATTGAGGAGTCAGTACTGAAAAGTTCCTTCTTTAAATCATTATAGACAGCATAATGAGCTAGCATTAACAGTATAGGTATCACATTTCCATGATTAATTGCAAGGGAAAAATACGAAGGGTAATAAGCATCGCGTATGCAGTTATTCATGCCTCCAAGCAGGATTCAGGTCACATTTCCTGAATATATTTCTTTTCAAAACAAAGAAGCGCGCAACTGTAAGCAAACTGTGTGGCGGATATAAAGTAAGGTATGCAAACAGCCTGTGTCGACCAGAGTAAGTCCTCCTATTATTTACATGACGGCATTCGCCATTATGGTATAATATACTTGTAGCTTAAAATAACAGATACGTACCATTCGCAGGCTCTGCAGAGCCTGATGGATTCGGAGAGTGAAAGAAAAAAATTAATAATCAGGCATCACCTATGAAATCTTTGTTTTTTTAATTTTTGAGGACAATGCATTGGTTGAGATCCAGAAAGATGGACATGTATACAGCTCTTTAAAAAATGGAAGCAAACATAAGATTCCTAGGTATATACAGCATATAAACAGTTTATTATTCTGGACAGAAAAAGAAACATGTGACTGCGCCAGATTCATCAGAAAAGTATATTCTTTTCGGGAAAATTGATCAAAATGTAACACAATAGAGGATAGTTTACATAGCTTTGACAAACACGTGCGTAGGCGGCGAATGTCCCTAAAGCCTAATATTTGTCGACATACCTAGCTATAAACAAAAAACTTGTAATGCAATTAGAATATAATGGGTAAAATATACCTGTTTGAACTTCTACTGTGGCTGTTCAAATTTCAAAATGGAAATGGAAGAGAAAACGATTGAGGAGTCAGTATTGAAAACTTCCTTCTATACATCATTATAGACAGCATAACAAGCTAGCACTAACAGTATAGGTATCACATTTCCATGATTAATTGCAAGGGAAAAATACGAAGGGTAATGAGCATCGTGTATGCAGTTATTCATGCCTCCAAGCAGGATTCAGGTCACATTTCCTGAATATATTTCTTTTCAAAACAAAAAAGCACACAATTGTAAGCAAACTGTGTGGCGGATATAGAGAAAGGTATACAAACAGCCTGTGGGGATCAGAGTAAGTCCTCCTATTATTTACATGACGCCATTCGCCATTATGGTATAATATTTTTGTAGCTTAAAATATCGGATACGTACCATTCCCGGCCTCTGTAGAGCCTGATGGATACGAGGAGTGAAAGGAAAAAATTAATAATCAGGCGTCACCTTTGAAATCTTTGTTTTTTAGATTTTTGAGGACAATACATTGGTTGACATCCAGAAAGAGGGACATGTATACAGCTCTTGAAAAAATGCTAGCAAGGATAAGATTCCTAGGTATATACAGTATATAAACAGTTAATTATTCTGGACAGAAAAAGAAACAAGTGACTGCGCCAGATCCATCAGCAAAGTATATTCTTTTCGGGAAAATTGATCAAAATGTAACACAATAGAGGAATGTTTACATAGCTTTGACAAACACGTGCGTAGGCGACGAATGTCCCTAGAAGCCTAATATTTGTCGACATACATAGCTATATACGAAAATCTTGTAATATAATTAGAATATAATTGGTAAAATATACCTGTTTGAACTTCTACTGTGGCTGTTCAAATTTCAAAATGGAAATGGAAGAGAAAACGATTGAGGAGTCAGTACTGAAAACTTCCTTCTATACATCATTATAGACAGCATAGTGAGCTAACATTAACAGTATAGGTATCACATTTTTCTACAAATTAATTGCAAGGGAAAAATACGAAGGGTAATGAGCATCGCGTATGCAGTTATTCATGCTTCCAAGCAGGATTCAGGTCACATTTCCTGAATATATTTCTTTTTAAAACAAAAAAGCGCACAATTGTAAGCAAACTCTGTGGCGAATATAGAGAAAGGTATACAAACAGCCTGTGTTGATCAATGTCCTCGTATTATTTACATGATGCCATTAGCCATTATGGTATGATATATTTGAAGGTTAAAATATGAGATACGTACCATTCGGGGCCTTTGTAGAGCCTGATGGATTTGGAGAGTGAAAGGAAAATTTAATCATCAGGCATCACCTTTGAAAACTGTTTTCTTTTATTATTAATGACAATACATTTTTGACATCCAGAAAGATGGACATGTATACAGCTATTGAAAAAATGCTAGCAAGGATAAGCTTCCTAGGTATATACAGCATATAAATAGTGAATTGTTCGGGACAGAAAAAGAAACATGTTTCTGCGCCAGATCCATCAGCAAAGTATATTCTTTTAAGGAAAATTGATCAAAATATAACACAAAAGAGGAATGTTTACACAGCTCTGACAAACACGTGCGTAGGCTGCGAATGTCCCTAGAAGCCTAATATTTGTCGACATACGTAGCCATAAACGAAAAACTTGAAATATTATAATTAGAATATAATTGGTAAAATATACCTGTTTGAACTTCTACTGTGGCTGTTCAAATTTCAAAATGGAAATGGAAGAGAAGAAGACTGAGGAGTCAGTATTGAAAACTTCCTTCTACGCATCACTATAGACAGCATAACGAGCTAGAATTAACAGTATAGGTATCACTTTTTCCATAATTAATTGCAAGGGAAAAATACGAAGGGTAATAAGCATCGCGTATGCAGTTATTCATGCCTCCAAGCAGGATTCAGGTCACATTTCCTGAATATATTTCTTTTCAAAACAAAGAAGCGCGCAATTGTAAGCAAACTGTGTGGCGGATATAAAGAAAGGTATACAAACAGCATGTGTTGATCAGAGTAAGTCCTTCTATTATTTACATGACGGCATTCGCCATTATGGTATAATATACTTGTAGCTTAAAATATCAGATACGTACCATTCGCGGCCTCTGCAGAGCCTGATGGATTCGGGGAGTGAAAGCAAAAAATTAATAATCAGGCATCATCTATGAACTCTTTGTTTTTTTAATTTTTGAGGACAATGCATTGGTTGACATCCAGAAAGATGGATATGTATACAGCTCTTTAAAAATGGAAGCAAATATAAGATTCCTAGGTATATACAGCATATAAACAGTTTATTATTCTGGACAGAAAAAGAAACATGTGACTGCGCCAGATTCATCAGAAAAGTATATTCTTTTCGGGAAAATTGATCAAAATGTAACACAATAGAGGATAGTTTACATAGCTTTGACAAACACGTGCGTAGGCGGCGAATGTCCCTAAAGCCTAATATTTGTCGACATACATAGCTATAAACAAAAAACTTGTAATACAATTAGAATATAATGGGTAAAATATACCTGATTGAACTTCTACTGTGGCTGTTCAAATTTCAAAATGGAAATGGAAGAGAAAACGATTGAGGAGTCAGTATTGAAAACTTCCTTCTATACATCATTATAGACAGCATAATGAGATAGCATTAACAGTATATTGGTATCACGTTTTTCTACAAATTAATTGCAAGGGGAAAATACAAAGGGAAATGAGCATCGTTTATGCAGTTCTTCCTGTCTCCAAGCAGGATTCAGGTCGCATTTCCTGAATATATTTCTTTTCAAATCAAAAAAGCGCACAATTGTAAGCAAACTGTGTGGCGGATAGAGAGAAAGATATAGAAACAGCCTGTGTTGATCAGAGTAAGTCCTCCTATTATTTACATGATGGCATTTGCCATTATGGTATAAAATATTTGTAGCTTAAAATATCAGATACGTACCATTCACAGCCTCTGTAGAGCCTGATGGATTCACGGAGTGAAAGGAAAAAATTAATAATCAGGCATCACCTATGAAATCTTTGATTCTTATTTTTGAGGACAATGCATTGGGTGACAACCAGAAAGATGGACATGTATGCAGCTCTTTAAAAAATGCAAGCAAGGATAAGATTTCTAGGTATATACAGCATATAAACAGTTAATTATTCTGGACAGAAAAAGAAACATGTGACTGCGCCAGATCCATCAGCAAAGTGTATTCTTTTCAGAAAAATTGATCAAAATGTGGCACAATAGAGGAATGTTTACATAGCTTTGACAAACACGTGCGTAGGCGGCGAATGTCCCTAGAAGCCTAATATTTGTCGACACACAGAGCTATAAACGAAAAACTTGTAAAATATTATAATTAGAATATAATTGGGAAAATATACCTGTTTGAACTTCTACTGTGGCTGTTCAAATTTCGAAATGGAAATGGAAGTGAAAACGAATGAGGAATCAGTATTGAAAACTTCTTTCTATGCATCCTTATAGAGAGCATAACGACCTAGCACTAACAGTATAGGTATCGCGTTTTTCCGTAAATTAATTGCAAGGAAGAAATACGAAGGGTAATGAGTCTCGTGTATGCAGTTATTCATGCCCCCAAGCAGGATTCAGGTGACATTTCCAGAATATATTTCTTTTCAAACCAAAAAGGCGTCACAATTGTAAGCAAACTGTGTGGCGGATATAGATAAAGGTATACAAACAGCATGTGTTGATCAGAGTAAGTCCTTCTATAATTTACATGACGGCATTCGCCATTATGGTACGATATACTTGTAGCTTAAAATATCGGATACGTACCATTCGCGGCCTCTGCAGAGCCTGATGGATTCGAGGAGTGAAAGGAAATAATTAATAATCAGGCATCACATATGAAATCTTTGTTTTTTTTTTAATTTTTGATGACAATGTATTGGTTGACATCCAGAAAGATGGACATGTATACAGCTCTTTAAAAAATGCAAGCAAGGATAAGATTCCTAGGTATATACAGCATATAAACAGTTAATTATTCTGTACAGAAAAAGAAACACGTGACTGCGCCAGATCCATCAGCAAAGTATATTCTTTTCGGCAAAATTGATCAAAATGTAACACAATAGAGGAATGTTTAAACACCTCTGACAAACACGTGCGTAGGCTGCGAATGTCCCTAGAAGCCTAATATTTGTCGACATACATAGCCATAAACGAAAAACTTGTAAAATATTATAATTAGAATATAATTGGTAAAATATAGCTGTATGAACTTCTACTGTGGCTGCTAAAATTTCAAAATGGAAATGGAAGTGAAAACGATTGAGGAGTCAGTATTGAAAACTTCCTTCTATACATCACTATAGACAGCATAACGAGCTAGCATTAACAATATAGGTATCACGTTTTTCCACAAATTAATTGCAAGGGGAAAATACGGAAGGTAGTGAGAATCGTGTACACAGTTATTCATGCCTCCAAGCAGGATTCAGGTGACATTTCCTGAATATATTTCTTTACAAAACAAAAAAGCGCACAATAAGCAATCTCTGTGGCGGACATAGAGAAAGGTATACAAACAGCCTGTGTTGATCAGAGTAAGCCCTCTATTATTTACATGATGGCATTCGCCATTATGGTATATTATATTTGAAACTTAAAATATCAGATACGTACCATTCGGGGCCTCTGTAGAGCCTGATGGATTCGGGGAGTGTAAGTAAAAAATAATAATGAAGCATCACCTTTGAAAACTTTGTTTTTTTTTAACGACAATACATTTTTGACATCCAGAAAGATGGACATGTATACAGCTATTGAAAAAATGCTAGCAAGGATAAGCTTCCTAGGTATATACAGCATATAAACAGTTAATTATTCTGGACAGATAAAGAAACATGTGACTGCTCCAGATCCATCAGCAAAGTATATTTTTTCTGGAAAATTGATCAAAATGTAACACAATAGAGGAATGTTTACAAAGCTTTGACAAATACGTGCGTATGCGACGAATGTCCCTGGAAGCCTAATATTTGTCGACATACATAGCTTTAAACGAAAAACTTGTAAAATATTATAATTAGAATATAATTGATAAAATATACCTGTTTGAACTTCTACTGTGGCTGTTCAAATTTCAAAATGGAAATGGAAGAGAAAACGATTGAGGAGTCAGTATTGAAAACTTCCTTCTATACATAATTATAGACAGCATAACGAGCTAGCACTAACAGTATAGGTATCACTTTTTCCATAATTAATTGCAAGGGAAAAATACGAAGGGTAATGAGCATTGTGTATGCAGTTATTCTTGCCTCCAAGCCGGATTCAAGTCACATTTCCTGAATATATTTCTTTTCAAAACAAAGAAGCGCACAATTGTAAGCAAACTGTGTGGAGGATAAAAAGAAAGGTATACAAACAGCCTGTGGGGATCAGAGTAAGTCCTCCTATTATTTGCATGACGCCATTCGCCATTATGGTATAATATTTTTGTAGCTTAAAATATCAGATACGTACCATTGCCGGCCTCTGTAGAGCCTGATGGATACGAGGAGTGAAATGAAAAAATTAATAATCAGGCATCACCTACGAAATCTTTGTTTTTTAGATTTTTGAGGACAATACATTGGTTGACGTCCAGAAAGAGGGACATGTATACAGCTCTTGAAAAAAATGCTAGCAAGGATAAGATTCCTAGGTATATACAGCATATAAACAGTCAATTATTCTGGAGAGAAAAAGAAACCTGTGACTGCGCCAGATCCATCAGCAAAGTATATTCTTTTCGGGAAAATTGATCAAAATGTAACACAATAGAGGAATGTTTACATAGCTTTGACAAACACGTACGTAGGCGTCGAATGTCCCTAGAAGTTAATATTTGTCGACATGCATAGCTATAAACGAAAAACTTGTAAAATATTAAAATTAGAATATAATTGGTAAAATGTACCTGTTTGAACTTCTACTGTGGCTATTCAAATTTCAAAATGGAAATGGAAGAGAAAACGATTGAGGAGTATGTATTGAAAACTTCCTTCTATACATCACTAGAGACAGCATAACGAGCTAGCACTAACAGTATAGGTATCACGTTTTTCCATAAGCTAATTGCAAGGAAAAAATACGAAGGGAAATGAGCATCATGTATGCAGTTATTCATGCCTCGAAGCAGGATTCTGGTCACATTTCCTGAATATATTTCTTTAAAAAAGAGGCATCACAATTGTAAGCAATCTGTGTGGCGGATATAGAAAAAGGTATAAAAACAGCCTTTGTTGATCAGAGTAAGGCGTCCTATTGTTTACATGATGGTATTCGCCATTATGGTATAATATATTTGTAGCTTAAAATGTCAGATACGTACCATTCGCGACCTCTGCAGAGCCTGATGGATTCGAGGAGTGAGAGGAAAAAATTATAAATCAGGCACCACCTATGAAATCTTTGTTTTTTTAAATTTTGAGGACAATGCATTGGTTGACATCCAGAAAGATGGACATGTATACAGCTCTTTAAAAATGCAAGCAAGGATAAGATTCCTAGGTATATACAGCATATAAACAGTTAATTATTCTGGAAAGAAAAAGAAACATGTGACTGCGCCAGATCCATCAGCAAAGCATATTCTTCTCGGGAAAATTGATCAAATTGTAACACAATAGAGGATAGTTTACATAGCTTGGACAAACACGTACGTAGGCGGCGATTCTCCCTAGAAGACTAACATTTGTCGCCATACATAGCTATAAACGAAAAACTTGTAAAATAATATAATTAGAATATAATTGGCAAAATATACCTGTTTGAACTTCTACTGTGGCTGTTCAAATTTCCAAATGGAAAAGGAAGAGAAAAAGATTGAGGAGTCAGTATTGAAAACTTCCTTGTATACATCACTATAGACAGCATTACGAGCTAGCACTAACAGTATAGGTACCATGTTTTTCCATAAAATAATTGCAAGGGAAAAATACGAAGGGTAATGAGCATCCTGTATGCATTTATTCATGCCTCCAAGCAGGATTCAAGTCACATTTCCTGAATATATTTCTTTTCAAAACAAAGAAGCGCACAATTGCAAGCAAACTGTGTGGCGGATATAAAGAAAGATATGCAAACAGCATGTGTTGATCAGAGTAAGTCCTCCTATTATTTACATGACGACATTCGCCATTATGGTACGATATACTTGTAGCTTAAAATATCGGATACGTACCATTCGCGGCCTCTGCAGAGCCTGATGGATTTGAGGAGTGAAAGAAAAAAATTAATAATTAGGCGTCATCTTTGAAATCTTTGTTTTTTAGATTTTTGAGGACAATACATTTTTTACATCGAGAAAGATGGACATGTATACAGCTCTTTAAAAATGCAAGCAAGGATAAGATTCCTAGGTATATACAGCATATAAACAGTTAATTATTCTGGACAGATAAAGAAACACGTGACTGCGCCGGATCCATCAGCAAAGTATATTCTTTTCGGGAAAATTGATCAAAATGTAACACAATAGACGAACGTTTACATAGCTTTGACAAACACGTGCGTAGGCGACGAATGTCCCTAGAAGCCTAATATTTGTCGACATACATAGCTATAAACGAAAAACTTGTAATATAATTAGAATATAATTGGTAAAATATACCTGTTTGAACTTCTACTGTGGCTGTTCAAATTTTAAAATGGAAATGGAAGAGAAAACGATTGAGGAGTCAGTATTCAAAAATTCCTTCTATACATCATTATAGACAGCATAACGAGCTAGCAATAACAGTATAAATATCACTTTTTCCATAATTAATTGCAAGGGAAAAATACAAAGGGTAATGAGCATCGTGTATGCAGTTATTCATGCTTCCAAGCAGGATTCAGGTCACATTTCCTGAATATGTTTTTTTCAAAACAAAAAAGCGCACAATTGTAAGCAAACTCTGTGGCGGATATAGAGAAAGATATACAAACAGCCTGTGATCAGAGTAAGCCCTCTATTATTTACATGATGGCATTCGCCATTATGGTATAATATATTTGAAGCTTAAAATATCAGATACGTACCATTCGGGGCCTCTGTAGAGCCTGATGGATTCGGGGAGTGAAAGTAAAAAATAATAATCAAGCATCACCTTTGAAAACTTTGTTTTTTACTTTTTAATGACAATACATTTTTGACATCCAGAAAGATGGACATGTATACAGCTATTGAAAAAATGCTAGCAAGGATAAGCTTCCTAGCTATATGCAGCATATAAACAGTTAATTATTCTGGACAGATAAAGAAACATGTGACTGCGCCAGATACATCAGCAAAGTATATTTTTTCTGGAAAATTGATCAAAATGTAACACAATAGAGCAATGTTTACAAAGCTTTGACAAATACGTGCTTATGCGACGAATATGCCTGGAAGCCTAATATTTGTCGACATACGTAGCTTTAAACGAAAAGCTTGTAAAATATTATAATTAGAATATAATTGATAAAATATACCTGTTTGAACTTCTACTGTGGCTGTTCAAATTTCAAAATGGGAATGGAAGAGAAAACGATTGAGGAGTCGGTATTGAAAACTTCCTTCTATACATCATTATAGACAGCATAACGAGCTAGCACTAACAGTATAGGTATCACTTGTTCCATAATTAAGTGCAACTGAAAAATACGAAGGGCAATGAGCATCGTGTATGCAGTTATTCATGCCTCCAAGCCGAATTCAAGTCACATTTCCTGAATATATTTCTTTTCAAAACAAAGATGCTCACAATTGTAAGCAAGCTGTGTGGCGGATAAAAAGAAAGGTATACAAACAGCCTGTGTTGATCAGAGTAAGTCCTTCTATTATTTACATGACGGCATTCGCCATTATGGTATAATATACTTGTAGCTTAAAATATCAGATACGTACCATTCGCGGCCTCTGCAGAACCTGATGGATTCGAGAAGTGAAAGGAAAAAATTAATAATCAGGCATCACCTATGAAATCTTTGTTTTTTAGATTTTTGAGGACAATACATTGGTTGACATCCAGAAAGAGGGACATGTATACAGCTCTTGAAAAAATGCTAGCAAGGATACGATTGCTAGGTATATACAGCATATAAACAGTCAATTATTCTGGAGAGAAAAAGAAACATGTGACTGCGCCAGATCCACCAGCAAAGTATATTCTTTTCGGGAAAATTGATCAAAATGTAACACAATAGAGGAATATTTACATAGCTTTGACAAACACGTACGTAGGCGTCGAATGTCCCTAGAAGTTAATATTTGTCGACATGCATAGCTATAAACGAAAAACTTGTAAAATATTATAATTAGAATATAATTGGTAAAATGTACCTGTTTGAACTTCTACTGTGGCTGTTCAAATTTCAAAATGGAAATGGAAGAGAAAACGATTGAGGAGTCAGTATTGAAAACTTCCTTCTATACATCACTAGAGACAGCATAACGAGCTAGCACTAACAGTATAGGTATCACGTTTTTCCATAAGCTAATTGCAAGGGGAAAATACGAAGGGAAATGAGCATCATGTATGCAGTTATTCATGCCTCGAAGAAGGATTCTGGTCACATTTCCTGAATATATTTCTTTAAAAAAGAGGCATCACAATTGTAAGCAATCTGTGTGGCGGATATAGAAAAAGGTATAAAAACAGCCTTTGTTGATCAGAGTAAGGCCTCCTATTGTTTACATGATGGTATTCGCCATTATGGTATAATATATTTGTAGCTTAAAATGTCAGATACGTACCATTCGCGACCTCTGCAGAGCCTGATGGATTCGAGGAGTGAGAGGAAAAAATTTTAAATGAGGCATCACCTATGAAATCTTTGTTTTTTTAAATTTTGAGGACAATGCATTGGTTGACATCCAGAAAGATGGACATGTATACAGCTCTTTAAAAAATGCAAGCAAGGATAAGATTCCTAGGTATATACTGCATATAAACAGTTAATTATTCTGGAAAGAAAAAAAAATCATGTGACTGCGCCAGATCCATCAGCAAAGTATATTCTTCTCAGGAAAATTGATCAAAATGTAACACAATA
This sequence comes from Amblyomma maculatum, assembly GCF_055883805.1. Taxonomy (NCBI): domain Eukaryota; kingdom Metazoa; phylum Arthropoda; class Arachnida; order Ixodida; family Ixodidae; genus Amblyomma; species Amblyomma maculatum. The sequence continues at coordinate 42,046,195 of NC_139352.1, forward strand.
GAGGATAGTTTACATAGCTTGGACAAACACGTACGTAGGCGGCGATTGTCCCTCGAAGACTAATATTTGTCGCCATACATAGCTATAAACGAAAAACTTGTAAAATAATATAATTAGAATATAATTGGTAAAATATACCTGTTTGAACTTCTACTGTGGCTGTTCAAATTTCCAAATGGAAATTGAAGAGAAAAAGATTGAGGAGTCAGTATTGAAAACTTCCTTCTATACATCACTATAGACAGCATTACGAGCTAGCACTAACAGTATAGGTACCATGTTTTTCCATAAAATACTTGCAAGGGAAAAATACGAAGGGTAATGAGCATCGTGTATGCAGTTATTCATGCCTCCAAGCAGGATTCAAGTCACATTTCCTGAATATATTTCTTTTCAAAACAAAGAAGCGCACAATTGTAAGCAAACTGTGTGGCGGATATAAAGAAAGGTATGCAAACAGCATGTGTTGATCAGAGTAAGTCCTCCTATTATTTACATGACGGCATTCGCCATTATGGTACGATATACTTGTAGCTTAAAATATCGGATACGTACCATTCGCGGCCTCTGCAGAGCCTGATGGATTTGAGGAGTGAAAGAAAAAAATTAATAATTAGGCGTCATCTTTGAAATCTTTGTTTTTTAGATTTTCGAGGACAATACATTTTTTACATCGAGAAAGATGGACATGTATACAGCTCTTTAAAAAATGCAAGCAAGGATAAGATTCCTAGGTATATACAGCATATAAACAGTTAATTATTCTGGACAGATAAAGAAACACGTGACTGCGCCGGATCCATCAGCAAAGTATATTCTTTTCGGGAAAATTGATCAAAATGTAACACAATAGACGAAAGTTTACATAGCTTTGACAAACACGTGCGTAGGCGACGAATGTCCCTAGAAGCCTAATATTTGTCGACATACATAGCTATAAACGAAAAACTTGTAATATAATTAGAATATAATTGGTAAAATATACCTGTTTGAACTTCTACTGTGGCTGTTCAAATTTCAAAATGGAAATGGAAGAGAAAACGATTGAGGAGTCAGTATTCAAAAATTCCTTCTATACATCATTATAGACAGCATAACGAGCTAGCAATAACAGTATAGATATCACTTTTTCCATAATTAATTGCAAGAGAAAAATACAAAGGGTAATGAGCATCGTGTATGCAGTTATTCATGCTTCCAAGCAGGATTCAGGTCACATTTCCTGAATATATTTCTTTAAAAAAGAGGCATCACAATTGTAAGCAAACTCTGTGGCGGATATAGAGAAAGATATACAAACAGCCTGTGATCAGAGTAAGCCCTCTATTATTTACATGATGGCATTCGCCATTATGGTATAATATATTTGAAGCTTAAAATATCAGATACGTACCATTCGGGGCCTCTGTAGAGCCTGATGGATTCGGGGAGTGAAAGTAAAAAATAATAATCAAGCATCACCTTTGAAAACATTGTTTTTTACTTTTTAATGACAATACATTTTTGACATCCAGAAAGATGGACATGTATACAGCTATTGAAAAAATGCTAGCAAGGATAAGCTTCCTAGCTATATACAGCATATAAACAGTTTATTATTCTGGACAGATAAAGAAACATGTGACTGCGCCAGATCCATTAGCAAAGTATATTTTTTCTGGAAAATTGATCAAAATGTAACACAATAGAGGAATGTTTACAAAGCTTTGACAAATACGTGCTTATGCGACGAATGTCCCTGGAAGCCTAATATTTGTCGATATACATAGCTTTAAACGAAAAGCTTGTAAAATATTATAATTAGAATATAATTGATAAAATATACCTGTTTGAACTTCTACTGTGGCTGTTCAAAATTCAAAATGGGGATGGAAGAGAAAACGATTGAGGAGTCGGTATTGAAAACTTCCTTCTATACATCATTTTAGACAGCTTAACGAGCTAGCACTAACAGTATAGGTATCACTTGTTCCATAATTAAGTGCAAGGGAAAAATACGAAGGGCAATGAGCATCGTGTATGCAGTTATTCATGCCTCCAAGCCGAATTCAAGTAACATTTCCTGAATATATTTCTTTTCAAAACAAAGAAGCTCACAATTGTAAGCAAACTGTGTGGCGGATAAAAAGAAAGGTATACAAACAGCCTGTGTTGATCAGAGTAAGTCCTTCTATTATTTACATGACGGCATTCGCCATTATGGTATAATATACTTGTAGCTTAAAATATCAGATACGTACCATTCGCGGCCTCTGCAGAACCTGATGGATTCGAGGAGTGAAAGGAAAAAATTAATAATCAGGCATCACCTATGAAATCTTTGTTTTTTTTTATATTTTTGAGGACAATACATTGGTTGACATCCAGAAAGAGGGACATGTATACAGCTCTTGAAAAAATGCTAGCAAGGATAAGATTCCTAGGTATATACAGCATATAAACGGCCAATTATTCTGGAGAGAAAAAGAAACATGTGACTGCGCCAGATCCATCAGCAAAGTATATTCTTTTCGGGAAAATTGATCAAAATGTAACACAATAGAGGAATGTTTACATAGCTTTGACAAACACGTACGTAGGCGTCGAATGTCCCTAGAAGTTAATATTTGTCGACATGCATAGCTATAAACGAAAAACTTGTAAAATATTATAATTAGAATATAATTGGTAAAATGTACCTGTTTGAACTTCTACTGTGGCTGTTCAGATTTCAAAATGGAAATGGAAGAGAAAACGATTGAGGAGTCAGTATTGAAAACTTCCTTCTATACATCACTAGAGACAGCATAACGAGCTAGCACTAACAGTATAGGTATCACGTTTTTCCATAAGCTAATTGCAAGGAAAAAATACCAAGGGAAATGAGCATCATGTATGCAGTTATTCATGCCTCGAAGCAGGATTCTGGTCACATTTCCTGAATATATTTCTTTAAAAAAGAGGCATCACAATTGTAAGCAATCTGTGTGGCGGATATAGAAAAAGGTATAAAAACAGCCTTTGTTGATCAGAGTAAGGCCTCCTATTGTTTACGTGATGGTATTCGCCATTATGGTATAATATATTTGTAGCTTAAAATATCAGATACGTACCATTCGCGACCTCTGCAGAGCCTGATGGATTCGAGGAGTGAGAGGAAAAAATTATAAATCAGGCATCACCTATGAAATCTTTGTTTTTTTAAATTTTGAGGACAATGCATTGGTTGACATCCAGAAAGATGGACATGTATACAGCTCTTGAAAAAATGCAAGCAAGGATAAGATTCCTAGGTATATAGAGCATATAAACAGTTATTTATTCTGGAAAGAAAAAGAAACATGTGACTGCGCCAGATCCATGAGCAACGCATATTCTTCTCGGGAAAATTGATCAAATTGTAACACAATAGAGGATAGTTTACATAGCTTGGACAAACACGTACGTAGGCGGCGATTGTCCCTTGAAGACTAATATTTGTCGCCATACATAGCTATAAACGAAAAACTTGTAAAATAATATAATTAGAATATAATTGGTAAAATATACCTGTTTGAACTTCTACTGTGGCTGTTCAAATTTCCAAATGGAAAAGGAAGAGAAAAAGATTGAGGAGTCAGTATTGAAAACTTCCTTCTATACATCACTATAGACAGCATTACGAGCTAGCACTAAGGAGTATAGGTTTCACGTTTTTCCATAAAATAATTGCAAGGGAAAAATACGAAGGGTAATGAGCATCGTGTATGCAGTTATTCATGCCTCCAAGCAGGATTCAAGTCACATTTCCTGAATATATTTCTTTTCAAAACAAAGAAGCGCACAATTGTAAGCAAACTGTGTGGCGGATATAAAGAAAGGTATGCAAACAGCATGTGTTGATCAGAGTAAGTCCTCCTATTATTTACATGACGGCATTCGCCATTATGGTACGATATACTTGTAGCTTAAAATATCGGATACGTACCATTCGCGGCCTCTGCAGAGCCTGATGGATTTGAGGAGTGAAAGAAAAAAATTAATAATTAGGCGTCATCTTTGAAATCTTTGTTTTTTAGATTTTCGAGGACAATACATTTTTTACATCGAGAAAGATGGACATGTATACAGCTATTAAAAAAATGCTTGCAAGGATAAGCTTCCTAGGTATATACAGCATATAAACAGTTAATCATTCTGGACAGATAAAGAAACATGTGACTGCGCCAGATCAATCAGCAAAGTATATTTTTTCCGGAAAATTGATCAAAATGCAACACAATAGAGGAATGTTTACATAGCTTTGACAAACACGTGCGTAGGCGACGAATGTCCCTAGAAGCCTAATATTTGTCGACATAGATAGCTATAAACGAAAAACTTGTAATATAATTAGAATATAATTGGTAGAATATACCTGTTTGAACTTCTACTGTGGCTGTTCAAATTTCAAAATGGAAATGGAAGAGAAAACGATTGAGGAGTCAGTATTCAAAAATTCCTTCTATACATCATTATAGACAGCGTAACGATCTAGCAATAACAGTATAGATATCACTTTTTCCATAATTAATTGCAAGGGAAAAATACAAAGGGTAATGAGCATCCTGTATGCAGTTATTCATGCTTCCAAGCAGGATTCAGGTCACATTTCCTGAATATGTTTTTTTTTCAAAACAAAAAAGCGCACAATTGTAAGCGAACTCTGTGGCGGATATAGAGAAAGATATACAAACAGCCTGTGATCAGAGTAAGCCCTCTATTATTTACATGATGGCATTCGCCATTATGGTATAATATATTTGAAGCTTAAAATATCAGATACGTACCATTCGGGGCCTCTGTAGAGCCTGATGGATTCGGGGAGTGAAAGTAAAAAATAATAATCAAGCATCACCTTTGCAAACTTTGTTTTTTACTTTTTAATGACAATACATTTTTGACATCCAGAAAGATGGACATGTATACAGGTATTGAAAAAATACTAGCAAGGATAAGCTTCCTAGCTATGTGCAGCATATAAACAGTCAATTATTCTGGACAGATAAAGAAACATGTGACTGCGCCAGATCCATCAGCAAAGTATATTTTTTCTGGAAAATTGATCAAAATGTAACACAATAGAGGATAGTTTACATAGCTTGGACAAACACGTACGTAGGCGGCGATTGTCCCTAGAAGACTAATATTTGTCGCCATACATAGCTATAAACGAAAAACTTGTAAAATAATATAATTAGAATATAATTGGTAAAATATACCTGTTTGAACTTCTACTGTGGCTGTTCAAATTTCCAAATGGAAATGGAAGAGAAAACGATTGAGGAGTCAGTATTGAAAACTTCCTTCTATACATCATTATAGACAGCATAACAAGCTAGCACTAACAGTATAGGTATCACATTTCCATGATTAATTGCAAGGGAAAAATACGAAGGGTAATGAGCATCGTGTATGCAGTTATTCATGCCTCCAAGCAGGATTCAAGTCACATTTCCTGAATATATTTCTTTTCAAAACAAAGAAGCGCACAATTGTAAGCAAACTGTGTGGCGGATATAAAGAAAGGTATACAAACAGCATGTGTTGATCAGAGTAAGTCCACCTATTATTTACATGACGGCACTCGCCATTATGGTATGATATACTTGTAGCTTAAAATATCGGATACGTACCATTCGCGGCCTCTGCAGAGCGTGATGGATTCGAGGAGTGAAAGGAAAAAATTAATAATCAGGCATCACCTATGAAATCGGTTTTTTTTTTATTTTTTAGGACAATGCATTGGTTGACATCCAGAAAGATGGACATGTATACAGCTCTTTAAAAAATGCAAGCAAGGATAAGATTCCTAGGTATATACAGCATATAAACAGTTAATTATTCTGGACAGATAAAGAAACACGTGACTGCGCCGGATCCATCAGCAAAGTATATTCTTTTCGGGAAAATTGATCAAAATGTAACACAATACACGAACGTTTACATAGCTTTGACAAACACGTGCGTAGGCGACGAATGTCCCTAGAAGCCTAATATTTGTCGACATACATAGCTATAAACGAAAAACTTGTAATATAATTAGAATATAATTGGTAAAATATACCTGTTTGAACTTCTACTGTGGCTGTTCAAATTTTAAAATGGAAATGGAAGAGAAAACGATTGAGGAGTCAGTATTCAAAAATTCCTTCTATACATCATTATAGACAGCATAACGAGCTAGCAATAACAGTATAAATATCACTTTTTCCATAATTAATTGCAAGAGAAAAATACAAAGGGTAATGAGCATCGTGTATGCAGTTATTCATGCTTCCAAGCAGGATTCAGGTCACATTTCCTGAATATGTTTTTTTCAAAACAAGAAAACGCACAATTGTAAGCAAACTCTGTGGCGGATATAGAGAAAGATATACAAACAGCCTGTGATCAGAGTAAGCCCTCTATTATTTACATGATGGCATTCGCCATTATGGTATAATATATTTGAAGCTTAAAATATCAGATACGTACCATTCGGGGCCTCTGTAGAGCCTGATGGATTCGGGGAGTGAAAGTAAAAAATAATAATCAAGCATCACCTTTGAAAACTTTGTTTTTTACTTTTTAATGACAATACATTTTTGACATCCAGAAAGATGGACATGTATACAGCTATTGAAAAAATGCTAGCAAGGATAAGCTTCCTAGCTATATGCAGCATATAAACAGTTAATTATTCTGGACAGATAAAGAAACATGTGACTGCGCCAGATCCATCAGCAAAGTATATTTTTTCTGGAAAATTGATCAAAATGTAACACAATAGAGCAATGTTTACAAAGCTTTGACAAATACGTGCTTATGCGACGAATGTCCCTGGAATCCTAATATTTGTCGACATACATAGCTTTAAACAAAAAGCTTGTAAAATATTATAATTAGAATATAATTGATAAAATATACCTGTTTGAACTTCTACTGTGGCTGTTCAAATTTCAAAATGGGAATGGAAGAGAAAACGATTGAGGAGTCGGTATTGAAAACTTCCTTCTATACATCATTATAGACAGCATAACGAGGTAGCACTAACAGTATGGGTATCACTTGTTCCATAATTAAGTGCAACTGAAAAATACGAAGGGCAATGAGCATCGTGTATGCAGTTATTCATGCCTCCAAGCCGAATTCAAGTCACATTTCCTGAATATATTTCTTTTCAAAACAAAGATGCTCACAATTGTAAGCAAACTGTGTGGCGGATAAAAAGAAAGGTATACAAACAGCCTGTGTTGATCAGAGTAAGTCCTTCTATTATTTACATGACGGCATTCGCCATTATGGTATAATATACTTTTAGCTTAAAATATCAGATACGTACCATTCGCGGCCTCTGCAGAACCTGATGGATTCGAGGAGTGAAAGGAAAAAATTAATAATCAGGCATCACCTATGAAATCTTTGTTTTTTTTATATTTTTGAGGACAATACATTGGTTGACATCCAGAAAGAGGGACATGTATACAGCTCTTGAAAAAATGCTAGCAAGGATAAGATTCCTAGGTATATACAGCATATAAACGGTCAATTATTCTGGAGAGAAAAAGAAACATGTGACTGCGCCAGATCCATCAGCAAAGTATATTCTTTTCGGGAAAATTGATCAAAATGTAACACAATAGAGGAATGTTTACATAGCTTTGACAAACACGTACGTAGGCGTCGAATGTCCCTAGAAGTTAATATTTGTCGACATGCCTTCGCCCTGCAGTGGGTATAATCAGGCTGATGATGATGATGATGATGATGATGATAGCTATAAACGAAAAACTTGTAAAATATTAAAATTAGAATATAATTGGTAAAATGTACCTCTTTGAACTTCTACTGTGGCTATTCAAATTTCAAAATGGAAATGGAAGAGAAAACGATTGAGGAGTCAGTATTGAAAACTTCCTTCTATACATCACTAGAGACAGCATAACGAGCTAGCACTAACAGTATAGGTATCACGTTTTTCCATAAGCTAATTGCAAGGAAAAAATACGAAGGGAAATGAGCATCATGTATGCAGTTATTCATGCCTCGAAGCAGGATTCTGGTCACATTTCCTGAATATATTTCTTTAAAAAAGAGGCATCACAATTGTAAGCAATCTGTGTGGCGGATATAGAAAAAGGTATAAAAACAGCCTTTGTTGATCAGAGTAAGGCGTCCTATTGTTTACATGATGGTATTCGCCATTATGGTATAATATATTTGTAGCTTAAAATGTCAGATACGTACCATTCGCGACCTCTGCAGAGCCTGATGGATTCGAGGAGTGAGAGGAAAAAATTATAAATCAGGCATCACCTATGAAATCTTTGTTTTTTTAAATTTTGAGGACAATGCATTGGTTGACATCCAGAAAGATGGACATGTATACAGCTCTTTAAAAATGCAAGCAAGGATAAGATTCCTAGGTATATACAGCATATAAACAGTTAATTATTCTGGAAAGAAAAAGAAACATGTGACTGCGCCAGATCCATCAGCAAAGCATATTCTTCTCGGGAAAATTGATCAAATTGTAACACAATAGAGGATAGTTTACATAGCTTGGACAAACACGTACGTAGGCGGCGATTCTCCCTAGAAGACTAATATTTGTCGCCATACATAGCTATAAACGAAAAACTTGTAAAATAATATAATTAGAATATAATTGGCAAAATATACCTGTTTGAACTTCTACTGTGGCTGTTCAAATTTCCAAATGGAAAAGGAAGAGAAAAAGATTGAGGAGTCAGTATTGAAAACTTCCTTGTATACATCACTATAGACAGCATTACGAGCTAGCACTAACAGTATAGGTAGCATGTTTTTCCATAAAATAATTGCAAGGGAAAAATACGAAGGGTAATGAGCATCGTGTATGCAGTTATTCATGCCTCCAAGCAGGATTCAAGTCACATTTCCTGAATATATTTCTTTTCAAAACAAAGAAGCGCACAATTGCAAGCAAACTGTGTGGCGGATATAAAGAAAGATATGCAAACAGCATGTGTTGATCAGAGTAGGTCCTCCTATTATTTACATGACGGCATTCGCCATTATGGTACGATATACTTGTAGCTTAAAATATCGGATACGTACCATTCGCGGCCTCTGCAGAGCCTGATGGATTTGAGGAGTGAAAGAAAAAAATTAATAATTAGGCGTCATCTTTGAAATCTTTGTTTTTTAGATTTTTGAGGACAATACATTTTTTACATCGAGAAAGATGGACATGTATACAGCTCTTTAAAAAATGCAAGCAAGGATAAGATTCCTAGGTATATACAGCATATAAACAGTTAATTATTCTGGACAGATAAAGAAACACGTGACTGCGCCGGATCCATCAGCAAAGTATATTCTTTTCGGGAAAATTGATCAAAATGTAACACAATAGACGAACGTTTACATAGCTTTGACAAACACGTGCGTAGGCGACGAATGTCCCTAGAAGCCTAATATTTGTCGACATACATAGCTATAAACGAAAAACTTGTAATATAATTAGAATATAATTGGTAAAATATACCTGTTTGAACTTCTACTGTGGCTGTTCAAATTTTCAAATGGAAATGGAAGAGAAAACGATTGAGGAGTCAGTATTCAAAAATTCCTTCTATACATCATTATAGACAGCATAACGAGCTAGCAATAACAGTATAAATATCACTTTTTCCATAATTAATTGCAAGGGAAAAATACAAAGGGTAATGAGCATCGTGTATGCAGTTATTCATGCTTCCAAGCAGGATTCAGGTCACATTTCCTGAATATGTTTTTTTCAAAACAAAAAAGCGCACAATTGTAAGCAAACTCTGTGGCGGATATAGAGAAAGATATACAAACAGCCTGTGATCAGAGTAAGCCCTCTATTATTTACATGATGGCATTCGCCATTATGGTATAATATATTTGAAGCTTAAAATATCAGATACGTACCATTCGGGGCCTCTGTAGAGCCTGATGGATTCGGGGAGTGAAAGTAAAAAATAATAATCAAGCATCACCTTTGAAAACTTTGTTTTTTACTTTTTAATAACAATACATTTTTGACATCCAGAAAGATGGACATGTATACAGCTATTGAAAAAATGCTAGCAAGGATAAGCTTCCTAGCTATATGCAGCATATAAACAGTTAATTATTCTGGACAGATAAAGAAACATGTGACTGCGCCAGATACATCAGCAAAGTATATTTTTTCTGGAAAATTGATCAAAATGTAACACAATAGAGCAATGTTTACAAAGCTTTGACAAATACGTGCTTATGCGACGAATATGCCTGGAAGCCTAATATTTGTCGACATACGTAGCTTTAAACGAAAAGCTTGTAAAATATTATAATTAGAATATAATTGATAAAATATACCTGTTTGAACTTCTACTGTGGCTGTTCAAATTTCAAAATGGGAATGGAAGAGAAAACGATTGAGGAGTCGGTATTGAAAACTTCCTTCTATACATCATTATAGACAGCATAACGAGCTAGCACTAACAGTATAGGTATCACTTGTTCTATAATTAAGTGCAACTGAAAAATACGAAGGGCAATGAGCATCGTGTATGCAGTTATTCATGCCTCCAAGCCGAATTCAAGTCACATTTCCTGAATATATTTCTTTTCAAAACAAAGATGCTCACAATTGTAAGCAAACTGTGTGGCGGATAAAAAGAAAGGTATACAAACAGCCTGTGTTGATCAGAGTAAGTCCTTCTATTATTTACATGACGGCATTCGCCATTATGGTATAATATACTTGTAGCTTAAAATATCAGATACGTACCATTCGCGGCCTCTGCAGAACCTGATGGATTCGAGAAGTGAAAGGAAAAAATTAATAATCAGGCATCACCTATGAAATCTTTGTTTTTTAGATTTTTGAGGACAATACATTGGTTGACATCCAGAAAGAGGGACATGTATACAGCTCTTGAAAAAATGCTAGCAAGGATACGATTGCTAGGTATATACAGCATATAAACAGTCAATTATTCTGGAGAGAAAAAGAAACATGTGACTGCGCCAGATCCACCAGCAAAGTATATTCTTTTCGGGAAAATTGATCAAAATGTAACACAATAGAGGAATATTTACATAGCTTTGACAAACACGTACGTAGGCGTCGAATGTCCCTAGAAGTTAATATTTGTCGACATGCATAGCTATAAACGAAAAACTTGTAAAATATTATAATTAGAATATAATTGGTAAAATGTACCTGTTTGAACTTCTACTGTGGCTGTTCAAATTTCAAAATGGAAATGGAAGAGAAAACGATTGAGGAGTCAGTATTGAAAACTTCCTTCTATACATCACTAGAGACAGCATAACGAGCTAGCACTAACAGTATAGGTATCACGTTTTTCCATAAGCTAATTGCAAGGGAAAAATACGAAGGGAAATGAGCATCATGTATGCAGTTATTCATGCCTCGAAGAAGGATTCTGGTCACATTTCCTGAATATATTTCTTTAAAAAAGAGGCATCACAATTGTAAGCAATCTGTGTGGCGGATATAGAAAAAGGTATAAAAACAGCCTTTGTTGATCAGAGTAAGGCCTCCTATTGTTTACATGATGGTATTCGCCATTATGGTATAATATATTTGTAGCTTAAAATATCAGATACGTACCATTCGCGACCTCTGCAGAGCCTGATGGATTCGAGGAGTGAGAGGAAAAAATTTTAAATGAGGCATCACCTATGAAATCTTTGTTTTTTTAAATTTTGAGGACAATGCATTGGTTGACATCCAGAAAGATGGACATGTATACAGCTCTTTAAAAAAATGCAAGCAAGGATAAGATTCCTAGGTATATACTGCATATAAACAGTTAATTATTCTGGAAAGAAAAAAAAACATGTGACTGCGCCAGATCCATCAGCAAAGTATATTCTTCTCGGGAAAATTGATCAAAATGTAACACAATAGAGGATAGTTTACATAGCTTGGACAAACACGTACGTAGGCGGCGATTGTCCCTCGAAGACTAATATTTGTCGCCATACATAGCTATAAACGAAAAACTTGTAAAATAATATAATTAGAATATAATTGGTAAAATATACCTGTTTGAACTTCTACTGTGGCTGTTCAAATTTCCAAATGGAAATTGAAGAGAAAAAGATTGAGGAGTCAGTATTGAAAACTTCCTTCTATACATCACTATAGACAGCATTACGAGCTAGCACTAACAGTATAGGTACCATGTTTTTCCATAAAATACTTGCAAGGGAAAAATACGAAGGGTAATGAGCATCGTGTATGCAGTTATTCATGCCTCCAAGCAGGATTCAAGTCACATTTCCTGAATATATTTCTTTTCAAAACAAAGAAGCGCACAATTGTAAGCAAACTGTGTGGCGGATATAAAGAAAGGTATGCAAACAGCATGTGTTGATCAGAGTAAGTCCTCCTATTATTTACATGACGGCATTCGCCATTATGGTACGATATACTTGTAGCTTAAAATATCGGATACGTACCATTCGCGGCCTCTGCAGAGCCTGATGGATTTGAGGAGTGAAAGAAAAAAATTAATAATTAGGCGTCATCTTTGAAATCTTTGTTTTTTAGATTTTCGAGGACAATACATTTTTTACATCGAGAAAGATGGACATGTATACAGCTCTTTAAAAAATGCAAGCAAGGATAAGATTCCTAGGTATATACAGCATATAAACAGTTAATTATTCTGGACAGATAAAGAAACACGTGACTGCGCCGGATCCATCAGCAAAGTATATTCTTTTCGGGAAAATTGGTCAAAATGTAACACAATTGAGGAATGTTTACATAGCTTTGACAAACACGTACGTAGGCGTCGAATGTCCCTAGAAGTTAATATTTGTCGACATGCATAGCTATAAACGAAAAACTTGTAAAATATTATAATTAGAATATAATTGGTAAAATGTACCTGTTTGTACTTCTACTGTGGCTGTTCAAATTTCAAAATGGAAATGGAAGAGAAAACGATTGAGGAGTCAGTATTGAAAACTTCCTTCTATACATCACTAGAGACAGCATAACGAGCTAGCACTAACAGTATAGGTATCACGTTTTTCCATAAGCTAATTGCAAGGGAAAAATACGAAGGGAAATGAGCATCATGTATGCAGTTATTCATGCCTCGAAGCAGGATTCTGGTCACATTTCCTGAATATATTTCTTTAAAAAAGAGGCATCACAATTGTAAGCAATCTGTGTGGCGGATATAGAAAAAGGTATAAAAACAGCCTTTGTTGATCAGAGTAAGGCCTCCTATTGTTTACATGATGGTATTCGCCATTATGGTATAATATATTTGTAGCTTAAGATATCAGATACGTACCATTCGCGACCTCTGCAGAGCCTGATGGATTCGAGGAGTGAGAGGAAAAAATTATAAATCAGGCATCACCTATCAAATCTTTGTCTTTTAGATTTTTGAGGACAATACATTGGTTGACATCCAGAAAGAGGGACATGTATACAGCTATTGAAAAAATGCTTGCAAGGATAAGCTTCCTAGGTATATACAGCATATAAACAGTTAATTATTCTGGACAGATAAAGAAACATGTGACTGCGCCAGATCCATCAGCAAAGTATATTTTTTCTGGAAAATTGATCAAAATGCAACACAATAGAGGAATGTTTACATAGCTTTGACAAACACGTGCGTAGGCGACGAATGTCCCTAGAAGCCTAATATTTGTCGACATACATAGATATAAACGAAAAACTTGTAATATATTTAGAATATAATTGGTAAAATATACCTGTTTGAACTTCTACTGTGGCTGTTCAAATTTCAAAATGGAAATGGAAGAGAGAACGATTGAGGAGTCAGTATTCAAAAATTCCTTCTATACATCATTATAGACAGCATAATGAGCTAGCATTAACAGTATAGGTATCACATTTTTCTACAAATTAATTGCAAGGGGAAAATACGAAGGGTAATGAGCATCGTGTATGCAGTTATTCATGCTTCCAAGCAGGATTCAGGTCACATTTCCTGAATATGTTTTTTTTTTCAAAACAAAAAGGCGCACAATTGTAAGCAAACTCTGTGGCGGACATAGAGAAAGGTATACAAACAGCCTGTGTTGATCAGAGTAAGCCCTCTATTATTTACATGATGGAATTCGCCATTATGGTATAATATATTTGAAGCTTAAAATATCAGATACGTACCATTCGGGGCCTCTGTAGAGCCTGATGGATTCGGGGAGTGAAAGTAAAAATAATGATCAAGCATCACCTTTGAAAACTTTGTTTTTTTATTTTTAATGACAATACATTTTTTACATCGAGAAAGATGGACATGTATACAGCTATTGAAAAAATGCTAGCAAGGATAAGCTTCCTAGGTATATACAGCATATAAACAGTTAATTATTCTGGACAGATAAAGAAACATGTGACTGCGCCAGATCCATCAGCAAAGTATATTTTTTCTGGAAAATTGATCAAAATGCAACACAATAGAGGAATGTTTACATAGCTTTGACAAACATGTGCGTAGGCGACGAATGTCCCTAGAAGCCTACTATTTGTCGACATACATAGCTATAAACGAAAAACTTGTAATATAATTAGAATATAATTGGTAAAATATACCTGTTTGAACTTCTACTGTGGCTGTTCAAATTTCAAAATTGAAATGGATGAGAAAACGATTGAGGAGTCAGTATTCAAAAATTCCTTCTATACATCATTATAGACAGCATAACGAGCTAGCAATAACAGTATAGGTATCACGTTTTCCATAATTAATTGCAAGGAAAAAATACAAAGGGTAATGAGCATCGTGTATGCAGTTATTCATGCTTCCAAGCAGGATTCAGGTCACATTTCCTGAATATGTTTTTTTTTCAGAACAAAAAACCGCACAATTGTAAGCAAACTCTGTGGCGGATATAGAGAAAGATATGCAAACAGCCTGTGATCAGAGTAAGCCCTCAATTATTTACATGATGGCATTCGCCATTATGGTATAATATATTTGAAGCTTAAAATATCAGATACGTACCATTCGGGGCCTCTGTAGAGCCTGACGGAATCGGGGAGTGACAGTAAAAAATAATAATCAGGCATCACCTTTGAAAACTTTGTTTTTTTTTTATTTTTGAGGACAATGCATTTGTTGACATCCAGAAAGATGGACATGTATGCAGCTCTTTAAAAAATGCAAGCATGGATAAGATTCCTAGGTATATACAGCATATAAACAGTTAATTATTCTGGACAGAAAAAGAAACATGTGTCTGCGCCAGATCCATCAGCAAAGTATATATTTTTCGGGAAAATTGAAACATAAAATGTAACACAATAGAGAAGTGTTCACAGAGCTTTGACAAACACGAGCGCAGGCGGCCAATGTCGCTAGAAGCTTAATATTTGTCGACATACATAGCTGTAAACGAAAAAGTTTTATAATATTATATTTACAATATAATTGCTAAATTACACCTGTTTGAACTTCTGCTGTGGCTGTTCAAATTTCCAAATGGAAATGGAAGAGAAAAAGATTGAGGAGTCAGTATTGAAAACTTCCTTCCATACATCACTATAGACAGCATTACGAGCTAGCACTAACAGTATAGGTATCACGTTTTTCCATAAAATAATTGCAAGGGAAATATACGAAGGGTAATGAGCATCGTGTATGCAGTTATTCATGCCTCCAAGCAGGATCCAAGTCACATTTCCTGAATATATTTCTTTTCAAAACAAAGAAGCTCACAATTATAAGAAAACTGTGTGGCGGACATAGAGAAAGGTATACAAACAGCCTGTGTTGATCAGAATAAGTCCTCCTATTATATACATGACGGCATTCGCCATTATGGTATAATATACTTGTAGCTTAAAATATCAGACACGTACCATTCGCGGCCTCTGCAGAACCTGACGGATTCGAGGAGTGAAGGGAAAAAATAATCAGGCATCACCTACGAAATCTTAGTTTTTTTAATTTTTGAGGACAATGCATTGGTTGACATCCAGAAATATGGACATGTATACAGCTCTTTAAAAAATGCTAGCAAGGATAAGCTTCCTAGGTATATACAGCATATAAATAGTTAATTATTCGGGACAGAAAGACAAACATGTGACTGCGCCAGATCCATCAGCAAAGTATATTCTTTTCAGGAAAATTGATCAAAATGTAACACAAAAGAGGAACGTTTACACAGCTCTGACAAACACGTGCGTAGGCTGCGAATGTCCCTAGAAGCCTAATATTTGTCGACATACATAGCCATAAACGAAAAACTTCTAAAATATTATAATTAGAATATAATTGGTAAAATATACATGTTTGAACCTCTACTGTGGCTGTTCAAATTTCAAAATGGAAAAGGAAGAGAAAGCGATTGAGGAGTCAGTATTGAAAACTTCCTTCTATACGTCATTATAGACAGCATAACGAGCTAGCATTAACAATATAGGTATCACGTTTTTCCACAAATTAATTGCAAGGGGAAAATGCGAAGGATAGTGAGCATCGTGTACGCAGTTATTCATGCCTCCAAGCAGGATTCAGGTGACATTTCCTGAATATAATTCTTTTCAAAACAAAAAAGCGCACAATTGTAAGCAAACTCTGTGGCGGACATAGAGAAAGGTATACAAACAGCCTGTGTTGATCAGAGTAAGCACTCTATTATTTACATAATGGCATTCGCCATTATGGTATATTATATTTGAAGCTTAAATTATCAGATACGTACCATTCGGGGCCTCTGTAGAGCCTGATGGATTCGGGGAGTGAAAGTAAAAAATAATAATCAAGCATCACCTTTGAAAACTTTGTTTTTTTTTATTTTTAATGACAATACATATTTGACATCCAGGAAGATGGACATGTATACAGCTATTGAAAAAATGCTAGCAAGGATAAGCTTCCTAGGTATATACAGCATATAAACAGTTAATTATTCCGGACAGATAAAGAAACATGTGACTGCGCCAGATCCATCAGCAAAGTATATTTTTTCTGGAAATTGATCAAAATGTAACACAATAGGGGAATGTTCACAAAACTTTGACAAATACGTGCGTATGCAACGAATGTCCCTGGAAGCCTAATATTTGTCGACATACATAGCTTTAAACGAAAAACTTGTAAAATATTATAATTAGAATATAATTGATAAAATATACCTGTTTGAACTTCTACTGTGGCTGTTCAAATTTCAAAATGGAAATGGAAGAGAAAAAGATTGCGGAGTCAGTATTGAAAACTTCCTTCTATACATCATTATAGACAGCATAACGAGCTAGCACTAACAGTATAGGTATCACTTTTTCCATAAATAATTGCAAGGGAAAAATACGAAGCGTACTGAGCATCGTGTACGCAGTTATTCATGCCTCCAAGCAGGATTCAAGTCACATTTCCTGAATATATTTGTTTTCAAAACAAAGAAGCGCACTATTGTAAGCAAACTGTGTGGCGGATATAAAGAAAGGTATACAAACAGCCTGTGTTGATCAGAGTAAGTCCTCCTATTATTTACATGACGGCATTCGCCATTATGGTATAATATACTTGTAGCTTAAAATATCAGATACGTACCATTCGCGGCCTCTGCAGAACCTAATGGATTCGAGGAGTGAAAGGAAAAAATTAATAATAAGCAATCACCTATGAAATCTTTGTTTTTTAGATTTTTGAGGACAATACATTGGTTGACATCCAGAAAGAGGGACATGTATAAAGCTCTTTAAAAAATGCAAGCAAGGATAAGATTCCTAGGTATATACAGCATATAAACAGTTAATTTTTCAGGACAGAAAAAGAAACACGTGACTGCGCCAGATCTATCAGCAAAGTATATTCTTTTCGGGAAAATTGATCAAAATGTAACACAATAGAGGAACGTTTACATAGCTTTGACAAACACGTGCGTAGGCGACGAATGTCCCTAGAAGCCTAATATTTGTCGACATACATAGCTATAAACGAAAAACTTGTAATATATTTACAATATAATTGCTAAATTACACCTGTTTGAACTTCTGCTGTGGCTGTTCAAATTTCCAAATGGAAATGGAAGAGAAAAAGATTGAGGAGTCAGTATTGAAAACTTCCTTCCATACATCACTATAGACAGCATTACGAGCTAGCACAAACAGTATAGGTATCACGTTTTTCCATAAAATAATTGCAAGGTAAATATACGAAGGGTAATGAGCATCGTGTATGCAGTTATTCATGCCTCCAAGCAGGATCCAAGTCACATTTCCTGAATATATCTCTTTTCAAAACAAAGAAGCTCCCAATTATAAGCAAACTGTGTGGCGGACATAGAGAAAGGTATACAAACAGCCTGTGTTGATCAGAATAAGTCCTCCTATTATATACATGACGGCATTCGCCATTATGGTATAATATACTTGTAGCTTAAAATATCAGACACGTAACATTCGCGGCCTCTGCAGAACCTGACGGATTCGAGGAGTGAAGGGAAAAAATAATCAGGCATCACCTACGAAATCTTAGTTTTTTTAATTTTTGAGGACAATGCATTGGTTGACATCCAGAAATATGGACATGTATACAGCTCTTTAAAAAATGCTAGCAAGGATAAGCTTCCTAGGTATATACAGCATATAAATAGTTAATTATTCAGGACAGAAAAAGAAACACGTGACTGCGCCAGATCCATCAGCAAAGTATATTCTTTTCAGGAAAATTGATCAAAATGTAACACAAAAGAGGAATGTTTACACAGCTCTGACAAACACGTGCGTAGGCTGCGAATGTCCCTAGAAGCCTAATATTTGTCGACATACATAGCCATAAACGAAAAACTTCTAAAATATTATAATTAGAATATAATTGGTAAAATATACCTGTTTGAACTTCTACTGTGGCTGTTCGAATTTCAAAATGGAAAAGGAAGAGAAAAAGATTGAGGAGTCAGTATTGAAAACTTCCTTCCATACATCACTATAGACAGCATTACGAGCTAGCACAAACAGTATAGGTATCACGTTTTTCCATAAAATAATTGCAAGGTAAATATACGAAGGGTAATGAGCATCGTGTATGCAGTTATTCATGCCTCCAAGCAGGATCCAAGTCACATTTCCTGAATATATCTCTTTTCAAAACAAAGAAGCTCCCAATTATAAGCAAACTGTGTGGCGGACATAGAGAAAGGTATACAAACAGCCTGTGTTGATCAGAATAAGTCCTCCTATTATATACATGACGGCATTCGCCATTATGGTATAATATACTTGTAGCTTAAAATATCAGACACGTAACATTCGCGGCCTCTGCAGAACCTGACGGATTCGAGGAGTGAAGGGAAAAAATAATCAGGCATCACCTACGAAATCTTAGTTTTTTTAATTTTTGAGGACAATGCATTGGTTGACATCCAGAAATATGGACATGTATACAGCTCTTTAAAAAATGCTAGCAAGGATAAGCTTCCTAGGTATATACAGCATATAAATAGTTAATTATTCGGGACAGAAAGACAAACATGTGACTGCGCCAGATCCATCAGCAAAGTATATTCTTTTCAGGAAAATTGATCAAAATGTAACACAAAAGAGGAATGTTTACACAGCTCTGACAAACACGTGCGTAGGCTGCGAATGTCCCTAGAAGCCTAATATTTGTCGACATACATAGCCATAAACGAAAAACTTCTAAAATATTATAATTAGAATATAATTGGTAAAATATACCTGTTTGAACTTCTACTGTGGCTGTTCGAATTTCAAAATGGAAAAGGAAGAGAAAACGATTGAGGAGTCAGTATTGAAAACTTCCTTCTATACATCATTATAGACAGCATAACGAGCTAGCATTGACAATATAGGTATCACGTTTTTCCACAAATTAATTGCAAGGGGAAAATACGAAGGATAGTGAGCATCGTGTACGCAGTTATTCATGCCTCCAAGCAGGATTCAGGTGACATTTCCTGAATATAATTCTTTTCAAAACAAAAAAGCGCACAATTGTAAGCAAACTCTGTGGCGGACATAGAGAAAGGTATACAAACAGCCTGTGTTGATCAGAGTAAGCCCTCTATTATTTACATGATGGCATTCGCCATTATGGTATATTATATTTGAAGCTTAAATTATCAGATACGTTCCATTCGGGGCCTCTGTAGAGCCTGATGGATTCGGGGAGTGAAAGTAAAAAATAATAATCAAGCATCACCTTTGAAAACTTTGTTTTTTTTATTTTTAATGACAATACATATTTGACATCCAGAAAGATGGACATGTATACAGCTATTGAAAAAATGCTAGCAAGGATAAGCTTCCTAGGTATATACAGCATATAAACAGTTAATTATTCCGGACAGATAAAGAAACATGTGACTGCGCCAGATCTGTCAGCAAAGCATATTTTTTCTGGAAATTGATCAAAATGTAACACAATAGGGGAATGTTCACAAAACTTTGACAAATACGTGCGTATGCAACGAATGTCCCTGGAAGCCCAATATTTGTCGACATACATAGCTTTAAACGAAAAACTTGTAAAATATTATAATTAGAATATAATTGATAAAATATACCTGTTCGAACTTCTACTGTGGCTTTTCAAATTTCAAAATGGAAATGGAAGAGAAAACGATTGAGGAGTCAGTATTGAAAACTTCCTTCTATACATCATTATAGACAGCATAACGAGCTAGCACTAACAGTATAGGTATCACTTTTTCCATAAATAATTGCAAGGGAAAAATACGAAGCGTAATGAGTATCGTGTACGCAGTTATTCATGCCTCCAGGCAGGACTCAAGTCACATTTCCTGAATATATTTGTTTTCAAAACAAAGAAGCGCACAATTGTAAGCAAACTGTGTGGCGGATATAAAGAAAGGTATACAAACAGCCTGTGTTGATCAGAGTAAGTCCTCCTATTATTTACATGACGGCATTCGCCATTATGGTATAATATACTTGTAGCTTAAAATATCAGATACGTACCATTCGCGGCCTCTGCAGAACCTAATGGATTCGAGGAGTGAAAGGAAAAAATTATTAATAAGCAATCACCTATGAAATCTTTGTTTTTTAGATTTTTGAGGACAATACATTGGTTGACATCCAGAAAGAGGGACATGTATAAAGCTCTTGAAAAAATGCTAGCAAGGATAAGATTCCTAGGTATATACAGCATATAAACAGTCAATTATTCTGGAGAGAAAAAGAAACATGTGACTGCGCCAGATCCATCAGCAAAGTATATTCTTTTCGGGAAAATTGATCAAAATGTAACACAATAGAGGAATGTTTACATAGCTTTGACAAACACGTACGTAGGCGTCGAATGTCCCTAGAAGTTAATATTTGTCGACATGCATAGCTATAAACGAAAAACTTGTAAAATATTATAATTAGAATATAATTGGTAAAATGTACCTGTTTGTACTTCTACTGTGGCTGTTCAAATTTCAAAATGGAAATGGAAGAGAAAACGATTGAGGAGTCAGTATTGAAAACTTCCTTCTATACATCACTAGAGACAGCATAACGAGCTAGCACTAACAGTATAGGTATCACGTTTTTCCATAAGCTAATTGCAAGGGAAAAATACGAAGGGAAATGAGCATCATGTATGCAGTTATTCATGCCTCGAAGCAGGATTCTGGTCACATTTCCTGAATATATTTCTTTAAAAAAGAGGCATCACAATTGTAAGCAATCTGTGTGGCGGATATAGAAAAAGGTATAAAAACAGCCTTTGTTGATCAGAGTAAGGCCTCCTATTGTTTACATGATGGTATTCGCCATTATGGTATAATATATTTGTAGCTTAAAATATCAGATACGTACCATTCGCGACCTCTGCAGAGCCTGATGGATTCGAGGAGTGAGAGGAAAAAATTATAAATCCGGCATCACCTATGAAATCTTTGTTTTTTTAAATTTTGAGGACAATACATTGGTTGACATCCAGAAAGATGGACATGTATACAGCTCTTTAAAAAGTGCAAGCAAGGATAAGATTCCTAGGTATATACAGCATATAAACAGTTAATTATTCTGGAAAGAAAAAGAAACATGTGACTGCGCCAGATCCATCAGCAAAGTATATTCTTCTCGGGAAAATTGATCAAAATGTAACACAATAGAGGATAGTTTACATAGCTTGGACAAACACGTACGTAGGCGGCGATTGTCCCTAGAAGACTAATATTTGTCGCCATACGTAGCTATAAACGAAAAACTTGTAAAATAATATATTAGAATATAATTGGTAAAATATACCTGTTTGAACTTCTACTGTGGCTGTTCAAATTTCCAAATGGAAAAGGAAGAGAAAAAGATTGAGGAGTCAGTATTGAAAACTTCCTTCTATACATCACTATAGACAGCATTACGAGCTAGCACTAAGGAGTATAGGTATCACGTTTTTCCATAAAATAATTGCAAGGGAAAAATACGAAGGGTAATGAGCATCGTGTATGCAGTTATTCATGCCTCCAAGCAGGATTCAAGTCACATTTCCTGAATATATTTCTTTTCAAAACAAAGAAGCGCACAATTGTAAGCAAACTGTGTGACGGATATAAAGAAAGGTATGCAAAGAGCATGTGCTGATCAGAGTAACTCCTCCTATTATTTACATGACGGCATTCGCCATTATGGTATGATATACTTGTAGCCTAAAATATCGGATACGTACCATTCGCGGCCTCTGCAGAGCCTGATGGATTTGAGGAGTGAAAGAAAAAAATTAATAATTAGGCGTCATCTTTCAAATCTTTGTTTTTTAGATTTTTGAGGACAATACATTGGTTGACATCCAGAAAAAGGGACATGTATACAGCTCTTTAAAAAATGCAAGCAAGGATAAGATTCCTAGGTATATACAGCATATGAACAGTTAATTATTCTGGACAGAAAAAGAAACACGTGACTGCGCCAGATCCATCAGCAAAGTATATTCTTTTCGGGAAAATTGATCAAAATGTAACACAATAGAGGAACGTTTACATAGTTTGACAAACACGTGCGTAGGCGACGAATGTCCCTAGAAGCCTAATATTTGTCGACATACATAGCTATAAACGAAAAACTTGTAATATATTTAGAATATAATTGGTAAAATATACCTGTTTGAACTTCTACTGTGGCTGTTCAAATTTCAAAATGGAAATGGAAGAGAAAACGATTGAGGAGTCAGTATTCAAAAATTCCTTCTATACATCATTATAGACAGCATAATGAGCTGGCATTAACAGTATAGGTATCACATTTTTCTACAAATTATTTGCAAGGTGAAAATACGAAGGGTAACGAGCATTGTTTATGCAGTTATTCATGCCTCCAAGCATGATTCAGGTCACTTTAACTGAATATTTTTCTTTTCAAAACAAAAAGGCGCACAATTGTAAGCAAACTCTGTGGCGGACATAGAGAAAGGTATACAAACAGCCTGTGTTGATCAGAGTAAGCCCTCTATTATTTACATGATGGAATTCGCCATTATGGTATAATATATTTGAAGGTTAAAATATCATATAGGTACCATTCGGGGCCTCTGTAGAGCCTGATAGATTCGGGGAGTGAAAGAAATAATAATCAAGCATCACCTTTGAAAACTTTGTTTTTTTATTTTTAATGACAATACATTTTTTACATCGAGAAAGATGGACATGTATACAGCTATTGAAAAAATGCTAGCAAGGATAAGCTTCCTAGGTATATACAGCATATAAACAGTTAATTATTCTGGACAGATAAAGAAACATGTGACTGCGCCAGATCCATCAGCAAAGTATATTTTTTCTGGAAAATTGATCAAAATGCAACACAATAGAGGAATGTTTACATAGCTTTGACAAACACGTGCGTAGGCGACGAATGTCCCTAGAAGCCTAATATTTGTCGACATACATAGCTATAAACGAAAAACTTGTAATATAATTAGAATATAATTGGTAAAATATACATGTTTGAACTTCTACTGTGGCTGTTCAAATTTCAAAATTGAAATGGATGAGAAAACGATTGAGGAGTCAGTATTCAAAAATTCCTTGGATACATCATTATAGACAGCATAACGAGCTAGCAATAACAGTATAGGTATCACTTTTTCCATAATTAATTGCAAGGGAAAAATACAAAGGGTAATGAGCATCGTGTATGCAGTTTTTCATGCTTCCAAGCAGGATTCAGGTCACATTTCCTGAATATGTTTTTTTCAGAACAACAAACCGCACAATTGTAAGCAAACTCTGTGGCGGATATAGAGAAAGATATGCAAACAGCCTGTTATCAGAGTAAGCCCTCAATTATTTACATGATGGCATTCGCCATTATGGTATAATATATTTGAAGCTTAAAATATCAGATACGTACCATTCGGGGCCTCTGTAGAGCCTGACGGAATCGGGGAGTGACAGTAAGAAATAATAATCAGGCATCACCTTTGAAAACTTTGTTTTTTTTTTATTTTTGAGGACAATGCATTGGTTGACATCCAGAAAGATGGACATGTATGCAGCTCTTTAAAAAATGCAAGCATGGATAAGATTCCTAGGTATATACAGCATATAAACAGTTAATTCTGGACAGAAAAAGAAACATGTGTCTGCGCCAGATCCATCAGCAAAGTATATATTTTTCGGGAAAATTGAAACATAAAATGTAACACAATAGAGAAGTGTTCACAGAGCTTTGACAAACACGAGCGCAGGCGGCCAATGTCGCTAGAAGCTTAATATTTGTCGATATACATAGCTGTAAACGAAAAACTTTTATAATATTATATTTACAATATAATTGCTAAATTACACCTGTTTGAACTTCTGCTGTGGCTGTTCAAATTTCCAAATGGAAATGGAAGAGAAAAAGATTGAGGAGTCAGTATTGAAAACTTCCTTCCATACATCACTATAGACAGCATTACGAGCTAGCACTAACAGTATAGGTATCACGTTTTTCCATAAAATAATTGCAAGGCAAATATACGAAGGGTAATGAGCATAGTGTATGCAGTTATTCATGCCTCCAAGCAGGATCCAAGTCACATTTCCTGAATATATTTCTTTTCAAAACAAAGAAGCTCACAATTATAAGCAAACTGTGTGGCGGACATAGAGAAAGGTATACAAACAGCCTGTGTTGATCAGAATAAGTCCTCCTATTATATACATGACGGCATTCGCCATTATGGTATAATATACTTGTAGCTTAAAATATCAGACACGTACCATTCGCGGCCTCTGCAGAACCTGACGGATTCGAGGAATGAAGGGAAAAAATAATCAGGCATCACCTACGAAATCTTAGTTTTTTTAATTTTTGAGGACAATGCATTGGTTGACATCCAGAAATATGGACATGTATACAGCTCTTTAAAAAATGCTAGCAAGGATAAGCTTCCTAGGTATATACAGCATATAAATAGTTAATTATTCGGGACAGAAAGACAAACATGTGACTGCGCCAGATCCATCAGCGAAGTATATTTTTTCTGGAAAATTGATCAAAATGTAACACAATAGAGGAATGTTTACAAAGCTTTGACAAATACGTGCTTATGCGACGAATGTCCCTAGAAGCCTAATATTTGTCGACATACATAGCTTTAAACGAAAAGCTTGTAAAATATTATAATTAGAATATAATTGATAAAATAAACCTGTTTGAACTTCTACTGTGGCTGTTCAAATTTCAAAATGGGAATGGAAGAGAAAACGATTGAGGAGTCGGTATTGAAAACTTCCTTCTATACATCATTATAGACAGCATAACGAGCTAGCACTAACAGTATAGGTATCACTTTTTCCATAATTAAGTGCAAGGGAAAAATACGAAGGGCAATGAGCATCGTGTATGCAGTTATTCATGCCTCCAAGCCGGATTCAAGTCACATTTCCTGAATATATTTCTTTTCAAAACAAAGAAGCGCACAATTCTAAGCAAACTGTGTGGCGGATAAAAAGAAAGGTATACAAACAGCCTGTGTTGATCAGAGTAAGTCCTTCTATTATTTACATGACGGCATTCGCCATTATGGTATAATATACTTGTAGCTTAAAATATCAGATACGTACCATTCGCGGCCTCTGCAGAACCTGATGGATTCGAGGAGTGAAAGGAAAAAATTAATAATCAGGCATGACCTATGAAATCTTTGTTTTTTAGATTTTTGAGGACAATACATTGGTTGACATCCAGAAAGAGGGACATGTATACAGCTCTTGAAAAAATGCTAGCAAGGATAAGATTCCTAGGTATATACAGCATATAAACAGTCAATTATTCTGGAGAGAAAAAGAAACCTGTGACTGCGCCAGATCCATCAGCAAAGTATATTCTTTTCGGGAAAATTGATCAAAATGTAACACAATAGAGGAATGTGTTCATAGCTTTGACAAACACGTACGTAGGCGTCGAA
The DNA here is from genome assembly GCF_055883805.1 of Amblyomma maculatum. NCBI lineage: Eukaryota > Metazoa > Arthropoda > Arachnida > Ixodida > Ixodidae > Amblyomma > Amblyomma maculatum. Next base: position 42,072,567 of record NC_139352.1, read on the forward strand.
TGTCCCTAGAAGTTAATATTTGTCGACATGCATAGCTATAAACAAAAAACTTGTAAAATATTATAATTAGAATATAATTGGTAAAATGTACCTGTTTGAACTTCTACTGTGGCTGTTCAAATTTCCAAATGGAAAAGGAAGAGAAAAAGATTGAGGAGTCAGTATTGAAAACTTCCTTCTATACATCACTATAGACAGCATTACGAGCTAGCACTAAGGAGTATAGGTATCACGTTTTTCCATAAGCTAATTGCAAGGGAAAAATACGAAGGGAAATGAGCATCATGTATGCAGTTATTCATGCCTCGAAGCACGATTCTGGTCACATTTCCTGAATATATTTCTTTAAAAAAGAGGCATCACAATTGTAAGCAATCTGTGTGGCGGATATAGAAAAAGGTATAAAAACAGCCTTTGTTGATCAGAGTAAGGCCTCCTATTGTTTACATGATGGTATTCGCCATTATGGTATAATATATTTGTAGCTTAAAATATCAGATACGTACCATTCGCGACCTCTGCAGAGCCTGATGGATTCGAGGAGTGAGAGGAAAAAATTATAAATTAGGCATCACCTATGAAATCGTTGTTTTTTTTAAATTTTGAGGACAATGCATTGGTTGACATCCAGAAAGATGGACATGTATACAGCTCTTTAAAAAATGCAAGCAAGGATAACATTCCTAGGTATATACAGCATATAAACAGTTAATTATTCTGGAAAGAAAAAGAAACATGTGACTGCGCCAGATTCATCAGTAAAGTATATTCTTTTTGGGAAAATTGATCAAAATGTAACACAATTGAGGATAGTTTACATAGCTTGGACAAACACGTACGTAGGCGGCGATTGTCCCTAGAAGACTAATATTTGTCGCCATACATAGCTATAAACGAAAAACTTGTAAAATAATATAATTCGAATATAATTGGTAAAATATACCTGTTTGAACTTCTACTGTGGCTGTTCAAATTTCCAAATGGAAAAGGAAGAGAAAAAGATTGAGGAGTCAGTATTGAAAACTTCCTTCTATACATCACTATAGACAGCATTACGAGCTAGCACTAAGGAGTATAGGTATCACGTTTTTCCATAAAATAATTGCAAGGGAAAAATACGAAGGGTAATGAGCATCGTGTATGCAGTTATTCATGCCTCCAAGCAGGATTCAAGTCACATTTCCTGAATATATTTCTTTTCAAAACAAAGAAGCGCACAATTGTAAGCAAATTGTGTGGCGGATATAAAGAAAGGTATGCAAACAGCATGTGCTGATCAGAGTAAGTCCTCCTATTATTTACATGACGGCATTCGCCATTATGGTACGATATACTTGTAGCCTAAAATATCGGATACGTACCATTCGCGGCCTCTGCAGAGCCTGATGGATTTGAGGAGTGAAAGAAAATAATTAATAATTAGGCATCATCTTTGAAATCTTTGTTTTTTAGATTTTTGAGGACAATACATTGGTTGACATCCAGAAAGAGGGACATGTATACAGCTCTTTAAAAAATGCAAGCAAGGATAAGATTCCTAGGTATACACAGCATATAAACAGTTAATTATTCTGGAGAGAAAAAGAAACACGTGACTGCGCCAGATCCATCAGCAAAGTATATTCTTTTCGGGAAAATTGATCAAAATGTAACACAATAGAGGAACGTTTACATAGCTTTGACAAACACGTGCGTAGGCGACGAATGTCCCTAGAAGCCTAATATTTGTCGACATACATAGCTATAAACGAAAAACTTGTAATATATTTAGAATATAATTGGTAAAATATACCTGTTTGAACTTCTACTGTGGCTGTTCAAATTTCAAAATGGAAATGGAAGAGAAAACGATTGAGGAGTCAGTATTCGAAAATTCCTTCTATACATAATTATAGACAGCATAATGAGCTAGCATTAACAGTATAGGTATCACATTTTTCTACAAATTAATTGCAAGGGGAAAATACGAAGGGTAATGAGCATTGTGTATGCTGTTATTCATGCCTCCAAGCATGATTTAGGTCACTTTTACTGAATATTTTTTTTTTTTTTTTCAAAACAAAAAGGCGCACAATTGTAAGCAAACTCTGTGGCGGACATAGAGAAATGTATACAAACAGCCTGTGTTGATCAGAGTAAGCCCTCTATTATTTACATGATGGAATTCGCCATTATGGTATAATATATTTGAAGCTTAAAATATCAGATACGTACCATTCGGGGCCTCTGTAGAGCCTGATGGATTCGGGGAGTGAAAGTAAAAATAATAATCAAGCATCACCTTTGAAAACTTTGTTTTTTTATTTTTAATGACAATACATTTTTTACATCGAGAAAGATGGACATGTATACAGCTATTGAAAAAATGCAAGCAAGGATAAGATTCCTAGGTATATACAGCATATAAACAGTTAATTATTCTGGACAGATAAAGAAACATGTGACTGCGCCAGATCCATCAGCAAAGTATATTTTTTCTGGAAAATTGATCAAAATGCAACACAATAGAGGAATGTTTACATAGCTTTGACAAACACGTGCGTAGGCGACGAATGTCCCTAGAAGCCTAATATTTGTCGACATACATAGCTATAAACGAAAAACTTGTAATATAATTAGAATATAATTGGTAAAATATACCTGTTTGAACTTCTACTGTGGCTGTTCAAATTTCAAAATTGAAATGGATGAGAAAACGATTGAGTTGTCAGTATTCAAAAATTCCTTGTATACATCATTATAGACAGCATAACGAGCTAGCAATAACAGTATAGGTATCACTTTTTCCATAATTAATTGCAAGGGAAAAATACAAAGGGTAATGAGCATCGTGTATGCAGTTATTCATGCTTCCAAGCAGGATTCAGGTTACATTTCCTGAATATGTTTTTTTTCAGAACAATAAACCGCACAATTGTAAGCAAACTCTGTGGCGGATATAGAGAAAGATATGCAAACAGCCTTTGATCAGAGTAAGCCCTCTATTATTTACATGATGGCATTCGCCATTATGGTATAATATATTTGAAGCTTAAAATATCAGATACGTACCATTCGGGGCCTCTGTAGAGCCTGACGGAATCGGGGAGTGACAGTAAAAAATAATAATCAGGCATCACCTTTGAAAACTTTGTTTTTTTTATTTTTGAGGACAATGCATTGGTTGACATCCAGAAAGATGGACATGTATGCAGCTCTTTAAAAAATGCAAGCATGGATAAGATTCCTAGGTATATACAGCATATAAACAGTTAATTATTCTGGACAGAAAAAGAAACGTGTCTGCGCCAGATCCATCAGCAAAGTATATATTTTTCGGGAAAATTGAAACATAAAATGTTACACAATAGAGAAGTGTTCACAGAGCTTTGACAAACACGAGCGCATGCGGCCAATGTCGCTAGAAGCTTAATATTTGTCGACATACATAGCTGTAAACGAAAAAAATTTTATAATATTATATTTACAATATTATTGCTAAATTACACCTGTTTGAACTTCTGCTGTGGCTGTTCAAATTTCCAAATGGAAATGGAAGAGAAAAAGATTGAGGATTCAGTATTGAAAACTTCCTTCCATACATCACTATAGACAGCATTACGAGCTAGCACTAACAGTATAGGTATCACGTTTTTCCATAAAATAATTGCAAGGGAAATATACGAAGGGTAATGAGCATCGTGTATGCAGTTATTCATGCCTCCAAGCAGGATCCAAGTCACATTTCCTGAATATATTTCTTTTCAAAACAAAGAAGCTCACAATTATAAGCAAACTGTGTGGCGGACATAGAGAAAGGTATACAAACAGCCTGTGTTGATCAGAATAAGTCCTCCTATTATATATATGACGGCATTCGCCATTATGGTATAATATACTTGTAGCTTAAAATATCAGACACGTACCATTCGCGGCCTCTGCAGAACCTGACGGATTCGAGGAGTGAAGGGAAAAAATAATCAGGCATCACCTACGAAATCTTAGTTTTTTTTTTAATTTTTGAGGACAATGCATTGGTTGACATCCAGAAATATGGACATGTATACAGCTCTTTAAAAAATGCTAGCAAGGATAAGCTTCCTAGGTATATACAGCATATAAATAGTTAATTATTCGGGACAGAAAGACAAACATGTGACTGCGCCAGATCCATCAGCAAAGTATATTTTTTCTGGAAATTGATCAAAATGTAACACAATAGGGGAATGTTCACAAAACTTTGACAAATACGTGCGCATGCAACGAATGTCCCTGGAAGCCTAATATTTGTCGACATACATAGCTTTAAACGAAAAACTTGTAAAATATTATAATTAGAATATAATTGGTAAAATATACCTGTTTGAACTTCTACTGTGGCTGTTCAAATTTCAAAATGGAAATGGAAGAGAAAACAATTGAGGAGTCAGTATTGAAAACTTCCTTCTATACATCATTATAGACAGCATAACGAGCTAGCACTAACAGTATAGGTATCACTTTTTCCATAAATAATTGCAAGGGAAAAATACGAAGCGTAATGAGCATCGTGTACGCAGGTATTCATGCCACCAAGCAGGATTCAAGTCACATTTCCTGAATATATTTGTTTTCAAAACAAAGAAGCGCACAATTGTAAGCAAACTGTGTGGCGGATATAAAGAAAGGTATACAAACAGCCTGTGTTGATCAGAGTAAGTCCTCCTATTATTTACATGACAGCATTCGCCATTATGGTATAATATACTTGTAGCTTAAAATATCAGATACGTACCATTCGCGGCCTCTGCAGAACCTAATGGATTCGAGGAGTGAAAGGAAAAAATTAATAATAAGCAATCACCTATGAAATCTTTGTTTTTTAGATTTTTGAGGACAATACATTGGTTGACATCCAGAAAGAGGGACATGTATAAAGCTCTTGAAAAAATGCTAGCAAGGATAAGATTCCTAGGTATATACAGTATATAAACAGTCAATTATTCTGGAGAGAAAAAGAAACATGTGACTGCGCCAGATCCATCAGCAAAGTATATTCTTTTCGGGAAAATTGATCAAAATGTAACACAATAGAGGAATGTTTACATAGCTTTGACAAACACGTACGTAGGCGTCGAATGTCCCTAGAAGTTAATATTTGTCGACATGCATAGCTATAAACGAAAAACTTGTAAAATATTATAATTAGAATATAATTGGTAAAATGTACCTGTTTGAACTTCTACTGTGGCTGTTCAAATTTCAAAATGGAAATGGAAGAGAAAACGATTGAGGAGTCAGTATTGAAAACTTCCTTCTATACATCATTATAGACAGCATAACGAGCTAGCACTAACAGTATAGGTATCACTTTTTCCATAATTAATTGCAAGGGAAAAGTACAAAGGGTAATGAGCATCGTGTATGCAGTTATTCATGCCTCCAAGTAGGATTCAGGTCACATTTCCTGGATATATTTCTTTTCAAAACAAAGAAGCGTACAATTGTAAGCAAACTGTGTGGCGGATATAGAAAAAGGTATAAAAACAGCCTTTGTTGATCAGAGTAAGGCCTCCTATTGTTTACATGATGGTATTCGCCATTATGGTATAATATATTTGTAGCTTAAAATATCAGATACGTACCATTCGCGACCTCTGCAGAGCCTGATGGATTCGAGGAGTGAGGGGAAAAAATTATAAATCAGGCATCACCTATGAAATCTTTGCTTTTTAAATTTTGAGGACAATGCATTGGTTGACATCCAGAAAGATGGACATGTATACAGCTCTTTAAAAAATGCAAGCAAGGATAAGATTCCTAGGTATATACAGCATATAAACAGTTAATTATTCTGGAAAGAAAAAGAAACATGTGACTGCGCCAGATCCATCAGCAAAGTATATTCTTCTCGGGAAAATTGATCAAAATGTAACACAATTGAGGATAGTTTACATAGCTTGGACAAACACGTACGTAGGCGGCGATTGTCCCTAGAAGACTAATATTTGTCGCCATACATAGCTATAAACGAAAAACTTGTAAAATAATATAATTCGAATATAATTGGTAAAATATACCTGTTTGAACTTCTACTGTGGCTGTTCAAATTTCCAAATGGAAAAGGAAGAGAAAAAGATTGAGGAGTCAGTATTGAAAACTTCCTTCTATACATCACTATAGACAGCATTACGAGCTAGCACTAAGGAGTATAGGTATCACGTTTTTCCATAAAATAATTGCAAGGGAAAAATACGAAGGGTAATGAGCATCGTGTATGCAGTTATTCATGCCTCCAAGCAGGATTCAAGTCACATTTCCTGAATATATTTCTTTTCAAAACAAAGAAGCGCACAATTGTAAGCAAATTGTGTGGCGGATATAAAGAAAGGTATGCAAACAGCATGTGCTGATCAGAGTAAGTCCTCCTATTATTTACATGACGGCATTCGCCATTATGGTACGATATACTTGTAGCCAAAAATATCGGATACGTACCATTCGCGGCCTCTGCAGAGCCTGATGGATTTGAGGAGTGAAAGAAAATAATTAATAATTAGGCATCATCTTTGAAATCTTTGTTTTTTAGATTTTTGAGGACAATACATTGGTTGACATCCAGAAAGAGGGACATGTATACAGCTCTTTAAAAAATGCAAGCAAGGATAAGATTCCTAGGTATATACAGCATATAAACAGTTAATTATTCTGGAGAGAAAAAGAAACACGTGACTGCGCCAGATCCATCAGCAAAGTATATTCTTTTCGGGAAAATTGATCAAAATGTAACACAATAGAGGAACGTTTACATAGCTTTGACAAACACGTGCGTAGGCGACGAATGTCCCTAGAAGCCTAATATTTGTCGACATACATAGCTATAAACGAAAAACTTGTAATATATTTAGAATATAATTGGTAAAATATACCTGTTTGAACTTCTACTGTGGCTGTTCAAATTTCAAAATGGAAATGGAAGAGAAAACGATTGAGGAGTCAGTATTCGAAAATTCCTTCTATACATAATTATAGACAGCATAATGAGCTAGCATTAACAGTATAGGTATCACATTTTTCTACAAATTAATTGCAAGGGGAAAATACGAAGGGTAATGAGCATTGTGTATGCTGTTATTCATGCCTCCAAGCATGATTTAGGTCACTTTTACTGAATATTTTTTTTTTTTTTTCAAAACAAAAAGGCGCACAATTGTAAGCAAACTCTGTGGCGGACATAGAGAAAGGTATACAAACAGCCTGTGTTGATCAGAGTAAGCCCTCTATTATTTACATGATGGAATTCGCCATTATGGTATAATATATTTGAAGCTTAAAATATCAGATACGTACCATTCGGGGCCTCTGTAGAGCCTGATGGATTCGGGGAGTGAAAGTAAAAATAATAATCAAGCATCACCTTTGAAAACTTTGTTTTTTTATTTTTAATGACAATACATTTTTTACATCGAGAAAGATGGACATGTATACAGCTATTGAAAAAATGCAAGCAAGGATAAGATTCCTAGGTATATACAGCATATAAACAGTTAATTATTCTGGACAGATAAAGAAACATGTGACTGCGCCAGATCCATCAGCAAAGTATATTTTTTCTGGAAAATTGATCAAAATGCAACACAATAGAGGAATGTTTACATAGCTTTGACAAACACGTGCGTAGGCGACGAATGTCCCTAGAAGCCTAATATTTGTCGACATACATAGCTATAAACGAAAAACTTGTAATATAATTAGAATATAATTGGTAAAATATACCTGTTTGAACTTCTACTGTGGCTGTTCAAATTTCAAAATTGAAATGGATGAGAAAACGATTGAGTTGTCAGTATTCAAAACTTCCTTGTATACATCATTATAGACAGCATAACGAGCTAGCAATAACAGTATAGGTATCACTTTTTCCATAATTAATTGCAAGGGAAAAATACAAAGGGTAATGAGCATCGTGTATGCAGTTATTCATGCTTCCAAGCAGGATTCAGGTTACATTTCCTGAATATGTTTTTTTTTTCAGAACAAAAAACCGCACAATTGTAAGCAAACTCTGTGGCGGATATAGAGAAAGATATGCAAACAGCCTTTGATCAGAGTAAGCCCTCTATTATTTACATGATGGCATTCGCCATTATGGTATAATATATTTGAAGCTTAAAATATCAGATACGTACCATTCGGGGCCTCTGTAGAGCCTGACGGAATCGGGGAGTGACAGTAAAAAATAATAATCAGGCATCACCTTTGAAAACTTTGTTTTTTTTATTTTTGAGGACAATGCATTGGTTGACATCCAGAAAGATGGACATGTATGCAGCTCTTTAAAAAATGCAAGCATGGATAAGATTCCTAGGTATATACAGCATATAAACAGTTAATTATTCTGGACAGAAAAAGAAACGTGTCTGCGCCAGATCCATCAGCAAAGTATATATTTTTCGGGAAAATTGAAACATAAAATGTAACACAATAGAGAAGTGTTCACAGAGCTTTGACAAACACGAGCGCAGGCGGCCAATGTCGCTAGAAGCTTAATATTTGTCGACATACATAGCTGTAAACGAAAAAAATTTTATAATATTATATTTACAATATCATTGCTAAATTACACCTGTTTGAACTTCTGCTGTGGCTGTTCAAATTTCCAAATGGAAATGGAAGAGAAAAAGATTGAGGATTCAGTATTGAAAACTTCCTTCCATACATCACTATAGACAGCATTACGAGCTAGCACTAACAGTATAGGTATCACGTTTTTCCATAAAATAATTGCAAGGGAAATATACGAAGGGTAATGAGCATCGTGTATGCAGTTATTCATGCCTCCAAGCAGGATCCAAGTCACATTTCCTGAATATATTTCTTTTCAAAACAAAGAAGCTCACAATTATAAGCAAACTGTGTGGCGGACATAGAGAAAGGTATACAAACAGCCTGTGTTGATCAGAATAAGTCCTCCTATTATATACATGACGGCATTCGCCATTACGGTATAATATACTTGTAGCTTAAAATATCAGACACGTACCATTCGCGGCCTCTGCAGAACCTGACGGATTCGAGGAGTGAAGGGAAAAAATAATCAGGCATCACCTACGAAATCTTAGTTTTTTTTTTAATTTTTGAGGACAATGCATTGGTTGACATCCAGAAATATGGACATGTATACAGCTCTTTAAAAAATGCTAGCAAGGATAAGCTTCCTAGGTATATACAGCATATAAATAGTTAATTATTCGGGACAGAAAGACAAACATGTGACTGCGCCAGATCCATCAGCAAAGTATATTCTTTTCAGGAAAATTGATCAAAATGTAACACAAAAGAGGAATGTTTACACAGCTCTGACAAACACGTGCGTAGGCTGCGAATGTCCCTAGAAGCCTAATATTTGTCGACATACATAGCCATAAACGAAAAACGTCTAAAATATTATAATTAGAATATAATTGGTAAATTATACCTGTTTGAACTTCTACTGTGGCTGTTCAAATTTCAAAATGGAAAAGGAAGAGAAAACGATTGAGGAGTCAGTATTGAAAACTTCCATCTATACATCATTAGAGACAGCATAACGAGCTAGCATTAACAATATAGGTATCACGTTTTTCCACAAATTAATTGCAAGGGGAAAATACGAAGGATAGTGAGCATCGTGTACGCAGTTATTCATGCCTCCAAGCAGGATTCAGGTGACATTTCCTGAATATAATTCTTTTCAAAACAAAAAAGCGCACAATTGTAAGCAAACTCTGTGGCGGACATAGAGAAAGGTATACAAACAGCCTGTGTTGATCAGAGTAAGCCCTCTATTATTTACATGATGGCATGCGCCATTATGGTATATTATATTTGAAGCTTAAATTATCAGATACGTACCATTCGGGGCCTCTGTAGAGCCTGATGGATTCGGGGAGTGAAAGTAAAAAATAATAATCAAGCATCACCTTTGAAAACTTTGTTTTTTTCATTTTTAATGACAATACATATTTGACATCCAGAAAGATGGACATGTATACAGCTATTCAAAAAATGCTAGCAAGGATAAGCTTCCTAGGTATATACAGCATATAAACAGTTAATTATTCCGGACAGATAAAGAAACATGTGACTGCGCCAGATCCATCAGCAAAGTATATTTTTTCTGGAAATTGATCAAAATGTAACACAATAGGGGAATGTTCACAAAACTTTGACAAATACGTGCGTATGCAACGAATGTCCCTGGAAGCCTAATATTTGTCGACATACATAGCTTTAAACGAAAAACTTGTGAAATATTATAATTAGAATATAATTGATAAAATATACCTGTTTGAACTTCTACTGTGGCTGTTCAAATTTCAAAATGGAAATGGAAGAGAAAACGATTGAGGAGTCAGTATTGAAAACTTCCTTCTATACATCATTATAGACAGCATAACGAGCTAGCACTAACAGTATAGGTATCACTTTTTCCATAAATAATTGCAAGGGAAAAATACGAAGCGTAATGAGCATCGTGTACGCAGGTATTCATGCCACCAAGCAGGATTCAAGTCACATTTCCTGAATATATTTGTTTTCAAAACAAAGAAGCGCACAATTGTAAGCAAACTGTGTGGCGGATATAAAGAAAGGTATACAAACAGCCTGTGTTGATCAGAGTAAGTCCTCCTATTATTTACATGACAGCATTCGCCATTATGGTATAATATACTTGTAGCTTAAAATATCAGATACGTACCATTCGCGGCCTCTGCAGAACCTAATGGATTCGAGGAGTGAAAGGAAAAAATTAATAATAAGCAATCACCTATGAAATCTTTGTTTTTTAGATTTTTGAGGACAATACATTGGTTGACATCCAGAAAGAGGGACATGTATAAAGCTCTTGAAAAAATGCTAGCAAGGATAAGATTCCTAGGTATATACAGCATATAAACAGTCAATTATTCTGCAGAGAAAAAGAAACATGTGACTGCGCCAGATCCATCAGCAAAGTATATTCTTTTCGGGAAAATTGATCAAAATGTAACACAATAGAGGAATGTTTACATAGCTTTGACAAACACGTACGTAGGCGTCGAATGTCCCTAGAAGTTAATATTTGTCGACATGCATAGCTATAAACGAAAAACTTGTAAAATATTATAATTAGAATATAATTGGTAAAATGTACCTGTTTGAACTTCTACTGTGGCTGTTCAAATTTCAAAATGGAAATGGAAGAGAAAACGATTGAGGAGTCAGTATTGAAAACTTCCTTCTATACATCATTATAGACAGCATAATGAGCTAGCATTAACAGTATAGGTATCACATTTTTCTACAAATTAATTGCAAGGGGAAAATACGAAGGGTAATGAGCATTGTGTATGCAGTTATTCATGCCTCCAAGCATGATTCAGGTCACTTTTACTGAATATTTTTCTTTTGAAAACAAAAAGGCGCACAATTGTAAGCAAACTCTGTGGCGGACATAGAGAAAGGTATACAAACAGCCTGTGTTGATCAGAGTAAGCCCTCTATTATTTACATGATGGAATTCGCCATTATGGTATAATATATTTGAAGCTTAAAATATCAGATACGTACCATTCGGGGCCTCTGTAGAGCCTGATGGATTCGGGGAGTGAAAGTAAAAATAATAATCAAGCATCACCTTTGAAAACTTTGTTTTTTTATTTTTAATGACAATACCTTTTTTACATCGAGAAAGATGGACATGTATAGAGCTATTGAAAAAATGCTAGCAAGGATAAGCTTCCTAGGTATATACAGCATATAAACAGTTAATTATTCTGGACAGATAAAGAAACATGTGACTGCGCCAGATCCATCAGCAAAGTATATTTTTTCTCGAAAATTGATCAAAATGCAACACAATAGAGGAATGTTTACATAGCTTTGACAAACACGTGCGTAGGCGACGAATGTCCCTAGAAGCCTAATATTTGTCGACATACATAGCTATAAACGAAAAACTTGTAATATAATTAGAATATAATTGGTAAAATATACCTGTTTGAACTTCTACTGTGGCTGTTCAAATTTCAAAATTGAAATGGATGAGAAAACGATTGAGTTGTCAGTATTCAAAAATTCCTTGTATACATCATTATAGACAGCATAACGAGCTAGCAATAACAGTATAGGTATCACTTTTTCCATAATTAATTGCAAGGGAAAAATACAAAGGGTAATGAGCATCGCGTATGCAGTTATTCATGCTTCCAAGCAGGATTCAGGTTACATTTCCTGAATATGTTTTTTTTTCAGAACAAAAAACCGCACAATTGTAAGCAAACTCTGTGGCGGATATAGAGAAAGATATGCAAACAGCCTTTGATCAGAGTAAGCCCTCTATTATTTACATGATGGCATTCGCCATTATGGTATAATATATTTGAAGCTTAAAATATCAGATACGTACCATTCGGGGCCTCTGTAGAGCCTGACGGAATCGGGGAGTGACAGTAAAAAATAATAATCAGGCATCACCTTTGAAAACTTTGTTTTTTTTATTTTTGAGGACAATGCATTGGTTGACATCCAGAAAGATGGACATGTATGCAGCTCTTTAAAAAATGCAAGCATGGATAAGATTCCTAGGTATATACAGCATATAAACAGTTAATTATTCTGGACAGAAAAAGAAACGTGTCTGCGCCAGATCCATCAGCAAAGTATATATTTTTCGGGAAAATTGAAACATAAAATGTTACACAATAGAGAAGTGTTCACAGAGCTTTGACAAACACGAGCGCAGGCGGCCAATGTCGCTAGAAGCTTAATATTTGTCGACATACATAGCTGTAAACGAAAAAAATTTTATAATATTATATTTACAATATCATTGCTAAATTACACCTGTTTGAACTTCTGCTGTGGCTGTTCAAATTTCCAAATGGAAATGGAAGAGAAAAAGATTGAGGATTCAGTATTGAAAACTTCCTTCCATACATCACTATAGACAGCATTACGAGCTAGCACTAACAGTATAGGTATCACGTTTTTCCATAAAATAATTGCAAGGGAAATATACGAAGGGTAATGAGCATCGTGTATGCAGTTATTCATGCCTCCAAGCAGGATCCAAGTCACATTTCCTGAATATATTTCTTTTCAAAACAAAGAAGCTCACAATTATAAGCAAACTGTGTGGCGGACATAGAGAAAGGTATACAAACAGCCTGTGTTGATCAGAATAAGTCCTCCTATTATATACATGACGGCATTCGCCATTATGGTATAATATACTTGTAGCTTAAAATATCAGACACGTACCATTCGCGGCCTCTGCAGAACCTGACGGATTCGAGGAGTGAAGGGAAAAAATAATCAGGCATCACCTACGAAATCTTAGTTTTTTTTTTAATTTTTGAGGACAATGCATTGGTTGACATCCAGAAATATGGACATGTATACAGCTCTTTAAAAAATGCTAGCAAGGATAAGCTTCCTAGGTATATACAGCATATAAATAGTTAATTATTCGGGACAGAAAGACAAACATGTGACTGCGCCAGATCCATCAGCAAAGTATATTTTTTCTGGAAATTGATCAAAATGTAACACAATAGGGGAATGTTCACAAAACTTTGACAAATACGTGCGTATGCAACGAATGTCCCTGGAAGCCTAATATTTGTCGACATACATAGCTTTAAACGAAAAACTTGTAAAATATTATAATTAGAATATAATTGGTAAAATATACCTGTTTGAACTTCTACTGTGGCTGTTCAAATTTCAAAATGGAAATGGAAGAGAAAACAATTGAGGAGTCAGTATTGAAAACTTCCTTCTATACATCATTATAGACAGCATAACGAGCTAGCACTAACAGTATAGGTATCACTTTTTCCATAAATAATTGCAAGGGAAAAATACGAAGCGTAATGAGCATCGTGTACGCAGGTATTCATGCCACCAAGCAGGATTCAAGTCACATTTCCTGAATATATTTGTTTTCAAAACAAAGAAGCGCACAATTGTAAGCAAACTGTGTGGCGGATATAAAGAAAGGTATACAAACAGCCTGTGTTGATCAGAGTAAGTCCTCCTATTATTTACATGACAGCATTCGCCATTATGGTATAATATACTTGTAGCTTAAAATATCAGATACGTACCATTCGCGGCCTCTGCAGAACCTAATGGATTCGAGGAGTGAAAGGAAAAAATTAATAATAAGCAATCACCTATGAAATCTTTGTTTTTTAGATTTTTGAGGACAATACATTGGTTGACATCCAGAAAGAGGGACATGTGTAAAGCTCTTGAAAAAATGCTAGCAAGGATAAGATTCCTAGGTATATACAGTATATAAACAGTCAATTATTCTGGAGAGAAAAAGAAACATGTGACTGCGCCAGATCCATCAGCAAAGTATATTCTTTTCGGGAAAATTGATCAAAATGTAACACAATAGAGGAATGTTTACATAGCTTTGACAAACACGTACGTAGGCGTCGAATGTCCCTAGAAGTTAATATTTGTCGACATGCATAGCTATAAACGAAAAACTTGTAAAATATTATAATTAGAATATAATTGGTAAAATGTACCTGTTTGAACTTCTACTGTGGCTGTTCAAATTTCAAAATGGAAATGGAAGAGAAAACGATTGAGGAGTCAGTATTGAAAACTTCCTTCTATACATCATTATAGACAGCATAACGAGCTAGCACTAACAGTATAGGTATCACTTTTTCCATAATTAATTGCAAGGGAAAAGTACAAAGGGTAATGAGCATCGTGTATGCAGTTATTCATGCCTCCAAGTAGGATTCAGGTCACATTTCCTGGATATATTTCTTTTCAAAACAAAGAAGCGTACAATTGTAAGCAAACTGTGTGGCGGATATAGAAAAAGGTATAAAAACAGCCTTTGTTGATCAGAGTAAGGCCTCCTATTGTTTACATGATGGTATTCGCCATTATGGTATAATATATTTGTAGCTTAAAATATCAGATACGTACCATTCGCGACCTCTGCAGAGCCTGATGGATTCGAGGAGTGAGGGGAAAAAATTATAAATCAGGCATCACCTATGAAATCTTTGCTTTTTAAATTTTGAGGACAATGCATTGGTTGACATCCAGAAAGATGGACATGTATACAGCTCTTTAAAAAATGCAAGCAAGGATAAGATTCCTAGGTATATACAGCATATAAACAGTTAATTATTCTGGAAAGAAAAAGAAACATGTGACTGCGCCAGATCCATCAGCAAAGTATATTCTTCTCGGGAAAATTGATCAAAATGTAACACAATAGAGGATAGTTTACATAGCTTTGACAAACACGTGCGTAGGCGACGAATGTCCCTAGAAGCCTAATATTTGTCGACATACATAGCTATAAACGAAAAACTTGTAATATATTTAGAATATAATTGGTAAAATATACCTGTTTGAACTTCTACTGTGGCCGTTCAAATTTCAAAATGGAAATGGAAGAGAAAACGATTGAGGAGTCAGTATTCAAAAATTCCTTCTATACATCATTATAGACAGCATAATGAGCTAGCATTAACAGTATAGGTATCACATTTTTCTACAAATTAATTGCAAGGGGAAAATACGAAGGGTAATGAGCATTGTGTATGCAGTTATTCATGCCTCCAAGCATGATTCAGGTCACTTTTACTGAATATTTTTCTTTTGAAAACAAAAAGGCGCACAATTGTAAGCAAACTCTGTGGCGGACATAGAGAAAGGTATACAAACAGCCTGTGTTGATCAGAGTAAGCCCTCTATTATTTACATGATGGAATTCGCCATTATGGTATAATATATTTGAAGCTTAAAATATCAGATACGTACCATTCGGGGCCTCTGTAGAGCCTGATGAATTCGGGGAGTGAAAGTAAAAATAATAATCAAGCATCACCTTTGAAAACTTTGTTTTTTATTTTTAATGACAATACCTTTTTTACATCGAGAAAGATGGACATGTATAGAGCTATTGAAAAAATGCTAGCAAGGATAAGCTTCCTAGGTATATACAGCATATAAACAGTTAATTATTCTGGACAGATAAAGAAACATGTGACTGCGCCAGATCCATCAGCAAAGTATATTTTTTCTGGAAAATTGATCAAAATGTAACACAATAGAGGAATGTTTACAAAGCTTTGACAAATACGTGCTTATGCGACGAATGTCCCTGGAAGCCTAATATTTGTCGACATACATAGCTTTAAACGAAAAGCTTGTAAAATATTATAATTAGAATATAATTGATAAAATATACCTGTTTGAACTTCTACTGTGGCTGTTCAAATTTCAAAATGGAAATGGAAGAGAAAACGATTGAGGAGTCAGTACTGAAAAATTCCTTCTATACATCATTATAGACAGCATAACGAGCTAGCATTAACAAAATAGGTATGACGTTTTTCCACAAATTAATTGCAATGGGAAAATACGAAGGGTAGTGAGCATCGTGCATGGAGTTATTCATGCTTCCAAGCAGGATTCAGGTCACATTTCCTGAATATATTTCTTTTCAAAACAAAAAAGCGCGCAATTGTAAACAAACTCTGTGGCGGATATGGAGAAAGGTATACAAACAGCCTGTGTTGACCAGAGTAAGTGCTCCTATTATTTACATGACGGCATTCACCATTATGGTATAATATATTTGAAGCTTAAAATATCAGATACGTACCATTCGGGGCCTCTGTAGAGCCTGACGGAATCGGGGAGTGACAGTAAAAAATAATAATCAGGCATCACCCTTGAAAACTTTGTTTTTTTTTTTCATTTTTGAGGAAAATGCATTGGTTGACATCCAGAAAGATGGACATGTATGCAGCTCTTTAAAAAATGCAAACAAGGATAAGATTCCTAGGTATATACAGCATATAAACAGTTAATTATTCTGGACAGAAAAAGAAACATGTGTCTGCGCCAGATCCATCAGCAAAGTATATATTTTTCGGGAAAATTGAAACATAAAATGTAACACAATAGAGAAGTGTTCACAGAGCTTTGACAAACACGAGCGCAGGCGGCCAATGTCGCTAGAAGCTTAATATTTGTCGACATACATAGCTGTAAACGAAAAAATTTTATAATATTATATTTACAATATAATTGCTAAATTACACCTGTTTGAACTTCTGCTGTGGCTGTTCAAATTTCCAAATGGAAATGGAAGAGAAAAAGATTGAGGAGTCAGTATTGAAAACTTCCTTCTATACATCACTATAGACAGCATTACGAGCTAGCACTAACAGTATAGGTATCACGTTTTTCCATAAAATAATTGCAAGGGAAATATACGAAGGGTAATGAGCATCGTGTATGCAGTTATTCATGCCTCCAAGCAGGATCCAAGTCACATTTCCTGAATATATTTCTTTTCAAAACAAAGAAGCTCACAATTATAAGCAAACTGTGTGGCGGACATAGAGAAAGGTATACAAACAGCCTGTGTTGATCAGAATAAGTCCTCCTATTATATACATGACGGCATTCGCCATTATGGTATAATATACTTGTAGCTTAAAATATCAGACACGTACCATTCGCGGCTTCTGCAGAACCTGACGGATTCGAGGAGTGAAGGGAAAAAATAATCAGGCATCACCTACGAAATCTTAGTTTTTTTAATTTTTGAGGACAATGCATTGGTTGACATCCAGAAATATGGACATGTATACAGCTCTTTAAAAAATGCTAGCAAGGATAAGCTTCCTAGGTATATACAGCATATAAATAGTTAATTATTCGGGACAGAAAGACAAACATGTGACTGCGCCAGATCCATCAGCAAAGTATATTCTTTTCAGGAAAATTGATCAAAATGTAACACAAAAGAGGAATGTTTACACAGCTCTGACAAACACGTGCGTAGGCTGCGAATGTCTCTAGAAGCCTAATATTTGTCGACATACATAGCCATAAACGAAAAACTTCTAAAATATTATAATTAGAATATAATTGGTAAAATATACCTGTTTGAACTTCTACTGTGGCTGTTCAAATTTCAAAATGGAAAAGGAAGAGAAAACGATTGAGGAGTCAGTATTGAAAACTTCGATCTATACATCATTATAGACAGCATAACGAGCTAGCATTAACAATATAGGTATCACGTTTTTCCACAAATTAATTGCAAGGGGAAAATACGAAGGATAGTGAGCATCGTGTACGCAGTTATTCATGCCTCCAAGCAGGATTCAGGTGACATTTCCTGAATATAATTCTTTTCAAAACAAAAAAGCGCACAATTGTAAGCAAACTCTGTGGCGGACATAGAGAAAGGTATACAAACAGCCTGTGTTGATCAGAGTAAGCCCTCTATTATTTACATGATGGCATTCACCATTATGGTATATTATATTTGAAGCTTAAATTATCAGATGCGTACCATTCGTGGCCTCTGTAGAGCCTGATGGATTCGGGGAGTGAAAGTAAAAAATAATAATCAAGCATCACCTTTGAAAACTTTGTTTTTTTTCATTTTTAATGACAATACATATTTGACATCCAGAAAGATGGACATGTGTACAGCTATTCAAAAAATGCTAGCAAGGATAAGCTTCCTAGGTATATACAGCATATAAACAGTTAATTATTCCGGACAGATAAAGAAACATGTGACTGCGCCAGATCCATCAGCAAAGTATATTCTTTGCGGGAAAATTGATCAAAATGTAACACAATAGAGGAATGTTTACATAGCTTTGACAAACACGTACGTAGGCGTCGAATGTCCCTAGAAGTTAATATATGTCGACATGCATAGCTATAAACGAAAAACTTGTAAAATATTATAATTAGAATATAATTGGTAAAATGTACCTGTTTGAACTTCTACTGTGGCTGTTCAAATTTCAAAATGGAAATGGAAGAGAAAACGATTGAGGAGTCAGTATTGAAAACTTCCTTCTATACATCATTATAGACAGCATAACGAGCTAGCACTAACAGTATAGGTATCACTTTTTCCATAATTAATTGCAAGGGAAAAGTACAAAGGGTAATGAGCATCGTGTATGGAGTTATTCATGCCTCCAAGCAGGATTCAGGTCACATTTCCTGGATATATTTCTTTTCAAAACAAAGAAGCGTACAATTGTAAGCAAACTGTGTGGCGGATATAGAAAAAGGTATAAAAACAGCCTTTGTTGATCAGAGTAAGGCCTCCTATTGTTTACATGATGGTATTCGCCATTATGGTATAATATATTTGTAGCTTAAAATATCAGATACGTACCATTCGCGACCTCTGCAGAGCCTGATGGATTCGAGGAGTGAGGGGAAAAAATTATAAATCAGGCATCACCTATGAAATCTTTGCTTTTTAAATTTTGAGGACAATGCATTGGTTGACATCCAGAAAGATGGACGTGTATACAGCTCTTTAAAAAATGCAAGCAAGGATAAGATTCCTAGGTATATACAGCATATAAACAGTTAATTATTCTGGAAAGAAAAAGAAACATGTGGCTGCGCCAGATCCATCAGCAAAGTATATTCTTCTCGGGAAAATTGATCAAAATGTAACACAATAGAGGATAGTTTACATAGCTTTGACAAACACGTGCGTAGGCGACGAATGTCCCTAGAAGCCTAATATTTGTCGACATACATAGCTATAAACGAAAAACTTGTAATATATTTAGAATATAATTGGTAAAATATACCTGTTTGAACTTCTACTGTGGCTGTTCAAATTTCAAAATGGAAATGGAAGAGAAAACGATTGAGGAGTCAGTATTCAAAAATTCCTTCTATACATCCTTATAGACAGCATAATGAGCTAGCATTAACAGTATAGGTATCACATTTTTCTACAAATTAATTGCAAGGGGAAAATACGAAGGGTAATGAGCATTGTGCATGCAGTTATTCATGCCTCCAAGCATGATTCAGGTCACTTTTACTGAATATTTTTCTTTTGAAAACAAAAAGGCGCACAATTGTAAGCAAACTCTGTGGCGGATATAGAGAAAGGTATACAAACAGCCTGTGTTGATCAGAGTAAGCCCTCTATTATTTACATGATGGAATTCGCCATTATGGTATAATATATTTGAAGCTTAAAATATCAGATACGTACCATTCGGGGCCTCTGTAGAGCCTGATGGATTCGGGGAGTGAAAGTAAAAATAATAATCAAGCATCACCTTTGAAAACTTTGTTTTTTTATTTTTAATGACAATACATTTTTTACATCGAGAAAGATGGACATGTATAGAGCTATTGAAAAAATGCTAGCAAGGATAAGCTTCCTAGGTATATACAGCATATAAACAGTTAATTATTCTGGACAGATAAAGAAACATGTGACTGCGCCAGATCCATCAGCAAAGTATATTTTTTCTGGAAAATTGATCAAAATGTAACACAATAGAGGAATGTTTACAAAGCTTTGACAAATACGTGCTTATGCGACGAATGTCCCTGGAAGCCTAATATTTGTCGACATACATAGCTTTAAACGAAAAGCTTGTAAAATATTATAATTAGAATATAATTGATAAAATATACCTGTTTGAACTTCTACTGTGGCTGTTCAAATTTCAAAATGGAAATGGAAGAGAAAACGATTGAGGAGTCAGTACTGAAAAATTCCTTCTATACATCATTATAGACAGCATAACGAGCTAGCATTAACAAAATAGGTATGACGTTTTTCCACAAATTAATTGCAATGGGAAAATACGAAGGGTAGTGAGCATCGTGTATGGAGTTATTCATGCTTCCAAGCAGGATTCAGGTCACATTTCCTGAATATATTTCTTTTCAAAACAAAAAAGCGCACAATTGTAAACAAACTCTGTGGCGGATATAGAGAAAGGTATACAAACAGCCTGTGTTGACCAGAGTAAGTGCTCCTATTATTTACATGACGGCATTCGCCATTATGGTATAATATATTTGAAGCTTAAAATATCAGATACGTACCATTCGGGGCCTCTGTAGAGCCTGACGGAATCGGGGAGTGACAGTAAAAAATAATAATCAGGCATCACCTTTGAAAACTTTGTTTTTTTTTTCATTTTTGAGGAAAATGTATTGGTTGACATCCAGAAAGATGGACATGTATGCAGCTCTTTAAAAAATGCAAACAAGGATAAGATTCCTAGGTATATACAGCATATAAACAGTTAATTATTCTGGACAGAAAAAGAAACATGTGTCTGCGCCAGATCCATCAGCAAAGTATATATTTTTCGGGAAAATTGAAACATAAAATGTAACACAATAGAGAAGTGTTCACAGAGCTTTGACAAACACGAGCGCAGGCGGCCAATGTCGCTAGAAGCTTAATATTTGTCGACATACATAGCTGTAAACGAAAAAATTTTATAATATTATATTTACAATATAATTGCTAAATTACACCTGTTTGAACTTCTGCTGTGGCTGTTCAAATTTCCAAATGGAAATGGAAGAGAAAAAGATTGAGGAGTCAGTATTGAAAACTTCCTTCTATACATCACCATAGACAGCATTACGAGCTAGCACTAACAGTATAGGTATCACGTTTTTCCATAAAATAATTGCAAGGGAAATATACGAAGGGTAATGAGCATCGTGTATGCAGTTATTCATGCCTCCAAGCAGGATCCAAGTCACATTTCCTGAATATATTTCTTTTCAAAGCAAAGAAGCTCACTATTATAAGCAAACTGTGTGGCGGACATAGAGAAAGGTATACAAACAGCCTGTGTTGATCAGAATAAGTCCTCCTATTATATACATGACGGCATTCGCCATTATGGTATAATATACTTGTAGCTTAAAATATCAGACACGTACCATTCGCGGCTTCTGCAGAACCTGACGGATTCGAGGAGTGAAGGGAAAAAATAATCAGGCATCACCTACGAAATCTTAGTTTTTTTAATTTTTGAGGACAATGCATTGGTTGACATCCAGAAATATGGACATGTATACAGCTCTTTAAAAAATGCTAGCAAGGATAAGCTTCCTAGGTATATACAGCATATAAATAGTTAATTATTCGGGACAGAAAGACAAACATGTGACTGCGCCAGATCCATCAGCAAAGTATATTCTTTTCAGGAAAATTGATCAAAATTTAACACAAAAGAGGAATGTTTACACAGCTCTGACAAACACGTGCGTAGGCTGCGAATGTCCCTAGAAGCCTAATATTTGTCGACATACATAGCCATAAACGAAAAACTTCTAAAATATTATAATTAGAATATAATTGGTAAAATATACCTGTTTGAACTTCTACTGTGCGTGTTCAAATTTCAAAATGGAAAAGGAAGAGAAAACGATTGAGGAGTCAGTATTGAAAACTTCCTTCTATACATCATTATAGACAGCATAACGAGCTAGCATTAACAATATAGGTATCACGTTTTTCCACAAATTAATTGCAAGGGGAAAATACGAAGGATAGTGAGCATCGTGTACGCAGTTATTCATGCCTCCAAGCAGGATTCAGGTGACATTTCCTGAATATAATTCTTTCAAAACAAAAAAGCGCACAATTGTAAGCAAACTCTGTGGCGGACATATAGAAAGGTATACAAACAGCCTGTGTTGATCAGAGTAAGCCCTCTATTATTTACATGATGGCATTCGCCATTATGGTATATTATATTTGAAGCTTAAATTATCAGATACGTACCATTCGGGGCCTCTGTAGAGCCTGATGGATTCGGGGAGTGAAAGTAAAAAATAATAATCAAGCATCACCTTTGAAAACTTTGTTTTTTATTTTAATGACAATACATATTTGACATCCAAAATGATGGACATGTATACAGCTATTGAAAAAATGCTAGCAAGGATAAGCTTCCTAGGTATATACAGCATATAAACAGTTAATTATTCCGGACAGATAAAGAAACATGTGACTGCGCCAGATCCATCAGTAAAGTATATTTTTTCTGGAAAATTGATCAAAATGTAACACAATAGAGGAATGGTTTGGTTTTGTTTGTTGGGTTTAACGTCCCAAAGCGACTCAGGCTATGAGAGACGCCGTAGTGGAGGACTCCGGAAATTTCGACCACCTGGGGTTCTTTAACGTGCACTGACGTCGCACAGCACACGGGCAACTTGCTTTTCGCCTCCACCGAAAAGCGGCCGCCAAGGCCGGGATTCGATCCCGCGTCCTTGGGCACAGTAGTCGAGCGCCGTAACCACTGCACCACCCCGGCGGGACAATAGAGGAATGTTCACAAAACTTTGACAAATACGTGCGTATGCAACGAATGTCCCTGGAAGCCTAATATTTGTCGACATACATAGCTTTAAACGAAAAACTTGTAAAATATTATAATTAGAATATAATTGATAAAATATACCTGTTTGAACTTCTACTGTGGCTGTTCAAATTTCAAAATGGAAATGGAAGAGAAAACGATTGAGGAGTCAGTATTGAAAACTTCCTTCTATACATCACTAGAGACAGCATAACGAGCTAGCACTAACAGTATAGGTGTCACGTTTTTCCATAAGCTAATTGCAAGGGAAAAATACGAAGGGAAATGAGCATCATGTATGCAGTTATTCATGCCTCCAAGCAGGATTCAAGTCACATTTCCTGAATATATTTCTTTTCAAAACAAAGAAGCGCACAATTGTAAGCAAACTGTGTGGCGGATATAAAGAAAGGTATGCAAACAGCATGTGCTGATCAGAGTAAGTCCTCCTATTATTTACATGACGGCATTCGCCATTATGGTACGATATACTTGTAGCTTAAAATATCGGATACGTACCATTCGCGGCCTCTGCAGAGCCTGATGGATTTGAGGAGTGAAAGAAAAAAATTAATAATTAGGCGTCATCTTTGAAATCTTTGTTTTTTAGATTTTTGAGGACAATACATTGGTTGACATCCAGAAAGATGGACATGTATACAGCTCTTTAAAAAATGCAAGCAAGGATAAGATTCCTATGTATATACAGTATATAAACAGTTAATTATTCTGGAAAGAAAAACAAACATGTGACTGCGCAAGATCCATCAGCAAAGCATATTCTTTTCGGGAAAATTGATCAAAATGTAACACAATAGAGGAATGTTTACAAAGCTTTAAGAAACACGTGCGCAGGCTGCAAATGTCGCTAGAAACCTAATATTTGTCGACATACATAGCCATAAACGAAAAACTTGTAAAACATTATAATTAGAATATAATTGGTAAAATATACCTGTTTGAACTTCTACTGTGACTGTTCAAATTTCAAAATGGAAAAGAAGAGAAAACGATTGAGGAATCAGTATTGAAAACTTCCTTCTATACATCTTTATAGACAACATAACGAGCTAGCATTACAGTATAGGTATCACGTTTTTCCATAAAATAATTTTAAGGGAAAAATACGAAGAGTAGTGAGCATCGTGTATTGAGTTATTCATGCCTCCAAGCAGGATTCAGGTGACATCTCCTGAATATATATTTTTTTCAAACCAAAAATGCCTCACAATTGCAAGCAAACTGTGTGGCGGATATAGAGAAAGGTAAAAAAAAAACAGCCTGTGTTTATCAGAGTACGGCCTCCTATTATATACATCACGACATTCGCCATTATCGTATAATATATTTGAAGCTTAAAATATCAGATGCGTACCATTCGTGGCCTCTGTAGAGCCTGGTGGATTCGGGGAGTGAAAGCAAAAAATTAATAATCGGGCATCACCTTTGAAAAATTTGTTATTTTATTTTTTAATGACAATACATTTTTAACATCCAAAAAGATGGACATGTATGCAGCTATTGAAAAGATGCTGGCAAGGATAAGCTTCCTAGGTATATACAGCATATAAACAGTAATTATTCTGGACAGAAAAAGAAACATGTGACGGCGCCACATCCATCAGCAAAGTATATTCTTTTCGGAAAAGATGAAACATCAAAATGTAACCCAATCGAGGAGTGTTCACAGAGCTTTGACAAACACGTGCGCAGGTGGCTAATGTCGCTAGAAGCTTAATATTTGTCGACGTACATAGCTATAAACGAAAAAATTGTAAAATGTTATAATTAGAATATAATTGGTAAAATATACCTGTTTGAACTTCTACTGTGGCTGTTCAAATTTCAAAATGGGAATGGAAGAGAAAACCATTGAGGAGTCAGTATTGAAAACTTCCTTCTATACATCACTATAGACAGCATTACGAGCTAGCACTAACAGTATAGGTATCACGTTTTTCCATAAAATAATTGCAAGGGAAAAATACGAAGGGTAATGAGCATCGTGTATGCAGTTATTCATGCCTCCAAGAAGGATTCAGGTCACATCTCCTGGATATATTTCTTTTCAAAACAAAGAAGCGTACAATTGTAAGCAAACTGTGTGGCGGATATAGAGAAAGGTATACAAACAGCAGGAGTTGATCAGAGTAAGTCCTCCTATTATTTACATGACGGCATTCGCCATTATGGTATAATATATATGTAGCTTAAAATATCAGAAATGTACCATTCGCGGCCTCTGCAGAGCCTGATGGATTCGAGGAGTGAAAGGAAATAATTAATAATCAGGCATCGCCTATGAAATCTGTTTTTTTTTAATTTTTGAGGACAATGTATTGGTTGACATCCAGAAAGATGGACATGTATACAGCTCTTTAAAAAATGCAAGCAAGGATAAGATTCCTAGGTATATACAGCATATAAACAGTTAATTATTCTGGACAGAAAAAGAAACACGTGACTGCGCCAGATCCATCAGCAAAGTATATTCTTTTCGGGAAAATTGATCAAAATGTAACACAATAGAGGAATGTTTACATAGCTTTGACAAACACGTGCGTAGGCGACGAATGTCCCTAGAAGCCTAATATTTGTCGACATACATAGCTATAAACGAAAAACTTGTAATATAATTAGAATATAATTGGTAAAATATACCTGTTTGAACTTCTACTGTGGCTGTTCAAATTTCAAAATGGAAATGGAAGAGAAAACGATTGAGGAGTCAGTACTGAAAAATTCCTTCTATACATCATTATAGACAGCATAACGAGCTAGCATTAACAAAATAGGTATGACGTTTTTCCACAAATTAATTGCAAGGGGAAAATACGAAGGGTAGTGAGCATCGCGTATGTAGTTATTCATGCTTCCTAGCAGGATTTAGGTCACATTTCCTGAATATATTTCTTTTCAAAACAAAAAAGCGCACAATTGTAAACAAACTCTGTGGCGGATATAGAGAAAGGTATACAAACAGCCTGTGTTGACCAGAGTAAGTGCTCCTATTATTTACATGACGGCATTCGCCATTATAGTATAATATACCTGTAGCTTAAAATATCAGATACGTACCATTCGCGGCCTCTGCAGAGCCTGATGGATTCGGGGAGTGAAAGCAAAAAATTAATAATCAGGCATCACCTATGAAATCTTTGTTTTTTAATTTTTGAGTACAATGCATTGGGTGACAACCAGAAAGATGGACATGTATACAGCTCTTTAAAAAATTCAAGCAAGGATAAGATTCCTAGGTATATACAGCATATAAACAGTTAATTATTCTGGACAGATAAAGAAACATGTGACTGCGCCAGATCCATCAGTAAAGTATATTTTTTCTGGAAAATTGATCAAAATGTAACACAATAGAGGAATGTTTACAAAGCTTTGACAAATACGCGCGTATGCGCCGAATGTCCCTGGAAGCCTAATATTTGTCGACATACATACCTCTAAACGAAAAACTTTTAAAATATTTTAATTAGAATATAATTGATAAAATATACCTGTTTGAACTTCTACTGTGGCTGTTCAAGTTTCAAAATGGAAATGGAAGAGAGAACGATTGAGGAGTCAGTATTGAAAACTTCCTTCTATACATCATTATAGACAGCATAACGAGCTAGCACTAACAGTATAGGTATCACTTTTTCCATAATTAATTGCAAGGGAAAAGTACAAAGGGTAATGAGCATCGTGTATGGAGTTATTCATGCTTCCAAGCCGGATTCAGGTCACATTTCCTGAATATATTTCTTTTCAAAACAAAAAAGCGCACAATTGTAAGCAAACTCTGTGGCGGATATAGAGAAATGTATACAAACAGCCTGTGTTGATCAGAGTAAGCCCTCTATTATTTACATGATGGCATTCGCCATTATGGTATAACATACTTGTAGCTTAAAATATCAGAAACGTACCATTCGCGGCCTCTGCAGAGCCTGATTGATTCGAGGAGTGAAAGAAAATAATTAATAATCAGGCATCACCTATGAAATCTTTGTTTTTTTTTTTTAATTTTTGAGGACAATGTATTGGTTGACATCAAGAAAGATGGACATGTATACAGCTCTTTAAAAAATGCAAGCAAGGATAAGGTTGCTAGGTATATACAGCATATAAACAGTTCATTATTCTGGACAGAAAAAGGAACATGTGACTGCGCCTGATCCATCAGCAAAGTATATTCTTTTCAGGAAAATTGATCAAAATGTGACACAATAGAGGAATGTTTACATAGCTTTGACAAACACGTGCGTAGGCGGCGAATGTCCCCAGAAGCCTAATATTTGTCGACATACATAACTATAAATGAAAAACTTGTAAAATAATATAATTAGAATATAATTGGGAAAATATACCTGTTTGAACTTCTACTGTGGCTGTTCAAATTTCGAAATGGAAATGGAAGTGAAAACGAATGAGGAATCAGTATTGAAAACTTCTTTCTATGCATCCTTATAGACAGCATAACGAGCTAGCACTAACAGTATAGGTATCACGTTTTTCCATAAATTAATTGCAAGGAAGAAATACGAAGGGTAATGAGTCTCGTGTATGCAGTTATTCATGCCCCCAAGCAGGATTCAGGTGACATTTCCTGAATATATTTCTTTTCAAACCAAAAAGGCATCACAATTGTAAGCAAACTGTGTGGCGGATATAAAGATAGGTATACAAACAGCCTGTGTTGATCAGAGTAAGTCCTCCTATTATTTACATGACGGCATTCGCCATTATGGTATAATATACTTGTAGCTTAAAATATCAGATACGTACCATTCGCGGCCTCTGCAGAGCCTGATGGATTCGGGGAGTGAAAGCAAAAAATTAATAATCAGGCATCACCTATGAAATCTTTGTTTTTTTTTATTTTTGAGGACAATGCATTGGTTGACATCCAGAAAGATGGACATCTATACAGCTCTTTAAAAAATGCAAGCAAACATAAGATTCCTAGGTATATACAGCATATAAACAGTTTATTATTCTGGACAGAAAAAGAAACATGTGACTGCGCCAGATTCATCAGCAAAGTATATTCTTTTCGGGAAAATTGATCAAAATGTAACACAATAGAGGATAGTTTACATAGCTTTGACAAACACGTGCGTAGGCGGCGAATGTCACTAAAGCCTAATATTTGTCGACATACATAGCTATAAACGAAAAACTTGTTATACAATTAGAATATAATTGGTAAAATATACCTGTTTGAACTTCTACTGTGGCTGTTCAAATTTCGAAATGGAAATGGAAGTGAAAACGAATGAGGAATCAGTATTGAAAACTTCTTTCTATGCATCCTTATAGACAGCATAACGAACTAGCACTAACAGTATAGGTATCACGTTTTTCCATAAATTAATTGCAAGGAAGAAATACGAAGGGTAATGAGTCTCGTGTATGCAGTTATTCATGCCCCCAAGCAGGATTCAGGTGACATTTCCTGAATATATTTCTTTTCAAAACAAAAAAGCGCACAATTGTAAGCAAACTGCGTGGCGGATAGAGAAAGGTATAGAAACAGCCTGTGTTGATCAGAGTAAGTCCTCCTATTATTTACATGATGGCGTTCGGCATTATGGTATAATATATTTGAAGCTTAAAATATCAGATACGTACCATTCAGGGCCTCTGTAGAGCCTGATGCATTCGGGGAGTGAAAGTAAATAATAATAATCAAGCATCACCTTTGAAAACTTTGTTTTTTTATTTTTAATAACAATACATTTTTGACATCCAGAAAGATGGACACGTATACAGCTATTGAAAAAATGCTAGCAAGGATAAGCTCCCTAGGTATATACAGCATATAGACAGTTAATTGTTCTGGACAGATAAAGAAACATGTGACTGCGCCAGATCCATCAGTAAAGTATATTTTTTCTGGAAAATTGATCAAAATGTAACACAATAGAGGAATGTTTACAAAGCTTTGACAAATACGCGCGTATGCGACGAATGTCCCTGGAAGCCTAATATTTGTCGACATACATACCTATAAACGAAAAACTTGTAAAATATTATAATTAGAATATAATTGATAAAATATACCTGTTTGAACTTCTAGTGTGGCTGTTCAAATTTCAAAATGGAAATGGAAGAGAAAACGATTGAGGAGTCCGTATTGAAAACTTCCTTCTATACATCATTATAGACAGCATAACGAGCTAGCACTAACAGTATAGGTATCACTTTTTCCATAATTAATTGCAAGGGAAAAGTACAAAGGGTAATGAGCATCGTGTATGCAGTTATTCATGCCTCCAAGCAGGATTCAGGTCACATTTCCTGGATATATTTCTTTTCAAAACAAAGAAGCGTACAATTGTAAGCAAACTGTGTGGCGGATATAGAGAAAGGTATACAAACAGCAGGTGTTGATCAGAGTAAGTCCTCCTATTATTTACATGACGGCATTCGCCATTATGGTATAATATATTTGTAGCTTAAAATATCAGAAACGTACCATTCGCGGCCTCTGCAGAGCCTGATGGATTCGAGGAGTGAAAGGAAATAATTAATAATCAGGCATCACCTATGAAATCTTTGTTTTTTTTTTAATTTTTGAGGACAATGTATTGGTTGACATCCAGAAAGATGGACATGTATACAGCTCTTTAAAAAATGCAAGCAAGGATAAGATTCCTAGGTATATACAGCATATAAACAGTTAATTATTCTGGACAGAAAAAGAAACAAATGACTGCGCCAGATCCATCAGCAAAGTATATTCTTTTCGGGAAAATTGATCAAAATGTAACACAATAGAGGAATGTTTACATAGCTTTGACAAACACGTGCGTAGGCGACGAATGTCCCTAGAAGCCTAATATTTGTCGACATACATAGCTATAAACGAAAAACTTGTAATATAATTAGAATATAATTGGTAAAATATACCTGTTTGAACTTCTACTGTGGCTGTTCAAATTTCAAAATGGAAATGGAAGAGAAAACGATTGAGGAGTCAGTATTGAAAACTTCCTTCTATACATCATTATAGACAGCATAACGTGCTAGCATTAACAAAATAGGTATGACGTTTTTCCACAAATTAATTGCAAGGCTAAAATACGAAGGGTAGTGAGCATCGTGTACGCAGTTATTCATGCCTCCAAGCAGGATTCAGGTCACATTTCCTGAATATATTTCTTTTCAAAACAAAAATTGCGCACAATTGCAAGCAAACTCTGTGGCGGACATAGAGAAACGTATACAAACAGCCTGTGTTGATCAGAGTAAGCCCTCTATTATTTACATGATGGCATTCGCCATTATGGTATAATATATTTGAAGCTTAAAATATCAGATACGTACCATTCGGGGCCTCTGTAGAGCCTGATGGATTCGGGGAGGGAAAGCAAAAAATTAATAATCAGGCATCACCTTTGAAAAATTTGTTATTTTATTTTTTAATGACAATACATTTTTAACATCCAGAAAGATTTACATGTATACAGCTATTGAAAAGATGTTGGCAAGGATAAGCTTCCTAGGTATATACAGCATATAAACAGTAATTATTCTGTACAGAAAAAGAAACATGTGACGGCGCCACCTCCATCAGCAAAGTATATGCTTTTCGGGAAAATTGAAACATCAAAATGTAACACAATAGAGGAATGTTCACAGAGCTTACACAAACACGTGCGCAGGCGGCTAATATCGCTAGAAGCTTAATATTTGTCGACATACATAGCTAGAAACGAAAGTAATTTATAATATTATATTTACAATATAATTGGTAAATTAGACCTGTTTGAACTTCTGCTGTGGCTGTTCAAATTTCCAAATGGAAATGGAAGAGAAGAAGACTGAGGAGTCAGTATTGAAAACTTCCTTCTATACATCACTATAGACAGCATTACGAGCTAGCACTAAAAGTATAGGTATCACGTTTTTCCATAAAATAATATCAAGGGATACGAAGGGTAATGAGCATCGTGTATGCAGTTATTCATGCCTCCAAGCAGGATTCAGGTCACATTTCCTGAATATATTTCTTTTCAAAACAAAGAAGCGCGCAATTGTAAGCAAACTGTGTGGCGGATATAAAGAAAGGTATACAAACAGCCTGTGTTGACCAGAGTAAGCCCTCCTATTCTTTACATGACGGCATTCGCCATTATGGTATAATATACTTGTAGCTTAAAATATCAGATACGTACCATTCGCGGCCTCTGCAGAGCCTGATGGATTCAGGGAGTGAAAGCAAAAAATTAATAATCAGGCATCACCTGTGAAATCTTAGTTTTTTTTAATTTTTGAGGACAATGCATTGGTTGACATCCAGAAAGATGGACATGTATACAGCTCTTTAAAAAATGCAAGCAAGCATGATTCCTAGGTATATACAGCATATAAACAGTTTATTATTCTCGACAGAAAAAGAAACATGTGACTGCGCGAGATTCATCAGCAAAGTATATTCTTTTCGGGAAAATTCATCAAAATGTAACACATTAGAGGATAGTTTACATAGCTTTGACAAACACGTGCGTAGGCGAATGTCCCTAGAAGCCTAATATTTGTCGACATAAATAGCTGTAGACGAAAAACTTGTAATACAATTAGAATATAATTGGTAAAATATACCTGTTTGAACTTCTACTGTGGCTGTTCAAATTTCAAAATGGAAATGGAAGAGAAAGCGATTGAGGAGTCAGTATTGAAAACTTCCTTCTATACATCACTATAGACAGCATAAAGAGATAGCATTAACAGTATATAGGTATCACGTTTTTCCACAAATTAATTGCAAAGGGAAAATACAAAGGGAAATGAGCATCGTTTATGCAGTTATTCCTGCCTCCAAGCAGGATTCAGGTCACATTTCCTGAATATATTTCTTTTCAAAACAAAAAAGCGCACAATTGTAAGCAAACTGTGTGGCGGATACAGAGAAAGGTATAGAAACAGCCTGTGTTGATCAGAGTTAGTCCTCCTATTATTTACATGATGGCATTCGCCATTATGGTATAATATATTTGTAGCTTAAAATATCAGATACGTACCATTCACAGCCTCTGTAGAGCCTGATGGATTCGAGGAGTGAAAGAAAAAAATTAATAATCAGACATCACCTATGAAATCTTTGTTTTCTTATTTTTGAGGACAATGCATTGGGTGACAACCAGAAAGATGGACATGTATACAGCTCTTTAAAAAATGCAAGCAAGGATAAGATTTCTAGGTATATACAGCATATAAACAGTTAATTATTCTGGACAGAAAAAGAAACATGTGACTGCGCCAGATCCATCAGCAAAGTATATTCTTTTCAGGAAAATTGATCAAAATGTGACACAATAGAGGAATGTTTACGTAGCTTTGACAAACACGTGCGTAGGCGGCGAATGTCCCTAGAAGCCTAATATTTGTCGACATACTTAGCTATAAACGAAAAACTTGTAAAATATTATAATTAGAATATTATTGGGAAAATATACCTGTTTGAACTTATACTGTGGCTGTTCAAATTTCGAAATGGAAATGGAAGTGAAAACGATTGAGGAGTCAGTATTGAAAACTTCTTTCTATGCATCCTTATAGACAGCTAACGAGCTAGCACTAACAGTATAGGTATCACGTTTTTCCAAAAATAATTTCAAGGAAGAAATACGAAGGGTAATGAGTCTCGTGTATGCAGTTATTCATGCCCCCAAGCCGGATTCAGGTGACATTTCCTGAATATATTTCTTTTCAAACCAAAAAGGCGTCACAATTGTAAGCAAGCTGTGTGGCGGATATAGAAAAAGGTATAAAAACAGCCTGTGTTGATCAGAGTAAGGCCTATTATTATTTACATGACGGCATTCGCCATTATGGTATAATATATTTGTAGCTTAAAATATCAGATACGTACCATTCGTGGCCTCTGTAGAGCCTGATGGATTCGGGGAGAGAAAGGAAAAAATCATTAATCAGGCATCACCTTTCAAATCTTTGTTTCTTTAATTTGTGATGACAGTACATTGGTTGACATCCAGAAAGATGGACTTGTATACAGCTCTGGAAAAAGTGCCAGCAAGGATAAGATACCTATAGTAATTATAGCATATAAACAGTTAATTATTCTGGACCGAAAGAGAGACATGTGACTGCGCCAGATCCAACGTTTCCAAAGGTTTGACAAACACGTGCGCAGGCGCGGAATAGCGCAAGATGCTCAATATTTGCCAGCATACATAGATATGAATATAATTTTGCAGAATAGTATTTTTAAATTTTATTTGGTAAAATATACCTGTTACGTCTTCTGCAGTGGCTGTTCAATTTTCCAGATGGAAATGGAAGAGAAAAAGATTGATGAGTTACTAATCAAAACTTCCTTCTTTATATACTGCATAATTACATAGCTATAATAGTATATGTGTCAAGGTTTTCGATTATTTCCTTCCAAGCGTATACTACAAAGGGCAAATGAGCATCATGTATTCAGTTGGTTATGCCTCCAAGCAGGATTCACTTTCGACAGGTCACATTCGCTGAATATATTTCTTTTCAAAACAAAAAGGCATCACAATTTTAAGCGAAACTGTGTGGCGGATATAGCGAAAGTTATAAAAAACATTGTGCTTAGCTTTAGTTAAGCCCTGTAGGTTGCGAAATCAATAATAGCATGGATACGCTATAGTTCCGTTGCAGTTCGTCTGTTTCGTGAACACGTTGTTGCCGCCTATTTGTATTCCTACGTTCTTGACTGCTGAGTGAACACGTAGACACAGTTTTCACCGTTGACGGTGTCCAGTACATTCCATTCGTAGTCGTCGCCAGTTGAGCAGGATTCAAGAGAAGCCCGACGCGGTCGTCTAGTTGTATCTCGAGCTCGCTGCCGAGCGAGACGAAACGCTTTTCGCGCTCTTGATCTGTCTCTGTAGCCCGCTGTAGTTTCTTGGCTTCATCAAGACGGCGTGACTTTCTTTTTGTTTACCAGGATGCATAGCGAGTGCCTAAGCTGAGCAAGCGCGAACATTTATGTACCCATCGTTTTCCTCTTCCTCCTCTCAACTGCGAGACAAGAGGTGATAGCAGCGCCTCCACTCGGTAGCAGCGCGGCTCCAACTGCAGCGCGCCGTGCCAGCCGACGAGTCGACTTGGTAGCCCATCTCTCGCAGCTGGTATGACGTCACAGTGTCGTCAGATAGATGAGAGGAAAGATGATAAATGTAAAGCCTGCGAAGGGAGGGGGTACTTTGGGAATGCCCTATGACTGCGGACGCTAGGGACAATATTACAAGTAGAGAAGCCTGGGAGACCCTACTGCGAAGCGAAGTCCCCGCTGACCAACAAAGAGCCATCAGCCTGGCAGCCGAGGCCGCAAATAACCGAAGTATATTCGCCAGTCCTTAGTCGCGGAGGTTACAGCCCCCGTTCCTCAGGCCTGCATGCCAAGAGCGGGGAGTAGGGAGCCTCCTAACGCGTTGGAAAATAAAGTTGTGTTCATCATCATCATCATCTCATCCGTTGCGCGCCGTGCCTACCAATCGCCGCCACCTGACGACTCGACTTGGTAGTCCATCTCTCGCAGCTGGTATGAAATCACAGCCATCTAGGGTCTATGAAGGTCAAACGTGCCTACTGACCGTGACTAAGCGAAGGGCTCAAAATGAGAGTAGTGTTGCTTTCGCAATAAAACAGCCTGTGTTGACTAGCGCATGGTCTCGCTCTTGCCATTATGTTATAATATATTTGTAGTTTCAACTACCAGAAACGTACCAATCGAGGCTTCTGTTCACGGTTATGAGGAGTGAAAGGAAAAATTAAAAATGATGCACCACTCATTCAATGTTCGTTTTTTACATTTACGATAGCAATACATTAGTTGACATCCAGAGGTTTGGATATGTATACAATTGTTGACAAAATTCTGGCAAGTATAAGATACCTAGGTTAACTACAACTTATAAACAATTATTCTGGACAGACTTAGAAACATGTGACTGTACCACATCCATTAGCAAAGTATATTGTTTTCGGGAAATAAAACATGAAAATGTAACAGGGAAAATGAACGTTTACATGGATTTGGCAAACGCGCGCGCAGGCGGTGACGAATGCAAGAAGCTTAATATTTTTCAACGTACATAGCTATAAATGAAATAATTGTAGGATATTATATTTAAATTGTAATTTATAAAATATACTTGTTTGGACTTCTGCTGCGGCTGTTCAATTTTTCAGATAAAAAAGGAAAAAAAGATTGAAGGAGTCACTAATGAAAACTTTCCTTTTATCATCTTTATAGACTGCGTAACGAGCTACGACTAACAGTTTAGGTATAAAGTTTTTCGATAAATTCCTTGCAAGTGTAAACTACGAAGGGTTATTGATCATGCAGTTATTGATGCCTCCAAGCAGAATTCACTGGCGAAAGACATCACATTGGTAAGCGAAACTGTGTGGCGGATTTACAGCAAGCTAAGAAAAACAGATCGTGTTTTGATTAGCGTATGTCCTCTCATTTTGACGTGACGGTTGTCGTCAATAAGGTACAATTTCTTTACAGTTTCAAATGTCAGAAAAGTACCATTCAGGCCTTTCGTTGAGTCTGATAGAGTTCAAGGAGTGAAAGAGAAAACTAAAAATGAGGCATATCTATTAAATCATCGTTTTTTGAACATCAGATAACAATCAATCGGTTGACATGCAGAAAGTTGGACGTGTATGCAGTGCCTCACAAATTCTATCAAGTATAGGATACCTAGGTTAACGACCCCTTGAAAACAATTATTCTCGACAGCCTGAGAAGCCTGTAATCGCGACATATCGCTTTAGCGAAGTATATTGTTTTCGGAAAAGTTAAAACAGCAAATTTAGGCAAGTAACAGAGAAAATGTTTCAAATGTTTGAAACACGTGCGCAGGTGGTGATGAGCGCAAGTAGCTTAATATTTTTCGACGTACATATTTATAAATGAATTATTTGTAAAATATTATATTTAAATTGTAATTCTAAAGTATACCTGTTTGGAATGCTATTGTGCCTGTTCACTTTTCCGGATAGAGATGGAAGAAAACTATTTAGCCGTCAGTTATAAAAATTTCCTTTTGATCGTCTTTATAGACTGCATGAAAAGCTAGCGCTAATAGTATAGGTATGACATTTTTCGATAAATTCCTTGCGAGCGTAAAGTACGAAGGGTTGATGATCATCGTGTATGCTGGTAATAATGCCTCCAAGCAAGATTCACTCGCGACGGGTCAGATTTCCGGAATATATTTCTTTTCAAAACAAAAAGGTGTCACATTGCTAAGCGAAACTGTGTGGCGGATATAAATAAAGCCATGAAAAACAGCCTGTGTTGATTCGCTTATGCCCTGTTATTTTTACGTGATTTCTCTCATCATTATGTTATAATACATTTATAGTTTCAAATATCAGAAACGTACCATTCGAGGCTTCTGTTGAGCGTGATGGTGTTCAAGTAGTGAAAGGAAAAATTAAAAATGAGGCATCACTTCTAAATCTTCGTTTTTACATTTATGATAACGATATATTGGTTGACATTCAGAAAGGCGGACATGTATACTGCTCTTGACAAACTTCTAGCAAAGATAAGATACCTTGGTAGACTACCGCATGTAAACAATTATTCTGGACAGAATGAGAAACACGTACTGTTCCAGATGGATTAGCAAAGTATATTGTTTTCGGGAAAGTTAAAGCATCAAAAAGTAACAGAGAAGAGGAATATTCAGAAAGCTTTGGGAAACTCATGCGCTGGCAGTGACGAGTGCAAGAAGCTTAATATTTATTAACGTTACATAGCTATGAATGAAATCATTGTAGAATATTACATTTAAATTGTAATTGGTAAAATATACCTGTTTGGACTTCTGCTGTGGCTGTTCAATTTTTCAGATGGTGATAGAAGAAAATGTTTGAGGCGTCAGTTATGGAAACTTCCCTTTAATCGTCTTTATAGAATGCATAACGAGCTAGCACTAGTAGTATAAGTATAAATATTTTCGATAAATTCTTTGCAAGTGTAAACTACGAAGGGTAATGAGCATCCCAAATGAATCAAATTCATTCTCCGGAACGAAGATTCACTCGCGGCACGTCTAACTTTTCATATGAATAGCGTATGGCTTCTAATTTGTCATGACGTCTCTCGTCGATAAGTTGTAATATATTGGTAGCTTCAAAT
Source organism: Amblyomma maculatum (assembly GCF_055883805.1). NCBI lineage: Eukaryota > Metazoa > Arthropoda > Arachnida > Ixodida > Ixodidae > Amblyomma > Amblyomma maculatum. The sequence goes on from NC_139352.1 coordinate 42,109,899, forward strand.
ATAAAAAGCATTCCATTCAGGACTTCTGTGGAGCCTCATGGAGTTCAAGGAGTGAAAGGCAGAAATTAAAATGAGTCGCCACTCATTATACCTTCGTTTTTGGATATTTGTGATAAAAATAATTTGTTGACATCCAGAAAAAATGACATGTGTCTGCTCTTGACAAAATTCTAAAAAAGGTAAGATAAATATGTTAACGACAGTGCTTAAGCCATCATGCTGAACATCCTGAGTAACCTGTGAGTGCGACAGATCACTTAAGCGAAGTATATTGCTTCCTTGAAAATTTAAACGCCATCAAATTTAGGCGAGAAGCAGTGACGAGGTATATTTATAAAGGTTTGACAAATACTTGCAAAAGCAGAGAGTAGCCCAAGTGTAAGAATTGGAGACGGCCATAGGTGGAAATAAATTGTTTGCAACATATTAATATAAATTGTAATTGGTAATATATACTTGTTTGTGCTTCTCTTGCGCCTGTTCAATATTCCGGACGGAGAGGGAAGACAAAAGACTGGGGGGTCAGTTGTGAAAACTTCCTTTTAATGCACTATACTGAGAGCAGAAAGAGCTACCACTAAGAATGGCAGAAGGGCAGAAGTATCATATTGTTAAGGAAAATGTACACAGTGGTTACCGCTAGTTGACTGTCAGGAACACTCGCCACCAGAACGAACCCAGCTTAGCCCGAGCGTCGTCTTCTTCACAACACCACACCAGCGCGTCGTCGTCATCTCGATACTGTGCTCCGTAACAGTACTCCCCGCGTGAGGGAAGCACCGTCCTGGTGCTGCCTACACGGGAGAATTTGAATGGTATGTTTTCAGACGGGCGACGTGCACGATTTCTGGATGAATGGTTGTGGAAAGATACTTGGGCTGTAGAGGGGCGATTTCATAGGTCACATCGGTGACTTGCCGCAGGACGCGGTAAGGACCCACGTAGCGAGGCAGAAGTTTCTCGCACATCCCCACACGGCGGGCCGGAAGCCAAAGAAGCACGAGGGAACCAGGAGGGTAGTGGACGTCTCGGTGATGTAGGTCCTAACGACGCATTTGTGAGCACTGAGACGCGTCAAGCCGGTCTCGAGCAATGTGGCGGGCGGCATCAGCGCGGGCGATGGCATCCGAAGCGTAACTACAAGAAGCGTCGTCAAGAGGCAGCAAGGTGTCGAAGGGGAGTAAAGGGTCGCGGCCGAAAAGTAGATAAATGGGAGAGTATCCGGCGGTATCATGGCGTGAGGAGTTATAGGCGAACGTGATGAAAGGTAAGGAGATGTCCCAGTCGCGATGGTGATCGGACACATACATGGACAGCATGTCGGTCAGCGTGCGATTCACGCGCTCAGTAAGACCGTTCGGTTGCGGATGGTAGGCCGTGGTGAATTGGTGACGAGTAGCGCATGAGCGGAGAAGGTCATGAACTACTTTAGAAAGGACACAGCGGCCACGATCTGTGAGCATTTGACGCGGAGCGCCATGAATCAAGATTACGTCATGCAAAAGAAAGTCGGAAACATCGGAGGCGCAGCTGGTGGGGATGGCCCTGGTTACAGCATATCGGGTAGTATAATCAGTCGCCACAGCAATCCATTTGTTTCCAGAAGTCGACGTCGGAAAAGGCCCAAGAAGATTGAGGCCGACACGAGAAAATGGCTCAGTCAGCACTGAGATTGGTTGCAGGGGCCCGCTAGGTTGAAGCGAGGGTATCTTGCGGCGCTGACATAGCTCACAAGCGGCGACGTAGCGACGGACAGAGCGGTATAGACCAGGCCAGAAAAATCGGCGTCGCACACTGTCGTACGTGCTTGATACTCCAGTGTCCTGCTGTAGGGGCGTCGTGAAGTTGGGCGAGAACAGTAGAGCGCAGACGAGCCGGAACAACCAGTAAAGGGTCCGCGCTATCTGGACGTATATTGCGTCTGTATATGGTCTCGTTATGGAGCACAAACATGCTGGCGGAAGAATCAGGGTTCTTGTGCAGCTGGTCTATAATTGGGCGTAGGGCAGGATCACGACGCTGTTCGGAGGCGATATTTATAGTCCGAGATGGACAAAATGTAGTCGTCAGCACTATGGTCGGACAAAACGGGAGGATCTACGGGATGGCGGGAAAAGCAGTCAGCGTCTTGTTGTAAGTGGCCCGACTTGTATTCCACAGTAAATTCGTACTCTTGTATTCGCAAGGCCCAGCGACCTAAATGGCCAGTGGGGACCTTAAGTGAGGACAGCCAACACAAAGCATGGTGGTCTGTCACTACTCAGAAGGACCGCCCAAACAAATAAGGGCGGAATTTGGTCAGCGCTCAAACAAGTGCGAGGCATTCCCGCTCTGTGATTGAATAATTGCGCTCAGAGGACGAAAGCAGGCGGCTAGCATAAGCAATGATGTAATGATTGGAATAACCTCTCTGCATCACTAACAAGTATAACTGAAGAACAAAAATTTAAATCCGCACTGCAATCTTTCTTTTTTGCCTAGTTTTAAAACTTACTGTATGGTTATTTGCATAACATCATTGTATACTGTTGCTTATTATATTTTATATTGTTGTTTTTAACACCTATGCCGTTTTCCTAAATTTCCTAAATTGCACATGGAGCTTGTTCTTTTTTATTTGCTTTGATTTTCAGATTTGTACGCTTTTGTTAACCTTCTGTTTTATATATATATCCTGTATGCGCCCCTCCCCTCTGTAACGTACAACTGTATTTATTGTACAACTGTACAATAAATAAATGACGCGGGAGGACCCATGCTGGGACTGGGCAAGGATAGAACCAATACCATGGCCGCTAGCGTCGGTGCGCAGTTCGGTAGGTGCAGAAGGATCTAAGTGCGCCAGAACAGGTGGTGTAGTGAGGGCAGAAATAAGCGTCGTGAAGGCATAGGCTTAGTCACAACCCCATGTGAAATGTACGTTTTTTTTTTTTTTTTTCAGAAGAGAGGTAAGCGGACGAGCGATGTCTGCGAAGCTCCGAATAAAGCGGCGGAAGTAGGAGCAAAGGCCGAGGAAGCTTCGCACGTCACTTGAGCTACGCGGGGTAGGGAACTCGCGCACGGCTCGAACTTTGTCAGGGTCGGGCTGCACACCATTTGCATCAACCAAATGACCCAGAACTTTGATTTGGCGCCGACCGAAGCTGCATTTTTTGGCGTTCAATTGAAGACCGGCGCGGCGAAAAACGGCCAGGACTGTAGAAAGTCGATCAAGGTGGGTTGCGAACGTGGAAGAGAAAACGACGACGTCATCTAAGTAGCACAAACATGTTATCCACTTGACGCCACGGAGGAGCGAATCCATCATGCGCTCTAATGTCGCAGAAGCATTACAGAGTCCAAATGGCATTACCTTGAATTGATAGAGTCCGTTGGGGTAACAAATACGGTTTTCTCGCGATCCCGTTCGTCGACAGCAATTTGCCAGTAGCCTGAACGCATGTCGATGGAAGAAAAATAGCTGCCACACTGCAAGCAGTCAAGCGCGTCGTCAATTCGCGGAAGAGGGTAAACATCTTTCTTTGTTATTTGATTAAGGTGGCGACAGTCGACACAAAATCTCCAACTTTGGTCTTTCTTTATGACCAATACGACAGGGGACGCCCAGGGACTGCAGGAAGGCTCAATAATGTTTTGCGCCAGCATCTTGTCAACATCTTTCTGTATAGCATGCCGCTCAGTATGGGAGACACGATAAGGCCATCTGTGGATGGGGCTGGCGTCACCCGTATTGATTCGATGGGTCACAACGGATTTTCGGTCCAATGGTCGGTCCACGAAATAAAATATATCACTGTACGACACCAAAAGTTTGGAGAGAGCTCTGGCTTGGTCATCTGGCAAATTTGAGGCTATCATGCCTGTAAAAAGGTTCGAATGAGAAGAAGCCGATATATGCTGCTCCGACAGATGCTGAGATGTTAAAGCAGCAACTTCGCAGTCCGCAGAAGGAAACAGATCAGCAAACGCGATGCCATGGGCTAAAACATGTGTCGAGCAGCTGAAGTTAAGGACGGGAAGATAGGTGCCGTTAGCAGTGACAGTCACTACGGTATGACGGAGTATGATGTTGCGACGGAGAACAACATCGGTAATTGGGCAAGTGACGTATGTGCCCTCAGGAACTGCGGGGAACGGGGCCAGTGGAACATAAATAGCAGCTTCGGGTGGTAGACGAACAAATTCGGCGGATCGGAGGTGGGGGCTTGACATCGGTGTTTTCGGAGCAGTAGGGCAGGTCTAGGCGAAGAAGGCCAGTTGAGCGATCAATCAGGGCAGAATGGGCCGTTAAAAAGTTAATGCCGAGGATCACGTCGTGAGGGCAGCGGTCGATAAAAGTGAAAAGGACAGTGGTAGTGCGACCGGAAATACTCACGCGCGCAGTGCACAGTCCCACGACGGCAGCGACGCTTCCATCGGCGACACGAACGGCGGATGAAGCGGCGGGTGTGACAACCTTTTTGAGACGGCGGCGAAAGGATGAGCTGAGGACTGAAATTTGGGCACCAGTGTCAATGAGGGCAGTAACAGGGGCATCATCCACACAGATGTCTGGAAGGTTGCGGCGATTAGCGAGGGTCAGCAGAGGATTTTCGGGCCGGGTCGTCAATGCAGCATCACCTCCGGGAGCTGCATTGGTTAGTTTTCCGGAAGAGAGCTAGAGAAGTGGGGAGGTGATGCACGGCAAGGTAGGGGCGAGCGGAACCTCCGGGTCTGAGGCGACAGTGAACGGCTGGACATGCGCAGGGCTGGCGAGTTAAAGTCACGAGAGCGCGTATCACGGAAATGGTTTAGGTGTAGACCATATTCGGTGCTGCGATCAGGAAAGTAGCTGGGTCGAGGTGGCGGAATCCAAAGGCTGCGGCAATGACGAGAAATGTGGCCGACACGTGAACAGTTGAAGCAGATGGGTCGGTCATCCGAGGTTCGCCATTCGTCCGGGTTGCGGTAGCGGTAGCGGTATCGCGTCGGCGTGGATGCAGTCGGAGCCGCAGCTGCTACTACCGGAACGGTGGGCTGGACAGATGGCTGTGTGTTAGGTTGGAATGAGGGCTGTGCGGAAGACTGGCCAGAGTTGAAGCCCACGTTCGTGTTGAGGCCCACATTTGCGAACTCCTGGCGAACGACAATTGTTTTAAGGCTATAGTAGCATCTGCCGGCTGAGGAGCGAACGCAACGGGCGCCATAGCTTCTATCTCTCGGCGAACAATCCTGGTTAAGTTAGTTGGATGAGATGGCTGCTGCAGTGTTGGACTATCTTCGCACGATGACTTAGCAGCTGTGTTTGGCAAGCGGTCGAAGCGGGGAGTAATGCGACGGCGTTTTGCTTGCTCAGACGGCCGGCAAACTTTGATGACTGAGTCGACCGTCGGACAGTCTTTGCAAAGCAGCAGATTGTAGACATCGTTTGCAATTCCCTTTAATATATGGCCCACTTTGTCTGACTCGAACATGTCGCTGTCCACTTTTCGGCATAAAACTAGAATATCTTGAATATAAGACAAATATGATTCTGTTGAAGACTGGGCACGAGATGCGAGGTCTTTTTGTGCGCCGAGCTTGCGCCCGATCGGTTTGCCGAATAGATCGCGAAGCTTCTCCTTGCACATATCCCAGGATGTGATATCGTCTTCATGCGTCTCAAACCATACGCGCGCCGTACCCGCCAGATAGAAGATGACATTGGCGAGCATGAGCGTCACGTCCCAATGATTGTACTTGCTGACGCGCTCGTACATACCGATCCAGTCTTCTACGTCGACATGATCGGTGCCGCAGAAGGTGCCCGGGTCACGAGGCTGCGTCATGACGATGGTGGAAGCTGGTGGTCCCGCTGAAGATGATGTCGCATCGGATGGCATAGTGACGGTACCAATCTGGCGGCCGCTACGGAGATCGAGGTTTGCTCGAATATAGGTTTGCTACGGACGCACTTCCAGCAATCCTCCACCAAATGTTAAGGAAAATGTACAGCGGTTACCGCTAGTTGTCTGTCAGAAGCACTCGCCACCAGAACGAACCCAGCTTAGCCTGAGCGTCTTCTTCACAACACCACACCAGCGCGTCGTCGTCATCTCGATACTGTGCTCCGTAACAATATTTTTACATAAATTCTTTGCAAGCGTAAACTATTAGGTGTTGGCGAGCATCTTGATGGTAGTTATTCGATCAGTCCTCCCAGCACTTTTGGTTATGTTTTAGAGTGTACGACATATAGCGCCATGAAATATACACAGTATAAGGCGTTGGCTCCTTAGAACGCTTCAGAGGTTCCTAACGAATCCTGTAGTTCAACGTATCGTAGTGCTGCGGACGTACTGCCTTTCCACCTTCGTGTGATTGCGGCTGTCGACTATGCGAAGCGATGGACGGGAGATAGTTCACAAGTAACGCTATTTGCTTGCATACTTTCGACTTTAGCTCTGCGTATCTTGTGAAGGCGCTGTAATTAGGAAAGCCTGGTGTTTTAAAGAAATCGGCGTACCCTAATTTTGTGCACAAGTCACGAGGGCGACAACGTAAATGTAACTGACTGGAAAATTGCTGCACGTCATCATAATATGTTACCCAGAAATGTGGCGCACCAAACACAATCACATGAGAAGAAACACAACACAGGCGCATACTACTAACTGTAATATGGATCTGAACACACACTTCCTCTTCACCACTCATCCTCTTCAACACCCAAGTACATGTTCTTCACGCACCTCTTCTTTGCCAAGGAGATAGTAGCACTTTCTTCCCCGCAAATAAGAGGTGTGTGAAGAAGATGTACTTGGGTGTAGAAGAGGATGAGTGGTGAAGAGGGAGTGTGTGCTCAGATCCATATTGCAGTTGGTAGTGTGCGCATGTGTTGTGTTTCTTTTCATGGGATCGTGTTTGTTGCGCCACATTTCTGCGTACTATACAGCGCCAACTTGCCCCTCAGGCTGCTATTTTAAGATATCGGAATATGTTGTTTACTGACTTTACAAAGTCGGTACACAGAATTTAACAAACGCGTGTACCTCTGCAATAATATTCATAAAGTACGAGATTTTCTTAGACCAATCATGTATTCCTTTCTGTTTAAAATCTTTACCAAAACCATTAATAAAATGCGGTCTTCACTACAGCCTATTCGAGCGGTAAACGCTACTGCCTTCTTTAGACATACAAAGTGCACTCCTAGAGCTGTGCCACAAATAACGCAAAATCTGTTTTCCAATTTCAAGCAGAAAAGCAAAGTTCTTTGACATACTTTTTACGATTAAAACCCACGAAACGTGTGCCTTCATTCCTCTTTAATTACGCAATATTTCAGCAAGGCGACAGTAGATAAATAGTTAAACTACTTCTCCACTATCTCAGTTATATTACCAAAGCGTCTCTGGGTATCGCATTCCATCACAATGGGTGCGGCTTGAACACGGTTCTTTATTTGTGCCTTCGTCATGCCCACAAAGCTGCCTAACTACGAATGCGAACTTCAATGATTGCGTTCTTTGTTACCATGCATTTGAAATGATTTTGAGGCCAGTACCGATTTCCTAAGTATTTTATACTAAGCAAAAGTCTGTATCAACCTAACTTAAATTGAAAAATATTTTAAGCATGGTTAAGCAATCAATGGTGAGGATAATCGGACGCTTGGAAAACTAAGACGTGCACTTGATGACTGTGCTACCTATGTGAGGACCGAATTTATCTTATGAATAAGAACGTCACCAATTTGCAGTACTGAGGCCTAGTAATGGAACAGATACTAATGCATATTCATCTTTAAACATACTCTTGTTCAGGCGGTTTTTATATTTCATGCCAGCAGAATTACATAATATGATTTACTGTAGTTACTGTCGGGAAAAAATACTGATTAAAGAGCGCTGTATCACTCGATACCTTCATTATTACTGCTTGGAAGGCAACGAATTGAGAGCGTTGCGATTAGGGTATATTTTAAAAATCCGGAATTTTTTGAAGTGGACATGAACAATAACATGACATATATATTTAAAGTAAAAAATGTTTTCTTCATTAACCATCGATTCAAGTTTGTGGGCGATCATTTATAAAGTGCCAAAAATGTACCATCAGTCCTATTTTTGTCTTCCTGGTCAATGGTGACACCTGAAATAAAAAGAAAGTACCATTTTCAACAGTAACACAGCACATCGATGACATTCCAAAGCCGTCTCAATGCTTAGGAAATGGGAATATTTACAGAATAAAATTCGAATTTAAGGGATTTCTGCAAAATACAATGGTTGACTCTCAAGACGTGTGTATAAGAATAGAAAATGTAGCGTCTGGACAAATTCTATAGACCACTCAGAGACAAGTTAACATCACACTAATCTGGATAACGTAGAACTTCAGCATACCCAAGTACCCTCACTTTCTCCTCATTTACACCTGAACTTTCTGTACCGAATAATTTGCATCCACCGTTCACATCACTTTCCTGTGGCAGACCCGATCGGTGTATCCTTGTACATTTGATATCGTTTTACGACTGGGAGACTGCTGTGCTCCGAGGATCATTGAAAGCAAACCAATGCGACAGTCATATGAACCCACAAATTAAAAATAACTGAATGGAGCCGGTTCGTACTGAGGTCCACAGCTCTGCGTGCACAAAATACCGCGACTTTTTCTCTCTATCTGCGTGTGCCGAGCTCAAACAACAGGTGGCATCCCGTTTCATACCCCATCTATTAATTTGCCTCCTTTGCATAGTGTACCGTTTGCTTGTAGGTGATGACGATTTTACGAAAGTGCCGCCGCTGCGCTCTTGTGTGCATCAAGACACTTTTTTTAAGGAGCACCACTACATATATTTCGAGTATTTGGCTGCAGACTGTCTACGGGTTGCCAATTTTGTATGGATATTGGAATCACATTTAGGAAAGGCTTTAAATGCATCGTTCTTAAACTGACATCTTTTTCAACACGTGCAAACTTCCTGCACTGAATACTTGTTTCTATTTAGCTAGGGAAGCCTTCAAATCGCGTTATCGGGCTTAAACATCTAAGATAAATGTACTGAAAATATACACGAGGGCTGAAGTCCAGAAAGATTTTATTTCGGCGCTACCTCACGGTCGATTAATGCCCAGGATATCCTCTTCTCGCTAATTTCAACACAAATCATAAAAGGTGGATGATATAGATGCAATTCATGATCAGGTATTATAATGCTTCACATGAGGAGACAATAGGCTTAATTCTGCTGTTATGGTTCACAATGCAATGAAGGCGAGGGGCACTTCGGTATTCACGCCTGGAAAGAATGAAGCGAGCGTCAAGGAGTGTCTTGGTGCCACCGTTATTTAAAGATGATAAGGACGTTTTTTCTGTCACGGGCATTATTGAGGGGAAAGAAAAAAAGAAGCATATTCAGCAACGTTATTTTATAAGAGGGGCACCAAAGAGAAAAAGGAGACAAGCCGTAATTGAATGCCCTACTATTGCACCGAAATTCTATACGACGCACTGCGACGCACTGCTCTCACAAGTTTTTTCAACATTGTAACAACATTATTCACCGGAACTCAAGCTTTGTCCGCACCCAAGTGGACCTTTTGGAATTTTATTGTAGACTGCCACTGATTAGGTTGTCGCAAACAATTATCACATTTGTTGTCCACCCGCCAATTTAAAACGATCGAATCTTGGCAGGCAGCCAAGTTTACCATGCGATCAGAGTGGTGTATCGTTTTGCGCTACGAAAGAGGTTATTTGAACTGCGTCGGTGAGAAGTATACTTTTTTATATCTTGCCGACACTGGAGGCTGATTCAGCGATTCAAAAGGGAAGGGGACAGACAGAACATATTTCCAGCTTTAAGCCACTACGTTTGCAGCAGTATTACTCTATGGGAGTCAGCTTTGTCTTGCAGCTAGCCCGAGGCGAGCTACTAAATATTACGAATTTGGGGTGTATAGATACTAACTAGGCGTGCGTAATGATATTGGGGTGCTGATGGGCATTCAGACAGACAATAAGAGAGTGGCGTTGTGTTCTGTGTATTTGGGACAAAGGTATGTGCCCGATAAGAGTACAGATATGCATCAGCGTGTGCATTAAATATGTAAATTTCAATATTTTCATAGCCGAAGCATGGGTGAGGTGAAGAGGGGCGCGCGGTGATAGAAACGTTTGTTTCCTCGAAGATTGTTGCACTGTGTGTTCGCTTGTTTGAGAGAATCAAAGGCCTCCAAAACGAATGATTACTATGGCTAGAGAGTTAAAGCGTCCGGTATGATATTCCGGGCGAGGGTTATATTGTCAACTCGTTAGCTACGATCCCGGCGTGATCAGGAGCCTATCAATTCCAAGCGGCACTTTTAGAGGCATAAGTCACTCTCTATCAGCTCTTCGCGATAGTCAGAAGGAAGGCTGTCTGTTCTAATGGCACTTGTTATTGTGAATATGAGTCGACAGTGTATTAATGTAATTTAAGGGCCCTCTTCACGGCATCATGGATGCCTGCTACTAAAGGAAACATTTTTACTCTAGAAGTTAACAGGGGAGGAAAATGAGCCCAAGCTTTGCATGAGGATGGGATGATTTGTTCCTAGGAATGAGAGTACGTGTTGTTGCCCCTATGGTACTGCTAGCAGCCTCAGAATAAATGCAGAACACTCTAGGAGGGGTTGGTGATAAGTAACTTGCCAAGAGGAACTCCGATTTCAACTTCACCCATACATTTGAAAAAAAAAACTACCGTGTAAGTACTCTAGTGAATTCTATATCATGAGGTTTAATGAAGTCAAACAACCCACCATACAACCAAGGTCAGCATCTGTCTGTAAATTCAATAATGGTAGAGGCATGCCCGTCATGTTTCGCGCCGAAAGCCGGGAAGGTTAACAAGGTTCTTTATGCAGACTGTAGCCAAGGGCTGCCGCGGTATTTCGACAGCCGTCTCACTATATTCAGCACTTAAGTTAGCTAGTTTAAAAGAGATATGTGCTCCAATACCTGGGACGGTGATCATGATGTCAACCAGAGACGTTCGTTCTGCAAAAAACGAATGTGTTCTTTGTTAAGATTTCATCTGTGGTTTTGTGAATTCCTCTAAGACAGTAAAAACTATTCATGCAGCTAAGTAGAGATTGATTTGATCCTTGAAACCGTGGATGAATAAGACTGTACCAATTAAGTTTTTCATGCTGCGCAAGTATTTCCGGGTTGCTAAGAATGTGCTAGAAAAGAAAGAAATTATGAAATATTTTTGCATTGCTATGCTGTTTCGTAGAATTTCAAACCCTATCGCCCTGGCGTACCAGTGTCCTTACACAATCTCTTTGCACCATTACGTTTACAGCTATAATGTTAATTATACATAGCGCGAAAGTGGCTGGCAGGCATATTTTCTGCAAAAGGTGTAATTATTTCTAAATTCCTGCTAAATAGTTATACTTAGCTGTGGCACCCTCTCAGTCACCAAACGACCAAAAATACTAAGTGCGCTTCCTAACTTTGTAGAGCATTTTTATTCACTATAGCAAACGATGAACTCGGTTTATATTAGAGCATCGTTTTTTTTTTGCTCTGTTCTGGATGTTCCGATCGGAACAAACCTCTGCAATCTAAAAGGAGTGGGGCTCGATTGCCTCACACTTGTTGTGTTACAAACAACACTCGATGTTTTGGCGCACAGTTACGCTATATCATGGGCACTAAAAGGTACTTTTGCCAGGGAAGACTGGACAGATCCTTTCTCATATTTATACGCAAATTCTCTATAAAGAGTTTGCACATGCAGTGCTGAGACAGTACATTACCTTCTATTGTGCTGCATTCTGCACTTGCATCTGTAGGAGAGAGAAACGTTGACTATTTAACTCCATGAAATAAACTTACAATGAAAATGTGTGTATAGTTGGTCATCTAGATGAATAGAGAAGTAATTGAACGCAATATTTCACTTTTTTACAAGCTGGAACTGTGCTTTGGGTTTATGGTTACTTAAGGTCGACAATGCAGTACGACCTGTTGTAACTGCTGACTACTTCGAATTTTCTCTTTGTACATGTAAGCGTCAGGTTATCATGCAGCATTTGGTATCCTAATGCCCTCTTTCGCTCCTGTGCAAATTCTACACCTTTGCATAGGTGACGAGTTGTGTATTCGATCCATGCTTCGCCGAACGACCTCGTACAGGTCTCGTCGGCTGGCGTCAGTATTAATTTTTATCTGCACTTCTATAAATAATCGTTAAAACGAAGGGGACATTGCTTTGCGCTAATATATTTGTATCGTTTATCCAGCTGCGGCAGGAACAATGTTTTCATTCGATGCGCCAATTAGTGGGAAATACTCACAAATTCATACAGACTATCAGTTATAGGCACATTTTGATTCAAATTTCCCCATAGCATGTGTTTGTTCTCTATTTACCGATCAGTTATGTGAATGATTATAATATTTCACATTGATCAATTTCATTTCCTATGCTCTCCTTTCTCTCAGTGGCTGTTTTTTTTCTCTTATGTGTTCGTTACAAAGCTCATTTCCTTTCATTTGTTACCGTTTACTACACAGATACCTATCTGTGAGATTGAAAACTGGAGAATATCGAACATGGAGCTACTTTGTAAAGGACAGCAGAGTGACGTATTGAAAAGGGAACTATAACGTGTAGGAAAGCCAATATGCTCTTATGTCCCCAGCGGCTGTTAGTTTTTAAAGATGAAGTTGGCAACTGTTCGAATTTTGTGGACCTCGACGAGAAATTGTCAACTCTATCTAACTGCAAAATGTTCAGCTCAAATATTACGCCAATGTGTTCCAACGAGAGGCCCTTAGTGCCAAGAAGATGAAGAGATGCGGCCATTTCCTTTTCGTTAAGTTCAATGGCAACACACTAAATAGTTTTTCCGGAACGCTTGAGACACTGCCTTAAGCTCCACAATCACTACCGTTTCCTGCTCCGTGTGCGGACGCACTAAGGCAGCGTGAGTTCGCTATCTTTAGCGCCATAAATGACACCGACGCAGAGGCTGGTCTTTTACAAAGGCGTGACTGCTTACAATGATTGGAGAGACTTTCAAGCTTTTCAAGGTCATTTTTATAACCTAATGGCACCAATGTCTGGTTTCGGAGCCAGAAATCCAATATTGTGAACTAGACGTCTCTCGCAATTGTCTGGCAGTCTATTAGCTTAGCGTTGCTAAAGCTTGTAGAGTATGACCGAACATAGCACAGTCAAGTTTACCCACTACATCGAAAGTGCCGTCGACATCTTAAGACCTCACAACAATTCCATTTTGGACAAATAGCTAAACATTACGAAGCGTATAAACGACGGCGAATTCAATTTATTCTTCACAAAAAATATAATTGTATACAACGATATCAACTGCCATTGAAGATTTGACGAGCTGGGCGGACGCCTGTTCTACACAAGGCATGCTGGCTTAGCATGCAACTCGTTACGGATGGAACTCTCCACCACCATTTACTCCGGCAATACATTCAGCGCATGACTAAGTCAAGACATTTACTGAGCAGAGATAAGAGAAGGAGATATGTAGGTGCATGGGTCCGTAGTCCGGGAGTCCAGCGGCTGCCGCTGCTATCCGCACGCGTGTCACGAGGGCCCGTTGACCTCTAGTACAGAGCTGGATAGGGCAGCCTCCCACCCCTCAATTGTTGGCACTGCATTTGGCTCTTCTGGTGCATTATGCGCGCAGGTCCACACCATGTGGTAGAGGCCTGCTTTCTCCCCGAAATATTCACATATGGGGTCACAGAACTTAGGGTGTATTGTGTTTTAACGGGCTAGTGTGTTATATGTACCAGTCTGTAGGCGCCGCCATCTTACTTCCTCCGCTTTGGAGTGCCCCTTGGCTGGGGGTGGATATTTTCTGCGAGATAGTCTACGGTGCTGTAACCTCTCCGCGTAAGTAGTCAGAGGGCCAGGATGGGGGGAAGAGTGTGGAGGCTGGAGGAGTCGAGGCCCGGGGGAGGAGAGCTCGGGCAGCGGCATGGGCACACTCGTTCCCTTCCACGACTTGATGTCCCGGTGTCCAGACAAGACATTTGTCGTGTTCGGGGTGTCCGTGATTTTTAATATTCTGGATGCCTGGGGATATATTTGTCCTTTGATGTAGCTGCTATAGGCAGCCATAGAACCTGTTAATATATAGACGCAGGTGGAATGCGTGGGGCTAAAGCAATGGCCACCTCCACCGCCATTTCTATATAGAGGTATTTATTGCAAATGTCGCTCGCCTTCTATAGTTGCATTTCTGGCCACCTGCGCCTACAACATGGCTCGCTTTTACCCAAACGCGCACAAAACAGCTTTGCTAGGTGTTGCCACCTCCCCTTCAACAGGCTTTGATTGCTTTCATTCTGGCATATAGGCTACTGCTATTGCTTAACCGCCGATCACGATCAAGGTTCAGTGACCGGTCGGCCACACCAAGGGCCTTCCAAGGTTGACGTTACACATTCGAGTTCATTATTCTTGCCCTCTTACCTCATGATGTCCTGCTTTGTTTGAAATCACCTTGCTTTGAGGATATTGCATTTCCAGTACAACCTAGTTTCTGATAACTATGATCCGGGGTTAATACTTTTCAAATGTTTTTTTTTTTGCTCGATGTCACTGAGGTCACAGCTTTACGTAAAACGCACAGCAAAGGCACAACAGCAATGCGATAAAGCTGCACAATTCCCAGCTTCAGCTTATCTGCCGCACTTCCTGCTTTGGCATTTGGTGCCATCATTGATCCCTAGCATCCCTCAAAATATAGAAGCACTCACAAAAGCCAGAGATCTTCCGAAACAAACATTCCTGGTAAATTACCTCATAAAACAACTCAAGTCATATCCTGAAAATTGTTGCCGAGGCCACAAAAAAGCCCACACCCATAACCACAAATCACTATGACACTGCAATACGGACAGACCCAGAGGTCATCAGACTATCTTTTTCCCGATAATACGTTATTGTACGAAAACGTTGGCAGCTATTTAACAATGGGTGAACCGAGTTAGACGCGGTCTACCTCAATGTTTTATGGCCCTTTGGTCAGGCTGCGTTCGACTTCAGATGATATATCGCAGTACCTTTTTAACGATGTATTACTGGAATGTTTAAAAGAATGTTTAATTTTTGATCACAAGTTATAAGATGTTCAACATATTACGAATTATTCGCTATCATCATCTCCAGGCCTATAGCACTCACTTCAGTCAAATAGCTTCTCTAATATTTTCTTAACACTTTCCTGTGCCAGCTGCATTTGCTTGAACCCGGCAAACTTCCCCATCTCAATAGCCAATGTAACTTTCTGAGACATAAGCAATGCTTGCCTTCCCTATCGAGTCCAGTCTGGAACCCTCAGAGACTATCAGTTATCTTCCCTTCGCTTTATACGACTTGCCCAAGTCCATTTTTTTAGAATGGCATTAAAACGCGCTTATTGCTCGGCAAATTAGGCATCCAGCCTAGCTCTTATTGTTACATTTACCAATGATCGTTACTTAGCTCTCATACGGTCCTAAATTCATGTTCAGCTCTTATCGTTAGACTGCGAGTTACTACCCCATAGTTGACTGCCAGAAAATACAGTAGTTATATACTTTCTTTCTAAGGAATATAGGTAACTGCCATTTCATGTTCTTACAAAAATTGGTCAATGCGCTCCTGCCAATTACAATTCTAGCGATTTCGTTTTTGTTGCACACATCTGCGACTATAAGTTGTGTTAGGTTGAGATATTATTTTAAGACTTGTATTCTGCTGCCTATCTCTTCATTTGAGCTCTTCGTTTGCATGGCTGTTGAACATTACTTTAGTCTTGAACACAATTTTAGGCCTACTGTACAGCCTGCTAAAAAATCATCCCTTGTGGTTTGTCTCCTAGCTACTCAGCAGCGCAATGTCATCAGATAATCTGAGATTGCTTAGGTATTCTTCACCACCCCTAAATGTTCCCATCCCTGCCATCTGCATACATGCTCTAAGTTGGTGCTGGTTACTACAGAGATCGTGTGTCCTCGCGTAACTATCTTCTTAATTTGAACTTCTCACGTTTTACAAAATTCTTCAGTTGTACATTATTAATTTAAACAGCGCAAACAAGAAGACAAAGGACAAGATAAAAGGAAGCCACAGTACAAGCGCTGACTCACAACTATGCCTAAGCCTTTACTCTAAGGCGCAGATAATTACAAACATGACGAAAACGAAACAATCATGTGAAGCAACCCCTGGGTTCACCTGCTGCACGAAAAGTCACTCAAAAAAGACATCTCTTTGCTTGAAAGAGGAAGAGAAGTCTTGCTGACACACTTATTGTCCGTTGAAATAAAATATAATTCAATTATCTCTCTCGTCATCTTTCCTTTGTGGCGATACAAAATCCTAACTTGGTCAAACATAGGAATGCACTTCTTCTCCTTCTTCACTGTTTCATATGAAAGGCAATGTAAGACCAGAAATGTTTGTCCTTGCCACTTGCCAAGTTGTTTCGGTGTTCCAGTAGTCTCTTATTAATGCATCGTCTTGTTTGTCCTATATAACAGGCTCCATAAGAAAGTGGAAGCCTGTACACAACACCAGTCTTGCATCCAACAAATGGGTCTCTATGTTTCACCCCACATCCTTGCTTCTTGGATTCTTTTTCCTTTGAATAGCCGGGCAAATCCTCTTCATCTTGAGCGGGGCGGTCAATGCGATGTCAACACCATACCTCTTGCCTACGTTTTTGAGGCTATGTGAAATTCTGTGCCATTCGGTACCGTTTATCGTGTCCTCTGTCTTCTTGTTCGCGCTGTTTAAATTGATAATGAATGCTTACCAACTCGCCCAACAAAGTATCTTGGTTTTCATGTTGTAGTTTGTTCAAATTCATGCGCTGATAGCTAAACAAATTAAATACAACCTATTCCTATTAGAGTGCAAATATTCTAGATATCAACTATGTAATAGTACATGACTTTATTGTGGATTGATTCAAAGTTTTAATCACAACTAGCTGAAACAGTTATTGCAGACCTGCCGGTAGTCCAGGGCAGGTATACTTCACAGAAACGATCCAAATATATCATTTATTGCAAGATAAATTATAAACTTTCGGCACAAAAATTCATCACTAATATTTAATACTTGCCATCAAAGCAGCGAAATTATCCACAACACAAATTACACTTATATAACATTTGTGCTCCTAATGCGCGACTAGGAGGTTTGATATTCAGGCTAGTGTGAAGGTCTCTTGGCTGAAGGGGACGGTGATCGATTTTTGCTTTGAGCACATCTAACGTTCTAAAATGGTCATTTCATTTATCTCTAGTGACTTATTGAAGGACGACGATGACGAAACTGTTTGAACGCTACGGTTTTTGTATTAACGCTGATGAATTCAGGCCTGCCAAAAGAAGTTCTTCGCAAATAGCGTAACGTTGCTCCCCGTCTGCAACAACTTTACCACGTGATATTTACTGCAAACAGCCTTGACACCAATTCTAGACGTTATCAAAAACCAACTGACTGTTTGTAAGGGCAGCAGGTGGGACTGAATATGGGACGCATCGCAATAAATGGCAGCGCGTCAGGGGTAGGCAAATCAAAAGAATCATTATTAGCATGACTACAGGGTCTTGAATATATGGGGGCTGGGATTTAAAAAATTCCTATGCAAAATATACTACCCCAATCGAGCTGAAATAACCTTCACAAAGTAGCAAAATATAGTCTACGTTATCTAATAAGTGATTCAACATCGGCACTTGCTTAGATTTCCCGAAATCGAGAACAAACTGCTCTAGGTAGCGTGCACAATTTTTGCAGAAGAGAGTCGAAAAGATATTTTGACATGATGCGTCATCTGTCGAGCAGTGAGACAAGCTTCATCCCGGCCGTTGGCGTGCTTACCTTGCTGCCCGACAGATGACGCACCATGTCAAAATAGCTTTTCGACTCTTTCTGCGAAAATTCTGCACGCCTCCGAGAGCAGTTTTTTCTCGATATCGGAAAATCTAGGCAAGTACCGATGTTGAATCACTTATCAGATAACTTAGACGATATTTTGCTACTTTGTGAACGTTATTTCAGCTCGAATGGGGTAGTAGATTTTGCATAGAAATTTTTTAAATCCCAGCTCCCAAATATTCAAGACCGTGTATATAAGAAATGCAGGAGTGGGCGCAGTTCGACAAATACTGAGGACTCAGCAGTTCCAGTAGTATATGCGACAAGGACATGAATAATGCTACCTAAAAGCTCAAATATTGTCGAACATGATATGCCTAATAGTGAACCTCAAAAGCTAGCGGAAGTGACACATTTCATCATCTTTAATGCCATCAGGAATAAAGTTATTTGTATAGATTTTTACAATGATTCATCTCGCGTGGTAACTTCTGGTCCAATACTTAGACATCGCTTGGACGTTAAACCTGAAACGGCCTCCATAGTCTAACCTCATGTCTCGTAGTAGCAGGTGGTGTGTGGCCAAGGAGCTTCCCTTAGCTGGACATGCTCTAGACAAATGGACGCTTTTTAGTATTTGAACTACCCTAGGTAAAATATCTATCCTCAAAAATTCGAAGAAATCGCTATTAAATCTGCCGACTGTTTTTGTCATTCTCTGCCAACTTCAATTTCCAACTTGAATTCCCACTTCAATGTTCATGCATTACATTATCAGAATGTTTTCACAGCTGTCACCAGATTACAGGAAAGGAAGCTAAGTATTATTTCCTTCACTAAAATTTTTGCCCAGATAAAAAATGCGGGTCATTTCGAAGATTTTTTTTTTGTTTTGAAGGCGTACAATGCAGTGTCCTTATTATGCATCAGTAAATGCTTTTAAAGGTTTCATACTAATCGCTACTGTATATTTCACTACAAATAACTCCGCGATATATGGCAAATACCAAAATGCAGCTTAAATAAATGTCATTGTGATGAAATAAATAAATATATTGTGCGGAACCAATGTATTTGAGTTGATAGATTT
The DNA here is from genome assembly GCF_055883805.1 of Amblyomma maculatum. Classification (NCBI taxonomy): domain Eukaryota; kingdom Metazoa; phylum Arthropoda; class Arachnida; order Ixodida; family Ixodidae; genus Amblyomma; species Amblyomma maculatum. The sequence continues at coordinate 42,128,867 of NC_139352.1, forward strand.
TGGGGCACGTTGTCGACTTTCTAGATTCATAAAGATCGCGAAGGAACACGAACACAAAAGAAAACAAGCACACATGTGTTCTGTTCGTCTCCTTGTTCCTTCGCTGCCATTATGAATCTAGAGAGTCAACAACTTGCCCACAAACTTATTCCAGTTCATACTTTCACACGTAATTCAAGAGGGCAGTGCCATGCAGCTTCAGCGAAGGCAAAATAGTATGTTTAATTAGTGTACGAACCATTGGGGGTACGTGGTCGAACAATAAGGCTTTCACCGGCCTTGAGCACCGCAGTGTTGGAAAAAAACTCCACTTCCAGCAACTGCCGCAGTGATATTAGCTGAAGCCTGTACTAGAGAAAGTTGGGCGGCTTCTTTGCTTAGCATGGTGAAAGAAGATCGCAACTAGCTCTTTACATTCAGCCTCCCACGCGTGTCATGGGTACAGATTAGTATTTTGCGAAAACGGTGACGTAGATTTTCGCTTTCGCCTTGTTGAAATTTAGAAAATGGATTTTACAACTGTATATAAACTTTTAAAACCAGTATGACACTGCATCGTCTAAGGGTTTTCAATTGTTAACAGCACTAAATAATTAGCTAGGGTAACAAAAAAATGTTTTCTGTCAGTTATTATGTTACGAAACTTTTTGTGTTAATTAGGTACTATGGGACTGATAATTTGCTCATTAAAATAGCTTTCTGTTCAGAGTAGACTATACTTTTGAAACTGCTCTATGAAAGATTAGGTATTAGTGCTTGCAGCAATGAAACACTGATAGAATAATTGCGAAATTGTTTGGGAATCTTTTTTAACCGCATTAATAAGAAAATCGCCGATGTTACTTCGCCCTATTGCAAGATGGCTACTTACCTTTTGTTACACTGCTGTTTTCTTTTTCCCCGGCTTCGCCTGCGAAACAAGCAACCCATTATGTCTGTGCGAAGGTGCCCTAGGTTGTGTGACGTGTTAGGAATCGACAATGCTTGCACAGTAATGCCTGTCTGTGAGTCATTCTCAATATATTAGGCCTTAGTTTAATTGTGAACATTACCATCAGAAGCAGCTTGATTTCCTTCCATGAGAGGAGAAAACGGATAACTAAATGTCCTCCAATTATCCACATCGAAAGAAACCTGACACTATCATCCGTCCACCTAACACTGCCGCCGAGTTCTAGGTTTTCCTTGAATTAGAGTGCATTCAGTTACCCTTAACCGACACCTAATCATTGTCTATTCGAAATAAATACCTTACTGATGACCGTTTTGTATTCATTTCAGCTAAAATGTTACCTCCCGTTTGTTCCTCTACCTGCGTTCCTCTTTTACTGTCTCGTTATATTACATGTATAACTTTATCTGTCAAAGCTCGCTGTATTTACCCGAGCATATGTTATGCCGTTCTCAATTGCTCGAAATTTCTTAAGCATAGGTGACTACCGATAGGTCAGAGCCTTATATGAATTGCCTTTGACAGCTTAAGTTTAATGATCTCTTAACCTCTTTTATGGTGCCTGCTTAATCTATCATATACTCAATTTTCGACATGTTGCGCTTCCTTACACCTGTTACCTTGACCAAATTATACAACAGTGACACTTGTTTTTTATTATAAATCTGTGGAGTTTTTTGCTTTGACACTTATTGCTTGTTAATCAGATCATCTCCCCAAGCAGTTTTTTAGTGTCCTCTATGATACCGTGCCTGTCCCCTTACTGCACATTCTATAGTGACATATTTCAAATTTATTGTCATTGCTTCATTATCAAGGTCATCAGAATAGGTTACAGCAAAATGTCTATACAGCTGGGAGACAAGCGAGGAGACACTAAATGAGTCTACTTTCTATCTTCTAATCGTTAAAAAGTGGTTTCTTACTAGATTGCTGCGTTCGCTCTCTGTGTTTTGTGTAACTCGAAACTTCCCCATTACATCACACTATGACTAAAACTTCTGTATCCTGCAATAATCATGAATAAGATAACTTTATGAAATCTCTTTGAAATGAGAATAAGAATTGTACGAAGTTTAACTGCAAAGAATATTCCATGTCGATTTTAGCTTCCTGTCTATCGTTTGCGAAAATGTGTATTTTATTGTCCATAGATACTTTCTTGATAAATCTGCTAGTACCTGTCCTTTATATTCTTTAAACTCATGCCATTCTCTACTGAGCCTCACTGAGACGTCTTCTTGCCTGCCTAACATTTTAGTCACCTAACAGTACAATTCAAACCGATTTTGTAATCATTGCCAATTCCTCGTCTTCATAGAACAGTCTGAGCATATCGCCAACATTACTGAATCTACGCGCGAAGGCTTCTACTCTGCTTGCATCTTATAGCAATCCTAATTATAGCAAATGCTGCCCTCACTTTGTTTGCAACCATATCGACATTAATGATAGCTGCCACACCTAGATCTCGACTGTCTGCTAAGCCGTGGAATTATAGGAGGTGCTCTCCCTTCAGCACTAATGATTATTTTTACTGGATAAGGTTGTACAATTAAGCTTTGCAAATTTCTGTTTCCGATGGAAGCCCGCTATGAGGAAGCTATTTCTGCCCCCTCGATTGGAGCACAGGTTTGACCGCCAAGCTCTTGAGTTGTTCCCAATAGTGACAGATCTCAAAGCCGAGGGTTAATTGGCCAATTGAAGGATGCTGTTGCGGCCAACTAGGGTGAAAAGGTACTGGTGTAGTGTTTTGCGTTCATCGGCCCTATTGCTCTTTTCAGACAGCACAGGATGCCAAGTAATGCAGTTTCGTAGCCCACGAATTTTTATCTGGCAGAGATGTAAGGCGATGCTGGCATTTGAAACGTCATCCTTGTACAGCGAGGCGGATTCTCTACCTGTGCTCCATTCTCTACGAAAGGTTTCATGCGAACTATAGATAAGCATTTTTACTGAAAAGTATGTTTCTCACAACCCAATATGACGCAGGTTGGCTAAGGCTATAAACTAGTGCAAGTTTGTCTAATATTAATAATATTTGTCTTTTTAAATATGCGATTGCTCGTGAACTGCGCTAGTCAAATTTTTTAACTTGAATTTTCAACGGAGCGGACCCCTATACAATTCCCTCTTTCTGCCTACAGTGGTGTGGTACGTTATGCTAAAATTCCTCTTCCTCGAATATGGTGACTGGTACTCTGCCTACCATGGTAAAAGTAACGATGCTGACAAAAGAGAAAAATTGAACCTGGTCACTGCTTGAGCTATCATAAAAATTGGAGAAAGTAATACCTGGCAGGGTGACCGTCATATCATATGTGGCGGTCTTATCTGCAATACAAAAAAAAAGATCATCAATATTGAATCACCGTGGTTCGTTAGTGAATAGAAACAACAAATATCAGTCGTTCTTAGTGCTTCCGTACAATATCAAACTGCCACTTTTACTGTCTTGAGAAGAACGCATTGTGAAGAAGTTTGGTTGCGAATTCTTTCATCACGAAACTGCCATATTAGCACGGCTTCAATACCAAAACATTACTAACTTAGACTTTCACGGCAAACCACTTTGAAACCTGCAGCCGGACGCCTACCGGTAAAATGGGCACAGACCCCCGGCCCGGCGCCCGGCTCTCTCAGGGGTGTGCGTTTGGAAGAGGCTCTAAGCACCCCCTTTTATGCAATAACAGTGTCTATCTAATGCTTCCAAGCACATTTGCGCAGTCTGTCGTTGAGCTGGAATTATTAGATTGCTAAGATGGCATGACCTCCGGCACCATATGTGTTGCTGTGTTTCAACAGTACACGACAAATTTTGGCACAAAGGGGGCGAAAACTGATGCTGTTGTCTACCATACGATTTCTTTAATCGACCGTACCTACACCGCTGCTTCACCTGCTTATATCTGATAAGCTACTTACTCTATGCTCAAGACGCTCGATGTTCTAATATGTACCCTAGCTCTTTAACCGACCTGCCTTCTAGCACTAACATTAAATCCCTGCCTAGAATATCCACCACACCAGATCAAGACCTCTCCAAGCACAGTTTTCACCCTTCCCTGGAACAAAATATGCAATATTTAGATACAAGATACACGCAGAATTCTTATTGCTCCTATTATTTCACAACATAAAATGTGATCTGAAACAGACACATAACGTTATACACACACAGTAATAACAAACACCGAGAGCACTGTAGAATCTGCAATACAGAATTGCGAAGACCTGAGAGTTGCTGCTGCACACGGCACATCGCGTGACGTTTGTGTAAATTTTGCTAGCAAGACCAGGGCTAGTGCTCCGCAGTGGAAATCAGCTTTCCTTTGTATCGTTCCAGGCCTCCTGCAAATGAGGGAATGAACGCCACACTGTCGCTCCTGTCGCGTGGCGTTCCTCGGCGCGCGTTCGTTGCTGGGTTCCTGCGAGTGTGTGGCTGGCGCTACGGCGTTACTCCTGTCGCGTGGCGTTCTCATATCCAAACGACATTCCCTTGCAAGTTGACTGTCGCGGGATACTCCCATTGCCGCATGACGTGGCTCGAAACCATTGCCTTTACGAGACTTGAACCCACAAACCCAAACCTGTTTTTTAGAGCATACATCTGATTTTTGCCTATGCCCAATTTCTTCTTTACAGCTTTAAGGCTTCCCCCCTTCTTTACAGCATGCTCAATTTTCTCCGAAGTTATGCTTCCATATATCCGCCACTTCGGGCTCACGGATTAGCTTTAACATCTCTGCCAATTATACCTGGTCTCTAGGATTGGAAACCTTTATACCTTGGCACTTCTTAATAAAATATTTCATCTTCTTAGAAAGCTACACCTGCATCCTCCCTATCCTACCCGCTACTTCTACAGCGCACTCAGTAATGATATCTCTGAAAGTTTTGTTCATTGCTTCTGGGCTAATGTCATCATCCTGAGTTAGAGCTGAATATCTATTTATTAGCGAGATCCTCAACTCTTCCGCCCTCCCCCTCACCGCTAATTTGTTCCCTCTTCAGATCTAGACTAATTCGAGACCTGTCCATCTGTGGTCAGTGCATCGCACTTTCCCTATAACTTCTAATTCCAGCATAATAACGGGGTTAGAACACAGTATGAAGACAATTTCATTTTAATCTCCCCGTTACTACTTTTCCATGTCCACTTCCGGTTCTTTCTTTTGGGTAAGAATGTATTCATGATTTTTAAGTTATCACACTCTGAAAACTCAACTAGTGACTCCCCCCCTACTATTTCTAGAACCAATGCCATAGTCGCCTACTGCCTGGTCTCCTGCCTACTTTTTCCTAACTTGGCATTGCAGTCGCCCATTAGTAGAGTATACTGCATCTTTCCATTCCGCATTGCCGATTCTACATCCTTGTAGAAGCTTTCAACTGTCTGGTCTTCCTGTCTGCATGTAAGTGCGTAGGCCTGTACAACCTTCAGTTTATATACCACTCAATACGATAATTATGATGCCTGCCACCGTCTCATTAATGCTATAGAATCATTCTATATTACCATCTATATGCTTATTGACAAGGAATCCTACTCCTAGTTCTCGCCTCTCCGATAAACCTCAATAACACAGTACATGCCCATCCTTCAGTACAGTTTATGCCTCATTCGGCCTCCTAACCTCACTACGCCCTATGACATGCCATATACCCTCTAGTTCCTCTAACAGCACGGCTAAGACAGCTTCACTAGCTAGGGTTCTAGAGTTAAGCTTTGCCAGGTCAGTTTCCAATGGCGGTCTGTCCAGAGGAGCCAGGAATTCTTAGTACCCCCGCTACGTCACAGGTCTAAACGCCGCCGTGACAGTTGCTACGCCGCCGCTGGTGACTGAGGGCCAGGATTTTATAGGAATGATGATGGGAGGTTTCGGCCATTTACTGCACCAAAGTGGGCAACTCCTGTTTTGGTGAGGGAGTGCATTGCTAGAGGTTTTCAGCGGCTTCAGTTCACACCCCAAAACTGCTTATGCAATTCCATCGACACGCGAATATTTTTTCTTTCTTTAATCCGGTGGAGGATTGCGCGGCACCAGTATTCGAACCACGGTCCTTTAGCATGTGACGAGGATGTTCTACCTCAACGACAGCGCTGAATATTTATCAATCACTAAACCCTTATAACTACACAATACCCCTGATACCTCGGTCGCATGACATCACTTTTTCTGCACATTTTTGCACTCCAAAACGGTATAATAAAATTTGAGCCTCAATAAGGATGAATTCTTGGCCACACGAATTCTGTACGTTTAGGTCCTACCCTAGTATCAACCGCGGTTTTTCAAATATGGGTGCCTAACATTTCATGGCCTTTTCTATCAACTGTGACGACCTCTTCTTACGATTATGAAATTAATCGAGACTGTTTCAACACCTTAACGACTTCCAGTGCCTTTTTTTGCTAGCATATATCTTTGCATCCCAAAATGTGATTTTTCAGGCGCATCAAAATTAACACACCCCTTACCCCTCCCGTTCGTTAACATACCGTCTCCAGCCCTGCCTTACTTGCCATAAATTGATCCAAACATTAATATTTCCTGAACATATTCCGTTTTGCTCCCTGTTCGATACTCAGCGTCCTCATTCTGTTCCATCCCTGGCGGCGGATAGTTTCAGCGATGAATCGATACCTCTCTCCGTTTTTCATTCCCCACACAAAGTTTAGCGATAAAACAGCATTAGTTTTCTTCAAGCTTCAACTAACGCTCTGCTCATTTCATTTAAACAAGGCTCACTTTTCATTCATAGTTCTCTATGCCCAAGACTGATCAAAAAACCCACCCTTGTTTTGTTTTTTACATTTTCGTACGCACTTCGTAGACAAGATCATATGAGTATTACTTGGGTTCATACGCGAGCACATTAGCAGTACGTGAGAACGTATGCATAGGATGCTTCCTAATGTTCCCTAGGCAACGCGTGACTAGTAATTCACCGCTAAGGCATGCTCCATATTATTTTGCCATGGCTACACGCAACGTTACATGCACATAAATGCTCACACCTTATATCCCACAGCACGGTACATATACAACTGTATTTTTGACGGACAAATGCGGGTATTTATATATTGTCATGAAAAAGCAGAAAGGGGCGATTTATTGTACTCGGGTGTGCATTTATATGCCCTAAAGCTTATTAGAACATTTATATGCCTTACTAGAACAATTAGCTTATTAGCTTATTAAGCTTATTAGAAATTTAATATACATTTATATGTCTTAAAAGCTTATAGCAACATTCATATGCCTTATTAGAACATTTACCTCATTAAGTTTATTAGGACATTTATATACATTTATATGCCTTAAAACTTTATTAGAACATTTATATGTCTTATTAGAACATTTATATATATACATTTAAATGCCTTAAAAACGTATTAGAAGCTATTCCTTAAAAAGTTATTAGAACACTCTGGAAGGAAATTGCGAACGTACAGACAAAAAATACACCTGTGAGGACAAACAATGCTCTAAAAATATTTGCACCTCATTAGGTGGGTAAAAGTATAACGCTGAATACATATGCAGTGAACTAAATTTTACCACTCCTCACAAGCTGTTAGACCAGATTCACCGATTACTAAAAGGTGAAAAGTTCTACGCAGGCCCTGAGGAATAAAACAGCGTACCTATTATTGTAGAACATTCCCGTGGCACTGAAAGGAAAACGCAAGATATTTTGTGAATTCGTAAAAATATTTTCCTTGGCCTAGAATCAGTTGCAGAAATATTGATTATGAGTTTATGAAGATTGTTTTGTCAAAACTTTGTGCGACATGAAAAAACTAAATGGGGGCATTTACTTCTGACCATAGATTTATAGGGCATCGAAGTAAGATTTCTCTATTCATGATTGCCTTTCTTCAGATAATTAGGAGCGCTTATTTGTGTTAATTTGAGCTACCGGAAACCAAAGATACCGCGCTAACTTAGTAGATGATTATTCCGAATACGATGACAGAATATGGCGAGCGCTATTTAATTTGCAGAATTTATCACCGTTACCGATGTGTTTCAAGAAGGATATATTTCTCAATAAAACCAGCTATGGCGTAAACCCGGAAAGACGTTACTATGTAGAAACCCAAGTGTGTCACAACGGCACCAATTGCGCCAAGATCACTGATAAGTAAACAAGGAAGTGAAATTGCACCAAATATTGCTGTCATGTCGATCCAGGTGGAGAAGCAATAGAGTGTGCTAGAATAGCAGACTTCGAGCCATTCCATACTTAGAGAAATAACTGATCTAAAGTGCACATGCGGAGACGCCTACGTGCAAACAGTACGCAATTTTCAGACTTAATCTCTGTGGCTTTTTCGTACTTAGACTGAAAACATAGAGGTTTCTTTCCAAGCTAAGCGCCTCGCTTCAGCTGGATAAGAATTCTATTAGGTCGTGTTTTTTTTTTAATTGAAATCTACTGGCACTGCTGTGTTCGCTGTGACAGACCTCGCTTTGGTAACCAACTTGAAGCTCTAATTAAACAATAGTTTTGTAGATACGCTCCCGAGTCCGGTCCCCCAAGCCAATCGGGTCCCGTGCGCTATGTTACCGTCTAGAACTGCCAAGAACGGTGCACAACTGGCACGGATGAAACAAACGTTTTTCGAGCTTTTTAGCTGTGAATTACTCATACCAAGAATACGGCGATCTTGATTACAATGCCGGAAATATTTACAGCTTTGCCAGCCATACAGAAGCAAGTTTAGTGTTCTAGGACATTATAACTTTATGGCAGCACTAAGCACACACTTTTCCTTACTTATAAGCTTCGTTGCCAAGGCGTTGCTGGCGGTTTTTTATTGGCCGAAATTGGTTTGCGCCTATTTATGGGCCCTAAAAGACTAATATATATTCTTACAACCCTGCAGCATCAAGAACATTTCGCCTCCCCTAAAAGAACACCACGTTTACGCGCCCAGAACGCTACATTAAATACTTTATTTGACGATAATTTTCCGCCGCCATCCTAACGTAAGCTTTGTCACGCTAACACTATACAAAGCTAAGAATTTCCTTGCATGTTATTGACTGCTTCATTCGCGTTGTAGGTTTTGTGGAGTTTAACGTCCAAAAGTAACTAAGGCTATGAGAGATGCCATAGTGGAAGTATCCAGAAATGTCGACCACCTTGAGCACGGTAATGTGCACATTCATCGCACAGTACACGGGCGCCTATTGCTGCCTGCATGAAAAGCGGTCGCCGTAGCCGGAATTCGATACCGGTTCCTCTTGCACAGTAGTCGAGTGTCCTAACCACCGCTCCGCTACGGCAGGTCTTATATTGGGGAAAATTGTGTGGACAGTAGAATAAAAAATTAAAAACAAGGCAAGAAAGGTCATAATACCGCAAAAAAAGAGCAAAATACAGCAGCCAATATAAAAACATTCCCCCAGATGCTTAGTGGTGTTTACACGCAGAACTGTCTGTCAAGTTGTATGAAAGATTTTGCTTTTTCGTATTCAAAGATTGACTAGGATCAGGTACAACAACACCGGTCAATAATGAAATGCGTTTATTTCTCTTTCTGTTTTGCGTTTGCAGTCACCGAGAGTTTTCGTCAGCGTTCAATGAACAATTGTAGAGGAATTGGTAGCATTAGGCTTTTTAACTTCATAATACAAAATTTTTGGAGACTTAGTATATAGCATCGTCTACTGGCCAGCAGCAGCGGTTATCATGTAACTGCAGACCCATGATCCAGTATTTAAAATTTGTTCTGTCTTTAACATCTGTTTTAGAGAATGCTTCAGAACTAACGCTAAACATTTCCACCTTGGTGAAATTTTCCCGTTGTATCCTACACAATGGTTTTGCACAAATGTCAAATGGCGTTGTGTTTCAGAAGAGGGTTAAAGGGACTGTAACTGAATCTATCATACCTGATCGATTCATTATTTTATTTGTTTTATGATCCCCTTGTTAAAAAAATTTCAATTCAATACTATCGAAGAAAAAACTAGGGTGATGCTCGTTCATATGGCGCAAAATTACATTTCATGAACACCGGTCACTTGCAATGGAAGCGATGTTCGTGCTGAAGCAAAATAAAGCGAATTACAACAACCAGCTCAGAAAAATACACTCGCAGTTCATTATACTTTGTCTATAAAATCTTAGCGAAGGTGTGAAATGACTAGGCAACACGAGGAACCTCATGGCATTTCATATGTACGTACATTCTTATCAGAAGACATTCTTATATTTGAAGCATATTGCCTTGATTCGTGCACTTCACACGTTCAACAATCATCGAACAAAACCAGCAATGTGAGGAAATCACATGCCAGCCGAGATTTTTTAGCGGCAATCGTTCAATCGCAACCTTGATTGTGTGCATTCCCTATGCGCCTAATTAGCAGTTATTTAGGTTTTTCTTGCACCTTTTCGGGTTATTTAAGCCAGCAATGTTCCCGTGCTTCCTGTTACACTCGCCTGTCTCAGTAGGTGCATGAGGAGTTAAGGTACTCGGTAATGAGCCGCAGACACCAGTGACCATGTTTCGAAAACGGTGCAATGCAAAACACTAGTATACTGCGTGACATTATTGCGCGTGAACACCTGCAGGTCGAAATTATCCGGAACCCTTATCAATGGCGCCTTTCAAATCCTGAGTCGCTTTCGAACGCGAAGCCTGATATGAAATATAAGTCAGAAGTATTACATTACTTTGATTTTTAAACTTCCAGCGTGATTTTTCTTTTTAAACATTTAAGTGAATTTTGTCTGTTCCTATCGCCATGAGCACAAAATATAAACCAATTTTTAATTAAGTTTTATTTGTGATATTACCCTTATTTTCTTTATCGTTCTAGCTAAATGCATTTGGTCTATGTCTTTGCCAATTAATATTTCCAGAATCGTCTATTCTAAGCGCTAGGTAAAGTTGTTAAGAAAGTTAGCTGCACAGTTCATGACCTTGAAAGTATGATTCTTTCAAGTAAGAGTTTACAGGCAAAAAACCGGTGCTCACCTTTGTCCACCGCAGGCTCGGGATAAACATTGCCTGCTGACGAGGCTGAAAAATATGCACAATATAACGAATTACTATGAATGTCAAGAATTAACCTATTACTGAAAATGTTCACTAATTTTTCAACAACCACTGCCTTTCACAGTGAAAAACTTGTCAGCCTTTAAGTAGGGCGCTGAGCATATGGCCACAGTGAAGATAGAAATAACTGAAGGAGCCTTTTACATAGCTTGTATGATGCAACTCAGTTTTTCATTTGCAACTGTACGCAGGTGGGCGTCATAATACTTTGCTAATTTGTTAACCAAACCATTGGCAATATGCCGTTAAAACGAAAACTGAGGACTAAGTAGCACCCACCCAAAAACAATCAAAGCTGCAACGTCTGTACAGCGTGCGCAAAAACGTTTTCCTGTCCTTAGATAGAACAAAGGACCACAGACTGCTGCGGTGGGTAGTAGATTTTGCACCATTTTGGCGTGGAAATGGGTCTACAAGGCGGTGGCTTAGTGGCAACGCAAGCAGTGTACAGTGTTTATTATCCGTCTTCTTGCAATACATGTAGACGTTGTAATCACATTGATTTCACGCAGAAGACGTTCGTGTCATTCTACACATGGCGCAAAATATACATGCCGCAATTAAAATATTAAAAAAGAAAAATAGTCTAATCAGAGCAATGAAACTAAGAAAAATTGGATCTACATGAAGGAATGCTACTAAAATGATAACGCGCATGGACATTCTGGCTTTCAAGCGTGGCTTTTGCGCCCCCTATTGTGAAAATGGCTCTTTTTCATTCCCAATCCTAAAACGATATTCAATCTTTCAGAGCTCTATTTGTATAAATTAATTTTCATCACTAGCAAAAATATTTTAGCACTACGAGAATCGCTTACACAATGGCAATGCTACCAAGTTTTAGGGCGATACCATTCGCCAGCACAACCAATTTTTGATCGCTTGTACGAGCACAATTAAGCACAATATCTCGGTCACTTGGCCGACTGTGTACTAGCAATTCTAAAACAACCTTTATCATACCATGATATGGCTTATACGGCGTTCTGATGAAAGATTCCGTGGACATCTTAAAATAGCTTTAATTACGTTTAACCAACAAGATAGCTAATTTTCAATAGTTGGGATATGCCAATTAGGCGTCTGACTGCACAAGGAAAAGTGGACCTGGACGTTACGTGTGGCCATTTGGCAAGTTAAATATTTTCCAAGCGCGATTATCTTGCCTACTATGGCATTGTGACACCATTAATTTCCGTCGACGCGCACCATGTTCGAAAAGTTGGCGTATGTACCGCGCTCGAAATGAGATTCTTGACCGCATGGTGCGCATAGTGTTCGTGCGCCATGGCGTGGCGTGTAGTGACGATTGTCAGCTCAAGCAAGCCACAGATGCCCGCTTTTTGAAAATCCTACCATTACGGTGAAAATTTACACTGCTACAGCATCGAAGACATATTCTTTTTGGAAACATTCTAAAAGGAGTATATCTATAATAATGGTTTGTTGAAAACTTGGCCCTGGGTATTAAACTGTAAAGATATAACATTACGTTCAGGACGTTCGTCACCAGGCATAAACAATATTGTATTAATGCCAGTGTTGGCATATCAACCAATACCTGCGCGCAATGCTGTAAACGTCATCGGTCTCTAAATTGCCCCTCTTTAAATTTGCCCCAATCTTTGCTGAAAGAATTTGTATGCCACCTAATTCACGGAAGTGCACCATTCATTGCTACGTGCTGAATTTTGAAGCAAAACCTTAGCATCATGAAAGTACTACTGATAGTGAGCATGCAAAGTAATATTACTAATTAATTATTAAATGAACTACAAGTGGCAGGCGAAGGGTAGCAATTAGACATCTGTTGCCGGCGCTTGGATATGTAATTTCTGCTCTTTATAATTTCAAAAATGACTCGACTTTGCCCCCGTGAAAAGAAATTTGCTACATCTCACACCAAACAAGCGCTCTAAGCGACATTCCACACGAGAGCAGGCGGCGAGTAGCGGAGCGTGTGCGGGAAGCCAGAAGCAGCCCAAATCAGTAGCCTTGTATTGGATAGTGTTGGCGATGTAGTGGACCTATGCAAGGTCGAACATTGCCAGCACAGTACCAATATCGACCTCGTGGTTTCTGTGGTCTAGGGCTCATGTGGCACGTGCTTCATAATTGAAACGCGTCGGGGTGTAGCTTTGCGAATGGCTTTTGAAAGGCAAAAGTGTTACCGCAAAATGGCCAGACTTCTACACCAACTTTGACAATAAACACTGATACCGCTCTCTGAAACAGAATTGGCTACAACTATTGATCCTCTATTATACATCGAAAGGACCAAAGCCGCTCAGTTTGAGAGTTAAAATTGAATCTCTAATGCAACCTCTTTGTTCAGTACCCCCTATTTACATAAATGGAAATTTTCAATCCCACAGAAAACTTCCCTATGCAGGGCTACAAGAAAGGTTCGACCGGAGTTCATTACATTGAAGATATGTAGGGGTATTTGATTTTAATGTAAAATAATAAAAAGAGTCTTCTTTGCGATAGAAGCCATCATGAAAGCCTTTCGTCTGGAGTACGCATGCTCCATAAGACAGTCCTGTATTCAAAAAGCAGACCTTAGGTTTTTATTAGCTGCGTTACGAAAGAGCAAATGGGTAAATCAGAAAGATTTTCTCTTGTACCACGTTTACAACAGTAGCGTACATCAGCTTGAACATACAGAACAAGGATCTAAAATTTTGAAACAAATCTCACCCTACCTGTGCGCTATTATTCCTTCAGGTCTCACCTCATTGACCACAGTGCCCATGGAGATATTCCAAATATACCGTAATCACGAATGTTTGAGAAGCATGTTGACAAATGCAAGTCTTATATTAGGACTCCCCATCTCCTGGTTGCTTGGTATTGGTGCATGGTTTAAAGCATGCATGTGTGAACATGCATGCCACTGAAATTCTTAAATTCTGGCCACTGAATAATGCATTTTTACCAAAATATTTTTGCTGCGTGAGAGCATTTCTTGATGTTTTAACCATAACATTAAATTCAACCTGTTCCCAATGGCTCACTGCGAATGCTGAAAGCTTCCGCAACACCATCTGGGGCACAGTAAGTGCCGGCTTAGTACTGCATACTATAGACAGTAGCAGGTAAGTTTTTTAGCATTCAAACTCACATTAATCATTTATTCCTCCATCTCATACCCTACTGATGCCCTGAGGCAATAAATATCGATTAAAAAAAAGTTCTGTAACCGCAGTTCGCAAGCAAATACTATATCTACCGGGTCCCCTAGGACATCATTTTACATGTCCAAAGGTAGGAGCAGCAACCTCGCGGGAGCAATTTCATTATAGCTTCCACCTCCTTGCCAAAAGTCAAAGATTACAGTTATAATCAAGCACTATCCAGGCTCCTTAGTATTACTATGCTTCCGCTCAGTAATGGACCCACAACGCAGTGCCCAGGCTACTGCGGCAGTTTTGGGCTCATCAAGTGGTGATTAAGCGCAAGCAACACATAAAAATGGTGTTTGCATTGTACTGCTCAATATTTGTGCAGCTAGCTAGGAGCATACCTTCTAAAACACGAGTACACTTCACCTAAATCAGAAATCCGTAAAATTATTTTACAAGCAGCTGCAGGGAGTTTGTCCGCTCAGGGACTGTTTCTTGGGCTCTCCCCGAGCGTTAAAACAGGCCGCTACACCAATGTTTTGGTCGTAGGTAACATGCGGGAGTACAGAATCGAGCGTTGCAAGGACTCTCTACAATACACATGTTGGTATTGGCGTAACCTAGTTGTCCCTTGGGCAGTGCTTGTAGAAGCGAAAACAACGTAAGACAGCATAGGTTTTCCTAACTTTTGCAGAGCGCCGACGTAGCGCATGAAAATTAGGTCACCGATGGTTTTGTTCAGAGGCGCCGTGCGTCCATCAGTCTGGGAAGGTAGTAAGATCTTGTCAGGCGGCTCGCACGACTGTATTTCAGACAACTTTGGTCACCTCAAGGTAAATATTGTCCTTCTGTCTTTGATAAGGATGTATAATGCCCCGTGCCACAAAAGAATACGCCGAACAACAATTTTGCGATTGCTACTGCAGTAATTCTTGGCAGCCAAGAGCGCTGCCAAAAACTACTGCAGCTAGCGGGCCACATGTCAGTCACCTTTATTGTCAACTTCTTGACGAAGGTCGACTTAAGGTAAATGCGATGCAATTTGAAGCCGATTAATTGGAGTTGCTGTAGGAAGTACACATGCCTTGGTTAGGGCATTTCATGACATCTACAACCATGGCAACTCTTTATAAACTGTTCAGCGTCAGCTGAAAGGCGCAGCTGGAAGTATGTTGTCCTGTGTACGGCAGTCGCCATGTCTAAATCCTAAATAGATAGCTGTAGGAATTCTCTGCAAAGCTGCATTTTTCCGGCTGCACGGTAAGTCCATAATATTTGACTACGTTCAGTACAGCCTTCATCTGTATAGCTTTCAACATTTTGTTAAATCGTGCCGCATAAGGATTCGACCACGTCTAACCACACAGACAAGTTTGCTACTTGAGGCCTGCAGGCACGGTGTCCATGACTTTCTGAAATGTGGCAGATGAAGTAAAAAGCCCAATGGTATTGCCTTGAGTACAAATAATTCGTTGAGAGTGACGAAGGTCATCTTCTCTCGGTCTGGTCTGTCGTGCCGATTTCGACGAGTTAGTACTCAATATTTGGGTTCATAAATGAAACTTTGCTAGGAAAGCAGCCGTGGGTATAATCAATCCTCGAAGAGGTTATTGCCCCTGTTTTTATGCTGTTTAGTCTGCAGTGATCGAAGCCGAACAGTAGATCACAGTTTTACTCTATTACGAAGGTGGCCAATGCTACTGAAGGGGAATGGGAAGGATTATAGACACGGTCGCAGTACAGTTCGAGTAATTTATTTTGATTGGATTCACGTTTAGTGGGGACA
The DNA here is from genome assembly GCF_055883805.1 of Amblyomma maculatum. Classification (NCBI taxonomy): domain Eukaryota; kingdom Metazoa; phylum Arthropoda; class Arachnida; order Ixodida; family Ixodidae; genus Amblyomma; species Amblyomma maculatum. Next base: position 42,144,811 of record NC_139352.1, read on the forward strand.
CAGGACGAAATTCTGCGACCAAGGACTGCCCCGGCCTACAGTATAGGCCGGAGCCCGGCCCGGACCGACACTGAAAGGGCCTGAGCCCGCCCGGCTCTGCTCTCAAATGTACACCCGGCCTGGCGCGAACTGCCATAATAGCAATTGAAGCGACGATGCAGAAAAATATTTTTCTGGACGGTGTGTGTCAAAATAATTGAGATCCAATATTCTTAAATATTTAGTTTTCTTCTGTCGTCACACAGACATCTTCAGCGCACTTGTAAAGGGGGTTTCGCACAAGTAGGTTATATATGACAAGGAACTATACTACCACGCACAATTCTATATTTACTCGTTATAAGTTGAAACACTGCAGTTATATCGATTGAATTCGTGGACGCGCCTGCTTTGTTTATGATTTGGTGTTAAGTAAAACGAAAACAGTTAAGCCTTACATATATCCTAGTGGTAATAGCGTACAAAATTAAAAAAAAAAAAACTGAATATAATCTTTTTCCCTTTTAATCGAAGCAGTAACTTCAATAACTACCATCTGCATTGCTTGAAACTGCCAATATAAGGTGCACGAACGAGTATATTTCATCTATCGTTGTTTTCAATTCCTTACATTGAAGGGATTCAGTAAAATCTAAAGCCACTTTATGGGTCTCTGTTCAAAGGGCGAAAAGGGGAGAAACTCTGCTGATAATTAGCGAAGCGACAAGGGGGCCCCTCTGTCCTTGTTCTGGCTTCATATTTTCATGAAATTTTCTTATATGAATTAACAGTAAATACTTGGATACGAACTCATGAAAAAAATTGTGCTTAAGGAAACAGACATGAACTGCAGAACAAAAATCATCACTCAGCGTAAACTATATATAACACCTAAGGCTATTCTCATTTTAAGCGCTGCGTAATGATCCGAGAACAAACGCACTGCTGCTGCTGCTGCTGCTGATGGTGGTGGTGGTGGTGGTCCTTGAGGCCCGTTTTAACTTCTTGCGATTTCCTTAAAAGAGGAAGCAAAATAAAAACGCAAATAAATTGCTGCAAATCGGTTGGCAAGAGCTTGCAGTACAGTGCTATTTCAAGTCTATTTTCTAATGAACAAATGAAAAAAAAATGATGTTCCCCCTGCCCAGGGCAACAATTTCCTTTCTTCAGCAATTCGGCACTGCAGGGAGAGTATCACCAATATTAACCTCGCGCCAACGATTTACCATTGCTCACAGTTTTCTAATCAGCTGGTATCGACGCTTCATTCCGCAAGATCCCGGTGGCTTTTGTATTTCGGGTATAGAGCGGAGAAGAAAGAAAATAAGAGTGGGCCAGCAATGCATAGAAGTTGAAAAGGCTACGTGAATATTTCTCTTGGTTTGTGTCGAGTTCTTGCCAGATTGGCCCTTAAATCCGCTGTTTTGTGGTCGGGAAGGAAATGATTGTTGAAGACAATCCACTGAGAACAGCAAACATTGAATACATGGCAAAAAACAATGTTTAGTGAGCTTAAGCTCAGCCTTAAAGGGCATGAGGAAGAAGCCTAAATTCCCAAATCACCCCCCCCCCCCCCCGCCTCCTAGTTAGTTTGCACTCAACATGTTCCTACGAAGGAAGCAGTGATATGCTTGTCTATCTGATCTGAAGCCGGTTTGTATTTTTGCGGCCATGCTTACGAGACGGCGATTTCATTTTATATATAGTCTTATTGTTTACGTGCATAAACATTAGCATACAACCGAAGGGCTGGTACATTATGTGAAAGAGTTCACGTTATTTATATAATGTGTGCTTTAAACAACCAATGCGAAGTTTCCTGCATGGCCAGGGTGTAGTTGTGTCTGTCGCGGGATTCAAGTGTTTTGTCATTGATTCTGAGTTCCCAATCCGCACATTTTCTAAATTCAGTTCTTTTACTTTTTTTTTCAACTGTTCCATGTTTGTAGTCACTGCTTCTCGACCAAGTGTGATTATTTCGACAAGCCGCCGCTGAGTTCGCAGCTGGCCACACCCTTCACGCTGCTCAATTAGACGCTCGCTGTATCTCCACTGCTGAAAGAAAGGCAGGAAGAAGTGCTAAGGAAGTGAAACCTAGCAAGGCGATATCCCTGAAAGTGGAGTTAAAAGGTCGCGCTCCAAATTCGCTTTTCTTGTATTTTTGTCATGAAATACTTGGCAAAAATATTTGGTTATTATATGAGCAACCCTATAAACTGCATGCGCAAAAAGACCTTTACTGAAATGTATATAAAAGAAACGTTGAATATTCTGTACTGGCCGTTCGTAATTTCCTCACAATACAGATGCTTATCAAGGCCTTCAAGGAATGAATTATGTACCATGTAATAAAGCTCCTGCCTTCGCTTATGCATTAAGGAAAGGCAATCTGCAATATTTCAAGTTTGTTGTCAGGCCGCCAGAAAAAGACGAAGGAGAAGGAGAGGGTTACAAGCTAATTATTTTAACTGGTTACCAAATATATCATCCAAACATTCCTTTCTACTTACGTGTAAATGCCGGAGCAGGAGGTGAAACTATAGGGGGTTCTGAAAACATCAATAGGTCATCCGAATTATAGAACGTACTCAATACAAGAACACTTTCGCATTCTCAATTTTGTATTTACTAGCTCCTTCTGTGCTACTGTATTCCTCATGTGAGAGTACCTATGTGATCGGGTGGAGCAATAAATGCTGTAGAAAACATACTTCAGCAAGCGTCAAACTAGAAGCCGCAAGAAAGAGAGCGTTCGGAAAGCGTTGATGCCAAGATTAGAGTAAAAGTAGAAGAGTAGGTGTTTATGCTCTGCGTTGACTATTCATTTTTCGAAATCCAGGGTGCTTCAGTGTCTTCCATTTCGGAACCTGTATGTGGTTCGCACCGAGTTTGGTTTGCCACTGTGGTGGCCTGCAAGATTCACTTCATCTAGACGGGAAGAGGCAGGCTGCGTTTGCGCAACAGAAACATGCGCTGACATATGCTTGTACTTCGGATGTGAAGCTCTTATCCCTCTTTGCACATGGCGTAGTGCTTTAGGCATACTGGCGTCGAAATGGTGCCAGTATCATTTCAGAAATATTCAGAAGTCTACAAAATGAGAACAGAGACATAGCGGCTTAAAAAAATTGCTCCCGAAAACGCCGAAATTTGGGACCCGTGCACCTGACTATAAAATGAAAACAATTTTTCCTACTGGCGCATAGGTGGACGATAAGGCTTTAAGCGACCCCGATTGGCGCAGCAATAACTCTGACATCACTGTTTGGCAATTTAGAACAGAACACTGAAATAAATCCTGCACCCGACCGATGAAGACTTGACACGTTTTTTTTTTTTATTTTTTTTTTTTTTTTTTACGGCACTAGGGCACGACGACAACCTCCAAAATATTCCCGATGGCTGACTCGCAGGCTTAAACTAAAGCCTTCGCATTAGCGACAGTAATCCTGCAGCGGCCAAGTAGAAAAGGCAAAAACTGCTTCCGCGGACGCAGAGCCTGAGCAAGCAGTGCTGTGAAACTTGGAATCCTGACATGTTTTCAGTGCATACTGCAGTCCGCATAGACATCATCAGCGGCAAGTCTCGAAAGCCGGCAGCGAGCTTCAATCATTCAGCAGTTGTTATCCTTATAGCACCATAGAATCTGGACATGAAAACACGAACTCAAACGCTAAACTTATGTAGGTGGAGTCTAAATACAAAGGTATATGAGAATTGCGTTAGTTCTAAGCGTGGGGTACTGATTAGCGTCTATGACAAGAAAACAAGTGTCTTCTTCTATTAGAGGTGAGTTAAATTTTTTCCGTTATCCATGTTCTTTATGTTAATGCTTGCTATTGTATACAATCTTTAATATTTTCCGGTTTTTTCCGGGACTTTTCTTTCTGTCGGCAAATTGTCACTAACGCTGAGCGCATCGGTCTGCGTTGCCCAGCACCTAGTCACGTATTAGGCCCAAATTCACGCATGAAAATGGAAAATTGGACCTAGAAGAGCTGGTTTTTACCCTAATGACATCTTTACCGTACGTAACAAATCTATTCGCTTTCAAAAGCTTGTTTTTTGTCATCGATCCACTAATCGATATCTGGTAGCTGCCACATGCCAGCCCAATGGAACTGCTGGAAGTGTCCATGCGAGCTGCATTCAGCCGAGTCCTATGAGCAACAGCAATGTGTAGTGAGTAATAGAGTTTCGTTACGACGTGCTCCGTACAAGATAGGTCAAAGCTTAAGGATCAAAACCTCAGGAATTCGAAACTTTAGAGATTTAACGTCTTCTTTACAAACATACCCACTAGCTTATTTCAACGTCCCGTTCCACAACTGACATCTTGCCGTATGCGAATTTGAACAAGAAAATCACAACAGGATAATAGTGAATATATGCTGAAACGTGTGGTATCATAGTAAGCAAATATGATTGTGATTTTTGGCTATGATGACCACAGTTTGTAGATCTATATCGGTTTCTCTCATAAAAAAGGACTCCGTCAGTCAGAAAACTCTACCATTCACAGTTAAACATTCCACAAGCAGAATCAACTATTACTTCCCGCAAAAAAAAATGAAGAATTTTCGATAGCTTCGTAAGGTTGTACTGCTTCAATAACGATTGTACAGTGCAAAAATATACAAAGGACAATGGAAGAAGGAATTAAACGAATCAGCCTTAATATTTCTTGTTTCCTTCTATTGCCGTTCGTTTTTTCGCGCTATACCGTATACATTGAAACATTTTATAAAACTGCAAGATAAATAATTATTACTTTTTGTGTCTTAGCATCCCGATGTTGCCCACATGACAAATTAGAAATAATAATATAGCGCTTATTTACACTGTTTAAGGCAGCTACGCAAATTGGACCAACAAAAGTGTCTCGTGATGCCATGACGCGCTCCCTATCGAGGATTCCGTACCACAGCACCCACCAAAACATTGACGCAGGCTGAATTTCGTACTATTCTTGTTGTAAACATAATAATATTGAAGGCAACCTCATATGCTTACCTGTAGCGCCCGTAAAGGGCGGTATTATTACAGGAGATACTGTAAAGCCAAAGCCAGATGGAAGCATTATGTTTAGCGCAAAGTTTGGGGCGCAACAAAAGCTCCGATGTTTCTGAGGTGGCATGTTAACGGTGGAGATATATTCTCGCAATAAAGTATATCTAGGTAGCAATTAGCGATAACGTTGTATGAATTTTCTAAATAATTTCTCGTGCCTCTCACCCTCCTTACAGTGAAGGTACGAGAGCTGACAGTGAATAAAAGATAATCCTCAACGTTCAACTAAAAAACAACAACGCAAAATGCAGTTTTTCCCGAAGGCTAGAACTACAGACAGTGTTGACGCTGAATTCAGCGCCGACAGTGTCCATATTTGCGCATTAAGTGGGCTAGCATCCAGTGATAACAATGATTTTGAAACCACTTTTGTGAATGTGCAGTGCCTATGTAAAGTTCTCCCTTCATAAAAAAAACATAGTGCGCCTTAGCCTATTCTGCGAAAATGTGGAACATTTTTAAATCGCGATTATTATTTAAGACCGTCCGTCATTCCCGTTTGGAAGTCACCCCGAGCTACTTTTGCCAGATGGAGTGCGACTGACTAAATACATGTAAACCAAAAGTTCCAACAATATTTCTCGTTTCACTGTCTGTCTAATGAAGGCCGCTGCTCGTTCTCAGTTGCAGTGTTCTTTCTAGAAAAAAAAAATGTATCATCATTAAGTACGCATTGCGTTGGCAAGACGCAATGCCCACTTGAGACGCAATTATTAGGCCCACTATCAGCTACTGTTCTCCAAATGGCACAAGCTTCTCTGGTGTTCTGCACACTGTAATGTGGGCTACAGTGGCTCAGTAGTACGTCGTACAAAGCGGAGAGCCTAAAATGCATGACGTGAAAGCCATGCTGAAAAGTCGTGAAAGGAGAACTAAACGAAACAAGCACAATGGGGTATCAGTTCGTCAGTTGTCAGAAAACTGTCATGCAGAAATTTTGGATGAAGATGGAACTGCATGAGTTGCGACGTTAGTCCCAGGTCGAAGACTAATGAAACGTGGCAACTTGATTCAGTCTGAACAGCACATGAAGCCTTTTTTTCACTTCAAGGATTTCAATATTTTATAACTGTGCTGGACTATACACTCGTCAACATCCAACCTCACTCCCTGCAATGTGGCAAGGTAAACCTATACAGGTTAATAAAAATATTTGTTTTTGCACACACATTGGACCTCGGTGCACCGCGCTTCATTTCTCAGTTGTAGAACGTTTTTTTTTTTTTTCTACCAAGTGTTTTTCAAGAAGTGTTGCTCTGTGTTGAAAGGTGGTAGTTTCTTATTTTTATAGCTATAGCGCGGCGCGTTTCCCGTACGCCGGAGTTTGAACTTCAAGCAACCTTACAGACTACTCGCCGCCCGCTTCTTTTTTGATAATCAGTGAGCCGATAATAATCATAAAATGAGTTTTGTAGGGTTGTATTTTAGCAACTCTGTTATTTATTCTTTATGTAAATGATCATATCACTACCACACAGCACAGTAGAAGTTTTCAATATACAGATGAATCCCTCCTAATTACTCACCATCATAACCATGAAAAAGCCATCTCGGATCTCCAACACAACATACACAGGTCATGAAATGACTTCATTATAGCTTAATGCTAACAGCGCAAAAACCAAGTTTATATGTTTTTATATTGCTTATAAGTAAATCCCTGTTAAACTTGTTTTTCTAAACTTACCTGCCTGTGATAATCGCACTTCTTCCTCTATAGAATCTGAGTTATCTATTAAATAGCTCGTGATTCATCTGGATGATGATGTGTCCTGGAATACGTATTTAGCACATGTATGCACAGAGCTACGTAAGGTAGCATGCTTGTTATAGTCTATTAACTATTTTTGTCCCCTGCAAATCAGTAAACATTTTGTCAATGCACGAGCTTACAGTATGCGATATGGTATATACCTGCTTTCACCACTGTGCAAGTATCTGGCGTGATAAAATTAACAGTATTTTAAAACGTTTATTGAAATCTCTGTTATGGCATGTCTTTGCCGCATACAAGGCGGCTGTTCACCTCCCTCACCGGACACCCCCTAAAACTACTAGCATTAGGGGTCCATAACACTGTAACGGACCTCGTGGAAGCTCATCTCATCTCTCAGTACGAGCGCCTCGCCCACATCACCACGGGACCTCATGTACTCGACATGGTGGGAATAGGCTTCGGAGCGACCGTCGCTAACAAGGCCCAGCTTCCACCTCGCATCCACAGTAACCTCATCGTTACCCCTCTCCCTAAAAACATGCACCCAGTATCTGCTACGTCAACAGGTGATGACGTAGCAAAGCGCGGGATACCGCGGAATCTTGCGAAGACCAAGATACTTTGTTGGGCGAGTTGCTACATATTCATTATTAATTTAAACAGCGCGAACATGAAGACAAAGGACAAGATAAAAAAAACCAAAGTACAAGAGCTTGTACTGTGGCTTTTTTTTCTCTTGTCTTTTGTCTTCATGTTCGCGCTCTTTAAAATAATAATGAATATTACGAAGAATCGTGACGTTTCTCGTCGCCAGGCGGACAAGGTATAAGTCATTAGTCTTTACGCCTTAATATGAAAAGATGGGAGGCTCGAATACCGACAAAAATCGGCAGCCGCGCTTCCAAATATGCATGGCACCTCCTTGATATGAAATTTTGATGCCGATCGAGGGGCTGTCGCTGCACCCAGTTATATTTTGTTGCTCTCCTCTTCCTTCCTGGGCTGCTCGATTTCACTGGGACTCTATAGGCAAAAAGAACACGTAATTTGTTTACTAGGCCTTACAGCTGAGTTTGGGTTTATTTTATTCCCCATTACTTGCTAGAGCCTAGTGCCGCTGTTTTAACTTATCATTTTTCTCCCGTGGTCGCTCAACCGTGCTGGTAGCTTCGATCTTGCAGTTATCCAACACTAGCCTTCAGCTGGCGTTTCCCTCTAGTTGAAGATTTAAGACAACCTTTCCTTGGAAGACCATTTCTTTATATATATTATTACCTGGAAACTCGATGTATTTACAGTATATTTAAAACAGCCTCATCTGGCATAGCAGCGAGCAGCAACACTGAACCAGTCCCACTTCGTCGTCATCTCCTTGTCCCTTACGCGAGGCAAGAGAAGGAACCACTTCGTGGTCATTATCTTATAACAATATGGTCGCTGCTACGCACGTTGGTCCCCTAGTGAAATTCAATCCAGAGTAGTACAGACTAAACAATCTCTCACCCTTAAAGGTACAGAGCTCTCTCCGAGATATCACCCCATGCGAAGAACCGGTGTGGAAACGTCTTTTTTTCGCGTCAATAGATTCTTTGCTCAGGGAACTGTTGAAGCTGTTTTAGAGCACAGCTCTTTGGCGCCTGTTCCTGTATTCCACGGCGTCACCGTCGGCGTTGTCCTTCGTAATCATGTTCTGCGCATGCGCCCCCCACCGTGAAGGGCTGCCCGAGTGGAGCAGGAAAGCCTCAGCCGGTATCGCATGGTGCCGGCATAAAAGTGGATTCTGTCTACGACTCCGGTGAAATTTGATTCGTTCAACAGAACGGTGATTGTGTTCGCTGCAACACTGTCGCCCATACCGCCCGAGTCGAACCGCAGAGCCGCCGCCAATCCCCACTGCGAACCGCCTACCTGTATAAATAGTTTACTCTCTGCCAGTTATTTCTAAGCCATGAGTGAGGCAGAATGCGGCAGTCCTTGGTCTGCCGCTGCGCGCACAATTATTCCGCCTAGTGCCACCATCGCCTTTCCTGTTGTAGCGCAGGCCACAATGCGTTTAGATCAAAAACTGCTAGTGGAGGGTTTCTTGAAGACGGAATATATGTGAAAAATAAAAAGTTGTCAGTATTGGTACACACATGTCTTTCTCGAATTCGTTGCCTCAGTCTATCGAAAAGCTGAAAACGTTGATGAGGTGAGCTCAAATTTCCCATTAGTAAGCAACGTAATCGTCGGCAATTTTCTGGCTTTCTGACAGTTTTCCTTTTTTTCGCTTTTTCTTATACGCCCCTCTTCCATTTTACGTAACGCAGGGTAGCCAACTGGAAACCCTGTTTGTTAACTGCTATGCATTACCACTGCCTTGTCGTTTTTCACGTATGCTGGTAGCCCGTGGAAAGTGTTACACTTTTAGAGGTGAGAATTTTTTTAGTTTGCAGTATAGAGCAGCACAGTGGGTGCTTTCATCAGTAAAGTCTTCTTGTTCTCTGTGTGTAGTGGAGGTGAAGACGAAAATGTTTCTGAAACAGTGTACTTTTCACTCCTTTCACTTTTATTTTTGCGATGTACTTTTTCGAGGCCACGTCTAACTCAGCGGCTTAATTAGGACACTAGAAGACGCAGTGTGCGGCGCCAAAACTGCAACGCTATATTCCAACAATGCCGTTGGAATCGAATGCCGCCTAGAACCATCCGCATCTGTGAACTGCTGTGCCACACAGTGCTCCTAAAGCCAGCGAACTTGAGCCTTAACGACGGAAATGTGTTGTTGTTGTTTGGTGATACTGGCGAGGCGTGATTTCCTGTCGTTGTGACAGCCTACGCTTGTCGGGCATTGTTTCTGATATAAAGCGTTTGTGCCCGTTCGACCGTTGTAGTTGCAGATGTCGTAAATATCGCCTGCAGGTAACTTGATCTTTGCAACCCCACCCCCGTTGAATCCCTCCCTGCTGAACGTTGCTACCATAATGCATTTTCTTCACCTCGCAGAATTCTTTCCTCGGAAAAATATCAAATGCTGAAATAAGTACTGTTTTACTTACATGTATCTACCGGAGGTGGCGGAAATGTTAAAGGGGGCTCTGCAAAAAAGAGGGAACATCGTTTAATGAATTTTTTGGCCGAGAAAGCTTATTATACTGTCGAAAAAAACAATGAATCAATAAGGCCAGACCACAATCCACATTCTACTCGCTATAAGAAGTGTACACTGGTTGCAGGATCGCAAAAACTGTTTTAAAATTACCATTGGTACCGCTATGCTAAGGATGCTAAAATTCTATCACTGCCCTATCCGCTATTTGTTTCTATTCAGATTAGGCACGAACAATCAACCTGTTTATATTTTTTCTTTTGCCATCAAAACTGAAATATTGCAAAAACAGGAATTCCCAAGGGAGAAGTACGTAGAACACATCGCATAACATGTTGTTTCTGCCTGTCATAAGGAAATAAAATTTCAGCGGTAATTCTGGCCCTCATATATCCCATTTTTCGTCCTACTCTCCACAAAATATAATATAGTATTTTTCAGGAGTTGCAGCGTTTAGCATTCTGTAATAAGCATTAAATATTTGAATTCGAAGCTCTTAAAGTGGCTCGACATCCCAGACAACATCGATGTTTTAGCACTAGCTTATCCAAGAGTTCTCAAACAGTGCATAAGTGTGCTATGAGTAATATCGATGAGTATATTATTCATCATTCAATATTTACGGAAGGTGCGCCCACGAAAATGTGGCTGGAGTGTAGCGACAGTACAAGTTGCACCAACACGCGGCTCATTAACGTGCATGGAAAACATATAAAGCGTGTTGCGGTGGCGTTGTTTTCACCGACAATTTCCACTTCATTGATACCTCGTGATTAAATACACCAGAAAAGGGGCGCCATCTCACCAGTATCGTGGTCTTCCTCCATCTCTTGTTTATTGTCCAGGCGGCCTTGTTTGGCCTCTCCTGCAAACAGACCAGATGATTTAATAAGCCAGCGCGATGTCCACGAACTAGTCAATTAAGTAATTTTTCTTGGTTACTTCAGAAGACGACAGTGCTCACTTACATCTTCCATTATTCTAAAAGTTTCTGGATGAGGCACTTTGCCTTTCTCCATCCGTTGATCAGAAACGGAAAGAATATACCTGTATACATACATTCCTAGACCGCCTCCAACATACTTCCAAAAGGTGCTCAACATATATTTTGTTGCGACCACCGTGTAAAATACATTATGTGAACGTATTTGTACGGAGCCAAGAGGCTGACGAAACACATGAGTGTCGTACGGTGCTTGCTTCGAATTCGGACGCTTTCATTAAGAATTTCATCAGCAGGAGTTCGAAGGGAACAAAATGTAGCGCACCAAGACAAGGACAAAGAAAGAAGACACACACATCACTGTGTGTGTCTTCTTTCTCTTTCCTTGTCTAGGTGCGCTACATTTTCTTCCCTTCGATCATGTACTAACAAGCCCAAGTATCTACCCTTAGGAGTTCTAAATTTGTAAGAAACGTTCCGCACATTAAGTTTCGTCTTCATTAAAGGAACATCGTTTTTTACCACTGTACTTTTTTACGCAGAAAAGAGGAGGCATATTAAATTTTGATGAATCGGAGAATGGAACTTCAAATATATTTTTTGAAAATATTTCAGCGTTACATTTGGCCTCATTCTAGAAATGTAAGCTCTCTTTATGGACGGTGGATATGTGTTGAAGGCACTCGACTGCTGAATACAACGGCAGAAGAAAAAATCGCGGATGCGGCGGCCACTTTTCGGCTTAAACGAAACATTGGCAGGGGTTACCTCTGTGAAACCGATTACAGTGCGACAGAGTGGGAAGCCGAAGTTTTAGCAGTACATATGGCACTACCAAAGAGCAGCTACCTCAAATGACAGTGGTTCAAACATTGCCACCGGGATGATCTCTGCGAAAATGGCCTGTGTGATCGTGGACGAGCGACATTTTGGGGCGGCCGCCTCAAATGGCTTAAGTTTTACAACCTTAAACCTTGTTATAGCGAGCGAAAGCACGCGCAGTGGTGGATGAGTAGTTAAGACGCTCTATTGGTCCTCAGTGCTTTACTTCGAACACGACCGGTTCCACTCGGCTTCAATATTTTAGTCTGAGAACACATGAGAACAGGCAGTCACTGTTCAGTCATAGGCTCCATCTCTCTCTTTATATATATATTTGCTGGCGAACATAAAGGACCCCTCGAGGAGATGAGTTTTGCATTTTCTGTCATAACGTTTATGGTCCTAAAAAGATTCTGGCTATCAGTGCTGCAGTGGTATAGACCTCATGAAATTACGACCATTAGGATTCTTTGCCGGACACTACACGGGCGCCTTTCTACCGCCATTGAAAAGCGACCGCCGCCATCGGAGAGTATTTCGCAACCTAGAAATCAGCAGTCGTGCGCCCTAACCATATAGCCACCGTTCCAGCGAAGGGTGTCCAGTAGCTGGGCGATTTTCGAAAACCGCGCATCACACTAACTCCAGCTTGTCCACTTCACTCCGTGGCCGCTTGCTTTCCTGCATTCTCTCTCCTAGACCACACTACCCTGACATAACAAAAAGAATTAGCTGCAGGTTTGATTGTACCAGCTTCCTAACATGTGAAATCTATAGTCCCCCATAACATTACCAGGCTTACCGCCAGCAGTAAATGTGCGAAGGTGCACGAAGGGGATGCTAGGCATGCATACGATACGCCGGATGTTACCTAGACCTGACGAAGCAACGGAAGAAACGTTTTTGAAGGTTGCATGCGACGACTCTGTTAGCAACATAGCGTGGAGTGGGCTTAGCTACTACTTTTCTCGGAAACAGTAGCTACAGCACCTCCTTTAGCCATTCGCAATAGATTCATGCTGCAGAATGGCGCTCGCTACATTTTATCCAATAATACAACGTGGTTAAGATTGAGGTAGTTCGCTATATAGTAATTTCAATCGAAGTGTCAGCAGCATTTTCTTCGCCAGCAGCTGAGAACAAAGCAAGTGCCACTGAGTTTGCGTTATCACGCTATGTACGAATAGCAACACGCCCGAAGAGATCGGTTTGAAGTCCTCACCTAATGGTTGATCGACGAGGTTAAATACAGAGGAGGATTAAGGAGCGAACAGTGCGAATTTTCTACTGCTTCTGTGCCTAAATGAGACATAAACCTATTTATTACCCTTTGTATCAGCAGCGCGCACACAATCAGAAGAAAAAAAAAGAAGAAGAAAGGAGATCTTTTTTCCTGATTGTGTGCGCGCTGCTGATACAAATGGATCACAACCAACTGGCATGGTAGTAGGTTTTATTTATTACTTGTCGGATAGTTATTCTGTTATCAGTCAGTCTGCGTTACGGCTCACATTAGGTGCACAAATACTTCAAAAAGAGAAAGAACTGCTTGAGCAGCCCGGTAGAAAACAGCAAAGGGAGGCGGATGCATGTACTAGCAGCTGAAATTTTACTCAGGAACGAAACGTATATATGGTTAACAGTATGGTTAACACAAAGGAGGGGAAGCCGAAGCGTTGCTGCAGGATCTTGAAGACACAGGGTAGCCACTTAAAACGAGATAATTATTCAAAGAATCCAAACGAGCCGGATCAATGTGGAAACTAAATGCTTAATGGGTCAGTACTAGTTTTGAGTTTCATGAAGCCCTGAGCTTCAGTTATAAGCTTAGCTGTGGAAGTCTTTTTCTTAATCTTCATCTTCTTACGTGTCTATTCGATGTATTATAGATAATGCAGCAATGCCTCGACTCTTCTTTATGTTAACATATATACATTTCTCACTGAAATGCAATTTATTTATTAACGCCGTGGTAAATTTGGTTTAAATCTCTGTTCTTGGCACTGTTTTGTCTAGACATGTAGCCCCAACTAGCAAAAGTGTTGCTGTTGCGATAGTGTCTGTTTTATTCATGAGTTTAAGCTGGCTTTGTGGCGTTGTCCAGAAAGCACAGTTGCGCATATGCGCTTTACACAGTTGGGTGCATGCGAAAGCCATGCTTTCAGAGTGAACATCAGCATTTCATGATCTCTTGTAGTGGTCGTAGGAAGAATACCTTTCGCGTGACAATTTTTAAGGTACCATTTTAAGGCTCAATCGCAAATAATAAAATGAAACGCACAGTCTCGTATTCTATTTGCGACTTCTGTCACTGCAGGAATTTCTCACACGTGTATAAAAGCCTCAGGTACTTCGCCCATTTGTGCTCAATTCAAATAAAAGAGGTCGGTTAGGGTATACACGACGTGATTGGCAAATTGAAAGCAACAACGTCATATTAATGTTCAGCGAGGAAAAAGTTTGTAACCCATTTGCAACAAGTACAGCTGCCTCGGTTCTCACTCAGAATTTCTCAGCAGTTCTGTTATTGGTGCTACTAGCACGCGCGCATAGCATCCGTGCATCAACGTTCACTTTCTGTTGAGGAGCAGAAGCCTTATAATTGAGGCTGTCATTGATACATAAAGAAGGGGATGGATTTATTTGCTTGATAAACGAGGCAGTGGAAGAAAAAAAATGATGTACACCGTCAGACTGGCTGCAGCCCAAATGCTTGCGTCCCAGCCTAGTTCTTCAATTCATCCGTGGTTTTGTGCCAGAACAATGATTACCTATCGACACAATCACAGCACGGAACATTCCCAAATTGTAGTCGAATATAGAGCACAATTCTGAAAATATAAGTCATACATTTTCTCTGAGTCAGGTTATGAATTTATCGCCATAAAGAATCAAGTTAAGCATTTTCATCCCGGCACAAAATTTCACAAGTGGTTGCTGTTTTCCGGCTGCAGACATCTAGATTGCTTACATTGCTGCAAATATTCTTAACTTACGTGTTTCGGTTAGCTAATTATTTTATGTAATGTTGCACTCTGCCATCTAGAGCTTCACACAATTAGGTTTGTGTACATTATAAAGCGAAAATTCATGCATCCTTTAATTTATGCCCCGGCCCTGTAACGGCCTTAAGCAAAAGGCAATCAGTATGTATAACTTTAATATAAAAGTGCAGGAACGTTTTCCCTCAGCTGTCCCCCTCATTGCGTGATCACGCGGCATTTCGCTCGTTTAGCACCACATTAAGATCACCACCCACAGAATGGCTCCAAAGCACTGGTGAACGCTAAAAAGGTAAGCTACAAGAAAAAAAATATGTATGCTCGAAAGTGAGATTCAAACTGTAGCTAATTTGGCAAAGACCCCCATGTGACATGGGTACATTGCTGTCTCGAATTTCGCCCTCGGCATGCCGCCGACTTTTTATACTCTGCGTTGCATTATATTTATTCTGAAATTATCTCACTTGCGTATGTTCAAGTTGACCTATAAGAGTTATGACAGAAAAGCGCATTCTTCTAGCTTTTCCTTGTTATACTGACTGTGGATTTTTCATGTACGGCAATAGCGATCGAAACTTTAGCTCTTTCAAACGTCATTTCTTGTTTCGACAATGAGTGTTTTCTTTTTTTTTTGCCTAAAACAACAGAGAAAATTTGGCAGTTCCCCAGCGTGATATAGTGGTTTATTTTTCTCAAGGATGTGAAACATACGGTATTAACTTCAAAGTATGAGAATAATAATAGCGAGATCGAAAGGCACCCAACTTATCAAGTAGTCCCCGGATGGATCGTATTCCTACTATATAGATTACATTTATGAGAGGCCGTTACCTTAGCGATGAGACTACGGGGAGCTTGCGGTCAAAGCGATTCCCCATTCAAACTCCAAGTCGCGTGTAGAGGCAATGCGACATATTTTCGGTATAGCACGAGACGATTTCTCGTTTGATAAGGAAATATTTGCCACACATTTCTTGCTACTGAATCGTGACAACCAGCGCGTATAATATTGTGCCCAGTTTATCCAGATGACGCTGGAAATGCGGCGCAAGCCCCGTCATTCAGACTGAACCGATTGCATTGTGTGCTAATTCGATTTCCAATACTATTGTGATAAGGCAATGCACAAAGAAACCAGCCGGAGGTTAAATGCAAGAGAAGCATTCGCTCATATCGCGGACTAGCGTCTATAGTTTAGGCGCTTTAGAGTGCTGCCCAAACAGCACAAAGCATCGCCTCATCATTGAAGTCTGCTGGAAACGTACTGCTCCCATCGAGGGCAGTGCATTGTCAACACAAGTCCAATGTAAGGCCCATAGGTACTGCACCGCAGATTTGTGCAGCAATGTCTATTCATTGCCAACTAAGGAAAGGAAGTGAAGGAAGTCGGAAAAAATGTAGGAGGATACCTCACCTGATTGCAGCACGGAGAGCGTGATGGCGGCAGCGGCGATGAGAGAAAGGACCACGAGCAAAGCCGCGGTGCAAAACCTCGTTGGGCTGAGAGGAAGGCAAGAAACCACAATCTAAAGCAAAGCTGATTATTTATTCCAAAGCATTAACTTGCTCTGTAGGTGAGGCGAAATCAAGGACGCTAAAGTTAAAGTTAAATTGGTTCACAGGAAGGGAAAGGCGCAGTAACTGTCACACTTGCTCTGTGGACACCCGAACCGCGCCGTAAGGGAAGGGAGGAAGGTGGGAATGAAAGTGTAAAGAGAGAAAGAGAAAACATTTTCTGTAGCACTGCGATGTCAGCGCACGTTAAAGATCCCCAGGTGGTCGAAATTACTCCGTAGCCCTCCACTACGGCCCCCCTTTCTCTCTATCCACTTTCACTCCCACCTTCATCCCTTCCCTTACGGCGCGGTTCAGGTGTCCACAGAGCAAGTGTGACAGATACTGCTCCTTTCCCTTCCTATGAACCAACCAACCAACCAACAACCAAAATCTGCAGTGAAGAAATGAGAAAGCCTCAGCTTTGCTTCAGCTCAAGGTACATCGCGCACCCCTTGTCGAACACAACTAGCATACCGTTGGACACAACAAAGATCACCGGCATTCTGTAATCTGTTTACAGGAGAGGAAAGGCGTATTATTTGACACGCTCGGAATCTCGCTAACTCAAGCCGCGCGCAGGAAAGGACAGGTAGAATACCTGTTACACTTGTCATGTGGACACCCGATGCGGGATTTTCACCATGAGCTTAGACCTTAATAGTTAGTTCCCTGAAAGGGAAAAGCGCAGGTCACACTTGTGTCTGTGGACGTCTAAACTCTTTTGGGGGTGCCATCGAGTACAGACGCAGGCGACCAGCTTTTCGCATAACGGCCCCGTCCTCGTCGTCTCGTCTTTGTCCCCGTCTTTTTGCACTGACTTTTGCGGAGTTCAGGTTTCGCTTTAAACGTAAAGCCGCGACAGTGTGTGCGAACCGCAGTGCAGTGTAAAAGACGTGCATACAAAGAATATTTGGCGGATCACCCCCCCCCCCCCCCCCCGCGCTTGTTATTGGAGGCCGTGGCCGTGTGCGGTGCGATCTCGCCGTACATTAAAGGACATCAGGCGGTCGAAATTTCCGGAGCCTTCCTCCAGAGCCAGAGTCGATTAAGGCTTCAAACATCATCAGGTAATTAGTTTCAAAGAAAGAAATCTAATAATAGCCGCGAGTGAAAAGAATAAATTTATAAGCATGTGGCGGCAGCACCATTGCTTTCGCATTCTCCAGATGCCGTTCCTACAGTGACCTCAAAGTTTTAAGGTGAAAGTCTTAAATCGCTCATAGGTGTCCATCCACCGTAGGCAGGAGACCAGGCAGTAGGTGACTATGGCATTGGTTCTAGGAATAGCAGGGGGGAGTTACTAGTTGAGTTTTCAGAGCGAAATAACTTAAGAATCATGAATATCTTCTTCGGCAAACGGAAGAACCGAAAATGGACATGGAAAGGTCCTAACGGGGAGACTAAAAATGAAATTGACTTCATAATGTGTTCAACCCCCGCCATTGTGCAAGATGTAGAGGTAATCGGGGAAGTGCGATGCAGCGACCACAGGATGGTGAGGTCCCGAATTAGCCTAAATCTGAAGAAGGAACGCAACAGATTAGTAAGAAACAAACCCATCAACGAATTAGTGGTGAGGGGCAGGGCAGAAGAATTCAGGATCTCACTACAGAATAGATATTCAGCTCTAACCGAGGATGACGACATTACCCTAGAAGCAATAAACAATAATTTCAGAGATATTATTACTGAGTGTGCGGTAGAAGTAGGCGGTAGGATAGTTAGAGAGGATACCGGTAAGCTGTCTAAGGAGACGAAAGATTTGATTAAGAAACGCCAGAGTATGAAAGCTTCCAATCCAACAGACCAGATCGAATTGGCCGTGATATCAAAGCTAATCATAAGCGCAAGGTGGCTGATATAAGGAAGTATAACATGGAGAAAATTGAGCATGCTGTAAAGAACGGGGGAAGCCTTAAAGCGGTAAAGCAGAAATTGGGCATAGGCAAAAACCAGATGTATGCGATAAGGGAAAAGGCGAGCAACGTCATCAGGAATATGGACAAGATAGTCAAAGTAGCCGAGGAGTTCTATACAGATCTCTACAGCAGCCAAAGTAGTCAGGACCGTAACGAGATTGGCGGCAGGGAGAAACAGTCAGACGTTCCACCAGTGATGAAGGACGAGGTCAAGAAAGCATTAGAAAGTATGAAAAGGGGGAAATCAGCTGGAGAGGATCGGATAACTACAGATTTGCTAAAAGACGGGGGGATATCGTGCTAGAAAAACTGGCCACCCTGTATACGCAGTGCCTGGTGTTATCGATGGTACAGGAACCATGGAAGAATGCAAACATTATCCTCATTCATAAGAAAGGGGACTCTAAGGACCTTAAAAATTACAGACAAATCAGCTTACTGTCTGTTACGTATAAGGTATTTACTAAGGTAATCGCTAATAGAATCAGGACAACCTTAGACTGCAATCATGCAAAGGATCAAGCAGGTTTTCGGAAACGGTACTCTACTATCGTTCATATCCATACCATCAATCCGGTGATAGAAAAATGCTCGGAATATAACCAGCCCTTACACATAGCATTCATCGATTACGAAAAAGAATTTGACTCTGTAGAAACCTCGGCGGTGAGGCAGAAATTGCGAATTCAGGGGGTTGGCGAGCCGTACGTGAAAGTTTTAAAATATACATATAGTGGCTGCACAGCAACCGTAGTTCTGCATAAAGCAAGTAACAAAATTCCCATAAAGAAAGGTGTTAGGCAAGGAGACACAATCTCCCCAGTACTATTCACAGCTTGTTTAGAGGAAGTATTCAGAGACTTGGAATGGGAGCAGTTAGGGATAAGGGTAGATGGAGAATACCTAACTAATCTGCGATTTGCTGATGACATTGCCTTGCTAAGCAACTCAGGGGATGAACTGCAAATAATGATTGACGACCTAGACAGGAAAAGTAGAAAGGTAGGCTTGAAAATCATTATGTAAAAGACTAAGGTAATGTTCAACAGCCTCGGGAAGGAACAGCAGTTTACATTAGGTAGCGAAGTACTGGAAGTAGCAGGCGATTATTTCTACTTAGGACAGGTAGTAACCGCAGATCCGGACCATGAAGAGGAAATAACAAGAAGAACAAGATTGGGATGGAGCGCATTTGGCAAGCACTCGCAGATTATGACTAGCAGCTTACCGGTATCGTTCAAAAGGAAAGTATACAACAGTTGCATCTTACCTGTACTCACCTATGGGGCTGAAACGTGGTGGATAACCAAGAGAGTTCTACTTAAGTTGAGGAGAGCCCAGTGGGCTATGGAACGAAAAATGGTAGGGGTAACATTAAGAGATAGGAAGCGTGCAGAGTGGGTCAGAGAAATAACTCAAGTTACCGACATTCTGGTGGAAATTAAGAAGAAATGGGCGTGGGCAGGACATGTAGTGCGAAGAGAGGATTACCGATGGTCGCTTAGGGTAACAAACTGGATTCCAAGAGAAGGAAAGCGTAGCAGGGGGCGGCAGAAAGTTAGGTGGGCGGATGAGGTTAAGAAGTTCGCGGGGGTCAAGTGGATGCAGCTAGCATAGATCCGGCGTTAAGGGGAGAAAGATGGGAGAGGTCTTCGCCCTGCCGTGGGTATAGGCAGGCTGATGATGATGATGATGATGATGATGATGATGATTTTACTAACACAAAATCAATTAAAATCACACAAAACGCTAACGCTCTCTACATCAGCTATTCCCATATGACACGTCGTGATCAAGCAGCATAGGACGGGCTTCATTAAACTAAAATTCAAACATACATAACAAAGGCTCTAGTCTTGAGAGACTCGGGAGGTTTCGCAGCAGCTTTCTGAATTGCAAAGAACCTGACCACACTTTCCCGAAAATAAATTCGGGCAGGTCGTGCATCATCTTCATCACAGTGGTAAGCAGCCATTCTTGAGCGCCATATACAGTCGAGGCCCAAGAGCATAACTAAATTAAATGATAGCCCAATCATCACTTTCTACAGATAAGTACCTTGACCCGTACGGTATCTGGTACGGGCCAAGCGGAAAATCTTTCATTAACGTTTTTCGTAATACATCACAAAAATAAACCCCTTCTATACAGGAAATAACAAGAAGAATACGATTGGGATGGAGCGCATTTGGCAAGCACTCGCAGATTATGACTAGCAGCTTACCGGTATCGCTCAAGAGGAAAGTATACAACAGTTGCATCTTGCCTGTACTCACCTATGGGGCTGAAACGTGGAGGCTAACCAAGAGAGTTCTACTTAAGTTGAGGACAACCCAGAGGGCTATGGAACGAAAAATGGTAGGGGTAACATTAAGAGATAGAAAGCGTGCAGAGTGGGTCAGAGAAATAACTCAAGTTACCGACATTCTAGTAGAAATTAAGAAGAAGAAATGGACATGGGCAGGACATGTAGTGCGAAGAGAGTATAACCGATGGTCGCTGAGGGTAGCAAACTGGATTCCAAGGGAAAGAAAGCGCAGCAGGGGGCGGCAGAAATTTAGATGGGCGGATGAGATTAAGAAGTTCGCAGGGGTAAAGTGGATGCAGCTAGCACAGAACCGGGTTAAGTGGAGAAATATGGGAGTGGGTATAATCAGGCTGATGATGCTGCTGCTTATGATGATGATGATGATGATGATGATGATGATGATGATACAGTAAACAAAACGTGGTCTAATACGTGATAGCGCGAACCACGTCATAATGCTCCTTGTCTACCATGAGAATGATAGCAGTGATGGCAATGACCCTGCATTATTTGATAAAGACAGTGGTGACAGTGGCGATGATAATGATGGTGAATTTAGTTGGTAAGTATAACGAGAACAAACGGACTGCACCCAGTTCAGCAGCAACGCTCAGGTTTTCGCATTTCTGCAGTGTACATTCCACAGTGCTGTCGGAATATTTATTTCGAAAATTCCCTGAGATGGGTTTGCTAAAAAGACTACCAACCCAAGTGTGTTCGTGGTTTGAAATCCTGAAGTAAATATTATCCGGTGATTTTTTAGTTGTTTCAAATTCTTTATACAATAAAGATCAATTCGTTTATTTACTTTAAGCTTGCCCTGTCTGACTGTGACCGCCAATGACTAGTATTTACTACCGATTAGATTTTGTGTGATGGATATTTGGATTGAATAGAGAAGACTATTTCCGATGAACTCTATTGTAATTTTCTGAACTGAAATAAGAAGTTGCAAACTCCATAATTCACTATTAGTTGTTTGCCTCCAATGTTGTTGCACGCGTCAGAGCACAATGATGGTGTTTTGCATGCCTGAAGGACACGGTTAGACTGCCTGGGTTTCTAGGTATAAACTCTAAGGTGTACATTCTTCTCCTTGATCTGTGTTTACTATTCTTTACTGATATAACGTATACAAAAGTTTTTTTTTTTTCTACCTAAAGCTCCTTTTCATAGCTCTCTGCTTTCTGACATATACACAAGCGCGGCCATAAGGCTACAAAGGAAAGCTATACAGCTTGCTCAGAAACTTCCTATTTGAAGAAAAATTAGTCCTGATCCAGGGATAGAGCACGGGGGCACCGTCTACCCGGGCAGTCGCTCTACCAACTGAGCTAACCAGGGCGGTCAGCAGAGTACATGGTAAGGCGAGAGCGAATTGATCAATAACTCGAAGTTGGAACAGTGTTGATCGAATATTTAGGGGAAATCCCCAAGGTAACAAAGATTTGTAATAAGCAAGTAATTACTCAGTGACATCCTACCAAGAGCAACAATACGACTACAGAGAAAAGCTATACAGCTTTCTTAGAAATTCGTAGTTAAAAAAAATTTCCTGATCCGGAGATCGAACACGGGACTACCGTCTACCCGGGGCAGTGGCTGTAACATGCAACACTACATTTTGTAACGTTTCCCTCTCATCCCTCTCACTCTCCATGTGCCCATTTGATAAGGCTGTATCTATCTCGTGTCTTCAGAGCCACCATTATGAAGCGGTATCTCGCTACATCGCAGTTTACAGGATTTAGTCCTTAAACAGCAAATGTGTATATGGTTGTTCAACTAATATCTTGTCATCGTTCTGAACTGAATTCGTACTGCGTGACTCTTGGCGGGAACCCGTTGGCGATCCGAATCATCTACAACAGATATATCCCATAGGCCTATTCTCGCTGAATGATTTCTTTTATGGGGGCCTGCTTCGGATCGAGTTGTTCTCTAATCTCGCGACATTTTGTCGCCTCTATTCTTACTTCTCCATATTCCGTTCTCCCTCTCCTAATAAAACCACTAATTGTTTCTGTTTTCTCCCTCCGCTTCAACTGCCCAGAAAACCCTTCGCCTCAGATTTAGGTTTTGAAGCCTCAATCAATTTCTTTTCTCTTTTCCCAAATATAAAATTCTCACATTGCACACATATTCCTAAGCCAGCTGTTCTGAGGAATATTTTCTCTATCCACATAAACATATTTACATATTTTTATAAACAAACATATACAAGTGTAAGCATATTGTAGGCACTGTGCGTGCACGTCATCTTCATCTCTACATATTCATCATCATCGGTCATCGCGCCGGAGAGACGTCGTGTGAATGAAACGCTGCTAGTTTGTAGCTGCTGCTTCGGCTGGGCTGGCAATAGAAAAGTGAACATGTCGGTTCTTCTTCCTGTCTCACGTGCAATATAGAGATTAAAAATGGTGTTAGAGAAGTTGACTAAGGCCCGTTGTTATGCCATCACAATAAATTTGCATTAACACGTTGGAATATTGATCGCAAACAAAGCCGCCGCCCTGAAAACTGTACGAATATGCGTGCATCAGCGATACATTGCGCAGTGGGATGGTGCCAACTGTTTTCACGCAGTGGGATTCCCGCACGCTATTGCACTCAATAGGTATCGGCTTTATTGGTTGCCAGTACTTTGTCAGAGCCTTTTTGCCTTACTTGGCGCGGCGAAAGCTTAGACTACACTTATTCTCAGTGCTATTACCACTGTCTGGAGTTACGCAACGACTCAACATGCTCAGTGCATGGTGACGAAGACAAGTTCACTTGTCGAAACGTCGTCTCGACTTGCGAACTGAGGCTTTCCCATTACCTTTGTTCAGTGCTCTTTCTTACCATGCCTATAAACGTCATCCATGAATATTAGTCATTTCAGAGCACATATTAGCAGCAAGGGGGTTGTTACTTCTGCTTAAGCTTTTTTTTTATGGTCACCGCTAAAAATCGAGGGTATAGTTAACTATAGTTACGCTCTTATAAGAGAGTGGCCAGTACAGATGCCTTCGTGCTATAAGCCATAACGTTCCCAACGCAAGATGTGACCAAGTTCAAGAACATCGTTTATCGAGCGCTTACCTTTCAGTTAGGCCCCTAGAGAAAAAAAAAGAAAAAGCTTTCAGTAGTGATCAGCGGAAAGCGATTATTATGCAAGTCTCAAAATTGCACGAATTCTAGGCTCAGTTTTGCAAAGTGGAAACGTGTCATCTGCGGCATCGTGCCCTTGCTTTGATTCATGAACATTCGCTTAGCGCTGAATGTGTTCGACAGAAACATGTCTTCTAGTATTGCTCGGAGACCAGCATAGAAGAAATTGAATTCCAGTACTCAAAAACGGCCTTTACATGTCAACACTTATTTTTACATTTTTCGTCCTAATTCTACATTCTCCAAACTGTCGGGAGTGGAAATGGCGCAAACTTTTGACACGTATTACTTACGCTGTCTTCTCAGACTGAAAAGGCACTGAAGCCTGTGAAGTGCCATAGTCCGTTGTAAAGGACGCTTCTTTCGTTGTCTTCCCAGTCTGAAAAGGATCTGCAATAGAGAGTAAGAAACATCTAAAATACGCACATCATATTTCCTTGACTTCCATACCGTTATTTCTCTCTGCTGGTAATTTATTGACGTGCTGCACTTTCACAGCAAAAGTCGAGACCTTTAATTACGTATGCGAAGGAGCTCTCTGTGTTAAGAAAACGATCTTTTATTATATATTCTTTTCTTCTAGGTCTAATTCAAGATATTCGACGACCACGTGACTTAGGCCCAAGGGCGTTCATAGTGTGTGACTCCGGACAAAGTGAGATGGTCGTACAAATTGTGGAATTCGACTCCGTTAATAGCCCATATCAAGCTCTGGCACATACGCATCAAGCCACCACAGTAAGCAAAACTTCACGAATTTTATGACACTGACAATTTTGTGACACTTATCAACCTTGGGAAAGAAAGGACGCACTCGGTCTGGAATGTTTTCGGAGAGCTCTATGTACGAGGCGGAAACCGATCCAGTTCTCGAAAATATTTAAGAATAAAATTATGGCTGGTAAAGCCGTATTTGTATACTGATTGTGACCAATTTATTTTGCATGGCTGAACCCGGAACATTACGAAAATAGTGTCTATGCGGGACCTGTGTCAGTCCTCTGAATGAAACATCCATACTACACAACCAGGTCTAGCGATGTGTTCGTGAGCGCAGTTTGTGGTGTCCTCAAACAGCGCCTTGTCAAGACAGTAACGGTATGTTTACAGTGAAACTCTATGAAAAGAAGTACCGCAAACTCAAGAATGAGATGAAGAGAAAACTTGTGTGCAATACCTGTTCTAATCCTGAAGGAATACACTTAACCCACTTCCTGTCTGGCAAGAGCTTGATATGGTTAATTGGGGCACTTTCGTTCTGGATACATCTCCAGCCCTCTGCATTGAGCCATCAGGTTCGATACCGTTACTTTCTCAGCGCACGACATTCTTGTTCTTAGTTCAATAGCGCAGGGTAATTTTGTGCATTTGCACGGTAGCTATAACGTTCTCTGTTGCAGCCTAGACTTTCTTGCTGCCGCACCTAATCGAGAATACTCGGAGGCTGCGATAATTTGGAAATGTTGCAGATTACCTTTTTTCACATCGTCAGTACCGGAAACTTAACAAATACGAATTCGTTACGGAGACTTCCAGTTCCGCCTGAAAGCGTCAAAGCTTACAAGCATTAGTAGTTCCAAACTGCAGAATAAATTGCTGAGCGCTCCGTGAAATCTAAACTGTAGAAAAGAGACAACTTTAGGGCAAGGGTGGCTTTGACACAGCTAGATACACACCCGCCACTTCGCAGTGCATGGTACCTAGGAAGAAAGATATAGGCAGCGTAAATTTTGTAGCCGAAAGGAAATCACCTCTCTAGCAATTGCACTATATTGGTTTGTGACGTTTCCCGATAACGGAAGGACAGATCCTTGTTTAGTTTGCCTAAAAACCCTCTCGCGCGGACAGAAAAATCCGCGCAATGCCTAGATGTCCTAGAACAGCTGTACCTGCTGTTATCACTAAGTATACGCCGCACATGCACGGCTCGATACACGCACAAAAAAGCCTGTCTGCAAATCGCGTCTGCTCAGGCAACCCCATACTGTATGTCTAGATACAATGACACTAATTCGAAGGTTATGACTAGTAAGACCATTCTGTTCGAGAGAACTGTGCGGCTGCGGTCATGTTTTCATCCCTGCCTACGGACGCGAGCGAATAAAAGATTGAGGCATATTTATACCTTTAGTCTCCCAGCTCAAACCGGTGCTGGGTGTCCCGGTCTCCATGCTTGCTTCTTCTACTTCTTCCTTTGTACCTTTCGGCTCGACACGCGCGTCACGTTGTGTTGCAGCATATATTCGTCAACAATACTCATCAGAGAACGGTAGACAGCCTAATGTTTGTTGGGAAAGATAATGAAGGAATGTAGTTAGATTTCATTCACTTTCACTTTATTTTTCACCACTCATGTACACATTTTAAAAAATACATGTGGCGAGGAAAGCGGGAAAAAAGCTGCTTGCGATGCAGCTTGACTGGCCCCGCCTCCCCTTAGAGTTGGCAAGCAGCAAAGTACCAGGTCAAGAACATAAACGGTTCAATGCACGTTCAAGACATGGGGAAATATAGAAACAAAGGAAGACAAACAAGACTGTTATGAAGCGGGATGAAAGGGAACAGACGTTTTCTTTAACCAAGCATTGCATGCAAACCATTCTTCGACAATAGAAGACGTTGTTCTAATGTGAGGTTAAACTTAAATCAGTGCGCGCGGAAGACTAGCTTGCAGTATATGTAGACTATAGTCAGTACGAGGGAAAGGTACGTGCCAGATTTCACGAAACCGTGGGGAGCGAGACGAAGTGTCTTCATTCAAGTTGGCTGTGTTACTTAAGTTTCTAATGTTCTTGCATAGTTCATGAATATATGACGCTAGAAGCTGATATTCATGAGCAGATCTATTTTTATAACCTTGTCTTTATTTAGATCAAACTGGACTGTGAGCACTATATATGGCAAATTTGCTAGGGCGCGCAGGACATTCTTCTGCAAAATCTGCAATTTATGCAGCGATTGTTTTGTGCCGTTCCTTCAACTGAACACGAAGTTTCCACGTTACAACTTACTTTCAAATGACATTTACTGGAAACTAGTATATAATTGTATTCAGAAGGATAAGTAAAGAGAATTATTTTTGAACAAACACAGAGTGTTATGTAAGTTAAGTTCGAAAACTTTCGAACCAGAGCAAGGCACCCGTGTGCTGCGCTATGTCGTTGCACGTTAGAACCTCCCGATGGTCGAAATTTCCAAAGCCTTCAACTATGGCGTCTCTCATAGTCTGACCCGCTTCGGAACGCTAAATCCCATGAACCAAATAAACCAAAAGTCCATTTCCGTGATATTCTTTGCCACAGGACGATATCCTCTATTATAGTGACGAAGTGTGGTGAAAGCAAATGCGACGAAGGAACTTTCGCTAAGCTTTATAGCCTGGACTGTTCCAAATTCACTCACGTTTGCCGCTACTCCGCCGGGCTTCAGCAGGGGGATGGTTCGCTCCACGGTACACACATTTAGTAACACGCCTCTGTAAGGATTGCTGCCTGCTAGGTGCGCCGATTCCGCACTCTCCCCCCTTCAGTTCCTTACTGAGTCCGGAATAATCGTTTTTCTTTCTGACCATTGCGGTCCTAATATATATACACATATATTAGGACCCCATTGGTCAGAAAGAAAAACTATATATATATATATATATATATATATATATATATATATATATATATATATATATATATATATATATATATATATATATATATATATATATATATATATATATATCCGCCTCATTACACTTTGTGGAGGTGCCACATTTTCCCATCCTGGATCTCCGCAGTCACACCGTAACCAGCTCTGTCACTATGACTGGTCCCCGTCTCAACCAGACCTGCTTGCACCCAGCACCTCCACCAAGTGCATGAGGCGGATTAAGCCATTCGCACTAGAGTAGGTTTACTAAGTCGTTGCTGCTGACAAAGCCGGTATTTCTCCGAGCGGGTGCGAGCTTCTTCGTCTTCGCCCCTTTGTCGTCTTCTTCATCTTCCCGTTTTCCTCTTCTCGCAAATAAAACTATTCGTCCTACAATATTGTCGCATAAATGAGCAGGGTCAGACTCCAGAAACCGCGTGAGCTCAGTCTTGGAGCTAGCGCACTTCTTCGTTCTCTCACACCTCGGCGCGTCTTCGTCGTCAGCGCATGCTACATTAGCCACCCCATTCGAAAAGCATCGGCTCGATGATAAATTGAAGTGGGGGCAGAATAGTTTAGTCAGTGTTGTCTGGCACGAAAGGGCTTCAACCGGACCACGTGCACCACTTCAGAACCCTTGGGGCGACGGGGTTCTGCTTCCTCATTTGACACGACTTCATAGTCCAGATCACCAAAGCGTCGAAGAACGCGGTAGGGACCGAAATAACGGTGCAAAGGTTTTTCACTGAGTCTTAGTCGTCGAATAGGGTACCAAACCCAGACAAGGTCACCTAGAAGATAATTTTCAGCGCACTGCCGCAGGTTGTAGCGTTCAGCATCTCGGCCTTGCTGCTCCTGAATTCGCACTCGGGCAAGTTGGCGGGCCTCTTGGCACGCTGTAGAAAAGAAGCTACATCGTCATTTGGAATTTCGTGTATATGAGGCAGCATGGCGTCGAGCGCGGTCGTCACTTCTTGTCCCTAAACTAGGCTGAACGGAGTCATGTTGGTCGTTTCTTGAACGGCGGTATACCGAAGGGAAAGATGTGCTCAAACGAGTTAAAAACATGACTGTTGCACCGGGCGTAAAAACATTCTTTTTTAAATTGCATACAGGAACCCTCCCATTCAAAACATGGATGGAAGAAAAGGGCCTTTTTGTACCTTGAGGCTCAAACTGTCTACTATGTAGGAAACCTGAAACAGTTGAGCACGTGTTCCTGGATTGTTGGGATGCGGTGTTTTACTGGGATGTGTTACAAAGGACACTTAAAAAAGACCTGCCATTGACGCCACGTGGAATTCGGTACTTGACAACTGTTAATGATGATTTTCAGTATGACCTCAACATGCTATTGGGCCTTCACGGTATTTGGAGGAGTAGGATGAAGTTCGATTTGCGGATGGAGACTAATTCTTTTTTATGAGGAGTCGCACACCTCTTAAACAGTGCTAGAGAACGGCGGCACTTTGGCGAGGGGGCTGCGCAGCTGGCCTTGGCTGTGACGTCACGGCATACGGCTTACGCAAAGCTCCGCTCTGACCCTCGCAGTGAAGCTTTTCGCTTTAAAACACAGGTCTCGGCGCGGTGGTGGAGTGGTTAATATGCCTGACTACTGTGCTCGAGTACACACGGGTTCAATCCCAACCGAGGGCGGCTGCGTTTCGATGAAGGCGAAACGAAGCGTTGTCCGCGTGCTGTGCAGTGTGAGGGCATGTTAAAGATTCCTACATTGTCTAAATTTCTGCGGAGCCCTCCAATAACAGTAACCCCTTTTCTCTGCCCGCTTTCACTCCGAGCGCCCTCTCTTCCCTTACGGCGCACTTCAGGTTTCCCCATAGCAAGTGTGACAGATACTGCGCCTTTCTTTTCCTGTAACCCAATTATGAAGCCAGTAGCAGGCCCGTGCATTTTCTTTTCCTTCTTCCTACAGCCACAACAACACTAAACCTAGTAATGTTGGCAACTTAGACTTAGTACATGCAGTGCGGTGTTTGAAGGGCACAGGGTGGCTGATCCTGGCCCAGATGGGGCTGGCACAGATTAAGTCCCCGCCGCTTGCGGCGGGGGCTAGTCTGCCACCGACTTTTTATCTGTTTTAGGCCGTCATTTCACCCGCCACTGCTTCGGTGGTGGACGACGGCTGTTCTTGCGGCGCGCGTCTTTCTCTCCTTCTTCTTTTTCTTTCTTCTGTACTTTCTCTTCAGTCCGCACGGGGCAGAGGAGGTGGCTCAGCTACAAAGCCAGTAGCAGGCCCGTGCGTTTTCTTTTCCTTCTTCCTACCGCCACAACAGCAACGCCGGGGTAGTGCAATGTTAAGAGGCCCGACTACTGTGCTGGAGGTCCCGGGTTCGAACCTGACCTCGGCGGCTGCGAAGCTGAAGTATCCACATTACAAGCACGATGCCTAACTGAGTACATAAAAACTAATCAGTTACTGCATGTGCACCTCTGTACTTGAGCCATCTACACTTATCGAAAAGGTATAGATAGTTCCATGGAAGAAAAAGAAGGCCTTGTGAGCTTAGCGATACATTTAGATGCTGGGAGAAGAAGAAGAATAAGAAGCTGGTAAAGGCGCATCTGGTGCAATGATTCTTTGCTATCTACAGCCGAATACCAGCATCTCATATACTCATGGAAAGTTCGAGCATGTAAATCACGGCAGTGTGAGGTAACGATGCCTCTCCTGAGATGCCGGATTCCTCACCTAAATCTTTATTTATGTAGATGCAGGATCAGCCCCACAAACCTTTGTGAGGCTTGCGGTGAAACTGAAAACATTGATCACTTCCTTCTCGCTTGCCGAAGGTTTTCACATCAGAGGAGGGTGCATTTAGAAACTCCAATTGCACGCTTGGGATTTACGTTGTCGGTCCCGCTTCTACTCCCCTTCGGTGCGAGTGCGAAAGGATTTGCGTTGCCTCAAATTTGTCAGTACTTGCGTAACTACATCACAGCTACGGACAGATTCCCTTGCTAATTACATTCCAAATTTACAAAACTCCAAATTTTTACTTCATATTTTTTCATTCAATAACTTTTGTGATCTTAAAACTTATTTTTTTGTTTACTTGTCAATTGCGTTATTACACTAATTGAGTTTGTGTAGGACATTTGGCAGTCCACACTGAACCCTGGCCAATCCCCCTTCGTGGGTATGTGCCAAATATCAAGGAAGAAGAAGAATCTGGTGCGTTAATCGGCTGTTTGTTCCTTCATAGCAAGAAAGAGGAGGACGAAAAGGCAAATTCTGTCCGCAATCTGGTTGTCCCGCAATAAGTAAGTTTCACCACTCTTTGAGTTGGGTCCTGCGCCCTTCAGCTCACTGTCGATTTTTTTAATGGTTGTAATTGTGCTAGGCTATTCAACTCCCGCTAGTTTCTTTTGTTGATCCTGTAGAATGCAAAGCACTTTCAAACGAAATGCTTTCGAGGCTTTTTATAAGGTGTCCTTTTATGCTTTCATTTGGTTAAGCGATTAGCGCAAAGGAGCTTTTCCTTTTTGAAAATATAAAGTTGCGTCGCATTTACGTTTTATCTTGAATCTTATTATAACCTCTGCCTTGGTTGGTATTTCTAAATATGGGAAATCTAGACTGTCACCTATGCTTAAACACCTCGATTATATCATACCAGAGTATATCAACCCAGTGCTGCGTATATAAGCTAACAGCGGCGGCCAGTCCACCGGCAGTTGTTGGAAGCGGAAGCAGTATTAACGCCTGCTTTGGATCGAGGCTATAATAAACATTAAGTGCAGCAAATTCAAATTTAGTGGTTTAAAATGTTTGCTTTCCACTCGTTCCATGTTGGTCAAAATGCTCATCGCGTCCTCCGTCAGAAAGCAGCAGTTCTTTCTTATCATCGTACCTCTTTGCAATGTGGTCCCTAGATTTCGTTGGGGATATGCTCATACATTGTTCGGTCGAGGCTCGAGAGAAGATGAGCCAGACAGCATGACAGGAAAGGTAAGAGATCGTGCATCTTCAGCTGAAATATGAGTCTGTTCGTTTTCTGCTCTCCTTCTCGAAGAAGACAAAATGATTTCTACCACATATGCCTTTACCTGGAGACGTTGCCAGGGTCAACTGCTTAATGAAATGGCGATAAGCGCCACGCCGGGGTGGCGCAGTGGTCACAGCGCTCGACTACTGCTCCAAAGGACGCGAGATCGAGTCCCGGCCTCGGCGGCCGCTTTTCGATGGTGGCGAAAAGCAAGGCGCCCGTGTGCTGTGCGATGTAGTGCACGTTAAAGAACACCAGGTGGTCGAAATTTCCGGAGTCCTCCACTACGTCGTCTCTCATAGGCTTCAGAGAAGCGTCCGCTGGATTCGACTCCAATATAATTTGCAGCGAAAGAGACAAAAAAGAAGAGGACGAAGCCTGTTTCTGCTGTCATTAGCACCATCATATAGTTGCAGTTTTAGGTCATTATGTGCTAACGAATCCCCGACGGACAGAAAACAGTACTTCATTCCACCTATTCAAGCTTGTTCATTCGCATAGATTTAACCGGCCTTATCCACCATCATCTGCCTCATTGCCGCTAGTCAGATGAGCATATTCGCAACTTCCAAAGATATCAAATATGATGATTAAGCAGCTTTGAAGACAACAGAGCAGGCGGCGCAATTATTTGGTAGCTACTTTAAACGTCTATCCTGCCTGACCAATAAGTTGTCCGCCAAAGATGGGTGCAATAGTCACCCGCTTGGGAGATGCAGTATTGTGTCTGAATTAGAAAGTAGGCGTATAATCGGTGGTATAAATACCACAACGACAAAATAATACTTTAAATAGAAACACATTGTTATTGAAATGCACTCTTTGTGAATATAGAAATAAGCTATTGAATAAAATATCAGTTTAATTTTTCCGAAATAGTGAAACGGAATAACGGCGAATCTCCCACAACAATGAAGGTTTACACAGAAGTTCTCTACGTGCGTGCGTACACGCCGTTGTGACAGCGGCTCACTGGGCATTAAATACCTGATAAATTGACCCATTTTTATTCAAGGATCTGAATAAATTATCGAAGTAAATTTTGGTGTCACCGACAGTCTATCCTAAAACCTATTCAGACATGAACGTGGTCTCGACAGGTGCTTTTGACTGAATGCGAGCTAAGAAAATTGAATGCTGCACTCAAACTCTTTTGGAACGATCATTTAATCGAACAGCCAATGACACTCGACCCTTTCGACGCACATAGTGTACATGAGAGGAGGTTCTGTACAGCTGTTAGCCACTTCCCCGTCTTATGCAGCAACGCGCATTAGTTACCTTGACATGAAATTTTATTTGTTGCCCAGAAAGGACGGCAGGGGTTTGCGAATGCTCTCAAAAGCCAAGGAAATGAGGACGACTTAATATTATTAGCCTTCACTTTAATCGCTATGATGATGCAGTAGCCATCCGAAGATTAAGGTGAAGGCAAATGCTCTATAAATGACCCGTGCCTTTTATTTCCTTTGAATGCGCTACGGGCATGACACGAAAATGTGAGGCTTGAATAACAGCACAGAAATGGGCATACAAGCGATATAGAGACCTACCGGTATGTTGAAACGTTATTCATGTAGTGTTCATATTTTGTTCCTTCTTCAGCACCAATGGCGACAGATCAGATCCCTGGGGTTCCAGCTGAATATTTTACCACCGAATTTGACAAAGAACAAACAGGCAAGTTTATACAGCATTTTGCACTATAAACTTCAAAAGTCTTGAACATTTTCGGTAATTCTAAAATAGAGGCTAAACTTTAAATTTCATTCACTCTTTTATCTCAAGCAAGGACATCGCTTTTTTCAACTGCTGGTAGGTATGGCAGGGCCCACACTGGCGACGTCAGTGAAGCTAGATCAGCATTTCACATCCCTTGCACGTTTATTTGTTTTACTTCCAGCCTCTGAAGAACCGAAACAGGCGTAAGTACAGTGAACACGATGTAATAATAACAACCATGGGCTATGCTGATCATAACCAGAGCATACGGTATAAAAATGAAACTCGCCCGCACGACGTGCAGAATAGTAGTTTTCTTCCACCTAATAGAAGCCATAGTGCACGCTCTTGATGCAGCAGTAAAAGTCGTTTGTGCACCGCGTATAAATGACACAAAGGCCTACCTTTCGTTTCAGCAGTTCCGCGTGGCATTCTACATGGGTAATGTACGTTGGCCTTCTAGTCGTGATGGCTCTTTTTCTTCTCTCTGCCATGGCAATGGCAAGCGGTACGTCCACTCGGTATGACTTTATCGCATTTGGGTCCATACTCTTAGACAGTTTTGCATCAAAGACACGCAAGGATTTTCTCTTTAACGGTGGATGCTTATATCATCTCAATATAGCACTTGGAATGATTGACGGTCTGTACAAGAGAGATCAGCTGCCGGGGTGGCGCAGTGGTTACGGCGCTCGACTACTGTTCCCAAGGATGCGGGATCGAATCCCGGCCTCGGCGGCCGCTTTTTGATGGAGGCGAAAAGCAAAGCACCCGTGCGCTGTGCGATGTCAGTGCACGTTAAAAACCCCAGGTGGTCGAAATTTCCAGAGTCTTCCACTGCGGCGTCTCTCATAGCCCGAGTTGCTTTCGGACAATACAGCCCACAAACCAAACAAGAGAGGTCGCTCCAGATGGCCTGCTTAGCGGCTCTAAGCGGTCGATATTGTAACTTATTGGTATCAGAAGTGTTACATGATAGAAACAAAGGCGAGACTCCAGTTCACCCCAGCAACGCCAAAGCTTTCACATTGCAACAATAAAAACCTCAAGTCCCGGAAATTACTGACGCGCCCTTCTTGTTGGCGTTGAGTCTTTTGTTTGTGCATTTACATAAATAATCATCGTTGATTAGCTATGTCATCGGTAGCACGTTGATACAACCCAAATTTCACTCAAAATTATAGGCTTTCAGAAAATTCTATGCACAAATATATGAGTACCTTAATGTAGCTGCACTTCGCGTTCTTTAAAACCTAAGGTAACATATCTTTAAAATTAAGCGGGTAACTTTGTTAATGGTCTTAACCAAACACTTACTAGTTTTGATGGTTTGGTTTGGTTTGTGGGGTTTAACGTCCCAAAGCGACTAAGGCTATGAGAGACGTAGTAGTGGAACACTCCGGAAATTTCGACTACCTGGGGTTCTTTAACGTGCACTGACATCGCACAGCACACGGACACCACTCCGTTTCGCCTCCATCGAAACGCAGCCGCCAAGGTCGGGTTCGAACCCGGGTACTCCATTCAATAGAGCGCGTGGTCCGGCCGCAAAAAGGATAAGGATGTCGGTATAACTCAAGGCGATTTGATCACCGCGACAACACCAGGTCAGATAAAACTGTCAAGGATTTCATTTTGCTTATCCTGATCACTGAGTAAGCTAGTGCTTTCAGGAGTAAGGCACACTGTTGTTGTTGTATCTGTAGGAAGAAGGAAAAGAAAATAGACTGGCCTGCTACTGGCTCTGCAGCTGAGCCACCTCCGCTGCTTTGTACCGACAAAAGAGCAAATAGAGAAGAAAGAAAAGGAAGAGGGAGAGAAAGACGCGCGCCCTAACAGCAGCCGTCGTCCACCACCGAAGCAGTGGAGGGTGCAATGATGACCTACAAAAAATAAAACTTAGGCGGCTAGCTAGCCCCCGCCGCAAGCGGCGTTGATCTACCGTTCCAGCCCCCTAGGGCTAGGAACTGTCACCCTTCACAGTGTTCTATAAGCAGATGTCGCAGCCTAAACAAACGCACTAGCTTTAGCAATGTGGCACGCAAGGAAAACCGGGGAAACGTAAGCTGTGGGTATGATGGATGGCGAAGAAAATCATAGAACCTGGGTTAGGAAGAATATAACACTAGAGTTAATAACAATAAAGCTTTGCTGCGTTGTGTTGCACTTTTTAGTACAAAGTAGCTATGCACGGAGACGCGGACTTTTCTCTCTACGTAGATGTCTAGATATGCAATAGAATTGTGTGCTAGCGTATACCCCTTGTTGACTCGAAAAGACGTCGCCGTCGCCAAGACACAGAATTAAAAAAAGCGTGCCTGGAAAACTCTTGTGACGCCGGCTACGGGAGGCCACCCATCGCAACTGTACCGAGATCTGTTACGTCGCTGGCAAGGGAGATGGTGCCTGTGCGTTCCGAGTATCCAAAGCGTCTTTCTCTTTACAGACCGCGTCTGTGCAAATTTTTCAACTGGGAGGCACCACAGAGTACAAAAAGTCCCTCTCGGAACAGGTCACCTCCAAGGCGGAGCTTCAGTAGCCCCATAAATTGTTTATCTTTTAGGAAAATATGAACTGCACAACTGCGACTTACTATAAATATTTCATGATTGGCTAAAAAAGGGAGAACTTACGAGGCATTTTTTGTTTAATTCAATTCAATTCTTTATTTTCTTTCATGGAAAAGGGAAGCTGAGGCAAAAGGCTGACTTGCCAGACAAAGGCCTGAGCACCCATATGCAGTTGATCGGACAGTAACAAAAGAGTGAATGAATGGGGCCTTTAATTCAAGTAAGGGATGGCTCTCGCGAGTTGGAAGAGAAAAGAATTGCATTTGCACATGTCAGTTCAGAAGGGTGAAAAAATCCATATATGGTTTATAACACGAGGATGAAGCAAAGCAACCAATAACATTGTACAGCAATCACTTGTCGTCATAGTTAGCGTATCAAAGTCAAATATTAATAAAATCAGTTGTGAGACAAAGAAGCGAAATTCGCAGGACACACTCGAAAGCTTTAAGGAAATCGTTTGTGAAAATTTATGGAAATTGAAGATCACTATTTATCAATACTGAATGGTTTTTTCATTGAACCGTTTTATTGAAGAATTGAACAGAAGAGGTAAATTTAAATTAAGAACTATAGGAACTTGATATCATAGTGTCTGTTTACCATTATTAGACCGGATTTTAGGAACTAGTTTCCTTTGCGTTCTGAATTGGGACGTTGTGGAAGAATTGTTGGCTATATAAGCGTAAAACTGGCTTTTATGAATGTGTTGAAACAGTCGAAACAAATATGTCTGATCTGCCTTAAGGATACTATGCTCAATGAATAGAAGCTGTGTTGCTAAATTCTGTGGTCGGCCGTGATACTCCTCAATTGCTCTCAGTGCTTTCTTTTGTAGCTTAATTACTTTTTATGATTACCGAATGTTGCAGTTCCCCAGACTAGAATACAGTAACAGATTCTCGAATAAAAGGTGCATAATATATTGATATCTTTAGCCATGTAGGAATGATGTTACCTTATCGCTAAAGGCAACTAACTACTCTGCTCAAGCTAGACATAAGTTCCGAAATACGAGTATTCGAAGACAGTGTCTCGTTAGACCAGACACCCGTAAATATATGGCTAGCTACTCTTTCAATCACAGTATTAAAGTAACGAAGGTTAACTTCATGGCGCTCTATGGTATTAATATGTCTCAACACAATGTACAGAGTTTTTGAAAGATTCAATGATAGTTTATTAGCTTGTAACCAGAAGTGAAGATTATTCAGGTATGCATTAACATTAACTTCTCGATCACTGTAAAAAATTGTATAATCAGCGTACATTACCATGTCATTTGAATCTCTTATATTGGATAGATCATTAATGTAGGTAAAGTAAGAGGGAGCCGAGAACTGAGCACTGTGGCACAGCTTGCGTGATAGCTAGCTTCTCCGACTTATTAAATGTAATACGGACATACTGAAAACGGTTAGCTAAATAACTAGAAAGCAGTGCTTAGTATAAGCCACGAACACCAATGCCTCATTTGAGCCGCAACGAAATTTCATAGGAGCCAAGCCAATGATGCCTCAAGCCATGTAACTCATTTTATTCTGCTTATTTGTCTATTTCCGAACTTAAATCGCTCATCTTCAATCCGCGTATATAGCATACCTGATTGCGATTATAGGTGTGATCATTAGTGGAGATATGGATGACTCGTAACAACGGTTTCATGTGGATCTGAAAAAAGACATCAAATATTAAATTGGCGCAGTTTATTTGAGTATTGTACACTTGTTCATGAGATTTTCTTTTATAGTAATAATGACGGCTTTTTTCTTTGCGATCCCAGTGCAGAGGTTCTTGATTCCGCTACTGCTGCCTTAGTCTTTATTTTAATGCTACAGGTATGACAATTCAAATTCCCATTTTTCACCACGTACTTCTATCTGAGCAACGCTATTTGGATTTCTTCCGACTTTCTTTTCTTTTCCACCGTCGTGCGCTCGCCGCTTCGCATATCAGACAGGTCGGCTTGGCACTAGAGCAGCAAAAGCCTCAGCTTGAACACATGAGCATAGAGCCTGCATTTCGCTTTAGGTTCCTGTATAAGCAATGTAAATTACAAGCTTCTACACGCATGCAATTGCGCCGAACAAAACAGCGTAAAGAACATTTTACGCTATTCAAATGTAGAGTGTGGGACCTACCGCTCGCAGACGAAACGCTTGAAGAGTGCCTTCCAACATTTTGGTATTCCTTACATTTCATTTGTATATATCTGTAAAGACTCCTTAGAGTGCTAAGAGTAGTGTTGATTGCCATACATACTTAGGTCAACCTGTACCACCTTTAACTATATCGCCATGGAAGGAGAGAAACTATTACTTCGTGTCTATTCAGCTCGTTTCATTTTGGAGATTGTTTTGAAAAGAACTGCGGTGTGTAGGATAATTATAAGATTTAGGTATATTCTTCTTTAAATTTCGCAGCTTTTCACTACCAATTGCCTCTGAGCACGGCTGAGGCGTATGTAACCACTACGCAGCCAAATTACCGGCCAGCGAAACTGCAGAAAACACCCTTGGCAACGCGCACTGCTGCTTTGGAACCGGAGGAAGCTACGACTGCCGCTTCGACAGAACTGATGCCTGCGGCAACGAAGTCAGTCAGGGAACGTAAGTACGCGGCGCCTTACTGCGATGCTGCTGTGCTCGAGAAAACGTATTACTGATAACACATTACAGGCACTTTACACTTCAGTGTTTTCTTTTAGCGAAAAATGCCTTGAGCAAGCGCAAAAACTGGCCTGCAGTGCAGAGTAAGGCCCATGAGTTCGACATTGAAAGATGTTTCAACCTCAATTATCTTCAGTGAGGATTATTAGAGACAAGGCTTCTGTGGGTTGTTCTCAGTTTTTATGGTGTGCAAGGACTTCGAGCAATGCATACATACATACATACATACATACATACATACATACATACATACATACATACATACATACATACATACATACATACATACATACATACATACATACATACATACATACATACATACATACATACATACATACATACATACATACATACATACATACATACATACATACATACATACATACATACATACATACATACATACATACATACATACATACATACATACATACATACATACATACATACATACATACATACATACATACATACATACATACATACATACATACACAAACGTTTGTTAATAATAATAATAATAATAATATATATGTATTTCGGTTTCAAAATCACATGGACTGAGGAACTGTATGAAACGCTGTAGAGAAAGAAAAACTTCGCATTCCCCTTGTGTAGCTTTTCCTAGCAAGGCCATAGCTGGTACCGCAGAGTGAGTATTTTTGGAAAATTTAACGCGGAAGCGTTTAATGGCTCATACTGTCGGCATTCGTTCAATCACACTAAAGCTGTCAATCAAGTGACGTAATGATGAAGTCATTAGAAAAAACATAACCCCTGTCTCAACCGGCAATCGAACCTCAATTACTTGGATCCCGAGACGAGTGATTAACCAACTGCGCCACGCCCGGTATCGTGAAACGCGCCTTATAAGTCTCCTGGTCTACCATGAGGAAGATACCTTGCATCCCCAGCCAAGTGCTTTCACCAACTGCGCCACGCTTGTGATCGTGAAACAAACACCATAATTCACCTTGTTTACCGTGAGAAAGATAGTAGCGATTACAATCGCGCTGCAAGTAGTGATAATGACAATGTTGAATTTACGAATGATAATGCCGGTGCATTTAGTTGATAATGACAATGAGAGCAACCATGATGCACCGTGTACACTAGCATCGCTCAGTCCTTCGCCTTTCTAAAGTGTAGATTCTAAAGCGATTTAAGAATTTTTCTCTTCTTGCCATGCGTTCGCTGTAGGGATCCAGCAAATGTGAGATTGTACGGTGGACCGTCGCGCCTGTCACGTGGGGCTCCTTTCAGCAATGAGCGCCCTGTGCTTTCGACGCCACTACGCTGTGACGAAGAGTCCGAATTTTGGTTTAATTCTGAAACTATACACAGTGCATTTTGTTCTCCTAAAGTGATCGCGTTAAAGCATCATTACCCAGAAAATTCTTAGTTCTCATCTGTGTCGGTGTCGTAATCAGTGTTATTTTTGAACGAATAATAACGAGCATCTGCCTGATGACATCGCCGGACACTGATTCATCGATAGGTTGTGCACCTTAAAGAGATCCCATAGTGTCAGAAGGACCTGCTACGTCAAGCTGTTCATTAGAGGCGTGAAGGTGGAGTAAGAATTAACCTTTCTGTGCTGCTGCATTCCGAGTGGGCCACGTTACACTTAGGCATGTTCATATGGCCTCGTTAAAGCCACGTTCTACATCTCGGGTGGTAGCCTATGCTATCATGTCGCGTATCATAAAGGCGGAGCGTACGTGTCCACCATAATTTTATTGTGTCTATAACGTATCGGCAGATAGCGTTAAAAGTGCCGCTCTCTCCAGATCGGTTCAGCTTCAGCACTGTTAACGAAAACTGACGGGTATGCATCTGGCAGGTAGTAGGTTGTAGCTGGCAACGTCAGCCAATGATTGGCCGCAAGATTGCCTGACGTTATGTCATGTGGTCACATGACATGGCTGATTTGGCTGATGCTCTCAAATTAGGCCTTTCATTTCAGATGAGAAGCTGAGATCAAAATCAACAATCCAGTAACCTTTAAGTCTGAGTCAGACATGTTGCCTCTAGGTCAAGCAGGCAGGTTCGTGCTGATTGGCTAAGCATGGTATTTACAACTATGTCGGATGACCTTATGCATGCAAATCTATTATGGACTGTATATCGTAAATATTACATGAGTAAAAAATAATTGCTAATTGGGCGCTATCGCTTCATACCATTATAGACTAAGCTAAAGCGTTATTCTTACCAGTATATACCAAGTTACCAACAAGCCAGGTTAAAGAACCACTTTGGTGGATATTTCGGAAGTCTAAGAAAGTTGTTGTATCAAACCAAACCAGTAATAGATCAACTTAATAATGTTTCATGCTCTTCAGTGCACTGAAACATTATTAAATTGATCTATGAAACGCGATGACATAACCGGTTACTAAAATTTCTAGACACAGCAACATGAAAGGGCAAGCAACTTTGAGACGCCCTCTGAGTCATCTAGAGCTAGAAACAGCTACTTCGCTAATTCAGTGGAGCGTAACTATATTCAATACGCTTCAAAATTGTCGCTGCAGGCAATTCTCTCCAATATTATTTCAAAACATATTTTCGCTTCTCATCTACCGAGGTGTTTAGGTTGCATTAACAAGCCAATTATTCTGTTCAGAACAGAAAATGTTTTGCATCTTGGTTCATCGTTAACAAAGCAAAGCGCTAAAAAACGACAAAGGAGGAGATGAGGATGGGACAAGCGCTTCTGTTCATTTCCAATATTATTGATTTTGAATTATTGCATCCCTGAGTGCCATGATGTCAATTAGGATTCCTGTATTTGAAAACTAAGACAAAAATTAACGTCTTTCAGCTCTAGCTAATAGTTTTCTGTTGTGCGCTGAGATATGTTCCAAAACGCGGTTATCTTACATCCGCTGTTAAAGAAAGCAAAAAAAAAATGGGCAGGAAATGCCTTGCGTGGGGCTTTTTGTCTACAGTCATTTTAACTTCAGCATGCTCAGGAAAACCTCCCCTGTAACTCAGCAACAATTATATGCAAAATATTTCGGATTATATTCCAGGGCAAATGTGTACTGCTCGAAAAGAAGTACCGTGGCTTACTAATCATATGATGCTATCAGACATCTTCACCTTAAGAACACACGGAACGTTGTTCGGCTGGTATGAGGCCTCTCTCGTTTTTGAAGTTCTAAATTCGTTCACTTGTTATCAAGTGTAAAAAATTATTCAAGCTTTAAATTTCTGAATGCGACCGGTTGGTGGAGCACGTATCCCGCCGACTACATTCTTTGTTGCTATTTTTATATTCTATTCTGCATGTAATTATTTTCCCTTTTAGGACCGCCTGCAGTTTCACAATAATAGTATCCTTAGCTGATAGCTTTCTTAAACAGTGAGCTTCCTTTTTAAAATGGATTAAACGTTGTTAATAGTTTATTGTTAAAAGAGGTATGATGCTGAATTTATGTTCAGCTGTTGATGACGCACCAGAAAATTACAAGACATAGAATAAAAAATCATCCCTTTTTTTTTAAGCCCTTCCAGCCGCTATCATCATCTGTCCGCTTATTGTTATTCCTATCAAACTGTAATGAGATGCGTTTCGTTTTACGAATTGTGTAATCTTTGCGCTCAGAAGCCATCCCGCTAACTCGTTTTGGGAAAATCAACCGGACACAGGACGCGCGCCTCTTCGTGGCTCCCTCGTGTGTACCGTGGGCGTTAAAGTGAACCGGAGCCTCCGGCTGCCCGACGACGGCCTGTGCCACTTCATCATCTTCGACTCCCTGCAGCGCGATGGCGCCAACGACCTGGGCGGACCTTTCGAGGAAAACTTCCGCCACTTTATGCAGTACGCCGCCGAGCAGGAGACGACTGAATACGGCGTGGGATTCGACTACAAGTGAGCTGGCGTAACCAGGTTTCACGTTTTCTACTTTCTTTCATTAAAACGATGGAACATTACAGTGCGAACGCCTATCCTGTGCAAATGGCACCTCAAGCTCCAAGCTTTAAGTTTTCCCTCAGGCTGTCTTTTTGTTTCCCAAGACTAGGAATGCTCGATATAACAGACTATAAAGCACATGTTACAGCCCTTTTTCTTACAATTCTGGTCATTTCTAATATTATTTATTTCTAGTTATTTCATCCTCGAGTGCTATCCACGCACTCCTATCCATGTTAACAAACTTGCTTATATCACTCTAATACACCTTAGAATTGAATAGGCCGCGACTATTCGGGACCCTGATCACGTCTACGGTATCGCCAACATTGAATCCTTGCAGAGCGGTGCTGTGCGTTTTATATTTTCAGACTACTCACTTTTCACAAGCGTTAGTGCATAAACACAACATGCTGAATGGGATGATTTAACATGTCGTCGTAAACACACTCGGTTAACACTTTTCCATAAGATTTATCACCATCCATTACTGCACAGGGATTTGTTTGTCACCTCATGTCATACTTCCACGACTTGATCATGCCTTGAACGTTAAATGCACAAAGTGTCATTTATCGTCTTATACCAATTCATTCATTCCTTGCACTATCATTGAATGGAATAACTTGCAATCGCACATCGCTACAGAAATTGACAAAAAAATTTCAGGAACTACTTCGCTGTGACGGAAATGTGTAAATATTTTGCTGTTGTTTTTCTTTCTCTCTTTTGATGTCATGCTTAATATTTAGTTATTGTTTGTTGTTGTATTTGTTGTTGATAATTGTATCCTGTTTATTACAATTGTATCACTGCCTCCCCCTATGTAGTAACCTCATTGTGAGGGCGATTAGGAGTAACATAAATAAATAAATAAATTCAATTCTGTCCTGTATAGCCCTCTATTAGCGGACCTAAATGTGTAAAATGAAACGTTAAAAGGTTTCGAAATTTATAACACCTGGGCCAAAATTTGAAATTATTACACGATTTCTGCAGCGAAATACATTCGTGAATGTCTGCAGATTCTCAGTTTTTGCCTGCCATCTTATGCGCTAACCAATTGTTTACGGTTTTGGTGAATTTATGTTACGCCTTAAAGAAAACTAGCTGCAACAAAACCAGCACATGCGAAAACCCAGTAGCGTCCGGTGCCACCATTTGTAATGCATATCTCTGATTTGTCAGCGTGGCACATGACGTCACGAGAGTAACTGAGCGAATCGGAAGGTTGGCTGGTAGTTGGCAGGTGCGCTGTCTGCGCGACATGGCCGACCGTGAGAACGGGCTCGAAAAAGTTGGCAACTGTGCTAGTTTATGTACCGTCTTTGGAAAAAGTAACAAGGATGTGTGTTTCGCCTCTCAGTCGGGTAGTAGAGACTTCGTACCACTTATGAAGCATTAAATCTATGGAACGTAAAAAGAATTCTCGTCCTCACTTCTCAACAAGGTGTTATCCTTTGGCAATCTATGCTCGGCTTAGAATACAAACTAGAAGCAAAACATGCAGCCTGGTTACTTTTGGCAAAGACGATACAAATACGTCTAGGCATCTTCACATAGCCTGTTGGAATAAAGCCAGAATAAGCCGCTCGCGTTTCTGCCGTAGCCGGAATTTCATGCGAACGTAAAAAGCGGCCATGACAGAATGCCAGTAAATATGGAGTATAGGTTACT
The DNA here is from genome assembly GCF_055883805.1 of Amblyomma maculatum. NCBI lineage: Eukaryota > Metazoa > Arthropoda > Arachnida > Ixodida > Ixodidae > Amblyomma > Amblyomma maculatum. Next base: position 42,188,581 of record NC_139352.1, read on the forward strand.
GCTCAGCCTCGAGTCGCAAGAAGCAGAGAGAGAAGACAAGTAGTAAGTCGAGTGGAAATGAAACTGTAATGCTTTCTCATAATCAAGAAGGTATCAATTCTTACCGTATTAGGTAACCCTTATTTTTTCGTTTTTCGTTTCTTTCAATGTCTCGCAGTGCCTTTGAAGAGATGGATGATATTCTTTCTGATTCTTCTGCCAAGGCGCATCTCGACAGCCTGTGGGACAAGAGAATATTTCACTTCGGATATATCAACACCCCATTCTCAGATTTTTCACACGATAAATTTACTCAGCTCATGGAGATCCTCAAGGCAAGTGTCTTCGGCGCAGTTGTAATTTTTACCTGCCTAAACTCTACTGAAAATTGGGGCCTGAAATAATTTCGCCTTGCTTAACTTTTTTTTATTTTGTGTAGTCACCTCAGTTTCGATCGCGGTTCTTGCTTATTTGGCAATCACATACGTTTGCTACTTCACTGTTGAACTTCACCTTTTGGAGAGGATTATACCTTAAATTTATTGCGCGACATTCGATTGTCCTACAAATATTGCTTGCTTAGGCGAAAGCTGTCTCCTTAGCTTCAGCATGCTTTGGTGTAATGCACGTTTTTTTATAGCAATGAAACGCTAAACAATCAGTACTATTCGGCACTTCCTTTCACTTTGATAAGCATTTATTGATACCTAGGAACCAATGTTTGGGAACCGCAATGATTAGCAGTCCGTTCAGGCCAGGAAAAATGTACAGCTGCGGACGTAAGTAAACGGAGCACGCTTTTTCGTTCAAATTAAAATAACGCCATCAGCACTGGAGATAACAAAACAACATTTGTCCATGCGAAAGGGCACTGGCGTCTACTACCGGTTCGTACATAACACGACTGCCAGTTTCAATTATGCAAAGCGGTAAAAACTTTAGAAGCAAATAGCGTGCTCTGTGTACTTTTATCCGGTGGGGTACATTTGTATCTTCTTATCCTTATGTAGTTTCGCTATGGCCGTTGCTTGTGAACGTTGCGCTCATTTTCAGTCGAAAGATCGAACTGAGATGAGGTGCAGAATCCTGAAAGCACGCTGAATAACAAAGCTCGAACAAAAATGGCGTCATCAGTATCTAAGGGAACAAAATGTAGCGCACCAAGACAAGGACAAAGAAGACACACACAGCGCTAACTTCCAACTAATGTTTATTCAAGGAAGAAAGCATGGTTTTATGCCACCGCGTATCACATGCGCCAAAAGAACATGCGCTAGCAAGTCATATCAGCCAGATGCGCAATCTCCTTTGGCAACAACGCGACAGAAGGGAACTTATACAATCATCTTTCAAAAGAGTAATCCATTTAGCTTCAACTATTTCACGCGTTAACCGTTTTTTGTGCACTTTTAAAACCATACTTTTTTTGAGGAGAGGAATACAATTGCAAACACGGCAATGAGCCGACAAACCTTTACCACACCTGTTACTGACATCCCGGCCATGCTCACGAAGCCTATCATTGAGGCATCTGCCCGTTTGACCAATATATTGCTTGCCACAGGTTAGGGGTATTTGATAGACTACATTTTGGATGCAATTAACAAATTTTTCTTTATGTTTCTATGTACAGTCTATCACCTTCTTGGCTTCTGACGAAGTTTTAGTGCATAGCTGACTCAACTTCGATCATTTTGTTCCCTTCGATCATGTACCAACAAGCCCAAGTATCTACCCTTCTGAATCAGTATCTACTTCGGTTACTCCCCAGACCGTGTCCACCATGATGAGTGACAAGAGTGGTATCGACCGTCCGTCCTATACCATCCTTGTGGCAGCCATGCACAGCGATCTGTGGATAAAGCATGCCACGCACGTGTTCAGGTGGGTCCAGACTCTGCCCCAGGGCATAAAATAAATACCACTCGAAACCATTCACAAGTGGAAATGTGAAAAAAAAAGGAGCTGGAAGTCGAGACAACTTTCTTCTACGAATCTTCGTGATTACATGCATAGTAAGATTTCCACTTTTTACAAACTTCAAACGCTCGCATATGTAAGGCCAGATCTAGGGTTAAAGCTTCGTGGGAAGGTTGGTCACAAACAGTAGAAGAGCGACATGACAACAGGACGCAAGGAGAAGGCACAACAGAGGCGCTGACTCACAGCACTTGTTTTTATTCAGAGAATTTGTCTTCAGCTACCTTCCTGACTAGGCAAGCAGAAAAGATGCCTTTGTTTCGGGGCCCTTTCCCCTAATAGCCTGTGCAAGCCATTTGTTCTTACATTATCACTGAATAACTTTCAATTTGTGCGAGATTTCCTCCTCTTTGCAAAATATCTGCGACGCAACGATCGCAAGCTTTCTAAATGGTGTAATACTATTTCGCTTCCCATTGAAAATTCATCTGCTAGTCATGTTGTAGGGTGGTTTGCGCCATAGTTACGAACAATTGAAATAGCACCTACAATCGTATGCCGTATGAAATGACGCGCCCCACTACACAACATGCGGATCGCCAATAATTCCATTTGTTAAACTGCAAAGAAAATCATGAAATATCATGTCATACCATTTTTTTGCTTACAGTAACTAGCTTAAAGCGACTTATCGTTGACAATGTCTACGGCGCACTGTACATTCAACAACTTAGCTTTACAAGTCACATATATATATCGGTGTTAGACAACATTCGCCGTAAGCTTCTTCCTGAGCGGAATCTGCATCGTCTATAGTCAGGCCATTTGGCGCGTTATAAGATTTCATGCCATTCTACCTCAAATCAGTTTCTTTTCAATCAACAATACATGCACACCCGTGAGCAAAAGTGGTAACTCCACGCGAACCGCAACGATTGCATAATTTTCGGTATAAAAAAATGTGCCACACAAAATTGCTTGGAGAAGATGGCAAGTATATCAAGGAGGGTACATATTACATATATCAGAAATAACTGCTTGTCTGTCGGAAACATCTGGCGGGCAGTTTTCTCGCAGCGCATGCAGTATGTTACTTTTGCTCACGACTGTTCGTTAGTAGCGGCCAATCTCAATGAGCGTTCAATGTGTGTCGATACGACCCGCGATACATTAGTGATATGGGCGGAGTCTGTCTTCGGACTCCATCTTACATTTTGTGTCGATACCACCCGCGATGCATTACTGGTGCGGGCGGAGTCTATCTTTGGACTCCATCTTACATTCTGTGTGTCGATACCGGTGACTTTTTCGCCTCTGCCTAACTGACTTCCACAGCCTACATTTTACAGCCAAGACGATCCTCTCTGACAAGGCTCGTTGGTAGCTAGTACAAATTATACTGTTTGATAAGTCCTATCTAAGCGCCTACCATAGAACTAGACTTTTGAAACGTGAGGGATACTAATCTCCTGCGTTGTCCAGGGATACCTTCGAGCCCGACGCTGTCGTGTTGGTCGGCCACTTGTCTGGTCGTGACAGCGAGTCCGACAGCTGCGAAATACTGCCACCAACAACTCTGCAACGCTACACTCGGCACGCATCTCCGAGCCTTGTAAGGACCCCGTGAAGTAAAAGTAGAGCTAAATATCTTATTAGAAACTGATTTGTACTCAAATGTCTCTGCGTACTGACATAAACGGCATAGAAAACAAAGCAACCTCATAAAGCTTCTCACTTTTAATCTATGAACGCGAATATTCACGAAACGTTGAGCCCTAAGAATCGAATGCCATTAAGTGCGCTAAAATCATTGTTTTTTAAACCCTTTTTTGCATAATTGGGAAAGAGTTGCCATCGTTACACATTAGAGCCTTCTCACCAGTGTTGTTTCATGACGCTGTACCACCCTGCAATCCTGATGCATGGCGAGCTACAATTATTTCTTAACTTCCATTATTTTATTCCCGAAGGTTCGAAATTTTTTACAATGGCAGTCCTGAGAAAATTGGCACCTAGGTTTTCGCCCTTACGTTAAGCTTTTCGGTTACTTTATCAAACTAAAAATAAGCAAGAACGTTCCGTGCAACACACTGTAGGCGTAGTTTTAAAGATGCTGTGATAAGGACAACAACGAAATTTCACTTCCGACTTCAAATTACAGAATATGTAATCTTTGCCATCTCAATTTATCTGTGAAATTGGAGTTTCGTTCCGTATTATTGCGCTGTGTATGAATCCTAAAATTTCCCACTTCGTGATCGCAGTCAAACATATTTCTACCATCAGGCAGCGTTCCGTGCGTGAAGTCACTGGATGCCCTGCAGTCTGTATTCGCTCCCCAATGACTGGAGGACACAATACTGGGCCTGATTTTGCGTTTTCTTAACTCTAATGACCCTAACTGGGACTTAGCGGCCAGTATATCCAATCAGTGCGCAGCACACGATGGTTTTTTAGCTTTGTCCTGACACCACATGTTAGGAAACGCATACATTCCGTTTCAGATTACATACTTTATTCTCTCGTGAAACATTTAAATAGGTGTTTTGGAAATAGATTTTTATACCAGAGAGAGATGGGAGTATTCTTAAGAACTCAAGTGTTAGAAAGCCCTGCGTTGACCTTTATCTGGACTCGCAGTCCATTGCTGCTGCTGCATCTATGACGCGGTTTTTTTAGCTCAGCGCTTAAGGACACAGTGAGATGCTCAAAGATTCACTGCACCCTATCGGTCTTGTATGGCTGTCGGAGCGAATGCAGCATTTTATTTGCCACCTTTTCAGCGCAGGCAGTGCGGCACGGTAATCTCCGTCTATGTGTCCCAGAATCTCGCGAGACTAATTTTCTCAACCATAAAATTTTAAAATATTTCCACCGTTTTACATGGCGTTCATACAAATGACCAAGAGAGTAATGCCCAGGGAAGAGCAGTGCAACTACTGATTGTGCAAATGGAGGAAGACCTGCAGGAAAACGCCCATATTCTAGCAGTTGTTTCTTCCCGGCTTATGCAGACGGACGCCCACATGACGGCCTTCAAGCTGGACTCCAGAGGCATTCAGTCTGCACTGTTCGTCTCCGTCCCCATGTTTGGCCGCTGGTATAAGCCTCGCTACCAAAACCGGGAGGTGCGCGCACGAAGCGGGTCGCATAGTGGCTTCGGATTTCTGCAAAAGTGCAGACATGACTCGAGCGAGGCCCTCGGAAGCCCGGTCCAGGTGTGGCTCTTTCCTTCTGATTCCAATTGTAGCTTTCCTTCTGAACTGCAGCAAAAAAGCACGACGAGCAATGCAATTTAAGTACGCAAAGAGCTTTTTTTTTGCAAGAGCAGAGAGAAGGTTACTCTGCAGTTTTTATGGCAAAGCATAGCATCAGGGGGAGGCCGGCTGCAGTATGCCAGCGCCTGAACTGCTTTGCAGGCGCAATTATTGGGGAGAAGGACACCCGGACTGGCCTAAAATTCGGGCATTAAAGTGAAATAGTTTTAAGATCGAGATAATAATAATACTTTCGATAAATTAAACCGATCTAGTCTTGTTGACAGCCACGTTAACTCGATAGCTAAATGTTTTGCATTCTTATATTGGAATTCATTACTAATGCAAATTATCACTATTCTTCATCAATAACTAGCCGAACAAAATTTGCACGAAGTTTTGTTCGTCACAGCAAATTATATGTGAAGAGTTTTCACTGTAAGTCCATTGTGACAACAGATATTTCTCTACAACATCAGAAATTTTGTACTTGAAGAAGAAAGCAACTGCAGAACCAAAGACTACAAAAATTCTGGAGAAAATGTAAAGAATAAAAAACTAACTACCGAAGTATGCAAATATCTCTCGTTTTATCATAAGCCTACACAATGTTTTGCCCAATTTTGGACACGCTTCTGTGCTATTTTGCGACTAGGCCCTGGTAACTGAAAAACAGTCTGAATGCAGAAGCTTTTAGTATGTTATAAAAGGCGTTTCATATGTTTTCAGTATGATGTCTGTTGCGTAGTTTTTCTCTACTGCATAAAGCAAAGTTAGAGCAATGAAAAATCCGCCATATGAAAAAAATCCTAAGCAAATTCCCCGAGACTCGCAGCAAAGAATAATTTGTCTTTCTCTGGAGTGGAGATTTACGTATGGTATTGGGAAAGCATGTCCGCCAGCTGCTGCCACGTGTACGGATTAGTATTTCATAGATACGACAAAATAATATGTAGTTTTGTCACAAAAGTCATATTTGTCAGTAGGTCTGTAGTACTGTTCTGTAGTTCAGTAGTTTTCAGTATATTTCTGTTGTCTGTAGTTCTGTAGCACTTTTCTGTTGTAACTACAGAAATTTCTGATTTTAATTACTACAGCACGCTGTGTTGCCACAACAGGTTTTCCGTCAAACACCGCACAGAAATTCTGTCGTAACAACAGAACATTTCCTGTAGTTTTTTCCGACTGGGATATATTTTCAAAACGAGGATAATGGGGCATTTTCTCAAAGGAAGTCTGAATGAACATAACCCATCTCACACATTTTCTGTCTAGAGGAGGAGTTGAAGGTATAACCTCGGATGGCTTCATAATACATATATTTATTTATATATATATATATATATATACACACATTCCTGTATGCTTCGCTGTGAAAGATTGGGTTCGGTTTATTTTCTGTAGATGCATTCTATCACAATTGCGCTTGTACTATGCTGCTAAAGCTGCCTATGAATCAAGCACTAAATAATAACTTAAGTCCGGCACCCATTCTATATAACTGGCTTAGGCGCACTAAATTTGTCGAGATCTTTAGATAGTTTCTGCACCTGCGCTAGAGCTGTTCCAAAGTTATGTGCTGAACTTCGAAACGCAGAAATGTCAATGCTAAACTTTCACACCAGCATTATAATCAAACCAATCGGGCTCTCATCCCATTCTGCCCAACTCCCAGCCGCAACGGCAGCTTTTCAGTACAGGCGAAAAGAAAGGCGCCCTCTACTGTGAGTAGAAAATTCGCACTAACAATTGCCCCAAGTTGTCATCTACTATTACAACTCGGACATCTTGAGTCGCTTTTCCACGATAAAGACGACGCGTACTGGAAGCTGCTTGTTGGTGATATACCCCGTACTTTCCATTGAGCTTTACTAAAACAAACATTTGCAGCCTCTACATTTCTTGTTGATGCAGACGCCATGAAGGTGTAGATGGCCTGTTATGCTTCCTGTTATACTCCTGGCGACCATGCAGCTTTCATTTGTTTATAGAAGTGCCCTACCAAAGTATATCAGGACGAAAATGCGGTTTAGGAAGGCACCTCTGGATGCCTTTTTCGCACCGTTCCCACGAAACTTAGTTAATGTGAACTATTAATATATCGCTATTTCACGAAACCAATAAGCTAACAAACTCACTGCAACTCCACAATCAGAGTAATTCTCGCGTGAAGTTGGAGACTCGTTCGCAAGTACGTCCTTGACCAATGGCTAGGAGTAGTTATTGTCTGAAATGCTGTCTGCTCATGACATTTTTCGGAGCAGCACGTTACCGCCAGTTTAGTAGGTGAATTACTTGTGCATTATGAATTCCGTCTGCAACTAATATAGTCTAAGCCTAAGTAAACGTTGCTCATTTCCTATTTCGCAATTGTAACGGCCGAGATGAAAAAACGTAGTTTTTCACATTGTATAATCATTACAAAGAATTGGTTTTATGCCAGATTAATCTGCATGGCGTGAGTTCAAAACGGCTTAAAGAGCAAAATGATTTCATATAAAGTAATATTTGCGTCTTAGCATTAGGTTCATAAGAGCATCATACATTATTTCACATGTTCCTCACAGAAGGACCCATATTGCATTCATATCGCAGTTTAATCTACTTGGTGCGCGAAAAGCTCAAAGAAAATTATTGATGATTATCAAAAGACAAGACCATTCTCATGGCAACTCTAAATATTCTCAGAAAGGGAAGTGATGGCCCGGAAATCCGGCCCGAAAATCTGGCCCCTATTTCGAGGCTGGCATGATTTCTGCAGCCAGTAATGATGCAATGACCACATGCACCGTTTAACTGAAATATTGTAGAGAACGCATGCGATTATTGCTTCGTATTAAATGAGGAATATTTTCATTGATACTTGCGGATTAAATGGACTTGTTAACGAGTTGAGTTATTTGAAAACGGAGGCAAGTCTTCAAAGAAGCTTACTCATCCTTATCACTTGCTGAGACAAATTTGTTGTCACTTTCTCAAGTGGAGTTCTGTAATAATTAACAGAATGTTACCTGATTGTCCATAATATTTACCTTCCACAATTAAAAATAGAAGATTAGGTAAAACAACAATCAGCAATCCCGCAGTTTTCTCTGGAAAAAGGCAATTGTGGCCCCTTAAAAACTTCGGTTATTTTCACCTTGGGCAGCCGTTACAATTGACAGTTGTGTGAAAAAATTTAAACTGCTTCCTGTAAACTCAATGCTGCTCACCAAAACGAAACTTATAAGACAATATACAATACCTATGCAAGATTGTTCCTACTGCAAGATATATTAATGTAAGACAGCATGCATACTACTACCGACAACAAAGCATAAAGCCTTTTGCATCTAACGGTTAAATACGGACAACTTACCATTCTCGAATAGGATGGCAATGGATGAAATATTTGTATTTTCGCTAACCAACCTTCAGCGCGTCTAACTGCGCAGGTCTGCCGCGACCCGGCGTACACTGTGGCCCAGCACAAGACAGAACCCCAAGGCGCAGTGGCGTACAACAAGCAGGCAGGAAAACTACTTGCCTACGAAAGTGCGGCATCCCTACTGCATAAGGTAATAGATTAAATTTTTCATGTCCGCATTGCTTGATTATATGTAATCTTAGACACTCTCGTCGTAGTGTTATGTTTTATTTCATGCATTGTAGTTACATTGGAGGTAGCCATGCGATATGCCGCCACAGGAAGGCAATTTCTAAGCATGCAATGCTTGTCCAAGCCCCGTAATCGGCGCCAGTGCTAACAGCTAACACGGAAGCGAACCTGTATTATTTCTTCGACACTTGCAGTGGAATTGCTGGTGACTACATTCTGTGGTGTCTCCAGAGTAGCACACGGGTAAGCAACAGTGTCTCTAGAATGTTCCGCGGATTAGCGGGCCGCGAAAGTCATTAGAGAGATTTAGCACACCGTGATCCGCCACCGCGAGTTCCATTGCGAATGCCCAGATCACTTTCATGCCGATAGATGGCGCCACATACTTGATGTCGGCACATCGACCTGGCGCATCGGAACCAATCAGCTTGTGCGCCCCACCCACGAGCGGTAGAGGGTCACGGTGGCGGATCGTGGATCAAGGTATGCTAAATCTCTCTATTGTATCCTCAAGACATTACGCCATCAAGGAGCTGCAACCTCTCGACGGCGGGTTTTTGCTAGGCGGGCGTGCATACGCAGTATTTTAAGGAGGGTGAAGCGGCGAATAGTGGCAGTGTCTGTTGCTTTCCTTCTGAAATTACAAGTGCCGTAATTCTAGGCAATGTGCATAGCGTCGAAGTCGCAGCAAAATAAGTGTGATCACCGGTAGGCTGCCTTTTGAAGTGTGGCACGAGGCTGAGGTATGTAGGGTGGAGTCTGTGTGTTTTCAGGGCTTTTGAAGAGGAGATAGGAAAATAAAATAAGAATTTCATGGGGCCGGAGTAAGTCAACCCTATATCCTTTAAATACATGTGTTGTAGCACAAGGGCTCAATGTCGTACTGTCCACGAGAGAGCCATTTTCATAGCTGCGTTCGGGTCAACATCGGTGGAACATCCATCGTACCCTTGGAGATGCAATAGAAGCCAATTGCATTTCTATAAAGCCATTATGATGGGCACACTATCGGCCGCTACGTTGGCTTTGTTGCGGCGTAAGGTGCGGCTGCACTGCTCTATCACGGTTGAGTAGGCACGACCATGTGCGACCAATTAGTTATTTAGTCTTCGATACCGACCCATCGTCGGATGGTATTCTTGTGAATTAGTGTGACAGGAAATATCGCCGCAATATATACAGGAGCGGGTAAGAGAACATATCCAGACTGGTGCATATCGGAGAGGGCAATTTTCTACATTACATTGTGCGCGAACATGAATAATGAATTATGTGTATGAGCCAACTGATACAGGTAAACAACGTTTGTACTACGGCAGTGCTCTATTTAATAAACTCGTCCAAAGCAGTACCGTAGTGAATATTGCGAATTATTTGTCCGAATTTGATGGGCCGCAATTCATATGCTACCTGAGGGGTAGCCACACGAGGTCGGAATAAAAATGCGTGTTTGGTCAGCTTGCAGCTCTTTTTAACAGCTATATTGTAAACCTTGTACCATTTATACATAACTCTCTACTCTATTTTTCATTTGTGCCAAGAAGGTAAAGTACCGCTTCAACGCGGAGCTCTGGATATTTGAGTAAATCTTCTAAAAATGAAACTTTCGCGTTCACGAACAGCAAGATGCAAACTACGTCACAACCGGACCGGTTGTGACGTAGTTAGAAACGTCGAGCCTCATGGGAAGGCATTGAGGGGAAGGTTGAAGTACACGGAATTTAGTTATCGGGTTCTCTACACAGATCGCAGCGGAATAAAGAGAACAAAGTGCAAGGCGACCTTGGCCATTTTTAAGTTCAGCAGGCTACCAACCAGTGACATACATTACCGAAATCATGTGGGTTACATAATACCTGATATTATTGATATAGGAAAGTACAAAAGGCTGTTTTATGATAGTATTCAACACTGTACGATACTAACTAATTAGCTATTCAGCACTTAGTTTCCTTCCTACATTCCACTTTTATGAGCGGAAAAGAAATGAGGTATGGTAAACCTACACAAACACTCGGACTGTAGTCGGCTGCCGGACGCCAGATTTTAGAAAAACAATACGACCAGTTTAACTCAGTTATTCACGGAATAGCGCAAAGCAGCAGGACGTTTCGACAGGATTGTGTTTGCTGTGCCTTAATTAATAAACGTTATTTTGCTGCTTTGATCAGGCGGCCATGCTTCCAGACCGCACACATTGCATATGCTTCACACAGATGACCTTCTTAAAGCAATGTTCTTTATTGGCGATGGCGCTGGATACGAATCTCTCGTTGCAACAGAGTTTGCCAAACACAATTGCGTGGAGAGTGAATCAGGCCAACAAGAGGTGGTCGTGTTTGTGACCATACAGCTGATTGTCATGAAAGAAAGGCGCGGTATCTGGAATCGGCTCCAGACATTGGGGTTTGGGGAGAATGAGGATAGTAGTGCTGCAGCACTAAACGTCTGCCTCTGATGCTATAGAAACTGCCGCTATACACGCTAATGGACAGAAACATGTTACTTTTTAGAACATATCGCATATAGTATGCCCAGGTTGCACATTACTCAAGTTATGTTGTAATGCTTATTCCGATTTATTTGCAGTTGTGCGTTGCAAGGACCAACGCGAGTGCAGTGAACTACGGTCTAGCTGCGTTCAACGTGGAGTACGAAGATAGCACAGACCACTGCGGCCAGGGTAGCTTCTCCCGCTTGCGGGCTATGAAGGATTTGCTGAATTCTTTCACCAACAAAAATTTATCAGCGGCAACTATGGAGGACTGCACATCATAATGCACCCACCTAAGGATTGATACGCATAAAACAGAATAAAATTTAAAAAATAAGCTATGCTCTTTGGTTCTTTGGTCTCTACTGGAAATTAATCAAGGTGTAACACTGTCTGTAGTACTTTAGAAAAACATTCAACGCAGCTAGCAACTAGATTTAAGTGACATCTTCCAAAAAATCTATTTTATATTTCTTAGCAGATTCTTTAACAAAGCAGAATCCTCCGAGTAAGTGTCGCCGCTTTCTTCATATCTTTAAGCCGTTTCCCCAAGTATTGCGTAATTTAACATGGCATTGCTACAATCTCTTTACAATTACCAGTTGCATTAAAGCACTGAAGTTTTCTTTAATGAATTCTTTTTACTCTATCATATATCAGGACAGGCTTATTTATTAAAGAACTTGCGTCCATTTATGACTACAGTTTACAGTATTCACTGAGCACAAAAACAAAATGGCAGCCGTAGCAAACGGTGGCCACTTTACATCTTTACACAAAGAAATGTTCAAATGGTGCATCAGTTTTAACGCCATTCAAGGCTTCCAATGACTTTGCGACAAAATGGAACCACGCGGTGCTACACGACATTCTACAAACATCCTCAAATGCGTCGGTATTCTTTTGCAGGGTTGTAACGGCGTGGGCGGTCCTGCCACTGTATTTTCTGTTTCCACCGACACCGGTCTCAACGCTGGCGCTAGACTTAAACGCCAGCAGCAGGATTCAACCTTAGCCGCGGAGGTTCCAGCCCCCTTTCTCAGTCCGGGGTGCCAGGAGCGTGGAGTAGGAAGCCTCCTAAATCGGTGAAAAATAGTTTAAATCAATCAATGAATCAACCTGCCATACATTGGCGTAGTTCGACATAATTTTGGGTCAATTACGTTTGGATGGAGTTTTTTCGTAATCCTTCTGTAGATCGGCGACTGACCGAGAAATTCACGCTCATGTGGCGAAAACAAGCATATGGCTGTGCGTTCCTCGTCTGTGAATAAACGAAACGAAATGGCAAGTTTCACATATTCGCCTCTTGCCAGTGTGGAAGAGCATGTTCATAATACTTTATTCTCGGGAAAGGAAAAGTTACTGCGCCTGTCCTCTCCTGTGAACAAGTTATTATTGTTAAAATTTATTATTATTATTATTATTATTATTATTATTATTATTATTATTATTATTATTATTATTATTATTATTATTATTATTATTATTATTATTATTATTATTATTATTATTATTATTATTATTATTATTATTATTATTATTATTATTGGTGTGTGTTAAGGCCGGGGTTGGTCGAGTCCTCAATCCGGGACTCCTTTGGCTGATGCCGCTGCACGAGCACTAGGTAGTTGTAGCAAAGGTGACCAGACATTATCTGTTGATAACATCAATATATAGCCAACGGGAAGCGCCCGACTAGCAATGGGTTTCGAAAAGGGCGATTGCTACAACGCTAAATATGCAACATATAAACATTTAGATAGGTTCGAAGTATAGGCCAGACACCACAGTGCTAGAGTCCAGAGGTGGCGGCGTCCCGTCATTTCTTCGTCCCTGCCTTGAAGTTGCCGTTTGTTTCATATTAGCTGTCGTCGATTGCGAACTAGCCCGATCAGCCACAATCACTAGTTCGGTAGGCGTTTACTACATTATTGTCTCTAGGTGTAAACAAATAGGCGTGCAATTGACAAAAGTGAATAGGTTATTTAATACCAGTAAAGGGCTTTTGCGTTTCATTTCATGCAAAGAGGTTATTTCTTTCAACGCAGTGATGTAAACAAATACTGGAGTACAACATCATCATAGGTGTAATAACAAGGTTTATAACTACAATAATTGGTACATAGGCAGAGAAAGGCGCAGTATCTGTCACGCATTTTTGTGGGCACCTGCACCACACCATAAAGAAAGAATGGATTTATTTTGATTTATTTATAGGAAAGGAAAGGCGCAGTAACTGTCTCACTTGTTTTGTGTGGACACCGCAACCGCACCGTAAGGAAAGGGAGGGAGGTGGGAGTGAAAGTAGAAAGAGAGAAAGAGGAGCCGTAGTGGAGGGCTACGAAGTAATTTCGACCACCTGAGGAAGAATGGAAATTTGGAGTTGAAACGGAAAGAGAGAACGAGGAGGCATAGTGGAGGGCTGCGGAGCAATTTCGACCACCTGGTGGTCTTTAACGTGCGCTGAAGCGCATGAAGCGTATGATGAAGCGTATTTCTTTCACCCATCCCGGTATGAAATACTTGAGTGAGCTGCTCAAATGAGCAACCGGTGCTGACTCCAGATACAACAAAACAGAAAGAGTGTGGCAGAAAATTTTTTTTGACTGATGGCAGGGAAATTTTAATAGTGTAAGCCCAATTGCCATGAACTCTGCTAAAAGGATTGGTGTGTAATCCTAAACGCGCACCAAAACACTCCAGGAAAGAGACTGAAAAAATTCTAATTGATGCTTTCTGCGCAGTCACAGACGCCTTAGTGGCGATTACAGTGTGACCACGAAACCTTTCAAGCTTATCCGATAGGAGACTGGGCATTAGATTTCAAGGTAAGTACTTCAGGTTAGATGGAAATATAGAATCATAATTGATATCCACAATGGACGTTGAGTAACCAATAGGACATAAAAACGTAGGCCACGCCAATGCTTGCTACAATGTTCGACGTTAAACAACCAGGGGCATGCAGAACCTTGGCCACTGGTGAGTAAGAAAGAGGGCTGGGTTTGACACAAAAATAGGTATAGCCCACTCAGGCAGAAGCCTCAAATGGTGGTAAGAATGATTGGCAGTTAGAAGGCGGAAGCGGGAGTTAATGTTCGGAATTCGGGCCTACAAGTACATAACAGTGGTGTCTACTGACTGTGGAAGCCCTAGGCAGAGGCGCAGAGCATGGCGCTCTAAAAGCAGCAAAGGATGCAACTTATAATTTGGATAACCAGAAAAACGAATGAAAGCCGAATTCAAGAATCGGTCTCGAACAGGCTTTGTACAGAAGTAGAGTATCTCGATGCCTTCCAAATTTTCTGTTACTTATCCGTATCAGCCTACCAACTGCACGCTCTCCTTCCTTAACATTACATTGATATGAGGCCTCCAATCTATACTAGCATCATACGCAATGCCTAAATACTGCACAGATTCCACTTGAGGTATGACATCTGAGCGGTAGTGTAACGAAACATATAAGGCGGTTTTGGTTTTAAAAACCAGCACACTAATTTCGCATACATTTAAAACCAATTTAGTTTTGTCCAACCAGACCTGACATGCATTTAGGTAAGCCTGTAGTGAACGATAGAGGGCATGAATATCTTTTGCAGAGGCGATGAATGCTATATCGTCAGCATTTACACATACAGTGGCATCAGGATGAATCGGAATATCGCACATTAATATATTCAAAAAGAGTGGCGAGAGCACGGAGCCCTGGGGCGCTTTTCGTGTCTGTCCATAAGTGTCTGTAATTAATGAGCCATCAGTGCAAAAATCTCCTCCTCCTTTCAAACATTTGCTGATCCACAAATAAATGTAGACCGGGGAACGTATTATTGATAACTTGTTTAGTGGAATTGAATGTTCAATGCTGTCATAAGCCTTGACAATATCGAGCGTCACTGATGCTGATATGTCATTGTTCCACATAGCAAGTCGAATTCTGCTTCCTAAATCTACATGTGCAGACCATATTGAAAATCAATGGCGGGAGCTAATCTGGGTAGAACTCAAAGAATTGACCACTGAAATATGCTTTGAAAGACGGTCACGCAATTTTTTTTCTATCGTAGCAGTTTTGAAGTCAAATCTATCGGCTGACTGTTTTCAACATGAAATCCTTTCCTATGGACTTTCAGCAGTAATATACTTCTAGCCACTTTGCAGACTTGCGGCAGCCATGTATATTCTAATTTTTCGTTGACCAGATCGGGGAGCGCCAGAGTGAGCTGTTTTGCTAACTTGTGCATACCTACCGTAACCCCGTCCCAACCTGGAGCCGAGGATTGCATGGAAGAAATCACAGTTAGGGGTTCTGACCTTTCAACCTCAATATAACCTGAGAGGGAATTAGGGCGTGCAAACAAGCTATGCACTTCTCCTGGAAATGTAAGGCTAGCCCTTGTGCATTTTTCCAACTCATAGTCTAAGCAGGAAATGAGGGCGTGCAAAGGACCTCTGCACTGCTCCTGAAAACGTAATACTAGCCCTTCTGCAATTTTTCCAACTCATCTTTTACCTCCTGCTGAGACAACGCTACTGAACTTAACTGATAAACGGGTCAGCTCCTATTTCGTTCTACGAAACGATACAAGGCCTTCCTGTACTTCTTTGTGAAGATTTTAATGCCCCCCACACACTAAGGGGTTATCCTCAAATATTTAGTCCCGGCCGCCTACTCTACTCCATGGCCCAGCAAGCTCACCTCACTCTCATCAACACCCTCGGAGTACCCAATAGGCGGGCACATACTCCCAGCGCCAAACAACCCCTGACCTCACTGACTCTTCTAGTCCTATTTCACCTCAGTGCTCAGCCACTGCCGGTACACTTCTTAGTTACCTTTACATTCCATATCCGTCCCTCCGAATCCCCAACTGCAAGTAGCGCATTAGACATCACGAGTAGCATGCGCTTCGCTCTCTCGTTTCCTCGGCTTCCTTCACGTCCTGTGAGAAGTGGACTAACGCCCTTCTCCAAGCCACTTCATCCTCTACTTGCACGCAGACCGCAGCATATCTCACTTCTTGCCCCTACCCCTACCTCATCGGATCCCTATCTCATCAGTTGTGAGCCGGTTCTCCGGTTTGAAGGATGCTCAGGCCTGGCGAATGGCTCACATGGTGGCTTTTAAGAAATTCCTTTAATGCATATCATATATTTCATATCATATCTTCATATCTTCACACAGATCCAGCTAGCCGCACTTGCAACAGCTCTTCACGGTGTTTATAACGCTGCTCTCCGTCTTGCTATAACCACTTCCTCCGATAAGCTTTATGCCACCGGGCTCATTCATCCTTTTCGCAGTCTCCTTGCTCTTCATCGCGACCGGTAGGTGGCTCGCCTCTCTGGCACAGTTCATAGACTGAGGCTTCTCAACCAGGCTAATATTTCCATCATCCAGTCAGTCCCTCTGCAAACTCCTCCCCGCCGGAGGCTACTAAGCTCCGTAAACTTCCTCTTCCAGTCAATATACAGCCTGTCCTGCATGCTGGCCACCGACATGCTACTGACTCTATTCATTGTCCGCCCTTCAATGCCCATAGAGTCGCGTACACGGATGCCTCTTATGTGGCTCCTCGGGTGGCCTGAAGCCAGGTCCTTTTTCATTCTCGACTATCTACCCATATCACTCACAATAGCGGCCTCTTCCTTCACCCTCCGGATATTATCACGCTTTAGTCCTCTCCATCATTCATTCCATAAAAGTTTCCATTCTCTCCCAACCGTGCCTCAGTATATTACCTACACTGACTTCCAGGAGACTATCCGTGCCATTCAATCTAAAAAGTCACACCTGATCAGTCCACAGAGCTCGTGGCCGCACTTGTTTCGATGAAGCCCTGCCCCGTCTTCCTCCGATGGACTCCTGGACACTTGTGGATTGACGGCAATTACCTGGCTAACCAGCTCGCCCATGGAACTCGTAACCGGGCACCGTTCATCCCCTGGCTCAAGGCGTTTGAGGACAGCTCGAGACTCTCTCTTTGCGCCACCATCAGAGAATATTACAGTGCTGCTCCCTTAGACCGCAAGCTCTACCCCGAGCCTCAGCCTGATCGCTCAGTACGGGAGGCTCAACTCTTTCGACAGATACAGCTGGATACACTCATAACCAATGCACGGCAATATCTGAAAATTCCGCCACGATCCTTCCTGCTCCATCTGCCCTTCTCCTTACGCCTACCTTTCCCACTGCCTATTTTCATTCCCGGTTGCATTGAAATCTGGTATCTTTCCCTCTCCCTCCCATACTATCTGGATCTTGGTGGATTGGTTTGATGCTGAGGGCGAGGAATAACAGCGCCTACTCGTCCCATAGCCCATCAAGGCATTAGGCGCCCAAGTGCCGCGCTTCAATAATGTCTTCTACTACTTCTGTATGAAAACCACTGTATTTACGCGTGCGCATCGTGTTCACTGGTTTGTCGCCACCGGCACTGGGCAGTGCGTTTTCACAGCCAGTTTTGCTCCTGTGAAGTCCATATTCGCAGAAAACTGAAGTCCATATACGAAGAAACACAGTCCAAGCGTTGCATGAGAACCAAAATGCAAAACACTAGCTTCTTCAGAGCTAGCTTCTCAGTCCAGCTTCTATAGTCTAGCCTAGATTTCCAGAGCTTAAAGGTTCCGCTGCTTCACCTTAGAATTCGGTGGGAGATATTTAACTTAATGGAGAACATGTGTCTCTTATTTTCCAACGCTTTTCTGTGAATATATGCCGCTGCCATAGAAAATTATTTCACGCAAGCAATTATTTTCCCTCCTTAAAGAACACGGTTATAGTATCCAAGGTTGCACCCCCGGCGGTAGCTGCGGCGGCATCCCCATAATTATTCTTAGCTTTAGGAGCATGTGGCAGAAATGCAGCTCCGCCCGGCCGTAAATCAGCGTTGGGCTTAACTCTCGGTGTGTAAGGGCGTACCCGAGCCGGCGCCCCAAACGTCGTTCTAAACGGTCTCACAAGTCTCACGGAAGATGTCACTCCGGCTGTAGCGCTCCCTCACGGAGGGAGCGGGAGTTAGGCCGCGGCTGATAGCTATATACCGCCTCGCGAGCCGACGGCGCGAGTTGGGGCCCCTGTTTTTGCGGCAGATGGGATGACGTCACTCCGGCTGTAGCACCTCTCGTGGAAGGAGCGGGAGTTAGGCCGCGGTTGGTAGCTACCGCCTCGCGAGTTGACGGCGCGAGTTGGGGCCCCTGTTTTTGCGCAGCTGTGCTTGGCGGCGCGCCGAAGGTCATGCTAAAGGTCAATGGTAGCTACCGCCTCGCTACGCGAAGGGCTGAAAAGTGAAAGTAGTATTGCTTTCGCAATAAAAACCAATCTCCGTGCGTTTATCAACATGGCACTACTCCCGAATGATGGCGCCTATTTTATTTTGAACCAAACTTTATGCCTTGCTTATTTTACGCTACGAAGGTGTAGTACTAGGCCTCAAAACTCTTCCACTAGATGAGTATACATAACATAAGGTCGAGATAAAGGTTATGTGCAGTCTGTAATACAAAATTAATCGACTGAATTTCTCCTTTGCGCGCTTCCAGATCCAGTCCTATCTTCAGAGCAATGCAAACATCCCTGTACATATATCCGCGTTTTCTAGTGTACCGTGCAGCTTATTTCAGAAGCGTAACAGGCTATTTTGTGCTTCTTTATGCATTCTTGTTATGGTCATTTGTCGCCGCTCATGTGAATGTCAAATGGTTTCTAAACACAGTACCATTTGTGGACGCCGTGCGTGTACTTGGCATGCTGTTTGAGCCAAGCGCGGTCTTTCCCCGCATCTGGGAGGTATATAGTTATCTCGCGAGTAAAGCACGCCCTTTCTGACACAGAAAACAGGTTTTTTGAACGATTGGAGAGCAGTCGTCATCTCTGGTGCCAGGTAGTGGTTTTCAAAACGTTCGTGCTGAGAGTACGCTGGTTGAAGGCCAGTTCACATAAATGATCCAGGCTTGGCTTAAAACACAAATTAAATAATACTTGAACTCACGGCTGAAGTAGAACAAAATGGATGAAAATTTTGCAGTGCGACAAACACGGCACAAAATAACATAGGCTGCTGCGCACGTAAACGGCTTAAGTCGAATACAAGTTCTTCTTGGCGACAGAGATTGAGTAGGGCGGCTTACAGTAACGCTAAGCGAGAACAACCGTGATGGACTTGCACTGGCGTCTAATTTATCCTATCTGTGCAGCAGAACAAGAAGTTCGTTTCATAATATGACATTTATAACTGCATATTCGACTGAAATTCTGAGCATTAATATTGATAGTTGCGCTGTTGCAAATAAGTCTGTTTTTGTCACGTTTTGCAAAAGTTCCAATTCTTCAATTAAAACTCCTGAAAAACGGTTGTTTTCAACGCATTCAAAATTTTCTGAACTTTTACATCTCTAATGCTGGCGCGAATGCGTATGACAGGTTGCGGAATGCGACCTGGTTAAATCGGGCTTAAAGTGCTTCCATGCAATAGAGAAAAAAATGCTTGTGGTATTCTGTGTTAGACAAGTTGGCTACTCTCAAGCGCTTTTAGTAAGGTAACAACCGCCCAATTGTGGTTGTTTTTAGAATCTTTGTTTATGCTTTTCTTATCGGCTGTGGAAATGTGTCGGCAATAAAGAAAAAAGTTTATCTGCCGCAATAGAAAAGACTACTTACCTGGCCACTCAATACGTCTGTTCGAATCTTCTGAGGGCAAGTTTTTTCGAAATGTTTTTGCAATTCACATTCAAATAAATTATTATCGTTTTACCTGGTGCGTATTCCTTTTTAGTGTGCATTATGTGTTGTTTCTGGTTCCTAACAGCCACAAAACCAGCAGTGAACAGAGCCAGCAGGTGAAGGTATGACATCGGTACACTATTAAATCCTCTTCACTGTAATCATTTCCTACTTTCTGTGAGTGTATGTTTTCTTTTGGGTTACGTTCAGTCACCTGTCAGAAAATATTGCCGTTAACTCGCTGAGAGAGAAGCTGCGTGACCCTACCGTTGAGAGAATGGAATTAAGCATCCTGTAACGTTCTTTGCAATTTCGGTCACTTGTGATGTGCCCCTTGCTGCACATTAAGGCGAAAGCCTTCAAGGGCCCATGAATCTCCAGCGGGTCCGTGCGTTAGCGAGAAGTGTCTACGAGATTTCATGGAATACTGCGAAAAGCATTATTCAGAGTTGTTTCAAACAGAGGCTTTCGCCTCGTTGCACTTTAGTATTCTAAAATGCCCCCTACAATTCTGAAGGTCGACATTTGATCACATGGCTGATGTCACATCGCGCGATGGGAATAGCCATAACGTCAATATATGTATATATATAAAAAATGACAGCCCCTCAACCGGCCCGCGCATTTTCATTTCCTTCCCACAGTCGCAGAAACTTTCGGAGCCAGCTGGACGGACGAGGCGACGATGCAGTACTTATCGCGTGATGCCGATGCCAGTTAAATTGGGCTATGGGAGAGTTCTACTAATCGTAACCTTGCTGTAAAACTCGCTTAATGCAATGGTTAACTATGCTGAACATCTTCTAAGTGCAATAATTCTGAAGCGATAGCTTCACTACCCGATGTACAGCAAAGGTCTCCATGCACAGGAATATGACCTTCAAGAGAGGCAGTGGTCGAATTTCGAAACACTTGTGTTGGTATCGTGTCGCGCCATGTGGTAACAGAGGTCAAGGTCAAAGGTCGAAGCGATGAAATATGACATGGGCATATGGTTTGGTTTCACATAACTCATGTCACTTTGTTACTCAGTAGGTAAGAGGAGTGCAGGGGTGCCGCAGCCACAGATGCGTGCCTTGCAGTCACGTCCGGTGCGAAGAGAATGGTAGTTCCACGCTACTCATGCGCGCACGCGCGCCGCTGTAGAGAGACAACTAGGTGTAGCAGAAAAGCGTCTGCCGCCATTGTATGCGCAGCGCATGGAAGTGGTCCTACATATTCATAGACAGTGTAATTTTCTATCAAAACTCGCATCGCAAATACCCTAACCCCTGCAAAGGGTTGGGGAAAGCGAACGAGAGGCTGCTGCTGCGCCTCTTCACCAACATGATGCTGTGCCTGGCAGTACTTCAACATATTGACTCCCAATTCAATGGCCAGTGCCAGTACTGTCGGGAGGTGGCTGACGTCTACCACATAGTATGGGCCTGCCTACAGAACCTATCCCTTCCCCCGTCCCTAACCATTCCCGGAGAGGGTTGGGGGGCGACCCTGCTCGGCTGCTGCGACCTAAAAGCCCAAAGGGCCTTAACGCGGCGTGCGCGGGCGGTGCGAACCGCCAATGGGGTCTCTGATTAGGGAATTCACCCAGTATTGTAAGGCCGAGGCCCTTAGGGCTCTGCGCCAAACAAACCTGCTTCAAAACGTAAATAAATGTTTTTACCACAACCACCAGCAGCGCACGAAAGTGTGTTCTGCTTAGAACGCCGGTGCACTCTGATGCATTCAACTCAACTTTGGTTGTGTCTGATGCAACGCTTGACTGCCCGCAGCCGAAGGTTTTGCTCGACATTCGGTTCAGCAGTGTTGAACCCCTCATACTTTTGTAGCGAGAGCTACCCTACGCCAGCCGCTTCGCAAGGTCAGCATGGCTGAGCGCTGAGGGGTTGCACCACTGCTCTACCAGCTGTGCGCATGCGCAGATTGACGTCATACCCGCAGCTGGTGTGCGCGTCACGTAGTTATGGCTAATTCCTAACTAGTAAGTAACCACTAGTAACTAATGACTAACTAGTCACTAACTTGTACTCTTTATACATGACTCATGAACAACATTGTCATATCTAAAGACATAGATGGCTGTGGCATAACATAATGACGTCATCAACCATGACGACATCGCTGGTAATAACGTTATCATGACGTCACATCCAATAATGGCGTCACAACTGGTCATGACGTCCCCAGGCGATTTACGCATATACGAAGCTGACCCGCTGAGAGTCCGATCCAGGTGTCCGTGGGACGACTCTCATTTGGCACTTCCTCGAACACCGCACCACACAGAATACAGAAGCAGACGCAATAGAGAGTGCAGTGGAACAATTCAAATAGACTCCCTGCGCCACTAATGTATCGAGAACGGAAGGAAAGAGGAAAATTAAGGTGTACAAATGAATATTATGACAGGTTGCTAAAAGAGAATTAATAAAAATAGAAAGATTAGAAAATATATGAGAGGAGAAAGTGCGTGGTGGCTACCATAGTGCGCCCACGACCAAGGGAATGGACACGGTATCTGCGGGCGTTTATTGGCAGAAAAAAAAAATTCCCTTATTTTTTTTTCCCCTGCTTTTACCTTCACTACCCTGCTTTTCTTCTGCCTCTTAACTTCTTGCCTCCTCTTGTCTTGTTTCACTCTTCCAGTCGGTTGTCTTTATATCGATGTTCCTCTTCATATTGTGCGTTGTTTTCTCTAGGTGATGTTTCACTCTCCACTTCCGGTTGTCTTCTTTCAGATGATTCTTCTTCTCTTCATTTCATTTCGTTAAATATTATTCATTTATTTATTTATTTATTTATTGATACTGCAATCCCAGTGTTGGTTTCGTTGTTGTGTCCTGTTTATGCTGTTGGTGTAGGCATTGACACCTCTGAAACATGCTCATCTTTCACCAAAGGCCGCAGGGGCAACTTCTTGAACTGTAGCTACTCGTAGGATATCTCCAATATTATCTCAAACATTTCACTGATGGTCTGCGTTGTGTTTTCTGTTTGTAGTATTTCCGGTTTTCTTTTTACTAGATTTTTCTCTAGGGTATTGAATAATTTTCCTTTCATTATCTGTACTGGAAAGTCTTCTAAAAAGTGGTCAATGTTTATAGTTATTTGTTCACAAGGCTTCAGGTATTATTTCTTATATATAAATCTAGCCAGGTTAAATGGAATGCTTGGGATTGATAACAGTCAGTTACCAAATGTCCTGGAATACGTTTACCAAT
Organism: Amblyomma maculatum; assembly: GCF_055883805.1. NCBI lineage: Eukaryota > Metazoa > Arthropoda > Arachnida > Ixodida > Ixodidae > Amblyomma > Amblyomma maculatum. Next base: position 42,211,775 of record NC_139352.1, read on the forward strand.
TTTAATGCAATGGTATGTGTATGCACTTTTCCCTGTTCTCCCCATATGATATTCCATTTTTCTAGTATTTACTTTTAGGCTTGTTTTGGTAAACTGCTTTGTGATGAAAATAACTATTTTTTGACATTTGTTCTAAGCGGTTTTTCCTAATTCGTCTTCTTTGTCATTACAATTATTGCCTCTATGGCCCTTGATGTATACTAATACTATTTTCGATCCCTTGTTCTTTATTAATTGTTGTTTTATTGCTTGAAAAAATGAATTGTCACTGTTGAGGTTAATAAGTCATCTCAGAGTTCTGAGACAATCTGTTAATATTAGATATTTTCTTCGTTTCATTTATTAATATACTGTACTGATTCCGTCATTGCTATTGTTTCGGCCATGAAGTTATTGCATTACTGGAGAGTTTATATTGTTTATACTCTATTAGGTTTCCTGATTTGTCAAATACTGCGAATGCTGCCCTATTTTTTATTTCGATGACATTTCCTTCTTAATGTTTCTTTTGTGCTTTAAGTTCAAATTTATGTTTCTCCGTTGGATTCTTATAAATTCTCATACATATTCTCATAAATTATACTTATCCCTTATTTGTCCTTTTGTTATTCTAAAGTTTCCCATGTGAGGCATTTTTTCCTTCTGCATAATTGAGTATACCTCATTCTCTTGTTCAATCCCTGATTTAACAGGAGGAATTCCTGCTAGAAGGCAACGTTTGGAGTAGTTTGGTAGGCTTTGATATTAAAGTTACTTGGATTCTTTGTATCACTCCAAACTTTATTTTTTTGTATGCTCTCCTGTCATATCACGCAGGGGAGGCATACACTATTTGCCTATAATTGCTTGAACGTATATTTTGCGCCATTATTTTTTTCTTTCATTATCTTCCTCACTCCTGTAAACTTGTTTAGGATTATGTTTAGGTTTGAACTTTATCTCGTGTACATTTTGAATATGGTGAAAATGACATTTTCCTATCAAATATTACTCCGAGAATTTTGAGCTCAGTTGCTACGTTGAGTATTGTCGTATCCATGTTTTAATTTGGTGGGTGCGTGCTATAGTCCTTACCAGTCGTAAGCACTTTTCATTTTGCAGGATTACATTTTAGGCTGTGCGTAATTCCATACTCATATAGTTTCTCTGCAATATGATTTGCTGTGGGTTCCAAATCTCTCCTTGATTTATATTTAACTGCAATAATAATGACGTCAGCACATGCTTACAAGTGCCTTTCTGGTGGTTTCTGATTAGTACTAGTAGTAGAAGACTTTATTGAAGAGCTACACTTACGCGCATAATACATTGATAGCCTGCTAGAAGAACTGCGCAGCCTGCTGTACCGTTCTTCCTTACCCTGAGCGCTAAACCAGTTCAGCCAGGTCCAGCCCAGATTATTAGAAGGCGTGTGAAAGAAACCGGATTGCAATTCAACCGGACAGGAAAATGGGCAGTGAGAAAGGTTGGCATAAGGGGAAGAGCAGTTGGAGCGAGACGGATCGCGGCGGAATTTATATAGATATAGCCGTGCAGATGTTATGAGTGTATTAAGCTATATCTGCCGAATGACGTGAGCCTCCCGTACGGAGAGATTAGGATGAGGGTCGGGGTAGAGCTTGCGGTCTAATCGAGAAGCATTGTAATATTCTTTTTTGGTGGCGCGGAGAGAGAGTCTTGACTTCCCCTCCAAGGGCCTGCGTCAGGGGATGAACGGTGCCTGATTAAGAGTTTCACGGGCGAGCTGGTTAGCAAGCTCATTTCTGTCCATCCCCGAGTGTCCTGAAATTCATCGGAAGAAGACGTAGCAGGGCTGCAGCGAAACAAGTACGACCTCGAGCTCAGCTCTGTGGATAGATGAGGAGTAAGGTTTTTAGATTGAATGGCACGGATAGCCACCTGGGACTCAGTGTAGATAATATACTGAGGCACAGGTGGGAGAGAATGGAAACTTTAAACGGCATGAATGATGGTGAGTACCTCCACCAAGATAATAATCAGAAGGTGAAACATGGGGCCGCTGGTGTGAGTACCACCGGTAGATAGACGAGAATGAAAGGCAACCTGGCTTCCAGACCAGCGAGGAGCCACATAACAGGCGTCTATGTAAACGACTACATGAATATTGAAAGGAGCATAGAGCATGTCGGCGGCCAGCATGCAGGATCAGTGACTTATTGGCTGGAAGAGGAAGTATACGGAGGTTAGTAGCCTTCGGCAGGGAAGTAGTTGGCGGAGGGACTGACTGGATGGGGGAAATCTTAGCCTGGTTGAGAAGTCAGCATCTATGAACTGTGTGGTAGAAGCGACGTACCTGTCGCTCGCGGTGAAAGGAAAGGAGACTGCAAAGAATATGAAAGAGCCCAGTGCCATAAAGCTTATCGGAGGAAGCGGCTATGGCAAGACAAAGAGCAGCTTTATAAGTGCGTGAAGAGATTTTGCAAGTGTGTCTAGCTTGCTCTGGGTGAATGAAAGGTATAGTATGGAGTAAAAGAATTTCTTAAGATCCAGAGTGTAAGCCAGTTCTCAGGCGTGAGCTTCCCTTAGGCCGGAGGACCGTCTCACAACTCGGCGAACTAAATGGGTGACAGACTCACAGGTCAAAACAGCCGCATGGAGAGCCTGAATATTATTTGTGGCATGCTGCATTATGCCAAGAACGCTACATTGAGAAAGTTTGAGAATAGGGGAGCTGCCCAAGGTAAGGGAGATCAGTGAGTTGGTGAGCTCTTTGATAGGCGATGTGAGTCAAAAGTAGGAGTTCTGACTTCTCGGGTGTGGGAGAAAGGGCCTTTAATGATCAAGAAAGGAAGAAATGATATTCAATGCCATCTGAATGGTTTCTTGAGCAAGGCCAAGAGATGCGCGCGAGCACCACAGTGTGGTGTCGTCGGCGTAAAAAAAGTGCTGAAGATTGAGAAGAGACGCTAACTGAACCGCGGGATGAGCCATGGCGATAATAAAAGCGAGGGTGAAAGAACGCCACCCTGCGGGGTATCGCGGGTGAGATGGTGGGGTGCAGAAGTAAAGTTCGATGCTCGTAGTTAGAAAGAAAAGCTCGAACATAGTGACACATGCGGGAGCCGCAGTCGGCGCTGGAAAAGCAGGCTGGAATATGGTCGTGGGAGACGCAATCGAAAGCCTTGCGGACATCGGCAGTGACCAGGGTATGAAGCTGAGATTTACCGCAGGTGACGAAAGTAGGCCGAAGTATGAGGAAACGGTGCTGTGCTGACACGTGGAGACGAAAACGACGGAGAGTATACGGAAGCGAGTTTCAAGCCTCCAAATGCCGACTAAGACAAGTGAGCACCATTCTTTCCATCGTCTTGCCCACACAGGAGTCCAGAGAAATGGGACTGACATTGAAACAGTCTGGTGGCTTACCAGGTTTAGGAATGAGACAAATAAGTGAGCAAGTCCAGGACGATGGCAAAGAACCTTCTTCCCAGGCGGTGTTATAGAGGTTTAGATTGCGCTCTTTTGCGCTATCGAGAAGACTGTGAAGAGCTGAGTAATTACATGTTTACCGGGAGCCGACCTAGTGGCGTTAGCAAAACGTGCACGTTTAAGCTCGCGCAGCGTAACAGGGGCATCGAGGTCATTGCTCGCACAGCCTACATAACTACGGTAGAAAACGGGACAGAGGCGTGAGAGATAAAGATCCCCAAAGAAAACCTCATCGGGAGACTTTGTGGCTAGAGAATTAGCGAGAGCCGGGGCAGGGGCAAGGGTGGTATGGAGGAAGGCTCTAGAAAACGATCCAGGTTGATTTTTGTAGAGCGCCGTTTCAAAATTGGGGTATAGGGTATTCAATCGAGAATCCTCAAGCGTAGCACAAAAGGATGAAACATATTTCAGTATTAAATTCGAATAGACAGGACTTAGTGGAGAACCTTATGGTAATCGAGTGCTTAAATGTTTCTCTATTGTTCCGTCTCAGTTTCCTATATGATTTTCCGATGTCTTAACATATTGCCAGTTCCTTTATTTGAAATGTTCGAGCATTTCAATATATTTTGTTTTTCTCCTACTATTGATTTATATTAATTAAAGGCATTTTTCATATCTAGCGAAATTACCATGCCGAGATGACCCAGTGTTGCTTGTGTAATTTTTTTAAATTTTTTAGGCCAGTTTTGGTCGATGTTCTGTGCTTAAATTCAATTGGTATTTCTCGAACAGATTATTTTTATGCAGGTAACAATAAATTCTGTCTTTAATGAGTTTTTCAGAACTTTCCCTAACATTGAGCTGATTGCTATGGCACAATATTTCTCGATTCTTTCCTTTTTTGGAAGTCTCCTTTTGGCATTAATACTTTTCTGGAAGCTCTCCATTTCCTATAAAAATATACGATCCCCAGTCAAGAATTAAATAACATGTCAAAGTATTCACTTTGTGATGTATGCAATTTTGGTACAAAGGTAGCAGTAATTTTGTCCGGACCTGGTATTACATTGGTTCTTAAATTTTTTGACTACCCTTTCGATTTCTCCTGCCACGAAATCTTTAGCGCCTGTCATGTTTCCATAGCTCTCTTCATTTGTTTCTTCTGTGGGATTTCCTTCCTCTCTTCCTTCATTCTCCTCTGCTTCAAACATCAGGTCCAAGATATACTTAATTTTTCATTTATTTACTGTAATTTATTTCCTTCTGGACTTCCCATTTAGTTATTTCTGTTTGAAGCTGTTGATTTATATCATTACATCAATCCAGCCTTTTGCTCTCGATGTATTAAAGGTTGACGGTGAATGGCTTTCGTTTATTAATACCAGACTGTTCCTAATTATGAATTCAAGTTCATCCTCACATTTGTTATCGTTTTCCTTGCTTCCCAATATTGTGTTTTTCGAATTAACGCCTCTTATTATGAAGACATTCTCTTGTTGAAATTTCACAATTTCTGGCCTAATTACGTTAATGAATGGGGTTATGTTGTCATTCGATGGAGAATAGCAGTCGATTATAATTAATATATTTATTCCCTTTAGTGACTCTAGCCATTATTATGTAACTGGTGACTTTGATTGGAAAGACTTGTATGTTCTCATCGTGAATAATATAGCGGTTTTCGGGTTATCTGTTGGTGCTATTATCTTGTGTTTAACTGGGAATGGTATTATCTGAATATTATAAAGCTGCTGTTTCTGGATTACTGAAATGTTATGATTGTTTTCCTCCTTAGAATTTTTAAGTGCTTGATTTGCTCTACATGCATGCGCTAAGTTAACGTATTATTTTGACAACACTATTGTCTTTTGTTTATTGCGGCTGTTGCCTAGCTGTTTGCACTCGTTGAGTTGTGCTGTTTGAATTACTCGGTGCTTGAGTGTTCTGGACCATGTTGCCCACGAGGTTTTTAGGAAAGTCTTGGAATTCTCCTTGTTTTCTCGTGTTTTTTCTTTGTGCACACAGGACAGGAGTAGGACAACATGGAATGGGGAAGTTTTTCTGCCCGCAGTGCTGCCTTGTGACAGACTGGGACGAATGATTGTAGCTCACAGAATCGGACATGGTGACCTTCCTGTCCGCAGTTGTGGCGTCTATGATCTTCCTGACAACCAAATGAGCCATGCTCATAGGTCGCACAATTCAAAAGTCGATTCACAATTATATGTTCACAGACCGGCGTTCTGAACAACACGGGGGTGAGTATCTATTGTCCCTTAGTTCTTGATAGCCCTCCTTGTTTACGGATACAATCACCGTAGTGTCGTTACGCCCTTGATATTTTTCTTTGATCTCTATGTTTTCAGGGGTGTACTTTAGATCGTTTTGGCGGATGAACCTCTCTGCGACTTCTTGTTAGCTCATGTGGACGTCCTTTTGGTTTCCTAACTTCCAAGCTTTTCAGTTTTTTTTTACCTACAATGTAGCCCTTCAGGAGGTCCGGAGAATCAGTCTGATGACGTGGCGACGACTCCCTCACTGCCAGGCTTTAGCGTAGTATCTTTGATCGTAAGATCCGTCAGATCAATCTCTCTCTTGCCAACGTACAGTATTTGTAAAAAGTATACGGCTCAAAAATTATTCTTCTAAGATCAGCAACGAGGCTCGTAAAGCCACTCTAGAGTTCGAAATCTCGTAGACGACAAATATCGCCCTAATTTTTCTCTAGCGTCTATTCATATTCCAGTATTGTTGCCAGCTTCGCGTTACAGTGCTTAGAAGCGAACCACTTGGGCCGTATCTTTTTGACAAAGACTGTGCTTTACCTTCCTTTTGTCCAAAGTGATCGATTACACTATCATTGCCATTATTTCTCGAGCTTGAGAGAGAGAAAACTTTATTGTCGGGAGTAGTCTGCGTTTCTTCCGCGTTAGTTAATGAAGGACCTTATTTGATGTGTAGTTCTTCAATCTGGCCTCTCAAAAATTGGTTTTAGTGAGGTGCTTCTAGCAGAAGTGCTTTACGTTTTGAGACCTCTGTCTGGATGAAGTCTAGTTAGTTTACTGTTGTTTCGTTGCCTTCGTATCTATTTGAGATCTTGCAAAGGGTTCTCATGATGGTCTGATCACTTTCTTTCTTGTCATGTTCTTGATGGTTTCTCTACATGGCATATGTGCTGGGTCTTCTTCTTTCATGTCGCTTGCACGGTTGCATTGCTCCATCTCGACATTCCAATTTGGCTCCCAGTCGCGAAAAACTACAGAACTGTGTCAAAAATACGACAAAGCCCCGCCGGGGTGGTGCAGTGGTAAGACGCCCGACTACTGTGCCGGAGTTCCCGGGATCGAATCCCGACCACGGCGGCTGCGTTTCGATGGAGGCGAAACGAAGAGGCGTCCGTGTGCTGTGCAATGTCAGCGCACGTTAAAGATCCCCAGGTGGTCGAAATTTCCGGAGTCCTCCACTACGGCGTCTCTCATAGCCTGAGTTGCTTTGGGACGTTAAACCCCACAAACCAAACCAAACCAAAAATACGACAAAATATTTTGTAGTTTTGTCGTAACCATCAGACTTTTTTGTAGTTCTATAGTACTTTTCTGGAGTTCTGTAGTTTTCCTGAAGTATATTTCTGTTGTTTGTAGTTCTGTAGCTGTTTTCTGTTGTAACTACAGAAATTTGTGATGTTACTAAAGAATGTTCTGTTGTCACAACAGGTTTCCCACCAAAAACCGCACAGAGGTTCTGTCGTACCATCAGAAACTTTTCTGTAGTTTTGTCCGACTGGGTAGGTGCTCGATTTGAGAACTCATCCAAGATTCCCTCGTTCCTCGAGTGATTTACCTGTTCTAAAGGACTGTCATATTCTCCTCTTAGTTCACTGGACCTCCCTTGTGGATTGTTTTTGAATCTATGTATCTGGTCTTCTTTTTCTTCTTCATTTGGAGTCGGGCGGTTTGTTGGATTTCGTTTGATTTCTCCTTTTCAGATTTTACCATCTTTGCTGGTTCCTTCGGTTCCTTGTGGGAGAAATTGTCTTCTTTTTTATTTCCTTTTTTCAATAAATATAACAAAATAAAAACAAAAACTCCACAGCCCTCCCCTACGGCATCTCTTTCTCTCTTTACAATTTTACTCATACTTTCCTCCCTCTCTTATAGCACGCTCCAGGTGTCCACAGAGGTGAGTGACAGACAGTTCGCCTTTACTTTCCTGTACAGGAGGAGGGAGTAAGAGGAGGAGAAAAGAGGAGAAAAGAAGGTCGGAAGGCAGAGATCTCCTGTACAGGAAAATACATGTTACTGTAGTGTGAAAATCGTGGAATCAAAAACGGAAAGGTGATGTTTCCTCATCCGCATTTTTTGTACTTGTCCACATAATTCTATTCGTGCCCCGCCGTGGTGGTGCAGTGGTAAGACGCCCGACTGCTGTGCCGGAGTATTCGTGTTCGATTCCGATTGCAGGCGGCTGCGTTTCGATGGAGGCGAGACGGAGAGGCCTGTTGTGCTGTGCGTTCTCGCGCACGTTAGATCCCCAGGTGGTCGAAATTATTCCATACCTCGCCACTATGGCTCCTCTATCTCTCTGTGCACTTCCACGCTCACCTTCTTCCCTCCATTACCTTACGGCGCAGTTCGGGCGTCCACAGAACAAGTGTGTGAGATCTGCGCCTTTTCTGTGAACTAATTATTATTATTCCTGCGCATGCTTTCGCATGTACAGAAAAAGAAGTTAGTGGCACGTGCTCTCTGCTCGCTCTTCGATTCTGCGCTTCCTCTGCCCTGTGGTTCTACTAGAAACTACGCTTCAGCGTCAGCCGCTGCCACGTTCAGAGGTCATCGTTCTAACTCACCTTTTATCGACTGCTGCTCATCGAGCACCAGGTCAGGAATTTTGCCGCACATATGCGGCCTGCCTTTGAGCGAAATTTTTTTCCTTGGCGTTCAGAACTACGGCGTTAGCCCTAACGCTCGGGATAGACGTAACGAGGCTTAGGCCCATTTTCCAGACTGCTTTGAGTGTACACTTATACTGACGTGAAACCTGAGCATTTGCTTGAACTGGTCGCTCCAAGTGGTTAGCTCTGAGCTACGGGGCTCGCTTTCAATCTGGTGCTGGCTGCAGTGTACGCGGTGACGCGTTTCATTACCTCGCTTTCGGAACTATGGTGGTGTAGGCTTACTACCTCCAGTAGCCTTCCGTGGAGATGCTGGTCAGTTATATCGCAGTCACATCTCAAATCCTGACGTTAAATGGACAAGCGAACTGAACAGCAACACCTAAACAACTCTACATTTAGGACTTAGAGTGAGTAGTAAAATGTATTCTCTAAATCGGGCTGAAATTTAAACCTGTTCCTTCAATTTCCGCGCCCTAGACAAACAGTTGTGCAAAGTCTTGTATGCGTTCTTGATCTCATTACTATTCATGATTTCCTTGCCCTTGAGGATTCACACTGATACGAGGTAGAAGCCACAAGTTCCTGTTTTAATGCGAGGGCGACACAGTTCCTCTCATAAAACAGCGCTACAGTGTCGGTGTCGTGAACTACAAATTACTACCCCTTATATGCCTGCAAAATCGGCAGGTTGGCGGAGTATCGGAAGTGAAGAGGCGAAATGACTTCCACATGCCAAGAGCTGCCACGCGGGTAGCTTCACTGAGATGGAGGATGAGAATTTAGTTATTACCTCTCTTTAATGGTCAGCGAATGTGTAAGCATGACATTGCATAATATCGGAGTAGCATATGGAACAGCACAAACTAAAGATTACCGTCGCGCCGTCTAGAAGAGTTTAGTTCACACGAGCTACACAAGTGTGTAAGCGAGCCGTTTATGGCTGTTTTGGATAAAGATGTCCGATTTTTATTCAACAAATGAAGCACAAGTTTTCGCCCTTCTTCCTGCTTTATCGGTGGCTGCCTCGCCTACTTTTAACCGGTGGTCTCCTTTGCTTGTTCTTCCTTTGCGTTTCGCAGATATCAATTTACCTGCTACGTTTTTCCTAATAAGCCTCAGATGCTAGATAATGCTCGTCCCATTTCCGTCGCATCTCTCGTACTGTATGAAGGTACAGTTCCTTTCGCCTTCAAAACAAAAATCCACTTCTTTGACCTCTCTATTGGACAAGATAAAGGGAACATAAACGTGCCGTCTGTTGGCCCTTGTGATTTTCACTGGCTGCAGTACTGGTTGTTGACTTCAGGGGGATAATATGCAAGGCCACATGTGCGCGTTGGTTTATAACTAATGTTTGATGAGACCGGGTCGCTTCTACCGTGTGCGTTGCGCGAAGCGGAATGATCTTAAGGCAACTATAATTTTTCTTGATGTTAAACCTTCATCTTTCTCAGAAACATTCGTCAAGAAAATAGGGGAAGGAAGATACGAAACTGCGCGTACCAAAGAAATTTTTGTGCATATCAGAGTAAACTTTCGGAGTGGGAATGCATTTGCATAGTGTCTCTCGCGAGGAAACAAATTCCGAAATATTAGAGCAGTCTGTCGCAAAGAAAATACTAGCATCATGTAGCCATATAGGGCGCTTGCATGAAGCTATGCTTGCTGGGTAATCCACCATGATGTTTTCGCTAACCGCAGACGGCAGGCAGCGCAGCCAGGCTACAGTGTACTATAAGGCTATTCTAGTTCACTATAGCTAGGCTGAATTGAGCAAGTGCCTTGTCGTTTTGCACGGTCCATCGAGCAAATATGTGGCTTTTCGAGCGTTGCCCTTACGTGCGTGCAATTATCGGCAGATTCCTGAGGAACGTACGCGTCGATGCCGTGCCCGAAAAATCGGGCACGCTAAGAAGAAATACAAAGCAGTGCGATGTAGGCCTGTTCAATAAAGGCCAGATCGACTGACTGCACTATGCAACTGGACCTGGCCGCCCGTCGACATCGCCGACTTTAATGATTTCTTGCTCTGGCAAGCACTTTGATACTTGCACGGATCGGCGTCGATCTTGTGTACGTGTGTTGGCCTGTGCGAGCCATCCGCATCGGCGAAGCTAGAGGAAACCCCTGCCTTCTCGCCCTCGTGCAAACATATTTTTTTGGAATCGTGAAGAACTCGCAGTCGGTCGGTCCGATCACGCCAGCATCGTCTACGAGCACTACGCGACATGCAGACGAGGCTGTGTGGCATTGTCGAGCTGTTTCGTCTATACTTCGTCTGCTGCCAATGACAACAACATGGCGGATTACCAAGCATGCATCACTTCATGCATTCTCTCTATAGTACAGTAAGAGACTAAACTGCCAGACGAGGATCCGACAAAGTCGTCACATACGGGCAATGGCGGGGATTACAGAGACTCATCGTAGCGGAGAAGTACTAGCATAGATATAGGTCGCTTTTCTGGGCCCCTCCTACGCAGGCGAAATTACTACACCTTGCATCAGCCTCTCCTCTGCTTGTACGCAGCGTGCGTATCACTACTCTTTCACTACGTGGAGTCATTTCAACCTCACCTTAAGAATAGGCTAACTTTTATGGATTCAACGTGCCAAAGATACTCAGGCTATGAGATTGGCCGTAGTGAAGGACTCCGGAAAATTCGGCCTTCTGTGTTTCTTTAATGTGCACTGACATCGCGCAGCACAAGTGCGCCTTGCTTTTCACCTCTGTTTGATTGATTGATTGAAAACATCTTTATTTATTCAGTATTCTCAGAACATGTGGGTGGGCCGCCTAGTCCGGTAGTCCATTGGCTGCTGCTGCTGCGCTGGCCCTCCCCACCAGCCAGTGCTGACGGTCAGGATCATCGCTGAGCAGAATAGCCTCCCACTGCTCCTCCGAGGGGTTGGGAATGGGGTCAACTAAGGGATTAAATTGGCATGCCCACACCATATGGTAGAGGTTAGCTACCTCTCCACAGTGTGGGCACTGCGGAGAGTATAGTGTAGGGTACCACAGGTGTAATTTAGCTGGTGATGGGTATGTGTTGGTTTGTAGTCTCCTAAGGATGTTCTCTTCTAACTTATTGAGGGATTTGTGTGGTGTTGGGTACTCCTTTCTGGCTGTTCTGTATGGCGCGAGATTGTCAGCATACACTGCTAAACCTATCAGGTCACGGCACCCTTCATGGTCATCAGGGGGAGACGCCCGGTATAGAAGAGCTCGGGCATGCCTGTGAGCGGCTTCGTTTCCTCCTGGTAGTTCCAGGTGACCGGGAAACCAGATGATTGATGCTTGGTTGGGTGGGTGCTTAGTTAGCAATGATAACCCTGACTTATGAATTAATCCGTAATTGAAGTTGCGACAGGCGTTTTGAGAATCAGTGAGCACAACGGCGTTGGGGTTAGATGCTACCGCTAATGCAATAGCTGCCTCCTCTGCGTGAGTGGGGTTAGATGTTTTCACCGAGGCGCAGTTCACCATCGACCCCGCAGGCGTTGAGACTACGATAGTCATGACTCCATTGTGTGGTCCTGCTGCGTCCGCGTAAAGGGTGTTAGTCTGCTTGTCCCATTTCTTCTGCAGGGCTTCCCCTCTTGCTATCCTCCTCTCGATGTTATATGCGGGATGCATATTCCGCGGAATGGGGTACACGTTGATGCGTCTTCTCACATCGCGTGGGACCTCTTCCCTTTGGTCAATTGTATAGGGCTGATTAACATGGATCTTCTCGAGCAGTTCTCTACCGGGTGTTGTAAGTGCGAGCCTATTGAGTTGTGTGAGCCATTGTGCTTCCCACATCTCTTCGAGGGTATTATGTACTCCTAGAGCCATGAGCTTGGCCGTTGGCGTGGAGTTCGATAGCCCCAGGGCCGTCTTGTAGGCTTTCCTGATGAGTGTCTCCAACTTTTCAATTTCCGACCTGGAGAGGTTAAGGAATGCCGTCCCGTACATTATCCGCGAGATCACGAAAGCTTGCACTAAGCGGATGGTGTCCCTTTCCTTTTAAAAGCGGCCGCTAGGGCCAGGATTCGATTCCGCATCTTTAGGCGCTGTAATCGAGTGCCTTAACCACTGCGCCACCTCGGCGGGGCCCACCTTCAGAATAGCTTTGATTGAAGTAGGAGAGCAGTAACGGGCACAACACTCATGTGATCTCGCGCGGCTCTCAAGGTGTCCTTATTTATTCCCTCAAGAACCGCCAACGTGCTAAGAACATTAAAATAGCTGCTTTTTTTTCGCTTGATTCCTATGGATTGATTCATTTCTCATTTCGGCTCAACCGTGTGCCATGATAGGCTGACCCACCGCAGTTCTCAAATATCGTGATGCCGACCTTTTACTCCTTACATTCCTTGACGCACCCGTAATACAGAGCCTATTTGTCTTTGTTCTTTCAGGCCGCTGTAGAGCCGAAGACCGGATCCGGTACCAACGTATTCATCGCCTTTATAGTGGAGTCATCTCACGAACAGCTCAGGTAAGGTTGACCCATGGCGCTCCTGACGTAGCCTAAGCAGAGTTATGCCGATAAGCGTCCGAAGTTCCAGCCTTCTAGATAACCAGCGGTTTAGATAAAGAGGAACTAATGCTATTTTGTGTGGCTGAAAGGCAGAGGAACTGGCTATCGCAGTTTGTTGAAGACTATATATTAGGGGACCTAGCCGAATGTCGGAGATCACGCTCAAGAATGCAACGTCGCAATCACCGAGCGCCTCGTTAAGGAAAGAGATGCGTAAAGATGCAAAGAATGCAAGGTTCAACCTGATATACGTTTCATATCACAAAGCTTTTAGGCTGTTTCTAGGTTTGCTCACTGTGGTAACACTAAAACGCGTCTCTTATTGATAGAAACAAAATGTGTTATTCTCGTTTACATTAGGATTAAGAAGATTCCTTTCGGTCTGTGCAATGTGCGCAAAATAGCTCGTCGCTCGGTAACCATGTCATTTAGGCAATGGTCGTAAACAGGATAAATCGGGGGATGCGTCATTGTTCGTCATCAAACACCTCCACAGTGTCACTTCCACACCCGCAGAGGTGGAGACTGGTAGATTCCCAGAGGAAATATTGCAGAAGCGAATGGCTGCTTTTTGCAGTGCCGAAAGTGGTGAGACTGTTTCTGAGATGAAGTATGAACATATCATACGAGCATATATACGAACATAATACCAGCGTGTATTAGGTGTATGAGTCAAGCGGTCGCATTGTTTGCTCCTGAGTATGTTACGGTGGCGCTAATAAAATATTTACTACAGTAGTACCAGTTACAAAAAGCTTAGGCTTGTTTTCTACGCATTTTCCGCATATCGTCTCAATTCAATACGCACGCTGCCATTGAGCTTCATAAGCCAGCGACAGTTAATGAGCAAGACATATCTTGCGATTCAGACAGTTTATCTTTATTGCACTTGGACCTTCGAGCGGTTAGCTTTGTCTTTTTCTGAGGTCAATGAAATAGCGATTGTTTGAGTCTCCTATCTTCTCTTTCCGTTAAGCGATAAGCAAATTCTCTATCGCAATGTCAGCGCACGTACCTCTGCCAACATTCTTTCTTCCCATCACTGAAGAGAGTAACCTGGCTCGAACGACGGTAGCAGCTGCCTTTTCCTTATCTGTGTTAAGCTTTTATTGTCCATAGGCGGCGAATGCTAGCGTTGTAACTTAGACTATTGGGTTCCTCCGATTTTCAATTTTCAATAAAATGGCAACTACAGATGAATGAGTGCACCTTCGGCTCCGGGACTCTCGCGCCGTCACTCATACGGAACAGAAAACGCAAGCTTCCGGTTGTAACGAGATTTTAAAAACTTCTTCACTTTTCACGGTCACATAGTAAGCAAATACGCAGATACAGGCCTCTGTCTTTGAAACAACCTTGCTCAAGTGATCCGCCACTCTTGCATGTGTGGAAACCCGCAGAAATAAATCTACTTAGAAGCGACCAGTGTGCGTGGTTGGCTGCTAATGTAGCCAACCACGCAGTACGATTGGCCACACTTGCGACATTTAATTGATCACTGTTCTCTTCCAGAGATGGACGAGGCGTCAGAGATGTCACAGATGTCAGAGATGTCCACTGCGGATACAAGCACTGCTGGTACGTTATAACCGTTGGCATGGGATGAAAATTTGTTACTTGTGAGCAGACACTGAAAACGTTGACTGTTTTATTAAATACATTTAAAGGAACCTCTATGTGCTAGCGTGTTCTCGATGGAAGAATAACCAGGCATCGCGTTGAACAACGCAGACATACTCCCCGTCGACCGCGCAGAATAAGACGCACTCGTACAAGGAATGACAGGACAGCATAGAGTGGCGCAGTCTCATTTTTACGTAATGCAAAACTTCCTTCCACAAATCGACTTCTTGCTTAATGTGAGATGAACAAAATGGCGATCAAATAAATATATAGCACGTATATTGATCACCTGTATTACCTGTATTAAGGCGAAAGCCTTTAATGCCTCATCGTTATCGACAGAAGGTTATCAGCAGAGGCGTCATAAACCATCTCTCGGACCCCCAGCCGATCGCTTTTCCACTGCGCAAGGCCCCGAATCTTGGAACGCACTTTATAATTCGGCTTGTCTATATTGAGGATAATAGCGGGATTCCGCATGGGTTAGATACTGCGCCTTTCCTTTCCTTTAAAGGAATTATAGATTGCCAGTGAACTTTGATGTCTTCAATAAAATGCTAGCCGTGTTCGATAAGAGGCGTGCGATGTACTATTACGACAAGTCATGAGGGCCATTTCTTTAACCTACATCAGCTACACCGGTGTAAAAAATCTATACCTACAATAGATTTTTGCTGCACTGGTGTAGCTGGTGTAGGTTAAACAAATGGCCCTATGATGTCACTAGGCGCGAACCCGGGTACTACGGCACAGTAGTCGGGCGTCTTACCACTGCACCACCCTGGCGGAGATAGCTGAGCCACCTCCGCTGCCTCGTGCGGACAGAAGAGAGGCTGGTCCGGACCCTGATGGGGCTGGGATAGGTAAGTCAACGCCGCTTGCGGCGAGGACTAGCCTGTCACCTAATTTTGATCTGTTTTAATCTGTTGTAGGCTGTCTTAGCACCCGCCACCGCATAGGTGATGGACAACGGCTGTTGCGGCGCACGTCTGTCTCTCCCTCTTCTTTTTCTTCATTCTCTCTTTCTTCGGTTGTTGTTGTTGTGGCTGTAGAAATAAGAAAAAAAATGCACGGGCCTGCTACTGGCTCTGTAGCTGAGCCATCTCCGCTGCCTGATTGATTAATTTGACAGATTGATTTATAGGAAGGGAAATCCGCAGTAACTGTCTCACTTGTTTTCTGTGAACGCCTCAACTGATTGATTGATTTATAGGAAAGGAAAGGCGCGCTAACTGTCTCACTTGTTTTCTGTGGACACCTCTACCGTGCCGCAAGGGAAGGGAGGAAGATGGGAGAGAAAGTGGAAAGAGAAAGAGGAGCCATGGTGGAGGGCTATGGAGTAATTTTGACCACCTGGGGATCTTTAACGTGCACTGACATCGCACTTTATGGTGATAATGTTTAGCCTTCTGCCTTTTACACTTCGAAATAATTAATATACCCAAAATATTCGGCTAATAGAGAAGGTTGCCTTGTAAATGGGCATTGACTACAGCTCCCCACTCTTTCTAATATTTGCTGAGATTTGTTTCCAGCAGAATATGCTTTAATTCTCGAGAAAGCTTCGCGTCGAATTTCTCCTGCCTCGATATAGAAACTACTGATGTCTACACCAAGAAAGACTGCAATCCAGCTCTGTTTACAAAGCATAAGCTGCAGGTTGAGAAAAGTTTGCGTAGCGAAGTTCACCCGACAAAAGGCATGACGATACAGGCACGTCTAAAACCTACCCGTAAAGTAAGGGAAGTTTAGGTTTCAGTTATATAGATATTAACCTTAGAATGTGACCGTCTATCGCTACCGGACAACTCCAATCTGTTCTAACAGTGCCTTTACTTTGTACCAAGAGATGTGGTCGCCTTAGATAACGCAAGTGCTGGCAGTTTCAGTCACCTATTTCATTTTGGTAATGTGGCATTAAAATTTCCCCTCTTTGTATTAGACATGAATCGCCAATGACAGAAAATGTTGAAGAGTGGCCTTTACTTGCTTAATGAAGTGTTTTATACTTTTTCTGCAGAATGACGTTCAAGTTCACTTTGAAATGTACATTTAGGACCAGACGACCAATTTGACTCTCGCTCTATAACTATTACCTATTTCTGATTAGAGTACTGCTTTCAGGTATTCCTGCTGCCGGCAAAGGGAGAACTGAAAGTGCCACTTATAATTGTTCTCTTTACAGGTGGACAGCAAAAGTAAGTAACACCAAATTTAATCTCCAGGAGGCGCTCCAAGCTTGATGCGCTAGCGTGCAGCGAAGCGTCCACTAATATGCGCCAGAGTTTGGATTAAAACGGGCTCTTATTCTGATGTGCCGCTAGAAAATACTAATTTCCAATTAGAACAGCGCTTTAATCATTCAAAGGTACGTTATATCAGGTTACCTACCCGCGCGTTATTCCTATATGCTTATGATTACGGTGTTATTTATTGTACACCCGCATGCTGAGATCGAAATTATTCATCTCGAAGTTCACTTTTTGACCAAGACCAAAAGGCGTACGCACATTTAGTTGCACTAAGCAATAATTAAGCTCATTGTTAGCCTGATATGAAACGTGATCTTTTTTTTTTTTTGAAAGTGAAAGTGAAAGTTTATTAGATTGAACACATTTACAAAATGCATAAAAATACAGACGAGGGTCCCATAGTCATAAGACTGCGCCGGGACCCTCGATAGTTCACTACAACAAAATAAACATCTTTCGCTGAAATGTGAACTGCCGCCAAAATCGAAAGAAACATGATAAAAATGGAGTAACCTACCAATCGACCTTTGTATTAGGAGAATCCATTTACTCCGCTTTGGTAGACCCACAATCAAATTACTTAAGGAACGTCTCAAGTATATTACTCAGCAATTTACCATTATCAGTATGGAGAGGGGCAAATCTTTAAGAAACGGCGTTTCTTCGTCATAAATTGACAGTGACGGCCTGTGCAATTAGTAGAGACTCATTCGTTTGATAAGGTATCCTATAAATATTTATTCTTCAGAATTTTCTTGATACATCTATAAACTTCGTTTTAACTCGGGCGCGGAAAGGCTGCCATTCTGAGAAAAGATCGGCGTCTTTATTGTCGACGTAGGTAAAAATCGCCAGCTTACCTCTCGTAGGTGGTAGTTATTGACCGCGCACATGACCAATCACTGATTGGCCAGTGGTTTGTCTGACTTCATGAGATGCCATGACGTGGCCGACTTGGTATAAACAGACGAATCGGGCAGCTCCTACGAGATGTCACGGTGAGGTTTGAAAGCGATACCGTGTCCGTGGCTTTCCCGTGGCTTTCAGATGAGCAAATAGTAACCTTGAACTGATCTTGACCCACATTTTGATTTCTCCTTACTAAACATTCTACCTGGGCAGACCTTTATTCGTTTGTTCGTGTGCTCTATAACGAGGTTCAAAGTGACGTTTTAGGGAAATACTAAATTAAGTTGGCAGTTTGGTAAGTATTGTGTACCGTGTTTTCCCCTGGTGTCTTCGCGCCAGTGCGCTTTTATGGAAAATATGACTCCAATAAAACAACGAAAGCTCAAATGGAAGTCTGGTTCTTTTGCAAATGATTTGTTTCTTATTTTTTCCATTTGGGACAAAATTTTCTCCGCTAGTAAACCTCTGAGGTGCGATAAACATATGCCTCGAAGCTCGTTTCGTGCATTGCGTGAAGCAGTGCGCATGCGCGAAAGCTTCCAGACAACTTTCTAAGTAGCCTAGAATTTTGACATTTTTGCGCTACCCCCTTCTAGGGTACAAAGAACAAATACATATCTAAACACTTCAATTCAGGTGTAAATACCTTTGCTCCTATTTATGGCCATTGCTGTATGTATAGCACCAAGAGATTCTAGAGTCTGACAGAACTTTGGTTTTTGTCTCTTGTTGGTCAATTTAGGCGTATAACCTGAAGGGCGACAAAATATCCACGATTTATATTTTCTGATAAAATGCTGGTGCTAATTGGTCCATGAGATGATCGCCCATAATATGCCATTGCTACACTGGAGCTACTTGAGAAAGCCCCCAATGAAGGTAGCACATGGGCGCGTCCGTTTCTAAACTTCTGTTTCAGAAAATGGTGCGTCCTTTCGCCTATAAGATAATATATCGATGCAGATTAACTTAAGTACTCATTAAGCTTTCCGTTAAATGCGCTAAACGCGAAGAAATATGGCAGGCACGGCTAAACCAAGTGCTTGAAATTCTGTATCTGGCCGGCAAGTTAGCATGGAGACCCCAGCCACGGAGGAGAAAATAGTGTGCATTACTGAAATATAATAAGAAGTCACCTTTTTTGATGTGCTAGCATTTTGGTGCGACAAAGCGCGGCCGCCCACTGCGCCAGCTTAAGATGCCATTGATACCTATGCGCGTATGCCAGTGAAGTCTGTGGGCCCCTAAACGTCACCTTGAATTTGCACTGAACGAATGAGCTGCAACCTTAAAGCCCTTTCGAAAATTCTCTTGCGTAGGAATCGCATAAATTCTGAATCCATTCTCAAATTCTCTTCCGGCACATCGATCTCCGACTAACACTAGTGGGTGGCTTTTTGACGTTATTCTTTATAATGCTAACTACGAAACTCAACGATGGAAAAAAATGGCGAAGCTTCGGTGGTAAGACATCTTGACACTAATGAGCGCCGTCCATCATATAGTACATAACATAAAAAGGTGCATAGAATAATATTGTCACAGCGGATTTGACTGTCAGTGATGTGTAAAACAATGAAGTAAGAAATTGAATAGATTCGCCTATTATATCCCATATTTTGCGAGCATTGTGCGTGCTTATTTCTGAGCCATTTATATAGTATCCAGCCCTAAAAATGAAAACGAAAAGCGTCTACATTCATTTACCTGCTCTTTAAAACATCCAAACAGGCAAGCAAAGCATGCTTGAACTGAGCAATTAGCATTTATTATTCGTGGGGTGCCTCCCGTTTTTACTTTTTTACTTACAATAGTTAATGAAAAACGTCTCGGTAATGCTCAGTTTATTTCCCTCTAGTATGCGTGACGTTCCAACATTGTAAATAATTGTGCTGATTATTCCATGCAGGCAAGGCGACAACAAAATGCTGTCCATTATTGGTGCTATCTCCTGCGTCCTGCTGGTCGGAGCACTTATCCTTTTTACCACCGGCCTTTTCGATTGTGAGCAAGCCGCATATGGCTCTGTCTCTAACAGCATGTGGTGAATGCAGATATCGCTAGCAGGGAATTCAGTGTATGACGCGCTCAAATAACAGATAATTGCGGTGCCCTTCAGCCTCTCTCCAGTCTTCGCCCTTTCACCCGTGAGAACGAAAAATAAAACATGATTTTTGGGACTAAAGCCAAAGCCACGCCAACATTGACCTTCGTAACGCTAATGAGGGATGCGGTGCTAAAAAATATAACTTTCACCAAAAAAAAAAACCGTGTTTTTAACTTTCTGATGTTTAGGATTAAGCATGTAAGGAAAACATTTCTCGCCAAGTTTGTAGGTCATATGTACCATGAAATTTTTAATTTTTTTTTCTTCGAGATGGGGTGCGCTGACCACCGAAAGTGCCTGTGAATACAAATTTTAAACGCAGCCGCATGGTGAACAAGGCGCTGAACGAGATATGTAACCTTAGTAAAAATGCTCATTTGTTGCGCTTTATAGGCAATAATTACCTGCTATTGAGGATAAGGCTGACGCTAAAAAAAAAACAATGAAATGGCAAAATTCGGGCCGTGGCTGCTGCGGATTGGCTGGAAAACCTAAAACCTTGTTTTCTTTACTAAAACGGGGCATGTAACATTCGAACACTGCTCTCGCACCACTGGAAGCTTCCCTAACCGAAGGGGTCGACAAGAAGGACATAGAATAGGAAGCCTAGACGAAGATGCACGCACAGCAACCAAACAAGCAAATAATTTTACCAGCGCCGACAAGGACGCTAGAGCGGTAAACGGACAACAAAAAGAGGCAACTCGAAGCAATAGCCACAGTGTCACGTTGAAAAGGACGGTCCAATGTACGCTCCAGGCTGTCTGATATATTCACCTAGGCCCTAAACTTGAATAGCCTGTTCTGAAATTTTTTAATTCATTTTTCTCTGTTAGCAGTTTTTGCGAGAGCACAAATGTTTAGAAAACTGCCATTTGTGAACTCTTCCGCCAAAAGCTGCTTTCAACTTGGTTCTTGAACTAAATTTGGTTGGTAACAAGTTAAGGTATTTTTGAATTCCTAATTATTTTACAAGAAAAAAATATGAAACATTGCCATGTAGTGACAACAGAAAAATGGAGTTCTTTTCTAAACTGGTCACATTTTTATAAAAGTCTGACAAAGAACCCGCAATTTATCTTCGGCACAATGAACTACCTGGAAGTTATCTGTGCACATACGATTAGTACATCACCATTTTTGTAATGATAGGTTTTCTAAGCTGACATACTTAATTACTCATTATGACAGCTACACGTTTTTGTTATAGATGCTGTGGTGATGAAACTTAGAATATATTCTAATAAGATGAAATTAAGCCATCCCTGAAAATGTCACCGTAATTGGTCCAACAGCTCAAAAGTTGACCTTAACTGAATATGAACGAATGAGGGTGGCTTTAAGGCTTCCAGGTTGGAAAAGTGAAGCTTCCAACATCATGGTGATCTCATTGCGTGAGTGACGAAGCGTTGTGGCACGCAGTGGACGCACAGATACGTTTTCACAGCATCCCCTTTTCGTTACAAATATTGGAACATGAAACATAAAACCATGAACATGAACATGAAACATGAAATATGGAACATGAAACAGCAGTATGGACAGCAGCAATCCAAAATAAGTTGTCCACGTGAGCCAACTACGAACCATATTCCACCAGCACCTAATCGGTGCGACAAGAAATGCTCGCAGGGTGTACGTAGGTGTGCCCCCCGGTGTTGGGCATCGTCGCCTGCATGCTTTGACTTAACTAGCGCGTATTAAACTTACTTGAGAACCATTCAGCCTAAAACCATAGGAGAGCATAATAATTAGGAATAAATAGAGAATGCGCTAGTTTTTAAAAACGCTGCCGTGGTGACTTCGGGATCGCAGCCGTCGTATCATTCGGCGATATGTAGCTTGGCGTGAGCTAGAATTCGTGGTGCATTTTTGTACGCCGTAATTGTGCATTTACGGGTTTTTGATTTGCAGCCTAAAAAAATTCGATTGCTCCTTTTCTTCTTTAAGATGCGAATGTATTTTGTGATCTCTAAGTCAGCTGTTCTGAGGTCAGCTGGGACAAGTTCTCGAGTTCGTGCAGAAAAAAAAAAGTAGGCACTGTCCATTGGATTAATTCGCATGTCTTGATCTCCCTAGCCGCCTCAAAAAACATTGTTTTTGAACACTCGCTCTTAAAAGTAATATTAGAGGTAAATAGCTTCATCTGCAGCAAAAAATCACACTGGGAAAAAACGCACAGAAAAAGAAAAATTTTGCAAACCTCACGAAGGTATATAACCTCATTTTTATTCCCCACTGAGGGTGCCAGCGATGAACGGTGTACATGTGTAAT
This sequence comes from Amblyomma maculatum, assembly GCF_055883805.1. NCBI lineage: Eukaryota > Metazoa > Arthropoda > Arachnida > Ixodida > Ixodidae > Amblyomma > Amblyomma maculatum. The sequence continues at coordinate 42,233,757 of NC_139352.1, forward strand.
CTTCATTTAAGCGTCCAAATCGGCTATACCTTAACCACTGCTATCAGTGTCCTGCATTCCAGAGAACTTTCTTTGCGGTAAAAATAGATTTCCAATGTCAAAATGCTCAGAATTGTTACGTAGTACAGGGAGGACGCCGGAAGTCAGTGTTCCTCAGCTTACCCAGTGAACGTGCCTGATTGTCCTTTGTCTCGTACCGCGGTCCACCTTCATCCTTTTTCCTCTTTCTACAAGAGGAGATGGGGACCGAATGGAGGGGACCTCGTTGTTCACTGGAAACAAAGTGAGACACACGCTCCGGGCGCGTCCGGTGCACATCACCTCGGCGATGCTCCGGTGGATTCTTAAGATTGTAGGGGACGCGGCTTAGCAGGGCAACGACATGGTAATGGCCTCGGTATCGAACCAGGACCTTCGCCGCGCGTCCAGCTGCTCGTAAAGTGCGGTGAATGAGAACCAAGTTTTGAAGACAGGGAATTTTTTCAGCTCCCTCACAGGCCACTTGTGCCACGAATGTGCCTTTCGAAAGGTGCACTAAGTCCCGTAACGGGCGAGATGAAGCCTCCAGGCAGTCGGACAGTGTCGTGCTAGGACGGAAAAGCCATTCTGCGTGTCTAAAAGAGCAGTGGGTGTTCTGCCGTAGTCGACTGAGAACAGGGCCATTTTTGTAGTCTCCTACATGACAGCATTTACGACGAAAGATGCAGCTACAAATTATAGTTCGTTTGCGTAGTTAATCAAACGCGAAATAGATGCGCAGAAATCCTTACCTCCTTTATACTTTTCTATGAATTTTACACTTTGCTTTGACTCGTTATTTTAGGTAAAATGTTCTCATGAGCAACAATAATAATCTCCCCATCGCGGTGGCATAGTGGTTAGGATGCCCGACTACTGCAGCGTACGTAGTAGACGGCTTTGAACCCGATCGCCGCGGCTACGTTTCGATGGAGGCGAAACGGGGAGGCGTCCGAGGGCTGTGCTACCTGTTTTTGACGTAGCTGCCTATTTTTCGAGATCTACAACTTTTGCATTGACGTTTTTTTCCTCTGAAGCCAATGTTTACAAAAATGGCTAATTAGTGAGTACTAATTATTTAACTTTAGTGAACGAAAAACATGCTAGACGTTAGCATAGGCGACTCAGAACTACTCTGAATTAGTTTCGCTGTGCTAGGGCCAACAGTATATTGAAAATCTTGGACCAAGTTTGCTGGGACATATATTTAACAACGCCGTTTCATTTTTCTGTATTTTGTACACAGATCTGTGAGCACCTGACAGCGCCATAAATGAAGGGAGGACTATAGGAGTGAGAGGAGAGAGGAAAACACAAAAAGAAGTGCCAGAGCATGCGGAATATTTTGGACCGTTCAGGAATCTTTTAACGTTCTGTGGCACCGACCAGCACACGGGCTCATTTCCGTTTCGTCTCCATCGAAACACGGCCGCCGCTGTGGTGTTGGATGAGCGCAAAACCTGAAAGGAGCTATCGCGTCCCTCTAGTTAAATCGTCAAGGCTTGTTGATCCTTGCTAAACCTTGCAATATCAAAATTCAGAGCTTTCGTTCGTGTAAGTCAGTTCAAGCCTCGTTTAATACCACCCACCATATCGAGAAATAAGGAGCCTGAAAATCGAGTCGTTTATTTGGGAGCAAATACTTCACTAGTATGGCATGTGCTAGCGACCATACATACTTCAGATTTACTAGCCAAGTTATATCGGCTGTAATATCTTTCGCCTACTCTTTGCCATAATAAAAACGAGTCAGTGGATTGGTTAAAAAGGACCACTGCTCCCCCACACATACTTACCTTTGATGATATTATTTTACACACAGTTCTTATTCGGTCCAGACAAAGAAATACTCGTTGACGTTGACATATTTCATTTAAAATCAAGCGACATACAACTTCATATTCTGTCTCAGTTGCTGACGCTCTTCGCTTCGAGATTCTCATACTTACCGCAGTGACAGGACATAACCGCACAGTTATCGAATGTTTTCTATGGTTAGTTCAGCAACGTTTCACTGGCACAATGTGAACGCGTGAAATATCGGCAAATGTTTCCTATGGTAATGCTGTTACCATAACCCTGATATAAGGCTCCATTCTAAGCAATAGACATCACATATGATGCTAAAATACAGTTCCTCTTGCCATTGCGTCTCTCACTATATCAGCCTCTGAAGTTGCGAACTATAATTTTCGGCTGTAGTTGAAGTGAAACAGAACTTTTGGGAACGAAACTAGCCCTAACACTTCTAGCAGCAACCGGAGAAGCTACTCCAGGGGAAAATGCTGAGAGCCCGAGCTCTAGTTCGGGCCCCAGTTCAAGCGGCCCTGGACCATCATTTAGCTCTCCGGTACGTCTAGTTATGGTCATCTGCACCATCAGGTAGCTTTTCCACGAGGAAGTCGTGTAATATTCGACTGATGTTCTGCAGTTCCTACCTTGTTTTCCGTCGCTTGCTTTGTCTTCCCTAGCATCTTTTCCAGATCTATGAGCCAGCACTGCTTAGAATGTCCAGATATGAAAATCAGTGAGTTATATAAAAGCAGACATAAAGACTTCACTGCACTTAGCAGGTCAGATATAAACAGACAACAAAAAATATTTTAAAACTTCTGTAAAATTGCATGCTATTTGCAGAGCCATTTTGAAACATAAGCAGTATTGGCAGCTTCACCTGCGGTGATAAAAGACCTTGTTTAGAAATCGCGAGCGCGCTTTTCACTTCTCTGGATGAAAAATGTATCTATTGGGTTTAAAGTTATTTATTCATATGTTTTATTTTCCTTAATGTGATGCAGTCAGAGGATTCTAGGTTATGGTCATCACAGTTAGGAGCACCCTGACCATTACTGGCTGTTTTCACCTCGCCCTGACAGCGCAAGAGAAAGCTTTAGATGAATATTTCGCTCACGAAAATGGCAACAGAAGCTGCAACTTCTTTAGCTAAAATTTAAATCAAAACTTGTGAAAATTATGCGCAACTGAACTGTTACGAAAGTCATTTATAGCAGGACTACCTATATATTTAGAAAAACCGCCCCATAATATATTCCTAATACTGATTTCTTCTCGTCGTAGCGGTGTAGCTGCTATTAATTTTAGAGTTTCTCTAAAACAAGTGTCAGCGCAATACACACCTGGGAACCTGCAGTACCAGATAACTACAATGACATAATTTCACGAACGTACCTGTAACGTTGCCTCAAATGGTTATCAAGGAATCAGTATACTTTTTTGTATATAGTGGACGATTTTGTGCTTATGTGAGTAGTTACAGTACAAATATCTTTAATATGAACAAAGTCTTAGCCAGAGAAGACATAATGTAACAAAAACATCCCGAGACATAAAAGTCTCTATCTAAACCTCGTTGAATAACTTATTTTAATCAGCGTGATTGGCTAGCGGCGATGAGGTGTTTAAAGTAAAGAAGAATAGTGCGACATTTCTTTCTTTTAAACTAACTAAAACTCATATTATAAAACAGCTAAGCCTGATAAATGCGCATTTTTTAGGCACCAAAAGCAAATCAGAGCGCTTTAGGCTCGCAGAAGACTTGGATGAGAAGTGTCGTGCCCTCATGACACGTTGCATAAAAATGACGCCTAATTAGATGCGGCCTACTCTGCTGTGGCGTGACATGCACTGTGGCGCGGAAGTCTGTACTGCACCCCTCGATTCCGACACGACACTATCTCCGATTGACGTCCATGACCTAGCACGACTACTCCGAGTCTAACACATATTTTACCGTACCGTGTGTGCCGTACAGGCAGATCCAGTGCGTTCATTTCCGTGACGGCCGCAAACTTAACAATAGCAGTCTGTGCACCCTAATTCCCAAAAACGTTTTTTTGTTTTTTCCCTCCTCCGTCTAAAAGACGTCTGTTCCAGAAAGGAAGACCAGGTCTCTGAAGCACCACGTATGCAGCGATATGTCATCTTGTGGCTACCCGGGTATATCATTGAATGGGTATAACGCCAGCTTGAACGTCCGATGCTGCAGCCATCCCAAGGCACACAAAAGCGAGTTTCAGGCATCAGTGAAACGCTGGCGCGCATCTTGCGTCCTTGTGACGTACAGACTACGCATGTGCCAGCTAAGAACCTGAGGAATCAGCTGGTGCATGTAAAGGATAAACTGGAGAGAGAAACATTGCCCGGCGTTGTATACAAAATTTCCTGTGCCGACTGCCCGTTGATGTATATTGGTGGATCAGGTGACTACAAACGAAGACGGCTTTGTCACCAGAGTGACGTCAAAACCTGCGCGTAGATCAAAATGCTCTTACCAAGTATGCGAATCTGCAACATCTATCACACGCTGCATAATCTGGACAGAGGCACGCATAATCGCCAAAGAAAGGGACAAGCAGTCGCGGCTTTATTTTGAATGATTGATCATCCAGACAACAGCACATACGCTCAATAGGAAGGGTGGGAACATGCCCCCAATCTACATAAGATGTCTTGGCTCACTCATGCGCCGTATTTAAAAAGTCGACACAGCTAAGTTTTTGCCTTATTGTTAGGTAAGCTCCCGTGCGGTAGCCTAAACGTCTTCCTTTTTATTTTTTGATCAGTGTTTTCCCTTTTCATCCTGCACTATCCCGACCACACGGGATTCTGTCAGACAATTGACTTCAAGCGTTGTATATGCCGGCGAGTTGAACGATGATTTTATTGCAGAAGTGTCAACACACACCCACTGAATGCGGAAAATAATTAGTGAAATAATTACAGAATTAAATAGTGTGAGCATTGCCACACCACAGTATTTGATGTTGCCTCCCAGCTCGTATACGGCTGCTTTTACTTTTACAGCTGCTTATAATTAAAAACATCACATAACGAAACCGAAAGGGAACAAACCGACATACAATATGTATTAATGATTTATTTCATTGCTGTCAATTGTAAAAACGAGAGTGCAGACAAAATATGTCGAATGGATTCGAACCGCTGTTTCGGCGCTCGAAAACGCAGCGCCAGTCTATTGCGCCGCAGAAACAATGAAAAGTGCTGGCTTTAATTGCACTATATCTTGTTTTAAAAGTATTTCTGCCATTTGTTGCCAGATGACTCTACTCAGACGACTCTACCGTTGAGAAAACGGAATCTCGCCTTGGAAAAATTCATCCCCTGCCTTGTCTTCCGCTAACCACTACCTGCCGTAGACATGACAGGCTACGAGGCTTGCAGCCTGTTAATTTCACGAGCACGTCAGGATTGAAGCGTAGAGAGAGTGGGGGGGGGGGGGGGGGGGGGCAAGGTTTCCAGTATTAGTCTTGGGCACCAAATACTACATTCAGTAGGCAGGCCCGTTACTGTCGATTTGAAGGGCAGGAACCTGTTCCATGTTGCATACTCGTGCAGCGAGGCGCTGTACTAGGGACCTTTTAATGGAATAGTGTCTGCGCCGGCGTTGGCGTCGTGGCAAAAACCGAGAGTGGCATGGCTGTGCACTGACTGGACGTAGAGTTTCCTGACCTTATATTTGGAAAGAGCTGCCAACTCGGGTCTCTCCGTTCATAGGGGAGTATGGTGACATCAGAATCAGGCTATCAGGATACTTGCATTCACGTTACCTCTAGTCCACGCAGGCATGTTCATACGCTTGCTTAATGTTCATACGGCTTGCTTGTAGCCTGGTAGCCTACGTTATCACTTCATTACAGGCTGAGCTGAAGTGCTCCCCGTGTTTTTTATGCCTCCATGCTCTAAACAGCTGTCACTAAAGCCAATGAGTAATTGTTTTTAGACACGACATCAGAAAATAAAACGAGCGGTAAATTATTGAAATCACATAACGATTACAAGACTTACAAGTTAGCTTCTAGGAACCAACAAGCTTCCCCCACCAAGGCAAGCAGGGAGCGCACAGGCGCAACAAGGCAAACCCTGATGGTGCAAATTTTTGTTAAAAATTATCTCTCTCCAAATTGACTTAAAGAAGAATATTTTCGAAACTGATAGGTCAATTTTCTTACTAATTCAGTCATCTTTGTGCATAATATTAAAGGAATTTCCAAGAACCTGTACTCGCGCTTCATTCTGCCTCACACTGAAAACGGAGAGCAGCCGCAGTGGCGGAACGGCAAGAGACTATTGGTCCTTCAGTAAAACGCAAAAAGCGTAGGGTTGACCTCTGGCCCATTTGTGGATGTAAACATTTTCCCACGTAATAAGGAACGGATACGCTACAGCTGCGCACGCCATTTAGAGCCGTGCATGCGGCGTCGTACAAACAACTTTCTTTCACATGCTTCTTGAGATGCACAAGAGATTGGAGGGAGCGGGAAAGAGGACGTTTATGCTCTTTTTGACTGCCACCTTTTCTACGTTGTGGGCAACCTTGTGGCCATGAGGCATAATTTTACAATTTTGTCATTTACCTTTCGTTCTCCTTACTTCGCCATTGCTGCGAATGTGTCTGGTAACTGCAGCTCGGAAACGTAGGCTTTGTCGGGAAGGATAGACGCAAACACGAGTACTGATTTCTTGTAGGTATTTTATCAGACAAGATGGTTATTATTGCAAGCACAAAACTGCAGATACCCCGTTTGACAGTTTTTAATCCGTTTTCTGTGTGTAGTTACCCTCCTTTCGCCATTTTTTATGACCATGGCATTTTATTTACACATGCTCTTCTTGCCTTGCTGGGGAAGGCTTGTTTATCGGTAAAGCTCAGTTGCACGTCATAGATCTGTTCTGTGCTGTTCGCACATTTCGTAATTTATCTTTACTGACTAAGGGTCTTTTTAAACCTGTGCTAATTTGCCGAGATTTTGGTTCTCATCACATATTCCTCGAAGCTAACATTTCAATCATTCGTTTATTGGGTTCTAATACTATACGATCACTCTTGTCGCCCGCGACTTTCTTCGAGGTCACGCGCTTTCTCAGTGAATACCTTCCAAAGTCTACCTCGGCAAACTAGTAACACATGCAGTGAAGTAATTGCACGTCTACACAGGTACAAGCATGTGTAGCTACGTAATGTCATCAGTATACATGGTGGTATATACCATAAACAAAAGAGAATTACCATTTATCGAGCACGCGCCGTAAAATATCCTCATTCTTACTGCCAGTCGGTGCATACTTTCTTGTTAACAAACATTCTTTCTAAATTTGGAACAGTTCACAGTATCGCGGTTTTGCGGATTAGCGCCTTAGTAAGACTTCCCCTTCATGGATCACTGCCTTGTCGTGGCGGAGCGGCTTGCGAAACTCGATGAAGTCGTGAGCTCTGCTGTGTAGGGCCACCCAAGATAGACAGGTCACGGCAGAGAGTTCTGACAAAATGTGATTCACTGGAGAAGGTAATGGCAACCCACTCCAGTATTTCCTGCCAAGAAAACCCTATGGCCAGTCACAATACCATTAAAGATATGGCGCCGGAAGATGAGCCCCCCAGGTTGGAAGGCGTCCCACATGTTACTGGGGATGAACAAAGGGCGATTCCTAGTAGCTCCAGGACGAATGAAGCGGCTGGGCTAAAGCCAAACGGACGCTCAGTTGTGGATGTGCCGCGAAGCGACCGGAAAGTCCGATTTTGCAAGGAGATATATCACATAGCAACATGGAATGCAAGATCTATGACGCAAGGTAAACTGGATGTCGTCAAGCGAGAAATAGACAGATTGAACATTGATATCTTGGGTATCAGCGAGCTCAAGTGGACCGGTATGGGAGAATTTAACTCCGGCGACCATTATGTCTTTTATTGTAGGCACGAATCCAAGAGAAGGAATGGGGTCGCTCTCATAGTAAACAGGAGAATGGGCGAAGCAGTGCTAGGGTACAACCCCCAAAAACGACCGAATGATTTCACTTCGGATCCAAGGTCACCCTTTCAACATAACAGTTATCCAAGTTTATGCACCGACCACTACTGCTGAAGAAGCTGACGTTGAGAGATTTTACGCGGACCTACAATGCCTTTTAGACCACACCCTATCATCAGACGTCGTTTTTCTCATAGGAGACTGGAATGCTAAAGTTGGGAGTGAAGAAATATCCGGAATTATAGGCAAGTTCGGTCTTGGTGAGCAAAATGAAGCTGGGCAGAGGCTAGTAGAGTTTTGTCAAGAAAGCAACCTGACCATAGCGAATACTCATTTTCAACAGCACAAGAGGCGCCTGTACACATGGACTTCACCGGACGGTCTGTACAGGAATCAGATCGATTATATTCTTTGCCGGCAGAGATGGAGAAGCGCTATACAAGCAGTAAAAACAAGGCCTGGGGCCGATTGTGGCACCGATCATCAGCTTCTTGTTGCCAAAATTAAGCTTCGATTGAGGAAAACGCAGAACACTAGAAGGCCTTTCAGGTATGAGCTGGATCAAATTCCATTAGAGTATGCTGTGGAAGTGAGGAATTGATTTCAAGTATTAGATCTAGAAGACAGAGAGCCCGAAGAGATGTGGACTGATATTCGCGATATAATACAAGAAGTTGCTACTAAGGTAGTTCCAAAGCAAAAAAAATGCTAGAAAGCAAACTGGTTATCTGAAGAGGCTTTGCAAATAGCTGAGGAAAGGAGGATGACAAACGTTATGGGGGAAAGAGAAATATACAAGGTTCTCAATGCGGATTTTCAAAAAATAGCAAGGAGAGATAAGAATACCTTCCTGAACATACAGTCCCAAGCAGTTGAGGACAACAGCCATTTAAGGAACACAAGAAGACAATCAAAGATATCAAAGGAATCTTCTGTGCTAAGCTGGGTGTGATAAAGGGCAAACAAGGCAAGGACCTACTTCACTGAAGCCTCAGAGATAAAGAAGAGGTGGCAGTAATACACAGAAGAACTGTACCAGAAGGACCCGAATGTGCAAACCCAACATAAGACGGTTGTGATTACTAATCTCGAGCCGGGCATCCTAAGAAAGAAGTTGAATGGGCCTTAGCCAGCCTTGCTAAGACCAAAGCTAGCGGAATTGATGGCGTTTCAGCTGAGTTGCTTCAAAACCTCAACCATGACGACGCTGTTAACATTCTGCATACATTATGTCAGAAGATTTAGACAACCCTGCAGTGGCCACAGGATTGGAGGAGGTCAGTTTAAATTCCCATTCCAAAGAAAGGCAGTGCCAAAGATTGTTCCAATTACCGCACGACCGCGCTTATTTCGCATGCTAGCAAGGTGATGTTGAAAATCCTCCAAGGAAGGCTGCAGCAGTATGTGGATCGGGAGCTTCCGGACGTGCAAGCTGGGTTTGGCAAGGGCAGAGGAACTAGAGACCAAATTGCCAACCTTCGCTGGATCATGGATAAAGCAAGAGAGTTCCAGAAACCCATCTACTTCTGCTTTATTGATTATGCCAAAGCGTTTGACTGCGTAGATCACAACAGATTGTGGCAAGCTCTCCAAGAGATGAGAGTTCCAATTCACCTCATCTGTCTCCTCAGAAACCTGTATGAAGGGCAAGAGGCCACAGTCAGAACTGGGCATGGTCTTACTGATTGGTTTCCGATCGAGAAAGGAGTGAGGCAAGGCTGCATACTGTCGCCCTGCCTATTTAACCTATATGCAGAGTGCATCATGAGGAAGGCCGGCCTGGACGAGTCTTCAGCTGGAGTGAAGATTGCTGGAAAACGTATCAACAACCTTAGATATGCGGATGATACCACTTTAATGGCAGAAAGTGAAGTAGAACTCAGGAGACTTCTGATCCGCGTACAAGAAGAGAGTGAGAAGTTTGGGCTTAAACTGAACATTAAAAAGACAAAGATCATGGCGTCTTGCCCTATCAAGTCCTGGAGCATCAATGGACAAGAAGTGGAAGCTGTGACAGATTTTCTGTTCTTGGGCTCCAAGATTACCTCGGAAGGAGACTGCAGCCATGAAATTAGGAGACGCCTGCTTCTGGGAAAGAGAGCAATGGTTAGCCTTGACCGCCTAGTAAAGAGCAGAGACATTAGTCTGCCAACCAAGATCCGTATAACTCGTGCTATGGTCTTTCCAGTTCTGATGTATGGATGCGAGAATTGGACTGTGAAAAAGGCTGACCACCGAAGAATTGACGCGTTTGAATTGTGGTGCTGGAGAAGACTCTTGAGAGCTCCTTGGACTGCCAGAAGATCAAATCAGTCGATATTGTCGACCATAAACCCTGACTGCTCATTGGAGGGTCAAATCCTAAAGTTAAAGCTCAGCTACTTTGGTCATCTGATGAGAAGAGAGGAGTCGCTGGAGAAATATTTGATGTTGGGAAAGGTTGAGGGTCGCCGGAGAAGGGGTAGGCAGCGAACGCGATGGTTAGGTGGCATCCTCGAGGCACTGCAGATGAAGTTATGTGATGTTAGGAAGATAGTGAGAGAACGGAAAGCGTGGCGTGACATGGTCCATAGGGTCACGAAGAGTCGGACACGACTGAACTGACTGAACTGAAGAGATCACTTTATTCACAGCTCCTCAAAATAATATGCGTGCTTTGCAAAGTGGGCGCCATTTCACACATCTAAACCTATCGCCAGCTGATAATAAATTGTAGTCACCGTAGAAAGAAATGACCAAAAGTGTTCACAAGGCTTTTGGACATCTGAGTGTGTACCTCTCAGTTCCAACCATTTATTCCCTGCACTGAACTTATGAAGCATTCTCCATAACGGCAATCTCTTTCAGAAAGCAACCGCAGAACCCAAAGGCACGACAGCTGGGTCTATGGCTTCAGAAAAGACAGGACATACAGGAATGAGCAAGGAGGCCAAGACTATGGCATCAGAAAAGACAGAACAGACAGAAATGAGTAATCCACCTGAACCTGAAAAGGAAAGCACCACCTCCAGTGCGGACACGGACGCAGGAAGTAAGTGTCGTATAAACTTTCTCCTAAGCATTGCAAAGTCAGGATGTGAGCGATTTCTTTTCAAGACTGCCTGCCGTACATATTTTAATTGCACTCATAGCAGTCTACTCCTTTAAGCATTATGGTTATCTAAGTCCAGAGCTAATCCATAAACCACGCCGTGTTACTGAGCAAAGCCTGCAATTATAGAGCGATTTGGTGCATTATGAATGCATATTAAAAAAACGTCTACGGCAGGAGGACTATATGGGCAGTGCGCTGCTGTCTAATATTCTGGTGACATCTTTGTCGGTTTGCGGTAAGTATTTCAAGTATATCGAGTGACCCTCGAACCTCAAACAGAAGCAGAGAGCCGCCCAAGACTAGTTTATGCTCCTATGGGGTATGAAGAGCAAACAAGGGCACAAATAGAATGTCCAGCCATATGTGCCGAACCTTCAGCATGTGAAGAAATCAAATAGTTGTTGAGCAATCTCGTTCTTTCATCTCAGCATTTAGACTAAGCGTTTTATTCACGAAAACCTGGCACAAGGCCTACTTATGAGAAGCTCTTGAATAGGGAGAGTAGTAAAATGCAGTACCGGTAACGTATGGGGAAGCTTCAGATATTCACAGTTGAATCGAATGCCGTATTTCCTCTCGTGTGACCTAGCGAATGAATGGAGAGAAATAGAAGCAACCAGCGAATGCAATCATTTAGGCCTGACGTCCTCAGTGGGATTTTTAATAAGGGAGTAATTACTCATTGCATCCACCCAAGCGCAGCCATACGGCTACAAAGGAAAGCTATACAGCTTTCTCAGAAACTTCGTAGTTAAAGAAAAATTCGTCCTGATCCGGGAATCGAACCCGGCACCACCGCCTTTCCGGGGCAGTCGCTCTACCGACTGAGCTAACCAGGACGGTCAGCAGATCAGATGGTAGGGCGAGAGCGAATTGATCTATAACTCGAAGAGGGAATAGTGTTGGCCAAATATTTAGGGGAATCCCCCAAGGTGGAGTAGATTTGTAATAAGGGAGTAATTACTCATTGCATCCACCCAAGCGCAGCCATACGGCTACAAAGGAAAGCTATACAGCTTTCTCAGAAACTTCGTAGTTAAAGAAAAATTCGTCCTGATCCGGGAATCGAACCCGGCACCACCGCCTTTCCGGGGCAGTCGCTCTACCGACTGAGCTAACCAGGACGGTCAGCAGATCAGATGGTAGGGCGAGAGCGAATTGATCTATAACTCGAAGAGGGAATAGTGTTGGTCAAGTATTTAGGGGAATCCCCCAAGGTGGAGTAGATTTGTAATAAGGGAGTAATTACTCATTGCATCCACCCAAGCGCAGCCTTGGGTGGATGCATTGAGTAATTACTCCCTTATTACAAATCTACTCCACCTTGGGGGATTCCCCTAAATATTTGACCAACACTATTCCCTCTTCGAGTTATAGATCAATTCGCTCTCGCCCTACCATCTGATCTGCTGACCGTCCTGGTTAGCTCAGTCGGTAGAGCGACTGCCCCGGAAAGGCGGTGGTGCCGGGTTCGATTCCCGGATCAGGACGATTTTTTCTTTAACTACGAAGTTTCTGAGAAAGCTGTATAGCTTTCCTTTGTAGCCGTATGGCTGCGCTTGGGTGGATGCAATGAGTAATTACTCCCTTATTACAAATCTACTCCACCTTGGGGGATTCCCCTAAATATTTGACCAGTGGGATTTTAGCTATATTTTGCCAGCATATATTGTGCGCTAGAATGCTTCATTTGAACGGGCACTGCAAAGATCTCCTCTAAGCCCACGTTTCGCTTCTACAGCCAAATTAAATTTATTGTTAAATTTGGAATCACATGCATTGCTGGAATTTATTCGAAAAAGGGATGCATACAGCTTTATGTATAGCAGCTCGAGTGTCATTGAATTTTATACACTCGAGCGTGGTTTCTGTTGAAGAGCCATGATCTCTGCGCATTTTTCATAATTATTGCGGAGCAGGCCACCATGAGACTACTAGCACTATAATTTGGCGATTTCCCAGGAGCGTTCAACACTGATGCATCAGGGAATTTTAAATTCTGTGTAAAGCAGGTCGTGCGTTTCGCCTTTCCACTTGCCACCTGGGTTTGAAGGGGCTGAGAGCGATTTTTCCTTGACTGGCGCTGATTCATTTACAATCTTGTGATGACGCCTTTTCTTCAGCGCAAGGCTAGCCGAGTAGATGAATATAGTGAACTTTACGGCATGCAAGCTTCGACCTAGACTAAACCTTGAAGAATGCTATACGTAACGCCACCATGTATGGTGGAATCAGGACGCCCATCGGCAATAAAAAGTGCTCATAAACACAATCAAGGTTCAAGGAATACTTTTATAAATTATTAAATGCGGTTGATGACGTAGGTGAACACTCGTAAACGATTAACAGCCATGAGGAATGGACGCAACAAGTGTGGTAATAACGCTAATCAGTAAGACACTCAGCTTAGACACTGCAGTCCGATGGCTATGACCAGCTGCGATTTCGTTGTCACAGAATTGGCAGTTTTCAAAATAAAAGCAGCTTCAGGTAATGTATATATTAATTTCGTACTGGGCACACAATCTATGAACATAGCAATCTGTGAACATATGTGATAGGTTGTGACGGTACAAAAGGCATGTAGCTATGCACGGGCTAACAACGGTCATTCGCTAAGTCCTTCTGAAAAGGCATGGCTCGCAATACTGCATCTCACAAGCGGTTTGCAGGAATATGGGAACTACTGTCACCGGAACCAATCAGGATGGCACACTGCAAAATATTTCCTCTGAGCCCGTCATTTGACGGTTTGTGGCTCCATCTCTGGGTAAGCAAAAGAATCAGTAGTCAGCATCTGCACGTCGGTGACATCATTTCGCGCAAGCTTTCCGAGGTGCTGATTTAATGCGGAGCTACCTTGCCAGTTTAAATAGTGAATGAAACGATTTCTGGGACATATTATGAGTTTGGCAGAACTATGCTTCCAATTACTTGAGTAATTGGTTTAAAATTTCAACACTGCTCAGATACTTGAGAGAGTATTTTCTGTCCTTCTAATTTGACCTGACAACCGCAGGTTACATAGTGCTGCAAACTAGTTGTGAGTTGGAGTATATATGGCGACAGATATTCTTTTCCTTCTTCCTGGCGACAAAGTAAAATAAAGACACTGCCGTATATACTAGCGCAGCAGGTTAACATTGCAACCCTTGAGGACCGCCACACGAAACCAGCCTTAGGCACGCTTGCATTCATACTTCACTGAAGCACTCTGGTGCGATTTGCGATTGCATACACAGGAAAGCCTTTTATTCTCAGGGTGCTGTGACTTTTTAAAGATCGCACAATGGGCTTGCCTGAACTACGACCAAGATTTGGAGTGTATCGGCCATATACGCTAATAAAATTAGCTGATTAGATTTTAGTAGATAAGCTGTCTAATTTGCATGCATTTGAAATGTTAATGCTCATGCACTATGACCCACTGTCTGCTTTATATCACCCTCCATATATCTCAGTTGTAAACAATCATACCGAAAAACACTTGTTATATTATTTTTATATCATAAGGTAGTGGATGAAGTTGCAAACGGCTGTCAAAGACTCTATATCGCAAGATTGTATTAGGAAGAAAAAAAACTTTGGCAAATGGGCAAAACTCATTTTAGCAATTTTAAGAGAGAGAGAGAGAGAGAGAGAGACAGAGAGAGAGAGAAAGCATTGACAACTCCTTCGAGGATAAGAATCATCTGAGTGAGGACCATCTGGCAGCAATAGCACGTGCTGCAGATAAAGGACACGTATTTGACCTTAGTTTGTAGGCAGGTCATGTATAATGCATTACATAAGGTATAAATAGTGAGAGCCCTCCACGGATCTTCTGTCATATGTACATACCATGATCTTCTTCTTCCTCTTGTACATACCATCATCATCGTCCCGCGGCGCCGGCTGCGGCACGCGGTTGGTTTTAGTCCATCGGAATAAACGCCATACACGGCATCCCTATTGCCTTGCCGTCTCGACCTGGCCTTCTTCCACAAGTGGTGGAGGTGAGACTTGATCCCCTTGATGTTTTGTGCCCTGCCTCTCACTGGAGCTACGTTCCGGTCGCTTTTTACCACCTGCCACCATCGTTATGTCTACCGAGGAGAGTACCCACGAATCGGCAGGACCCTCTACCTCGGCTGCACCACCCCCTCCGACTGTGCCCACACGACAACGCGACCCGCCGCTGTTCGCTGGTCGTCGCGATGAAGACGTCGATGACTGGCTGGACACCTATGAACACTGCAGTAACTACAACCGGTGGGACGATGCTCTAAAATTAAAATTGTGGAAGAAGGCCAGGTCGAGACGGCAAGGTCGAGACGGCAAGGCAAGGGATGCCGTGTCTGGCGTTTATTCCGATGGACAAAACCCAAGCGCGTGCCGCAGCCGGCGCCGCGGGACGATGATGATGGTATGTAGAAGAGGAAGAAGAAGATAATGGTATGTACAAATGAAAGAAGATCCGTGGAAGGCTCAGAATAGACGCAGATGTAGCGTCAAGCTAAAGATACGCTTGTAGGAGACGTAAAATAACCGGGAAATTCTGAGAGGGTGTTAGTCGTGAAAGAGCCTATAGAGCTTATTCCCGCGACGTGCATTGCAGCTTCACTGGCAAGCATGGCACGCACAACGCAACATAAGTGATGGAGAAAAAAAGAGAGAGAGGGTACGCGGCGAATTAGAACACGGCGTCGGTGAAATCCGAGCTTTGGTTGGACGGCGTTGCAAACGGCGTCTCAAGTGTCAGACAAATGAGCGGTGCGCAGTAGGGAGATCGCCGATAGACCAGCGTCGATGTGTCGGAAGCGTTTTTTGTGTGCTTTTAGTTTCGAATCGCCCAACGTTATGGCGTCTCCGCAATACAAGATTGCCACACCTCCCGCCTGCTAAACTTGATAGTGAATAGGGTCCATAGAACTGGCAGAGTTTTGCATACAGCGAACCCAGTAATCTCTGTAATCACGAACAGTTCAATTTCACAAACGACTAAAAGAAGCTTGCTGAAGAGAATGGTCTCGCACTTGGATAGCAAACACATGCTATCAAGCTTAAATATTGCAGAAAAAGAAGCACCTCTCAATGTAACGGGAAATCATCCGGAGGATACTCTCTAATGATTACGGAGAGACGAGCAAAATACTTACTATTTTATAGCAACGTTTATCGCACAAGAAAGGTGGAAAACATGTAGAAAACATGGTGATAAAGCAAAGTGTGGAGGTCCCGTTTGTTTAAGCCCATGTTCCTATTTGGAGGCAAAGATCCTAAAATTCCTCCAGTCGATACCTCGCGAAACCCGCTTCTGTCTTTTTTACCTAAGGTTAGGCTGAATAATATAGACAGTGACTACTATATTGACCAAAAGACAAAATAGAGTAGTAGCGTGCAAACATTCCTACAGCTAGAGTTTAAATCCTGGGTTCAAAGGAACACTGAAGAAAAGGAGGACAGAAGAAATACACCGGTGCCGAATCGCATCTGAATGTTACAAAGGAAGCGCCAAACCAATCCATTTCTGAAAGAGACGTTTACAAGTAATAAAGAGTGAACACAGAATAAGCAAGCTTAAACATGTCTTTCAGGCTTACCTAGAGGCGGCAGGTATGCTTTATACAGGCAAACTGATGCGAATCACAAGGCTGCAAGTTAATCTTAATTACCTACGATTTCCTTAAGCTGGAGTTAAATGCAAGTTGTGCAAAATTTTCTTCGAAGTCATGCAGCGGACTCTGCAGTCGAAGTAGAAATCACAGTCTTCTGTTCAACCAGGAATTGAAGCAGCTTCGATCTAGGTAATATAAGATTGTGTACACGTAAAGTTCGCTTTGATCGTGCCCTAACTGACATAAAATAGGCAGCCGCCGCATTTCTGCTGAAGTATAGTTAGGCCTGTTATTTATGGCCCTTGATATAGGTTGAATCTTTCTTGAATGCCATCTCTCATGACAATGCGAAAAGCGGAAGCGCCGCTTATGTGACACTAATAATGTCTGTAATTATATTACAAGAACTATCATTCAGGCGACAAAACAAAATTGCGGGCAACCTGTCAAACGCCACCACGTCTCTTTAATAATACACAAGCATTCTATTCAACGTGGGAACGTGTTGGTCACGGATCGGTCTTACAGGTTACGGATAAAAGACGCAATAGTCTTTAGCACATCGTGATTCTAGAGATCAGGAAAGCATATATATGCAGTGGAACTTTGAACTTGCAAAATATTTCGTAGCAAAACTGTGCCAACAATGTTGTAACTGTACCAGGCAACGCCTAAAGCATGAAAGAAGCTATATCTTATGCAGTAACGCGCGGCCTTGCCAAAATGAGAAAATTGCCCTCATTTGAGCACAGACAGGCAGTTTCAAGGTCACGAATAATTGGTGAAACTATTGATTTTTAATGTGCACTTCAAAGGAAAATTGATAGCAACTATGAGTTGATTGGTGTCAGTGCCCACAATAACACGACTGTAAAACCCACTTGCACACCTCAAATAGCGTGCGTACACGACTCGAGGTTTGATTTTTGATTATTTTTGATTATGCTCTGATTATGCTTTGATTATTCGCACCCTGGTTTATCGTGAGTGGCAGTGGCTGCAATATTTTTCTCCGCAAGTTCGGGGAGAGCCAGTCCAGAGCTTGCCGCTGTTCTAAGCGCCTGATTACTTTTGAACTGGTTCATGAGTTTCATTGCAGTTTATAGGAACATTGAAAAGCTTTCAATACCATAGCTGTACGCAACACTAAAGAATTTTCAACCACCTTGCAGCAACCGGGGAGCTTATATGCACCGTGGGAAAAGGTCCCATCACTCCGCGCGTGTTCCCCGCGGATGGGCTGTGCCACTACCTGTACTACACACACGTGGTTTGGAATGGTACAGCGATGCACTACACCCTGCCTAAGTACACATACGACCACTTTGTTTCTGCCATAGAAGGCTACACCCAGACGAGTGGCGGTCTATCCTTTGACGCCAAGTAAGCGGCTGTTTTTTTTTTTTGTTGCTACCTATTGCAACAGTCGCAGAAATAAATTGTTCGCAGAAACAAAGAGTTTTTAACATTCTTGTCAAACTCAAGGCGACTAAATGGCCATGGCTAGGAAACGTATTGCAAAAATCGGATAACAGATATTCGCTAAGGGTAACAACTAAGATTTTAAGGGGAGAAAAGTATAGCAGGGGCCAGCAGAGTTTTAGGTAGGCGGGTGATACTAAGAAATTCGCAGAGATCAAATGAAATCAGCTAGCACAGGATCAGGTTAATTGGAGGTGTAGGAGGAGCCTTCCCCCTGCATAGGGTATAGTTGCACTGATAATGATGTCCTGAAATCCCCTATGCAGTGGTGGATCCCCTGTATGTATCCCCTGGAAATTCGTTGGTTAAATGTGTGCTTCACATGGCTTTCTGATAGCATTTTGCAGTTCAGGGGGTCGGCCTTCTGCTTCCATAGTCCCCAGTCATTCTATTTTCCTCTATAACTAACAGATTTCAGTAGCCTATTACAGCGCCTCTTAGACTCAAGTTATGCTGCCTTATCGAGATTTTGTATTTGGTGTCTGATCATTCGCTATGGACCGCCGATGTGCGCAGTATCCACTAGCCGGTTTTCTCAGGGATGCGCGGGTGATCCAATGAAATTCGTACTAAGCGAAGCCTACTTGTTTCACCAATCTTCATGCTGGCTATCACTTTTTTCCTGCATGCCAACAAAACACAATACAGTCTTCCATAACACCATCGAGAAAAATGCATCATCCCGTCAAACCCGTTGCCATAATACATAAGAACAGCGGAGCATGTCAGCGCCGAGCTGCTCGCTTATACTTTCCACGATGTGAATTGGTGAACAATGTATATTTTGGAAGAAACTATACACGCAGAAATAAAGTACCAGGGACTTTAGCGACTAAAATAGTGAAAAGGAGAAAGCATGATGGCCGCATTCTGCTGCGCACCTGGCACCAATTAGCAAATAATCGACTATAATTTAGACATTGATCATGTATCAATAGTCATTAAGCAGGCAAATATTATAATCATTCCTATTTACTTATAAATTATTTGCCTAATTTGTCACCAATTAGTAATAGCATAAAATTAGCCATTGCTCATTTATTGACATATGGCCATATAAGGCACGCATTCGTGCATACCGTGGTGATGCTCTGTGATTGGTTGATACCCCTATGATGTTATCCCAACTCGGCCAATCAGAGCCGCCGCAAAAGCGGGATACATTTGGTCCACGACAGCATGAGCCATTTAAGGCGTTCGACTTGATATTGATTTATTGCTATATTACTGTGTGAACTTTCGCAGCACAGTCGCAGCCTTCTTTTGCCATGTAAAGTAAAGACACTAGAAACAAGCTAAACCACGCGTTCTGATTACGAATAACAACTTGTACGTGGTAAATTTTATTGATTTCGTCATTTCAAAATGGCATGTTCGTACAACTTGCTGTGTAATATATATAAATAACACTGGAATTCAGTACACAGATACAATTGTAACTTCTAATGTGGGGTAGTAGTAATAATAATAATAATACACGAATTGCCATCACATGGCTATACTAAAGCTATACAGCGTTCTCGGAAAATCTGTAGTTAAAGAAACATACTTCCTGGTTCGGGTATCGAGCCCACGAGTCGTGAGCACCCCCGTTCCGGCGCAGTCACTATAACAGCTGCGCAGATAGTAGAGCTAGAGCGAATTGACGGGTCCTAGAAGGTTAAGTTCTGCACCTAATTGAGCACGTTTCAGAATTAAGGAGCAAAAAATGCCTGAAAAAAAGATGCTCCATTAAAAATAAATTGTACAAACATAGTTCGGTCAATTGCTCATTTCATTCCTTTTGCTTACTGCCGGTTTTTCTCCCTCAGTTTAAATTTCTCTTTGTCCCCTTCCCCGTAAAATAGAAATCCCTGCTTAGCAACGCATAACTTTAGCTTTTGCAAGGAGAGTTTCTTTTGCAGTACATTAATAAGTGACTGGTACGAGCTATTTTTTCGTTTATCATGATACACTACATTTGGCCTAATGAACCTTATGAATCGAAGAAATGTTCTTTTTGTCAAGTATTTGGCTGCTTGGGTTGTGCAAATTGTTTATAACCATGCTGATGAAAAAGTAACAATAATTTATTTTGAGCTTGATGCTTTTTTAGTTTTGTACGCCAGTAAGAGCTTTTTTCCACTACCACTAGCCTTCTGTCCTCAATAGGTGTTCATCGACCAATATTACATTTGTGGTCGTACTGAAACGGCACCCCATGGGTGATCTAGGAGTCATATACCCTTCATTAACCGTTTAGTTAAATTGTGACATCCGTAGTGCATATGCTATTGGAGAGAGGTGACGCCAGCTTACATAAACAAAGATTTAGATTACCAAAACTGAAAAAGAGGACAGTTATAAAACCCTGTCGCCTCCTATAGTCATCATCAGCTGGATTATACCCACTGTAGGCGAAGGCCTCTGCTATATTACTCCAATTTCCAATTACTCCAATTCCGTTGTGTAATACCAATTACTGTTGACACTGTTACCTTGATGTATGTTACAGATTGAATTTTATGTATTTTGCCCCTGGTTTGTGTTTGTATTACATTCTCACATATGACTGACTATTTTGTGCTGCTCTGTGCCTGCTGCGTTGTGTTGCACATGTCATTTGTGGTGCCGAAGGCCCCGTCAGGTGACTTGTACGTCACCTTTAGCCTCGGTCCCACGGCAAAAATTGTATTTTTGCTACAAAGTGCAATAAATAAATAAATAAATTTACTCAGTCCTGTACTAGCTGCATCTGCCTAACCCCCATAGGCTTCTTAATCTCATCCGCCCAACTAACTTTCAGCCGCCCTCTACTATGCTTGTTTCCTCTTCGCATGAAATACCCTGTCCATGCCCATTCGCTGTATTCAATTCGACTACAATGTCATTAATCGAATATGTCCCCTCGTCCACACTGCACGCTACTATTCTTTTAAGGTTACACCTCACATTATTCGTTCCATAAACCTCTGCGTTGTCCTGAAGCTAGGTAGAACCATTTTCGTTAGACTCCATGTTCGAGCCTCATAGTTGAGTATTGGTAAGATATAACTATTACATAATTTTTTTTTCTTGGTAGTATTTGTATGCTGCTACTCATGATCAGCAAGTGCTTGCCAAATGCGCTGCATCTCAATCTGATTCTCCTAGTTAATTTTTGTCGTGGTCCGTATATGTGGCCACTACCTATCCTAGGTGGACGTATTCTGTTGCCTCCCTTCCTATGGGAAACTGTTTTTCCTTTCCGAGGGTACTGAAGGTAAATTTCGCCTCCCTCATACTGCCTTCAGGCATACCATTCTGCTTTGCCTGCCTAGATCCTTCATCATTATTTGCAGTTTGTCCCCTGAGGTACTCAGCAAATTCACGTTTTAAACAAATCGCATATTATTGAGATATTCTCCATGAACCCCTCTTCCTGCCTATTTTCATTCAAAATCTCTAAATTCCTCTTGAAATCAAGCGATAAACATTACTGAAGAAATCTCTCTTTCCCTGACCCCGTTCCTCATAGCTATTTTATTGCTTTGCGTATAGAAGACAATAGTGGTTGTGCAGCCAAATAGACATCTTACAGTGCTTTCAGACATTACTCATCTACAAACTGATTTCGCGATGTCTGCATGACTACTGAGATATTGACCGAGTCCAAGTTTTTTCGTATCATACGAACGCCATGTATAGGGGTTAATTATATCTCGAGCCTTTTTTTATCACGTTATTGCCAGTGTGGATATAATTCATAGCAGAGTAGCCTCGACAAAATTAAGCCGGATCCTTTGGTTGATTGAAGTCTAAGGTGGCCCTGATTCTAATAGCTATTACTTTAGTAGATACCTTGTGTGTTACGGATAGTACGTTGATATTTTCCCTTTCTTGTGGCCTAAAGTAATATTAGGGTTCGTCCATATTTTCGATACTGCCTAGTTCATGACGCATATCCCACACAGGGTAGCGAGATTTTGTGTCGGTCTCTCTCCACCTTCTTTTCGAACAATCTGCGGTTATGTGATCTCCCTCATTTTGTTTCCCCCTTTTCATTTGCTTCAATTCTTTCTTTACCTCGTTCTTGATGTCAGTACAGCGTTTCGTTTGTTTTACGCTAGTGTCGTTCTACCCTTGCTACCTCATCTACTATGCAGATCAGCGCAGAACTACTTAGAAATCGATTATCTTAGAATATTTGTGATGTTATAATCTGCATTTGCTCTTAGGGCGTACATCTAATTTTTGCCTATGTTAAGTTTCCTGTGCCGTCCTCAGGCTAGCACCATTCTGTAGTGCACGCCGAATAATCTCAATGTTATAGCTTTTGATGGACGCTTTATATTTATTGATTAGCTTTGATAGCCTTGCCAGTTGTATTCCTTTTGGTTCGGACGTTTCTATGGTTAGTTGTTTCTTAATCAAAATTATGTCTCGTTAGACAGCTTACGTCAATGTGCTGTAATTATACTAGCGCCTTCTTGAACCACGTGCTCAGTAGTGATATTTCTGAAATTATCGCACATTACTTGTAGATTAGGATGGTCTTCTTCGGTATCCTGCTACTCTTTACGCACAGTAAAAAAATACTCATAAAACGGTGCTCCAGGAGCCAGGCCGGGGGACAAATATGTTGCGGTCACTCTGCACCAAGTACACGTCATTGCATTCCTGGTAGCAGTTATGGATACACCCACACGCTTACTCAGCGCTGAAAGGGCTGCTGGAATCAGGGAAGAACGTTTTTATTTATGTTACGTACGCTTTTGCTGTCGAAGAGTTAATCCTGCCAGCCAGCTTTGCGCGGTTTCTTATATAAAGAAGCATTGCCCTCTCCCCTCTTCTCGCAATCGCGCCCCGTCGAGCCGGCAAATATTAGACAAGGAAATTGTCCTGGGTAATTTATTTTCTAAGCAAAAGTGTTAAGCATGCATGTTGTAAACAATTCCGCCACCCCTCCTAACCCGCCCATTCAACCGAACCGCCGAACAGCTGCTTTAAGCAGGCCTTCTACGAGACCGACGACGTTGATGTAGCCGACTGGCTGGCCCTATACGAACGCGTCAGCAAGCACAACTGGTCAAATCCCACATTTAGGCTCGCGAATGTCATGTTCTATTTGACTGGGATGCTGAAGGCTTGAAACTTGGCGTAGTAAAGCTTTCGCTTCATACTCACGACAGCCCATTCACCAGAGGCAAAGCTACCACCGCTCAATACATGAAAGACGTGAAATACGCGAAAAAGCGTCCTGGGGTTCTCTTAGCTAACAACTTATTGCCATACGGTCTTTTCGTTTTGCTAAAATTATGAAATGTTTGTTTTCTGTATTATTACGCTGTACGAAAAACATATACTAAAAAGGATAGCGTGTAAATGCGGGCGTGTCACTGGTCGCTTTGCTTTCACATAACTTTTTGCGCAGTATGGAGTGTCATGTTGGAGGAGAATCAGAAATTAATGTACATTCAAGTTTAGAAAAACACAAAATCAATTTTTGTTAGAATTTCCGCCTACCTGTCCCCTTAATGAAGGAAACAGTAGTGATACTCCGTCTAAATACAGCAGAAATATGCGCGAGTTTGATACTTTTATGACGTAACAGTTTAAAGTATTCCTTATTTGCAGTCAGCCTTCCCGTCTCGGGTACGCCTCGCATGCTATCTCAATCTCGGTACGCTTCAAAGCAGCGAAGCCATGGAAGATGTTTTTGCAAAAATGAGAGTGCGATAAAAAGAAGCAACGGGAAGGATGAAACTGTCGTGTGTTATTTGCCTGCGCAACAGTATGATAAGGCAATAAAAGCTTAATTCGAATTGTGTGCTGCGTTTGTTGATACAGATGCTCCATACCTTTCATGGCACACACGACACCAATGTCTTAAAAAGTTGATACCTTACCGCTACACGCTCAAGAATTTTATTCCAAATATACAAACTTGGGGTCCAATAAGCAACGAAGATATGCTTTCAGGAAATGCTTCCTTTTTGGTCGGAGCTTGAAAATAAGCTGAGGTCTGCGAGTATTCCCAAGTGGTCGTCTACAATAAATAAGGGCGGGCAGATTTGTTCAGCTCTACTTTCTACGGCAACGTTGACGTCGACATACTCCTGTTCATTTCTTAAAACATCACAGTGGCAGCTGTTATACCTTGAGAAGCTTTCACTTGGCGAAGCAAGCATTTGGAAACCAGTACTGACGACCAAATGCTAACAGCGGAGACAAATAGCTCGAAATTCCGCCTTAATGCGGAGAAAACGCTACGCTAGTGGCACTTTGAGGATCAAACACGTGCGATGAGTTGAACGCCTTTATAATCCAGTGGTCCGTAGTCGTAAACTACGGAACATCTTTCTTCTTTCACTCCTACATTACTCTCTTCCCATACGGCGAGAGTCAGATGTCCGCAGATAATAACTATTGGTTCCCAGGAAAAGAAAGACGCCGTATCTGCCACACTTGTACTGTGGACATCTGACCGGACCGTGGAGGAAAGAAGAAAGGAGAGAGTTAGCGAGACAAATGAAATAGGAGACATATTGCACGGGTTTGGAGTAATTGCGACCCCCTGGGAATCTTTAATATGCACTGACATCGTACAGCAAACGGACAGGAACACGTTTCGCCTCCATCAAAACGCAGTCCCCGGCGGTCGGGATCGATCCCGGGAACTCCGGCACAGTAGTCGGGCGTCTTACCACTGTACCGCAGATTCTGCGCCGCTGATTCCTGCGACAGAATTAAAAACCGCGAAGAAAGCAAGACCAGACACAAAATTATATGAGTACCGGTGCACATGGGGATGGCAGGGAACCAAGAGGCCGACAGGATAGCTCGAGCATACACTACTTTCCGAGCATCCGATGAGTCCGCGGAACTTTTGCCAGCACCCAAGGCATACTCGGCCATACTAGAAAACTATAGAGGGAGAAGAATGTGATATCCCCCATCGCACAGTTCTGTCACCAGAGAGGAAGCTGTCATATGAGACAATTACAGACGGGTTCCTACTCAAACCTACACATACTGCACCCTACCATTTACGCGGACAGATGTCCGTGGTGCGATGAAAAACCAACACTATATCGCAACACATGGGCCTGTCAAGGCATAGACGTGGTCCCCAAAATTCGAAACCCGAGTGCAGAGCAATGGGGGACTCCGCTGTCCAGCGACCGCTGCGAAGACCAGCAAGATCTGGTACAGCGAGCCCAATGGGCGGCAGTATCCAGTGGAGCCCTGGACTGAGGGCAACTGACCATTGTGCAAAAGTGGACGAGGTCGACGGAGAAGACTCTTGTGGATTCAACAAGCAGACATCTCTGAAGACGTCCCAAAGAACCACCAAGTAATATAAGGCTAAATAAAGTTTTTCTTCCTCCTGCGTTACAGCATCTGCTTCTTATGCTAGGTGCACGACCTACTGTATAATAGTAGGTCGTGGCTAGGTGGTAGGCGTTCGAGGAATGAGTTGTTTTATAAGAAAAGAGCAGTATCTGCCGCACTTTTTTTTCTGTGGACACCTGAGTCGTGCCAGGTAAGAGAGGAAGGTAGGAATGAAAGCGGAAAAAGAGAAAGGGGTGCCATTGTGGAGGGCTGCTGAGTACGTTTGGTTACCTGGGGATCTTTAACGTACATTGGCATTGCATGTTAAATATCCTCAGGTGGTCGAATTTACTCGAGGAAGAGCGCAGCATGGACGCCTAGATCAGACGCCCGGTGAGGTCAGCTTATATGTTCCAATCACCTGGTGACGTCATTGGTCATGACCGGACGTGACGTCATTATTACGCAGTTTTGATTATCAGGTATGACCGCGTGCAACGTAAATATAGCGTCAGGTCCGGTCACAACTTATGTGCCAGGTGATGGCTAGGACATCAACAGATGACGACGTAGTTGGATGTATGACTCACCTTAAATAGAGGTCCAAGATCCCCAGGTGGTCGAAATTACTCCGTAGTCCTCCACTACGGCTCCCCTTTCTCTCTTTCCACTTTCACTCCCACCTTCCTTCCTTCCCTTACGGCGCGGTTCAGGTGTCCACAGAGCAAGTGTGACAGATACTACGCCTTTCACTTCCTGTGAACCAACCAACCCGCCAACTCCCCACTCTCGGCACGCAGGCCTAGGGGATGGGGACTGGAGCCTCTGCGACTAAGGGCTAACAAAGAGGTTTTGTCTCTTCGCGGCCACGGCCCCCAGGCGGACGGCTTGTTGCTGCCGAGCGGGGTCTTGGCTCTGCAGCAGGGCTTTCCTCTCTGCTATTTTCCTCGACTCCAGGGGAGTCGACGCATACCCATATAATGTGGTCGAGAGTACCCCTCTCCCCACATGCTTTACAAAGATCATTTTCCTGTTTCCCTGGTAGTATGTGAAAGGCCTGGGTTAAGAAAATTTTCAGCTTGCAGTCGCCGCCATGCGGTCGCCTCTCTGTTACTTAGTGTCTTATCCGGTGGTGGCATTAGTTTTCTGTTTATTCTATAATTCTCAACGATTAAACAATGTTTGCGCACGTTCATTTAGGTTCTGGCAATCCAGCGGTTCTACGGTTACCCGGAAGTAGATAGCTCGAATTTTGAGTCTCTGTTTCTCCTAAGGGATCTAGCATTGTAGACGAATAGTTCCGATTTTCGCGATGAGCACGGGAGGCTCCTATCGGCGGCGTAGGCAACCACCGTGTTCGCTGTCTCCTGCAAACGCTCTTCTCTGCTCGCGTCGTCCCCTGGTTAATTCAGTGGTTTACGTCATCCGCGTATATGCTGAACTTTAGACCCTCAATTTTCTTGAAAATCCTCAATTTTTTTTTAGGGCCGTGGAGAGTCCTTTCATGGCTACGTTAAAGAGGAAAGGCGATACGACAGAGCTAGCTTTATGGCGTTCCCTTGCTGCCTAGCTCCACTGCCGGGAACTCGATGTCTTTGGAACTTATACACCCGTTTCTGTCTGACAGAAACACCTTTATATAATTGTAAGTTCTTTTTCCTACACCTACGTCGATCAAGCCCTGGAGTATAGCCTCGTGCTTGACGTTATCGAACGCCTTTGTCAAGTCTAGCCTCAAGATCACTTTAGAATCTTTTTACTGCGTCCAAGATATCATGTCGGCTATCAGTGCAGACATCACCACCAAGAATGGTACTATCACAATCAGCATCACTGTTACTATCACTAACTACTAATATCATATCAGTCTCTACCTGCCACTATCTAAAGTTATTCACTGGCAGCTTTTAAGATAAATATCAGGCTTAACACAACAATTTCCTCCAGATGTCCAAAATTACTTTTCAAGGGTAACATCTATTCAGTATTAGAGTATGCATGTCCGGAGTGGGACCCTTGGCTTAGGCTAGATATGGAAATATTGAAGAGGGTACAAAGTCTTTGGAGTGCGATATATGTTTGATAATTACAGCAGACACTTCAGTGTTTCAGGTGCCAAAGACTCTTTGGGATGGCACTCTCAAGAAAAACGTCGATATACATTGCGCTTACAATTTTGCTATTATATTTTTCGCATAAAGACTGCCATTACCCCTGACTTGTATATTCATGTTCCAAATTATGTTTCATTACGGCTTGACCATTCATTAAAGGTGAAGGAAACTGTAAAACTGATACATATGTTTTCATTTTTTCGCAAGATCAATAAAAGACTGGATTAGGCTCTTCAAAGATGTAACTTCAATTATATCCTGCAATCTTTTTCTGCTACTCTTTAGATATGCTATACATGAGATGTACGGCATGTTGCGTTTGCATTGTGTTTTTTTTTCTGCAAGTTTGTAACACAAACGATAATTTGCCCCCCCCCCCCTCCCCCCACTTCTTCTAGTGGTTGTGGCTGTAGGAAGAAGGAAAACAAAATGCACGGGCCTGCTACTGGCTCTGCACAACACCTTCTCGACTTTTACAAGGCCTGCTCACATCCTCCTCTCCCCAGCCGTCTACGTCACGCTAGTTGTCCTTTTCTCCCAACAGCGTTGGCGTATGGACGGTACACCATCGCTCCTGTCGCGTGGCGTTCCGCGCGTTCAATTGTGGGATTGCAGATGGCAAAAACGCTAGACAAAATGAGACTTCTGGTTGGTCGCTTCGATGTTGTTGTTGTTGAAAACTTTTATTGTCCAACAGAGAACCCGCCGGGGTGGCGCAGTGGTAAGACGCCCGACTACTGTGCCGGAGTTCCCGGGTTCGAACCCGACCACGGCGGCTGCGTTTCGATAAAGGCGAAACGATGTGGCGTCCGTGTGCTGTGCGATGTCAGCACACGTTAAAGATCACCAGGTGGTCGAAATTACTCCGTAGCCCTCCACTACGGCTCCTCTTTCTCTCTTTCCACTTTCACTCCCATCCTCCTCCCTTCCCTTACGGCGCGGTTGTGGTCTCCACAGAAAACAAGTGAGAGTTACCGCGCCTTTCCCTTCCTATAATAAATAAATCAGTTTTTTAAATCAGGACCACACCGCCTGGGCCGCTCTGTCTCACCCCCCTTTAAGGGGGAGGGGACTTAGCGGCCCAGCCGCACGGGATGGTCGCATTAGATGCTGGCCGGTTTGGTTTCGCCGGCGTCCTCTGCTGCCAGTTGGACGGCGGTGAGTTGGAGCTCAGGGTCCGAGCTTCGCAATAAGGTTTCCCAGGCTTCCCTACTGCTAACGTTTTGCGCCCTGCCTGGGGAGTAAGCGCACTCCCAAATTATATGGTCGAGGGTTTCTCTCCCCACACTTTTTACATTTATCGTCCTCGCAGTCCGATCGGATATGTTTATTTAGTACTGGGTTTGGGTATACTCCAGTCTGCAGGCGTCTCCACGCCATTGCATGACCTCTATTTAACACCGTGTTTTGTGGGGGGAAACGCCTCCGGCATTGCCTGTAGTGTTCTGTAATGTCTTGATACGAGATTAATCGCCCTTCTCTATTATGTTCTGCCTGAGCAGAGCCATCCTGTACAGCTCGGAGGTAGAGATCTCGAGCTGCACTGTGGGCCGCCTCGTTACCGCCGACAGATTCGTGCGCCGGGGTGCGTATTTGGGTTTGCTCGGTGCGGTGGCTCCGGAAGGGACAAAACGACAGAAGAGACGAAGAAAGCGGGCTGTTCCGACTAGCATCTACCGCCCCCAGGAGCCGAGCAGCCTGGCGATTAGCGGCGCATGCTTTTTCAATGGGCGTCATGTTGGACGCGGCACTAGCTTCAGAAAGCCTGTACTACTGCTACTACTGTTACTACTGTTACTACTACTACTACTACTACTACTACTACTACTACTACTACTACTACTACTACTACTACTACTACTACTACTACTACTACTACTACTACTATTATTATTATTATTATTATTATTATTACTAGTTGTAGTAGTAGTAGTAGTAGTAGTAGTATAGAGGAAGACTGGTTTCACTAAGTTGGCCCTGAATTGTCTTTAGGTATGGGCCAAATTAAATGGCTAAATATTATCTTCCCAGTTTTAATTATTAATGATAATAATATTAATTGGTTCACAGGAAGGGAAAGGCGCAGTATCTGTCACACGCGTGTCTGTGGACACCTTCATCCCTTGGTGTCCACAGACACAAGTGTGATAGATACTGCGCCTTTCCCTTCCTGTGAACCAATCACTATTATTATTATTAATTAAAACTGTGAAGATAATATTTAGCCAGTTCATTCGGCCGTTAACTAGACAATTCAGTGCCAACTTCGTGAAACGAGTCTTCCTCTATACTACTACTACTACTACTAATAATAATAATAATAATATTAATAATTAGCAGAAAAATAATACTGTGTATTATTATTATTTAGTAGTAGTAGTAGTAGTAATAGTAGTAGTAGTAGTAGTAGTAGTAGTAGTAGTAGTAGTAGTAGTAGTAGTAGTAATTGTATTATAGGCTCTCTCAAGCTAGTGCTGCGTCCAACGAGACGCCGACTGAAAAAGCATGCGCCGCTAATCGCTAGGCTGCTTGGCTTCTGGGGGCGGTAGATGCTAGTCGGAACAGCACGTTTTCTTCGTCTCTTCTGTCGTTTTGTCCCTTGCGGAGCCACCGTACCGAGCAAACCCAAATACGCCGCCGGGGTCCAGATGATGTTGATCGTCCTATAAAAAAAAACTGATTTATTTATAGGAAGGGAAAGGCGCGGTAACTGTCTCACTTGATTTCTGTGGACACCGCAAGCGCGCCGTAAGGGAAGGGAGGAAGGTGGGAGTGAAAGTGGAAAGAGAGAAAGAGGAGCCGTAGTGGAGGGCTACGGAGTAATTTCGACCACCTGGGGATCTTTAACGTGCGCTGACATCGCACAGCACACGGACGCCTCTTCGTTTCGCCTCCATCGAAAAGATCGTCCTATCAATCACTCCTTGTGTTAAAATTTTGGTGGTGAGGGGGTTTACCCTCCCCCTACTGAAATTTTGGATTGCAGTTTTACTGTCGCTAATAATATATCTAGCTTTGGTGCCAACGCAAGCGATCGCTATCGCAGCTTCCTCCGCTATCTCAGTTTCTTTCCCTAGTATGGTAGCCACCGTGATGAGGGTGCCTCCCCCATCTACCGCCGCTATGGTCATGTATCGACTGTGCCTGTTTCCTGCCGCATCTACGTAGGCAACTTCATTTGGGGGTTTCGATTTTGGTGGCTGGTGATGTCACTTCTCTGTCGACCAATCAGGTGTGCCGCTCGCCCGAACAGCTTCCTTCGACGACAGTATGAGCTAATAAAGACTCTCTCCGAATGTTCCCGGAAACAGGTTCGAGCGAAAATGTTTGAGCAACTGAATATCAGCTTTCTAGTAGTCGCTGCCTACTCTCTTGGTTAGGTTTAGTGCTGCACAGCTCCGCGTTGATGTTATTTTTGGGTTGCTTTCCCACACTCAAGTGCGCTTTCAGTCGTGTGCATGCATTTTTGCATGTATGAATACGTGCAAAATATTGAAGTGTGACCGGCAACACCGGTGCTTGAAACGAGGATATGGCGTTGTGCAGAAGACTACACTTGACGTGGCGTAACATGGGGCGGTGTTGTGTTCTTGGGTGTCGCGGGAACTATGACACTGCTCCCAAGGTGCGTGTTCTCTCGTTTCCAAAGGATGCCAGTAGGAATAAAGCGTCGTCCTTGTGTTTGTGTGTTGTTATCTGCTTTGCTGCCTTCTTCCAAGAAATGAATCATGGATTAGTCATCCCGCGGAAGTATTTCGCACCCAGCGTGCGTTCAATGGTGAGAAACTGAAGTTTATGCCGTAATTCTCATGTCCCACGTGCTCGACCAGAAGGTCAGGTAGTGCTTAAATAATGTTTGGAATGAAAAGACTGGCAGTCTTAGTGAATTTGACCAGGCCAGGGATAATGAACAGAAGTATGCAGTACTGTGCTGGACTGCCTAATAACACGCAAATTATGTAATAGTGTGTCCATATACCGGCAATAAGTGACTGCATATTTTTCACACATTGCGCAAGTTTGTGAACTTTACTTCCAAGAGAAAGACCTAATGAAGTAGCTATCACACATTGATGCAGCAACAGGAAAGACTTTGGCAATTGACAGTGACAGGGTTCATCTAGTGTCCAATGCCGTACCATCTATTTAACCGAACTGCACAGCTTACTTGAAACAGTCCCAGGCCTATAGGGCCATGCCGTTGTCCACCACCGAAGCGGTGGCAGGTGCAATGAAGGCCTACAATATACATTACGGTGGCAGGCTAGCTCCGTATAGGCATTTCATTTCTGCGAGATGTCGCCTTGAAAACCTGCAAGAATGGCCACACACCAGAAACTCGAGTGCGGCATGTAGTGCGTGCCGCAACAAACGTTACTTTGAACAACTTTTCTAAAATGAGAAACGATCATATTCAAAGCGCACCGTAAAAAAAAAAAGCTGCGGGCAGAAAAAATGAAGACGTTAAGCAAGAAATGAAATTGGCCGCTGCCAACCCTAATTCCTGTCAACCCCGCCGGGGTGGCGCAGTGGTTACGGCGCTCGACTACTGTTCCCAAGGACGCGGGATCGAATCCCGGCCTCGGCGGCAGCTTTTCGATGGAGGCGTAAAGCAAGGCGCCCGTGTGCTGTGCGATGTCAGTGCACGTTAAAGAACCCCAGGCGGTCGAAATTTCCGGAGTCCTCCACTACGGCGTCTCTCATAGCCTGAGTTGCTTTGGGACGTTAAACCCTACAAACCAACCAACCAACCTAATTCCTGTCAATAAAACAATTGGTATAAAATCATTTGCGACTCTATTTCAGAACGCTGTTTACAAGTCTAAAAGTTGCTTTAGATATTGGCGGTGCATGCAGCATCCGTGCGCAAAAAACGCTGCAACAGATGCGCACCTGTGTGTCATTATAGCCCTGTATACATGGACTCGACAGAGTCGGGTCGAGAAGACGTTCGAGTAAAAACCCAGCTGTCGGGTTAATGTATACCCAGTCGGGTCGAGTAAAATAGCCGCGGAGCGGGTCTTGTTAACTCGCTTGCAGGGGGTAGGTTAACTCGCTTGACCCGCTTATGTAAAAGCATGTAGACGCTGTCGAGTCAGGGAGTCGAGTTATGGCGAACTCTGGGATTTAAAAAATTCTGAGGCTTAGCTAAGGTTAAGCCTAGTCAGATGCGAAGCATATTGGTGGCTAAGCTTGGAAATGCATGGTGGTTCCTTGGTTAAACTAGGAAATACGCGGTTTTCCTTGGTTAAACTCGGCAATAGCATGACTCGTTCATCTCGAAAATACGGTAGTATAACTGTGTTACCGACACACAATGAACATGACGAACCCAGGGCCAACGTTGATCGATTACCACTTAGCGTATATGTACGCGCACCAAAAGCTCTTAGAAAATCGACGTGCTGAAGGGATCAACGATTATTATGATTATGAAGCCTGCCCGTAAACTACCCTTGTGATCTCGACCGCGCGAGCCGGCTGCCTCTCTCTCCTCTGCTCTGACGTCACGCATCACGTGGTACTCCTTGGTAGCGACGCCGCGCTCGACCGCACGAGCCGGCGGCCCATCTCCTCTTCTCTGACGTCACGCATCACGTGGTACTCCTTGGTAGCAACACCGCGCTCGACGGTGCGAGATGCAGCCCGGTCTCTCCTCTGTCGTGACGTCAGGCATCACGTGGTTCTCCTTGGTGGCGACGCCGCGCTCGACGGCGCAAGATGCAGCCTGGTCTCTCCTCTGTCGTGACGTCACGCATCACGTGGTAGGTCATGAAAAGTCCATGGTGGCGACACCGCCGCGCTCGAGGAGCTGAGGCTTAGCTCTAGTAATATGCTTCGCATAAAAGCAACTGGAGCGGCGAGGAGCGTCAGCGAAGTTGAATGCTTTTTAGCCCTTATCAACGATAAAAAATAATAATCGAGCTCTCAATAGTAAAAGGCAACGGAATCAAATACGAGTAAGAAATTTGCACAATAACTACAAATCTCGACGCTACGCGCCGCTGCGATACTTACTCGCTAGAAAGCGAGTTCATGTAGACACCAATCGGATCGAGTCATGGTGACCTCGCTTACTCGACGCTTACTCGGCCGGGTGCTGTCGAGTCCATGCATACAAGGCTTATAATTAACCAGCAGCCGCGAAGATTCAACGCGAACGCAAGGCGGCCGAAAACAGCGTCCGGGGTGCCTGGGGCAACTGGCGTGACGTCACGGCCTCCGTGGAAGGGCCTTAGTCAAGAGGGTGTTGCTCTGTAGCTGAGCACCTCCGCTGCCTCGTGCGGACAGAAGCGAAAATAGAGAAGAAATGAAAAAAAGAGGGAGAGAAAGACGCGCGCCGCAACAACAGCCGTCGTCCACCACCGAAGCAGTGGCAGGTGCAATGACAGCCTACAACAGATACAATTCGGTGGCTAGCTAGCCCACGCCGCAAGCGGCGTTGACCTACCGTCCCAGCCCCGTAGGGACAGGAGCTGCCACCCTTCACCACCTCCCTAATAGTGCCGCGTGGGGTGCTCTGGGTATAATAATAAATAGAACGCAGTGGAATCTCGCGATATCCCGTGGAATCTCGCAAAGAACGCTGACACTTCTCTCGGACGCACACACGGGCAGATGGTCACTCATGAGCCTATAGAGGCTTTCGTATTTAAATATAAGGCTACCGCTGCTTAAACAGGCTACCATTTTTCACAGTATTGGAGCAGTGGTTAAAAGAAATGAGTGGATTAGCAAAATAGTAGAGTCCCTCTCTTTTTCAGATATGTCGATGAATCTCGCTTCAATAGCGCTTCGGATGATGCACTCGCAGGCATGTTCTCCGGCAGGATTAAGCATGCTGGTATCCTGAACATAATCGGCTACAACGTTTCCAATATGCATGACTACATGGAAAGGGCCAAAGTGGCACTGAAGGTAAGCTGTTGACCTACAGAATGCGAATTGTCTTCGTAGCCATCAGTGTCAACTATTGTAACTTGACCCTAGCGCGATTGGCAAACGGTTCTTTCAAGCGGCCTAGATGGGCAAACTTTTGAAATCACGTCTTCAAGTGAACCCGTCCGTGCAACTAGCACGAAATATACGGTATGAAACTGGGTTTATGCGACTGCACACTAGCTACCGCAGAGCTGCTCCACGGTTTGTGTTCATTGGCAGGGAGATTTCTCATCTGGCGCTGTAATCGCTTAAATGCCCAGTGTACGTCAGAGTGGTGATTCTGAATCAAGTGCAGAGGTTGATAACTCCTCGCGTTGGTGCTTGCGAAGATGCAGATTAAAAACGCCTCCCTGAAGCGAAGTGGTCGCAGATAAAAGTGTTAACAAAATTAGCAACCAAGAAGCAAGTACGAACTCGACCAAATTATAGCAGCGCCTAATGTTAACTGCAGGCGCATTGGGAATGTGAGTCCCGGCTCTTAAACCAGCGATCATACGCACTACATCGCCGCTCTTTTTGTAATTAGCAATCAATCCGTGAACCGAGGCGACAACTTTGAGACATTTCACCAGACTCCAATTCAAGTGATGGTTCGGCGCCTTTTTTTGTGACTTAACACGTGCTATGTAGCGGTTTTTATATGAGAATTCGGAGGTCTTCACTGACGTCTTAACGCCAATGCAGTGTACGTAGTGTTGCTTCTTGGTAGTGAAAGAGCTGCAGCAGAAAGCTTCAAATGTAGAAGGAGGTTTAATTTACACGTCGGGAATGGCGTTGAGGTCGGCGAGGAAGCGGGGCGATCAAGCACAGCACGTCAATTCCTTATGTAAAATAGTCTCTCGATCTCTACAAATAAGACTTCTTCCAATAGAAAATGAAAGCCGTTACTTTAACTGTGAGCCGAATCGAATAAAAATCGCATACTTGCACGGTAGTGCGAAAGGCCACGTTCTCCTTCCGAAATTCTGGCATTGGCTTTGTCAGGCTTACTTTCGACGCGGTCTTGGCAAGCGAAATTTGCGAACATACCTTAGGCAGGTGATATTTCAAAGCTGGCATGGTCGCACAATGATTGCTGATTTGACTGTGCGATGCCACCAAAAGAGTATTCGTCACTTGTGACCATGTAGTGGTTCGCGCTTCAAGCCATCAAAGGTAAACCATGAAAGTCTCCTACGAATGCTTTCAAATCGTTCGACATTTTTTGTTTCGTAATATGTTTTCAGGCTACCAAAAATGGTTAAAATATAGGTAGAAAAATAGTACAGTGTAGGCGAAATAGTTTTGGCCAGGCAAGCATTGAGATGCCCATTTGTGCTAGGAGAAAGAAAGCAGCGCTGAAGAGTGTTTTTCTAAATAAAAAGAGTTTTAGACAGTAAATGTTACTAAAGATTTCAACGGCACGGGCATTGGTGAAGGCTGAATATACAACGGCCGCTATGAAACTACTTGCCAAGATCAGTGTAGTGCAGAGGTGGTGGACGTGGAAGGTCGACATATGGTTACCGGTATGATTTATGTAGCATGGATGATCCACGTATACCCGAGCACATAGTTGAGCTATATAGAACGATAGCACACTAATATATTGATTTTGCGCCCGCGAAGGTGGGGCACTTTTGAAGATAATTGTTCCGACGTGCAATTATTGTTATATAGATAGGAAAGAACCAGTGAATATATGATCACTATCCAGGGTTGAAAAATAATGGAATATAGCATTTCATAATAGCAGAATCCGTACAATATGAACAGAGTGAATTGAAATTTCAATCATAGACAAATAAAAAACATTGAGGGTATTGATTTGAAACGGTTGGGCTACCAGTGCACAATCCACGAATAACCTTACTTTTTGTTTCCCAAAGAATGCATAACATTCAATAGCGCCAAATAACACGTGGTCAAGACAAAATAACCGTATTAATTCGTGCAAAGGAACCGCATGTGAATTATCTGCTTGCCATACCCCACAAAATTTTGCCATGTAAGGGTCAAGTTACATTGAACAAACATTTTCATTTTAGCCCTGTTTTCTCCTTTCTTTCTTATCTCATCTCCATTTGTCACACTCAAACATCAACGCTACTCACCAGCCAGAGAACTCCGCCTCAAACCGGGAGTTACTGATGCGGATGCGCGCCTAACTGGCCACTGTAACTGTGTCAGATTACCACGAATAGCCGTTATACGCAAGGCCCATACGCAGACCTGTGCAGGCAAGATGAGTTTTGAGTGACCATATGTGTATTTCTGCGGCGGTGTAAATATACCAGGCTCGTGTGTTTCAGGACAGCTTAGAAACACGCACACAATCGCACATACGGGTGTGCCCCGCCGCGGTGGCGTAGTTGTTAATGCGAGATCGAATCCCGACCTAGGTGACAGTTTTTCGATGGAGGCGAAAAGCTAGGCGCCCGTGTGTTTTGCGATGGCAGTGCACTTTAAAGAGCCCCAGTTGGTCGTAATTTCTGTAATCCTCCACTATGGAGTCTCTCTAGGCTGAGTTGCTTTGCTTGAATTCAACCCCATAAACCAAACATATGGAGAACTGTAATCGAGGTCCCAAGACCACTTTTTGTTTTATATGAAATATCATTTTTGGCCGGCAAACGTTGCGACAAAAAGGTATGAGCCTATTTTGAGATATACAGCAGTTGTCCAGGAAAGAAATTGTATATTGTTACAGCTGGTAAACGCCTGTGAGATATGTGTTCTGAAACGTAATTTTGTGCTGAAAGTTGCAGGCTGTCCATGGCAACCACAGAAGGAGCAATAGTTATCAATTACTATGCTTCTGTATTTTTAGCGCAATCTGCATGAGCGCAAGAACTAAAGCCATGTAATATTTCTAAATAAAAATACTAACAACTGTTATACAAATCATCTATAAAAGTAATTTAGGGCAACTTCTATTACAAATAAAGAATAGAAAGAATGCCTGCATAATAGCGTGCGGAAACGACGAAGTGTTCAGCGCCCACTACGGTCAATATAGGACCCACTGCGGCATTAATTCGGCAGCCCCACTTAGGCTAGCGCTATTTCTTGCAACAAGAGCCCGCATTTACGTTGCGTTAGTAATCATTCTTAACAAATGTGACGAACATACGGAAGCTCTAGTTTCTATCCCCGCAAAGGCCAATATGGGACCTGAAGCAGATTTGTGTGGGCAGCCCCAATTGGGCTTGGTGTTTTTTTTTTAACATAAACTCCCTAGCTGTTGCACGTGCTTTCAAGTTCCCCACAAGAAACCGATTGCGGCATCATGCGGGCATGCCCGCCTTCCAGCCTCATTACGGCCAATATGGGACATAAAGCGCTTTTTTTTTGCGGACAGCGCCGATTGGGTTGAGTGTTCTATTTGAACCTAGAGCCCATCTGCTGTTTGCACATGCCTTCAAATTCTCCACAAGGAACCGATTTCGGTACCATGCGGGAACGCCCGCTTTCCAGCCCCATTACGGGCCGATGCGGGACCTAAAGCGGTTTAGCTAAGACGGCCTCATTTGGGCTAAACGAGGGCTTGCCCAAATTGAGCTATTGTGCATATTACACCTGCCCTCAAGTAACCCAGAAGGGGCCGAGTGGGGCAGCATGTGGGCATGCCCGTTTTCTTGCCCCACTACGACCGATGTAGGTCTCATAGATTTAGTGTGGGTGACCTGATTTTGGATCTATGAGAGCTTTCCCATAAAGAGCCCAAATTTAATTGGTTAATTGTTTCACTGGAGTTTCGACATACAGCACATGCGTCATCTCCGTTGTTAAATTTCTTTTTGTAGCTGTGTGTTCTAAGGCACCCTGACCTAGCTTCAAAAAGTAAGGCACTGCCTCTTGAGTTATCAAAGAAATCTTCCTTCCTGATCTGCATTTTCCACGTTCGGTATAATTCCACACTCTGTTTCTTTTCCAACGAATTTATCCAATTTTTACCTTCTGTGTTTTTCACCTGTTGCTTAATGCTCTTTATTTCTCCGTCCTTGTGACTAGCATACTTACTAGTTAGTTTCTTAGTTCTTTGCCTCCATTGTGAGTCAACGCTTTTTAAGTACAGGTATTTAAATACTTTAGCTGCCCATCTATAACTGCCCAATTTCCTCCGGCGTTCCTCATATAATATTTTACTCTGAGCTTCCCGTACTTCGAAAGATGCCCAGTGCATATCTCCCTGTACCGTCTCATTTGTAGTTTTGCCGTGGGCACCTAGTGCTAATCGTCCAACGGATCTGATTTATTTCTAATGTCCACTGTAATTCTGATTTTAGGCACAAAACCGCATTTCCGAAAGTAAGTCCGGGCACCACAATTCCTTTCCAAATTCCTTTCCTGCATGTGGCGCCATCAAGTTGCCAAATTAAGAACAACCGCCATGCTGGTATGTGCGGTCCCGTTCGCGGAACAGGCGACAAGTATCGCACATCGGCATTTCGGAGTATTCGCATGTAAGTTTTGCCTTTCTCAAAGTACCTCGTTGAAAGAAAAAATAAGCTTTTCAGCAGCAGCCAAGCCATTCGGTTAGAAATGACCAAAATCTATGCTCCTGATCGGGTCAGTCGAAGGCTACAAATCTGATTGCAATCAGCAACTTTTATGTGGCACAGCGAGACGGCAGTGCACCACTGGCCGCGAGACAGGGCTGCTTTGGATCTACTTTTTTATCCTGAAATGATTTCTAGAGACGGGCTACCGTAACAATTTATGCAATGAAAGCAATCAAACGTGGCCGTTTCATATCAAGTTTAGGAGCAATGCTAATCGCGCTACATTTTGTTCAGTCAGCCGCTCACTCATAATACTGTTTAAGCTTGAGCGGTTATACTTTGGGAGTTCTCACACTTCCACTGGGGTTCTATTCATAAGGATTCATTATTCATTTCGGACTGGTTCGCCGTTATGTGCAAGGCGTGGCGATGACTGTTGTTGGAGCTGCTATAATGCAATTTCTTTGAGTGGCCGCCAGCTGCGTTTGTCTGATACTGCCCTCATACTGACATCCAGATGAAAGAGAAAATGGACAAATGATACTTATTGAATAGTGACCTTACATTATGCCACATACTGATATCTACAAAAGTTGCTTTTATCAACAATTATAAAGCCCATTTGCCGTCGCAAGACTTGCTTGCTTCAAAAATCGCTGCTTTTTCTATGACCATATTCCCATTTCGTATCGGCAGCAAAAGCTTACGAAATGCGTATTTTCAAACAAAAACTGTAGCGAAGTTTCCCAAAATAAAATACTAATTTGTCAACCGCCTTATTATGCATCGTTAGCTTAAGTGGAGCGTGTTCTTCCATAATTTCATAAACCTCAGGTGACAGCATCAAAATAGATTTTCTTTCCCAAAAGGCTCAAAAGGCTGCCAAGGCGAAACAGTTTAGATTAGGGCTTGAAATTCAGGGGCTGCTCGTCTTCGCCAAGCTGAAAGAGTTTAACTAAAACAGCGTAGAGCGACACACGCGCCTGCCACCACTTTTAATATTTATCTTATTGTCTTTTTGGCGTATTTTCGTGTTATTTCGAACAACGGAGTAAAGAAGAAGAGATTTACTAGCCGCGGAGGAAATAAAACGATCAGGGAAAGGAAGGATGATAGGGATAAAAAGAAGAAAGAACAGTAATGGAGTATGTAAAAAGCTTACAAAGGCGGGGATAAAATAAACGGCTGTATCACAAATTTTGACATAGGTGCTGGGAAGCAGAGTTCAGCCGGTGCGAATGTTAACTCTTCCGATATCCTGAAGTTGTCGCCTAGCACTTGGCTACTCAGCAAAGAGAGATTGAGCGTGAGAAGGCGAAGGGAGAAGTGGAGACGACCTGATAAGCCGTTTTCGTCTCTGTCAAACAAAATGAACAAACGATATGTATACCAATTGTCTCCCATTGCTACACTTAGTGACCAAAGAGACCTCAGCCAGGGAAACGAACCTCTTGCTACGTGTATCCTGGCGTAACCGAGCTAAGCCACTCCCATTTTCAAGTTTAGGAAAATTTATAAATAAGTTAGTCTTTAATTTACTTAATATTGACTTACGACAAAAATTAGATTTGCAAAATTGGCGACCACCTACAGAAACCCCAATAAAGTGATTTGCGACAAAGAAAGTCGCACGAGTATCTGTTTTTCGACCTCCAAGGAAAGCCAGCGAAATACAAAAATAAAGACACAACAAGCACATTCGTGCGCATGATTATGCTGCTCGAAACCGCAGATGTGAAGCAAAATCACATTTGGACGTGACTCGGCGGCCCATGTAAAGTGTTAGGCAGATACGTTGACGATGGATGCAGCTTGCTCAGCCAGCTCGCCGGGCTGATCCTTGTATGGGGATCCTTGTACCATGTTACAGCGAGCACGCGAGCTGTAACATGGTAAAAGGTATCTCTTGGGAGCACAAGTCCCCTACACGCCATTGTGACTACTGCGCGAAGCTTGACGCTTGTGACACCCCAGTGAAATGCAATACAAAGCTATCGTGTGACGTTGGTAAAACTCGTGACGTCATAGTGGCGTCCGTTTGGCAAATAATTCGTGCTTTTTTACTTGTCGATAAATAAGGGCAACGATGACGAAGGCAGAACGATGCTCGGGTAAGGCGGCAAAATGAACGCAGCGACTGTTTGCCAACTTGACATGAATTTTCACGTTAACTTAAAAGTTAAGCATTCTCAACCGCCTCAT
The DNA here is from genome assembly GCF_055883805.1 of Amblyomma maculatum. NCBI lineage: Eukaryota > Metazoa > Arthropoda > Arachnida > Ixodida > Ixodidae > Amblyomma > Amblyomma maculatum. Next base: position 42,274,773 of record NC_139352.1, read on the forward strand.
CCTATATAGCATCATTCTCGCTCCGTCGTCGTTGGCATTGTATTTCGTCCCGCCTCATTTAAAGTATTTCCGTGGCTTATTTCTGCAGGAACCTCTCTGAATAAAAAGGCCGTAAAAGTAAATTTTACAACCACATGCATAGGAATCGGACAGATTGGGTGATTTCACTAAGGACACAAATGAGCGAAGCTGTGTTGAACCGAAAGCCAGGTTTTATTAGCACAAAATTAAGTACACAGATGCGTCCCAAACATGCAAAATATTGAACTGTGGGAAGGCGACCACTTTTCTTCATCTGTCATTGTCCTCATGTAATCATCTTGATAACAAAATGACCTGAGCGTAGCACCTGCGAACAATGGCTTAGGGTTGTGGGGCTTAATGTTCCAAAAGTCGTCAGGCTATGAAAGACGACGTAGTGAAAGGCTCCAGAATTTTCGACTGGGGTTCTTATGCATGCACTGAGAGCACACAGGCACCTCGTTTTTCGCCTCCATTGAAAAGCTGCCTCCGCGTCCAGGCTTTGACCCCGCATCCTTGGGCACTGTAGTCCAGCGCCTTAACCACTGCACCGCCGCGGTGGGGCGCGTCTGAAAATAAGAAGCGGCGCGATTATAAAAGGGCCAGCAAACAAGTGAAGTACCATTAAGGTCAAAAGAAACGCAAACGGCTATTTGTCTTTTTCCTCCTTGTTGCCTTTCTGGTTCTGAACAGTTATAGCACAACCTATGCAATAAGGGAGTAATTGCTCATTGGAGTAGCCATATAGAGGCTACTTCCTTGTTATCAATTTATTTCACCTTGGGGGATACCCCCTAAACATTCGATCAGCATAAATTGCGGACTCTGTTATTTTGTGTATTATCCTTTTTCCTTGAGTTCCTGCTAACGATGCACGCGAGACTATCACAGGCTTACCGGCATGAAGGCAATAAATTTTCCAACGCTGACTCATTGGTCAGGCAGGTGTGTAAAAGAGTCTCTGGGCTTCTATGAACTGCACCAGGTCGCCGAAAAACGAGCTGTTCAGAACACATTATAATAACGACAGTGGCCTTTGTTAGCACAAATAGCACAAAACAAACTAAAAATTGCACGTATGACTTCGACCACTGGGACCTGTAAAATGTATGCACAACCAGTCAGTACAGTGTAGAACCTTTGACAGTTTCAAATTCTAAGAGGCGCATACCTGAGAAATTCCATAAATAAAATAATGCACTTAGTTTTAACTTTAGTTGTGCATTTGTAAATTTCTTAATGGAATACATTTTAATGCCTGATATCAGTAAAGTAATGAATATTGTTTTCATACAATTTAATAGAAATTCAAGAGGTTTAGTTTTATATATGACTCAGATTTGTCGACTCTTATTGTTTTTTGAATTGAGGCTGATTTTTAAGCGACTCGGAGCAAGAACGCACTAATATAGAGCTACAAATTTTGCCTGAAATAGAAAGGTGCAGTTATAAAATTCGCTGCAAAATTAAAACTGGCAATAATACATTGCAACATGCGATAATATAGGAGTGAAAATTTCTTTTTTCGAGACTCGCACTTTCCTGTTTTTGTCCCCCTGTCGCTCCCCCTTCTTTCGATTCCTCTTTCTCTTTCTCACAGTTCATTTCTTTCTGCCGCCCCAGTTCAGGTGCTCCTCTTTATTTGATAGCAGATACCATTGCCGGAAAAAACCTTTTTTCTATCTTTGTGGCTATTTATTATAAATAGCCACACATATACTACTACTATAGTACCCGTGCTACCATTAACTACTACTAGTAATACTACTTCTACTAATACTACTACTGCTGCTGCTGCTGCTCCTACTTTCATGCCTGTTATTATGATTTTAACAATTTATAGCAGTCCTTTTGACTCGCAAATAATTAGAATATATCGAGGATTGTTCAGATGCCGGATTTTTTTAATTAGAACTAAGGCTTTGCATTTTTTCACTTTTCTTTTATTTTGGCCCAATTTGAAGCTTCGACGAGAAAAAACTTTCTAGTCAAGCGATATAAATTTTGCATGAAATTCAGTAATCACCTGCATAATACAGAAAAAGGTTTCGATGGCGATATCTTATTTCGTGGTGCCAGAATATAGGTAATTTACAGTTAGTTTCACAATATTCAGAGAAAACCACAGCGTATCTTGCAAAACTAAAGTTGATTTATTTCTGTCGACACATTTGCCCATCCCATGCAAAACGTGTATTGAAAACAAACTGGTCACGGAACCTTGATTACCGATCTTCACACCCATATCACAGCTAAATGTAACCGAGGTGATGAAATAAAGCGCGTTATAGCCCAGGGAAGCCAGCTAGGAACTTCACAGAATCCACAGTGCTGATCCGCAGTAGCTTTTCGTTCACCAAAGGTAATTAAATAGCAAAGAATAACTAGCTATGTTAATGCTATGAGGAAGAAAGCATCAACGAAAAAGTTGCACATCTGTTTAAAAAACGGATAGCTACATCGTTTACATCAAACGAAGCACAGTTTCTGCGAGAGCTTCCAGGCGCAAAAATACGCAATTTTAAGACATCCGTTGAATTTCGCGTTATGCCTAAAATGTATAAAGCGCGGTACGACCCGGAATAACGAAGCACTGCGAAGAAGTGTGTTCACATCGAGAGAGTATCGACAGCAGCACAGCTTCAATGACTCGGGCATGATTTAATGAAAGATGTTGCAGCAACGTTAATACTGATAGTGTGGCTTCAGATAACTTGGCCACCGCATATCTTTGCATTGCCCAACTACTTTTCAAGCCCGGAAGATGTCCAAGCTTTGGTTTGAGGATGTGCTCTCTTTCAGCGCCTGAAAAGCATTCAGAAGAGGAGAAGGCTGGATGGCATGACTGTGGTGGCTGTCGGTGCACAAAATATCGGGCTTACATGGGCACAGTATGAGAAGGACATGGTATCTGCTGCAAAGTGAGTGCGCGGGAATATTTGAACGCGATAGCATAGAAGGGATCGATCCATAACCGGCCGCTTGGTCTTTGCTAGCAAACATTTGCGGTTATGCTTCTGGAAGCTTCCAGTTGCCCGGCGATGTCACCGTGCGCCCAACATAAAGTTCCTCACTCTTACCTAGAGGGACAGGTGTGACACAATATATGGCAGTTTTCATGGAGTTTCCTGACGACCAGTTCTGCCACCATGGGCGCCCTAGAATATGGGGCGGAGAGCCCCCGGTACAGATCTAGCACTGTTAAAATAAACCTTTTTCTGCAATAAAAAATGTCCCAGCATTCAATATTATGAGTATAAATAGCAAAAAGTGAGCGAAACAGCATATAAGTGTAATAAATCGTGTCCAAAATAAGCGATGTCTGTCTATCTCATTAGCTGGCTATTGAGCCGCATGTAAACCAATATTTACAAACTAATACACACATTTTAAAATGAAAAAAAAAAGCTTTAAAGTATATATGACTCCAAGAGCCTTAAGATTTTAGTGGCTGTTTTGGAAAACAAACCTTTTGATGGCGTTGTCTGCTTTGGCGCCTTCACGTCTGTGTCTTTTGTTATCTATGTTCACGCCTCGAGATGATTATGATTGTATTTATGAGAGCTTAGTAACGTCACCGGTCCGTGATGTTTTGCGCGCCCGTGGTGGCTGAGGTGCAGCGCCTCCAGCTTTCACCTAGGTAAGAGTAAGAATTTCTATGGCACCCACCCATCTTCGGATAGTGCCGTAATCAGCGATTACTTGCCAAATGCACTCCATCTCAAACTTATTGTCCTAATTGCTTTCCTTCATGATCCGGGTCGGTGGTTGCTGCCTATTCCAAACAAACATATTCGTCTACTATTTTCAGTGCTGCGCTACCTATTGTAAACTGATGCTTCTTCCCGAGATTGTTGACCATTACATTACTATTTGGTACATTAATTTTACGCCTGCCTTTCTGCTTTCCTTTCTACGTCGTCAAACATCTATTGCAATTCATTCTCTGAGTGACTTAGCAATTAAGGCACTGACATCTGCGAACCAGAGGTTACTGAAAAATTCTCAATCACCCCTCATACCCAAGTAGTCTCATTCAAAGTCTCTGAATACTTCCTCTATGCTAGCTGTGAATAGTCCCAAACAGATCATGCCTCCTCGCCAAACACATTTCTTGTGGGAATATTACTTTCTGTATGCAAAACGATGGTTGTTCTACAGATATTCGCACGCCTCTATAGAACCCCGAGCACGGCCTAAAGATAAGACGGTTTAATGGTCGACCGAAAAGAGCCTTGCATTCAAGCTTCCTCCTCTTCTAGCCTCACGCTCGTTGTCCCAGTCCTCATCTTTGGCGTCTTCTTTTATGTATTTGTCGAAAGCTAGCATGGACCCCACTTCATAGCCCACTCCATGCTACCTGGGTATTCCACTGGTATAGCCAACTGCCGTTTATCACCACAAACAAACGACCTTAAAAAAACGCCCTGATTGTAATCTCATCACTATACTTCCAACGTACGTCTCACTCTATCATCGTAACTCGTATGTCGGTCTTTCATGTTCCATTCGCTTGCAACTCCTGCCGTTATTATACTCCCAAGTTGTTGCTCATTCTCAGCTGTGTATGGCAGTGGCACCAGTTACATCTGCACACGCAGCTTGCCACGCCTACTGCGCCGCAATCTGAGTACGCCCACGACGCGATTGGATAAGTTTACCAGTGCCCGCTAACTAGAGACATCCCGGCTGCTTACCTCTCAGATATCGCACCATGTCTATTATGACAGCCGCCACCACATTATCCCTTTCTTCCGTGGCTCCCTGGTTTTGCCTTCATCGCGATCTCGCCGCAATGGCATCTCACAAGAACTTTTGCATCGTTATGCTGGCTCGAATCACATTCGATAACCGCTTCCAGATCTTGCTTTCCCATAGACCATCTCCCGCAGCCTAGCGTCAATTAATACATGTCTCGCGCCTCACCTCGTGTCCTTCCAATGTTCATTCTCTGAAACGTTCTACACCGCGCTTTGTTTTTGCGGCCGTGTGTCCCGTACTAGGAATTATGTTTTCAATGCACGTGGTCCCACATCCGCGCTGTGTGCTTTTATGATGTGTGGAAAAATTGTTTTCGTCTTGGCGTTGCCTGTCGCCATTCATAAAAGTTAGTGACGGGCTTGCTTCAAGCAGCTCTCATATATACTGTGTGATATGTCACGTAAGTTCGCATCTTACGACGGCACGTTCTTGCGTATCAGTGTAGTTAGGTAGGTCCACGGGCTACTATTTGACTACATCCTTAAGGTGGAGCTTAAGCACCCGGCTTACTTTTTCTAAATTATCGCAAAATTACGTACAAAATTAAGAGCCTTCAAACCATTAAAACTAATCTGAAAACATAGCAGCTTTAATTTATTCAACAAATTGAATAGAAAAATATTCAATGTGAATAATGCGACGCCCTCCGCGGTGTGGGTTACGCCCCCATGCCATTGCACTGAAGTCGCTGCTTTCAAATGGTCATATTTTTCCCTGCAGGCAATTCGAAGTGGACACTCTCATCGCTATTAGTTCGTACCGTATGGAAGAGATGGAGCTCCCGAAAGGGAAGCTGCTCGTGGCTGCTCCTCCTGATGTCCTCAGGAGCAGAGACAAAGATTTTCCGAGCATTGTAAGTTTTTCTTGCTGTATGGCATGTCGAACATCTCGACTGAGGGTGCTCGGTTCTTTTATCGTACTCTACAGCTTCTGCAATAGTCCTTCATTTCAGATGAAGCCCCGCCTTCATTTTGTACCGAATGCAATCCTTGGACAGGATAAGCGCACGGCCTTCAAAAATGTTCTCTGGTTTAACATTAATCCATGAATGGTGGAAGTACCAAGTGCTTTAACGGGTTTGACTATTTGAGATGATGGACATTACTTTCGAATTAGTTTCCTTCGTGTTACTATAAGTATACAAAATTTCATATAGTTGCTTTAGCTTGACAGCGTGTAGTAACTATATCTATAGAGCCAGGCTAGGGTGTTCCTGTGCTAGTTTTTCCTCGGAAAAGCCTGTATTTCACTGTTCGCTTGCCCTCCGAAGCACAGTATAGAAATGGCAGATGTCTAGTCAACGTAGTTGTAGAAGTCTAGAGTAGAAGCCCATACCTTCAAAACATGACCGCCTGGATGGATGGATGGATGGATGGATGGATGGATGGATGGATGGATGGATGGATGGATGGATGGATGGATGGATGGATGGATGGATGGATGGATGGATGGATGGATGGATGGATGGATGGATGGATGGATGGATGGATGGATGGATGGATGGATGGATGGATGGATGGATGGATGGATGGATGGATGGATGGATGGATGGATGGATGGATGGATGGATGGATGGATGGATGGATGGATGGATGGATGGATGGATGGATGGATGGATGGATGGATGGATGGATGGATGGATGGATGGATGGATGGATGGATGGATGGATGGATGGATGGATGGATGGATGGATGGATGGATGGATGGATGGATGGATGGATGGATGGATGGATGGATGGATGGATGGATGGATGGATGGATGGATGGATGGATGGATGGATGGATGGATGGATGGACGGACGGACGGACGGACGGACGGACGGACGGATGGGTGAGTGGATGGGTGGATGGGTGAATGGAATATAGGAGCGTCCCCTTTGAAACGGGGTGGTAGCAGTAGCTATCATGTTCATTTTTGTGCACCGCCAGCGCCCTCTTCGGAGTAGGCAAGTAAACAATGACGTTGTAATCAAAATACAAAAAGGTAACTTGGGGATCACGCGTTTCTTAGCGGCAAAACTGAATTTGGTCAATGCTGCGATTCTTCAGCACAATGCACGAGGCAAGAGCCAAGGCACAACGAGTGCCTACAAACAACTCTGGTTTAGGTAGGCACGTGCAAATTTTCATTATCCTTGCCTCCGGTGTCGCGAAGGATTTTGAGGTTAACGAACCAAGATGCCCAGGCATAAGTGTCATGTCTGGGAGGTACAGCCTTAGGTAATGTTCCAGCTCATTGCTTAGGGGCTCTTTTTACGCACCCAATGAATGTGCTTTGACAGAGTTGTATCGAGATATAGTAAGTATTCAAAACTTTACTCAATAAAAGCAGTGATTGTATCAGTTCAAAGCCACTACGCATGAGAACCTGATCACTGACAAAACGGTACGGGACTGAGTTCCAATGATGCACGTTTGAAATCTGCATGTGCAAAAAATAAACTATTTTGCCTGCTACATATAACAGGCATAAAATAAAAAATCAGTGCGCTGTCCTAGTGGATTTACAGCTCCCTTTTAGAATATACGGACAATTAAGTATTTTCATCAATACTATTGCCGCAGCAGGTCACGCCTCGTATAAAACTGCAACACACTCTCACGCTGCGCAGTAAACATTGTCGTCTTCATCGAATTTCACTTTGTCAAACTGAGCAGGGAACATCACTGTGTTCGTGAAGTTCTATCTCCGCCATTACTTCATTTAACCTAGGTAAATGCGCCTTACACACACGCCATCCAGAGAGTGCTTCTGAGGTTCACTGTAGAACTGTCGAATTCACCTGCCTACGTGACAGAACTCGCAATGATTTCGCATTACTGCTCCTACGCACCCGAAGTGCATGCCTGGAATTTAAGCTCTAATTATTCACCTCAATCGCATTACGCTTGCACGCCATGCTGTTTCGAAATAAAATATGCAAACTTTAGGAAGTCATACCTTATGTTGAAAAGTCTAGAAGAGAAACAGCAGAGAGCTAGAACAAGCAATTTTCTGAATTTAATGGTGATTTAAGCTTTTAATTGCGGCATTGTGTGTTGCGACACTCAGTTTCTCTAGGAAACAAGAAATTCACAGTGTTAAGTTAGTTTATCATGTCTTATGAACGTCTTATTGACATGAGCATCAGTCATAGGCGCGGGACAGCGGCAATGGTATAAGGGCAGCATCTCTATCGCAGTCCAATGCGGCAAGTCCACCGCAGAAGGATGAATGGCCAGAATGGGAAGCCTATGTCCTAATATCAGTGGTCATAAAAGTATGTCTACTCTACTTCGGGTGCGGAAAGACGAGTGAAGCAATGGCTAGCAATGCTGGCTCGAATAGTGACGCCATTTAGAACTTATCGCCAAAGAACTTACCCATTGCTACAGTGTGTCTACATTCAAGAAAAAGTACCGGACGGACAAAATATACGATATAACGACGTCCCGGAGGGCGACGAAGCGACGTAAAAAAGCAAAGCAGCTATTGGGATTAGGTAACAGCTTATCCAGAGTCAGCGGATAAACTAAGCCATAAAAATATTACACCCTGTATATACAACGCCGCATGGCCTCAAGTGTACTAGAATTCCGGAAGAGCTTTAAAATTATCTTTACCTATAGGCATAGGGAACAGAATCACAGCTTACTCTGTTAACTGCGAAGCAGATAGTAAAGTAACCGCTTGTAGAATCAGGAGAACATTAGAGTGCAATCAACCGAATGGTCAGGCAAGGATTCAAATATACTCTACAACGAATAATACTTTTAACCACGTGATAGATGAATAAGAAGACCGAACCTTTTGTTCTGCATGAAGTCCTATTAGTATACGAGATAATCATTGACTCACTGACATTATAATAATCTCTATGGTTGTGCGAAGAGCGTTGGTGAGCTATTCGTGAAAGTATTTGAGTATGTCTAGTGGCTCCACAGCTTTATAGGCCTCCATAACGAAATCAATAAAATCTTCATAACGGATATTGTTTAACTAGCTAGCGCCCTAAATTCATTGCTGCTCATCGCTTTCTAACACGAAGTATTCAGAACGCTTAAGGAGCGTGAACGTTAGGCGATGTCAGTGTGAAGCAACAGAGACGACAAGCGTAACTGCTTCAAATGGAATAATGTGCAGGAGCGGTTCTCTGACATTCTCAATGCATCGTTTCCGTTCGAGAACAAATCCATTCATGTTGGCCTCTCGTTGTCCATGGGGGCGCGTCTGTGCGAAGCTACCGACTTCCGGAGTGTGGACGCAAGCTACTCCGCATACAAGTATTGCAAAACATGGCTGGACGTGAGCATGGAGAGAGTAAGTTTTAAGTTGCCCTCATTCCAGAGCTTCTGGCATGTTTTCTTCCCACTATCTGTTCCACCGCCTGTAGATTTGAGGAATGACGTCCTCCCATGAGACGCAGTGCTAGTCGTCTAAAAGAATAAGTGACAATCAGTTTCATATCCCGAGAGATGACACCCCTGCCTTGTCATTACTGACTTAATAAAGACGAAAACGGCCCGCGGTCAAAACTACATACCTAGGACGAAACAACATAGCTAAAATTGGTTAAAAAAAAGACTAGTTCATAATTAGGTGCCCAGATCTCGCATAGCTGTTGCCAGCTGCATCACCTATGTTCGCATTGCATTCTTCTTATATTGGGAAGCGTGCGAGTTGGTCGGCTTCAGAGTATGTATCATCTTAGCAGGGCTTCCTAATGAACAATCCTTCTGATTTCCAGATATGCAACGTGAAAGGATCAAATAAGACGCTCTCCGAATCTTCAAACGTCGCGATCGAATCTGCTGAAAAGAAGAGAGTTGTATCAAAGAAACCGTGCTTCAGAAGGTAAGTAAATGTACCGTTCAATGCGATGTCTATCATAGCCTATCTTAAGCTGTGGGACGTTAAATCTCTCCTTGACGTAAAGAACACTCCTGACGTTTCCGCCTATTTTATATGCCAAAACATTTCGGCCAAAACCCTAGGCGGCAATCCCGTAAATCTGTTAAGTGCCGACATTCTGAGAACACTGTGGCCTTGTGCTGACCCTCATACTTCCTCCTCGCCCATCTATCTAATCGGCGGATTCCTCAGCTGCCTCCTGTATTCGACTCTAGTGACGCTGGAGCATGACGCCGCTTTTATTGGCCTTTTGTTCTGCATGGGGCGACTTGCTGACCGGGAAGAAAACGTGAAGTGAGGAATAATTTTCATACTCGAGCTCACAATTCTTCTATTGTTAGGAGTAAAGCACTAGCTCATCTGGATAATTTGAACCAGCAGGCGCTGTGAAAGCAAATGTCCCGAAGCAGGTTAGTAATACTAAATATATTCTTTTAGGCTATGCCCTGCTTTTTTTTTTTCTCCGCTCATGGCAGTGGTAACATAGAGTGGGAGCTAACAAGGTATTGTTAGCAGGGTTCTGCAATTACATCTGAAGAACCTGAAGCCAGAAGATCTATTCAAAAATTTAGTGTTCTGACCTCATGATTGAAGAGATGAAAAATGGCGTCCTTGCTGCTGTCATTGTATATTGATGTCAAAGAGTTATTTTATTTCGTTTCGCATGGAGAAAGTTCCTATGTTTAATGAACTTTATCGATGCTGGAGACATGGTCGACTCCAATAATTCTTGTGGTATGTGGTTGATTCTTTGTTCGAGCTCCTCATATTTTATTTAGCTTCAAGATTTCTCTCCTTTGGGGTAATTTCTATTTTCAAATTAAAGAAATATCCATACCCTCTAGCATCGCGCCGGTGCTTTTCGAAATAGTTCTTGCTAACTTGGATAAAGTGTCGAAGCTGAAACTGACGCACCTCTTCGTGTCAAGGGTTTTTAGGTGTGAAAACGTATTTATGATCAATTTAAAACCTCTGAGGTCACTAAGAGCTTTTAGCGGTGTTCTACCGTTCTTTACATTACCTCATATTTATAGTCAGACATCCAGGAATGGGTCAATCTAGTTTTTTATATTCAGTTATATAAATATCATTCTGACCATGTGTGCTGGACGTTGCACCAGAGATCAAAGAAAAGGAAGCCTTATTCTTCTGCGATTATCCTGGTTCTAAGCTGGTCAAACGGAGACTGGTATCATCTTACTTCAGATATGGACTTTTGAAATCAAGCTTACGCAAGCCGAGATTGAGCTTACGTCTCCAAAAAAATGAAATTCTCGGAAAGGCGTGCAACCCAACCTCACTTTTAAATTCGGTGGCTGAATCGCTGATCAAAAAGGTATTACTCACGAATTAGCTTCCCCCTCCCAAGAGTTAGCAAGCTGAAATGCGCGTGTAGTTCTTCCACGTCTGCTTAAAGCTTCTCATAATTTTAAGAAAATCCCAGGCAGGTATGGCGCATATGCGCTTATTTCTGCGCCTTGTTAAGATTTCAAAGCAATGCAATTTAGTGGCAAAACAGAATTTAAACTCTTAAATTGCTATATGGGGCATTCAAAAAAGTATGTTTCATGCGCAACAGTCATCATCATCATGTGTAAGATTCGGCTTAGCTATGGTATCTTTGATATTGGGCCGATGATTAGATTTTTGAATACCGCTTGCAAGAGCCTGTGCAGAAGCCTGTGAGATCATGCCTGGAAGCTCAATGTCCAAGTTGCAAAGGCAGCTATCCAAAGTTTAATTGCGCCTACTTATTACAAGACGAAAGAACTGGAAGCTGGAGCCACAAAAGTTGTGGCTGAGACAATCTTAAGGTCACTGCTGATCAATGGTTTAGAAATCTCTAGGTGTCAAGTCAACGCAACGAATTGTTGTTTCTCTCAACATTACTATAAGTGTTGTTTTGGCCTTTCACGTTTTTGTTTTTTTTTTATTGTACCGGTTCGGTTAAAATGCTTTGTGCGTCTCTCCATGTTATGCTCCCTCCCAGCTGTGAATTTTTCTGCTGTTCTTTGTGTCTTCCTGGCGCGGTTTTCGTGCCATCATTGGGCCCATTGGTATCGGTTCCTCTGTAGCGGAACCTTTATCTCATGTTGCAACCCCCTGTGTGGTTTATTCATTTTGTCGCGGCCTTCATGCCGTCCACGTCGCGACTGGTTTGCGGTTTCTTTGTATGCTCATGTTTCCACCCACTGACTTTGTGATAGCTAGCAGTTGACGCGCATCTGATCCATATAAGCCAAGAGTGTTTTCAGTAAATGCCATTACTGCCCAGAATTGTCTCATCGCGTCTGTCCTCTAGTTTCTGTGGGGCTGAAAGGTGGCCTACAACCACACTATCTTATCAGATAGTTTCCATAGCTTTGTAGCTATATATCTGCAGATTGACTTTCCACAGCACCTGGCTTTCAAAGCGTGCCATCCCCAGCTCACACAAAAAGCAAGCGAATGTCCACACAGTGAACCTAGTTTAAAAAGCTGTCATGTGCAGTGCGTAAGGAGAGGATTTGAGTAGCGGAGAAGTTTGTGATTGCTTTCTCGATCAAGGGGCTTTAAATGGCAAGAGCCCATGGCGCCCTTTGTCGGGAGTGGTAAAGCTCTGCTTTTGGTATATTCAGACTGATTCTGTGCTCGATCTCGATCGTACGTCCTCTTCTTTGGAATTTCATAGCGTGCGTGCATAAATAGCTGTAGTCGATCTTTTTTTTTTTTTTGCGCAGCAACGACTCTCCTGGAAATATCTATAGAAGGCACAAAAGTAGGAGCAAAAAGCAGGAAAATATGGCTCATAGTGGTCGAAAGATACCATAAGTCGATGTCACTATTGAGGACTATCGCAGCACTGAACTTGCTCTGCTTTATTTGATATAGGTTTGGTGGCATATGTGAAACGTCTTGCAATGTAAGCATTGTACGATTTTTGCGTTTAGGCAAGCATTACTAAACAGCGAAAGTCTATTGTTCCTAACATACCCTAGTTTCACAACCTCTGGTGAAATACGCATTTTTGCTCAAATCGTTCGCTGGAGACGTGGCCCAACACCAGTCCCTGTCATAGTGTGAGCTTCACATCTTAAGTGTTCTAGGTGGATTCCCAGCCAGCCAATAAGCTGCGCGTATAAATGGCAAGCTTCAGAACGTTTGCCATGAAATATCTGTAGCAAAATCATTCATTTCGGTTAGGAAGAATTAGCGCCTAGAAAGTGGGATACAAGTAACTTCAGTGCTCGGTCTTCCAGGATCTTGTTAGTCCCCGACACAACCTTGGCCTTCATCACCAGCATCACATGCGCACTGGGGTGGGTGAGATGCCTCTGACTACTCTCAAATCAGGCTATGAATCTGGTTGTTCAGGACTCTATCCGCAGCCCATATGTCGTGGCACGTGCTGAGTAGCTTCCACAGAAAAAGGCCTGTTCCCTCTATCCTGGTGGCCACATATAAGGGAAATAACAAGGAGAATATTATTGGGATGTAGCTCATTTGGCAAGAATTCGCATATTATAACTAGCAACTCACCGGTATCGCTCAAGAGGAAAGTGTACAACAGTTGCATCTTACCTGTTCCCTCTTATGGAGCTGAAACATGGAGGCTAACGAAAAGGGCTCTGCTTAAGCTGAGGACAAGGCAGAGGGCTATGGAATAAAAGATGGTAGGAGTAACAGTAAGATATAGGAAGCGTGCAGAGTGGGTCAAAGAAATAACTCAAGTTACCGACATTCTATTGGAAATCAAGACCAAATGGGCATGGGCAGGACATGTAGTGCGAAGAGAGGATAACCGATGATCACCTAGGGTAACAAACGGGATTCCAAGAAAAAAAAGCATAGCAGGGGGCAGAAGAAAGTTGAGTGGGCGGATGAGGTTAAACAGTTCCAGAGGTCAAGTGGATACAGCTAACATAAAACCAGGTTAATTAAAGAAATATCGGGGGGGCCTTCGGCCTGCAGTTAGTATAAGCCGACTCATAATGATGATGCTATATTACATGACCCTGCTTGGATACGTGCCTGTTTGCAGGTAGTCTGCCGAGCAGCGGCGTACTTTTTTCTCGCTACCATCAATGCTTAATGCCTCTCCGTAGCTTTAGGCCTGCTTCGGGGCTCGTGGGGCAGTGGTGGCTACTACGACATTTCCCTCAATACACTGCCGGTGACACAAATTACTTAATGGTGAATGTCTTTTGTGGTATTCAAGGCAATCTTGCACCGCCCTTGGTGTATTTATGTGTACTGACGCAACAATGATTATTGTTCGTTTGTCTTCCAATATTGCTGCCCTCATCACGGTTACCTCCTCTCGTCCACATACAAAACCACCTACCTCTTTTTAGGAACATGTCCAGCTCCTCCAATCTTGTTTCCCTCCTTCCTTCGTGGTTTTTGGAGTCAGTGCGGTTTGAAAGCGGTTTAGCCAAGAAAGCGCTCTTCGTGTAGCTCTCCTTGTCTTTTTTTTCGCCTCTGTCTTCAGCCAAGTATCCCATCATCCCATCTTAAGCAGTAGTGCTGTACCTGCGGCCGCTCCTTCTTACGTATTTTTGTTGAATTCTGAGAATAGTTTTGTGTGCTCTTCATATGTGCCGTGCGCCGCATGTTCATCAGCTTCTCGGCCGAGGCGCACCTCCTGGTGCCGAAATTGTCGTTGCGAACCAATCTGTGGCATGTTTTTTATCTTGGTTTTGTCCGCTTTGTTAGGTTGACTGTACGGCAGCGCCCTTGAAACGATCACAATTCAATCTGGAGGTAATACCAACACTGGGGCAGGGTAGCCGCCGAGACTAGAATTTCCACTACTCCAAAGAATTTGGCAAACGGGATGCGAAACTGCAGCTCTAGTAAGCAAGGAATTTGGATTCGCTTAAGCAGTGGATTTATGCGTAGCGCGAGACGGATCACGTCTGTTGTACAAGTACAATATATGGAGGCCACTAAAGAATCTCCAACCGCGGTCCTGGACGAGAGTGCCCTCTATATGTATGATGTGTGTGATTGGCCTGAAATGTGATCAAAAGGGGTACATCTTTACCGCCACTCATGCGAGTGAGTCATTTCCCTGTCGTTCCTCACCGTCAACCCAATGGCCCTAAACGGCCATCCACGTGGTGTAAAAAGTGGGATGGTGTAACGGAGTCGTGGAGCAGCGTAGCTCCAGCCACTAGCAAACACTTCAACCATGAACACCTTTTCCGCCACGAACAGCAAGGAAGACTTCGGCAACACGGACACGCGGTACCTGCCAAGACAGTTGAACGATCAGGGGTCGTGGCGCGGCGTCGCGCCAGCCTGAGGCCTTCGACTTCTCCGACGCGGAATCATAGCCCTGTTGGCTAGCCTAGTATGAAGACAATGCCTTCGCTTCTGGAATTTCCACGGCGCCTGAAGATGTAAAGTTACACCTGCTGGTATACTGCATGGGCAGTATACCAGTATCTCAGTATCTCTTACCACGGGCGCATTCTATTCTGATGTCGTACGTCGCTTTACGGACTACTTCGTACACCCAGCCAACAAAGTGTACCAGCCCACCAAGTTTCATCGTCGCGTACAACAGCCAGGAGAGCGTCGATGCATTTTAAGCAGAGCTCATGCGTCTTGTCGAGAGCTGCAACTAAGACACGCAGGTGATCGAGGAGCGTCTTGTCAGGGACCGCTTTTTTGTAGGCCTGGTGAACTGACACCTCTCAGGCAAGCTTGCGCACAACGCGAAGCCCTTGCTTAAAGAAGCGTAGGTGCAAGCACGCCAAGTAGAAGCCGCGAAGAAGCTCCATTTGCCCGAGCTAACGTTTTCGAGCATAAGACGACCAGCAGCCCTAGGTTCCCGCAGTCTAATGGGAAAACACAGCGCGCTGCGCGGACTTTCAAGGAGTTCCTGATGAAGACAGAAGATTCATTTCTCGCACTCCTAAGTTACAGGGATACTCCAAGTGTATTGTGGTACAGTCCAGCACCGCTGTTGTTTGGGTGTCGGTTAAGAACTCGCCTCCCAAGAGCACAAGGCAGAGAAGACTTCTCAGCGCCATCACCTGACAGGTTGACGGAGGGCTATAACTGGCATCGGGCCCGAGACTTCAATCGAAGGGTTGCGCTCGAGAGCTCTCTCCTCTGCTTCCGGGAGACAGGGTATCGGTACGCCCAGAGAGGTGTCCTACTACGGTGATCAGGCCTGGTCAACATCCACGTTCCTACACTGTAGAAGCTGACAATGAAGGCCTATTTCTCCAGCGAAACCGCAAGGAGCTAGTGGCCTTTATACCTGCGTCATCTGCTGTCACACAGCAAGTCGAGTAAGACTGTCCTCGTCCAAGTGAGAACACTAGCGCGTACACAACCCGTTCTGGGCATGCAGTGGTAGTGGAAAAACGCTTGCGAAACCATTGCACCTTGAATCAGACACGCTACTCCTACACCTACCAGACATGCTCCTACGGCTTGAATAAAGTTTGGCTTCGTGTCTATCTCGGGTTATATATCAACGTAATGTGGTAGCGTACATCTGTCTGATAATGAGCATGTGTGAAAAAAATGATAGCATAAACTACAAATTAGTGGTCAAACGATAAATAAGCGTTTGCGCACGCGAATGTCTATCCGTATAAAGAGCTGCAGACAGGAGCAATGGACGCTGTCGTGTCATTGGGCTAAGTTTTGAGCTTAAGTGCCCTCCTAAGCTTCTGTTTCTTGAATCCAACGAACTGCGGTTGAATCTTGTTAATTTAGGATTAGCTTCCCGACGCCTTAGACACTAAGCCACTGTGGGCAATATATAAGGATCATAGGGGATTTTAAGCGTAGCGGAGACGTAGTAAAGTGGAGGCATGTACTTGTTTACCGGATATCTACTACTTTCGCACATCGGACGCACCTTGCCTCCCTCATGACACATCTGCGCATGTGGAGGAGACGTCTTGTCAATAGGTGTACGTCTCCGCTGCGCTAAAAGCATCTATTAAATCACTGTACGCATTACCTATTAAGGTGACACGAAACGCTTCAACGAGGGCGTGGGCCGATACCTAAATTTGAACGAAAATAAGAGGGAAGGAAAGTGAATGTGACCCTTGTGCTAAAGGTGAGAAGCAAGCTCTGCACCCAGTAAGCCTGCATTTTGAGTGGCTATAGATATGAGGTAGCGAAAACTTGGAATAAGTGCAAATACTTAGAGGAGGAGAAAGAAATGAGATACATTCGAAGAATGACCGGCGCTTTTTTATCGTGGTATGTATCGCCTTTACAAGTCCCTAATATGCAGTCCTAACTTCACTGCACACCCTTGGTATGGCGGTTAGTGTTAAACGTTACAAGGATATTTTTATATTTTTTCCTACAGCTTCTCAGACTAAAGTTGAGTGTGGATGAAGAAAATAGGGTACGAACACACATATCAAATGTTATATGCCAGAGCTCATCTGTTTGCTCTTTTGAATCAAGCCACTGTCATCAAAACTCCTCGCGCGATGTATCGTCGTCAAAGTTGAAATTTTCAAAAAAACATTTATTGCATAAAAGTTTCTAGTAGACTCATAGAAACAAATAAAGTAGTCAACATTTTCGTAGAACAATATATTCAGTGCTTGTAAAATAAACATGTATGCCCCGCCGTGGTGGCGCAGTGGTTAGGGCTCTCGAATACTGTGCCTAAGGATGTGAGATTGAATCCCGGCCTCGGCGGCCGCTTTTCAGTGGAGGCGAAAGGCAAGGCGCCCGTGTGCTGTGCAATGTCAGTGAACGTCAAAGAATTCCATGTGGTCTGAATTTCCGAAGCCCTCCACCTCGGTGATCTTACTGCTTGCTCTCTCCAACTAACATTCAACATTTTGCAGCAGCCAACCTGAGCCCCCATATTATTACGCAATCTGAATCTCTCAGACAGTCAGACTCGTGACAGCGTTAGGATGATCCTGAGAGGCTCATTATTACTATCGCCTCCTACAGCTAAAGGCGAATCTTAAGTGTACAGGGCATATGCCGCACGTGTGGCCACCGTACTGCAAGTAGCAAAGGCGAACCTGGGGCACAAGATTCTCCTCAGCTTTGGGCATGTTTCATTGGTCATGAAGAGCATTGAGCATCAGACAGTGTGATGATTGGCGGCGTAGAATCCTGAGAAGCCCCACAATACTATTGAACCATGCCCTTAAACGAAGCTTATATGTCCGCTTAAAGTATCTACACGTTGAATAAAATATTCGGTAGTATAGCAGACAAAAAAACGGTAACAAAGTGGTTTCGACTACTGTTTTTCGCGTTTAAAAACGCGCCTCTATTACACTTCGCTGAGAGCCATGAAAAAGTAGCCGGTATATTTGCTATTACTAGTTTTCCCAAAATTTCGCTGTTTCGACATTAACTGTCAGTGACCGACGCAAAGATATAGCAATATCGCTATAATTTATCTTCATAAAATTTTCCCCATTGCTTGGTAGCTGCTGCTACTAAAATCGATGCACTCTACGCTGAGACACTGTATGTCTCAAAGAAAATATGCACAATATTTCTCACACCGCTGATGATGGATTACGCAAGGCTTATTGAGACGTATTTAACTGCGTTAATATTACTCTCTAGCGTTGTAATCTACGTCGCCAATTTTTTGTACTGCTGCCCCAAAAATATGATGCCATTCCAAACGAGTTATAACCTAAGACTCCACCATAGATACAATTCTGAAATCAACGGAATCCTCTAATGTGGGGAAGATTATTTTTTATTTAAAAATATTGGCGCACAGCATCAAATCGTCAGCCAAGCCCTTCAAAGAAAACCTGCAGAGCTCCCTCGGAAGTTCAGTAGTAGCAAAGAATAATTTATCACGATCTTGGTTTCGATGTTGGCGCCACCACACGTATAGGGCAGTTGTCAACAAGTGAGCTAGCCTAGATGGCTAACATACTCGATAGCAGAGTGAGAGTGGACTAATCAATAACCGTCCTTCTGACGGAGGTCCTGTTGGAGGGAGGGAGCTAGTTCGAAATTAAGACCATCAAAAATGGATGTATACAGCTTTCTCTCGTAGCCGTATGATGCCGCTTGGATAATGAGCGAAAATCATCTTACACATAATTCTGTATTCTGTATTCCACCCTCGAACTGGACGAAGGTATTGCCTATACTCGCATGTGGCATCCGAACACCCCACCTGGCCGGGAGTACCATTGCAAAGTAATGCCCACCTGACTTGCAAACCTTGAAGAGTAATGCGAATTTGTTCCAAAGTTTCCTCGGCATGGCACGGAAAAATCTAGGAGCGAAGTTTATCATCCGAAATTGTTGGTTGCTTTCCTTGGCGAGAGAATTCACCATAAAGAACGACGGCCAAATCAAAAACTATACTTCAACTTCACGTTTTTTTTCTCATTTCGTCGCTCTTTCTCCGTGCTGCCTTCGTACGCTGCACTGTGCCATTCCTTCCCGAAAACGCGTGATTATCCCCAAAGAAATCACTGGGTGTGAATACTTTTTATGCATTTAGGATACTTACTAGGAAGAGCATGCCCCCATACGCGTTATTTATAACAGCGTTTTTTTACCGAAAAAAATTGATAGAGTGAAGTACGGAGCCCTGGCGCAGCAAACTAAGATTGACGCTTCCCGCGGGCATAAAAGGTGATTTTCAAGCGCTTAATTGCGCACCAGTCACGTCCCCTTCTAGCAACGGCAGTCACCCGAGCTGTGCGAACGGATAACCAATATCCTGCTTCTCGCTTCATGCAGCTGGAGTTCGTGAAGAAATTCAACCGCAAGTTCATTTCGTGGCTATACTTTGACGTCCACCTCGCCGACGTCCGGAAAAAATGCGTCTCAGATCCATACGAGAACATCAAGGTCCTGAAGAAAACGTTTAACATGAAATAAACGTGTCGCTGCGAAGTTCTTTCGTTAAGAAAGCATGGCATTTCATTTGGTTGGAAATAAAGAGCACTATTTGTAGTTACTGCAGTTTGTATTAAAGCTATGGTGATCGAAACCAGGCTGCACTGTTTCCTATTAAGAGTGAAGGCCACGACTTCTAGAGCTGGCCTCTAGAGCCAGGATATCAGCCAGCAAGTAAATCGCGACGAGCTTTTGGAATAAAACACCAGTTAATCCCGGAACATAGCTAATTGAAGGTGGTACACAGTTCTAAAGCGAAGGACACTTGGAAATAATGTACTGAACTATGTCTGAAATGTGTGTAAGAGTGCTTGAAAAACAGCCTCACGCTGACAATACGAAGGGAGGCAGGAATACGGGCTGCGGGTGAAACAACCACTCGCGCTAGGTACTGCAAGAGACCGCAAGGAAGGTACCGCAGCCGGTGCACCTGCAGCTGCAGGCCGATGATGGAAGGCGCTCCTCAACCCGAACCGGGAATGTCACGACGGGCTGGAACGGGCCGTCGCAACCCTGTTTTGATAGCTGCTCGATCGGCCCGTGTTTATCAAGCTTCGCTGCCCTGATTCATTGAATGACACCTTGCGACGCACCGGCCGGGCACCTACCGTCATGCAGCAGCCGATCGAATGCCCTCGTACTCGAAAAAAAGTGTGCGTGAGAGCGCGAAGCACACGCGCTTGTGTGCCAAGCCGTCACTGGGCGAACCACAGCAGAAAGCTTCGCTCACAGCTTCTTACATTAACCATGCTCGGTTATGTGCCCTGAAATACAAGATGCCGACTGTTACTTTCAATGGCAAGGCGAAAGAAGCGCTATGTCGGCTTGCCCGCACTGGGACGAGATAGCGGCCACTAGTGTGCGCTTCTAGTTCAGAAAACGTTGTTTAGGAAACTATACCTTCCGCCCAATCTGCTAGCATTCCAACAGAGAAACGGAACGCGCGCTAGTTTCGAGCCTCGTGAGCAAAAATGAAATGCTACATTCGAATATGCAAGGACGAAGTTTCTTGCCGCTTCTTGTTGCCCAAATTACATAGCATGTCGACACAGACATGGGTCGTCTGCTCGGGTACCGATGTAGGCTTCACCGCGGGAAACACTGGTGGTACGCTGAATCATCCCACAGCCTTCAATAAAAAACCAGCAACTGAGCTCACAGTGGTATGGTAATGTGCGGTACCGGCTCGCGCAATATCTAACGAAATGCAGATCAGCTTACACCGCTTCTGATATTTTTGTACATTTGGCTCCGGCAGGAGGGCTCAGGCAGGAGGCAGCCTGCTCACCAGGGCCCGGGAGACAGCCCAGGCCAATGGTATCCTGGACTGAGGAAACCACCCACACAATTCCGTTAAACAATAAAGTTCTCTCTCTCTCTCTCTCTCTCTCTCTCTCTCTCTCTCTCTCTCTCTCTCTCTCTCTCTCTCTCTCTCTTTCTCTCTCTCTCTTTACTCAAATCGTTTGCCTTGCTAAATATTTAAACATCACTTGTTCTACAATTGTAGTGTCAATCTCCCGTGAGTATTACCACTCTTCATTTTATATTTATACATTTCATTTTATATTTAAACATCACTTGTTCTACAATTGTAGTGTCAATCTCCCGTGAGTGTTACCACTTTTCATTTTATATTTCACTTATTTCCCGTTTTGTGTCCTTTCCTCTACCCCTCAAATCCTTCTTTATGCAAGTATACTTAAAAAATAAAAAAAATGATCAAAATAAAAATAGAAACAAATTCTTTACTACCCAATTCTTGGCCGATCCCCCTCTGTGGGTATGTGCCATAAGTTATTTGGACAACAACAACAAGAAAGCGCCATATTGGCATATTGAGAATCGTGTGGACAGCCGGGGATTAAAAATAGTCAAAGGCGGCCTTGGTGTTTGCCCTGCTTCTTCTATATTTTGGTGGCGAAACCCAGGAGGGTAATGCGAGCTCCTCCATCGATCCTTGCTGGAGATTGAAAGATTAATGACAACGGCCCTCCAGGAAGATACCAGGAGCTCCGTCATCGAACCCTACCGGACAGAGAGAAGAGGGCTTCAGCGATACGCCATGGACAGCATCATAAAAAACGCGATATTCAACGAGCTTTTCTGACCCGGCTGTTTCGTCAGGCAAGAGAACTTTTGAATTTGAACGCAGCAAATATTCTTGCGCTACAGATTATCCAAGCGAGACTAAAAGCATGCAACAACGACTTGAGCGTACTGATATGGTGGCCGTAGTACTGAACAAGAAGCTGCAGGCTTTTAAAGGCGACGTTTGTGCAGAAGACGCCGCAGCTGCACTAGAGTATGAGAAAACTGCCGCGCAGACAGTGACGCTTCTGTCACCACATTGAGAACCTTTTTCGCTCCTTTTCAGCCAACTCCCATCGTAGCCCTTCTGTATCTGTAGTATTTATCGGCGGCATGTTAAAGACCCTTCATGTCTTCTCTTATTTCAATGTCATGTTTACGGTTATCACGGCGCTCTGCTTTCGTGCCTTTAAGAAAAAATAAAAACTTCGGATGCTTGGGAGAAAGAGAGAAAGGGGAGTCGTAGTCGAGGGCTACGGAATAATTTCGACCACCTGGAGATATTTAGCGTCTCCTGTCAGCGTCATCTAGAAAAACATCTAGCGCGCGTTTCCCACTTCCCGTACAATCTGTGTCCTTGATGCCCTTGTCCCTGCACAAGTCCACAGCACGTGGCGAACATCCACTTCTTCAGCTGGTGTGGAATACTTCGGGCATGTGGTTGGTCTGATGTCTGCTTAAGATTCCCATCGGCATGTTACCGAAGAGGTAACATTACGTCACCCTCTATCGATTGACACCACTACCACTTTTGAATTACACACAACTGCTGTGGACCCGATTTTGCGGACGCGGCCTGCGGAGTAATTTCGACCACCTGGGGATCTTAACGGGCACTGACATCGCACAGCAAACGGACGCTTCTTTGTTTCGCCCCCAATGAAACGCAGCCGCCGGTAGTCAGGTTCGAAGCCGGGTTCTCAAAGATCCCCAGGTGGTCGAATTATCCGTAGCCCTACACTACCGACTCCTTTTCTCTCTCAACTTTCACTCCCACTTTTTGCCCTTCCCTTACCGCGCGGCTCAGATGTCCACAGAGCAAGTGTGACATACTGCGCCTTTCCCTTCTGCTCACTGAGTCGGCGGCGGCCACCTGATGATTGATTGATTGATTGATTGATTGATTGAAACTTTATTTTCCACTGATTTACGAGGCCCCCTACTTCCCGCTCCTGGCACGCAGGCCTAAGGAACGGTGGCTGGAACCTCCGCGACTGAGGACTGGCGAATATACATTGGTTATTCGCGGCCTCAGCCGTCAGGCGGACGTCTCTCTGCTGGTCAGCGAGGACGTCGCTTCGCAGCAGGGTCTCCCAGGCTTCTCTACTTTTAATGTCCCTAGCGCCCGGAGACTTCAGGCATTCCCAAAGTTTATGACTGAGGGTCCTCCTCGCGTCACAGGCTTTACATTTATATTTTCTCTCATCTATCTGGGTGTGAAACAACAGACAGGGTTTGGGAAATTTCCGGCTTGTAATCGCCGCCAGGCTATGGCCTCTGTATTATTTAAGCTAGGATCTGGTGGCGTCATCAGACGTCTTGCTAATCTACAATTTTCGGTGATTTCTTTATAGGTTTGCAAACGCCTTTTCGCTTCAAAAGATCTGACAGCACTATGGAGTCTCCACTGAAAAAAATGCGAAAGCCGGAGTGTCGCTGTAGCACATAGCGCATCAACTTTACTCCGTCATTATCAAATAAATGCCTCATCATTTAGCTGATACTCTCATCATTGTCATTATCACTAATCGCAGCGCCATTGTCATCGCTACTCTCACTGTCACGGTATACAAGAATACTGGCGTCCTTATCTCGATCCCAGGCATGTCGCAGTTAGTTAAACCCCTCTGCCTGGGGACCCAAGGGATGTAGGTTCGATTCCCAGTTAAAAGAGGATTTTTTTCATGATCACTTTAGTTCAACGAGAAACATAACGTTTTCACAAGACAAGGGAGACGAGGACAGTAGGAAGCTACATGGCCCCTCCTCATCTCCTTTGTCATGTGAAAGCGCTACGTTTATCCGATGTCATCAGGATAAGTGACACCTCAGCGCACAGATAAGATGCACAGATCTCGCGCACTGTTCTTGGGCACAAGGTTTCGTTCCATGAGCCTAGAGAGGCTTTCGCCTTAAACTTGAACCCCTCCGATCCCCAACCGAGCGCGTTAATAAACTACGCCACTTTCGACACGTGAGAAACATTTCTTAGTAATGCTTTTCTTAGCGTTCCTGTAGTCTCAGTTGAAACATAAGGGTAGGACGGCGACGCCTGCAACTCGGTCTCTAGGAGGGCGCTTGGCGCAAGCCATCTGCCGCCAGAGGTGGGCAACCTCATGAGGTCGACCTCAACCTCACGGAGTGAGGTGAGGCTGAGGTGAGGTCGGCGACAGCTCGACATTTTTTGAATGAGGTCACCAATGGTCCCCTGAAAAGTAAGGGGAGGTCGCCTGAGGGACCACAACCTCAATTTGTGAGGTTGAGGTCGAGTGAAGTCGCCAAATATTTTTTGAGTTTGAGGTGAGGTCGAAGTTTTTGAGGTCAAATTCCCACCTCTGTCTGCCGCCAGCGATGAAACCGAAGCGCCGCATCGAGCGCACACCATCGCCACTGAGTGGAGCTGCTCACCTCGAATGCACTGTGAACCGGCGTGGTTCTGGCAAATAAATTGTACAGTATAATAGGACCAAAGATTTTCTCCTTATCGCTCTTAAGGGGTGTTAAGTGCCACAAAATTGTTACAGTTGGCGCCCGCCGCGGCTATTCGTAAAGCACTCATATTTTGACCAATATAAACCACCATTTATAAAGCACGGATCCTGCAAGACGTTTCGCAATTAGTAGTAGTATTAGAGAGCTCTGGGAACTTTCTACAGACCTTTGCATGCATGATGTAGTCAACTATTGGAGAAATGTTCTTTCAGAAGAATTTTATACATTGCTCCGATGCCTTGCTTGGAGCCAACCTGATACTTGTTCAGCTACGTTTGAGCCCCGATCATGAATAGGGTTAAGAACTATATGTGATAAGTATTCACGAGAAACCTTGTTCTTACCTAGAGATTGTTCCGGCAACAGTCCTGTATATATATAAGGTGAAGTAAATCTAAGCCCAGGTGCTTTTTTCACCCTTTTAATAGTATTAAATGCTTTGGGAACATTTTACTCACCAGTACAGGCATGTTAACAATTCGAGAAAAATCTTTCAGAAGATTTTTTTAAACATTGCTCCACAGCCTTGCTTGGAGCCAACCCGATACTTTTTCAGCCACTATTGAGCCTCGATCGTGAAGAGGGTCAACAAATATGTCTAATATATATTCCAGAGAAACCATGTTCCTAGCCTACACATCGTTCCGGCAACAGTCCTGAATAAGGCGAACGCTTTTTTCATCGTTATAAATTCGGCAATTGCACGCGTTTATTCACACCTAGTAAATTCATATTCGTGTGCAGTGACACCAACGCACTTCAATTGCTGCGAATATAAAATGTATTTATTCGAATCCGCTATAGCAATATCAATCCACACATGGAAAGGCATTCATGCTCGTTGCGAGGCCTTAGAGACCCGGTGGGTGGTGACAACAAGCAACGCAGCTGTAATGTGTGGCTGTGAATATATGAACGTGGTAAGCATCCGGAGCATTTCTTCCTCTGTCAGTACCGCTTTGAAGCGAGGATTCATGGGCCAGTCCACCGGGGGCCTAACACGGGGAGGTCGCTGCTCTCCTGCAAATAGAAATTCGGGTACAAACGCGCTAATTACCGCAGAACGCATCGCAATTCAGCGCTATAAATTACGTAATATTTTTAAACACATGATAAATATCTATGCTGATGGTGATATCAGTTTTTTATCAAAGAGGGGGCTTCTGACGCGCGCCATAAGATACATAGAAGGAAGCCGTTATTTATATTCTTACCAACTCTGCTCTTTTTACTAATGATATTAGAAATCGTGAAGCAATTGCGACAAATTAAATAGCCACCACCCCTATACACTAAATAGCAGGGCAGCGGCTTTATTTCTTTAAAACGTAAGGAAGACAAATTGATTGCGTGTTCGCAATCGGAAGTGCACTGCTCGAAAGTAATGTGGCATGCATAAAAATTGTTGTTGCGACTGAAGGAAGAAGAGTGCATGGGCTTGCTACTCGCTCTGTAGCTGAGCCCCCTCCGCTGCCTCGTGCGGACAGTAGAGAAAGTAGAGAAGAAAGAAAAATAAGTGGAAGAGAAAGACGCGCGTCGCAACAGCCGTCGTTCACCACCGAAACGCTAGCGGGTGCAATGACGGCCTACAACAGAAAAAAATATGGTGGCAAGCTAGCCCCCCCGCCGCAAGCGGCAGTAACCTATCAGTCCCAGACCTTGAATACGGCAAGCAAAAATAATTACTGATGCCGAATATTAACAGCTCAGTGATGGAGTAGGTAGGAATTATAAATGCCATTGAGGCAAGGGTAGATAGAAGCTCACACTAATAATAAGTCAAACTATAAAGAATAACGCGATATATCAACTTAAATAGTAGAAAAGGCAGACAACAGGCTGCAAATATGTTGCAATGCCACCAAAGTTTTTTTTTTGAATGTGCTAACGCAACTTGTACAGTGTTTTCATGTAATCTCTTTAGTAGCCTGGGCAAGTCGTTCTATGAATGTTCCCAGTCTCTAGGGCTCAGTGCAACACGTATGGTAGCAGGAGCATTCTCTTGTATGTTGAATTAGCGGTGTAAAACAAGAGTATTTCATACGTTTCCTTAAAACTTCCATAATTTTTCTGCCCACCAAGGTGGCGCCTGACTACTATATCGGGGTACCCGGGGTGAAACCCAACAGCCGGTGGCTGCGTTTTGATGGAGGAGACACAGCAAGGCGTACGTGGGCTCTGCGACGTCAATGCATGTTATAGAATCCAAGGTGGTCGAAATTGTTGTGTAGCCCTCCACTATGGCAAATCTTTTATTGAACAAGCATTAATTAGGTATGATTTCAAGGTCCTGTCACCAGACGTTTGTCGGCAGGATTACGTTCGAACGAAACGAGTGACAAGAAACAGAATGAATGCACTAGAGAGAAAATGACATCTCGCTGGGAAAGAAGTTTTGGTGAATACAGACTAATAAGGTAATTAGAGCCAATGAAGTCAAGTGATAAATTACTTATTTAGTGATAAAAATAACGAGTAGTTACACTAGATAAATAATGAAAACCCGCACTGGAGAAATAGTTGGTGTATGCACAGTAATTAGTTAAATAATTAGTCAGTTTAGTCAATCAGAAGTCCGGTATGTTTTCAAGGCCGTGTCAGCAGGTTTTCTGCAGAATTACGACGGGTGGCCGTTCCTGGCCCTACGGGGTAGGGACGGTGGGCCAACGCCGCTCGTGGCGGGGCTAGCCAGCCACCGAATTTTTATCTGTTGTAGGCCGTCATTGCACCCGCCCCCGCTTCAGTGGTGAAGGACGACGGCCGTTGTTGCGGCGCGCGTCTTTCTCTCCCTCTTCTTTTTTTTCTCTATTTTCTATTCTGTCCGCACGAGGCAGCGGAGGTGGCTAAGCTACAGAGCCAGTAGCAGGCCCGTGCATTTTCTTTTCCTTCTTTCTACAGCTACAACGATAACTGCAGAATTACGTTCGAACTATGCGAGATATAAAAAACGAAATGCTGCCCTAGATAGCAGATCAAAAAATGTGGCCGGGGAAAATTTTGGTGCGTGTGGAATAATTAGAGCAAATTCAATCATACGTCGAAATAGCGAAGAGGGTAATGCGACGTCCAAGGGGAGTCCGTGGTACTCGTACTCTCATGATGTTACGTCATAATGACACGTCACAAACCTAGGGTCTCTTCTGTGTCTCTTCCACGAAGAATGCTTACGCATTCCTTCAATGTGGATGCCGCAGTCACCTTAGCTTTTTTTTTCTTTTTCAACAATCGCTCCCACAATTATCCCTTCTCTTACTGCGCAGTTAAGGTGTCCACAGAACAAGTATGGCCGATACACGCCTTTCCTTTCTCCCAAACCAATTTATTTATTTTTTTAATTTTCTTGTTCCGAATCCGACGACCTCCGGCGCTGCATAGTTATACACAAACACAGATGATGCGCTCGTTTTGGTTTAATTATCTTGTGTGTGTATTGTGTTTTTGTATAACCATGCAGCGACGGAGGTCGTTGGAGTCGTATAGCCAACTAGCCCGCTCGCAAGTACTGCTGAGCTTTGTTCCGAGTCCTTTGTCTTTACAATAGTTGAACAATTTTAAAACCAGGATAACATTTTATCTGCAAAAAAGCTGCAATCTGAAAACAGATGCGCAAACCACAGGGTATCCTCAAAAACTCTCTCTACAGTGTGAGATGAATTGCAGTCTTGATGTCTCCTCCTTACAATCCTATCTATGTCAGCACTTGTATCAGTCTCTCCCTGCCATAAAGTTATCCACCGCATCTATAAACCTCACGTTCCAAGCTGCCATCATACCTATGGCAGAAATACACACCTCTGCTTACATCCCACGCCTTCAACTGGAACCCATCTCGACTACCTCTTAAATCACATCGCGCAATATCAACTCACCTATAGGACCACCTCTTCGCAACTTCTGCATCAGCTTCCATCTCTTAAGAAAGCGATCATCTTAAGGTCAAAAAAGTCATTTCTTTGCACCTCTTTCTAAACTGTTGAACCAAAATCGGATAAATGGCAAACGCGTAATTAATGCGTACGTAGCTGCTCTTTCACTAATTGTTCTTCCTCCCGAACTCGCAGCTTATCCAACCAGTATCTATCGTTTGACCGTAGGATATTTTATACATTCCATTTCACGCCACCCTTGGAATCTAAAGTTCACACATTCGACCTCAACACACCGCTTACCTGAAGCGCGTTTTGGGGTGCCCGCAGAATTCTGCTGAGCAGCAGCACTCCGTTGCACAGTTTGAAGCACCGGAAGTCCCCGTTCTACGCTGGCCATCTAAAGCTCCCATCGACCTGCAAAATATCCAGTAAGGCGTCCACTCAGCTTGACGTGGGAGGGCTGCCGAATGCGGCGCGACAGCATAAATCGCAATAGCAAGGCTAATTATTGCGTAATTATTGTGATAAATTACGGAGCTCCTATGGTCGAAATGCCGTCGTCCTCGTAGCATAGCAGTAGCAGTTCGCAGCGCTTGTCGGAAATGACCAAGACAACGTAAAACAATCATAATTGTAGTTCGTTGTTCTAGAGTCTGATGATTAATTCATCTGCGGAAGGCAATGACGAGTTGGTAAACGTATTGAGATAAATATTTAGCGAATATAAAAAGCGCTAAATGATTCAAAATGCACAGAATCGAGAAAACCAATGTTTCTTATGCAAATTGCCGATCACTAAAAATTTAAAAATTAAGCACTGAAGATCATCACCCATGTGTGTGCAATGCTATCACCCCAGACCTTCAACGGTGAAGCTTCAGTACTCTTCTGAATTTTGCATACCTATTTGAACACCGACAAGGAGGGTAATTCTGGGTCATGATTTGTACCGGAATTGGGCATCTGAAGGGCCGCAATCGTTTCTATTCATGTACACCGCGTGTGCACCAGCTGGTGTAGAAGGGAGCAGTAAAGACAAGAAGCCAGCATACGTATGCGGTCCTCAGGGTCGTGCTAACTCAAATAAAAGTACGCAAGCGAGCATCATATATGCCGTGCCAGCCACACTGTGCTGACAACGATCGGTAAATCTTGCCTGCTGCCGGCATTTTGAAGTTATTGCTTAACTATGTGATGTAAAGCCAAGGTCTACTTTCTTCAAATGACCTTCAAATAAGCCACATTGTCAAACCACGAAGTATTAAGGTAACGCTATGAGGTCCCATCCCATTGTAGCAAATCAAAGTTGAAAGCTATGAAATATAACACGCACATGTGGTTCAATATGTCATGTTAATGTCACATTGTGACTGAGTATATAAAAAGGAGCGCTCGGCGCGCTGCTTCATTTCTGCAGCATGGAGCCCCAAAAGAGGGACGCGAATTTAGCTGTGGAATAAATACTGCGTTTATTCGTAGCGAAACAACCAGGAATTGTTTTTCTTATAAAAAATTATAGATTGACTTATAGGAAAGGTGTCCAACAGTTGCGCAACATGAGAGAAGGGAAGAAGACGGCATTGTACGAAAAGAAGGTGGTACCGTTGCGATGGCTTTAGATAATTGTGACCATCTCGAAAACTAACAGGCAGTAACGCGCCCGGTGTTCGCCATCGCATCTATCGACCGGTTCCCAAGCCGCGTCCAACCTCCTCCCTCCGCCCCGCCGGGGTGGTGGAGGAGGTTGGACTCCACTACGGCTCCTCTTTCTCTTTCCACTTTCACTCCCATCTTCCTCCCTTCCCTTACGGCGCGGCTGCGGTGTCCACAGAAAAACAAGTGAGACAGTTACCGCGCCTTTCCCTTCCTATAAATAAATCAATAAATCAGGCAGTGGAGGTGGCTCAGCTACAGAGCCAGTAGCAGGCCCGTGCATTTTTGTTTCCTTCTTCCTACTGCCACAACTGGATGCCCGGCTGGCTGGCGCGGCAAAGCGTGTCAGGTGTCCGACAAACGATACGCGTGCAGCAGGGATCAGTCGAATTACGGCATCTCACAGTGTCCAGTGACCGGCTACGACATATCGGAAACATTTTTTGCGTGCGTTTAGTTTCGAACTGCCCAAAGTTCTGGCAGCTCCGCAATACAGGGTTTTCAAAAGGAAGAAGAAAAAGAAAATGCATGGGCCTGCTGCTGGCTCTGTAGCTGAGCCACCTCCGCTGCCTCGTGCGGACAGAAGAGAGAAAATAGAAAAGAAAGAAAAATAAGAGGGATAAAAATTCACAGTGGCTTAGCTGTAGTTAAGCATAGGAGATTGCGTAAGCAAGAGAGGCAGTCTCCAATGGAAGACAACACCACCTGTTAGGATGCCTCGATGAGCGCGCCCTTGCTCCCTCGAAGGGTGGAGACAACTCCGCCGTATTTTGGCCCACCCTTCTCATAGCGCTTCCGGAGTGTTCCTGTTCTCTGCAATCCAAATATCGAACGCGCGCCAAGGAATGCCATGCGACAGGAGCCATAGCCTACCATCCAAACACCCACTTCTCGGAGAAAGTATAAGATACGGCGCCTTTCCTCCAGAAGTCTCATCCTGTCTAGCGTTCCTGCCATTGGCAATCCCAAACTTGAACGCGCGCCAAAGAACACCACACGACAGCAGCCGCAAAAGCGGGACACACTTGCGTGGGCTCACAGGTGGCACTCACCCTTTCAAAGAACGTCTCCATCCTCTGTAGTGGTGGAGGGGGGCGCGCATCGAGGCACCCTACCACCTTTTAGACCACAGCGCACCTAGTCGGAGAAGCGCAAAACGCCCGGCGTGGCTACGAGCCACGCTACGCTGGAGCCGACTAGGTAACCCATCTTCGCCCCCCTTATGACGTCACACCATATGTTATGCAGCGCACCTAGCGGAGGAAGCGTGAAATGCCCGACGTGGCTACGAGCAAGTCTTTACAGGGACCATACTGGTACGACTTCAGTAGCCACGTGGTATAAAGCGTAACTACCGGACCATGCACGCTACACTGAAGGCTCGAAACCTGGCGTAGTATTGCTTTCGCAATAAAAGACGCCCGTCGCAACAGCTGGCGTCCCCCACAGGAACGGCAGCGGGTGCAATGACGGCCTACAAGAGAAAAAATATGGTGGCAGGCAAGCCCCCGCCGCATGATCCTGGCCCTGATAGGGCTGGGACAGGTAGCGTATGCACGGGCCTGCTGCTGGCTCTGTAGCTGAGCCGCCACGTTGCCTCGAGCGGGCAGAAGAGGAAATCGTCCGCCGGGGTGGCGCAGTGATTAGGGCGCTCGACTACTGTGTCCAAGTATGCGGGATCGAATCCCTGCCTCGGCGGCCACTTTTCGTTTGAGGAGCAAAGCTAGGCGCCCGTGTGTTGTGCGATGTCAGTGTATGTTAAAAACCCCAGGTGGTCGAAATTTCCGGAGTCATCCACTACGGTGTCTCTCATAGCGTGAGTCGCTTTGGGACGTTAAACACCAAAACCAAACCAAAGAGAAAATAGGAAAGAAAGAAAAAAATAGGGAGGGAGAAAGACTCGCGCCGCAAATACAGCCGTCGTCCACCACCGCCGATGTGGTGGTGGGTGTAATGACTGCCTAGAACAGATAAAAAACAGTGGCAGGCTAGCCCTCGCCACATGATCCTGGCCCTGATGGGGCTGGGACACGTAGGTCAACCGCGGTGGGCTGGCGACGCTGTGTTGTCTCTGCTCCCCCTCCCGTCATGGCGCACTTCGCCGCCCGAAGCTGCTGCCAACGACGGTGGAGGCGGAGAAGAGAGGAGTAATAATAATAATAATAATAATTGGTTCACAGGAAGGGAAAGGCGCAGTATCTGGCACACTTGCTATGTGGACACCTGAACCGCGCCGTAAGGGAACCTGAACCGTGCCGTAGGAGTGAAAGTGGAAAGAGAGAAAGGGGAGCCGTAGTGGAGGGCTACGGAGTAATTTCGACCACCTGGGGATCTTTAACGTGCGCTGACATCGCACAGCACACGACGCCTCTTCGTTTCGCCTCCATCGAAACGCAGCCGCCGAGGTCGGGTTCGAACCCGGGTACTCCGGCACAGTAGTCGGGCGTCTTACCACTGCACCACCCCGGCGGGCCTCGTGCAGACAGAAGAGAAAATAGAGAAGAAAGGAAAAGGAAGAGAGAAAGACGCGCGCCGCAACAACAGCCGGCGTCCACCACCGAAGCGGTAGCGGGTGCAATGACGGCCTACAAGAGATAAAAAATTCGGTGGCAGGCTAGCCCCCGCCGCAAGCGGCGTTGGCCTACCTGCCCCAGCCCCATCAGGGGAGAACAGTAATATCACCGACACCGTTTCATGAAACGCGGTGGTCTCTCTCTATTTCTCTTTGTCTCATGTTGCGTCGTATGTGGCTTAGTTGCCAGTGCAGCTTCAATCATGTCACGAGCTTATTCACGTGACGTCATTGCAGCTTTACTGGCAGCCATGGCCAACGCCACCAATGGCACGCACAACGTAACATCGGAGAGTAGGAAAGAAAGAGAGAGAGAGACCTTACGGCAAATCATGATACGGCGTCGGTGAAATCAGAGCTCTGGTTGGACGGCATTGAAAACGGCGTCTCAAGTGTCCGACAAATGAACGGCGCGCAGCATGGATAACGTGGTAGGCCGGCGCCGACTCGTCGGAAGCATTTTTATTGCGAAAGCAACACTACGCCAGGTTTCGAGCCTTCAGCATAGCGTCACCCGATAGTTACTCTTTACACCACGTGACTACTGACGTCATACCAGCGCGAGAGCTGGGCTACCCTCCAGCGTAGCGTGGCTCGTAGCCACGCCATGTGTTTCACGCTTCTCCCACTAGGTGCGCTGTATGACGTCATAAGCGAGATGAGGATGGGCTGCCAAGTCGGCAGGTCCTGGCCCTACGGGGTTGGGACGGTAGGTCAACGCCGCTTGAGGCGGGGGCTAGCCAGTCACCGAATTTTATCTGTTGTAGGCCGTCATTGCACCCGCCACTGCTTCGGTGGTGACCGACGGCTATTGTTGCGGCGCGCGTCTTTCTCTCCCTCTTTTTTTACCTTTCCTCTCTATTTTCTCTTCTGTGCGCACGAGGCAGCGGAGGTGGCTCAGCCACAGAGCCAGTAGCAGGCCCGTGCATTTTCTTTTCCTTCTTCCTACAGGCACAACAACAACAACGGCGCCGACGTATTTGGAGCAATGAAAAGCGAGTCGAAAAGGCATAAACAAGCCACGCTTATGCTTGAGATGTAAACAGGCGAAGACAAGCCGAATAATCATAGCTAGGCAATCACACTAACCTGGACGTGCGATCAAGATTACCCACGGCTAACCAAGCTAGGACTTAGCTGTCGCGTATATTTCCTGGCGTGGTCCAGCTAAGTCACAGCCAAATTTTAATGCGAAAGCCTTTAATTGCTCATGCTGTCGTGGACAGAGTGCGTCCCGCTTTTGCAGCGTTCTGATGGCCGAGGCGGATTAACCGAGGCGTCCCTGCGTTCTCAGTGTCGCACTAGACGCGTGTCAAGGAACGCCACAAGTAGCGATGCTATACTGTACGAACTCGCACTTCCCGGAGAAAGTTTGGCAGATACTGTGCCTTTCCTTTCCTGTGTACCATTTATAATTATATGTAGCACTGCAACGAATGCCGACAAGAGGCTAACAATGGGATGCAAATTATAGGATAGGAAGGGTAGGCCTTCGCCGTTCTCTTAAGAGACATCTAAGATCTTCACCCTCGTTTTCTTTTCCTCCTTCCTACAGTGCAACAACAACACATGACACATGCAATGCTGCTTCTAATACCCCATCTGCACAAATATATGAGGAGGTGTTTTTGCGTTTAATAAGTTAAGGTCAACATAATAGATAAGAACTTTCCCTCTCTCGTTACTATACCTATGTTAGTAGTGAGTTTTGGCACTCCAAGCGAGGTACTAAGCAGAGTGTTGTGTAACCATTGCCTTATGAACGAGTAATGCTTATAAATCTTGAGAGCATTGCAGGATCTGCATTACAGAAATACTAAAGCCTGAGCGTTGTTGCTGCACACCGCACATTACATCGCGTGCCCCTTGTCGAATACAAACAGCGTTCCGTTGAATACATCAGTGTTCTGGTTTGCAGGAAGAAGCAGTATATGTCAATCGCGGTGTCTGGCTGACACATTCAGCGGACAAGAGTCGCCGACGCGAGATTTTCACCATCAGCCTAAAAGGTTTTCGCCTTAATAAATGGCATGATCAGCACAAAGGGCCGTGTAATGTACAGTGTTCTGCAACTTTATCGGAATCATTTTGGAAAATTTTCCCACCGGTCGAGGCGGGAAAATATTCCAATACGGTTTCGATAAAGTTGAAGAACACTGTATATTGCAAAAAGGTTGTCTTTAAATACAAACTGTTGTTATGATTCTGCGTGAAGATGAGACTTCCAGTTGTGCTCAGCAAATAATCACTCACACACAACGAGATCGAAAGGTCTCAGTGATCTACTTACGCGTATAAGCGTTCGTAATTCTGCACACTTATGCTAATGGCGACATAGTTAAAAAATAAGTCGTGTTTATTATAAGCCGTTAGCAAGGCAATCATGGAACGCCCACACAGTTTATGCTATCGGTTTTGGTAGCGGAGGAGCAGCGTTTGTCGTTCGTTAGCTCTCCGGTCATTTTGAGACACCAGCTGTGGCAAATTCTGCCTGCCCTCAAAAGAGTAATAAACTTTTGGCGCAAAATGCTACTTATTTCTGACTTCAACATTCCTTCTTGGCTGGGATTTCTGCCTGGTGCTTCACATTTGTCTGCAGTATGATTCTTAAAGTGACATTCCGACTCCAAGTAGCAAGATCCTTAATAACTGCCACCCGTTTACCATTTGCTCCTTACCTGCTCACACTCCGCATACGCCGAGAAGTTGTGACCCAGGAAAGCAATGGGAGGAATAATTGCGGCACCTTTGCGAACCCCTTTGTGAGCAGGGTTCTCCACTCCGCATCTGCAGCCATCGGGTCGTTTCTAAGAAGTTCAGGCACTGGAAGCTCGAACTTTGTGCTGGAAGTTGTAGCCGACAGTCGCCCTCGATGGCTCCGCAGGTCCGACAAGCTCGCCAAGTTTCTGCTGTTGGCGGTGATCGCCCTGTCATCCTCAGCCATACTGGTGCTGCTGAAGTCGACTGTGTCGCCAGTCCTCCCAGAACAAATGCAATCCTGCAACCTCTTCCAGCAACTAAGCGAATGCTCGATGGTAAATCGCTAACGCTAACCTGAGCTCGTCTCTCGCTCGCGTCACGCGCTGCGCGAGACATTTGGAATGCTGCAGCACGTGTCACGTGCGCTCTCCTGCGCCTCTTCTCTTTTCTTGCCCGTACGAAAAGGACAAATTGTTACAATTTTTTCTTTAATTGCTGATATGCATTTTGTTATTCCTAAATATGCACTTATTAATTACTATATATTTAGTATTTTTATTCTCAGTAATTAAATTTTCAACAAGCCCATGCACCACCTTCAATCATCTCCGACAGTGAACCGGAGTTTATCAAAATTGTAATCTCAATTCTACACAATGGAATATCAGAAACTGTAATCACCGCCTGGTCGTGGCCAATCCCCGTTGTGGGTATACGCCATTAATGAGGACAACAACATAGTGCTCCAGACAAGCATGCAGTGCTCGCCACTGGCACACTAGGCTTGCAGCCAAAGGTGTTGGAGCGCGCGCTTTCCTGTTGAACAAGAAAAGTAGTGGCGTCGTGTGCTGTGCGATGTCAGCGCACGTTAAAGATCCCCAGGTGGTTGAAATTACTCCGTAGCCCTCCACTACGGCTCCCCTTTCTCTCTATCCACTTTCACTCCCTCCTTCATCCCTTCCCTTACGGCGCGGTTCAGGTGTCCACAGAGCAAGTGTGACAGATACTGCGCCTTTCCCTTCCTATGAACCAACCAACCAACCTCGCTCTTTCTGACAGGAAAGGAGGAGAGAACGTGTGGTGGTATGTATGTATGTATGTATGTATGTATGTGTGTGTGTATGTATGTATGTATGTATGTATGTATGTATGTATGTATGTATGTATGTATGTATGTGTGCATGTATGTATGTATGTATGTATGTATGTATGTATGTATGTATGTATGTATGTATGTATGTATGTATGTATGTATGTATGTATGTATGTATGTATGTATGTATGTATGTATGTATGTATGTATGTATGTATGTATGTATGTATGTATGTATGTATGTATGTATGTATGTATGTATGTATGTATGTATGTATGTATGTGGTTTGGTTTTGGTTTGTGGGGTTTAACGTCCCAAAGCAACTCAGGCTATGAGAGATGCCGTAGTGGAGGACTCCGGAAATTTCGACCACCTGGGGTTCTTTAACGTTCACTGACATCGCACAGCACACGGACGCCTTGCTTTTCGTCTCCACTGAGAAGCGGCCGCCGAAGCCGGGATGCGATCCCTCATCCTTGGGAACAGTAGTCGAGCGCCGTAACCACTGCGCCACCCCGGCGGGGAAGAAAGGAGAGAGGATGCGAATAAAATCCTACAGGCCGATTACCATAACATCTGTTATGTACAGGTTGCTCATGCAGACGGTGAAATTAAAGGTGCAAGCACGGGCAGAAAGTAACAAGATACTCGGAGAATTTCAGAACGGCTTTAGAAATAGTTAGATTATAGACTGTTCGTGCTTACCTAACGCATCTAAATATCTAGAGTAGAAAATAGACTTTTGTGTTTGGCCTTCCTGGACATAAACGGGGCGTACGACAACGTAAACAGAGAACTCCTGTGGAACATATTAAAAGAAGGTGTTGGTTACGAGATAACACAGTTCCTACTGGAAATATACCGGAATAACAAAGTAGAAATTACATGGGAAGGGATAAGAAGTACGGAAGTTGTCAAGGTATGCAAAGAATTAAGACAAGGGTTGTCCTCTATCACTGCTGCTGTTCATTATTATATGATAAACCTGGAACGGAGGATACAAGAAAGTAACCTAGGTTTTAACCTGTCATATAGATTAGGTGGTCGAGGGCACGGCAGCGTCCGGCGGGATATCATGTCTAACAACGTTGGCTGGCTGTGCAGGTACTGTTTCTCACGCGTTTGCAAAACCCTTACGGCAGCGGACTAACCGGATACGCGCCGTGGATCTGCGAACCTTCAAGCCAGTGAAACAGTTCACTTTATCACTATCATTCCGTCAACGTCAGCGAGGCAACATACTGCAGGGGTCACCATGAATGCCATCTCTGACTTCCTACTGCGGTGACGTCATCGGACAGCGCTATAAAGGCGCCTACTTTCACCTTAAACCTCAGAGGGCACGGCAGCATCCGTCGGGATATCATGTCTAACCACGCTTGGCTGGCTGTACAGGTTGGTTATTATACATTCTATGCTTCTATTAAGACGAGCTGCTATCGGATTGTGATTCGGCCGTGCCCTCAAAAGTAGTTTGATATTATTGCTGGTTGCTGGTCTACTCTTCTCTTACTGTTGTGTGGGGACGTATAAACTAATCCAGGCCCCATCCAAGACGAAACACTAAAGAATATCTTGGCAGAATTGGAAGAATTAAAAGCTTCTAGTAGTGCTCGGGATGAGACTCTTAGTCAGATAAACCAAAAACTGTCTGAACTAGAGTTCTGAACCTATCATCAAAAGCGAAGGAAGAAAATATTAGAAAGCTTGAAGGTACTGTGCTGCGCCTGGAAAAAACTGTAGCGGAACAGGAAAAAAAACTGATTGATTACAAGGACCATGCTCGAAGGAACAACGTTGTGGTGTTCGGGATCCGGGAATTGCCTAATGAAACTCGGTCAGACTTAGAAGAAAATAATTAAAGAAATATGTTATGAGAAACTTGGAGTAACGGTTACTACAGTCGAACGCGTTCATCGGATTGGCAGGGCGCATAATAACAGACAGCGGCCAATTATTTTCCGACTGTACAATTACAACGAAAAACTGGCCATCTTTAAGAAGGGCCATAAGCTGAAAGATACCGGCATATCGGTTTTCCACGATTATTCATATGCCTCGCAGCAAAGAAGGAAAAAGTTATGACAGTCCACAAAAGCAGATGAACAGCCCGGAACAAAAGCGAAGTTGACGACAAACTGGTGATAAAGAACGAAGTATATATTTGGGACGAAGAAAAAGCTGTTGAATACGGCTGCGCGGCGAAGATGATGGCCGACAAAATTGACATCGTGAGGACAACGTCGTTTCTGAAAATTAGCTCCTTCGTATAATCTGCTTGAATGCACAAAGCGTGTGCAATAAGCAAGAACCTGTCGAGCACATCCTATTACCTTACGATCCTCATATTGTTATGATAAGCGAGACATGGCTGCACTCTGACATTCCTGATATCACAATTTTTCCGCCATCGTACTCTTGCTACTATAAGAATCGAGGGTGAAGGGGAGGTGCCGTTGCTATTTTTGTTGAGTAGCATTTCTTCACGCTTGATGCCTGATATTGGTGATGATCGCGAAAGTGTCATTTGTGAGGTCGATTTCTTTGGAAACCCTGTCATTGTTATTGCTGTATATAGAAAACCTGGCGCACACCCTGATTTTGTGCACTATCTGCATGATCACCTAAGTACTTTCAAAAAACGTAGTTTTGTAATCGGCGGAGATTTCAATCTTCCGCACGTTAACTGGGATATAATGGTTACAGAAACCAGGGATGTTAAAAGCATCGAAGCTCTGTTTGACATGCTCCTTGCGTTTGACCTAACCCAAACAGTCCATTCACCTACACGTGTAACTCCAACTGGGGAGTCTATTCTAGATTTAGTTTTCTGTTCCAATAGCATACGCGACTGTAATACAGATATACATGAGGGAATGTCAGACCATAAGCTGGTATCTTTCAGTTGCCTTCATCCAAGATTTTGAAAACCTACCACAAAAAAATACGTCACTGTAAAAAACTTCGCTTTAGCGGACCATGTTAGCATTGTTCGTTACTTTATTATACAGGGTCTTGCATATTTGAGGGCTGGGATTTAAAAAATTCCTATGCAAAATCTACTGCCCCATTCGAGCTGCAATAACGTTCACAAAGTAGCAAAATATCGTCTACGTTATCTGATAAGTGATTCAGCATCAGTACTTGCCTAGATTTTCCGAAATCGAGAAAAAACTGCTCTCGGCGGCGTGCACAATTTTCGCAGAAGAGAGTCGAAAAGCTATTTTGACATGGTACGCCATCTGTCGAGCATTGAGACAAGCTCCATCCCGGCCGTTGGCGCGCTTGCCTCGCTGCCCGACAGATGACGCACCATGTCAAAATAGCTTTTCGACTCTCTTCTGCGAAAATTGTGCACGCCGCCGAGAGCAGTTTTTTCTCGATTTCGGAAAATCTAGGCAAGTACCGATGCTGAATCACTTATCAGATAACGTAGACGATATTTTGCTACTTTGTGAACGTTATTGCAGCTCGAATGGGGCAGTAGATTTTGCATAGGAATTTTTAAAATCACAGCCCCCAAATATTCAAAACCCTGTAAGTAACGAACAATGCTAACATGGTCCGCTGTACCAAAAAAAACTCCTAAAAGCCAGCTCGCAACCCACACCTGATAATGCTTAAATATGAACTACCCTTGCAGAGAAGTAGCATGTAATGGCTGCACTGTAGACTTTAGGTGTGAGTTCTGGCAGTTGTAGACACCACCGCACCAGCGTCTGTTTTGTTTATGTTATCGGAACTCATATTTCCCCAGCAAGGTCCGGTGAAGTGCTCCGCAGAGGGTTGAGTGCTCGCTGGATGCCAATGCGCTTATAAACAGTCATTTCCATCTCTGCCTTCATCTGCTTGAACACATCACAGCCGCACACGTGAAATGCAGCAAGCAATATGCTGAAATCATGTCATTCGACTAAACTAAGAGTTTAGTTCAAAGACGGAAAAGGTAACAAAGGTTCGACATGAGCGACTGGACAAACGGATTTTCCATCAATTGCCTCAGCAGGTCAGGGTTGCTCAGCAGCTCCCTCTGCTCCCTTGTACACATTTCACTCCACTGACATTAATACACTCTGGAGAAATTTCTGGTCCATTGGCCATTACTGTATGCGATACTTCATCCCCAACAAGTGAAAGAAGGTTGCCAGGACTAATCCTTGCATTTCCAGAGAAATAATCCATTTAAAACGTAAACTTAGACGGTGTCGTAGAAATAAATCTGCCAGCTCCGAATTTATTGTGGACCTTAAGTCAACCCTAGCCACTAAATTGCGCGAAAGTAGGAACCGTTACTTTACGCAAACACTTGGACGTTTCGTAAGAGAAAATCCAGCGAGGTACTGGCAGTTTCTTTCCCGTAAAGATAATTTAATGCTCGACAAAATAGTTCTGGATAACCGCACTGTCACTGATAAAAATGAGATAACAAATGCTTTCAATCGCTATTTCCAAAGCGTATTTTCCAAAAACGATGAGATAAGCAATGCCTCTCAAGGTAGTCCAAGTGAAGTTAATTTCAATGTAAACAGAGAAGGCGTTTTAAACTTACTTATGCGTCTAGATCCTAAGAAAGCATCAGGACCGAATGACATTTCAAATTCATTTCTCAAGAGGTACGCTGAATTGTTAGTACCATATTTAGTAATACTATATGGATAGAAACTGCCACCGTACCCGATGGCTGGAAAATTCCTGTATTTAAGAAGGGTTGTAGATTAGACGTTAATAATTACCGCCCTATCTCATTAACATATACCGTTTGCAAACTCTTAGAACACATACTGATTACTCAACTAAATAAATTTCTGGAACGGAATGAAATATTAAGCAACGCACAACACGGCTTTCGAAGAGGCTTTTCTACCGCTACACAGTTAGTTACAACAGTTGATGAACTTTCTAAAATCATAGATATTTGAGGACAAGTTGACGTTGTTTTCCTAGATTACTGAAAAGCCTTCGATATAGTGCCTCATAATAAGCTGATCACTAAAATGCAAATGATTGGTGTGCCTAGTGAAATTGTGCATTGAATATCTTCTTATCTAAAAAAGCGTAAACAGTTCGTTACTGTTGATGGTGTTAACTCTTGTTTATTAGATGTCCTTTCTGGCGTTCCCCAAGGTTCGGTTTTAGGGCCTACACTGTTTAATCTCTGTGTAAATGATCTGGTCGTGCCACTGGAAGCAACAGTTCTGATTAGATTATTTGCCGACGACTGTATAATTTTAAAAGATATTAAATCCGTTCATGGTCAAATAACTCTAAACGAAAATTAGCAATTTTTGGAACGATTGTGCCATAAATGGGCGATAAGCCATTAACTTTGAGAAAACTGTGGTACTTATCATTACAAATAAAATAATAAACTTGAATTTCAGTATAACATAAACAGAAACCTAGTCAGGCAGGTAAGTGAATATAAATACTTAAGCGTAACGATTACTTCCGGACTAAAATGAGCAAAGCACATTGACAGTATATGCTCTACAGCACGTAAAAAGCTGGGTTTTTTAATGCATCGCATGGTTGAGTGCCCAAGCCCATTAAAACCTAAGGCATAAAAAGCATATATCAGATCCACACTTGAATATGCTTGTGTGGCTTGGGACCGTTATACATCAAATGACACCCAAAAACTTGAGAATATTCAACGCTCAGCAGCCCGTTTTATTTTTAATCGATACAGACGCCGTGACTCACCTTCATCTATGATTCTTCTTGCCGGCCTTGATTCACTGAATGAAAGGAGAAAGAAAGACCGTCTAGCCCTCCTTCAATCGTTATATTTTTCCACACTTGGCATTAAACCTGAAACCTATCTGAAAAAGGATTCCTCCAGACCCTCTCGCCATAAGCACTGTCTTGTCTTATCGCCCATATTTGCCCGAACTAATATATACAAATTCTCGTTTTTTCCACGAACAAAAGCAGACTGGAACACCCTACTGATTGACTCGCGTTTTTATCGCCTCCCAATTGAAGGGTCATATGTTCTACTGTGCACTGTATTCTTTGGGTTATCAGTTCATCGCTGTGTAAAATTATTTGTTTTATTGTTTTCGAACTACATGACATCTGATGTAAACGACCTCTCCTGCTTGGGCATGTAATATGCCTGCAGTATTTCCTAAAGGCGGCAGAGCTGCGCATCCCCGGTTTGATATAGGCAGACGATATTGTGCTGCTGGCTGAGAGTCACGAAGAACTGCAAACTCTAGTTAAGTATTGCGGAGACGGAGGGGACACACTAGGCTTCAGTTGTAACGCAGTTAAGTCGGGTCTGATGATTTTCAACAGCTTAACTGATCTGGGTCTTAAAATACAAGGCCATCAAATACCCAGAGTAGCAGAATATAAATATATCGGGGTATGGGTAAACGAAGGATTGGCATACATTGGAAAGCATGAGCAATCACTTAAGGCCAAAGGCCGAAGAAATACCGGGATAATGAAGCATAAGGCATTAAAAGCATAAGGAAATGAATTATGGTGCCCGGACTTACTTTCGGAAGTGCGGTTTTGTGCCTAAAATCAGAGGTACAGCTTACATTAGAAACAAATCAGAGCCGTCGGGCTACTAGCACTAGGTGCCCACGGCAAAACGTTAGTGATGTTACTAATGTAGAAACAAAAATCAATAAACAGAATGATGATCTGGTTAATCAATCTAAACCAATAATTAAGATATAGGGAGAAAAATGAGCATAATAGTAACTGCTACCACCCCGTTTTAAAGGGGACTCTCCTATATTCCATCCATCCATCCACCACGGAAGAAGCACTGTGGATCGGCGTGGATCTGGCAAATAAACAGTACAGTATAATAGGACCAAAGGTTTTCACCTTATCGCACTTAAAAGATCTTTAGGGCCACAAATTTTTTAATTGGCGGGCGCCGTGACATTTTTTTAAAGCTATTTATTGCCTCAGTGCATCAGTAAGGTATGCGATGAAGGATGAATGATTAAATAAATGGAAAAAGGTTGGCTGATTTTATGCAGTCCAGGAATGAGCGAATGTGAGGTCCCTGCGTTCAAGCGATATATGAGGCAGGATTGGTTGCTGAAAGGCCAGCTATCGTCAGGTGCCAGTTTCGTGTCGGTTTCAATTCGTAAGACCAATCTAAACCGCCATTTATTATGCACAGGTACTGCGAGATGTTTCTGAGACTTTCAACAGACCAGTGGAGGCATGATGTATAGTCAACAATTGCAGAAAAGGTCTTTCAGAAGAATTTTATAAATTGCTCCGATGCCTTGCTTGGAGCCAACCTATACGTATTCAGCCACATTTGAGCCCCGATCACGAATATGGTTAAGAACCATGTATACTAAGCCCGAGAAACCTGGTTCTTACCGTACAGATTGTTGCGGCAACAGTCCTGAAAAAATAACGCTAAGTAAATCTAAAAACGAGGGCGTTTTTCACCCTAATAAATTCGGCTATAGCACGCGTTTAATTACACCTAGTAAATTAAAATTCATACCAACGCATTTCAATTGCTGCGAATATAAAATGTATTTATTCGAATCCGCTATAGCATTATCAATCCACACATGGAACGGCATTCACGCTCATTTCGAGGCCACAGAGACCTGGTGGGTGGTGTCGATGAGCAACGCAGCTGTAATGTGTGGATGCGAATGTGGATGTGGAACGTGGTAAGTGTCCGGAGGATCTCTTCCACTGTCAGTGCCGCTTTGAAGAGAGGATTCATGGGCCAGTCCACCGGGGCACTAACACGGGGAGGCCGCATCTCTCCTGCAAATACAAAATCGGGAACAAACGCGCTAATTACCGCAGAACG
This sequence comes from Amblyomma maculatum, assembly GCF_055883805.1. Taxonomy (NCBI): domain Eukaryota; kingdom Metazoa; phylum Arthropoda; class Arachnida; order Ixodida; family Ixodidae; genus Amblyomma; species Amblyomma maculatum. The sequence continues at coordinate 42,318,815 of NC_139352.1, forward strand.
CATCACAATGCAGCGTTAGAAATCACGTCAAAGTATGTCTTTAAATATGCGATAAATTTCATTGCTGATGGTGATATAAATTATTTATCAAAAAAGGGGCTACTGATACGCCCCAAAACATGCATAGAAGGGAGCCGTTTTTTATATTCTTACCAACACTGCTCTTCTTACTAACGAAATTAGAGTGTCGTGAAAGAAATGCAACAAATGAAGTAGCATCCGCCCCTAAACACTAAACATCAGGTTAGCGGAACTTTTTCTTAGAAAAATAAGAAAGAGAAATTTATTGCGTGTTCGCAATCGGAAATGCACTGCTCGAAAGTAAATGTTGCATGCATAAAAATATTGCGACTGAAGAAAGAAGGAACAGAAAAAGCACCGGCCTGCTACTACTGGCTCTGTAGCTGAGCCACCTTCACTGACAGGACAGAAGGACAGAAGAGAAAATAGTGAAGAGAAATAAGAGGAGGAGAAAGATGCGCGTCCCAACAGCCGTCGTCCACCACCGAAACGATAGCTGGTACAATGACGGCCTACAATAAAAAAATTATGGTGGCAGGCTAGCCCCCGCCTCAAGCGGCAGTGACCTATCAGTCCCAGCCCCGTAGGGCCAGGTTGAATACGCCAAGCAAATATAATTATGCCATATAGTAACACCTCAGTGATGGACTAGGTAGGGATTATAAATGTCATGTGAGGCAGTGGAAGATAAAAGGTCATCACTAATAAAGTTCGCTATTAGGAATAACGCAATAAATCAACTTAAATGTTGGAAAACGCAAGGAAACCGGCTACAATTGTCTGCAATGTTACCGAAGGTTTTTTCAATGCGCTAACACAACTTGTACAGTGTTCTCGCTTAATCTCTTTAGTATCCCGGGCGTCATTCTATGAATGTTCCCAGTCTCTAGGACTCAGTGCAACACGTATGGTAGCAGGAGCATTCTCTAGTATATTGAACTACGATGTATGTAAAAAAGGAGCGTTTAATAAGTTTCCGTAAAACTCTATTTTTCTACACCTCCAAGGTGGCGCACTGATCAAGATGCCCGACTACTGTACCAGGATACCCGGATTAAAACCTGTTCGCCGACGCTTGCGTTTCGATGGAGGCGACACGGCAAAGCGTCCGTGTGCTCTGCGACGTAATGCATGTTATAGATTGATTTTTGATTTTATAGGAAAGGAAAGGCGCGATAACTGTGTCACTTGTTTTCTGTGGACGCCTTAACTGCACCGTAAGGGAAGGGAGAAAGGTGGGAGTGAAAGTGAAAAGAAAGAAAGAGGAGCCACAGTGGAGGGCTAAGGAGTAATTTCGACCACCTGACCTGGAGATCTTTAACGTGCGCTGACATCGCACAGCACACGACGCCTCTTCGTTTCGCTTCCATCGAAACGCAGCCGCCGAGGTCGGGTTCGAACCCGGGTACTCCGGCACAGTAGTCGGACGTCTTACCACTGCACCACCCCGGCGGGGGCATGTTATAGATCTGAAGGCGGTAAAAATTCCTCTTTAGTTCTGCACTACGACATATCTTTTATTGCGTAAGCATTAAGTGGGTATGTTTTCATGGTCGTGTCACCAGTCGTTTGACGGCAGAATTACGTTCGAACGAAACGAGTGACAAGAAACATAATGAATGCACTAGAGATAAAATGACATCTCGATTGGGAAGAAGTCTGGTGCATCTAGAGTGATTAGTTAATTAGAGCCAATGAAGACGAGTAATAAATAACTCAAAGAGAGTGATATAAAATAACGAGTGGTTGCACTAGATAAAGAATTGAAAAAACCTTGCTGGGGAATTATTCGGTGCATGCACAGTAATTAGTTCAATAATTAGCGCCAATTTAGTAAACCAAAAGTCGGGTATGTTTTCAAGGTCGTGTCATCAGAAGGTTGTCGGCAGGATTACGTTCGAATGATGCGGGTTATAAAAAAAAAAACGAAATGTTGCACACATAGAAGATGAAAAAAATGTAGCCGGGGAAATATTTTGTGCAAATTGGAATAATAAATTAGAGCCAATTTCGTCAATCAGACATCGAAATAGCCAAGAAGGTAATGCCGACGTCCAAGAGGAATCACGTATTACCCTACTTTCCTGAGGTGTTATGTCATAATGACACATCACAAAATAGGGGTCTCTTCTGTGCCTCTTCCACAAAAAATGCTTACGCATTTCTTCAGTGCGGGTGCCGCAGACATAACTTTTTTTTTTTCAGCATTCGCTCCCACATTTCTGAATTTTCTTACCGCGCCGTTCAGGTTTCCACAGCAGCAGATTGACTCTTTTCCTTTCTCCCAAATCAACTTATTTTGAAAATTTTCTTGTTCCGAGTCCTTCGCCCTTACAATAGTGGAACAATTTTAAAACAGAGATAACATTTTATTTGCAAAAACGCTGCAATCTATAAGAGCAAATGCGCAAACTGTCGAGTATCCTCAGAAGCTCTCTCCGTAGTGAGAGAAGACTTTCAAACTTATTGGTTCCTTCTTGCAATTTTTCCTAATATCAGCACTTTTACCAGTCTCGCCCTGCCATAAACTCATCAACCACATCCATCACACTCGCGTTCTCTGCTACCACCGTATCTATGGCAGGAATACGTACCTCTGCTAACATCCACGTCTTCAACTGGAACCCTTCTCGACTACCTCGTAAATCCCATCGCGCTATATCAGTTCACCTATAGGACCACATCCGCAACTTCTTGCATCAGCTTCCATCTCTTAAGAAAGCAATAATCCTAAGGTCAAAAAGTCATTTCTTCGCTCCTCTTTCTAAACTGTTGAACCAAAATCGGATAAATGACCATCGCGTACTTAATGCGTACGTAGCTGCTCTTTCATTAAATGTTCTTCCTCCCAACTCGCAGCTTATCCAGCCAGTATCTATCGTTTGACAATAGAATACTTATACATTGCACGCCACCCGTGGAATCCAAAGTTCACGCATTCGACCTCACGCACATCGCTTACCTGGAGCGCGTTCTGGGGAGCCCGTAGCATTCTGCTGAGCAGCAGCACTCCGTTGCCCAGTTTGAAGCACCGGGAGTCCCCGTTCTACGCTGGCCATCTAAAGCTGACATCGACCTGCAAAATATCCAATAAGGAGTCCACTCAGCTTGACGTCGGAGGGCTGCCGAATGCGGCGTGCCAGTATAAATCGCAATAGCAAGGCTAATTATTGCGTAATTATTGTGATAAATTACGGAGCTCCTATGGTCGAAATGCCGTCGTCCTCGTAGCATAGCAGTAGCAGTTCGCAGCGCTTGTCGGAAATGACCAAGGCAACGTAAAACAATCATAATTGTAGCTCGTTGTTCTAGAGTCTGATGATTAATTCATCTGTGGAAGACAATGACGAGTTGTTAAAAGTATTGAGACAAATATTTAGTGAATTTAAAGAGAGCTAAATGTTTCAAAATGCACGAGACAACCAATGTTTTTTATGCAAATTGCCGATCAGTAAAGATTTGAAAATTAACCACTGAAGATCATCACCCATGTGTGTGTAATGCTATCGCCTCAGACCTTCAACAGTGAAGCCTAAGTACTCTTCTGAATTTTGTTGTATACCTATTAGAACACCGACAAGAAGGGTAATTCTGGGTCATGATTTGTACCGGAATTGGGCCTCTAAAGGGCCGCAATGGTTTCTATTCACGTACACAGCGTGCGCACCAGCTGCTGTGGAAAAAGAGCAGTAAAGAAAAGAAGCCGGCATACGTATGCGGTCCTCAGGTTCGTGCTAATTGAAATAAAAGTACGCAAGCGAGCATCATATATGGCGCGCCGGCCACACTGTGCGGGCAACGATCGGTAAAATTTGCCTGTTGCCGGCATTTTGAAGCTATTGCTTAACTATGTGATGTAAAGCCAATGTCTACTTTCTTCAAATGACCTTCAAATAGGCCACAGGTCAAACCACGAAGTACTAAGGTCCATGAGGTACGAGGTTAGGCTATGAGGTCCCATCCCATTGTAACAAATGGCAAGGTCAAAGTTTATAGTTGAGAGCTACGAAATATAAAACGCACATGTGGTTCAAATGTCATGATAATGTCACATTGTGACTGAGTATAGAAATAGGAGCGCTCGGCGCGCCAGGTCATTTCTGCAGCATGGAGCCCCAGAAGAGGGACGCGAATTTAGCTGTGGAATAAATACTGCGTTTATTCGTAGCGAAACAACCAGGAATTGTTTTTCTTATAAAAAATTATAGATTGACTTATAGGAAAGGTGTCCAACAGTTGCGCAACATGAGAGAAGGGAAGAAGACGGCATTGTACGAAAAGGTGGTACCGTTGCGATAGCTTTAGATAATTGTGACCATCTCGAAAACTAACAGGCAGTAACGCGCCCGGTGTTCGCCATCGCATCTATCGGCCCAAGCCGCGTCCATCCCCCTCTCTTTGCCTCCACCGCCGTTGGCAGCAGCTTCGCGCGGCGAAGTGCGCCATAACGGGAGAGGCAGCAGAGACAACGCAGCGTCGCCAGCCCACCGCGGTTGCCCTACATGTCCCAGCCCTATCAGGGCCAGGATCATTCTGCGGGGGCTAGCCTGCCACTGAACGTTTACCTGTTCTAGGCCGTCATTGCACCCACCACCCCATCGGCGGTGGTGGACGACGGCTGTATTTGCGGCGCGCTTCTTTCTCTCCCTCTGCTTTTTATGCGAAGCATACTAGCCGCACAACCGAGCTCTTCCTTGCTGCGCCGCGCGCAGCCGCGTAGCTACCACTTGACCTACATCGGCGCACCACGTGATATGACGTCACAACAGCTGTGAAAGCTGGGGCTCAACTCGTGCGCTCGCTTGCGGACGCGCAGCCTCCGCCGGCGGCCTAACTCCCGCTCCTACCGGTAGGAGATACTGACGTCACGCAATTGTATAAAAGGCGACGCACTCGTTGAGTCTGTTGAGCAGCGAGATGTCGGCCAGGGAGAGGCGGCTCGCCAGACCGCAAAGCGCAAGTTACAAATAGCCACGGAAACGGGAGAAGAAAATAGCCATTACTTTACTGATCATCATAGTGTATTTATTGGTTTGAGAAAAATATAGGAAGAAGCAGAGTAACACATGAGTTCTTGTCTATGAAATCGCTAACCAGGTATAGCCAGGTAATGTTTAATTTTTTAGGCTAGTATGCTTCGCATTCTAGGCTTAACCATAAGCTAAGCCAGACCCATATTTTCTTTCTTGTCTATTTTCTCTTCTTTGGTCTGTTGTGTGGTTTAACGTCCCAAAGCGACTCAGGCTATGAGACGCCGTAGTGGAGGACTCCGGAAATTACGACCGCCTGGGGTTCTTTAACATACACTGACATCGTACAGCACACAGGCGCCGAGCTTTGCGCCTTCATCGAAAAGTGGCCGCCGAGGCAGGGATTTGATCCCGCATCCTTGGGCACAGTAGTCGAGCGCCCTAATCACTGCGCCACCCCGGCGGGACAATTTCCTCTTCTGTCCGCTCGAGGCAACGTGGCGGCTCAGCTACAGAGCCAGCAGCAGGTCCGTGCATACCCTACCTGTCCCAGCCCCATCAGGGCCAAGATCATGCGGCGGGGCCTTGCCTGCCACCATATTTTTATCTCTTGTAGGCCGTCATTTCACTCGCTACCGTTCCCGCGGGGGACGCCGGCTGTTGCGACGGGCGTTTCTTATTGCGAAAGCAATACTACACCAGGTTTCAAGCCTTCAGTGTAGCGTGGTCCGGTAGTTACGCTTTACACCACGTGGCTACTGACGTCATACAAGCGCGGGAGCTGGGCTATGTTAGCGTAGCGTGGCTCGTAGTATGGTCCCTTTAAAGACTTGCTCGTAGCCACGCAGGGCGTTAGCGCTTCCCCCACTAGGTCCGCTGTAGTCTAACAGGTGGTCTGACGTCATAAGCGAGGCGAAGATGGGCTACCTAGTCTGTTCTTTAGCGTAGCGTCGCTCGTAGCCACGCCGGGTGTTTCGCGCTTCTCCCACTAGGTGCGCTGTGGTCTAACAGGTGGTAGGGTACCTCGATGCGGGCGCCCCCCTCCGCCAGCAAGGGCGCGCGCATCGAGGCATCCTAACAGGTGGTATCGTCTTCCATTGGAGACACTTCGCCCCTCTTGCTTACGCAATCTCCGAGGCTTAACTACAGCTATGCCACTGTGCATTTTTGTCCCTTTTATTTTTCTTCTCTATTTTCTCTCTTCTGTCCGCACGAGGCAGCGGAAGTAACTCAGCTACGTGGGCCACCACCGCTTGCCGTGAGGTCTAGCCTGTCACCGAATTTTTATCTGTTGTAGGCCGTCATTGCACCCGCCACCGCTGGTTGTGGACGACGGCTGTTGCAGCGCTCGTCTTTCTTTCCCTCTTCTTGTCTTTCTTCTCTATTTCTCTTCTGTCTGAACGGGTAAGCAAAGGTGGCTCAGCTACAGAGCCAGTAGCGGGCCCGTGCATTTTCTTTTCCTTCTTCCTACAGCCACAACAACAACAACAGCTCCACAGTCAGCAGCAGGCGCGTACATTTTCTTTTCCTTTTTCCTTGTGGCAACCCTGAATCACGGAGCCGCCAGAACTTTGAGCGGTTCGAAACTAAACGCATGCAAAAAAAATTTGGAGGACGCTTAAAGGCCCACTGTCCACCCTCCGGTCGAAAATATTTTCTTCCCCGGCGACTGTGAGACTTCGCCCCTGGAACGCAAGGCCGCAAAATGTTTTTGAAAAAAGTAATAACGCAGTTACAGCCACCGCAGTCACCCGATTCTATCCTACCTCTCTCCTTCCGTTCCCTCGCAAGGGTTTTTCACTCTCCTGCCCGAGGTCGTCTAGCCTCCGCAATACAAATTCCCCTTCCTCCTCCGCGTTTGGCGGGAGGTGGGGCGTGGCTCTCCGCGAGCGCGAAAAAAAAACGGTTGAGGGAGCGCGCGCCGCTGGATTCAGTCTGGCCGTGGCGAGGGAAAAGCGCGCTGCGAGCGGTAGACACCCATCCTTCTCCCGTCAGTCAGCGAGACGGACCAATGGACATCGTTCCCGGTACGTACGTCATTATCGGGGCCCGTCGGGCCAGCGCAGGAAGCGGTGAAGCTGGCTTCTCAAAGGAGAGTATGAGGGAGCTTTGAATTGTATTTTCGATGCTTTGCGGCGCGCGTGTCGCTGTAGAATTTTGCACAGACTATCTCCGGTACCTGATCGAAACACTGGCCTCTTTTTCTTAAAAGGGCCTTCCCTGGACAGTGGCCCTTTAAGCTTCGCCTTCAAGAGTGGAACGCGATAGCGTTATTCATACTCAACACTTCTAAGTGCACTGTACAACTTTTTTCTAATTATCACGTCAGAGGCGTCCGGCATCAGACGCTGCACCTAGCAATCGCGCTGTGAGCGGAAAGAGGAGCGGCGTCGCCTAACACCACTGTTCGAGTGACGCACGCAGGATGTTGGAAGTAGAGAGAGCGAGAAAACTTATTAAACGCAAGGGTATTGGGGCATCCTCGCACCGGTACCCGCGCGGCCCGAAGGGAAGAAGCGGGTGAGCGAAGATAGTGATCTAAAGAAAGACGCTTGATTCTACAACCCGCGAGGGTGCACGGCGAAACGTCAGGGGCGAGTGGCGCGCCACGTGTCGGGGCAGCGCCGCACATTGCGAGGAGGGGTTCTTCTGTGTTTGCCGCAAGATGGCTCTGCATGTGCACAGAGCAGAAGAAATGTAGCGGAAATGTACTTCGCTACTCGTGTAACTGCGACTTCTGTATGTAACATGCTCATAATCACCGATATACACCGCAGTATAACGTTCTACGACACGTTTCTAAGGCCGCATTCACTAGAAGCGCTTTTGTACCGCTTTCAAGCATTGAACTCGTGACTGAGTGGTAGCGTCTCTGTCTCACACTCCGGAGACCCTGGTTCGATTCCCACCCAGCCCATCTTGGAAGTTGCTTTTTATTTTTGAAGTGCATGCCGGGATTTATCGCTCACGGCCAACGACGCCGACGCCGACGACACCGGCTTTTCTGCGACACAAGCTCCTTAACGCTACCGCGTTAAAATGTTTCCGCTGTGTCATAGCCGGTCAATAGACACTGTGAGACGCTGTAATTCGACCGATCCCTGCTGCATGAGTCCTGTTTGTCTGACACCTGAGACGCTTTGCGGCGCCAGTCAGCCGGGCATCCAGTTGTTATTGTGGCAGTAGGAAGAAGGAAAAGGCAATGCACGGGCCTGCTACTGGCTCTAGCTGAGCCACCTCCGCTGCCTCGTACAGACAGAAGAAAAAAATAGAGAAGAAAGGAAAAGGAAAGGAAGAGAAAGATGCGCGCTGCAACAACATCCGTCGTCCACCACGCGGTGGCAGGTGCAATGCGACCTACAACAGATAAAATTCGGTGGCCCCCACCGCAAACGGCGTTGACCTACCGTCCCAGCCCCGTAGGGACAGGAACTGCGAGAGCTCGGTTATCACCGACACCGTTTCATGAAACGTGGGGGTCGCTCTCTCTTTCTCTCTATCTCACGTTCCGTCGTATGTAACTTAGTTGCGAGTGCCCCGCCGGGGTGGTGCAGTGGTAAGACGCCCGACTACTGTGCCGGAGTACCCGGGTTCGAACCCGACCTCGGCGGTTGCGTTTCGATGGAGGCGAAACGAAGAGGCGTCGTGTGCTGTGCGATGTCAGCGCACGTTAAAGATCCCCAGGTGGTCGAAATTACTCCGTAGCCCTCCACTACGGCTCCTCTTTCTCTCTTTCCACTTTCACTCCCATCTTCCTCCCTTCCCTTACGGCGCGGTTGCGGTGTCCACAGAAAACAAGTGAGACAGTTACCGCGCCTTTTCCTTCCTATAAATAAATCAGTTTTTAGTTGCGAGTGCAGCTTCAATCACGTCACGAGCTTATTCATGTGACGTCATTAAGGCTTTACTGGCACCCATGGCCAACTCCACCAATGGCACGCACAACGCAAACATCGGAGAGGGCGAAAGAGAGAGAGGGGTTACGGCGAATCATGATACGGCGTCGGTGAAATCAGAGCTCTGGTTGGACAGCATTGAAAACGGCGTCTCAAGTGTCCGACAAATGAACGGCGCGCAGCAGGGAGAACGTGGTAGACCGGCGCCGACTCAGCGGAAGCATTTTTATTGCGAAAGCAATAGAACGCCAGGTTTCGAGCCTTCAGCATAGCGTCGTCCGGTAGTTACGCTTTATACCACGTGACAACTGACGTCATACCAGCGCGAGAACTGGGCTACACTCCAGCGTAGCGTGGCTCGTAGCCACGCCAGGCGTTTCCAGCTTCTCCCGCTCGCGCTGTGTGACGTCTTAAGCGAGATGAAGATGGGCTACCAAGTCGGCAGGTCCTGGCTTTACGGGGTTAGGATGGTAGGTCAACGCCGCTTCAGGCGGGGGCTAGCCAGCTACCGAATTTTATCTGTTGTAGGCCGCCATTGCACCCGCCACTGCTTCCGTGGTGGCCGACGGTTGTTGTTGCGGTGCGCGTCTTTCTCTCCCTCTTCTTTTACCTTTCCTTTCTATTTTCTCTTCTATCCGCACGAGGCAGCGCTGGTGGCCCCGCCGGGGTGGTGCAGTGGTAAGACGCCCGAATACTGTGCCGGAGTACCCGGGTTCGAACCCGACCTCGACGGCTGCGTTTCGATAGAGGCTAAACGAAGAGGCGTCCGTGTGCTGTGCGATGTCAGCGCACGTTAAAGATCCCCAGGTGGTCGAAATTACTCTGTAGCCCTCCACTACGGCTCCTCTTTCTCTCTTTCCACTTTCAGTCCCAGCTACCTCCCTTCCCTTACGGCGCGGTTGCGGTGTCCACAGAAAACAAGTGAGACAGTTACCGCGCCTTTCCTTCCCTATAGATAAATCAGTTTTTAGGCAGCGCTGGTGGCTCAGCTACAGAGCTAGTAGCAAGCCCGTGCATTCTCTTTTCCTTCTTCCTACAGCCACAACAACAGCGTAGCTTGGCTCGTAGCAAAGCCGCGCGTTTCGCGCTTCTGCAGCTAGGTGCGCTGCTGTCTAAAAAGAGGTAAGGCTCAACAAGAGGTAGGGTGCCTAGTTTATTGAGGGCTTTAAGGGTGCCTCGATGCGCGCGCCCCCTACCCGAGGGCGCGAGGGCGCGCGCATCGAGGCACCCGAAGAGGTGATGTCTTCCGTTGGAGACACTTCGCCTCTCTTGCTTTCGCAATCTTTTAGGCTGAACTATAGTGCCTAGAATATAGCTGAACTACTGCTAAGCCACGGTAATTTTTTTCTTTCTTCTCTACTTCCCCTCCGGTCCGCGCGAGGCAGCGGAGGTGGCTCAGCTACAGAGCCAGTAGCAGGCCCGTGCATTTTCGTTTCCTTCCTACAGCCACAACAACAACGATGCTTTAGAGAAGCCATGCGCAGCACCGTTTGGCGTGCAGCCGGGGAAGTTGGAGGGAACATAGTAGCTGGAGCGCGTAACGGCGATGTATAAAAAGCGGTTGGTTCGTCGGCGCCGCCGTATTTGGAGCAATGAAAAGCGAGTCGAAAAGGCATAAACAAGCCACGCTTATGCTTGAGAATGTAAACAGGCGAAGACGACAAGCCGAAGAATTATAGCTAGGCAATCACACTAACCTGGACGTGCAATCAAGATTAACCACGGCTAACCAAGCTAGGAGTTAGATTTCGCGTATATATCCTGGCATAGCCCAGCTAAGCCACAGCCAGTTTTTAAGGCGAAAGCTTTTAATGGCTCATGCTGTCGTGGACAAAGTGCGTCCCGCTATTGCAACGTTCTGATTGGCCCGGGAGGGGTGCCTCCCTGCGTCTGCTATGTCGCACTTGAACGCGTGCCAAGGAACGCCACAAGACAGGAGCGATGGTGTACTTTCCGAACTGACACTTGCCGGAGAAAGTTTGATAGATACTGCGCCTTTTCTTTCCTGCAAACCAATTATAATTATATGTATCACTGCAACAAATGCCGACAAGAGGCTAACGATGGGATGAAAGTTCGAGGATTGGAAGTGTAGGCCTTCGCCGTTCTTCTCTTAGAGATATCTATGAGACCCTCTTTTTATTTTCCTTCTTCCTACAGTTGCAACGACAACACATACAATGCTGCTTGTAATCCGCCATCTGCACAAATATATGAGGATGTGTTTTTGCGTTTAATGAGTTATGATCAACATAATAAGAACTTTCCCTGTCTCGCTACTATATCTATGTTTGCAGTGCGTTTTGGCACTCCAAGCGAGGTACTAAGCAGAGTGTTGTGTAACCATTGCCTTATAAACGAGTAATGCTTATAAATCCTGAGAGCATTGCAGGATCTGCAGTACAGAAATACTAAAGCCTAAGCGTTGTTGCTGAACACCGCACATTACATCGCGTACTCCTTGTCGAACACAAACAGCGTTCCGTAGGATACATCAGTGTTCACCGGCGCTCTATTTGGTTTGCAGGAAGAAAAGGAGCAGTATATGTCAATCTCGGAGTCTCGCTGACACATTCAGCGGACAAGACTCGCCGACGCGAGATTTTCACCATCAGCCTAAAAGGTTTTCGCCTTAATAAATGGCATGATCAGCACAAGGGCCACGTAATGTACAGTGTTCCGGAACTTTATCGGAACCATTTTGGAAACTTTTCCCACCGGTCGAGGCGGGACAGTTTTCCAAGACGGTTGCGATAAAGTTGAATACTGTATATAGCAAAAAGGTTGTCTTTAAATACAAACTGTTGTTGTGATTCTGCGTGAAGATGAGACTTCCAGTAGTGCCCAGCAAATAATCACTCACCATCTAGTTATTTGATCGAAAGGTCTCTGATCTACTTACGCGTATAAGCGTTCGTAATTTGGCACACTTATGCTAATGGCGACATAGTTACAAAATAAGTCGTGTTTATTATAATCCGTTAGCAAGACAATCATGGAACGTCCACACATTTTATGCTATTTATTTTGGTACCGGTTGCGCAGTGTGTCTCGTTTGTTAGCTCTTCGGTCATCTTGAGTCATCAGCTGTGGCACATTCTGCCTGCCATCAAAAGAGTAATAAACGTTCGGCGGAAAATGCTACGTATTTCGGACTTCAACATTCCTTCTTGGCTGGGATCTCTGCCTGGCGTTTCATATTTGTCTGCAGTATCCTTCTTAAAGTGACATTCCGAATCCAAGTAGCAAGACCCTTAATAACTGGCACCCGTTTACCATTCGCTCCTTACCTGCTCACACTCCGCATACGCCGAGAAGTTGTGACCCAGGAAAACAATGGGAGGAATACGTGCAGTCCCTTTGCGAATCCTTTTCGTAGCAGGGTTCTCCTCTCCGCATCTGCAGCCTTGGGGTCGTCTCTAAGAAGTTCAGGCACTGGAAGCTCGAACTTTGTGCTGGAAGTTGTAGCCGAGAGTCGCCCTCGATGGCTCCGCAGGTCCGACAAGCTCGCCAAGTTTCTGCTGTTAGCTGTGATCGCCCTGTCATCCTCAGCCATGCTGGTGCTGCTGAGGTCGACTGTGTCGCCAGTCCTCCCGAGAATAACTGCAATCCTGCAACCTCTTCGAGCACCTAAGCGAATGCTCGATGGTAAATCGCTAACTTGAGCTCGTCTCTCGCTCGTGTCATTTTGCACATGCACTGCGCGAGATATTTGGAATGCTGCAGCACGTGTCACGTGCGCTCTCCTGCTCCTCTTCTCTTTCTTGCCCGTACGAAAGGGACAAATTGTTACAATTTTTTTCTTTTATTGCCGACATACATTTTGTTATTGCTGAATATGTATTTATTTATTACTATGTTGTTAGTATTTTTATTCTCAGTAAAATTTCAACAAGCCCATGCACCACATTCAACCATCTCCCGCGGTGAACAGGATTTTATCAAAATTGTTATCTCAGTTCTACACAATGGAATATCAGAAACTGTAATCACCGCCTGGTCGTGGCCAAACCCCGTTGTCGGTATGCGCCATTAATGAGGACAACAACAACAACAACATAGTGCTGCAGACAAGCAAGCAGTGCTCGCCACTGGCACCCTAGGCTTGCAGCCAAGGGTGTTGGAGCGCGCGCTTTCCTGTTGAACGAAGAGTTTACCCCTCGCTCTTTCTGACAGGAAAGGAAAATAGAACGTGTGGTGGTATGTATGTATGTATGTATGTATGTATGTATGTATGTATGTATGTATGTATGTATGTATGTATGTATGTATGTATGTATGTATGTATGTATGTATGTATGTATGTATGTATGTATGTATGTATGTATGTATGTATGTATGTATGTATGTATGTATGTATGTATGTATGTATGTATGTATGTATGTATGTATGTATGTATGTATGTATGTATGTATGTATGTATGTATGTATGTATGTATGTATGTATGTATGTATGTATGTATGTATGTATGTATGTATGTATGTATGTATGTATGTATGTATGTATGTATGTATGTATGTATGTATGTATGTATGTATGTATGAACTTTATTGAGATGCTGGCAAACGATGATGTAGTGTATCGTGACGCTGGCCAAGCATTGACCCGGGTTACGCCCTACTCTGCATTACCTCATTTTTGCCCATTTGTGGTGGGCCATGAGGCTTGTGCTTTTCGAGCGCACCCCGGCCCTGCTGGACGGCCTATAGGTTGAATGTCCTTGTCAGTGCTCTGTACAGCACTTTGAAAGTCAGGCGGGTATGTCTTGAATGTAGATTCAGTCGGGAACCTGGAACAGCCCCACATGATGTGCCATTGGTCCACCGGACCCACTTGACATACTCTGCACATATCACTCGTGTAGATGTCTGGGTGGAGGACGTGTAGCACTGCCGCGGTAAAGTGACCTCGGCTTGATACTCCACATCATTGACAGTAAAACATGACAGGTTATGGAGAAGCCGCAGTGGCGGCCTCCGGAAAGTTTGACCACTGCCTCGTCTTTATAATGTACACTTTTTTTCATCCCATTGCAGCCCTGCAGCTCGTGTGTTTTCCATAATAGCGACGGCAGGAACAAGAGAGAAGTAGAAATTAAAGTGGTGGTGGAAGCCCTGGAAGTGCCCAGGGTAGAGGAAATGAGTATCCTAGGCATGTTTATAAACAAGAAGGGCAACAACACCAACAACATAAAGAAATTAGCCACATATGCAGACCAAGTAATAGGCATATTCAGGAGGGTAGCAGTAAAGGAGAGAGGACTAAAAGAAAGAAATCTGAAAATGTCACAGGAGTACGTATTAGTGGGATCTGCTACGCAACGCCATACCTAAACATGAGCAAGGCAGAAATAGACAAGATAAATTATTGAGGAAATGCGTCAAACGAGCTCTGGGACTCCTCACGTGAGAATATCCCAATTGGTACTGCTCGGCCAGTCTGAAAGGGGCAGGAAAATACTCGAAATGGTAGAAATCCGGCCAGGAAGTAGCCAGGAAGTAGCACGCACAAGATGATACACATCCCGCCAGGAATCGGGGCCAAGATACGCGCCCCACCTATGCCGCGAAACATGCACCCTATAGTATAACAAAGAAAGGCGAGAGCATAGGGCTAAGGCTTACGAGAGGAAGATGAGGAAGCGACCGACAGTCCAGGTGGCTTATGTAGACGCGGCGTGCGGACAGCACGGGGTGGCTGTATCCGCGGGGGTCGACGGGGCAGGAGCATCGATGGTAGCAGCTTCGAGTCGCACGAGAGATGCCAGCGCGGCGGAAGAGTTGGCGATAGCGCTCGCTTGCGTCGGTACCAAGGCCAGGACAATTTTAAGTGACGGCAAAATGCAGTGAGAAACTTTGGGAACGGAAGAATCTCGGAAGAGGCCAAACGCGTCCTCGAGGCGAGGCCGATAGAATGTAACATAGAGATACTATGGATTCCAGCGCACGAGTCTATTGCAGCAAATGAGGCTGCACACGAGCTTACCCGAGCTCTCTATCAGTGGGCGGCCGTAAAGCAGCCCTCTTGCATAGACATGAAAGATAGCTTGATTTCATACAACGAGATCACGGAACATTAAAGCTGAGCAGGAGGATCTATCAGCCGCCGGAACATTCCCTCGGAAGCGAGGAGACCAACCTCTAAAGAGGAAAGGATTGAGGGTTGATTTATAGAAAGGGAAAGGCGCGGTAACTGTCTCGCTTGTTTTCTGCGGACACTGCAACCGCGCCGTAAGGGAAGGGAGGAAGGTGGGATGAAAGTGGAGAGAAAGAGGAGCCGTAGTGGAGAGCTACGCAGTAATTTCGATCACCTGGGGATCTTTAACGTGCGCTGACATCGCACAGCACACGGACGCCTCTACTGCATAACGTGCGGAGAGAGGGGCTCTCTCGACCACGCAATTTGGGAATGTGCTGGCAGCCCGGGCGCCAAGCAAAAGATAAAAAGATAGAGAAGCCTTGGAGACCTTGCTGCGGAGCGAGAACCCCGCTCAACAGCAGCAAGCCGTGAACCAACAATGTATTTTCACAAGACCTTAGTTTGCGAGGCTCCTGAGTAGGGCTGCCTTAGGCATGTGTGCCGGGGGGGT
This sequence comes from Amblyomma maculatum, assembly GCF_055883805.1. NCBI lineage: Eukaryota > Metazoa > Arthropoda > Arachnida > Ixodida > Ixodidae > Amblyomma > Amblyomma maculatum. The sequence goes on from NC_139352.1 coordinate 42,334,293, forward strand.
CCAAAAAAAAAGGAGTTTCATTATGGTGGAAATAAAAAGTTTTGGTGATGATGACGATGAAGTATTTGGATGATACACCGTCGCTCCTGTCGCGTGGCGTTCCTTTCGCGCGTTCAGGTGTGGAAAAATGTGACATATGTGCCTTTCCCTTCCTATAAACCAAGTGTAGGTAGTGAAGGGTGGCTGTTCCTGGCCCTACGAGGCTGGTACTGGTAGGTCAACGCCGCTTGCATTGGGGCCTGCCACCGAATATTTATCTGTTGTAGGCCGTCATTGCACCCGCCACCGCTTAGGTGGTAGACGATCGCTGTGGCGGCGCGCGTCTTTCTCTCCCTCTTCTTTTTCTTTCCTTCTCTACTTTCTCTCTTTTTTCCGCACAAGGCAGCGGAGGTGGCTCAGCTACAGAGCCAGTAGCAGGCTCGTGCATATTTTTTCCTTCTTCCTACAGCCACAACAACAACTATAAACCAACACACTAATGAGCGTGGGACTGCTGCCATGCGGCTCAGGTGTCCACAGAATGTCACAGAAAAGGCGCGCTATCTGTCCTTATTTTTGTGGACACCTGAATGGCGCCAAGGGCGCGCGCACCTAGCGCAGCGCGCTGCCCGGGCTACGGACCTGGTTACGAGGGACAACAGCGACACCTCGAAATATGGAGGAGGAAATTTTATTGACGAGAAATTGGAATACTCTTCGTGAGAGGAGGCCTCTCCTCAAGCCGCCTCAAGGGTGGTCGTCGCTCAATGGCGCAGGCCCAGGCCGTGATGGCGTGTTGCCGGTCTGAACCATGAGCAAAGCAATGCGGCCTCCACTGTTCCGAATAGGTAATCTGCAGGCCCTCCGGTGCTTACGCTGCACGATCTGTACAGTGTAAGCACTCCTTTACCTCTCTTAAACCAAAAAGAGCGGAACCGCATCAAAGCAATGCTGAGCTACACGCGTCGCCATCCGTGTATCCCTCAGCTTCCTACTGCCCGGATCCTCAACCATGGTTCCACAACGCTAACCAGGAGCTGGAAGAGGTGTCCACAGAAACCAAATGAGACACCGCGCCATTCCCTTCCTATAAATCAATCAATCAGGAGCTGGAAGACACCCTAACAGCACCGCTGACTGGACTATTGTTTACCGCGGCAGACTGGGTTCTACTCTCTCAGCTAAGCATAACCCCGACAAACCATCCTACCCTGGGGATCCCCCTGCCTCGTGACTTACCTTCCCATCTTCTCATTCCTCCTATCCCCCTTAGCCCATGCACCGCGAGCAGGACGGGGAACGCAGGGCAGCCAGCGCCGAAGCCTTACACAGGAAGTATGGCGACTGTTCCGAGATAGACCTCACCATGGTGGTGCAGTGGTAAGACGCCCGACTACTGCGCCGGAGTTCCCGGGTTCGAACCCAACCACGGCGGCTGCGTTTCGATGGAGGCGAAACGAAGAGGCGTCCGGATGCTGTGCGATGCCAGAGCACGTTAAAGATCCCCAGGTGGTCGAAATTATTCCATAGCCCTCCACTACGGCTCTTCTTTCTCTCTTTCCACCTTCATTCCCACCTTCCTCTCTTCCCAGGCGTCCGTGTGCTGTGCAATGTCAGCGCACGTTAAAGATCCCCAGGTGGTCGAAATTATTCCGTAGCCCTCCACTACGGCTCCTCTTTCTCTCTTTCCACTTTCACTCCCATCTTACTCCCTTTCCTTACGGCGCGGTTGCGGTGTCCACAGAAAGCAAGTGAGATAGTTACCTCGCTTTTCCCTTCCTATAAATAAATCAGTTTAATCAGTCCATAAAGCAAGTGTGACAGATACTGCGCCTTTCCCTTCCTGTGAATCAATTATTATAATTATTATTATTATTCCGAGATAGCCTGCGTTGAATTGACAACGTGCTCGTCAGAATCCCACATGGTCTCGCCTTTGCTAACAATCAGAACCGATTACTCGCATCAGGCTCCCTAGCCGCAGCCACTTTCAAAATTTCAGAGCAGGCGGCCCATATGCTCCCTCTCATCGGCACTTCTGCCACCAAAATTCTATCATGCTCAAACTTTCAGCAATGGCAGGTGTATGCTGTTGGCACCCCACCCGCACACTAACCATCATCTATACCCCTACACTACCAGGCCCCCAGATAATGAGAAGGTACCCTCCCGCGTCTGAGATCTCACTTTCAGACCCAGAGTTCAATCCCCTCCACCAACCCTGCTGACCTTCTTCAAATGTGATTTTTTGCTGCATTGCACTTGCAGTACTCGCCGGTTTTGGACACAGATATGGAAAGCCGCATCCCCCTGAGGATACAGCTGAACCATAGTTTCTTACTCTTACCTAGAGGGAGTTTCCAGACGGCCAGTTCAGCCACCATGGGCGCTCAAAGCATCATGGGCCGGAGAGCTACCGAGTGCAGAACTACAACTTTTGGCCAAAACTAATGCAAAGATAAACGTTGTTCTACCGTAAATAATGTCCTATCATTAAATATTGTGACTATAAATTACAAAAAGAAAGAGAAACAGCATGTCAGTGTGATATTTATCCAGTATAAGCGATGGCTCTTTCTCCTATTGGCTTAGTTTTGAGCAGCACAAATGCCAATATTTCACACTTAATAGGCAAAATTTGAAATAAAAAACGTTACAAAAATATTTATGGTTGTGCAATCACTGAAGGAAGTTTTTAGAGGCATTTCGGGAAACAAAAACCATTTATTTGCGACGTCTGCTTTTGCGCCTTCGCTACTATGGATTTCGCGGTCTATGTACGCACCTTCAGATGATGATGATGACGAAAAAGAAACATCGCAGTAACGCCACTCCACGCACCCGAGAAAAACCGACTGTCCCGCAACAAGTAGCTTCTTAGCGCGCCCATGGTGGCTCAAGTGCAGCGCCCTTTTCCGCTTTCCCTCTAGTTAGTGTAACTCTATGAGCTGAACGAAGGCAGTCGAAGAGAATGGACAAATGTAGCCCACCAGCAAAGAATAATGCCATGCTCCACCAGCATAGTCTTCACTACGTCGCTTTTTGTCTCCTGTCATCAGAGGCCCAGAATTCATTCAGGCGTTCAGTTTCAACAGAAATAAAAACGGATAATTGGCTTGGGGGGTTTAACGTCCCAAAACGACTCAGGCTATGAGAGACGCCGTAGTGGAGGACTCCATAAATTTCGACCAAATGGGGTTCTTTAACGTGCACTGGCATCGCACAGCACACAGGCACCTTGCTTTTCGCCTGTATCGAAAAGCTGCACCCGAGGCCGGGATTCGATCCAGCGTCCTTGGGAACAGTAGTCGAGCGCCGTAACCACCGCGCCGCCCCGGCGGGGTAAAAAAACGGATGAAGACAATGTGTAACAATCGTAGAAGCCACAACCGCAAACCTTCTAACCGTAAAGAAAACAATTTAAACACTGAAAAAATAGCCATGGAATCATTTTACTTGCTTAATTTTCCTCCTCGGCTTTGTTGTTGAACATTAGCTCAAAAATCATATCCGACATTAAATATTTTTGCCGTCCTTAAGCATTCCCATGAGGAAAAACGCTATCAAGTAGGCGACCTTGACAAAATTGCACCACCTCAAGTTTCGCATGTTATTTTCCAGTGTAAGCCATTTTGTTAAAGATCCCCAGGTGGTCGAAATTACTCCTTAGCCATCCACTACGGCTCCTCTTTCTCTCATTCCACTTTAACTGCCACCTTCCTTTCTTCCCTTACAGCGCGGTTCAGGTGTCCAGAGACACACGTGTGACAGATACAGTGCCTTTCCCTTCCGGTGAACCAATTATTATTATTATTATTATTATTAATATTATTATTATTATTTCCTTTCCAGGTTGGTTGGTTGGTTCACAGGAAGGGAAAGGCGCAGTATCTGTCACACTTGCTCTGTGGACTGATTTATTTATAGGAAGGGAAAGGCGCGGTAACTGTCTCACTTGTTTTTCTGTGGATACCGCAACCACGCCGTAAGGGAAGGGAGGAAGGTGGGAGTGAAAGTGGCAAGAGAGAAAGAGGAGCCACAGTGGAGGGCTACGGAGTAATTTCGACCACCTGACCTGGGGATCTTTAACGTGCGCTGACATCGCACAGCACACGGACGCCACTTCGTTTCGCCTCCATCGAAACGCAGCCGCCGATGTCGTATTCGAACCCGGGAACTCCGGCACACTGCCCCGCCGGGGTGGTGCAGTGGTAAGACGCCCGACTACTGTGCCGGAGTTCCCGGGTTCGAACCCGACCGCGGCGGCTGCGTTTCGATGGAGGCGAAACGAAGTGGCGTCCGTGTGCTGTGTGATGTCAGCGCACGTTAAAATCCCCAGGTGGTCGAAATTACTCCGTAGCCCTCCACTACGGCTCCTGTTTCTCTCTTTCCACTTTCATTCCCACCTTCCTCCCTTCCCTTACGGCGCGGTTCGGGTGTCCACAGAGCAAGTGTGACAGTTACTGCGCCTTTCCCTTCCTGTGAACCAACTTAACTTAGGTGGTAACAACTTTTATTGCCACGAAATGAAAGGAATTATTTCGGGCTGGGGCGAGTCTAGGGTGGCCTCCAGTCGGGAGCGACCTCTTGAGCTCGCGTGACGAGGGCCAGTTGCGTAGTTTTCCTTGGGCTGGCCAACAGCTTGTCCCATTCCTCCGCTGAGGGAGCTGGCAAGAGTGTCTTTGGAGGGGGATTGCTGGCGCATTCCCACAGTATATGGTCTTGAGTGGCCTGCGTCCCGTCACCGCAGTGCCGGCATGCAGGGTTGAATTCTCCGTTTGTAATTAACGATAGTCGGTAGGGGCTAAGAATGGCCTTTGTTTGTAGGCGTCTGAGTGTCGTAGCTTGCGCCCGGTCGAGGTCGGGGTGAGGGGCGGGGTACGTGCATCTTAGCTCGCGATAAAAGTTTGTTACCTCCGCGTATGTGCGCGGTGCCTCCACAGGCGCGTCCGTTCCCGATAGATCTCCCGTCTCCCGGTTGGTTAAGCCTCGGGCTAGACGGTCGACCCCTTCGTTTCCGGAGTTACCCGCGTGAGCCGGAACCCATACGAGATTGATGTTGTGATTGAGAGATCGGTTGCGCAGAATTCGCGCCGCGAGTGCGCTTACAGAATTTTTGGCGAAATTTTGAACGGCGCTTTTTGAGTCGCTTAGAATAGTTTTGGTGTGGGGATCCGCGATGGCCAGTGCGATAGCTACTTCCTCTGCCTCGCATATGGAGCTAGCATGAAATGTTATAGCGTTAATGAAGGTTGACTTTGGAGTGGCCATACATGCCACGTATGCTCCGTTTTTGATGTGCTGAGCTGCATCCACGTACACTGCTTGTGGATCGTCCTCGTACTGTTTCTCAAGGGTCTGTGCCCTTGTCTTCCTGCGGGCATCATGTCTACCTGGTAGCATGTTTTTGGCTATTGGTTTAACAACTAGTCTACTAGTTATGTCAGCCGATAAATGGGATGTTGCGCACACCTCCTCAGTGGGGTGGATGTGGAGCTTGTCGAGAATTACGCGTCCCGCAAGGCTGCGTGACAGGCGGGTCACTTGTCCTGTCTTATGGGCTTCAATTAGTTCAGATAGTGTGTTAAAAATTCCTAACTGCAGTAGTCGATCTGAGTTAGCGTATACTGGTAAGCTAAGGGTCGCTTTGTATGCTGTTCTAATTATGCTATTAAGTGCATGTTCGTCCCTACGACGCAGATGATAGTACGGGCAAGCGTACATGATTCTGCTTATCATAAAGGCTTGGATAATCCTGCACAGGTCGGCTTCTCTCATACCCCTGCGACGTGTGGCAATGCGTCTCACCAGCCCACCTATCTGGTGCGCCGTGACGCGTAGCCGGCGTATAGCTTCTGTGTTCTGCGTATTATTCTGAATCAACATTCCGAGAACTCTGATCGTGGCTACCGGGGGTATCGGATGGTTGTCAATGTGTAACTGGATAGGTTCTCGAGAATCTGGCTTTACCTGTGAAGCTTGTTTGTTCCTTATAACTAATAGTTCTGATTTAGCCGGTGAACAGGTAAGGCCGTTTTCCTGCACATAAGACTGTACCGTGTCGATAGCTCGTTGTAATGAATCTGTAATATCTCCATCGGAGCCAGAATTGGTCCATATGGTGATGTCGTCGGCGTATATGGAATGATGTATGTGTGGGATATCATCTAACAGACGCGGGAGGCCGCTCATAACGATGTTGAAGAGAAAAGGTGAAAGTACGGCGCCTTGCGGTGTTCCTCTCGTCCCTAGTGTAATTTTGTCGCTAACTTTGTCAACGAAATGGAGCGTAGCCGTACGCGCATTCAGAAAGGCAGCGATGTAGTCGTATGTCCGTTTGCCTACGTGTAACTGTGAGAGGTGATTGAGGATGGAAGCGTGTGACACATTGTCGAAGGCCTAACTCACATCGAGTCCCAGGATGGTTCGCGTGGCTCTTATGCGATTTGTATCTAGAATGTCTTGTTGAATTTGCCACATAATGTCCTGAGTCGAAAGACCTGCTCGAAACCCAATCATGGACGGGGGAAACGTGCCTTCCGCATCGGTGTGCATAAGGAGCCTGTTTAAGACAACGTGTTCCATTACCTTCCCGAGACATGACGTTAGCGAGATTGGGCGGAGGTTCCCCATATCGAGTCTTTTGCCCGGTTTAGGTATGAAAATAATTTTAGCGTGCTTCCATTCCTCAGGGACGCTGCCCTCTGTCCAGTACCTGTTGAAGAGGTCCGTAAGAGCCTCTACTGACTGGTCTTCTAAATTGCGCAACATCTTATTGGTGATGCAATCTTCCCCCGGTGCCGAGGTGGTGTTAATTTTGTTAAGAGCAGCCCTAATCTCTGCTACGGTAAAGACGCTATCCATGCGAGGATTATCCAATCCTGAGTACCCATCTGGCGTGGGTATATCCTGGGAGGTGTTAATGTATTTATCTTTTAAAGTGGTCATGAGCTCTTCGTCGGTGCCTTGGAAAGATTGCGAGATCCTATGTAGGTTCTTGTGGGAATCTGCCTTAGTTCTCGTAGGGTCCAGTAAATGTCTAAGTAAAAACCACGTGTTCTTGCTGCCCAGTTGCCCATTAAGGCGGTCGCAAGTCTGATGCCACTGTTCTCGGCTAAGTTCCCACGAGTAAGCCTCGATTTCCTTTTCAAGCCGTGTTAGCCGAATTTTTAAACGTCGGTTATGCTTATTTTTACGCCATCGAGCATGGATACTTCCTTGTGCTTCAATCATGTGCACTAGCTTAGCGTCCGGACTGGGGCTGCTGTCCTCAAGGGCAACAGTTTTTGAAGTGTTTGCGGCGTCTTGCAACAGACGCTCCGTCCATTGTCTTAAATCTACTATACTTTCCGCTGGCCTTTGCGAGCGGACATATCTAAAGGCGTCCCAGTTCGTGTGCTTCACTTCCTGGCGACGCATTTTGCAATGCGTAGCTCGGAAAGTGGTACATAGTACATAGTGGTCGCTTCCTATGTTTGTATTTAGGTTTTCCCATCTCGCATCGGGGATATTTCTGGCAAAGGTAAGGTCAGGGCACGTATCCCTGGTTACACTGTTACCAATGCGCGTAGGTTTATCAGGGTCGACGAGTAAGGTATGCCCTAGCGCCTGGGCTGTCTCCCATAATTTAGTTCCCTTTCTACTGTTAACTGAGTAGCCCCATTCTGCATGGGGTGCGTTAAAGTCTCCAACAGTCAGCAACATTCCATTATGAGCGGCTACATGCGCCTTACGGAAGAGTGTGGCTATTTTCGTGCTGTTGTCTTTAGGTGGACTATATACGTTTAGAATGTAAAGGGGAGATTCTGTTCGTTTGTTCGGCAGGATTTGTATAAATGTATGAGAGACCTCCGGTATTTCCAAATCTAATTGGTTTGCAGTTAGATTACGGTGTACAAGTGTAGCTGTGATCGGCCGGCATTCAGCCGACACTTTCTCATTTTATGCTGTATACCCTGCAAGCTTTACTTCTGTATTCGTCTCTTGAAGTGCTATGACTACCGGCCTGTTTGTTTGGGCCAAAACTGCATATTCCAGAGCCTTGCGCTTGGCTCGGAATCCCCTGCAGTTCCATTGCCACACTATAACAGGTGTACTAGCCATCGCGTATCGGGTAAGGTTCCGCTCGCGCGGGTTGCAATACGCTGGGTCGGAGAATGCTGCTGGGGGAAGGACGCGCCGAAGCACCGTCAGCTGGGCGTGAGAATGCTGTGTTGGCGGGAGGCAAAGAGCCTGCATTTGGCGTTGGAGATATCAGATTGCTAGGGGATGCTAGTGCGTTAACCCTGGTTGTAAGCGTGTCGAGTTTAGCTAGGACAGTTTCGAAAGTAGTCGGAAACTTTTCCATTGTGTCAGTTACTTTGTTAAGCTGTGGTATTAATTTCTGGATAGTTTCCTCCACCTTGGCTAGTCTTTGGTCTATTTTTGCAAATCTCTCTTCATAATTACTCTCTAAGTCATCTGTATCTGGCCGAGGTACCGAAGGTGCCTTTCGTTTGTTACGGCGGTTTTGATCTACTTCCATGTCCTCATTGCGGCTGACTTCAAGGCGAGCGCAAGCCACAGACGACTGTTCATTTTTTGATTGCGCATTTGCAGTTTCTAGCTGTTTGATTTTTGCGTTAGACTGAGCTAACTGTTGTTGCAGTTGTCGGACTAACTCTGCCAGCTCCCTTACCTGTGGGTCGGGTGCTCGGCGTTGCTTGTCTGTAAGTGGAGTCTTCCATGCCAAATGTTTGGCAGGTCTTCCTTCTTCTCCGGAGTTGGAGTTGATCCGCGAGCTGCGTCTCTGGGACGATGACCTGCTCCTATCTCTGCTCCCACTGCGTCCACGTAGAGGGGGAAAAGAGTCATCTCTTGGTTCCTGCAGCTGAAGTGGTGGACTTGTGGCGAGGTCAGTTGGGGGACTGCTGCTTTGCAGTGGCGGGAAGGATTCATCCCTTGGAGGTGGTTGTTGGTGGCCGCGTTCTCGGGGACGGGACTGGCGGCCGCTTGGTGAACTGTCTGGGTCAGTGGCAGTGTCCGTGGGGGACTGCGAAGATTTGCGCCTGTGGCTAGACACGAAGCGGTATTTGCAGCTTCTGCTGACTGTTGGATGTGAGCCTTTGCATACGATGCACATGGCTTGGCAGGTAGGTGGTTGGCCGGCTGGTGGGGAGTCGTGAGCGACGCCGCAGCGGCGGCATGTAGGTATTCGTGGTTGGGGGCACACGTCCGCTCGGTGACCCAGCTTGCGACAGTTGAAGCACGCCTCCGGACGAGGCTTCAAAGGGAAGACTTCGAAAGTAAACCCCAAGTACCGCACGTATCGGGGCAGCTCGGTGTTGGCGAAGGTAACGACGAAGTGCTGCGTCTTGCCCATACGACGCGCAGCAACGATGGGGAGATCGGGATTTCGAGCGCGGAGCTCAGCCAGGATCTCGGCATCGTTTTCGTAACTGTAGGCTCGGTACAAAATCCCCCGTACGGAATTGTCCGGGGCTGGGGCGTAGGCGGCAACCGGGACTACTGTCTTGTCGATGGTGATGGTGCCGATCTTGGCGTAAGACACTGCACGGGCATTGTCAGGCGTGCTCACTGTGATGGTGTTGTTAGTGGGGTGTATGCGGACTTGGTCGGCAGTAACCGCTAGGCGGTGGTCGACGTTGGCGGCTGCGTAGATAGCAAGTGCAAGTCGTGCGGGGCCTACGGTGTGAAGGTTCAGCGTGCCCTGTGGACGGAGGACGATCTTGAGGTGTTCCGAGGGCAGGCGGGGCAGAGGACGCTTTTTGGTCAAAGGTGGAGGGCGTCCGCGTGTCCGCGGATTCGGTACAGTCGATGTCGTGGCTGGCGTCTGGGCCTCGGCAGGTTGTTTCTTGGGCGGAGATGGTCTTCGGTACCGGCATTGCATCTCGAATGCCGTCCATGAGCCATCGGATAACTCCGCGGCGGTAATGTCGGTGCCTTCCACAGTGTAAGGCATAGTCAAGGCGGTGTTGGGCTTGGCGGGACGCGACGTCGCCACCGCCGCTGCGCGCGAACGCGCCGATGTCGTGAGGCAGCGATAGGCTTAGCTGTCGCAGCTGTTGCGGCCAAAGTTGGGCGTCTTACTACTGCGCCACCCCGGCGGGGCTCTCCAGGTAAACAAAACTGACATTCACAGGCATCCTTACCTACTACCGAGGTAGCTGCCTCTCTCAAACTCTAACCGAGGCGTCCCACTGGCGCTGATTGCAGACGCGTACTGCTCCCTTCCTATTCTCCTTTATACCAGCTACCCTGATCAATTCTCTCCTACTATAAGCGCTGAGGGAAACCGGGAGACATTCTTCACGTCCTCCTCATATGAACTACCTTCCCACACCCTCCCTCCCTAAACACGGCAGAGGCAATTCTGAGTCTCTTCTACAGACTAGCGCCGGGTCATCACCGACGTCCTGAAGCACATAGTCCTCCAAGGGCTGTACTTAGCTGTGTAAGGGTGGCCCACTAAGAGTTGCCTGGTGCCATGTAAGGGTGTTGGTATTCCCATCTACATTTTCGGCTATAAATGGTGTCACCACCACTACAATCCAGACCATCTGTGATCTTGCCTTCGCACAACATTTCCTGTCAATGCTTATTTCTTCCTCGTGATTTCTGCGAGATAGCTCTGAACTCACGTTTGTCTTCAGACCCACTCATCATGCTTCACGTATTTTCTGTGTGTGCAAAGGTTATAATCAAAGGCCGTTACTATGGTGACTCTAAAATTTAAAGAGTACCTTGATTATTTTTTTTCTCTCCATTTTGGTAACATTGCCAGAATATATAGTCTGCACTTGACCTCATATATATGAGAACAAAATAATCGTTTAGAGCACTCAAAATTGGTTCTGGCATGATTTTCCGGCCGCAATGCAGTAAATTTATAACGACTTAACAGCAATGACTTCGATATAGTCAAGTTGACAAGTACAGTCATGAGTAATATAACAAGGAACAGACAGCATCAAATTGAGAGTATTCTCGATATTTCTATACTAATACCAAGATGCCCTTTGGATAATATGCATTCAGAGGAAAAGTATTTAGACAACTGAAACAGTTGTGCTTGTCATACCAGGGTGGAATCAGTAAATGAATGCTCCAACTTTGTTCCCTTTCTATTGATCATGGCTGTACTGCTCGGAGAGCCAGCAAACAACCTTCGTGAGCCTTTTGAAGCGAAAAACACTACGAGGGTCGGAGCAGAGCTTCGCGTATGCAGTGTGCCGTATGCGGTATGCCGCGACCGAGTGACGTCACAGCCAAGGCCAGCTGCGCAGCTCCCTCGACAAGCTCTGCCGGCGTTGCAGATGCCCACAGGAACCCATGCATTTGGAGGTCATCACTAACCATCACTTACTAGTTAAGGGGTGTTTAACTAACACTAATCAGACAATAACTAGTACTCAGATAGTGCAAGTCATGGTTAACTATCACTAACCAGTAGTAACGGTTAGACGTTATGAAACATTCATCAGCCGTGACGTCATCATGACGTCACATCCAGACATGTTGGATAACCGGAAGTGATAATTACGTCATCTCTGGTCATGACGTCATAACAGGTGGTGACGTCACCAGGAGATTCACGCAGACCCCGCCGGGCGTTCCATCCCTGTCCGTGCGGCGCCTTTCATTTGGCCCTTCCTCGAACGCCGCACCACCGAGCATATATATATAAATAGACTAAAAAATAGTTGTTTTTGTTGTTGTTGAAAACCTTTTATTTCCACCGAGAAGAAGCTCCGTTTCGGACTCCCCGGCACGCAGGCCTGATGAAGCCTTACTCAGGAGCCTCGCGAACTAAGGTCTGGTGAAGATACACTTGCTTCACGGCCTCAGCCGCCAGGCGGATGGCTTGCTGCTGCTGAGCGGGGTCCTCGCTTCGCAACAGGGTCTCCCAGGCGTCTCTATTTATATTTTCTTTAGCTCCTGGGCTGTTGTTACATTCCCAAATAATATTGTCACGGTCTTTCACTCTGAGCGCCCCCTGGCAATATGATCTAGAGTGCCCCATCTCCCACATGTTATGCAATGTAGATCCTTTTCATCTTTTGAAATTGTTGCATATACCCAAAAGGGACTAATATGATTGCCCCCTTGTAGCCTCCTCCATGCAATTGCCTCCCCGTTTCCGAGGGAACGGTCTGGCGGCGGATAGACCCTTCTGCTTAGTTTATAGTGCTCTGTAACCTCTTTATACGAGATTAGGCTATCTTTTATATCCATGCAAGAGGGCTGCTCGGCAGCCGCCCGGTGATAGAGAGCTCGGGCAAACTCATGAGCAGCCTCACTCCCTGCGATGGATTTATGTGCTGGTATCCATATAATTTCGACGTTGCGCTCAAGCGGCCTCGATTCGAGGACTCGTTTAGCTTCTTCTGATATTCTTCCCTTCCCAAAATTTCTGACCGCATTTTTGCTATCGCATAGTATGAATTTAGCCTTGGTACCGACACAAGCGAGCGCTACTGCCAATTCCTCCGCCGCGTTGGCGTCTCTCGTGCGGCTTGAAGCCGATACTACAGGTGCTCCTGTTCCGTCGACTACTGCGGATACGGCTGCTCCTTGCCGTCCACATGCAGCATCTACGTAGGCCACTTGTTCTGCTGGTTGTTCTCCCATTCTTTTCTCGTAGGCTCTGGCTCTATGCCCGCGCCTCTCTTTGTTATATTCGGGGTGCATATTTTTTGGCATAGGTGGGACGCGTATCCTGGCTCTTATCTCTTCCGGGATATCCACTGTCTTATGAGCAGTGTATCCCGGTTTGATGTCTATCCATTCTAGTATTTTTCTTCCTGTTTCAGATTGGCTAAGTCGCTCCAGCTGAGCTATTCTAACTCCCTCAGCTAGCTCGGCCCATCTGTTGTGGATACCCATTTTCTGAAGACGTTCCGTTGATGTGGATTTTTAGCTCAATTAAGGTGACATCACATCTTTGACGTCACCCATCTGCCGCCAGCTATGAGGACCAAGCAATGCTGTAATGGCGGCTAGTTGATTTTTCTATATCATGTAGGCGCGCTAAACTTAAGACGATTCCCTAAAACACGCACGTACCAGTCTTGCTTTTTAGTGAATCATCTTGAGTTAAAGTTTACCGCGCCTACGTGATGATGGAAACCCAACTAGCCGCCATTACAGCATTGCTTGCGATAATTTCGAGTTCATGTGGCTTTATTTTCCCTGACCCGCGGCTATTACCGCGTGTATACTTTTTCGTCAACCTAATTGCAGAAGAAAGAACGCGAATCCGAACCCTGTCGCGCACGTACCTGTCTTGTCTTGTTTTAGTGAATCGTCTTGAGCTGAAGTATGAGGACCAAGATCGATAGGATAGGATAGGATAGGATAGGAAATACGTTAGTTTCTCTACGAGGGTCTTGTGCTAGTAGCGGAAGAGTTCCATCTTCCGTCTTCTCACAGGGTCGGTGCCCCTATTCCAGGGCTCCGCTGAGCTTCGCTGCTCGCTGGGCGTGCTGGATTAAACCTAGTTGGCAATCCAAATCGCCGCTGGAGAGCCGGCTCTCCCACTGTTCCGCACTCGGGTCTTTACGAAAGCTGTCGTTATTTTTACATTGCCACGTGATGTGGTATAGCGAAGGTTTGCTACCACACCATGGGCAGGTGTCTCGATATTGTGACGGGTAAATTTTGCTCAGGGTATGCAGGTTAGGGAATGTTCCTGTCTGCAGTCTTCGCCAGTACACGGCCTCTTGTTGTTTTAGATCCCGATGAGGCGGCGGATAGCGGATCCGTACCCCCTTATAGTAGTTAAGAATGTCGGAGTACGTAGGGCCGACTCGCTCGGGTAGATCGTCCGATTGGGAGGAAGCTCGGCTCGTGTACCCTCGAGCTACCTGATCGGCGCGTTCGTTCCCCGCTATGCCGGTGTGTCCTGGCACCCAGATGTTGTGTTTAACCTTTGATGGGGTCGTGCTATGGAGGAGCCTGAGGGCGGCGCGACCTACGAGGCCGTTCATGTAGTTACGGCACGCTTCTCTAGAATCTGTAAGAATGGTAAGGGACGTGTTGCATCACCGCAAGAGCAACGGCCAGCTCCTCCCCTTCGGTTACCGTGCATTCCCTGACTGAGGCGCTAGCTAGTTCCTTTAGGTTGGAATCAATAGCTACCGCCACGGCGCTATTATGTGAGCTTCCTGTATACGGAGCCGCGTCCGTGTATACCGTGGTGGATCTTGTAGCTAAATTTAGTTGTACATACTTCGCCCGGGCTGCTCTACGGGCCACATGCAAGTTGGGGTCCATGTTCCGGGGAAGGGAGCTAACTTTTAGCGTCTGGCGAATTGCATCCGGTATGCTCGCAGTACGGTTCTCGATTTCCGCAGTTGCACCTAGCCCCAGTCACCTAAGAAGCGAGTGCCCCGTAGGAGTCTGCTGGAGCCTGGCTATCTGCGTGACCAGTTGGGCTTCTTTGGTCTCTTCGAAGGTGTTGTGAACGCCAAGAGCTAGCAGTTTTGCGTTAGAGGTGTTCATTGGTAGGTGCAGGGCTGTCTTGTAAGCTTTGCGGACGATATCTGCACTTTCCACTTCTCCTTTGTTGAGGTTGAAATACGGGAGGGCGTAGCCTACGCGACTGAGTACCAGGCTCTGAACCAGGCGCAGGGTATCCCCCTCTCGCATACCGCTCCGCTTCTGCGACACACGCGTGATCATCCTGGCGACCTGAGTGGTCGATTGCTTGAGAAGGCCGAGCGTATGGCTGCATCGCTGATTGTTCTGAAGCCACATTCCTAAGACTCGTATCTTGTCTCGTTCGGGAAGTAGCTTTCCTTCGAGGGAGACATTGAGGGTCCCTTCTTTGTGTTTCCCTTTGTGAACTCGCAAGAGTTCGGATTTTTCTGTGGAGCAGGCGAGACCTCGTGCATGGACATATTCTTCTACGCAGGTAGCCGCTGCTTGCAGCCGTTCTTCTTTCTGGCCGAGCGATCCGGAAGTAACCCAAACCGTGAAGTCGTCAGCGTACATGGCGTGCTGTATGCCTTCGATCTTCTGAAGTTGTCTAGCGAGTCCGATCATAGCCACATTAAAAAGTAGTGGCGAGATGACGGACCCTTGAGGTGTGCCTTTGTTGGGGGTCGAGAATTTATCGCTGCGAAGGTCTCCGAGCCCAACCGTTGCAGTTCGGTTGGAAAGAAAGGCCTTCACGTAGCTGTGAATCTTCTCGCCACAGTGGAGGTTGTCGAGTCCTTCCATTACAGCCGCGTGGCTAACGTTGTCAAAGGCCCCTTTAATATCAAGGGCCATGACCGCATTCTCGCCAGCGCTCGGGACATTGGTGAGGACTTCCTCTTTGAGTTGTATGAGGACGTCCTGCGTGGAGAGGTGAGCTCGGAAGCCGAACATGCTGTGGGGGTACAGGTCTTCATCCTCCATGTAATTTTGGAGCCTCCGAGTAACGACACGCTCGTAGAGCTTGCCTAGGCAGGAGGTGAGTGAGATAGGTCGGAGGTTTTCGATCTGGAGTTTCTTACCCGGTTTTGGGATCATTACGACCTCTGCATGCTTCCACTCTTCAGGAACCGTTCCTGCGGCCCAGTGCCCGTTGAGGAAGGTTGTCAGTTGGTCGACTGCCCCGTCGCTGAGGTTGCGTATGAGTGCATTATGGATTTTGTCTGCACCCGCCGCCGTGTTGCGCGTGCATACCTTTATGGCAGCGAACACTGCTTCCCTGGTGATCGGTCTGTCCAGGTGGGTGTTCGGTCTTCCCAAGTATGGTTTCGGGTATGCTGCAGGCAAGGTCGCGCACGTACCTGTCTTGTCTTGTTTTAGTGAATCGTCTTGAGCTGAAGTATGAGGACCAAGATCGAACGAGTGAGCTCCAATGCCGCCAGGCGGCGCTTCTTGCCTTCCGCGAGACAACCGTTGACAGTTCACAGCCGTGTGGCGCGGACGCGTGTTCCATCGCTCCTCCGATTGCACGTGGCTACCGCAAAACGGACGGACTGGCGACAGCGGGAGCTTCCGAGGCGTCAAATAGATGAGTGCTTTCTTTTATTAACTTTATTTCGTTTTCAGCTAGTTAGGTTAGGTGCAGCCTAAAGAATAGATTTTAGCTCTTTGTTCTAGCGGCCTGGTATTTCGTACCGGCAGCTAGGTTTCCTTGGCGTTCATTCTTTAACTATCTTGTTTAGATAAATACTTTTTTTCTAGGCAATTGGCATTTCCAGAATTGGTTTTTAAAGCGTGTTTGCTAGTCGTTTCTTGTGTCTTCTTTTGGCAATTTGTCTATTCTGAGAATTCGTAATAGATATAGTTCAGTCGATGCATGCTTAAGATGTGCAATCAAAAGAAGGTAAAGTGTACTCAGTGTGAAGCGCAGGTTAATCTCAAGGAAACGCGTTTTGACTCTGTAGGTGAAGCGGAAGGCAGCGACTTTTTATGTCGCTGTTGCGTGCTGAGTGCGCGTCTAGATAGATTTGATCAAGAAAGGGGCAGTTTAGTGTCGCGTGTGGATGATTTAGAAAATGAAGTACGTTTGTTAAGGGCGGAAAATCAGAAACTGCTTGGACAGCTTCCTCAAATTGAAAAAAAAAAAGTGGCCGACTTTATCCTTGGAACCAACGAGGACGAACATTTCAGGCGGGCCACGTGGCTGGGGCCAGCACTGGCATGGAAGGCATAAGCACAGTAGGTATGGCGGATCCGAACCGTTAGAGTTATTTAGAAGCAGCTACTAAAAAGCCGGAAAAAAGAGGAAGAAGTAAGGAAGAATGAAAATCCCAGAGATAAGGACTCAGATAACCGAAAGCAGGAGGCAATTGTTCGGAGAGGGAGAGAGAAGGCCCAGGTGCTTATCGCCGGAGATTCTAACATGAGCAGGTGCAAGCGAGATATCTTGGAACGTGTAAAGGGTGATAAGAGAGTGTTAGTTGGAGCCTCCCCAGGGATCACAATGAGGGCAGTGCTAAAAGAGAGTAAAAATAGGCTGTTGAAGGATTCCGCAGAGCGCAGTATGGTAATAGTAGCCGCCGGGCTAAACGATGTCCTAAATGGTGACGCTGCAGGAGTGGTGGAAAGTTTAGCTAAGGGAGTTGACGCGATCAGGGAGATGGCACAGCAAGCGCAGATAGTTGCATGCACAGTACCAGAGGAGAAAGGATTGAACGGAAATCTGGAAAATGACGTGGTGACAGTTAATCAGGACATAAGAAAGTTAAGCCTGGAGAAGCTTTTCGAAGTGGTTGAGGTAAACAGGGAGGTGCATAAAGCTTGTTTTGGTAGGGCTTTTCAGCGAGATGGCATTCATTTTAACAGAAGGGTGGGAGCAGAGATCGACTGGCGCCTGGCAGGCAGGGCTGTAGCTTTTTTAGGGGGTCCGCGGGGACTCCGTGCACAGAGGTAGTTAGAAGTGAAGCAGAAGAAAGTGTAATAACGGAGGCTCAGCCCCAAAAAATGGCAAAGAGTAGGTCGAGAAAGAAAAGTACAAAAAAAGAAATTTACACTAGAATCAGCTACATAAACATGCAAGGAGGTAGAAAAAGAGCGAAATGGCTAGATATAGAACAGCAGTTGAAGGATGACAAAATAGGCATGTACGCTCTTTGTGAGACTCATCTCAGGGATCGAGAAGATCCGCCGTTTATAGAAGGCTACGTCTGGGAAGGGTGCAACAGAACGAGAACGGAAAAAAGGGTGGAAGGGTAGGTATGTTGATACACCAGGGAACAAATTGGCAAAGAATTAAATCATTTTGTAAATAACATATCTGGGTTTCAGAAACAATTGCTAGCATAAGGACATGGCTAGGGGTAGTTTATTTAGGAACAGGACATCAATGCAGGCAAGAAAACAAGGATCTTGTTCAATGTCTCAGCGACGATATAAGCCAGTTTGGAAACGGGGCCAATATTATTCTACTGAGGGACAAGAACGGCCACATCGACGATCTGGATGGATACACGGATTGTAAAAGGAATCTAATGCTAGATTTCTGTGAGCGACACGATCTAGTTATAGTAAATAGAGAAACAAAATGTGAAGGTCAAATCACGTGGGAATTCCGCAACAGGCAGACGACCATTGACTACTGTCTAATGTCGCAGGAAATTTATAGCAAGGCCACAAAAATTGAAATAGACGAAGAAGGGGAGTATAGTCTGGGAAGTGATCATAAACGTATTAGTCTGCAGATGGGGCCCTTGATGAAAGGAGAAATGGAACTTAGACAAAACGTAAACGCAAAATTAAACGACCAAATAGCGCAGATAGCAGCTGGCAGAGAGGAAGCAATAGAGAAACGTCCCATGGAAGACTGGGATTATGAATAACAGGTAGGAAAATTAAGGAGGTTAAAGTAGCAAACCGCTGGAATGGAAAGAGGAAGCCACGGAGCTGGTGGAATAAGGAAATCAGGGAAGCTATTGAACAACGACGGGCTGCTACAAGGGAACATCGAGTGGCAAAGAAAGCACAGGTATCTCAGGAGGAAATCGACCAAAAATGGGAATCATATCGACATATCGAAAGAAACTTGAGGTACAGGCCCTCGTCCGAAGTAAAATAAGGCAGTCCACCGATCTCTGGATGGCTGACATACACGATGCCTTTAGAGGCGGAGCAAGAAAATTCTGGAACCATATAAGCTGGCTAGGGAAGAAGAATCAAAGAAAGCACGATCGGATTAAAGATAACGAGGGAAATTGTTTAAAGGGAGGCAACGCAGTGAACTATATTACATCAGTTATAGCCGAGTCATTTAAGAGCGACGATAGGGTATTCTCCGCAAACCAGGAAGCAACACAAGGTAGCAGAATATAAAGCAGCTTAGAACTGACCAATTTAAACTGGAAAAAGGCAGAAAAAAATATTCCTAAAAACACATCTACAGCAATAGATAGGATTCCGATCAAGCTGATTAATGAACTCGGTCCAAAAAGTAAGGAAACGCTGTTAAAAGCTCTGAAACAGTCATAACGAATAAGCAAATTCCGAACAGCTGGCGGCAGAGTAAAGTAAATTTGATTTATAAAGGGAAAGGAGAAAGGATGCACATAAAATCCTACAGGCCGATTACCATAACATCTGTTATGGTAATCTGTATGGTTAGCCATGCAGGCGGTGAAATTAAATGTGCAAGCATGGGTAGGAAGTAACAAGATACTCGGAGAACCTCAGAACGGCTTTAGAAATGGTAGGCGCTTAGATGATAGCCTGTTCGTGCTTACCCAATGCATCGAAATGTCTAGAGTGGAAAATAGACCTTTGTATTTGGCCTTCCTGGACATAAACGGGGCGTACGACAACGTAAGCAGGGAACTCCTGTGGAACATATTAAAAGAAGAAGGTGTCGGGTATGAGATAATAGAGTTCCTACAGGAAATATACCGGGATAACAAAGTAGAAATTATGTGGGAAGGGATAAGAAGTACGGAAAATGTCAAAGTATGCAACGGATTAAGACAAGGCTGTCCTCTATCACCGGTGCTGTTCATGCTTTATATGATAAACCTGGAACGGAGTATACAAGACAGTAACCTAGGTTTTAACCTGTCATATAGATTAGGTGGAAAGGCGGTAGAGCAGCGCCTCCCCGGTTTGATGTGTGCAGACGATATTGGGCTGCTAGCTGAGAGTCTGGAAGAATTGCAAACTCTAGATAAATATTGCGGAGACGAAGGGGACGCTCCAGGCTTCAGTTTCAGCGCAGTTAAGTCGGGTCTGATGATTTTCAACGGCTCAACTGATCAGGGTCTTAAAATACAAGGCCATGAAATACCTAGAGTAGCAGAATTTAAATATCTGGGGGTATGGGTAAACGAAGGATTGGCATACATAGGAAAGCATGAGCAATCACTTAAGGCCAAAGGGCGAAGGAATGCCGGGATAATGAAGCATGAGGCATAGTGGGGATACAATAGGTATGAGGTCTTGAGGGGTATTTGGAAAGGAATTATGGTGCCCGGACTTACTTTCGGAAATGCGGTTTTGTGCCTAAAATCAGAGATACAGTCGACATTAGAAATAAATCAGAGATCCGTTGGACGATTAGCACTAGGTGCCCACGGCCAAACTACAAATGAGGCGGTACAGGGAGATATGGGCTGGGCATCTTTCGAAGTACGGGAAGCTCAGAGTAAAATATATGAAGAACGCCTGAGGAAATTGGACAGTAACAGATGGGCAGCTAAAGTATATTAATACCTGAACTTAAAAAGCGTTGACTCACAATGGAGGAATAGAACTAGGAAACTAACCAGTAAGCATGCTAGTCACAAGGACGGAAAAATAAAGAGCATTAAGCAACAAGTGAAAAACACAGAAGGTGAAAACTGGATAAGGTTGGTTGGTTTGTGGGGTTTAACGTCCCAAAGCGACTCAGGCTATGAGAGACGCCGCAGTGGAGGACTCCGGAAATTTCGACCACCTGGGGTTCTTTAACGTGCATTGACATCGCACAGCACACGGGCGCCTTGCTTTTCGCCTCCATCGAATAGCGGCCGCCGAGGCCGGGATTCGATCCCGCATCCTTGGGAACAGTAGTCGAGCGCCGTAACCACTGCGCCACCCCGGCGGGGCAAAGAAAAACTGGATAAATTCGATGGAAAAGAAACAGAGTGTGGAATTATACCGAAAGTGGAAAATGCAGATCAGGAAGGAAGATTTCTTTGATAACTCAAGAGGCAGTGCCCTACTTTTTGAAGCCAGATCAGGGTGTCTTAGAACACGCAGCTACAAAAAGAAATTTAACAATGGAGATGACGCATGTGCTGTATGTGGTAACTCCAGTGAAACAATTGACCATATTATACTCGAATGTAATGGCATCCATCCAGAAGTTGATGCAGGCGCAATCACTGTTCCTGAAGCTCTGGGGTTTAGAGATACCAGTGGCCGGGTGAATAAACCGGCGGTGGAAACTAGCAAAAGACGACTGGAAGATTGGTGGCTTAAAAGCAGAGAAGTGACATAATGTTAGTAATGTAGAAACAAAAGTTTAATAAATAGAATGATGGTTTAGTTAACCAATCTAAATCAATAATTAAGATATATGGAGAAAAATGAGCATGATAGCTACTGCTACCACCCCGCTTCAAAGGGGACGCTCCTATATTCCATCCATTCCATCCATCCATCGAGACTGATGCTGCGCCTTTCCTCTCCTGTAAACGAATTATAGAATGCCGGTGAACTTAGACGCGTTCAACATGAAAGCCAAGGAGAGTTTAGCTGCTGGCGAATGGCGCAGATGACTGGAGAATCAAGTGAGGGCTCTACCACCGATCCGGCGGCAGAGAGGGGGGGGCTTGGAGCGGGGAGCATAGAGTGTGCCAAATCTTACACAGGAATTCTGCAGCAATATAGACTCAGTAGACTGGTGGCTGCTGCGTCAGCCCCTACCCTAAATTGCAGGCCGGCCGTCGCCTGGCGTCGCCTTCAGGGACCTTCCCACACCCGCTCCTGGTGAGCCATATGCTCCCATGAGAAAGATCAGAATTCTGTGCAAACTGTGACTCGAGAGGGACCCTCGAACACATCCTCTGGGACTGCCCCTTTTCTCCCGAGAGGGGTCTAAATCTGACGCCGCAACTTTGGGAGACCATGCTGCGCTGCTCCGACCCTGGGCTCCAGCTAGTCGCCATCCAGTTGGCCTGGGACGCCGCCGGCCTGCGTCTGAAGCGGGGCACCCGCCATACATGCCAAGCGACGGAGGGCCGGAGCCTCTTCATCCGCTGGAATAAATAAAAAGTTCTGCTCTCTCTCTCTGATCCAGAGGTAGTCACTCCTTTTCGCTACGTATATCCAGGCGTAGCAGAGCTAAGCCACCTTTCATTTTTTTTATCCTTTAATGTTAACGGTGGTACTACATTTGTTTAAACTGGTGCTGATATACAGGTTTTTGGGGATTACTGCCATCTCTACATTACGTTTATATCCAAAACCAACCAAATTACGCTTTACTAAGCCACCGACCCAATTTCGGACTGGTGCATGAAACGGGACATGTTTTTAAATGCAGATACGTTTTATTACATTGTGTAGGCAGTACCAAAACTGTTTTGCAACAGTATTACTTTATTGACGATATTGCAATAACGAATCAGCGGTCGTTAAATATTCAGCCGTATGCCACGTTCCTAATTTTTCTTCAAGGTTCTGCACGCGCCTGAAAGCTTCAACTTCCTCACAGCGTCCGCCCGACGCGGCAAACTTTCCCGCCAAACCATCGGCGTGTTGTTCACGTTCTTGAAAGATGCCCTTGTGCACGAATCTGTGCGTGCCTGGGATATCCGTCATGGCTCCCACGGCTACGTCATGGCTCTTGTGGTACTTCCGGCCGGAGCACCATCGATAGGATTCTTGCGAAAATCCTTCGACACCAAAGTGTGACAGGGCGCCACCATGCCCACGACGCTGCCGATGGCTAATGACTTGGCCGCGCTGACCACCACGATATCAGGCCTGGAGAAGGAAGCCATGGTTACCAGGAATGACGACGTCCTTGCACAGAGTGTGAGGATCATCGTTGGAGCCTTGAGGGCTGTTCATATCTGCGGCCAGAACGTGCGAGTCCTGCAAATGCAAAGCAGCAATAACGTTTTTGAGCAAGGCCAGATAGATTGTTCCAGGCTGCACCAGAGTTTATGCTGCTGTAATTGAATCAACGCAGTTTGCTCGCAGGGCAGCTGGAACACTTGCTCTTGCGGAACATAGAAGCTTGAAACTATTTTCTAAGAACTAGTTCACACAGAACATTCCTCTTCCTCAATGGGTGAACACTACTTCGCGTCTATCCGGTTATTCTCAGTCTGCTTGGGTCACACTATTTCTCTAATATTGCTCAACTTGTCTGAAGGGTCTAATATGGTGGCATGGGTAAATGTTAGCAAGAAATACTAGTGGCAGAATTAAGAAGCGCCTCACGTTCTGGCAGGAAATGGTAGCTCTCGTTTTGGCAAATGTTTACACCGAATTCGATGCACCAAGGACGAGCAAAATACACTTTAAGTTTTTTACTAATCACTATGAGTGATGCGGCTAAAAGGAGCACTTCTAAGAGGATGGGCAAATGAAAGTATCCACCAAACAAAGACATGTTCTACCACCAACTGTGCAGCGTGCTCTTAGCACGTCCTTTTCTTTTCCCTGCTGTCAGCAAAGAGGCATAACATTCATGCATTGGCCTGGTTGCAAAAGAAATAAATACGGAGAAATATAATGTGTAACTGATCTAGGCCATGAAAAGTGAGAACCACAAACTTGACCTAAGGAGAAGAGTTCTAACACTATGAAAAAAAAAAATAGCCATGGGATCTTTTAATTCGCGTATTCTCTATCCTGGCTTTTTGAAGCGTAAGCTTCACTACGGCTGGTAGTTCGAATCTTGCGTAGCGCCGATTTTCACCTTCAAGTCACCTTGACATGCTGCGCCTTTCCTAATAAACCAATTTACAATGGAAGCAAAACTATTACTGCGATACTCATAGCAGGTCTTCTTGTGGCACTACATTTGCGATTTAAATGACCTTGACCTGTTTAAGTGTGGGTGCACATGATCCCGTGTTCACCCAGTGTATACTGCACTTCCGTTTCTCCAAAACCTTAACCTTAAACCTTTCCCCTAAACTTAAACGGAGAGTCCACCCTGGGTTGTGCGATGTCACCTTAGCAACCTTGAAGGTAAAAGACAGATACTGCGCCTTTCCTTTGCTGCAAACCAATGTACAATATACAAGAAAAAACATGAAAATATGATCTTGACCTGGTTAGGTGTAGGTGTCCACGATTCCGTGGCATCAAAAAATATATATTTCTCCTTCCTATCCCCAAAACCTAATTTACAATCCACCAGTGTCATGGCGGTTTTCGCCTTGAAAAACCATGAAGGTCAAAGACAGATACTGCGTCTTTCCTTTCTGATAAACCAAATTACAGTATACAAGAAAAATATGAAAACATAATTTTGATCTGGTTAGTGGTATTTTCCACAATTCTGTGGCGTCCACTCAAAGTATAAAGCTCCTTAATTTCCTCAAAACCTAATTTAAATAAATAGTGTGAAAAACCGCGGATTGAAAAGCGGGTGGTAAAGAGGCTATCACTGCAACACTCACAGCTTTCGCTCTCTCACGAGGTTCACACCATGCTTAAACTGCCATAACTTTTGAAGCGACAAGCTTCACTACGCTAGTCAACACCGCGCTTCGCGTGAGCCGGCTATGTCGGAGCACGAGTGATGTCACGCACGGCGCCGTTGGCCGCCGCCGACTCCGTCACAGGAAGGGAAAGGCGCAGTATCTGTCACATTTGCTCTGTGGACACCTGAACCAAGACGTAAGGGAAAGTGGGAGTGAACGGCGAAAGAGAGAAAGGAGAGTCGTAGTGGAGGGCTACGGGACAAGCTACCGCTGTAGCTTTTCGCCCGAGGCCCATATTTCCTGTATATTACTGGAAATAAGTTTTTTTTTCTCAATTTTTCAATTTCGACAACCTGTGCATCTTTAACGTTCGCTGACATCTTACAGCACACGTTAAAGATCGCCGGCCAGGTGGTCTAAATTACTCTGTAGCCTTCCACTAGGTCTACCCTTTCTGTCTTTCCACTTTCACTCCCAAGCATTCACAGTTTTTAGGCACGAAAGCATAGAGCCCTGCTAGCCGTAAATATGACATTGAAAAAATAGAGAATACTACAGAATCTGTATTGAAGCAACGCGAAAGCACAGATGCTGCTGTTGGTTGATTCTAGTTACTTAATTCACTTCTTGTTTACCAATTTTAGTTGGTACCTTCAAATCGCGCGCCAATCCGTTCCTATGCCCTTTTTCGGCTCTACTTCCGGTTACGGGACGTGACATCCTTAAAGTCACAATAATTCACTTCTTGTTTATTAATTTTAGTGTTTTGTACTTTCAAATGGAGAGCCAATCCCTTCCTATTCCCATTTCCGACTCTACTTCCGGTTGCATGACGTCACATCATTGACGTCACATTCACTTCTTACCCATTTTAGTCTTCCGTACTTTCAAATTATGCGCCAATCCCTTCCTATGCCCTTTTTCGGCTCTACTTTCGGTTACGTGACGTCACATCCTCTACATTAAATTATTCACTTGTTTATTGATTTTACTATTTTGTACTTTCAAATTGCGCGTCAATCCCTTCCTATGCCCTTTTTCGGCTCTACTTCCGGTTGCATGACGTCGCATCCTAGACGTCACATTAATTCACTTCTTGTTTACACATTTTAGTTTTTGGTACATTCAAATTGAGCGCCAATCCCTTCCTATGCCATTTTTCGGCTCTACTTCCGGTTACGTGATGTCCCATTTTTGGCGCCACCCTAATTGACTGTATAATTACTATTTTAGTATTTGATACATTCAAATGGGGCTCCAAGCCATTCACTAATGAGACCATTTTCGCCTTTACTCTTTCATTTCTTGCCTCTAATTTATTACTTAACCTATTGGCCTAATTCTTTTTTCCGCACACATTACATCACCCTCTATCAATTGACACCGCTCATTAACCTCTGCGACTGCTGAATTACAGCTGCTGCAGACACGATTTTGCGTGTACTGCCTCTGATTAATTACCTAAATATCCTTATTGGCCTAATTACTATTTTGGACAATACATTAATACATCCTATATCGATTGACACCACTTATGAATTACAACTGCTGCGGACAACCTTTACATTTTCTGCCTGTAATTATAAACCTAATTAGCTTATTAGCCTAATTATTTTTGTGCAGCAACATTACATCAGCTACAATCGATTGACACCACTCATTAACCTCCACCTCTCAAGTAACTGCAACTGCTGCGGACACGATTTTGCGGACGCGGTCTGCGGACACGGTCTGCGGACAGAAATCTGTGAACATAGCGAAGTAACGCTTTTGCGTTAATAAGAGTAGACACGAAGCGTCTTTAACATGCCGCCGATACATACTACCCATACAGAAGTGCTACCATGGGAGTTGGCTGAAAAAGAGCGAAGAAAGGAAAGGCTGGAAGCTCAATGAGCATCCGAGACACCCGAACAACGAGAAGAACGTCTCGCTAACCGACGCAGCAAAGCCGAGTCTGAAACGCCTAAAGCATAACCATAAGCTAAACCGTAAGCATATCCATAAGTTAAACCATAAGCATATCCATAAGTTAAACCGTAAGCATATCCATAGCCTAAATCGTAAAGCATAACCAAAAGCTAAAGCATAAGCATCACCCAAGCTTTTCGCTTCGAGATATCCAGGCTTAACCTTAGCTAAGCCCCAGCCAATTTTTTTAGAATAAGCTTCAACATCAAATTCGAAAACATATTGTCTGTTCGTTAGCATGCCAGCGATGAAAAAAACGCAAACAAGTAAGCGACCTTGACACAAAATAAACCACCTCAAATTTCGCATATGATTTCTCAGTGTGTGTCGGCCATTTCCCTCTAGAGGTAAAAAAAATCTTACGCGCCTCAGGCATATACCTGGGCTTGAGCCTGTCGCCAAACTTTCTCTATACGAATGCAAGCCCTGAATGCTGGCTAACCACGGGATACGTCGGATAAACTGACAGCAAATCAATCATATCATAACCAGGGACTTCGTTGAAAAGCATAAGAACGAAGCCAACAGCCATCTTCAGAAAAGAATGCAATGGGTGCTGTTTTCGTGCTATTGAAGTAACCGTGTAACCGTAATATTGAAGTAATGATGCAAAACAAAACGTGCCCTATGCTTTCCTTTTCGCCAGCGGCTCTTGGCTTCCTTAGTTCATTTCACATGTAAATGGTGATTTGGAATCTAACCAACCTAGAACCTGAGATTCATAGTCAAATATGCTCCCAGGGATACAGACATGTTCGATGACTTGTTTAAGTGCGGCCAAAACTCCATGTCATCCAAATGCAGTCGGACGTGAAGAATGCTGTAGCTATATTCGTGCACCCACACAGTCATATTGCGAGATGATGAATAACTTTATTAACACCCGTCAAGGAAAGGATTCCTCCCCTTTCAGCAGGCTAGAATTGCTTCAGAAACAGGCATTAATGTTTTGAAGTGAAAGCTTCACTACCCGTGTCAGACCACAGCTTCGCGTGGCTCCACATAACCTAGTTCTGCGCATGCGCATTACGTCACAACCAAGGCCGCCGGCGCAGCCCCATCGCCAAGGTCTGCCAGCGTTGCCTGGCAACGCTTAAGAGGTGTGCGACTTCTCTTCATTAAAAAAATTAGTCCCCAGGGGCAATCAAACCTCCATCCACCTCCATCCCTTCGATCCCAAGCCGAGCGCTTCACCACTGTGCCACACACCGGATCGTGAAACGCTCTTCATAATTCCGCTTGTCTACCTTGAGCCAATGGCTTGGCGCTACATTTGAATGTATCAAATACAAAAATAGTTGTCAATTAGGGTGACGTCGAGATGAATAAAATGTTAAATAATTAAATCAGTCAATTAAGCTGACATCACGAAACCTGAAGTCAAGCCAAAAAAAGGGCATAGGCGCGCAATTTGAAAGTAGCAAATACTTCAATAGTTAATTAAATCAGTTAATTAGGGTGACGTCAAGGATGGGACGTCACGCAACTGGAAGTAGAACCGAAAAAGGGTATAGGAAGTAATTGGCGCGCAAATGAAAGTACCAAAGACTAAAATAGATAAACAAGAAGTGAATTAATGTAACGTAGAGGATGTGACGTCACCCAACCGGAAGTAGAGCCGAAAAGGGGCAAGGGATTAGCGCGCCATTTAAAAGTACCAAACTCTAAAGTGGGCAACCAAGAAGTGAATTAAGCAACTAGAAGCAACCACAAGCAACCAACAGCAACATCCGTGCTTTCGCATTACTCCAATGTAGATTCTGCAGTGCTCTCATTTTTTGCTTATTTTCATATATATCAAATGAAAACGATATAGAATGATGTAAAAACCTGGTGCTCACTTGTGTGCACAGGTTATGAGGTTATAGTTATATCTGGTTTACAGGAAAGGCACAGTATCTGTCTAACTTTCTCTGGCAAGTGTGTTTGGAAGGTGTACCATCGCTCCGGTCGCGCGCCGTTCCTTGCCGCTCGTTCAAGTGTGAGACTGCAGATAGCAGGAACGCTAAAAAGATCCCATCCCGCGGAATCTCGCGGAATATGACAGATCTCGCGCACAACTCTCGCGCACGGGATTTCTTTCCATGAGCCTAGAAATGCTTTCGCCTTAAAATTTAGTCTCCATCGGGAATCTAACCTCAATCCCTAGGATAGCCAGCTCAGTTTTTAAAACAAACTACGCCACAACCATGCAGAATCGTGAAATGCCGCACATCAATATTAACCAACCCGTGAAACGCGCATTCTCGTGAAACGCACATCCTCGGAATCGTGAAACGCACATCCTTGTCTACCGGAGGATGATAGCGGGATTCCGCGAGTGGCAGACGCTGCGCCTTTCTTTCCCTGTAAACCAATTTTAGAACGCCGGAGAACCTATAAATTCGTTCTACAGAACACTCGTTTTCGACATAAGGCGCACGATATTTGTGTGCAGCAGCAATGCTCCGGCATTTGCATTTCTCCACTGCATATTCTGTAGTGCTCTCGGATTTTTTATGACGAAAGCCTTTCTAGGATCGTGGAACGAAATCATGCTCGCGCGAGATGTGCTCTTGTCTGGCGTTCCTGCATTCTGCAATCCCACACTTCAACGCGCGCAAAGGAACGCCACGCGACAAGATCAATGGTGCACAGTCCAAATTTTGGCCGGTGAAAGTAGGGCAGATACTTCGCCTTTCCTTGCCTGTAAACCAATTATATTTACGTGTAGCACAGCAACTAACGACGATAAGAGTCAAACGATCAGAGTCAAATGATAGGAGAGGAAGGGTAAGCTTTCGCTCTTCTCCTCTTAGGAAACATCTAGAAGACAATATTTTTTTTCTAGTGGCTACACCACTAGAAGGCGACGCGAATTGAGTTTTACATGCGCGCAAAGTGGTACTAATTAAACCGCGTCCTTTAAAGCACTCGAATGCATAACCTAAAATAATTTTATTACCAGCGATACGAACAAAGAATCTGCAAACGCGAAATATAGGTATAGTCTAGCAGTGTCTTTTGAGATAGAATTTGCAGTGAGGGGGAGGCCCTTGCTTACGTATTTGCACAGCATGTTAGTGTGGCAGCTAACGGGACGCTAAACCTGTTACAACTACCGTTACCTCTTTGCAGCTATTTTGTTATCTTGCATTTAAAATAGGTATGTATAGGCTGGAAATATTCACTATATATGAATTAAGGTGGTGAAAGAACAGAAAAGACGCTATTCAAATCAACATAAAAATCAGAAAATGTAGATAGTGGAACGCATTCCCGCTAGCAATCGTTCCGAAAATAAGGCGTCTTCGTTAATACCATGAGGAACATAAGCACTGTTGTCGAAAAGTTTGCTAGCGGGAAATGCCGCCCCTCCCGTCCTTTCTTCATTTTCTGGTTCCAAAAAACCCACCTTGCCTGTCTTCCCTGATTACAACCGGACGACACGTCTTCCCGTCCTAAGAATGATTAAAGGAATTAAGCATCCCTTGAAGTACCAGTTCATTCGGCCCGACGCATCCACTCGGTCATAAAAAGCCGTAAAGATAGTAGCTTACTTTGCTAAGCATGCATTTTTGGCATGTGATTTCTTACTTGTTCATCATAGCCCCGATCCTACGCAGTGTGGGGACGAGACGTCAGCGCGGTGAACGCTGCGTTAGCAAGGGACTCTTCAAAGACAGCATCCTGTGCAGGTCGCCGAGATTCCCGCAACTGCACGGTGTCCCTCGGAGGTTCAGGCACTGGAAACCCAGGAAGCGAGCAGGGCGCGAACCGCCCACCTCCCCTGACTGCATCTAGGCTCCAGGAACTCTTTGAGGTGCGACACGACGTCAGCCCCTTTGCAGCCGTGATGACGCATCCCAAGTATACAGCGTACCCGATGAGCCCCAGCATCGCGCTGTACGTGGTACGCACACTTGAAAGTACACTGTGCACTAAGAAATGCCTCCGCCAAGTTACCAGTGCCAGTTCTGTTCGCTGCATCAAGCGTGAGCGTTGCTGCTGCTATCTACGCGAGGCTTCCGGAAGATCTCGTGCGTCTCGCGCGGGCAGCCTTCGTCTGCTCAGAGTGCAGAACGCTCGTGATTCATGTTGTTGTTGTGGCTGTAGGAAGAAGGAAAAGAAAATGCACGGGCCTGCTACTAGCTCTGTAGCTGAGCCACCTCCACTGCCTCGTGCGGAGAGAAGAGAAAATAAAGAAAGAAAAAGAGAGAAAGACGCGCGTCGCAACAGCCGACGTCCACCCGAAACGGTAGCGGGTGCAATGACGGCCCGCAAGAGAAGAATATGCTGGCAGGCTAGCCCCCGCCGCAAGCAGCAGTGACCTACCAGTCCCATTGGGCTGGGACAGATGGGTAACCGCCACTTGCGGCGGGGGCTGGCCTGCCACCGAATTTTTATCTGTTGTAGGCCGTCATTGCACCCACCACCGCTTCGGTGGTGGACGACGGCTGTTGTTGCGGCGCGCGTCTTTCTCTCCCTCTTTCTTTTCTTTCTTCTCCATATCTCTTCTGTCTGCACGAGGCACTGGAGCCCCGCCGGGGTGGTGCAGTAGTAAGACGCCCGACTAATGTGCCGGAGTACCCGGGTTCGAACCCGACCTCGGCGGCTGCGTTTCTATGGAGACGAAATGAAGAGGCATCCGTGTGCTGTGCGATGTTAAAGATATCCCCAGGTGGTCGAAGTTACTCCGCAGCCCTCCACTATGGCTCCTCTTTTTCTCTTTCCACTTTAATTCCCACACCCTCCCCTCCCTTATGGCGCGGTTCAGGTGTTCACTGCAACTAGTGTGACCGATACTGCGCCTTTCCTATGAACCAATTCTTCTTATTATTAAGTAGCCCTCGCTGCAAAATAATTGGTTCACAGGAAAAGAAAGCGCAGTATCTGTCACACTTGTTCTGTGGACACCAGAAGCGCGTCATTGAGTGATAGAGGAATAATAAAATAATCGGTCCGTGTACACCTGAACTGCGCCGTGAGAGAAGGGAGGAAGGTGGGAGTGCAAGTGGAAAGAGTGGAGCCGTGGTGGAGGGCAACGGAGTAATTTCGACTATCTGGGGATCTTTAACGTGCGCTGACATCGCAGAGCCCACGGAAGCCTCTTGTTTCACCTCCATCGAAACGCAGCCGCCGCCGCGATCGGTATTGAACCCGGGTACTCCGACACGATAGTCGGGCGTCTTACCACTGAACCACCGCTGCGGGGGAGAGAGGAAGGTGGGAGTGAAAGTGGAAAGATCTGTGTCCGAGATGTGTCATATCCCATGAGATTCCGCGAGATGAGTTTTTGCCTTGCGTTCCTGCCATCTGCAATCCCACACTTGAACGAGCAATTAAGCGGCTCAAAAAGGCTGTTTCAAACACCACACAAATCATAAAAAGAGTGACAGGACGCGCACATGGGCTTCGAGAGGCGGACACACTTCGAGTAGTGCACGCCTATACCCTCAGCAGAATTCTTTATGCTACACCATACCTCAAACTATCATGCAGTGAGGCCCAGCAAATAGACTCATTAATTTGGCAAGCAACAAAGGCAGCACTTAAATTACCGAAAAGCACTAGTAACGAGAGACTACTCGAACTGGAGTCCATAATACAATACATGAACTTCGAGAGGCCCATTTACAAGCACAATACCTCAGATTAGCTGCTACAACTACCGGACGACATATACTCTGCAAACAATTCATCCCTATTAACACTCCCTAGCCACATTTACACTTCAATCTATGTCAAACCATTACCGCAGAACATGCACCCCCACTATGACCAAGGTCGCAGGAAGGCTCGCGCGGCAGCGCTCCACAAATGGTACGGGAATGAGCCCGATGCCGTTTAGGTAGATGCCGCCTGCGATGAGAGTGTAGCTAGCCACTGCAGTTGTCCACAACCCCCACATTTCCCCTTAACTATTGAGCTTCCTTCAGGCACGAACCCTGAAGAAGCCGACCCAGTAAAAAAAAAGTCAATGGGTCCAATTGGGAATTTCCCAATTGAAATGAATGGGTCAAAAACCAATTGTGTTTTCGCCACCCATTGGGCCTGACCATTTGATATGAATTGGTGCTCCCAATTGGAAATAATAGGTCACCTATGAAGACCAAATGGTTCACCAATTGAACTCAAATGGCATACACATTGAGCCCAAATGGTTTGAACTCACATAGCTGAAAAAAAAAGAATGGAAATGCAATTTCAATGTTTTGTGTCCAGAAGTTATAGGGGAGCCGACTTCTATACAAGTGGAATGAAAAAACAATGTTTTACAGAAATCCTATATGAGACAAGCAAGCATTACACACACGGAACTAATACAGACTCAATGTATATATCCACAGGTTGCAGACTTATATACTCCATTCTTTGAACAGTGCTGCTGGGACCAGTGACACATTTTCGTTATTCAGAGTTAACTTATTTAATTATGCCTGCATTTACAGTGAACATGATATAATCAATTAATAAGATTAAGCGGCATATACTCTTTATAAGAACTTAAATTGTTCACTGTTGTCTCTTAATAGAGGTATTGTAAGGTAACGCGAAGGTCGGACTTGGGGAATCAGGCTTTATTACAGACCTGAAGCCTTGGTCGCACACTGCAGCCAAACAAACTCCGCGATGACGATGGGTATCTACAAGAGGGAGCAGGATGAAGATGAAGCAGCACGTTCAGCAGTGTGGAAGATGAAGCGCCACACAGTGCTCACACTATTTCGCCCGCGCAGTTCAAGCGGCCAGCCTGGCCGCAATTAGTCCGCAGGAATGCGCCGAACAAAAGGTTTCATACGTGAAACGTGGACAACTTCAGTGCCACGGTAACGACAGTCCGGAGGAGGGCAAACAGGGGAGACGCGATAGTTGACCGGGGAGGTTTTTGCAAGAACTGTGTAAGGACCAATGTAACGGTGCTGTAACTTGTCACAAAGGCCAGGAGTGCGTAATGGGGTCCAAAGTAACACCTCGTCGCCGGGACGAAACGAAACTTGGCGATGGGTTGCATCATAGCGGTACTTGCGGTCTTCCTGGCTAGCTTCCGTGTTGACGCGAGCAAGCCGGCGTGATTTGGCCACTCGGGAAAGGAACTGGTCAGGAAGAGAGGATGAGGAACTGGCATGTGTAGAAAGAAAAGAGGCGTCAAGAAAGGTAGCGGGAGAACGGCCGTAAACGAGGAAAAACGGGGTGTAACCTGTGGTCCGCTGTACAGCCGTATTGTAGGCGAACGTAACAAAAGGAAGTATTACGTCCCAGTTTCGGTGGTCCTGGTCGACATACATAGACAACATGTCAGAAAGCGTGCGGTGGAACCGCTCAGTCAACCCATTGGTCTGCGGGTGATAGCTGGAGGTCAATTTGTGATGTGTGGTTGAGGCTTCAATAACTTCGGCTACAATCTTCGACAGAAATGTCCGACCACGATCGCTGAGAAGCACTTGAGGGGCCCCATGGCGCAGTACGAGCGATTCCAAAAAGAAGGTCGCGACCTCATGTGCTGAGCCATTAGGCAGGGAAGCGGTCTCAGCGTAGCGTGTTAGGTGGTCGACGGCGGTGACGATCCAGCGATTACCTCGTGCGGACAATGGAAGTGGCCCGTATAAGTCTATGCCAACAACGGCAAAAGGAGTAGCAGGGCAAGGTAGCGGCTGTAGTAGGCCAGCAGGAGGAGAAGTGGGCCGTTTGCGGCGCTGACATGGCAGACAAGAGGCGACGTATTTTGCCACACTTGAGGCGAGGCCTGGCCAGAAGAAACGGGCTTTCACGCGGTGGTAAGTTTTATGAAAGCCTAAGTGACCGGCTGTAGCATCATCGTGGAAAGCCGCCAGGATACGGGTGCGAAGCGCTCTCGGAATAACGGGGACCCAACGGGTGCCTTCGGAGCAATAAATATAACGGGAGAGCACGCCGTTGTCAAGTTTGAACTTTTGGAGTTGCCTGCGCATCCTAGCGGTAGGAGGGTGAGAAGCACCGGTGAGAAGGTTGATTAGGGAAATACAGTAGGGATCTGCTCGCTGGTTTGAAATAATGGCGTAGCGATCTGGAGCAGCGGCAAGAGTAGCACAGGTTAAGGTTGGGGCTCTGGACGACATTGGGACGTCGAGGGTGCACGCAGGAAGGCTCGAGGAAGCACTAGGTGGCGATTCTGATAGCGGGCAGCGGGAAAGAGCATCGGCATCTCGATGTTTGCGTCCCGATTTGAATATGACATCAAAGTGGTACTCCTGCAAACGCAGAATCCAACGGCCCAGGCGTCCAGTCAAATTTTTGAGGGTTGATAACCAGCACAGAGCGTGGTGATCGGTAACGATCGTGAAATGGCGGCCGTAGAGGTAGGGGCGGAATTTCTGAACTGCCCAAACGACGGCTAGGCACTCTTGCTCAGTGATGGTGTAGTTGCGTTCCGCTAGTGTTAGAGTTCGACTGGCAAACGCAATTACCTTTTCCCGAGAAGCGGTATCACGTTGCAGAAGTATGGCGCCGATACCGAGGCTGCTGGCATCGGTGTGAAGAATGGTGGCAGCAGTGTCGTCGAAGTGAGCGAGAACAGGGTCCGAAGTGAGGGCATTCTTTAGGGTTTGGAAAGC
Source organism: Amblyomma maculatum (assembly GCF_055883805.1). NCBI lineage: Eukaryota > Metazoa > Arthropoda > Arachnida > Ixodida > Ixodidae > Amblyomma > Amblyomma maculatum. The sequence goes on from NC_139352.1 coordinate 42,368,920, forward strand.
TTTTTCGCATTCTTCGGACCAATTGAAAGTAGTACGGTCTGTAAGGAGGCGGTGGAGCGGTGCAGCAATGGTAGCGAAATTTCGAATGAAACGGCGAAAGTACGAAGACAGGCCAAGGAAACTGCGTAGTTCCTTAGTCCGCTGAGGGCGTGCAAAGTTCAAAACTGCAGCAAGCTTGTCAGGGTCGGGTCGAATGCCATCGCGGCTGACGAGGTGGCCCAGGATCTTGATTTCTTTCTTGGCGAAATTACACTTTTTTGTGTTCAGCTGGAGACCGGCGGATGCCAGGCACGTTAATACTTGATCAAGGCGGCATAAATGATCAGAAAAAGTCGCAGAGAAAATAACTATGTCGTCCAGGTAGCACAAGCATGTTTTCCACTTAAGTCCTCTAAGAACAGTGCCAATCATGCGCTCAAACGTAGCGGGGGCATTACAAAGTCCAAAAGGCATGACATTGAATTCGTAAAGCCCATCGGGAGTAGCGAATGCTGTTTTTTCTTTGTCGGCTTCGTGCATCGGTATCTGCCAGTAACCGGAACGCAAATCCAAAGTGGAGAAATATTCGGCGCCCTGAAGACAGTCGAGGGAGTCGTCAATTCGTGGCATAGGGTAAACATCTTTTCGAGTGACTTTGTTAAGTGCGCGGTAATCAACGCAAAAACGCACGGACCCATCCTTTTTTTTGACCAAGACGACCGGAGATGACCAGGGGCTAGCTGAGGGCCGAATAATGTCTCGCCGGAGCATATCATTCACATTATCTTCTATGATTTTACGTTCTGATAAGGAAACACGGTAAGGGCGGCGGCTAACAATAGAAGTACCTTCTGTAATAATGCGGTGCTGTGCAGAAGACGTTCGGCCCAAGGTCGGAGAAGTGACATCAAAGGAGGCTTGGTGTTTTCGAAGTAATTCCTGCAAAGCTTGGCGGTGAGTCGCAGGAAGGTCAGGATTGATGGTGCCAAAGAGAACACAGAGAGAAGCATCGGAAGAAGCTGCTGGTGAGGAAGAGGGGGCGGTAAGGGTGGTGAGGGACACCGGGTGAATGTCCAGGACACAAGGAAAACATGTCCCTTTAGTCAGCACAATGGGCTCTGGGGAAGTGTTCGAAGCAGCGACAAGCGCTGTGCCATGCTCAAACCGAACAAGACTTGGTGGTAGCGCGATTCCGCGGGTCAGATGGCGATCAGAAGGCACGATTAGCACATCTCCGTTATCAATGTCAGCAGAAGTAAGCGCGACAAGTTGTTCGCATCCAGGGGGCAACACTGAGTTAGTAGCGGCAAGCAGGCGATAACGGGGCTCGGGATGTTCAGAAGACGGATCGCTCTCGTTCATGTAAATGATCCTGTCGCGACACGAAATGCTGGCTGATGCGGCAGACAGAAAATCCCAGCCTAAAATAATTGGGTGAGCGCACGGTGACATCACGGCAAATTGTACATGGTGGCGGACACCGTCAACAAAAACTCGCACAGTACACTTAGCAGAAGGCCGAATTATTGCACCATTAGCTCCACGGAGGTCAGGTCCATCATAAGGCGTTTTCACTTTTCGCAAGCGGGAGCACAAGTCAGTGTGTATCACAGAAACAGCGGCGCCCGTGTCAACCAAAGCTTCAACAGATAATCCTTCAACCCGCACTAAAATAATATTCCAGGGACGTTCCGGAGGATTTTTGGGATGGCCGAAGAGTGCAGTTTTCCCTCCTAAAACTGCAGTGGTCAGTTTTCCGACAGGCGGGGGGTCGTCAGAGAAGCTTGACGGAGAGGCGAGGCTGAGCGGCGAAAAGGCGAAAGAGAACGGCGTCTTGAAGGCCTGTAACCAGCAGGCGGAGCGGGGCTTTCTGGCGGGGGTGATGAACGTCGGGGATAATCGGGGAATGAACGGTGGTTAGAGCCGGAAAAGCGAGGAGGGTAGTCTGCTTCAAATGATTCGTAGCCGCGGCGTTCATTCTGGAGCCTGCGACGACAGAAGCGGGAAATATGGCCTCGGTACCCGCAGTAATAACACACAGGGCGGGCTGGGCGCCAGTTGGGGTAGTATGTCGGCGCTGCGGCAGGTGGTGCCAATGCAGCGACATGAGCAGTGGTAGGCGCCGGTGGCGTAGGCGCTCCAACTGCGGGCGGCAAGGACGTGATCTGGGCGTACGTTGGCACCTGACAAATGGTAGGAGCGACCGATGTTGGCGGGGAATAGGTCATTGAGGCCAGCTCTTCTTTAACAATGCTACGCAGGCCGGCACTTGAATTATGTGGCTCAGATGCAGGGCGGCACAAATTACCTTGAGCCGAGAGCTCTTCACGAATTAATTCGCGAATAAGCACACGGAGGTCAGCTTCGGCAGTGAAACCAAATGAAGTGGGATCAGGCTGCAGGCGTATTGACTGTAGTTCGTCAAGGCGTTGACAAGTGGATATGATGGCATCGATTGTGGTAGGGTTCTGCACGGCCAGGGCGTTGTAGGCGAGTGGCCCAATACCTTTAAGGACGTGCCGAACCCGCTCGGCCTCTGGCATTGTGTCATTGATGCGCCGACAAAGTGAAAGTACATCTTCTATATAAGAGGTGTAGGTCTCATTAGGCCGCTGAAGTCGGGCTTCTAGCTTCTTCTTGGCGGACTCCGTGCGAACAGTAGGAGCGCAGAAAATCTGGCGTAACTTTTGTTTAAAGGTAGCCCAGTCCGGAATCGTCGACTCATGATTTAGAAACCACGTTTTGGCCACATCCGTCAAATAAAAGGACACATTAATTAATTTAAGAGAATCGTCCCATCGGTTGAAAGCACTGACCCGGTCGTAGCTGTCGAGCCAGTCATCAGCGTCGTCGCCGCGGAGACCGGCGAACATCTGCGGGTCGCGCTGACGGCTACTGACAGTCCAAGTGGCAAGGGGAGCTGGAGTCGAGTTGGTAGCAGCCGGAATAGCGGAGTGGCCCTCTTGTGTCATGACGATGGTGGTCGGGGTCAAACGGCGGCCAGAACGAAGCTCCAGGTGGATGCAGGTGACGAAGCAGCGGGGAAATCAAGGCGCACCTCCACCACGTGTAAGGTAACGCGAAGGTCGGACTTGGGGAATCAGGCTTTATTACAGACCTGAAGCCTTGGTCGCACACTGCAGCCAAACAAACTCCGCGATGACGATGGGTATCTACAAGAGGGAGCAGGATGAAGATGAAGCAGCACGTTCAGCAGTGTGGAAGATGAAGCGCCACACAGTGCTCACAGTATGTATATCTGTGCACATCTCAGTCAAGGATAACACTGACTTGACTTTCCCAATTGGGAATGTTTGCTTAGGACCAATTAGAACCAATGGGAAGCCCAGTTGGAAGCCCAATTCGTTTCAAATGGGCGTCCCAATTGGGAGCGAAGGAATCCCAATTGGGATTGAAGAAACCATTTGGGGGTCCCAATTGGAATTGAATAAACCCATTGAGCTAATGGGAAGCCCAATGGGTTTATTCAATCCCAATTGGGACCCCCAAATGGTTTCTTCATTCCCAATTGGGAGTCATGAAACCAACTGGGCTTCCCAATTGGGAGTGGAGAAACCATTTGGGTTGGACAGTACCCATTGGGCAAACCATTTGGGATTGGCAGAACCAATTCAATCTGACTGGTCTTCCCAATTGGACCCATTGATTTTTTTTTTTTTTTTTTTGACTGGGGAGGAGACCGCTACTATTGCTCTGGCATACACCGATGCCAGTTATATACTCAGTGATTCAAAAACTGCCATTCTAAATTATGCCAGGGGCCGGGTTCATCCTCCGGCGCACCGCTTGCTGCACATGACCACCTCCCACCTCCCCCGACGGATTGAGCTCATCTGGGTGCCTGCGCACTCGGGAAATCACGGCAACGAGGCTGCCGAGGGTCTAGAAACCGGGCACATGCGGACCTCATGGGGGATTTCTCGAAGGATCGTATGCACTCGTTTGCTGAGTTCACCGCAAACTCCCGCGCTGAGCGCCTCATCTATCCGTCACCCCACCCATCCCTCACTATCAGAGAGCAGTCAATCTGGCGTCGTCTGCAGACACGAACTCTACCGACACCAGCTCTACTTTCCAAATTTAAGCCGGTATCCCCCATATGCACTTTGTGCTCCCACCCCAAGGCCACTCTTACCCACATTCTTTTATCCTGCCCTGCGTCTCCTCCCCCCACCGGGCCGGTGCCTCTCCGAACCTGGGAGGACTGGGAGACCTCAGTGCGATCAGCGGACCCGGCCAGGCAGAAGATCGTCGTCAGCCGGGCCGCATGTCATGGATAAACATAATATGAACGTTTAGATCGTGAGTGCGGTCGTGCGGAGACCCAGGAGGCCTGCGTGCCTCGAATTCTTCTGCAAATAAAGTTTTTTCCTCCTCCTCCTCCTCCCCAAGGACCGCCACGCCACAGGCGCGATACTATACTGTCCAATACACTTGCCGGAGAACGCGTGACAGCCACTGAGCCTTTCTTTTACTGTAAACCAATTACAAAAATTACGAGTGAGTTTAGCGACTGGCGAAAGCCTGAGGTCTCCTCTTGTCTAGCGTTCCTGCCATATCTGCAATCCCACATTTCAACGCGCACCAAATAACGCCAAGCGACAGCGGCTACAAACTTCGGTGGCAGGCTAGCCCCCGCTGCAAGAGACGTTGACCTACCAGTCACAGCCCCGTACGGCCAGAAAAGCCACCTTTCACAAAGCGCGCGTTCAAGTGTGGCATTGTAGATGGCAGGGACGCATCCCGCCTCGGCCAATCAGAACGCCTCAAAAGCGGGACACGACAGCACGAGTCATTAAAGGCTATCGCCTTAGTAATATATAGCACTGCCACTAATGCCAATAATAGGCAAACGATGAGAGGCAAGTCATAGCTAGGAGAGGAAGGGTAGGCTTTCACCATTCTCCTCTTAAGAGACATCTGAGAACCAAATTTTATCCCCGTGCTCCGTCTTTAAGCCTTTAATGTATCATACTATCGTTAGCAAATGTGTCCCGAGTTTCAGGTGCATGCCTTATATGGGTATATGCCAATCACCATTGAATCGATACTCAGTCAGTAGTAATCGGAATAATTTCATGATAATTTGCAACTAATGTAAAGTAACGCGAAGGTCGGGCTTGGCGGATCAGGTTTTATTGGAGACCTGAAGCTATGGTCGCACACTGTAGCCAACCACACTCCGCGATGACGATGGGTATCTACAAGAGAGAGCAGGATGAAGATGTAGCACATTCACCCGTGTGAAAGATGACGCGCCAAACAGCTGTGCTCACACTATTTCGCCCACGCAGTTGAAGCGGCCAGCCTGGCCGCAATTAGTTCGCAGCATTGCGCCGAATAAAAGGCTTCATGCGTGAAACGTGGAAACCTCAGTGCCATGGTAACGACTGTCCAGAGCTTAGTGTTCCCGGAGACTGCGATGGGGTTTGATTGATTAGATTGGGCGAGACACTGATGAAGCGAGCTTGTTAGTTAAGCCACCATGTTTTTATTCATAGTGGCCAACATAGTGGTAACATTCGGCTAGATGCTGATTACAAACACTACACTACCCTCCTTGGGGAAAGTTAAATGGATGTGCACACACTGTCACATACCACTGTAGAAAGGTCTCTCACTGGCAAACGGTCACAAAGTCAGGTCTCAAAGTCAGACAGATGACATGGAGGTTTTATGTTTCTCTGTGGATAGAGCCCTGTTTGGAGAACTCTGGAGTGTAGTGCAATGCAGGTGGTGTAGGCGGGTGCAATATAGGAGGTGCAGGCTGGTTCACAACAGGTGGTGGACATATGATGTCATCGCGGTCGAGTGGTGTTATGGCTGATGCTTGTTTGAGGCCAGAGACATCCTCGAAAAAACTTGAGTTGCGCATTATTACTCTTTTTCCTCTCGATGCCTTGATTTGTGATCCATGAATGCTTACAATGATATAAGGGTCTGGATCATAGTATGGAGTGAACTTGTCGTGTCTCCCTTGCTTGCACAGGACTCGTTGACCAATAGAGAAGCGATGTGGTTGAGTATGTCTTCGTGCGTCAGCATGATGTTTGTCGTATGCCTTTTTCTCGAGTGCAGTTGTTTTCAACCTTGTTAAGTCTTCATTGTGCAAAGGACCTTCAGGGTAGCACAGCAGATTCCTCATTGGTCTGCCAAACAGCAGTTCACATGGTGATCTTCCTGTTGCAAGGTGTTTGGAAGATCTCTATGACATCAGGAAAGTGTCAAGCTCTACCTTCCAATGTGTTCTCAAGCTGACTTGTGTGAACATGCTTTATCAATGTTCTCATGAATCGTTCAGCTTCACCATTAGTTTGAGGCCACAAAGCTGTGATCCAATGGTGTCGAAATCCTAACTTTTTCGAGAGTGCAGCAAACTCTCTGCCTTGAAATGGTGGTCCATTGTCAGTTTTTACCTGTGCAGAGATTCCGAACTGGCAAAACTCTCGTCGCAGCAAGGGGAGCACACTGTTCGCACTCGTGGAATGTGTAACTTGTACTACTGGGTATTGCGAGAAGTCATCTATTACCACCATAGCGTACTTTCCATCTGGGAACGGACCACAAAAGTCAACTGAAACTTCCTCCTAGGGACCATTGGGTGGTTCAGTGATGGCAAGTGGTTCTTGCTTTGCTTGGGGAATGACTGCTTGACATGGCAGGCAACTTTTAATCAAAGTGTGTACTAGTTTGTCCACGCCTAGAAACCAAACTTTTTCTTGAGCATTTGTTTCGTTTTGACAATCCCTTGACGACCCTTGTGGGAGAGCAGCACTGCTTGCTTCTGCAGGCTACTGGGAAGAACTAGGTGCATTCCTCGAAGGACGATGCCCTCAGTTGTTGTTGTTAGTTCAGTTTTTATGGAGGCAAATGGCTTCAGTTCAACTGAGACCCAGCTGCTAGGTGTGGGGTGCTGGATAGCACTGACAAGTAATTGTATCTGCTGGTCTACTTTAGTTTCTTCAGCACCTTCTTGAACTGAGAAGGCATTTGGGATGCTGTGGCACTGGATGAAGTTAACATACTCGTTGGGTACTTTGTCGATGCGGGCATGTATTTTCATCTCAGGAACCGAATGCCTGGAAAGGTAATCGGAAGGGTTGCTACTTCCTGCGGTGTGCTGTACGTCAAATTTGTACTGTTGAATGCGTAGAGCGAGGTACTCAATGTGGGCAGATGGTGATGATCTTGGGTTTCCCAGTATGCTCATTAAAGGCTAGTGATCAGTCAGCAAAAGAAAGTGAATTCCACAAAGATAAAGGCGAAAGTGTTCCATTGCCCATACAGCTGCCAGAATTTCACATTCTATTTAGGACTAGCGGCTTTCAACAGGTGTGAGCGCTCTACTTGCATAGGCTATCACTGCAATGTGTTCACTGACACGTTGTGTGAGGATAGCACCCAGTCCATGTGGACTTGCATCTACTACCAGTTCTGTCGGCTTGGATGGGTCGAAGTAAGCAAGGGTGGATGCATCAGACATGGCTTGCTTTAGGCTCTCAAAAGCATTCTGCTATAGTTCTGTCCACTCCCATGCAACATTCTTCAATGTCAGCTCATGTAATGGCTGTGTGAGGTCGGCTAGATTTCTCAGGAATCTGCCTGAATAGTTGATCATGCCTAGCAGGCTCTTTACTTCTTGCGGTGAGTCTGGTGTTTTGATTTGTAGGAAGGCTGTTATCTTCTTGAGATCAGGATGAATGCCGTCAGCTGAGAAAATAAGTCCAAAGAAGTTCAGTTCTCGTTGATGAAAGTGATACTTTTTTCCGTTAGGTGTCAGTACAGCTTCTTGGAGTCGCTGCAGAACTGCTTTCAATAAGGTGTCATGCTCTGGTTTTGTTTGTCAAAAACAAGGATGTCGTCACTAACATTCAGGACATTGGGGATGCCATTGAGCACTTGGCGGATGGTGTTTTGAAAGATTCCAGCCGCACTGCTGATGCCAACGTTGAGACGTTTGTAGCAAAACAAGCCAATATGTGTCAAGAAAGTTGTAAGCTGCCTTGAAGAAGTGTCAAGTTCCAACTGGTGATATCAATTCTTCAGGTCAAGGTTGGAGAATACTGTTGCTCCATTTAAGGCAACAATGATGTCATCCACTGTCGGACACAAATGTCGTTCACGTTGAATGGCACTGTTCACAACACGCATGTCATGCAGATTCGAATTTCATCAGGCTGATGTGGTTTGGGCACAATAACCACAGGGGACAGCCACGGTGTAGGTCCGATGGCTGGCTCTATGATGTCTTCTGACAGGAGGCGTTCAAGTTCTTTTTCTGTGGCATCACTTAAGGCAAACGGAATACGTCTGTGGTTGTGCAACAGGTGGGACTGAGTCGTTCACAAAAAGGTGGATGTGCTGGGTTTTGAGTTTTCCAACTCCACTAAACTATTTGGGGAATGCTTCCATGACTGACTTGTCACCTGGATTGTCAGAAACTTGGTACGTGATCTGGACAAGCCCCAGGTTGGTTGCTGCTGTGAAGCTTAAGAGTGGTGCACAGTTTCCTGGAATGACAAAAATGTCTTCTTCAATGCACTTATCTTTGCATCTCATTGTAACAGAGACTTTGCTCAAAAGTTCAAGTGGAGACGTTGATTTGTATGGGAACACTTTGATGGATGTTTCTTGGAGATTCATATTTAGGCGACAGCTCTTGAAGTCATTTTCGCCAACAATTGACACTGTAGCATCCGTGTCGATTACAAAAGTGACTGACCCATTGTTGACAGTGACAACAGCCTTTGGAGATGAACTTGCTTGAGGGAAGTCACGGCAACAAAAACGTACTCGTCGCTGCTTGGACTGGTGTCACAGGTGGCTGCAGACTCTTGAACTCTTCTTATTGCAGGCTAACTGTGTGTCTGAGTCATTGTCACAGTCCATTGCATGTACTGTTCGCCTGGTTGAGCGACAGAATCGTGCAAAATGACCAACCTTGTTACATGCCTTGCAAGTCTTGCCCCATGCAGCACAACTGGATCGACCGCCTTGGTGAGGCCACTTGCCGCCACAGTTGCGATAATCTGCTGACGAGACACGAGGTCGCTGTGGTGTGTAGGCCTGCCGTGGCATCTGTCATTCATTTCTTGGGTGTTGGCCATGGTGTTGTCCTACCTTGTGTACTGCGAACACTGCCGCATTGTTATCGACGTGCTTTTCGATTTCGGACACATCCCGTTCGCCATCCTCGAGCATTCTTCCTTGCTTAAGTAAGTCCAGTAACGTGAAGGAATGAAGCATGGCATACTTTCGCAGACGAGACAACATTGTGGAGAGAATGATTTGGTTCTTGACTTAAGAGTCGACGTTTTCGAAGTTACAGTGGCGAGAAAGCTGCCGGAGGCACGCGTAGAAGGCGTCCAGTGACTCACCAACGTTTTGCTGAGCTTGACGAAATTTAGAGATAGCAAATGTTGAGTTCACTCGCGGCGAACAATATGCATTCAGTTTCGCTCATGCGGCATCGTATTCTGGCGTCAATGTACTCTGCGTGGTTTGGGTCGTGCTTGTAGCCGTCGCACCTTGCACAGCACTCTCGGGGAGCGAGCAATATATGCCGTAGACTTCTTCACCAACGTAGTGCAGGAGGAGCGCTTTTTTGCGTGCATCTGCCGAGATAACGCAAGCTGAAAGTTTTCGAACCTTTCTATCCACTTCGTCCATTCGTGACCAATATTGTTGTCGTCGGTAGCGCGCAGGTCAAAACTTGGGAAGGCAGGGAGCACATGTGCCATGGCTATGATTGCCGGTAGCCGCTTGTTGCTGATGGGTGATTGGATGGACTGACTCTTGATGTAGTGGTACTCACATGAGATAAAAAAGCACTTATGACACCATCTTAGTGTTCCCGGAGACTGTGATGGGATCCGATTGATTAGACTGGGCGAGACACTGATGAAGCGAGCCTGTTAATTAAGCCGCCATGTTTTTATTCATAGTGGCCAACAGAGTGGAAACATTCGGCTAGATGCCGATTACAAACACTACACGGAGGAGGGTAAGCAGGGGAGACACGATGGTGGGTTGCATCATAGCGGCACTTGCGGTCTTGCTGGCAAGCTTCAGTGTTGATGCGAGCAAGCCGACGAGATCTGGCCACTCGGGAAATGAACTGGTCAGGAAGAGAGGATGAGGAACTGACATCTATCTGGAGCTCCGTTCTGGCCACTCTTTGACCCCGGTCGCCATCATCATGACCCAAGAGGGCCATTCCGCTGTTCAGAATTCTTCCAACTCTACCCCAGCTCCCCTTGCCACTTGGACTGTGAGCAGCCGTCAGCGCAACCCGCAGATGTTCGCCTGTCTCAACAGCGACGACGCTGATGCTACGACCGGGTCAGTGCTTTCAACCGGTGGGACGATTCTCTTTAACTAATTAATGTGTCTTTATTTGATGGATGTGGCCAAAACGTGGTTCCTAAACCATGAATCAACGACTCCGGACTGGGCTATCTTTAAACAAAAGTTACCGCCCGATTTTCTGCACTCCTACTGTTCGCACGGAATCCACCAAGAAGCTAGAAGCATGACTTCAGCGGTCCAATGAGACCTATATTTTTCATATAGAAGACGTTTTTGCACTTTGCAGGCTTATAAATGACACAATGCCAGAGGCCAAGCGAGTTCGGCACGTCCTTAAAGATATTGAGCCACTCGCATTTAACGCCCTGGCCATGCAGAACCCTACCCCCATCGACGCCATGATATTAATTTGTCAACGCTTTGACGAACTACAGTCAATACGCCTGCAGCCTGATCCCACTTCCTTTGGTTCCATTGCCGACTCAGAACTCTGTGCGCTTATTAGCGGATTAATTCGTGAAGAGCTCTCGGCTCAAGGTAATTTGTGCCGCCCTGCATCTCAGCCACATCCTTCAAGTGCTGGCCTGCATAGCATTGTCAAAGAGCTGGCCTCAATGACTTCTCCCCCCCCCAACACCGGTCGCTCCTACCACCTAATACCTAATAATACCTAATACCTAATAAAATAGTTAAGCAGATGCCCATAGGAACCCATGCATTTGGAGGTCACTATAACTATCACTCATCACTTACTAGTTAAGGGGTGTTACACCAGACATTAACTAGTGCTCAGAACGTGCAAGTCAAGGTTAACTATCTCTAACCAATAGTAATGGTTAGACGTTTCGAGACGTCCATAGCCGTCACATGGTGGCGTCATCGGCCCTGATGTCATGACCGGATGTAACATCGGAAGTGATAATGACGTCGCATCCGGTCATGACGTCACCAGGAGATTCTCGCATATACGAAAACGACCCCGCTTGGCGTTCAATCCAGGCGTCTGTGCGACGCCTTTCATTTGGCGCTTCCTCGAACACCGCACCACAGAGCATATATAGAAATAGGCGCAGTACAGCGGGCATCAGCGGCACTTAAATTGGTTGACAGAAAAGAAAAGGCGAAGTATCTGTCACAATTCTAGCCAATCACAAACGGTCTCGCAGTCAATGCCTAAGCAGCACGATGGGGAAGGCTCCCGCCTTGCAGCACTTTAGTGAGCTAAAGTGCCCCTTGAATGTTTTGGTGTGGTGAACAGAACACGGAGATGTGAAGTTGGACGTGGGAAGTACGTTTATGTAAAAATATAGCAGCCTGAGCACGGATTAGAGATGAGTTTTGGGAACGAGGTGCAAGCGCAATACTTGGAAAATAAAGGCCTTGTGGTGACGGAGTCAGGGGATGTTCCATTAGTTTCTTGAATGAGAATTGGGTACTCAAACAAGACGCTGAGTTTGGTTTGGTTTGTGGGGTTTAATGCCCCAAAGCGACTGAGGCTATGAGACACGCCGTAGTGGAGGACTCCGGAAATTTCGACCACCTGGGGATCTTTAACGTGTGCTGACATCACACAGCACACGGACGCCTCTTCGTTTTGCCTCCATCGAAACGTAGCCACAGAGGTCGGGTTCGAACCCAGGTATCCTAGGCAGTAGTCAGGCGTCTTACCACTGCACCACCCCGGCGGGGCTAGACGTTAGTTCGCGCGCACAGGTTGCAAGGCTTCAATAGTTCCACGACACCGTACCTGATGTCCTTCAGCGGAACTGCAATTAATACGATTTGGGGGTGACGGATTAGTGACAGTGCTGACCGCCATGTGTGTCCTGGCGGCGATCACTTTGACCTTCTCGGTAACCCGAGCCTGGACGTCCGGATCTACGCAGCTCAGTATGGCCTCCCACTCCTCCAGGTATGCAGCTGGCAGCAAATTAGATGGTGGCCGATAAGCCGCGCACCCCTATATAATGTGGTCTTAAAGTGGCGTCGACGCCCCACTCTGCATTTGCAGTCGACCTGCTCCTTCAATATATAGGATATTACTTGGGGCAGGAGAAAGACCGGATTAGTAGCTGGTGCCAAAGTATTTCTTTGTGTCTCGCTTAATATTTCTGTGGGAGAGGAAAGATGCGCCTTCCCAAGCTAAAATGGCGTGTTATACTAGACGACCATTTAGACCAAACCCCTTCCTCGGAACATGACGCCGGGCAAGGACAATGAGAGGCGCACCACGCGGGCCAAAGCCATAGTCCGGAAGCTGGAAGAGAACCCCAGGGTCCTCTATGCGGATGCCGCGCTCTGAAGACACAGTGACCGTGCAGCAGTGGTGGTTATGTGAAAAGACAGACTGATCGTCAGCGCATCCATAAAGACAACAGACCCCGCAGTTGCCGAAGAAGCGGCCGTGGCCTTCGCACTCGCACAACCGAGCGTGGACACCATGGTCACCGACTCAGAAAGCCTACAGAAGCTTCCGCAGAGGGGTAATCCACTCCGCGGCCCGAGCCATTCTATCCAAGCGCAAGCTTCCGGGAAGAGCCATAGAGCTCAAGTGGGTCCCGGCTCACTCGCAGGTAGCACCATCACAGACTACCATGCCTGAGAAATGTCAATCCGGCCGAGCACGAGTTGGAAGAGCTACCACATCCGGTTACCAGCTTTCGGGAGATAAAGCTCAGTAGTCGAGGAGGGTCGGCAAGATTCTCCGCCCGGAGGTCTTCGGATTCGGGAGATAACCCGTATATGTACCGAGAGGAAAGGTACAGACTGCCAGAACCGCACCCCAAACTCACCAGGCAACAACAGACGATCCTGCGTCGAGCGCAGGCGGGATCGCTTGCGCATCCTGTACTGATGAACCGCATGTACCCTGCGGAACACAATGTGCTCTGTCCTTTTTGCAAAAAAGAAAAAGGCTCCCTGCCGCACTTTTTGGCAGAATGCAAAAACTCAAGACACCTCCCTCTTCCCCTTCCCGCCACTACCCCCAATCCCCAACCCCTTGAGCGATGGGAGACCTTGTTATCCAGCCCCGCCCTATCCATCCAGCTCGCACTGACGGACAGAGGCCAGAAGCTGCTGGGAACATATGGGTCCCGCAACTAGGGAACCACCCCATCTGGTACAAGCATGCACCACCGAATTATTTCGGGCACAATAAATGTTGATTCCTCCTCCTCATGCGTACGCTGCAAAATTAAAGTTCAGACACATACTCCTTGCGTGATTCCACACGTACTTTTGCTTAAGCATCAGTTACTGCATATACATTCCTAAAACTGCAATTTAGGCATGTGAAGTCCTTTTTGCTTGCCTTATTATAAGATGCTCGCAAGCACAGACTCCTGTGCATTTCAGCGGCGCAGTGAGCACTGCTGGACCCTTTGGGCAGAGTTTGGTGGCGAAGAGGTCATGTCCTGCTAACCGGCCTATCGCAAGGAGGCGCGGCCAGATCAAAACCTTTTGTTACCTTTAAAAATGGAGGAGCCTTAATAGAACGTAGACAAGTGATGCCATCTGGCATGACACTGCACTCAATTGGTGCCAGCACACGCATTAGAAACTCTTCCAGACTAACAACGTTCTGCTTTTGCAATGTTGTTACTGAAGGCAGTAAATAAAAAAAAAAGGTTTACAGTTAGTACTGCTTCCCTAGGTGATATCATAACGTAATACCTACAATACCAACACGAAAATTTTTGAACTCCTGACAATCCCTAGTGCATCTATGGAGATTGGTGCCTTGATGGACGTAATTATGACAGACAATGGGAGTTGAAAATGTAGCAATTAACTGCATTCGTGTATTAAAACAGTCAATCTCGCTTAGCTTTCATTTTATACAGTGACAATCTCCGTATGATGATGTTCATGAGATCGAATTACTGATGGAAATGGTCTGCGGTAGTTCCTTAAGGCCCACTCAATAATTTCAACGTTTTTCTTTTCTCTTGAAGGCTGAATCAATCCATGTCTATAGTATTACTAGAAATGAGGCTGCGTAGGATGCGGAAATCATGCAAATACTGCAGCTGTTCTATTATGTCAATTAGCGCCAAGAGCAGGTAGTTAAATTGGAAATGTTTCTTGCAAGTAAGACATAGACACATATCAAATCCCCAACTTTTTATTTGAACTCAGCACAATACCGCAACAATAAGTCTGGCACAGTTTTATTACGTTGGCCGTCTTTGCTTCCATGCAGGCCTTAAAACTTGAGTCGTGCAAATATTCGAAATTTAGAGTAGAAATTGAATATGTTTTTCTTCGATTCAATGTTCCAGAAACTGATATTCAGAGTTTTTATAACATTCGAACATTCCTGAATAGTACAACGAAAATGTTCTAATACACCACGGTCCTAGCACATTGCGGGCTTCACTGCAATGCTTGGCTGCACAGATTGTGCAGTGAAGCATCCTCAAAATATGCTGGGGCTATTCTGTGAATAGGGCCTTCCAGACGACAAAACGTTCTCACTTTTGATTTCATCTCAGATACGCACAATTGCAGTGCAGATGTTCATCAGATAAAGTTAGTGCGATGCAATGGTTTCTGGCAGTTTTATCAGCCCCATTTGATAAATTAAGCTCTCAGTTCATTTTAATATGGTCCCTTGAAGGCCAGATTAAACAGATCTTACTGCATTTAGCAGTGATATGACAGCACTATCTGGTTTCATATAGTTCCTTTCTGAAGAAGAAACCAGTATATGAAATTCTGTATCAAATTTATACTGGATTTCTCAGTAGGGTATACACTTCAGTGCAATTCCTAACTAAATTTCACTTGCAAATACAAACCTGGATATATTGAACTCACGGAATATCCCCTTGAAAATCCGATGTAAAAGTATAGGAAAACCGCATCATATATCGAACTCAATTTCACCGGTCGCTGATTTATTGAACTCCGCACCACGCACTGGAAAGTGTGCCTTCCTCAAAGATGATCGCATCACCTTCGGTCGTTTGCGGGGACAGTTCGGCGACGAGAGAACCGGTAGGAACAAGAGGGGAAAAACGTGATAGAGTGAAGCGCAAGGGTGTGCCCATTCTTTTGCCGAGCCATGGCCGGGCTAAAGGGGAGAGGCTCAGTGCACGTTTTTTACGGCCTGCGCGCCGAACGAGATAACAATAGGGTGCTTTCTCGACGGCTGGTTGCCACACTCGCTGAGTGGGGGCGCTTAGATGCAACTCAACCTAACTCCAGCAGACGCCTCGCCTCGCACGAACAGGGTTCTCCGCACGTGTTTTCGAAGCACCACGAACATTCACTGGACATCAGTGCACACACTCGCTGCTGCCACGTTCTGCCAAGTAGGTATAGTGGTTTTGGTGCTTAATTTGTAAGATTTCTTCAATCGATTGCTGATTGCGCTGTTAAACTTTTTCAGGGTGGTTCGTGTTAAATCGCTGCACGTGGACTGATCGGCATCCATATGGTGTACTGCTGCATACCCTTTTGCCGCTCGCGCTCTGGGAAATGCTTGGGTATGTCTTTTTGCCAGTTTCCGAGTAACGGAGTGTTGTGCGCCAAATGGCAAAAAAAAAAAAAACATCGCAAGAAAGGACTTATTTATCAACGATAAGTCGCCCTCTATGGTCGTGCGTAGCCAGCACTTTCTTTCGACAGACTACGCTCCAGAGAGCCGCATCAGGAAACTTTTGCCTGGCACTGTCCCCGCCATTTTCGAAGTCTATCCAACCTACCTGGTACCTCCCGTGAAAAAGCCTCGCAAAGAACCCGCTGCTCGTTCTGTTCCAGCTCCAAAACAAACCAAGCGAAAAGCTGAGCCACTTGAATCGCTGCCTGTAGAGTGCAATGTGTCGGACTGCCCCGATGAACACACTAAAAGCGTCAGTACGCAAACTACGAGCAATGATGGCCAGCGAGCAAGCCAATACTTCTCTCTGATCTCAAAGCGTCGCTCTCAAGTTGCATACCACCACTCCAAAAGCCAGAAGTTAGTGGAAAAACTCACGACGGAAGAACAACGCACTACATTCTATTACAAAAACATACATCATGCTTCAGTTGGGAGAATCGTGGCGGACGCACAGAATGGAGACAAAAAGGCCGTATTTCTGCTTCACCAAATAGAGCGATATGGAAAGCAACATCAGACATATCCTGAAGTGGTTATTCAAGAATGCATCATATGGCGATTTCTGTCACTGAAGGCTTATGATCATGCTCGAAGGTCAAGGCTGCTGAATTTTGCCAGCAAAATGCCTCCTTCAGAAATACATGGGCCCAAGTCCGACCACGTCAGAAATGGGTACTGCGATGCGAGCAAGACTGGTTCACGAGGTTTCACTTCTGAGCAACAGGCAGCATATGTCATCATTAATTATTGATGAAGTCAGCATAAAGCCGAAATGCATTTATGACCGCAAAAGAGATGCTGTGTTTGGTCTTAAGAACATGCCCGGCAGCAGCACGTCAAACACGCAGGGGATTCTAGTGAACAGGGTTCTGCGCTTTATTCTGTGCGGCACTAAGAGCCAATACAAGATACTCTGCTCTTATTATTTCACAAAGCAGTTAGGTGGAAAAGATCTTTTTTAGTGGACAAAAGAGGTGATTGCCGCTGTCGAGTCGTGTAGATTTACCATAGTTCGAATTGTGACCGATAACTACTCGGCGAACACCACAATGTTCAAGCACATGGGAAATGGCTGCTTGCGTACAGTTGTAACGCATTCGCATGACCCTGAGCGGGTTATCTTCCTTAGCTTTGACCCGTGTCATGTTATAAAAATGTCCAAAGTCAGTTCCTCGAAAGGCAGCTCATGGATGGCAGCGACGGTATAACTGGCACATACATTCAGAAGATCTACGAGTATCAAAAGCAGATGACTGAAACTCGCGCGAAACCTTACAAGGAAAAATGTGTATCCATCGAATCTCGAAAAGCAAAATGTGCTGCATGCTGTTCAAGTGTTTTCACTGCAGGTTTGTGCGGCGCTACAACACCTACAGGAGAACTACCATGGAGATAGGGCCTTGTATGATTTTAAAGAAGCGGGTGCCACCATTCGTTTCCTGAAGAACGTTGAAGAAATGATTTGATATACCCGACACTTCGTACACAGGAAGTGGCTATAAGGCGCCGATCTCCAGTATGGATGATCATCGTTTGTTCTGGCTACAAAACAAGTTCAGTATATACATAAGGCATGTACAGTCATGTTCAGTTGCCTCACAGTCATGTTCAGTCGCAACGGCGCACTAACAGAAGAGACATTTCAAGCCTTGCTACAACTCAGTCCACTGTGGAGACAACTGCAAAAAGGCGTCAGTTATGTGCTGACGAAACAATTTAACAGCGACCCAATTGAGGCACTTTTTGGAAGAATTTGACAGATGTGCGGCGGCAACGATCAACTGGATGTGAGGGCCGTTACGGCTGCCCTTGATCAGATTGTGAAGGCCAAGTCATTAACCCCGAGGGAAGCTGCGACGCCCGATATTGATGTTGAACGAGTGGCTGCAACACTGTCTAAAAAGTTGCACGACGAGCTGGAAGACCTGAGGAAATGTAAAGTGGCTACACCAAGGTCGGAAACTTACTCGGGCTTGTCATATGTTGGTGGCTACATTTCCAAGTTAATAACAGATTTTGGTTGCAGGTCCTGTGAAATGCTTGTCACAACATGCAACAAAGATGATCCTCTGTACGCACTGTTACAAGGCCAAGATAGGAGCGGGCTATGCTACCCAAGGCCAGAGTTCCTTGCTCTTTTTTGAACAAAGTAGTGACTTTTTTTGAGTGCGTGGCAAAAGACTTGCCACGAACGAATACGCTTGAAGTTCTTCAATTGCTCATGGAGCGTCGGTAGCCACGCAAAGCGATCAGCGGCTTTAAATGCCAAAAAATTCCCGAGAATACTTCTCATCAACCATGCAAACAAAATAACAAACACAGAAGATAAGCCTTCCAAATATGTGCACTAGCCCTCCAGGAAGTTAATCAGATTATGACCTTGACATATATGAGCTCAGGACCTTTGATGAAGACCAACTACAAGCTGCTTGTTTACACAGTCTTCAATGCCTCTTCTGAGTGACTATTTTTAATCGAAGTTTGTACCCAACTTTGCTGGAATCACGATGTTCGAAATGCTGCAGGTATGATTTAATAAACAGTATATTTAAGAGTAATTTGCATTATTTGCATCATAACCTTTACATTGAGTGTTTCTTTCAAATGTTCATGATTCGAAGCTTCTCAGCAATAATTTAATGCTGTTCCGACCATAAGCCAAGAATTCCCGAAGTGGGGAGGGAATCACCATTTTCAGGATGCCCATGGCAAAGGGAATGTAAATTGGTGTAAACAGAACCCCTATTGCCTGTTCTCCACGAACGGGGGAGGCGTCCGGTTCAGTCAACTGAACTGGCCAGGGTTGTGTTACAGTGCCACAAACTAGCGGCGGTGAAAGGTGGGAACTTGCCCCGAAGCGCAGGCCAGAAGAAAGAGCGCGTGCCTCTCTCCCCTTTAGCCCGGCCATGGCCAAGCTATCTCTCTCCTTCCTCTCCCGGCCTTCGTTCACAGTAGCATGTGCTATGCATGCGCCAAGCCAGCTCAGCCCATCTTCAGAAAGAACGTCGGACGCTTTCTCCAGCGTGTGTTGCGAGCCCTCTGTGCGCGGCGGCTGACGTGGCTATGGCGCCTGCAGACGTTAAGAAGTGGCAGATCTTTTTTTTTTTTTTGCGAGTCGTCCATTCTTATCGTTGTGCTGTATGCGCAGCGTAGCGTAAGATATGGCAGCGCCGGGCGTTAAGAAGCGGCAGTTATTTTTTTGGCGGGCCGGAGTCGTTTATTCTTGCATGTATGAATTAACGAAAGCGCGGTCAGCTGCGATCGTGACACCGGCTTTTAGCATTTTTCGCTTCAAACAGCATTTGCAGCTATCACGCTTTCCAATAATTTTGTGGCAGTGGACTACGCCTGCTTCAAGCGTGGCGGCGTGATAAATCGAACCAGGCTTGTGCAATCAAGCCATCACGGGCACTCTGCCAAGTTCGCTCCCCGCCACCGCAGCAGCTATCAAAAGATAAACACGTCACGTTATCGCTACGCAGCATCTTGGCACGCTGCCAAGAAATGAGCTGTGGATGACATGACCGAAACGGAGTGGCATGCGCCATCGACATGTAAGCCAAAACGTCGTGATTTCTGCCGCGGCGGCGACACAGAAACCTTATTTTGAGCTGCCGCGGTGGCTCGAGCGGCAAGAGGGACGCAGTTCCAACAAGTTGGAAATTTTTGCTCCGTCACTACCGCTCTTCGCTGAGATCGCTCAATCACTTACGTGTGAGCGAGCTGGCCTTAATTCATTTTTTTTCTTCAAATTCTCGGGTGCAAAAGTGGAGGGTGGGTTCATTATGTGATTGGGTTGATTACGTGACAAATACGGTATCGTTTTTTCGCATCGTAAGTGTCGTAAAAGCCGATTTCTGTATATTGAATTATCGATATATTGAACTACTTCGCGATCCCCTTCGAGTTCGATATATCCAGGTCTGACTGTACCATGTGAATTCAGAAGCAAACAATGAAAAACGTAAGCTTTCTTCTTTTCTGTTTTTCTATTGATCGGCCAATCACAATTCAATTCGGTTATTGAAGGCACTTTTTCCCTATATTCATATTCAATTCATATTCGAAAATTTCAATATTTGCACCCCTTGACTTGGAAAGATTTTCCTGCTGTACCCTTACCAGCACGACCACCAGATGAGATTCAGAGTCCAGACACCTTTGTCATCAATGCTTTTGTGCGGTATGGGTAAGCATGTGCCTCCTTGCGTTGCTCTGGTCTGAAAAGCAACGGGTGCAAAACGTACACTGGAATGGCTTCTCTCCGGTATGGACTCGGATGTGAGCTTCCATGCCAGTTCGCCGACCGAACATTTTTGGGCACACGGGACACCGGAACACCTTCCGACCAGCCGTGTGTCCGGCGAATGATGATTGCTGCTGCTGCTGTTGCTGCTGGCGCCAGCTTGCAGACCATGAAGAGCGTGACAGAACAGCGGTTCTCCTGACGCGATCAACCAGCTGGCGCTCCGTCACAGGCCAATCTTTGTTACCAGCAATTACTGTGTTTCCTGCCACAGAGTCGCCAACTACTGGCCACTCAGGTTGTAAGGAAGCTCCGGCGGGACCAGCATGTTGGCCCTGGACAGCGCTGACTGGTGCGATAGAGCTGTCTTGGAATGATGGCTCGGACAGCCCTTCCGTGACATATGCCATGTTGGAAGCCTGCGCCGATGCCTGCTCGTCTGCCAGCGTTAGGAACTGGAAACTGCCAGAATCATCCATTGGAAAGGTACCTGAAAAGTGGCAACATAACAATCCCGAGTTCGTGGGCCTGTTCTTATTTTCTGTACTGTGTCCTGTTTACATTTAACCATGAAATCTCACAACAAGGATCATAACGAGAAGCATGCCATGATCATGACACTCAAACTGAAATGCTGAAGAACCTTTATACCTTGGAAACGATTTCTAGCAGGCAACCACATATTGGAAAAGAAGATCGCTGTAAGAGCTCAAACATAATTTATTAGAAGGTGACTGTCTACAGAATGACGGTTTGTTGGCAAATTATTGTTACTTCCAAACACTGAAATGTACCATGAAGGCAAAATAATACGCCTCCAACACACTGGAAATGCCAAAAGATATCACATAGGTTTACATTGCACAAACAGCATGTGATGACTGAGCTGTTTTATTAAGACTAGAAGAATCCAGAAAACCTATGGAAATTTCATGTTGAAGAACAGGGCGCTAGCAGCCCTCAAGGCATTCCCTGATCTCTTGAATGGAAACCCCTCCTCTCCTGTGTTAAGAGAGAGAGAGCTGTATGTTCTAGTGCCTAAACCTTTCCTCTCTGTTGCCAGCTACAAGGCCAGTTGTGTGGCCTGCTTCAATTGCTCTCTGAGAAGGAGCATTACACAGGGGAATCATTGAACTGTAAGCTTCAGCACAAGCCATAAAATACAAAGCATAACAGCTGCTACTTATGATATCCATGCTGAAACACAGCCTATTGGTACAGAAGCATTTTTCTCATGCACCCTTAGCACTTTCCCATGCCACTTGCCTGCTCTTATATAGGCATGAGCATGTACGCTCTGCCAAAGCCACGCATGGAATGCCACAGCGAACGGTTAAGGTGAGAGCACCTAGGCAAGGAATGTCGTCAACCAAACAGCAGGCCTGTTTTATATTTCACAATGTGGTCCTACATCTGCGGTAGCCCAATCGGGTCACAGCACAACGGAGCCATTGCGACACCAGTCAGGCACTGTGCACAATGCAATGCTAGCTCAGGCATTTTTAAATTGCGCTTTATCACAGGCAGCAACAGTGTCAAAGGGAAGGCGATTTAAGTCTCGTAACATTCTGACAAAGGAAATAAAAAAGTTTGTTTCATACTGCTCTATGCCAACCTTCTATCAATGCAGTGGTAAGAGGCGCAGGGTTAGATCACTAGTGCTGCCAGGTACCGACTAGGAACACGATCGGTACAACTAGAGTTACTATGCAGGCTTTGCCAGAGTTGCACGAAGGGGCCGCATGAGCAACCAAGTTGTACAGTGAAGCCGTACACCATATTTGCAGGAGACCAGCGAGACTGGAAAGCAGTCGAGAAAAAATTACTTTTGGATGGCGTAACCAAAATATGTCACCGTCGCTACAGTTCACACACAGCACTGCACGCCATCCCCACGACGGATGATGCAGTGTAGTTTGAGTGCCAGCTGGGTTGGCTTCACGGTGATACACGGTTGCTTGGCAGCGAAAGAAATGGAATGCGTAACTCTGAGAAAGCCTATATAGTAACTCTAGGTACAACCACTCCCCTGGCCTGGCACTCGCTTAACTGGGCCGAAATGCTTGGGAAATCGGTCGTTGAGCTCTACCTTAAGTAAAAAAAATGAATACTCTGTGACCACACCTGCCTTGCAAGACAATAAATCCATCATTAGCCCTCAACCACTCCACAGGTGACCACCAATGGTTACCCAAACAATGAGGGGGACACCCTTAAGCATCGCCTTTAGGGGTATGATGTGATACATTAATGGCTCTCATTTGCAAGTCTTCTTGCAGATACTTCTTTGAGTACGACCTCCCAAATCTTTAACTGGCATGCGTGACGGGCGCATTTTTT
Organism: Amblyomma maculatum; assembly: GCF_055883805.1. Classification (NCBI taxonomy): domain Eukaryota; kingdom Metazoa; phylum Arthropoda; class Arachnida; order Ixodida; family Ixodidae; genus Amblyomma; species Amblyomma maculatum. The sequence continues at coordinate 42,391,422 of NC_139352.1, forward strand.
ATGATTCTGAGTGTTTGTGTTTGTTGCACCACATTTCTGAATATTATAGAGAAGCCAACCTGCAAAAAGTCCAAGTATAGGCAAGGGCTCACCAAGTCCTCGCTTAATCTCGACCTTTCGACAAATTTTATTTGCCCTAAGGCTGCAGGAGCACACAAAAGGTATCGCGCATGCCAGTTAAAGATTTGGGTGGCTGTAGATTCATTATGCTGCCTATTTATTCATTAGTTCATAAATATACATGCCTCTATCAACTCGCATACATTGGTTAGCATACAGTCATAAACTACCGAATTATGTGAAAGACCACCCGACGTAAATACCTTATAAAGCTCCACTTTAACCACGTGTGGCCAATGAGTACTAGGTCTTACTCCTCAGCCAAGGGTCCTGGATGATTTGATTCCCATCACAAATGAGGAGCTCATGTTGGCAGTGCATGCCATTTCATGTGGTCGCGTGATGTCACGCAACCCGCGCACCATGCCCGGCCATGCCAGCTGTCAGCTACAACCTGTCAGAGCCCACAATTTTTCACTCACAGAACCAGACTTTCTGTAGAACAGGGAACGCTATCACGTTAATGCATGGTTTGAATGGAACTGCCCCCAGCAACCGCCCAATCTAAGAATGACCCATAAATCTGTCCCTCGCCTAGGTCGTGGAATGCTGAGTTACCTTTCGGTGACTGTCGTCTGCAAGTCAAAACAATGGTCTACTGTTTTTATACACGGTATTGTAGTTATTTCATTAAACAATAACCCCATTTTAAGAACTGTTCCAAAAGCCTTCTTTGTGATATGCTAGTGAATTAGCACAGCAGTCATTACCACACCAATGACGACATCCTTCATATGCCTACACTTGAAATATCTGGGCAAAGGCATCGCATAGCAAAAATGCTTGCGCACCCTGGACCCCTTCCTGGAGGGCAAATTTGCATTTGTAACTGGCGACCACAAAAGTAGCATGCCCCTCAAAATAGGAGTATAAAATAGATATTGAAAAAACAAATTATTGCAGACACGTTAAAGAATCCCATGTGACTGAAATCACCCAGACACCTCTGATACGTCATTCCTTATAACCGTTTGGAATGTCAAGGGGGGACGGGTCTTAGAAACCGAAAAAGTGCCGAAAAATCGCTTTTTCGAAAACATTATTTTCGAAGCCTGCAGCCATTTCTGCACTTGTCTGCAAAATCTCACAGTTCTAAGTTCAGTATTTTGCCCGCAAGAACAATTTATATTGTCACTTTTGATCGAATTTCAGCTGAAATTGATGCCAAAATGGCAATTTTCCCGCGGCGCGCAGCTCCGGATCCATGCATGCTACTGAAGACATCTTGGTCTCGATTGAAAGAACAGCTTTACCTCCTTAAATTCCCACTACTGCCATTCTTGCCAGTTTACTGGCCAGAGAAAAAAAGAAGCACCAAAAAAACGTCTAAGCGAGCAATCCTATTTGTAACTCGGGGCACGTGACGTGAGGGCGCTGCCCGGTTGGCTTATTTGGCCTGCGTTGTCTGCATGACGCGCTGGGTCGCAGCCCAGCGCGAGAGGCAGCACCATTTTGTTCCCGTGCTGTGATCGAAGCAGTATGAGATGCGTCGACTACCCAAGAAACAAGTTTGGCAAGAAAGCGAATCGTTTGCTGATCGGACAACTTCACAACGAAGACATCACGGGACGCACAAGGTGACGAAATTGTGTATGTACGGTAACTGTGACGTTGAGCCCACCGCGCTAGGCCTAACGTTCCCAGCGGCCGAAAGTATCTCCGGCTGCAGCTGCGTATGCCACAACACGGCGTTTCTGCAACCCGGAGAAACTAAAGGGCGGCAAAATATGGCGGCGGACAAGATATATAACAGTAGCTTCAAATGCTGTAACAGACAGGAAGAATGAATTTCTCGCTGACAGTGCCGGCATCGCGACCTAACCACCCTGCAGAACTTCGTTCTCTGTTGTGAATTTCAATTTTTTGAACTAGGTATTTACTTGCGTCACTTTCGAACTGCAAACTGTGCTGTGGTGCTGCTCTAAAATTAATTGGAGATAAGTGGGAATACGACCTTGCATTGAAATCTCTCATGCACGATGTTATCAGTTTACCGCTCGTCAAGGGGCATTCATAACCAACCTTTTCGCTGTAAACGTTTTCGCGACGCGTGCGATGCAGGCTACTGCCAATCGTCGGCTATCATAACTATCATCTATTGTCATAATTGTCATTACCACTAAATGCAGTGTCATTGTCATCGCTACTATCCTCCTCATGGTAGACAAGGAGAATTATGACGTGCGGTTCAAGATCCCGGGTGTGGCGCAGTTGGTTAAAGTGCTCGGCTGGGGATCCAAGGGATGGACGTCTGATATCCAGGGCAGATTTTTGTTTTTCTGAGGACGTCATCACGACGTGGTTTGACTGACAGCTATAGTGTGACCGGACGAACGAATGCTGATGGTATGAGCCATTAAAGGCTTTCGCCCTAATACCAAACCAGGGAAGTATGACTGCCAAGACATTATGAGTGGTTGCAACGGTGGCACAGCTATCAGAAAAAGTGATTGCCTTCAAGAGAGAAGTTGCAGCAAAGGTGTGCACTGAATTGGGGCTTGGTCTTCATGTTTTGAATATAACAGTGAGACCGAAACCTCCCTTCAAGCATGATGTCAAACGACTGGAGCCATGGGCAGATTGATAATGTAGCTGTGCGTATGGTCGAGTAGCCTTTGATAGTGTTAAAAATCATGGCATTCGTTTAACCAATGGCCGTAGCTGCGTACACATACTTACCTTCTTTTTCTTAATGAAGCCGACATCTGTCCTTCACAAGTGCAGCACTTGAAGTGTCCTTCTGAGGAAGGCAAGAGCTTGCAATGCTCTACAACATAAGTGTTCAGGACAAGAAAAAAAAAAAAAAAAAAGCAGAGTTTTACCATAGTTAAGCTGAGTAGGACAAGCGAAAGCTTTTGCGCACAGACGCAAGCTCATGGAGACGATGGCACGGAGTGCAGAGCATGACAGCATGTTAAAGTTTAAAACGCAGGATGATCAGCTTTAGTGAAGCTATACGGTTCTGCACTCGCTTCCCACGAGAAATTCCTGGGGTTCGAATCCACTGCGCTTTCACAAGCGTTTTTTTTTTCCATAAGCTCAGGAGAGGCTTCAAAAAGGTTTTTGGTAGACTATGACATGTGTTAATTGGTGCCTTTGCACTAATAAGCACCAGTACAATCCACAACGTGTGTCATCGTGAAACTCAACTTCATGATGCTGCAACAACAGAATGAACGCATGAGACGAGCACATGGTTAGACTAAAATGCATTATGACGCTCACCAGGAAAATGATCGAAGTGCTCTTCTCCTGCAGCAGTGTCACCACCACTTTGTATGGATATTTCTGGCGCCTCAGGTTCTTGCTGTTTAATTGTTGGGGCTGGGAAAAAAAAAATTCTTGTTAAAACAATAAACTAGAATACTGAAACAAAAGCATTTCTACAAAGCAATTCAATCACATGACAAGGGCAAGCCATGCAGATAACGATGACACAGGTGCAATTCAAGCTAGTGTGAAAAATAAGAAAATATCAGCTTTGGGAAGAGCATTGTAGCGGGATGAAGCCTGTTAAAGCTACTTACCAAATAATAACCGTCTGTACTAACTGTCTATAACTGTTTATAAATAATAAGTCTATACTAGAACCTAATATTTTTCTGCGTCACATCTCGTGCTCATGGTCATCAGGTGTTTTTTCTTTGTTTTTGTTCTTTGTTTTTGCCTCGTGACCACCAAGTGTTTTCAGTGCATGAAAAACCTGCATACTGCCCTGGAATGAGTCAACTTGTCAGTAAAATATGACTACCTTTACAGCACTAGCAGATTTGCATCAGACCTCCCATTATAGTGCTCACTTCAGTGACCATCTGGACCACCTTAATGCAGGTGGCACAGTGTCAGGTGGGGCACTGTCACATGCCTTTTGTGGTGGAAAGTGAAGACTAAGTTTACCATAACAACATATACCATAACTCCTATACAGCCTTGCCTTTTTCATGAAAGGTTTCTCACATCTCTCACCGTAACACTTCATCAAGTGCTCAAGAAAACATCCATGTTGCATTTTTAGGTAAAGTAAAATAAGGAGCTTAAAAACAACGAAAACTGTACAAAGCAGTTTGCTGTTCTACCTTTCCTGTTGAGTTTGTATAGGGCCACTCAATTGAAAGAAGTTTACTATATTAACTAGCTCTCAATCATTAGGTTAAAATGCACTTCTCTTGGAGGAATGCCAGAAATTATGGAGAAAGAAAATGGTTTATTTAAGGGCTTGGTTACTCTTGGTGCAAAATTGTCCATCAGTCGGGTAAATAAACTCAGTTTCTCTAGGTGGTTTTCCCGAATTCCACTAAGCACAAAGATGCTTGCGTACCTCAGTCCTTCACATCTTTGCTTTACTCACCCTTATTTTCAATCGAATTGAGACCGAACTGCTAACAACTAACTACTTCACTACAAGCTGTGCATATATTGTACAAATTAGATCTGGGCATTTTTTGAGAAGCTACTCATTTGCACACTCAGTCCATGCATTCATATCAGGCAGGAAAGTATGGACTCAACAAGGTTTTTCAGCACAAGCCCGGAGGCTAAAAAAAAATAGGAACCACAGGTGTGGCGTGAGACTAGATATGGGTAAATGTGGCTCAGATGATGAAAAGAAGTTTCCAGCCCGTGATTTCAATAATAAAGGAAAACAGACCACTGCCAAACACAGATTTTTGGAACGGGCTGTATGAACAAAACGCCACTAAACATTTTTTTTTCCCCAAGAAGTTGATCGCAACAGAAAGAATGAAACCTAAAAATGCAAAGATTATTCCAGGTATAGGTTAGAATGAAACAACAGATAAACAGCAATGATCACACACACATCAACTCTAGCACTTGAGAGCTGCACCACAAAGATTAAGCAAGGAACAACGTGAAATGCATGATAAGCTATAAGGAAATGGATAGGTCAGCATAAGCGACTTGATCACGGGTTCCGGGAGCAGCATCGTTCATTCCCAATGTTGTCACTGCAGAACGCCTCAGAATTTCATCAATCGCCAGTCACTTCCTCCTGCACGAACACAAAGCACTGAAATAGATTTACAGCGATCAGGTTCGTACATTGAGGCAGACACGCAAGTGCAGGGGCTGGAGAACGCATTTACAACTTACAGAATACAATTAGGACATGGCAAGAAAACACATTTGCAGGAAAAGCATACTTCCAGGAACCTCTCAGCTGAGTTACGCAGCCAAAGAACACATACAGTGTTGAAAAAAAAAATAAGTAGCCTCTCGTTTATTTTTTAAGAAAGGCTTTAGGCTCCCATATCTGCAATATATTACCAAGTGAAAAATCACTGCACAGCTCACTTTACACATACGCCTTACAATCAACCATTATTTCACTCAATTAAATATCAATCAATTAGGCACCTGTCTCCTTTCCCTGTATGATATTTGCTGCTTCATAAAGATATTAACCACACGACATACTAACAGTTCCATTATCAAACTGTGGTCACACTGTTTTGCGCAACGTGACTTCTTTCAACTGTTGGAGATCATTATCATTTAAATTTTATTACACCCTTAAAGGCCCTCAGTGCAGAATTACATGAGGACAATGAGGTAACACATAAATATAAAATAAAAATTCATGGACAGACCAGATGTATGAAGCAGTCAAAAAGTTCAACAATGAAGTTACAGTTCAAATGATAGAGGCACTGTTATGAAGAGGAAGGAGGATCACGTTCGATGACACATTAGAGGAAGCTGGGAGTACTTTTGTACTGCAGCTGGTAAAAAAATATTTGCTAAAGGCGTTAGTATTTAAACACATTGTAAAGTTTCAACAGCTTGGTGGGCACTGACGAAATTGCATTTACCCTTTCATGTGATTCCATCTTCTTCAGGTTGCATCATGAGCTTACAAAACAACACTGAAAAAAACCAGAAAAAGAGGACGAACAAGCATCATTTATGAAAAAAAAAAAAAAGAGGGATGTACAGACATCCTTTAGAAATAAGGAACAGGTACAGGCGTCACTGACAATATTCTTAAGGGAGAATAGAACAGGTACTTTACGCTGCACGGTGCAAGCTTAGGCTCCTTCCTCTCAGAGATACGAGAAATGAAAGGAGGGTTGCATCAATGCAAGAAACCCTATACTAGTGCCCACAGAGTTTTACTGAGAAAAACCAGGAGACAAGGACAAAGTTTGTGTCAACCACCACAAATGGTCCATCCAAGCAATGGAGATAAAGAGGGGTAAGGGAGTGCCTCAGAACTGGTGGTACACCGGTGAGGAAACAGGGATGGTACCTGCCTCCGCAAAAGCGGTACTAGTACCAAGTCATCACTGGCCAGGGAGAGTTAGTGGAAACAGCAGGCACTCTAATAAAGGATATTGCAACCCAACATGACCAGATGGACATGCGAAGAGTCCGCCCATTTTAATGTGGAAAAAATGTCAAAGAAACGTGACGATGAAATGGCATTACAGCGTGGTAACTGCAATAATAAACAGAAAATCAAACAACTGCGGCAAGCTGAATCAGAAATGGTAGCAGCAAACTAGCCACAAGGCACAGCTTTGACTACATGGTGCTTGTAGATGGTTCCATGTAGATCTCAAAACAAAGGCAATGCCGAACGGAAGCTACTTTTGCAAAGCCAATCACTCTGCCTGCAGGACTGTCAAAATCATGTCAAAGGAGACCATGACTGCCGCTGCCAAACGGGCTCATGGGTGCATAAGAATAGCATTGCTTTTGCAAGCTACTGCCTCCCAGAATTCCTATTCTGAAGTCAACAAGACGAGACAGCCTACGTTCCCTAGGTGGCAATGAAGCCTTAGGGCAGTTTTCTTTTGTAAAAAAAAAATCAGTGTCATGTTTCACATTCTGACACAGCATTTCGATAGCATTCAGAAATATACTACACATGTGGTTTGTGACATAATGTTCTATTTTTATAACTTTTTGAGAATATGGCGAATGTCAACATGAAAGCTTTCAGAAGATTCATTCATGCGCATTTTTCAAGACGTTTCCAGAGGTCTATGTACCGTCTGTTGCAGAAGTTTGCAGCCCAACGCGCCGGGCCGAGGAGCAGTATCGCTCCCGAGAGGCGGCGCTGCGCCCGCCGGCACTGCCTGGTGACGCAGCTATAAAGAGAGAGGAGGCTTGTTCTCTTCCCCTCATCCTGCGGCTGAGAGCAAAGATGTGCGATATCAACCGCTGGATGAGGGGAAGAGAACAAGCCTCCTCACTCTTTAAAGCCACGTCACCAGGCAGCGCCGGCGGGCACAGCGCCGCCTCTCGGGAACGATACTGCTCCTCCGCCCGGCGCGTTGGGCTACGAACTTCTGCAACAGACGGTACCTTTCCTTCGGAAACTATCAGTGAAATTAAACAACAATTTTTACAGATTTCATTTGGTACCTGTTACATGACTTGAACTAGAAACGGCAGACTAAATCAGTTTGTATATTTATGAGGATAAAGAATTATGGGTTGTAACTGTGTATAGCACCAAGAAAAAAGATATGTAATACACTTTTTTTCTCAACGCACACGTGTAGTCCTGCTTGTGTAAAATAACCATTCATCTGCCTAATAATGCTCTATGTGTAAAGATTTTTTTTTTCAAGAAAGATATCATACTACCATCTTGCATTCACTGACGAGACCATTATAGTCAGACAGCAAATGCTGTACATGAACAAATTAGTTTTTCAGCGTGTCATTAACTGCATTTTAGCAAAAGAGCAAGTTGGTTACATTGCAGTTAACTTTATTTTGATGTGCGTTTTAATGGTATTTGTCTTTTAACCAGTCTTGTTCTGTGCACGCTTTTTGCATCATCTCAGAATGGTGCACAGTATGATCCCACTTTCATTATGTATATACTTCCTTTCATAGTTCAGTTTCCCTTTCCCATTTTTCCATTTGCAGTCGACATTCACAGATGTGTCGTTTCCTTTCTGAATTCTGGAGCTTTCAATGCTCTTTTACCACAACAGCTGGTTGCTTTTGTCTCTTCATTTTCCCCCTTTACTTCTACACTGCAACATACCAAACTAAATAGAGCACGTGTAAGCCAGGGCCCGTACTATGCTTTTGGCCAAAGACATGAACGAGATTCTCGGAGGTCCTCTCATCCACGTGGCACACTCCTTGGAAGTGACACCAAGAATGTCCCTTCAAGCTTCCAGGGGAGAAGAAGGAAGAGGCCCAGCGACAATGACATCAACACCATGAGGTAAAGTAGATCAGCACCCACAGTCGAAACTCTACACGTTTTAGCAATGCGTGGTGTCAGCCATTGGTGTTCATGATGACATGACTGATGCTCCAAAAAGAAACAGAAGTTCATAAAGATTAAACCGGATTACAATAGGATTACACAATGAAGCTTCTGATGTTATGTCCATTCATCACAAATGCTTTCTTTCGTCTCCCCATTCTTCCCGCTCGCGGCTCCTTCTCTCTCGCCGTTACATGATCCCTCCAGTCACTTTGTCCACCAGTCAGTACATGGCGCTAGCCAGTCAACTAACCCTATTTAACAATGGATGTATGTGTATAGTTTCACAGAAGGGACATTCAGTATAAGTGGAGGGGACAGTAGCAGATACAGCACGATGTTTATTAAACTTCAGAAAGAGTAGTGTCAGCAAACAAGATGGACTTTTTTTCCTGAATATGGAAGCTTGCTACTTGAAAGGCTTGCTAAGCATGTAACACATCTTCTGTTCATTGTAAATTTTAAGGAGCCAAAAACCACACACAAATACATACAAGCAGCGAAAACGGAGAGAGCTCCACTGACAACTCACAATGATGAGCTGCAAACTAGCCCAACAAGAAGTTCCACCTTCTGTTGTAATAAATAAATAAATAAATAAATAAAAAAATTATTAAAGTTCTGCTTTACCTTTCATTTAGCATGCACTACAGCTGCTTTCTTGAAAAGCTACCTAAACATTTGCATGCTATGATCCTGTGTTCCATTTTTCTCTGTCACATGGTACAGTGAGCCCAAAGCTGTTCAGGGAATTTTTGAAACGATACTCTGCTGAATAGGGTGTGATACTAGCTTGGATGTCTGAAAAAAGTGCCTTTGAATATCCAAGAAAAAGCTTTTACTAAAAAAGAATGAAAGTATACTATACCACGGCCCGCATAAATGGTGACAAAAAATTACGGCCAAGTTCACACTTTTGGTACATACATTTTTCACTTCTGTAAGCCGGAAAGCGAATAATCAATTAAAGTGAGCCATTTCTACATGCAACATAGAACAATGTTTGATATGGGCAAAACCAACAAGATCTGACGTGTAGTCTTGAAAGTATGCAACAGAAAATGCAAGTCCTAGCTAAACTGTTACTGGCACCCAAAACCTGCGAGTACAAACCAGAAACTAAATGTGCGCGAATGCTGAACTTTTAGAAAAACTAACCGAATATGAAAGCGGAAATAAAAATGCCTTCGAATATCAAATCAAATACAGAATATCTCATCAGTAAAAAAAAAATGAAATAAAAAAATTGCAAACAATGTTCATATTGTTTATTTCAGAATTCACAAGTATTTGTAAACAAAATTAAACTAGAATTCTGCACAAGTGTATACTCTACTGAAAAATGCAGTATAAAAAATTTAAACAAAATTTTGTAAAATGGTTTTCTGTACAGGAAGGACCTGCATGAACCTGGGTGGAGCTGTCATATCATCACTGAATACAGTAAACTCTTGTTAATTTAGCCTTCAAGGATCCAGAAAACCGCCCTGGACTCAAACATTTCCGGTGTATTCGGCAATTATCGAATATTCGAAAATTCCGAGTGTCAGTTTTTGAAATACGAATCAAATAGCAAACATATTCAATTCAAATTTGAAATTTTGGATATTCGCACACTCCTAAAAGAAAACTATTGCGCCGCAAAGACAGCAAAAGGTGTTCGTGCCTGCCAAAAAGGAAAAAAAAAAAAGCCAGCACAGCAAACACGAACAGATGCACGTCAAGCGAGCCCATGAAACTACTTCACCACAGGAGTTGGGTAACGTTGAAAGCAGAAGAGCATGTTCGCATAAATGCCTCTCTTTTGCAAATTATAATGCTCCTAAAATACATGCAAGCTAGACAGACACTGACACGAATGAAATGAATGACGGTGGTCGCTGCTTTATTTCATGCAAGGCCTGAATAAAAAAACAGAGTCAGATTCAAGAATCGCAGTACTCAAATATGAGAGGACAAACTAAAGATATAGCGTGCCAGATGAATGGGCAAATCGTTAACCAGTCAAGTTTTGTGAATTTGCTACATGAAGCACGCACACACAGAGAGTGTGCACTATCAATTAAAAGCTTAATGAAACGACATGCTACATGTATACGCAGTTATACACAGACCGAGTTTCGGTTTCAATACATGGGTTGATGCAAAATAAATGAAATCACAATGTGGAAGAGTAACAGTACAAGGCAAGCTAAAGCGTGTGCAACCATTTGGATGTACAAATATATACAGGCCCTATGTCCAATAGCTGTTGTCCATGTGCATGTGCGTTTAACTCACACTCACCTGCCTTTGTAAATAAAACATAGGTAACTTATCAGATAGAAACTAAAAAGATCACAAAGTTACCCCTGCTTGAAACATCCTTTGCAAGCTACTGCAAAAACGAACGGTGACGGTGCATTTTATACTTATCACTGTCAACCATTTTGTATAAAAACTTTTTATACAGCAAGGCTCGAATAAATTATAGTCATGCAGTGTTCCTTCTCCAGGTGAACCAAGAACTACAAGTTTGCACAAAATTTTGGCAAAGCTCGGTAAGAATGGACCCATGAAAGCACCCAACCATATATTTATATGGCCAAAAGTTCCATACTCTCAATACACCTTACTCCCAAACAAGTTTACAAAGCCACAGGTAGAGAAAGACATCAGAAGTCTTTACCTTACTTAGAAAAACAAACAAATATAAATACATAACTCCCAAACACCTTACATCACTCTGTGCTAGGCACACGAGTCCTATAAACAAAATGCACACCATACCCCCAAGTAACCGGAAATTCCCATAAACTTAAAACTGCCTATTTAGAGCTCCCTTGTTCGACCTACACTCAAATATATATCTTGGGTCTGGAGCTCAAACCAATCGTGTCTAACCAAAGCCGTAAATATGATAAAAGATTATGCTCCCAGACCCATTCACTCCAACTATTCCTGCAATGATAGCATACCATTACAAAAGCACAGTCCAGCCTGCCTATCAACACTTATAATAAACTGCATCATAGCCCACCTTGGCCACAAGAATGTTGTGTAAATAATTCATTTATATTCATTTACTTTTGCATAACACACAGTTTCCAAAGTGAAGCAGAAAAAGGCAGCTCTATGGTACTGAAACAAAGCAAAACATATCTGAATGCAAGAGTTTCAATAGCATTTAAAGAAAACAAATTTAACTATTATCACTACAGAAAACACATTTGAGAGTAAATACACTTGCAAAAGAAAGTATTCAACGATTTATCATGCGCTTGTCATATATTTGGTGTGGCATTTTCTGGTTAGTGATGCATCTGTGTCTAGCCCAGTGATGGCAGACTTACCATTTCACCGGTAGTACGAAAAAAAAAAAAAAAAGAGTTGCTGTATTAACATTCCTTTGCGCAACTCAAACTGAACTACCACCATTTCTCAAAAACGAGACAGCAGTAGACGAATAGGTCCATTTTTTGTTTGTTATAGCTTAAATACTCCCTGGTCAGCAACACCTGGAATGAGTATGTAGACTAACGCTCACTTGTTCTACATATTAAACGTAATAGTTCTCACAACCTCAGCTGCAAACACTGGTTTCGTACACTTTACCAGTGAGGTACAACTCAAGCCCGTGCCCAAAACAATGCGGCCCTAGATCAAGGCCCTTACAAGCTATAAACTATGCAAAGGTCCACATTATCCCACCTGTACACACGGGCAGCTCGACCGACGACTGGGGACAGGGCTTGCCCACGTCACTGCTAAACAGGAAACCATGCTCTTTAACGCCTTCTGCTGTTTACGAGAAAACTTTCTCCCAACGCAGCGAAGATCACGCCAATGCAAGCGCTAGACGTGCAATTATTTCATGCGTGAATGATGAAATTGCAGTTCAAACTCAAATCCCGGACATCGGCAAGCACTCTTCCACTTAAACTGAAAAGAGTGCCCCAGGAAAGAACAGACTTCCAGCCTGCCGACTGTACCTATAGTACTGCAGAGCTCTCACCACTTCCCACTTGTGCTGTTTGGAGTTTGCTGACCTTCTCATTATGGCAAAGACCAACTGATGTATGCCTCCAGTACACTACACATATGCTACTGTGCAGGATATGTGTCCATCTCTCACTGTAGGCATAACAAGCTAGCACATAGCTGAGCTTAGGGCCCACAGCTAGCTGTCACTTACTTGAAATTTACTTTTTATTTGCTTTTTTTACTTTTAAATTTACAAATTTAGTTCAACTACTACTGTCAAAAAACAGAAAATTTGACCTAGTTTTATCAACAAGCTGCTTCTGATAAACTTCAGACTGACATGTGTCTAGACCATCTTGGCAATGGGCGAAACTGTACAGGCAAATACAAGAATTGTCTGTAGCGATGAAATTATAGGTCACCTTCCTGGAATACCTCCTTTGTGAATAATGGTAGCAACAAAAAAATGCTAACAAAAGATTTAAGAACTCGATAAAAATGCTATATACACATGGATGCAACTCCACCAAGTGATGATACTATTTTTCTACACAATTAACGATACAAGTATATCCTGCAGCACTCTAAAATATTCTGTACTGTCCTATGCTTAGAAAGACGCCACTTATTTAACTTAAAGTAGATGGCTTCACATATGCTGCAGGCATAGTGCTGTATAAGAGACGGCAGAGCCCTAAGAAGTGATCAAACCCCAGGTGAAAAAAAATAAGAATGCAAAAATGCCCCTCTGTACAGACACAAAAAGTGCACACACCAATAAAGCTCAAGCCGAGCTTCATAGCAATGTAAATGCTACTGATGATAGCTGCTAATGATTTTTTGTGCACTGAAGTGCGTGTGTGCAGGCTTTCTTATAATATTCAGCCAGGAAAGCATGCACATGCCTCGTGTCCGCAACAACGCTACTGCATTAGATAGGAACTTCAGTGGCAGTCCAAAGGAGAAAAAATGTACAGTGCGCAAGTGACAGCGTTTCACTCCGCCACTCGCCAGTCAGTGAAAATGCTTCGCATCTAACACTGAAATCCTCAAAAAGCTTAGAGGGACCCTGAAAACAAACTGAAGTTGGCCTGCATGAAAAAAATTCATCTGAATGACAAAAATTTCGGCAGACATCAAGCTCCACTTTAAGCGTAGATGTGATAACCTTTTACGGGTTTCTGTCTCTGAGACCCCCAGGTGGATCTTTGTTCTAGCACATGCACTCTGCAACTCGCTTTAAGCACTCAGCTTTTATTTGCGCTTCTATTATCCCACACTTACTCATTAGCATACATTCGCAAGCTATCACAATATGTGCAAGACCCCTCAACTTCGATATAAAACCTTGCTTTAATTGAGCTGCATGAACAGTCCTGCATGGCCTAGGTGTAGCGTGACTTGTTGGTTTGATCCCCACCTCAAAGAGCTACCGGAATAAGTTAACCCTGCCCATTATGTGGTATCATGACACCCTAACCGCGGCTGACCAATCACTGCTAACCGTATAACCTGCCAGATGCAGGCTTGAGGTTTTCCATTACAATGCTGTCAATGCCGTATGCTTCGAAAAACAGGACGCTGTTTAACACTACTGAGTTATAAATGCTGCTTGTTTAAAAGCTAGAGGTAGCCATAGACAATGTCCCATTTTTAGAAATAAAATGCAGTATTCTTTGGCACAGATCCTGGAGGCTAGGCTACAATACCATTCAGCTCCGAACTCCACTCATGGAGTCCTTTTCGTTTCCTTCTTCCTCTCCACTGATCTAAATTTTAGCCATCGAAAGTTGACAGACATCTTATTTCAGTGTTTTTCTCATCTAAGTATACCACATTTCACATTTCTTATATTTATTTGCTATGAAGTGCATTAAAGGCAGAATTACCCGACTTACTTATAATATTTGGGCCTGCATTTTCTGTCTCATTAAATAACAAATATTACTACACATGCCACAGTCCCTTCTGTGAGTTTGTAAACTGCCAGTAGTCAAGACAGTTGCAACTCATATTCAACTTTTTTTGCCGACAAGAGAATGCATAAAATGTGGCAATTCATCAACAGGCTACTTTTGATTTTCCTTGTGTCCCCGTAATGCACCGCAATGCGTTGCAACGCACTGTAGTGCAAGACTAACGCACTCTAGACCAATGCACTACTACTAGTGCCTACACTTGCATGTGCGCACGTGATAGTTGAGGTAGTCCTTGCGGGCAAAGTCTTTGAAGCAGGAAGGGCACTTGAACGGCCGCTCTCCCGTGTGCGTCCGCACGTGGTTCTCTAGCACATGCTTGCGGGCAAACCTCTTGGGGCAAAGATGGCAGTGGAAAGGCTTCAGCGCGGCTGACGCAGGGCGCTCCACCACCATCGGACTGCTGCCAGATGATGACACTGGGCCTGCGCCATACTGAATAGGAGTGGCTCTGATTCGCTGGAGCTCGCGCCTCAGCGATGAGCTGATCCGCCTCAGTGTCTCTGGCGAGCGGGCCAGCCCCATGGCCATGCGATGACGGCTGTAAGGCGTCAAGTGCCGTGACGACGGTAGGTTGAAGGTCAGTTCCTTCAGGGACTGAAGGCACGGAGGCTCGCCCCCATCTGCAAGGCGCGTGAGAGTAAGATGCCATGTAGGAGCATGAACAATCATTTTTGAGCATTAATGAATCCATCATCGAATGGCAAGGAGGCATAGACAAAAGAGAGAGAAAAAAAAGAAACGAGGCAGTAGTACCAGAAAACTGTGACAGGAGAGGTAACCTAACCTAACAATGATTCTTCACCGCAGGTGCTAGGTGTGTGAAAATGAACAAAAAAAAGGCAACACATAAAAAAAATTACATTGGAGCCCCTAGATGCTGCATGGGAAGAACTGGAATAGTCTGGTCAGTAGCTGAAAGTGTTTAGACTTCATCGTGCACTGAGAAAAGGACGACTGGTACGCGGATGCATGGCAATCTGCTCCAGTTTCCTTTAAAACTAATCTTTTCCGGCACAGTCTACATGTACGATGCATTAGTTAAAGAATGTGGTAGTTTTATGTCTCAGGTGGCATAAGAAATGAAATGGAAAAGTTGTAGGTGGCATTGCCCCCCCATCTTCCTTTCCCCTTCTTCAGCCAGAGGCCCATCGGAAGTCTGGGACCTCTTTCCATGTGCGAGCCAATATGGCTCGCACATGGAAAGAGGTCCTAGACCCCAGACCACAAATAATGGTCACAGCATCAACAGAGCGATGACACGCATCACCGATTGTAAGTGCAATTTTACCTGGCATGGGGCATAAGCATAGAATACATCTCTAAACATGGTCAAATGAACAGCTACAACCCAAGCCAAAACGAAAAATGAAGTGAAGTGACACAGCATTCAGGACAAGCCTTCGGACGGTTGGCAGCAATTTCCTACCGACGTACAAAGCAGCAAATGAAGTGCAGGGATGGCAGGAGCCTAAATCTGAGGTACAGATTGCACACAAAATATGAAGTCACACAGAACACAGTCAATGGAAGCAAATACTGACACACAAAATCAAATGTAAATGGCTTTGCAAAAATTATTTTCAACAAATGTCAACTGCCATGTACTTTTCATCTCGATAAAATATGTGCGCAAAAACCACCTCTAAAGGAAAAAAAAGAGAAGCACGTGTCTATCTGATTTGTATTTCAAAGCCTATTATACACTACAACAGTACATAATGTGCTCAGGGCAGTGAGGGGTCCAGAAGGTTACATGAACCCCTCTTGACGAGCAATCAGAGTACAGTCATTTATGATGCCACCCAGAATGACAAACGCCGCACTCACACAAAATAAATATAGTGGCACTAACAGCCATGAGATATCGAGAACAAGAAAACCAAGGAGCGATTTAGCTTTTTCTAACTGTAGAGGATAAGTTACTTTTAGTAAACTATCACTATAAGAACATAGGAAGCAAATACGAGAAAGGAACCTAATTTAAACTCCTTTGTCAAGTAAGCCGCACCAATATTTGCTAAAAACCGTGTCCCTAATCTTTTTTTACTTGAAGGCAGAGTCACTGCTGAGCCCTAACTGTATTACCCGTTATGCATACGCTATAACTAGAGGGAAAAAGAATTGCAGTAGGAACTTTTTTCATTTGTGATACTTTGTCCCAAGCCAACTAACTGAAAGTAAAATGGCTCTTTGGGTAGTAGCAGTGTTGGCTCCTTCGGGATCCACCGTCGAAATGCTGCCAGGAGAGCATCTGCACGGTAGTGAAATGTTGATTGATAAAAGCCAGTCCCATGAAAAAAAAAAGGAAGGTTGCCAGTAACTTGCACTGTCTCCTTTTCAAACCATCTTGCTTCCTAACTGGAAGAAAAGAAAACACACAGTGTTCATTAAGAGTGCAAGACCTAAGCATGTCACTGAACATGTCAAGGTCTTAGCATAATTTTGTTTTTTACAAATCACAGAGCATACATTCTACACTCATTCAACTTTCCACTGCACACTGGTGATATCAAGGGTGTCTCCTACAGCCACAGTTGCAGGGAGGAGAGAGAAAGAGTAATGGCATTATCATCAAAGATGGCAAATTACGATGTTATAAACACTAGTGCTTTTTGTCTTTCCGACCAAGAACAAAATGAATTTGTTGTTGTAGAGATTATTTATTGTATATACAAAAGGAAGGAAAAGATGTTTGCCAAATGGCAATTTCATATTCATATATATTACAACTATTGAAATTTGCACTGAAACTAAATATTATATGCAAGTCTAAAACACGAAGGAAATTTGGATGCAAGAATTTCAAATTTATATCTCAAACTTCCACAAAACATTCCATTCACATGTCTAATCCACACACTACAGTTCCAACCGCTCGAAAGCTATGGAGAGTATGCGTCCCATAAAGGCATTGCGTTCCAAAGCGTTGGAAAGTGTGTCAATCATGCACTGACAGAAGGCAACGCTTTCTTTTTTATTCAAAGACTTGCCATGTGGCATAAGATGGGATTGCTACAAAAAAAAAGTGATCATTCATGATGCTCTTCTATTATTCAGAGAACATCGAGTGATTACTTTAAAGGGACAGAATACTGGCCAAAATATCTCATGAGATTATGGTGGAGATGAAAAGAAAAGACGCTTTACAAATTTAGTTTGCCATTGAAAATTGCATAAAAATAACTGAGGTGCTATCTAACGGAGAAACCCCATTACTTTCACTGTAGTACACCACGTGACTGCATGTAAGCAAAAATATTGCTGATTTTCGTAAGTGCACGCTGTGCTCTTTTCTTCTAGGAGTCCTTGTCAAATTTCATTCTATTTTGTGCTCTCTCCACTGCGCCCTTAAATAAAAATGACCCTTCTTTTCGCACCGCAAGAAGCATGCTTTCAGGTTTTGCCACTAGATAGGGCCACAGTGCCCACTGTGAAGCGATGATAGTGCCCACTAAAACTTTTGTTGACAAGGTGTGCATCATTGTGCCATAACAGCCTTGAGTGTGAAACTGAAAAGGATGTTACTCTAAGCAAAAAATATCTAATTACTGTCTGGAGAGGGAAATTTTGTTTTCAGTACGTCTTTTTTGTCAACCACCAGTCGTCATCGCGGTCGCTGCTCATGATTTCCAGCATCATACTACATAAAAATGGGCGCATACACTGACTGCAAAATTCTCGGTAGAATTTTCTACAGTGTTTTTACCAAAACTGCTATGGAATGAAACATTTTAGACACCAATCTTTCCACTGCGGCGAACAAATTTCAGACCTAAATTCAAGCGTTCTGCCCCTTTAAGAATATGGAGTCCTTCCAAATGAATACTCCTAGATACAGGTGCCTTTTAAAAGCTTTCTGGCAGTGTAAGGGGAACTAACAGTGCTTCTCTTTTCCCCTAGCCCCAATGGAAAGTTCTTGAAATTTCTGACACCATTCAAACATGACATGTAGGATATAAATGGAGAATGGCATTGGGTTGCTCATTTACAAATAAAATGAAACGAAATTTTGCTACAGTGCAGTGATTCAAGTATTTTTTTTTTTCACAAACACCATGCTAAGCCCAATTTTTACACTGGCCAAAAGTGGCCAACGATTCTGACACTCGGTAACGCAAAATTTGAGCGTAGCCCTCTGGGTATTTTAGTTCTGCGATATGCTGAGGTAAAGTATTTGAGAAATCTGTACATGCACAGCTACAGCATACACTATAATCCCCACATAACCATCCTTCAAATATTATCCAGCACTTTTTCAGTTCATTATTGCCATAAAGAAAACACTGGCATGACGCTGGCTGGAACACTGTCATGGCTCATTGACCTTGCCTTGCCCTGCTGGTGTGGTGAAGTGGCAACGGCGCTCGACTACTGTGGCCAAGGATGCGAGATCGAATCCCAGCCTCAGCGGCCACTTCTGGATGGAGATGAAAAGCAAGGTGCCTGTGTGCTTTGCGATGTCAGTGCACGCAAAAGATTGCCAGGTGGTCGAAATTTTTAGAACCCTCCACTACGGCGTCTCTCATAGCCTGAGTCGCTTCGGAACGTTAAACCTCACAAACCAACCATTGACCTTGCCTTGAGTACCATATGAGTGACTAAGGCGGCTTGCTCTTCCGCAGAAGAATTTCCCCACAGAGAAATTTGGAAAACACTGAAGCCTTCCCTTTAGGTACGACACGATTCCAATATGGCTCCCATCCACAGATTACCCTTTGGATCCAACGTGCACATTGTCACTTGCTTAATATATAACAATCTCACACACACTCGTCTCAGAAATCATCTCACACATACATAACATACAGTTGCAAGCTGCTGACTCAGACATAAAGCCCTGCTTTAAACAAGGTGTCTGCCTGTAATACCCAGCGTGGCCTAGAGGTTGTATGTCTGACAATGGATCCAAGGGTCTAGGGCTCGATCCCCCTGATCCCTTATATGCCACATCAATGCCTGCAGTTCACACGACCTATCAACTCGTACATGCCACAGGCATGCTCGTGATTTTTAGCTCGCAATGCCGACAACAACACCGAGGCAAAGTTTCCCACTTAACGAGTCCATATTATTATCACGCAACATCTGGCGCAAACTGAGCCCAATTATTTGGCACTGTCCCCACTGTACACTACTCCTCCATTTTCCAACCTCTGCGCCTACCTTGCCCTTTTCTGCGACTACCATCCTCTCTCTCCACTCATATATCCCCTCCTCCAACTTTCGTTCTACCCTTCCAGTGGGGTGCATTCTTGCTATAGTCTGCTCCTTTCATAGTAGTGATCTTTCGATTTCTCTATCATCACTTTCAGGCTGAGCATTGTTTGGCCTTCTCCATAACCTCTTCCTTCCATGATAACCACCCTCCCGAGGTCTTCTGTGGGAGCCATTTTTCGGTTACACATTCCTCTGCTCTCGCCATACCCTTCAATCCTATAAACCACTCATTACCTTTCCCCTCCCTAATCCCCATCCCAAATGTAAGGAGAAGGTCTGCATCTCTTCACTTTGCCACTTGCTGGCCACAGCACTTCTTTCTGCTATTGCCTACAATGTCTGGCTACACTAATGACTATGCCAGCCACACCAATGACAACTATTATACTAACGCTGAATAGATGCCTAATACCTGGTCATTAAAAACAAACCAACTTTGTTGCTGCACTCAAAACGACTGTTTATGCTGGAAGCGCAGTGGTACAAGAAAATTGCTAGGAAGCAAAAAGACTACCAAAGTGTGCATTCATCTTCACTGTTGAACATTATGCCATAACTGCCGCTGTAGAAAAGATAGTAAAGAAGAACATTTACACTAACTCCCTAAGGTGTTACAGATCATGCTAGAAGTGCAGTCAAACTGCACACTTGGGGGCATCATACAGAACATTAGAAAAGCCACAGCTCAAGGATCTAACATAAAATTCTACAGAGTCCCGAGAGGTGTTGAAATTAAAGGCAGTAAAATAAATTCAAATTAATTACCCTCTCCCGCCTCTTCCTCTGTCACTATCAATCCGACCGCTCCTGTACCAACTTCCCCTCCACCTATATGAACCTATTCCATTGCCTTTTCCACTACATGGCTGCTGAGAACTTCATCATTACCTTGCTCGACTGGCTTGCCATAAAAGATTTGCCCAGGACGTCGGCATGCTCGGCCTGTAATTGTTTGCTGATTGAAAGTCTTGTACTACTACCAATACTAAATTGATAAAGTCACTTTTAATATAACCAACTAGATGTTTTAATGTTCATTACAGTAGAAGCACATCATTGCCTCATCTGTGATGGGCCTAATTATCCCATCATTAATTATTGTCTCTTGGGGTCAAATTTTTTTGCTGCTCTCTTCATATCCTTGGCAGTCAGTGAGGAAGCAACGCTGGAGAAGGAATAAATGAAATAATGCTGAAAACAGTCCCACCTATGAGGCACAAGTTGACAAAGCAGGCTATCATGAATGGATCTGGCTTATTTCTCATTTAACACAGGTTTTGCAACCAGGATTTCTATGCTTTATTTAATGCATTTGGTTCCCACACTTGCGTAAAAGTAAAATCTATGTATGAGCTTTTCCTAAGAGCAATATTTGACTCAGTTTCAGTCTCTGGATTTGACTCTTTAGCAAGCTCATCAACAATATTGGCAATAAATTCTCTGTCTTCTATGTTAAGAAAAGTTGGCTAGAAGTCTGTACACGATTTCATAAAGCAAAAACGCCCGAATGCTCTGAAACAAAGCTATGAATGCGGTAGCTATTCATTGAAATTAATGTGAAAAAAAAAAAAATGCATTCTATTTTACTGAATTAGTAGTATTGAGAGAAGGTGCAAGCATAAATACCTGTAAACGCCTAGATTACTATCAAATGGCACCATTCTACACTTAAAAAAAAAAAAGCACTACAGGACAGAGCCCACCCACTACTGACAATATATGGTAAGTTACAAGCTAACAATAGAGCAGCTAAATTCCTCAAAGAAATCACTCCAACAAATGGCACTGAGACAGAGGAACGACCAAACTGAGACACAAAGAAGACCGCTCCCCACTCCTGCCCACAGGAAGTATAAGGTGTTGTGTTGGTGACTGGAGTTCGGTGTCCAGAGGAAAGGAAGAAACTGCCCCGTTTAAGGAGACATGGACAAAGGTTGGTGTCCATGTCTCCCTAGGCAGACACAGCTTTGCGAACTAATGCTACTGGCTGGAAACCCTCCTCTGAGGGGCATTCACAGCTAGAAACTGTCTCGCAGCATTTCGCGGCTATTTAGTCTTTACTGGTGATACGACTGCCTCATTTTGCGACTGAGACAAAAAGCCTTTGGCTTTACCACTTCTGACTAAGACTGTTACCTGCTTGTTGTTGTCAATAAACAAGAGAGAGTGACAGTCATGATAAATGCAGAGGAACAAAGTGCCAAGTTAGGCACAAGGTGATCACTTACCAAAAGAATGAACATTTGAGAGCATCAAGCAGAAGTAGCAAGTGATGAAAGTGTGCAAATGGTGAAACCATAATCACTTAGGCAGCATGAGGCTGGTTGCTTTGCTCTTTGCACAAAACACACTGAATCCCCAGAGTAAAGCATGAAAAACTGCACGCTGAGCTGACAATGTGCACTTGTGCACAATGGGCCGGTGAACATCGTGTAGGAATTGCATCGTGGGAATATGGCGAAGTATTTGGTGCAGTGGACACAGCTGTGGAAAGAGCAGTTCTTGTTTTTCACCATTTTTGTGCTCTTTGGAATGTCACAAGAGAAAAAACTGTCTGAATAGGGTGGATTGTACTCAGTTAAGTATTATGAGGTCATGAATGGTGATGCAACACCCTTCAAGAGGAAAGTGTACGACAGCGGTGTCTCAGCATCAGAAACCTGGGGCTGAAGTAAAGGCCTGAAATCAGATTGAGGACAGAAAAGAAAGATATGGACAGCAAATGAGAGGTGCTGTAATGTGAGAGTGAAGGAACAGAAATATCTGATGGTATTATGCTCATCATGTCACCAAGAAACGAGCTGCAAAGAATGTCTGACATCACACACAATGCCTTTCATTCAGGCTGCACATTTTCTGAAGACATCCGACGGCATTGCTGAACTGATAACTTTGTGAACATCGCACGTGTGTTACAATTTGCGAGCCCACACCATAGTGTTGGTCAAATATTTAGGGGAATCCCCCAAGGTGGAATAGATTTGTAATAAGGGAGTAATTATTCATTGACGTCCACCCAAGCGCAGCCTTACGGCTACAAAGAAAAGCTATACAGCTTTCTCAGAAACTTTATAGTCCAAGTCTGAGGATCAAACCCGGGACCAGCATCTTTCTGGGGCAGTCGCTCTACCAACTGAGCTAACCAGGACGATCAGCAGACCAGATGGTAGGTTGAGAGCAAATTGATCAATAGCTCGAAGTGGGAATGGTCTTGGCCAAATATTTAGGGCAATCCCCTGAGGTGGAGTAGACTTCTAATAAGGGGGTAATTACTCATTGACATCCACCGAAGTGTTGTTTTCAAAATATGCGAAAAAAATTTCAATGCTTTGAAAGCCACACAACATTGTGTGCTGAAGAGTTTGTCCACCTATGCCTGCCGTTGTTTCTAAATACTGCGTTGAAGCACAACCCCGTGCATGGACAAAGCAAGCAGGAAAGAAAACAAATGCAGTGGTAGTGGTCTCTGTGGTAAATTCTGACAAGGCTCTCAGAACAATGCTGCCACATGCACCCATGTCTGATGACCGGCACATCTGGGAAGATCGTCAGACATAACCAGCTCTATTGAGCAAGTGAATGGTTTTCCTGCTCCATGGAAGTTTTTCCAAACACATTCTCAATGACAGCCACTCTCGGTGCATCCTCGAAGGGAGTCTTTCCCATCACCTACACATTGCCACATTGTTCCCTCTGTGTTTTATTTATCACCTTCCATTCAAAATGGTGCATTGTTTGTGATATGAAGTCCCAGCAGCCAAAGTGCTCATTCTGGGCTGTGCCTAAGGCACTGACGTATGAAAAGCATACCAGGCCGAGCATGAGTAGTAGCTTTCTTTAGCCTATGTTGCAAAACATGCACGCCGTATGGGTGTGTGCAGAGCAAGGCACAAAGCGGCTGAAAGAAGCTCAATATTAGACACTGTCCCAAAACAGGCAACTCATGCCTTCTTCTGCCTCACACACGAAGTGCACAATTACTTTTCCCATGCAGTGCCATTTGTTCTGGATCAGTGCGACTACCCAGGCTAGCAGCCAGCAGCAGCCTTAAATCTTAATTCAGTTGTCAGCAATGAGATCACCAAACAACCTGTAGAGATGCAACTTGTTACAGTGTGTCCTAGGGACAATGTAATTTAAACGTGCTGCATGAGATTTTGTTCTATTTTTAGCAATATTTGTCATATGTAAATGTTGATATATTACTATTTATGAACAGTTCGCACTCTAGTTTCAGTTTAGTTCTTTATTATGCTTTTCATTCAGAATAATATTTTCACCTCTGGTCAGTAAAGACAATAAACATTTACAGCTTTCGTTCTTCCTCTTACCAAGAATGCTGGGCTGATTCCATGTTCCTGCGCCTCGCTTGAATTCGTGACAAGACGGCAGTGCCGCGAGACACAAGCGACGAGGTGATAGCTTTGTTCAGTTGCCCGTTTAGACGCGGCCGGTACAAAAGGGTTGGGAAAATGTATCAGTAAAACTCCTACGTCTTTTGAAACAAGCGATAAGTTGGGTGCCGCTGTGGGGGACGCACAATAAGAAACGAAAAGGAGACTTTATAGTTCACCCGTGAGGTGTTTACAGTCCTTTTTGCTACTACAAGGCGATGCGGAACCTCGTTAAGGGTTCAGCGGAACAGGTTGTACGCCGACAAAAAACGGCGTAGTACAACAGGGCTGCCCAGCTGGCTCTCGAACTGTAGTGCGGCCGATTTCAGAAAGACTAGGATTCAGAAAACATGAGCATATCATAGTAATAACCAAAAAGGGCTTCCGACAAATGTGCCTGCTTGCATGATTAGACATATTCTCGTCGCCTCATTCGGGCTAGACACGGTTCTGAAGGGACGAGCCGCCGATACTTGCGTTCGGCGAGTCCAAATCCCTCAGGCCGGAAGCAGCACTCGTATCGGTAGCCCAACAAAAATGGTTCATGTTGACATAGCACACAAGGCACTTATGGCACAACACAACACGAAACCGCCACACACAGCACGCTCCAACAGCGACTGTATCAACCTGAACACTACACAAATCGTTAGTCGCGACTCGCCGGTGGTGTTCGGCGAACATGGAATCTTCGCACTGGCGTCTGTTGTCACAAAGAGCTCGGATCGAAATGTCTGCTCGCGATGGACTTCGTCGGCTACGCGGCATTGCCTTCAAAGATGCAAAGAAAAAAAATCCTATCAAATGAGACGAAGCGTTTATCACTCAAACTCGCCAAAAAAACGAAGACCGACTAGCGACACCGGCCATGTTTGCTTTGGAGTTTCGCATCTTTTGCTTTTATTAGATGATGCGTTTGTCGCTGTGGTTTTTCTACTTCCTCCATGTTTTTTACAGCAACAGGTGGTTTTGGTGTTTGTTTTGGAGCGCTCGGTTACCAGCCGCTGGGCGGACACGGTGCGATTTGAACTAAGCATGGTCAAGCATTCTGTTTCAAAAGTTTTCTCAAGCAATTTGGTATTTCTGCGTGATGTTAGGAAACTGTATCTTCAACCCTGCTTCGCCATTTTTCTGTTATTTTTTAGCTTGCCTTTCCCCTGCTTACACGCACTTGGCTCAAGCTGCAACCAGCTGCAACTGCTGCAACTACTGCACCTGAAACCTCAGTCTACCTCAAATTCTAGAGCACTGGTATGTAGTACCTCCGAGAGGCCAGAAGCACGAAACCAAAACTAACGTTGGCGCGAAAGCCATAGGGACAAACGCATCTTAACAAGAACAAAAAAAAGAAAAACACACAGGCGAAACAATACAAAAGGAGAGAGGAAATTAAAAAATAAAGTGCGCAATGGCAACATTAGTATGGCGGCCGTACAGAGCGGTGTGTTTTGTGTTGCTACAAATGTTTCTGTGAAAGTCGCGTTGTTGTTTTTTTCTTCAAGCGCTTGGCGTCAGTGCGGATCCTCACAAGCGGCAGCTTGATCCAAGCCCAGTGTGCCGATTCCAGAGGGAGCGTGTGTGTGTGTGTGTGCTTGATTGCGGGCCGTCACTTCCAGCGGTGAAGCAAATCGCTCCGTGCAAAGTATGAAGTGCCGTGTGCTTTGATACCGGCTCAAAATTCGCTGTTTGTGCTGTCAATTCGTCTGTGTAGAACGTTGGGGACAACTTGTGTTCAGTCTGCGCTGTAAGCTGGGCTACCTTTGCAGCAGCTGACGGTCTTGGGGCTCGACAGAATGCAAGTACCGGCGTCTCGTTTCATTGCGGAAGTTTTTACACGGCTTTCCGCAACGAGATCGAGAGGAGAGAAGAATTTTTGTGTGTTGGCACACAAATTCATTGCAAGGCGGCTCGTTTGCGGCCGCCGTGTTTTCTCTGAGTGATGGATTGAGTGCTCAAGATTGTCGCTAGTGGCTGTCTTGACAACAGCTGAAGCCGTAAGAGAATTCGTTGTGTGATTAGGTGGAGGAGGTTACGACGACAGGAAAGGCTTGGAAATTGATGGACGACAGTAAATTTGCATGCCACACGCAAACACGCTTATATGCTAATAGGGTGATGGAACATTTTAGCCTGACTGTCTCTAGTACTGTCTTTGTCAAACGTAACCAAACAACGAGATTCGTTTCTTCCCCTTATTACTAGGAAAGCATTCATAGCACTCTTTCGGCTCTAAATTTGAGTACGATAAAGAGGCCCCTTCTTCTCACCTTAGACCTTTCCTTTTTAGAGGTCGCTTGGCTGCTTTGGCAAAGGCAGTATGTGCTTACATCCATTTACAATCAGAGCAAGGAATCTGCATAGCTTTTCCTTTCCAGCGTCTTGTACAGCAACGGCAAACACTGCACAGTCTGCTTAGTAATAAAATGAATTCAGTTCGCCAGGTAGCATGATGTGAGCAGTGCGAACTGGGAAACACGTAAGAACAGACAGATGAACACAGATACACAGCACTGATGGGAACACAAATGTTTTGACTTAAAATCTTGTTCGCAACCAAGATGTAAATTGCACATGCCCGTTGTAATTGCACATGCCCGGTGTTTGCTGGCAGTGAAAATGCTGGATTATGAAGTGCCTTGTTGCCTTTCAGCAGCTGTTGCTTGATGTGTGATTACCGTACATGGAATGGACCACCAAGTTTATTCACCCACAGCCCCTAAATAATTTATAATTAAATCTTTTTTTACTCTTTAGATTTTGTTTTTAACAGCTGAGGGATGTCTATGACATCAGTTGCATGAGGGATGAACGAATGTGATATAATCGCTCCTTTATTGTAATAATTCACAAAAAGACTAAGGCCAGCCGGCTTCTAGAACTGGAATCATGAGTGAAGCAGCAACAATTATTGGGATCGAGCGCCACCACTGGAGCGAACAGCGCTGCTGTCAACCTAGGGGGACAAGTGGGATCACGTGACTCCTCTTACTGCTGCTGAAGCAGACGCTCGATTGAATTTGTGCGTTTTGAAAGCTAATAGTCGCATTTATTTCTGTAGTTTGGATAGATATTAAATGCCAGCCTTGCACTTTTTCATCTTGCATCTTTACTGCGGCCGCTGAAGTTTATTTAAGCTGTTGCTACAATCCGTTGCTGCTCTGTGCCCGGACGTTAGCGAGGGAACCCAGTGCAAGCTCCCATTGCTACCCGAAACATAAGCTCACGAAACCTTCCTTAATCAAAATTTGAATGGGCAAATCAGCTAGTGATCATTCTCATGACGTATGCAGAAGACATTTCAGCCAGCGAGATTTTGTCCATAGAGTTGGCGCTAAAGGTCCGTGAGCGGCAGAAGAAACGGCGCGCGCGTTTTAATTTGTGCTTATCACTTGTGAAGCTAATAATACTATTGCTGGAAGGATAGAAAAGATGCTGGCTTCTTCATAGAGCATTACCCTCATAAAGAAAGGAGGGATCGTGCAAAGGCCAGTAGGTCTCAAATTATCCTAAATGAACGCGTTGACACAGAAGTTTCACTGAAGTGAACTATAGATTCTGCCGCCATGGGCAGCGGTATGCATGGTGAGTTGTCTCAGGCAGCATCTCCAGTACTGTAATAATTTAAACTGGTCCGTGAATAAACGAAATATAGAGCATTGCATGCATGTTGTGATGTGCTGATTGAGATATGCGTAAAAAAAAAGTTTGCGCGGAGAAAACAAATATCCGCTCTAACCAAGAGTGCCAGTGGCGGTAGTCAGTGCGAAAGAATTCACTGCGTGGAACGCACATCTTCACACTTGCTAAAAAACTAATCCATCTCATCCCCACAGTCAAACTTGTTTGCTGTACTACATTCAAGGGAGCAGGCGAAAGGTACCGCTTCTACCGGCACTATGCGAAGGCGCTCAGCATCTGTCAGGCTCAATCCCATTACCTGTGCACTGGCTGCTTGCATCTGACTGGTTGTGTGGTAGCTTCAGTAGTCTTTTTTTGTTTTTTTTACAACAACAGAAATGCTGCAGCCAGTGCACATTGTCGTAGCAGTAAAGCTCGCCAACTTCGATAACTCTGATTCGGTAAAGGGCTTTTTTTGCCGAATGAGTGATCTCATACTTCAAAATAAGCTTATATAGGCCCAGACCTAGGTGTATATTAAATAATATTTGTACGTAATGCTAATGCGCAACTTAACTGCCTAGGAAAGCATCCTACAGCAGCAGTTCAATGTGCGTTATCCCATTTACTACGTCATGCGGGCGCTTCTGAGAGGTGCCGCCACGGTATGTCCTTGCGCCTAATACTAGTTTTTTCAGCCCTAAGATTACCTTTATGAAAATTTGACGTCACAGCCGCCACTCGGCTATTGGAAATAAAACGGGAGAAAAGAAGCTCAATTATAAATTATATCCCCATCATAAGTGAATACCACGTGGTGACCTGTGTGTAGTGGTGTGTTAGGCATCACTACTAACAATAAAACATGCAACCAGAACTTATATGTCTAGGCTTCTTTAAAGCCACGAATGGGACTACAGTAATTTGTTTTGAATATCTAGCTTCTGTATAGTGTCCTGCTCTGAGTGTGAAGGACAGCATAGGACCATAGAAAAATATGAGGCGACTGAGTGCAGCTCATCAACTGGCTTTGTTGCACAAAGAGGTCTTTATTTACAAGTTGTAAACAACAGCAGTGCAAAACATAATTCAGAAAATGAAGAAAGATGACATCAAGAGCGTCATCCAGCTCACGGCCGTGGCTAATTCTCAGGCGTGCATGGAGGGTCAAGTCCCTTTGCGATATTGAGAGTTCGCTCCTGCACATGCCTACAGTTCTGCACAGCATAACGACAGCTAAAAACAGTTTACACCTGTATTAGTGTGCTGCAAGCAGGTGCATGAGTTTTTGATTTTGATGCTCTCCTATCCTGTCATTCAGGCAGTGTCCTGATCGGTCGATCTAGGCCTGGCCACATGACAACTGCCATGTACAGTCGGAGACAAAATTTTGTGGTATACGAGTTTGTGTAAAAATATATTTTTTCTGTGCAGTCGTCCAAATGTGGTGGCCGAAATCTGCTGAATCACGAGAAGACACACATGCCCCATTAAGAGAAAAAATATCACGGGACAAACTAGTGAGGCAACCAAGAAATAAATGCTCTTCCACAATCCGCATCCTGCAAACTTTTGTCCCAGATTGTACATTACTCTTGAAGAGCAAAGCACAAACTTTTTCACATGCCTTACCCCCGCTTGTAGTCACAGGTACAGCATTCTTGACTGGTAAACATTGCAAGACCTCTTGGTTTGCTTCGTGCAAGGAACAAAAGTAGGACATGATGTAGTTCATACATTACTTAGCATGCATTTGAGGCAAGGCTACTGGCCTTAATTACCTTTGTCTCTTTCAGTTTTGCGTTCTTGACTGTAATCAACACATTATTGGCTACTGCAGCTAGCAACTGCAGAAGGTAGCCATTGTTTTCCAGGCAGTTAGCTTGCAAGTGGAGCATCTCACTGACTTTGCGCACTATGGCAGACACTGCATCCTGTCTTCATTGTAGCAGTTAATTGGCAGTACGAAAAACTGACTAATGTCGCCTCTCCAGGATTTGTGAATTACCTCCTGACAAATGAGAATGATGGTGTGATCCAGAGGTTACTTTGGTGACCAGATGGCTTAAATAGGTCTGGAAAATGGCCCTGACAGGGTTGAGCCATTTCAACGTCATGAAACTTGTACCATAAATGCTTCCCTTCAGAGGTCACAGAGGGTCAGAACTGTTTGATGTCAACCTTTCCTATTTGGTTCCTTGTTACTAGGCCAACCTTTGGATTCCACCTCATTACCTGTAGACGTTGCATTACAGCCCGTTAAGTGCTGCTGCACAGGGTGTGTCTAGTGTCATTTCACGGTATTTGTCATGTCATTTGAGCACATTCAGTTTTGTTTCATTGGGAGTAGTCATCACTTGGTCTTGTCAGAACTGTCGCAGGCTGAGACGGGCATATTCTAAGATTTGAGAAAAGGTATACAATTTGTAATTAATATTGGCTTTTGCATTTTTCGCATCATTGCACCTTTGCTGTTATCTGAGCAGTCAGTGCAGTTGGTGTCCAGCACCATTTTATGCAATGCTAGTGACAACGCTTGCATGAAAGCGATGTTGACAGCTGATGGCTGCATCGTGGAGTCGATTGTTTCAGACTGTTCCAATGTCCTGTAATAAAGAATAACGTTGGAAGTATATAAGTACCAAGTTTAGTGGAATTGAGAATTTAGAATAGCATTTTTTTTTATGTCACTATTTTGAAAAGTTACAATAAATGTAAAATATTGTGAACACATTTCTGCACGAATGGTGTTCTAAATTTTTTTACCATCATTTATATTCATCACCTCATAATTGTGCAGTGATTGGCTTAAGGCATCTGGTAATAATGGTAGTAATAGGTAGCACCAATAGAAGAATGCTTATGAAGAAGAGGCAAGGTGCAGTAACTGTCTCCCCCACTGCACATTTCTGAACTGCAGCACTAGGGAAGGGATAAAAAGAGTGAGAAAGAGAGTAAGAGTTGCTGCAGTCAAGGCCTCCTCCATCCGGATTAACTTCTAACCTCTGGTGTTCTTTATTCTGCTCATATTGTGCAGCACATGGATGTTGCTGTATGATAGCAGGTACTTTAAGAGACCACCTAGCAGCATTTTGCGAGAAAGATTGATTGTTGCATAATTTTTTCCACTCTGCATTTCATTTCCCTCTGTGCTGTTTGGGTGTGCAGCCACATTAATTTTATTGCCAGCAGTTCATCGCACTTTGTGACTTCTCACTCGTGTTTACAAAAGTAGAATGTTCTCAACCGGAATAAAATAATAGTTAACCAGATATTGTCCTTTTACCAGAAGCAGCAGCAGCATGATTTAACAGTGCACATTCGTTAGCTGTAGCATTGTTGCCTTTCGTGACACTTACCCGGTACCTGAGGGAATGCTCAGGTCATC
Source organism: Amblyomma maculatum (assembly GCF_055883805.1). Taxonomy (NCBI): domain Eukaryota; kingdom Metazoa; phylum Arthropoda; class Arachnida; order Ixodida; family Ixodidae; genus Amblyomma; species Amblyomma maculatum. Next base: position 42,422,355 of record NC_139352.1, read on the forward strand.
CCTATCATACACTTGCTTCAGAAAAAGTTCATTGTTTTGCTTTGTTTGAGCTTGGCAACATTTTGCTGGAATCAGAAAAAAAAATAATTTTAGCTAAGAAAATTGAATTTAAAAGTGTTCCCTCTAAAACTGTAGTCTTACTGTGGCATTTTGAAGTGAATGGCAGTGGTGGCCCCTGAGATACACACACAAAATTGAGTGTCGATAGTTAGAGTTACTTGCCATATTATTCGGTGCTGGCAGATTCTAACTGATTTCATTTTTAGGTCTTTCTCAGACTAAAAACCTCCATTTTCTGTGAGAGTAGACCGATTGTCGATATAGGATACCATTCACTGTGGACGAAAGGGAAACTTCAGCTTGTCTTCAAGGTCCCTTTAAGACTTCCCCGTATGGCAAGATCGCCAGTTATAAGCCTAGATATTTTAGAGCCATGCAAGCATACTGATGATATCTTGATTGTAAGACTGTGAGCCAGTGTTTAATGTCGGCACAAAGTCATTCCAGCAGCTTGCTCATTTTGATTTGTGCATCTCACTTGCAGGTGCTGGCAACTCTTCATGCCTTCCAGCCCTGAGGAACTGGCCTTCTTTGTGTTGCATTTCTAATATTCGACTGCCACTGCGTTCATTTGGTATCTGCTTGTATTAGCACATTTTACTGTTCACGAGGGATGGCAGATTTGGCAGACCTGTAACCTTCTTGGACCTTTTGATCTCGAGTCAGATACATTACCCCTAGGCTGTGCAGGTGTCTTCGTACAACTGGATTAGAGGGGCTCTATATCTGTGCTATGTTGTCATTTGCATAATGTTATCACTTACAACTATGTGTTAAAGAGTATGCGGGAGGTAACAGAGGGATTAAGATCTCTTGGGAGTATCTCTCCACTTTTCTCTACTGTCCACTAATAACAGCAAGCAGAGAGTACTACTATTCTCACATGTACGAACTTGGAATTTGTTTATCCCCTTTCATGTGCATGAATGTGTGCAATGTTTTTAAGGTACAATATGTGCTGTTCCTAGATTATGTTTACTCGCTATTAATTTCCTGACTAAGTACTGTGTTGATGTTGGCTACTTATGTATTCTGCATGTATTTGCCTTTTGTTGGCATCTTCTTGTAGACTTATTTGTATGCCAAGGACAAATTTAAGTTGTCCTCTGTGGGCGGAATAATTTCTCTTAATGACAGAGATCACTTCTGCTGAACATGGAGCTCTCTTAAGCCATGAAAGGCGGCAAACTGGCATGAAAGTATAGCGGCTATCACCCCTTTTTTCTCAGTCATTTTGTGATGACACTGAAACTTAATATTTAACCGGTTAGGCTACAGCGCCATGCACTTCTAAATGATGATCATGTAGTTAATTTCAATATGATGTCATCAAATCACGTGTTAATAATATAGTGCCCAATTTTTTGCAGCATTAGGTGTTTTGTGGCAGAGCCAACACTAACACAGCCACAGAAATGTTAAACAATTTTTTCTAAAAACAGATATTGAGTGATATTATGTTCAGTAATCATTATTTGTGCTTCATGTTCTTGCACAAAAAATGATTCAAGATTCTACCTCTCTAATTGCTAACAGAGTTCGTGTTCAAACATCGTTGCGCTTTTGAAAAAACTTAGACGTACAAAATGACACGACCCACTGGAACATCTAAGTTTTTTCAAAACCGCAACGATGTTTGAACATTTCAATCACCAACTAGCCCAATTTGAAACCCTTTCAACAGAAGCCCTGACAGTTTGAAACTGCAGTTTTTTCATGGTGTACCAATTTGTGATATACTTGTGTATGTTTTCTGAAATGAATCCTGTGCATGAGACTACTGACCTCTCGAAGCAGTCCCTTATCCTTACTGGTCCCTTTCTCCCAGCTTGGCAGCCGCAGGTTTCTGCGTCATCTGCGCTAAGCCCCTTTTCTCTGTGGAGTGCTGCCGGCTACGGCTCGGGCTATGGCCCTGGCGTCCTGCCGACCAGCGGCGGCGGAGGCCCCGAGGCGCGCGGTACCGGCAACTCGAAGGGGGGCCGCCTCCAATGCCAGTTCTGCTTCAAGCGCTTCGCCTTCCGCAGTCACCTGGTGTCTCACCAGAGGACCCACACAGGCGAGAAGCCTTTCAAGTGCCCCCACTGTGGCAAGGGATTTGCCTGGAAGCATAGCCTCGGCCTCCACCTTCGACTCCACGCGGGTGAGCTGCCTCCCACATTTGTTTCTAATTGTGCTAGCTGCACAGCTGCCTCCCAGAGGGAAAAGTCAACCATCATGGGACACTGGGTGGAGTGGGATACTTGCACTTTGTTCATTCATCCAGTAGTAGCCCAACCCAGCTCACAAACAGCCAGATGGATGGCACTGCTTGCAATAACCGATGTTGCGACTTGAGTGTAAGATTTCTTCTGGAAAAAGAAAAGGTGCGATTTGTTAGTTTTTTGTTTTGATTCATGCCCCTACTAAAAACAAGGCAATGAAAGTCAGCAGTGCTGTAGTATCCGAATTAGGATCTTTTAGTGCACTTCGGGCCCCTAAAATTTTCTGAGCGGCACCAGGTATGTTAGCAGGAAGTACCGTTGTTTTGTGTAAGATGCAGTTTGGAGCAGTGAGATGGCAAAGTGGTGGAAGGAATAAGATAGTGATCCACCCTGTTTCTTAATCTAGCCTAGGGACAGAAGTGAACAGTTTAAGACTGTGGAATTTGAGAGTCCTGCCTCTGCAACGTCCTTTTTCCCTTCGTCCTGCTCAGGCAATGGGATTGCTGGGTGACTGGTCACTGCCATTTGACCACAGCTCTGCCCCTTGGTTCCAGTGGTCTTGGACCATTAGAGCATTTTTCATACGCTACTGGTTGTATTTCCACAAGGCATACGCATAACTAGTGTGGCATATTAGCATGGCATTGGTGTTCCACGGCATTTACGCATAGCAGAAATGCTGCTCGGGTGACTAACGGCCTCTGCTTATGTAAATTCTCACGTCGCAGAACTCCAGACTCAGGCCACTGCTATGTTAGCTTACAATCAGATTGCCACAAAATGTATTATATGATTAGAATTGGCTAAATTTTGAACAAACGCAGCTGGAATTCTATTGTCTAGGAACATATTGATTGGAACAAGAGCTGTTAACTATGCAAGGCATTTTCATTCCTCTCAGATTTGAGTATAGGAACAGAGAGACCATATGAGCAGGGAACGGATCAGTGGGGTTCTACTGTTCCCGAGTGTTTCTAACATTGTCAGTTTTTTTTACTTAGGCCTCCCATTCTTGTCGGCTGGGAGAGTGGGATGTGGGAAAAGTTTGTTTGTGGGAAATATTTATTTTAGTTATTTCTCTCGTGGTTAGGCTACTCTACTTTATATGTTATGGTATGCATATCCCCACATTTCTATGGCTCTAGGAACTTGAAAAAAAAAAAAATCTGAGATAAACATTGTCTCAGTACCTCACCTCTGCACTCATCATATTATACCACGGAATAAATTTGACTGAAAAAATTTTATTTCATTGACATCCTTGGGTGCTACATGGAATTAATAAATGCAGCCATCGTCCTGTGCACAAATAACAAAGTTTGCCGTTAATCGTCAAGTGATTTAACTTGAGTGCAGACAAGTTAAATTTCATAATCATAGCCCCGTTCCATAAAATTTCGACTGCAGAATTACTCAGAATGAGCAGAGGCACCAGGGGCGGTGCAAGTTGGTGCTAGAGCGATGTATTAATCCTAAGAAGTGTGAACTTTGTTTTTGGTTTGGCCATTTTTCAATTGGAGACAGGCATTATGTGTTCAAACCATAAATGTGCCATAATGATTGCTATTCAGGCTTTTGCACATTCTGAAAATCACACTTTATGTGCCATAAGTAGCATTCCTGGAGCTATAATGTTTGCATATTTATGAAGGTCTATAAAGCTTTGTTTCTAGACAGTGACACTAAAAAAAGGGTGCACGCATGGAGGAGACGTTGGGTCACTTATTCTTATTTCTTTTGTTCTGCTCTTGTATTTTAGTGGGGGCCACCAACTGCTTGTTGCTGATGGGGTCAGCATGCTCACTTCACTTCTTTAATTGCGATGCTGCCTTGCTTTGGTGACCATATTTTTCAAACACCCAAATACGACCACTCATAAGTACTGGCTCTGCCTTTTTCTTTACAGACCCAACACGGCAGGCCCTACCGGGAGCATTTTCACGTCCTCTTGTTTCGCACTCTTGGAGGCACGCCCAGGTGTTTCCGCAGCTCATGTCAGGTGTGCAGGGAGAGGAAGCGGCACTACACAGCAAAGGGCAGATGCTGCGGGAACTGTTGGTGTCGGACGCACCGCACCAGAGTCAGCAGCAGCACATGGCGACTGGTCTGGACGAGCAGGTACCACCAGCGACGACGGCGGAAAGGCCGCACATGCTGGAGCTGCAGCTGCCCCATCTGCCACCACCGGTTGGTGGATGCGTACCGGACGAGCTTCCGAATGACCGGGCTGGTGGGAAGCCACCCATGGGCTGGTACCGTGTGCCCGGCGAGGGTCGCCGGATGTACGAATGCCACTTCTGCCAGCGCAAGTTTGGCTGGAAAAGCAATCTCATCGACCACCTGCGGACGCACACAGGCGAGAAGCCTTTCAAGTGCAATCTCTGCCCCATGGCATTTGCCCTGAGTTCCACCATGATAAAGCACCAACGCACTCACACTGGGGAGAAGCCGTTCAAGTGCACAATGTGCCCCAAGAGGTTTGCCCGTCAAGACCATCGGGCACTGCACATGCGGACACATCGTCCCGACGGCGCAGGTGATTTTTTTGCTCGCTTTAGCTCTCGCGTGCTTGGCTTTGCTGATCGCACCTTCCTGCACTGTGGTTGGCTAAGCCTTGCACATTCTTATTGTGATCTGCATTCTCGCTGTGTTGTTAACACGGTGTAAGAACCATTCTCAGAGTATTGATGCTTCACTCGATGGCGCGCCCAGGTTATGTTTGCCACTTTGCGTGCCTGTTTTGTATAGGAAACAAATAGAACTGTGACAACTTGGCCTGTATTGCGGGTGTAACAAGATTGAGGCATGTACATGTGCTTGTTCAAGTGAGGCTAGGATTGGAAGGATTGAAAGTACTGTTGACAGCAGATGGCCGTAGTGGCCTGTTCGCCTATCGCCTCCCTCAGTCAAGTCTCAGCCAGCCAGAGAGTGAGCCGCCAGCTGCCAAGCCAAGCAGTTGTGCATTGTAGCTGCGCTTTGTGCGCCTTTGTAGTCTTTTCCATAACATGCTTACTCCTTTTGTCCTACGTTTGTGCCGTGCCTAATACTTCAAGCCACAGCCCAGCCCTCACAGTAGATGAGTGCCGAACAGTGGGTAGTTGTCCCCAGTAGTCGAGCAGCAGCACTGCAACACTCGCTGTAACACTGGCTAGCTGGCTGAAGCGACGCGACCACAATAAATAGGGCGCACCGCGTCTGTTGTTACAATGTGCCAAGGCAGGAGTGCACATACACGTAACTTTAACTCTGCTAGCGACCTCTCCTCCTCCCGCCAAGACTCACGTCATCATTGGTTAGGCACGACAGAACTTTCTCAAGATGACCAGCACTTTCTTGGCCGGCCGGGTGAGCCACCTTCGCCGCCAAGTAATGAGGAGAGTGTGACACCGATGTGCGCAAGGCTATGTGCTCTCCTCGCTAAGAAAGGAGACGTTTCTCCAGTGTTCTGGAATGCACTATTCGATACCACGCGCGCACCTCCTTTGTGCTGCGCTGACTCGACGAAAATGTGCGCCGATTTGGTGACACTGGCACATCTATGCAACTGCGGAGTGCATGGTTACCTATATTGTTTCTTAGGGGTGGGGGACGTGGCTTTCAACAGACAAAAAATAGTTAAAAAAAGTCGATTTTTTTTTAACTGTTAATTTCAGCTTCTACAACTCTTGTTTTATGTAATTAATAACTTTCGCAGTTGAAAACCGTCTAGAAATACTCCAAATCACTGTTTATATGTTATATGATCAAAGGTAGCGGAAAACTTCTTCTAAATAGCGAAAAAATGTCGTTTTTCAAGTCCCGATTTCTCGGCAACCGCGCAACGGAGCATGGCCATCTTGGTTTCTATGGAAAGCGCGCTCGTTTTCCCACTTAGCAGTCTCCTCCAAGCGGAACCAAACGCATAACAATCAAAAGTTCCGGGGTCGCTACGATCCCTGATTGGCGGCGCGCATCACGTGAAAGCAGTGTGCTCCGCAGTTGGTCTCCCTGGTGGCGCGTGCTACGCGTGCCTCGACCACTCGGCGCGACTCCATTTGCACAGAGACTCACCGCCTGTCCGTATTTGTTATTTGCGTGGTCCATAGTTCTTGAATACGAATTACGTGGCCGCCACGTTAGCACGCACGCGCATAGCATAGTTTTGGTAGCGGGCTTCACTGGTGGTTATGGGTCCATGACCGCTGAAGTCGAGGACGGCTCATGCTTGCGGCACGCGTAAACGAAAATTGCCGGTAGTGAAAAAGTCGTTTGTTTCAAGAACTTCTGATGCTCAACATTTTATCGAAGTTACGGGCTCGGGGGTTAATGCTATGTGCGCGGCTACGAGTGTCACTGAAGTTGCGGGCACGAATGCGAGTGCTTCCTGCACGGCTGTGAGTGTGACTGAAGTTACAGCTTCCTGCACGGCTGTGGGTGTGACTGAAGTTACAGGTGTGGAAGCGAGTGATTCTTGTGCGGCTACGAGTGTCATCAAAGTTACGGGCGCAGAGGCAGTTGCTTCGTGTGCAGCTACGAGTGCCGTTGTAGAGACGCTACCGTGCACTTCCTATGCGGACGATACATCGTTTGGCAGCACCGGGGACACTGATGAACTTAACGCGCCGTGCTCTTGATCGCTGGAAGCGTCATCAGGTCATCGTGCCGTTCAGCTGGGAACTTCACGTGATGTCGCCACGCCGTCGACAAGCACCGGGCGCACCATCCAGGCACACCTGCAGCCGTATTTTTTATTGCCAGAAGCGTCGCAGGAAGCCGCCGCAAAAGTGCAAAAGTGCAAGAAATGCCGACTTCCGTGACTGCGACCGCTTGAAAAATGGAGCTGAGAGGTGAGGGCCAAGTGCTTGCCAGTGCAGAGTCAGCGGACGAGTACGTCATTGTGTAAGTCACGGCCCTAAACGGGCTTCTGGAGAATGCCAAGTGCAAGCAGTGCTCCGCAAGCTGTACTTTCGGTTCAGCTGGGAACACGGCTTGGGTTGGCAGCGCAAATGATGCTGCCATGCGCTTTCCACGGCACCATTGCTAAACAGTGGCCGTTGCCGTGGAGGGAAGGTCTTCGAATTTTCGATGTTAACTTGAGGGCTATTCGAGCTGTTAAAAGCATTGGTAACGGAGCAACAGCGCTGACAGATTTTTGGCTGATAAGGAATATGTCTCAACGCCGTTTAGCATGATGCGGCATGCATGAAAAATTTGTACCTTGTACCTTTTTCAAGTAGCACTACTGCGCATGCGCTAAGCCTCCTCGGCCGCCATTACAGCCAGGATGCCACGCGAAAATAGCGGGAGGCCATCGCTGCACGTGTTTTTCTGGGTGTCCAGCAATCGGGAATTTTCAGAAAAATTTCATATACTGGGAAATGTCTGGGAAACCATCAAAAATTTCGCCAAGTCAGGGAAAATGGCACGATATATTCTGCAGTGCATTTTCATTTTAAGCTAGCGCACAGCAAGTATGTTATTCATGCAGATTTTTTTTTTTTTTTCGTGATGATCGCGCGGCCCCCATCGCGGCCGCGCCCCAAGGTGATGCGCGTTATATTACTTTGATGGCATCGCATGACTGAGCTGCCACAATAGAAGAATATACACATGAGTTGGGCACTCATTACAATATGTGGAATCTCTGCGTGGGATTAGTACGCAACAAAAAGCAGGAATAATTGCGCCGGCCGAAAGCGATCGGCGAGCTGAGCTACAGCTGAGGTCTGTTGTGATACTCCAGCGGTCGACCTCTCACGTCTTCGCGATCTCGGCCGCAGGTTCCACGCTTCGTGTGCACGATAAAATTGCTTAACTTTTATGTCCACAATCACTAACTCAGTACCAGCATCGCATTTCACGCTAACACCGAGGAGAAACTCGCGTTGGGTCGTGGACTTTCTCGACAAAACGGACTTTGCGCCGACGTGCACCGGCTCCGCAGCAGAGTACTACGCGGCGGTGGCGTCAACTCAGCCTACCGTGATACGGGATGCAATTCGCGCTGTAATTTGAACCCGAGATGTCGTCATCGGACAGCGTGGTTGATGTTCTCTGCACATCAAGCAAGTCTATCACCGGCTGTAACTCAACTGTCCCGATGGCACGCTTGTGGCCGATGTCTTCTGGTTTTTGTTCCTCGCCGGTTTCTTACGGCTTCCAATGCGTGCACGGTTACAATCTACTATTTTCCGGCAAAAAACTTCACAAAGCGGTGCATTGAGAAACATGAGCGCAAACGGAGGCGTGCATGATGCGATGGGCACGGCGGCGAACGCAAAACAGCAAGAAAAAACAAATGACGCTCTGATCACGCCAGCCAATGGGAGGCGCGGAACGGCGTCGCTTCGAAGCTAATCAAACACCGTGAACGGCGTTCTGAAAACTGGCGCGCGCAGCCAGACAGCTTGAGCTGAGCCATTTTGAGATAGCGCAAATCGTGCACAAAGAAAGCAGCTTTAAACCAAGTGTGGAAATTTCGAACGCAATTCTTTCCGGGGCACATTTCGTGGCTGCCGTGACGTTTTCAAAGCCGATTTTATTGCATTCAGCATTAATAATTTGAGTGCGGGTGCTCGAAAGGATAAATGTTGCGAAAATGAGTTTTTCTGAAAATCGATTTTTAACCATTTTCGGTCATTCTAAGACTTGCATCTGCCTTTAACTCTACGGCTACAGCCGTAGAGTTAAAGGCAGATGCAAAGGCAGATATCTTTAAGAATTTGCTCTCCCTCGATACCAGCCGTGACTTAGGGTGCCTCGCATCGAGGCACCTTATATGCACACCAATTTTTACCAGAAAAACCACCGTTTTTTGATACATGGTGCCGGCCTATAGAAAATTTCGCAACTGGTAGTATCAAAGAGCTTTGCTGAGGCTGGCATCAGTGCGCTTTTAATTTTCAGTAAACTTGCGACGTTTCTACTTGTCATTAACGCTAATAACAGCATTTTATTATTGTAAACTGCAGAACATGATTAATGTCAGCTTTTTGCTGGAAATTATTCATCTACGCTCATTATCAACAGCAACTACATTTTTGAGCCTCTTCACTTGTCCAGGAATTTGACCTGAAATAATCAGGGAAAACCTGGAAATGTCGGAGATTTTGAAAATAGTGGTTTGCTAAACACCCTGAATTAAATGTTCACTAATACATGCTTGCTCCTTCAGCGTCCTGGGAAAGAAAAATAAAAAGGAGCAGTTGCTAGAAGCAAGAACTCTCGTGTCCGATGAGAACGGTCTAGCGCGCACTTGGCCATGGTAGAAAGTGCAAATGGTAGCGTAACTCCCATAGAAGCCTGCATGTCGACTCTGAGCGAGGCTTTAGTTTCTTGGCACCCCCTGCGAACTGTGCGGCAAAGCAAACATGTGACGTGACGTTGTGACGTCACAAAAGCTTGTGATGTCACAATGATGTACCATTGGCGGGGAACTTGACTTTTTTTTTTTTTTTTTTTTTTACTTTTGGACGAAAAACAAGGCCAACGACGACGGCGGCAGAACGATGCTCGGATAAGGCGGAAAAATGGACACCGTAACTGTTCAGCCAACATTATGTGACATGGATTTCTACTGTCAGATTATACGTTAACTGAAATGTCATGGCACCTTCAACCACCTTATCACAGCATCATTATGGCTCCGTCGTTGTTAGCCTAGTCTTTTGGTTGCGCGTCGTGTAAATGCATTCTGGGCCTTATTGCTTCAGTCTCGTTTCTGAGCATAAAGGGCCTTCAAGTGAATTCGGCAAGCACATGGATAAGAGTTGCATGGCTTGAGGGATTTTACTAAGCACATAAATGAGTGAAGCTGTGCTGCATCAAAAGCCAGGCTTTATTAATTCACGATTACTTACATAGATGCGTCACGACATTGCAAATCTTGAACTGTAGGAAAGCGACCACCGTTCATTTGTCTGTCATAGTTTTCATGAAATCTTCATGATAACAAAATGACCTGAGCGTAGGTTTCCAAACGAGGTGCGGTGGGATTATAAAAGGGTGAGAGATATTGCGGACAAACAAAGTACTTATCAGTGTAAATAACAAAGAAAAACGAACGGGATAACTGTAACGCTAGCGTTAGAACACCCAGCTGTAAGAGCTTAGGTAAGAAATTCAAATGGGAATTGTTACTATTTAGAAGCTAGTGCCTCTGAGAAGTGAAAGTAACTGTGATACAGCTTCGCTCCTTACAACTAAAATTTCACACTGTTCGCGATTCTATTCTTTTACTCGCGCTTTATCTGTCACTGAGAGGAGTCAATGTGAGGCTACAAATTTACACCTTCAGCATTCCTATACATGAGAAAGACCCCACTGACAATAGGAACATCCCTGTGATACCAGCTAAAGTGCATTCAGCAATCGTTAGTGTGGTAATGCGATGTAGTAAGTGAAACACGCAGAAAAGGGAGTGAAACAGAAGGCTTTGTGCAATGTGACACGTGTCTTGGGGTCAGTGAAATCTCGCCTTCACCGTTCAATTAAAATAGATGCAGCGAGATGCCACTCGTGCAGACATGTATCCGTAAAACAAGCCGCCACTTTTGCGATGTGCCTGGGATGCCGAGCTGGACAAGCCTCCGAGCTGGGACACAGCATTGTCCCATCCTGCAAAAATGCGCAAATGCAGTGGCAATCAGTTTTTCGTCAAGCACGCACAGTCTTCGCCTTGCTGTGAAGCTCTACCACAACCAGCAGAACAAAATACTGACTGTTGACACAGATAACATACTTTGCACGCAGCATGCAGCATACAACATTGAATGCTTAACCGGGTTCAATGGCTCACCCACTTCGCGGGTGAAAAAGCTTCCGTCTGAGCCATATCTGAGCTATAGTGCCTAGAATATACCAGTATATTTTAGGCACTATCTGACCTTTGGGCAACGGGACTGAATTATTGCATGTCAACTGACGAGGATCGCTACAATCTTGGTTCTCCTTGCCATCTCAGCAGGCTTTTTTTTTTTTTAACTTTTCCCCTGCCTGACTGACGACCCGGTGAAGGAAAAGGGGAGTGTGTGCATCCTTGACCTCTCTGCACGCATTCCTTTCGAATTTTTTTTTTCTTGTCTTTCTCAGGCCGGGTGGGGTAAATGGGGGAGTGATCGCCTGGTGTACAGGAGGAAGCATACGCGATGGCTGCATACTCATTGTTGAAATGCATTTTCTTCGCTCCCCCTCCACACCCTTCTTTCTTTGTGTGCATGTGCGCGCGTGCTTACAGGAAGAGGTTTCGGAGGTGCTGTGCGCATGCTGAAAAGCTCACCTCCCGTTGTTGTTGATTGCGCATCCTTATTTCACCAATTTACACAGAATTAGCTAGCTGCGCTCGCTTGCTCCTGCTCATCCTCGCATGCGCGGCTCAGCACGTACACATTGAATAACTCGAACTCGCTCATACTACGGAAGGTAAAACGGCACAAATACATGGACTCAGCGAGTGCCTTTACTGGGCAAAAGTTTATTCCACTTGCTCGAGAGGGGAGCTTGGTGTGGCGGAAAGGAAAAAAGAAAGACGGAAGCGGTGAATACTTTAATTAGCATTACTCTTCTTATTCTCTATTCACATTTCCTTCATTTCATTGCTCATTACCCCGCCGGGGTGGCGCAGTGGTTACGGCGCTCGACTACTGTTCCCGAGGACGCGGGATCGAATCCCGGCCTCGGCGGCAGCTTTTCGATGGAGGCGAAAAGCAAGGCGCCCGTGTGCTGTGCGATGTCAGTGCACGTTAAAGAACCCCAGGTGGTCGAAATTTCCGGAGTCCTCCACTACGGCGTCTCTCATAGCCTGAGTTGCTTTGGGACGTTAAACCCCACAAACCAACCAACCATCATTGCTCATTAATTATATGAGGAACGCCTGAGGAAACTGGACAGTAACAGATGGGCAGCTAAGGTATTTAAATACCTGTACCTAAAAAGCGTTGACTCACAATGGAGGAAAAGAACTAGGAAACTAACTACAGTCGTGCCTCGTTAATATGGACACTTTTGTTCCCGACCAAAACTGTCCATAGAGCGAGTCATCCATAATAACGAGTCATGAATAAAAACAAAAAGGATTTTATTGAGAAAAGAGAATTGTAATTAACGACTGCTTTTGTACATAACGGTGAGCACTGGACTCAAAATTTCACAGAACACCGGCACATTTGAGTGCATTATCCTTGTCATTGTTGTCTTCGAAAAATTGTAGTGCAGCCTGAAGCGACTCGCTTACCATGACATCCGTGATGTTGGGCTTTGTGTTGGTCGAACTTTCGAGCACGAACTCCCCACTGGGCGATGAATCAGCGTCTGATTCTCTAGTCACCGCCACTTCCAAAATGTGCTCTTCACTGAGCTAAGTAGCCGCTAAGTAGCTGCTTGAGATTCTCCTGAGGCGAGGAAACAGCTGAGCTGTCGATACTAGTCCCTCGCAGCTTGGATTGATTGAGATGGCTTTTGCCGCTTGTATTCAGATTTCTTCGCGCCTACGTTCAGCTCTGTTCTTTTGCGTTTAACTCCCGCCATGCCAAAAGCCAGACTCAAGTTCAGGGCTACAGGCTCCTGATGCTGTGCACTTTTTTGCCTAGTTAACCTTTCTGCCTTTCCGTTCTTCTGATTCTTTCTTTTTTTGCCTTGTACTGTCTCTGTAAGAAAGCGAAGGAGTCAAGCTGGCAAGCTGCTATGCAGAGGGCTACCGAACATCCCATCTTCTTGGCGCCGTTTTTATGTGTTCCCATAAAACAAACACTGCAAGCTGAAGTACAGTTTAGAGCGATGGCCAGCCGACTACGAAGAGCTCAGACCTTGTCAAGGCCGCATCGTTGACTCAAAGCGGAGCCGACATACGGACCGCCTAGTGTGCAAAGTTTGGCCGTTCGACAGCGCAACAAGGACGAAAACCAGGAGCATGAGAGGGAAGCGCGTCCAGGACGGGACGCCCGGTCCAGGTTGCGTGTTCGTACGTCGCCTCTTTTGTCGCTGTACTTTGTGAGCGTGTCTTAACTCTCACCGAAAAGCGTTAACGGCTTCATGGAACACACATTGCTCTTTGGGAAAGAAAACTTCAGTTCCCACCGCCACTGTAGGCACTTGTCTTTCTTCCTGTCATTTCTTTTTTACGCTTTTACCGGCCTCTCTGTTCACGTTCAGCAGAATTTATTGCAACCACATGTTGCTGTTTTCCCGACTGCGGCGGCACTTCCGCTGCACCCAGAAGCCTCCTGGTTCCCCCTTTCGGGGTCTTTCTTACGCTGGCCCTCGGTTTGCTGTGTACGCTCCTCTCCGCTCTTGCGCTCCCCTTCCCCCCCCCCCCCCCCCTCCCCCCTTCCTTAAAACGGCGACACGCCGGCTTTGGTTCTTTCCAACCCCACAGGACTCGTTCAGGCATCCCGCCATATCGGCTGTCGCGTAGGTTCGCGGGCGGCGCGCCCTTCTTTAACTTGCGTTTGGACTACTCTGCTTTTTTTCAAGCACTGTCCATATTAACGAGACAAAAATACATGGGCCCAAGTGGGGCGCGTGCATTCTTCCCCTGTCCATTGTCCGGACAGCGAGTTTCCATATTAACGAGGCATAAATACATTGAAAAGGTTTCGTTCCCAGAAAAACTGTCCATAATTCGGGTCGTCCATATTAACGGGGGTCATATTAACGGGGCACGACTGTAGTAAGTATGCTAGTAACAAGGACGGAGAAATAAAGAGCATTAAGCAACAGGTGAAAAACAGAGAAGGTAAAAATTGGATAAATTCGATGGAAAAGAAACAGAGTGTGGAATTATACCGAAAGTGGAAAATGCAGATCAGGAAGGAAGATTTCTTTGATAACTCAAGAGGCAGTGCCCTACTTTTTGAAGCTAGATCAGGGTGCCTTAGAACACGCAGCTACAAAAGGAAGTTTAACAATGGAGATGACGCATGTGCTGTATGTGGAAACTCCAGTGAAACAATTGCCCATATTATACTCGAATGCAATGGTATCCATCCGGAAGTTGATGCAGGCGCAATCACTGTTCCTGAAGCTCTGGGGTTTAGAGATAACTGTGGCCGGGTGAATAAACCGGCGGTGGAAACTAGCAAAAAACGGCTGGAAGATTGGTGGCTTAAAAGCAGAGAAGTGACATAATGTTAGTAATGTAGGAGAAAAATTTAATAAATTGAATGATGGTTTAGTTAACCATTCTAAATCAATAATTAAGATATATGGAGAAAAATGAGCATGATAGCTACTGCTACCACCCCGTTTCAAAGGGGACGCTCCTATATTCCATCCATCCACCATCCATGTTTCTTCGCTCAAATTTGTTGAAGAACCGCTAAGCAACTTGACTTGCTCTTTGCTGAGTAACTGTTATTTTCATTTTTCATCAACTGGTGATCCTCACCAGTTGATGTGCAATAATTGAGACCCTTAGGCAACTACGCAGCGGATACTAAATGGCCGAGAGAGGTCAGTAAGAACAACTTCAAATATTATTATAAATATGATACATTATTTTCTTATGCAAGGAACAAATACTGCATTCATTTCTGAGCGTGAATATTATATTTACTTTCCAGTTCTTTGCAGTAATATTTTTTGTGCTTTAATATTTTGTCACACACTTCGCAGGGGCCCTTTGCATCGTTCATCATCATCATTTAGTTGATGCCGCTGGCAATACGCAGCTGCACACGCTTTCTTCCAAGTAGCGCGACCAGTTGCATTGACTTTGGCTTGGCTTCAATCGGCGGTTAGTTGCGATTGGCGGTGGCATCTGCATCTTGGAGCAATGTTACCTCCTAAAGAAGACAAACTCCGTGATGAATGTGTCCATTTCGATGCATTGGCAGACGAGACTGATTCACCTGAACCGAAAAGCGCAATCGGGAGTTTTACATGACGAGTTCGTACCGAACACGGCAGCAGCCATGGCAGGAGCGCCTCCAAACCGAGTGAAAATTACCCCTGGTGCTGTTTCGATGGTTTCCACTATGTTGCGTTTTGTGATGTCGCACCTAGAAATTCTATTGGCTGATGGCCGCTTCGTGCACGTTGGTCAGTGCGGCGTGCTGTTCGGTCGCTGTGCAACTGAAATCGCACCCTGCTGCGGCGAAAATCGCGTCATGTGAAACAGCCTTCACAGGGGATTGCCTAAAACCTTCCAAGGCATTTGAAATCAGTATTTCAACTTGCTGATGAAGCAGCTATTGCCAGTATTTTTTCTGATGCTGTAGCGGCTGTGCACACTGTTTACAGTGAGATGGACCTTGCATTTAAAGGGACGCTAAAGACATCCAAAGATGCTATGAAAATCTAATAAACTACATTTGGTGACACTGTTGCCGCATATCCGGCAGCAAAAAATCGAATAATTGCTGAGATATTGCGAAAAGAAGTTGAGGTTTTTTCTTGTTCCCGCCGGTCGAATTCAAACTGTTTCCTGCGACTATGTAGTCGGAGTTGAGTGACGCATACTAGGACGTAAGCGGAGACTCCGTGATAGCTAGCGAGCCGGCGCGGCCCGCGGCGTCGCATCCCTCAAGGGCCAACATGGCAACAGCGTACTCACAATGTCGGCCGCAGCCGAAATAAATAAAACGATGAAGAGAGTCATTTACCGAGCGATGGGCCCATAAAGGAAGAAAAAAAAACATAGAGCGCTTGTTAATCACAAAACTTTACATGTTTCTCAAGCTTTTGCGCTCCTTCTTGCACTGTGTATAAACAAACCGAGCCCTCGGTCATCGCAACGCTTCCCGACATGTTTACATACAAATAAGATTTAGTTACCAGCAATATAGTGTCCTCGCTGTTGCGCTTGTCAGTTTTGAAGCTTCATCGCACTTTTTTTCCTTCAAGGTTTGTGCTTACAGCTCTGTGTTCAGCGAAAATTACATCCACAGTAGCAGAGCATGACCGAAGGGCCGGCGTCACTAAATTTGCCAGCGCTGTGAAATTCCACATGTTAAAATGGATCCAGTGCACAATATAGTGCGCATAGGCATCCAGAACATTAGTTGCAAGTCGTGAGAGCGGGCAGCATGCTCCGATGGTCAAGAAGTTGTAATTTTTAGACCGGCAGCAGAAACATTTCATTGTAAATGGGGCCATGAGATTAAGTGCAGAAATATTTCCGGTGTTCCGGTGGCGCAGCGTAGCCGAACGGTTAGCGCCGAACGTTACGGAGCAAGCAGTTGCGAGTTCGAATCTTGCGGCTGCAGGCGTTATTTATTTTTTTATTTTTGCTACAACTAGATTTTTTTTACCTCTTGTAATGTATTTCGGGTGCTTCGTTATTTTTAGTTTTTACTTTTTGCCCGAGGCCCTTTTTTTTCGCCGGCTGACGAGCGCAATATATCGACGCTCTCCTTGGTATGAGCGGCAAGTATGCCCCTCTTGTTTACGATGCCTGCTAATAGCACGTTGAAGGTCTTGTTGATGCAGTATGTTGGTCAGATGTGCCATGATTTAGTGAACAATTGAATAATAATGCGTTTTTCCTTCGGTACTTAGTATATGTATGCTTTTTGTGGCGTATGTAGCTGCAGTCGAGCGGTCCGGTCGCAGTCGAAGCTGCGACGGCTGCGATACGTTGGCGCAGAAGTGTGAACGAAGGAGCGTGTCGGCGGCAGCGGATTTCGCTCGCTCGCGCCTCCGAATGCTCAAATGGGAACCATCAAGGCGCATCTGCTGCTCCAAGCTCGTAATTCAGGCGCTGCAGGTCCAAACAAACTATCCGAGTGCGCACGAAATGCCTGAGCCGAAACATAACCAAAACTGAAGTGGGCGCCTGTGGCGCCTCCAAGTATATTTTTGTATTTGCCTTGCAACGTTTACGTTGTCTTTTCGCCGTTGTTTACGTATGATAAAAGCGTGTTATTATATTCGAGACAAAACCTACGACCGCATTCAAACGAGCAACGTAATTCGCATTTGTCAGCCTCCATGATCCCTAGCGTGTCACGTGATTTGTAGTTGCGAGTTTCGGCTGTGGCGGCGATACCTGTATTTCTGTTCTTCCTCATTACTACCTTATAACAGCTCTGTTTTCAGTAAGAGTGGATTTTTTGTAATCAGGAATTGGCATTGTATCGATGCAAGCCCACTTCTGTTTTCTCTTTTGTGTCCCTTTAATAATAACATAACTGTGGTCTGTGAAAGGACGTGATTGACATGTGGCCACACATCTCGCATAGCTGTTGGCACTGTGAAAGAGGATTGCATGAACCATGTGAAGAAAAGGATGGGCACAGCCCTGCGTGCGCTTGTCATAAAAGGCAAGAAAGGTCAGCCTATTGGCGTGAAAGGTGGCCTTACTCAAGACCTCATAAAGAAATTGAGAAACGATTATGGCAAGGCCCTGCATGAAAATGAAAAAATTTAAGAAATGCAAAAAGCTGTAATGGCAACTTTTTACCACATAACATCCATCAATGAAGACCCGCACCATGAATTTTGCCCACAAGGACAGCAGAGTTAGTGCAAACATCAGGCTGCCAAAGCAGAGGGCATACCTCCAGCCTACCAGCTTGCAAGGCATGCTGAAAATGCATTGCTGCCTGTGTACCAGTGGCTTTCTGATGTCCAACTCCTCAGTCATTGTCTTGTAAAAAAAAAAATGCTACTGAGAGTTTGCATTGTGTCATCTGGTCTCTGCTGCCAAAAGATGAAAACACATCGTTGATTGCAACAGAGACAGCCGTTAACGAGGCAGTATGCAAGTATAACGCAGGGACCTGCCGTGTTTATGCAGAATACTGTGCCACACTTGGTCTGCAAACTGGCCAGCATGCTCTTCGCAGAGCAGCGGAAAAGAAAAGCAGCAAAAGCACTTCAGCCCCGAGGCAAGACATCCAAGAAACCCCGTGTTGCCTTTTGATGAAGTGCAATAAGAGGTGTAACTTTAGAAGCCATTTCCTCAGAACTGCTTTTTTTTGTCACCTGGTATGATTGTTCTGCTGATTTCTTCACAAATTTCAATGCCGGTATTTTTCCCCTGCATTCCTTAAGAAAGGCTGCAGAACATGACATTCTTGGTTTCTTGGCACAGGGTTTGCTGACTTTTTTATTCAACTGGTTGTTCAGAGTCTAGGTGACTGTTATACGGTCACCTTACAAAAAAACTGAAAACTGAAAACCTTTATGTTGTAAACAGTAAAGTCGGAGAAAATCACGACCTCATCCATTCATTTTGGAATGCAAAGTACTATGAAAAAGTCTATCATGTTTTGTAAGTCACCGAGGCTTGGTACAAGATGAAAATTATAAAAATTCTATAGATAAAAAAGTTTTTGTGATATTAATTTGAAATTTTTATGGTAGTATCACAAAAACACTGCCGATAACTCTGCCAATGTTCACCAAAATCCATGAAGAAATGGCAAAGTTAAACCCGAATGCTGCGTCCCCTCTTAAAGCTGAATGGTAGGCCTCAGTTACGTGTGTACGTTGCGTGTGTGACTGCGTGTACGTTCAGACATTTCTTGATAGTGTAATGCATCGATGCTGTCAGAATGTGACGAGGCTTCACTGCATAATATGCAAATTGTGCATTTCTTGTCATTAAGTAAGACCAGCTCTGCTTTTCATGCTCGTAGAATTCACTCTGCATTTATGCTGTCGTAAGTGTGGAAGTGATCAAGTACAAATAACAAATCTGGTTCGATAATGGCAATGCCAGGCTGGGATCACTTCTTTGGGTATTTTCAGATGCTTCACCCCCTAACACCAATGCATTGTGGAGAGAGAGAAAATCTTTATTCGAAAAAAAAAACAAAAAAAAGAAAAACATTGTGGAGGAGCCATTGTGATGGCTGACAGTCAACACATTTTTGCGCCTTACTCTGCATTCACCAGACCCAGACCGCTCGTGCATGTAGTTCTAGTCATGAAATTGTTCAACACTATGCCCCTAAGGCACTGCAAAGAAGCCACTGTGTTTCTTCTCATGAAGCCTTGTATGCTGGTTCGTTGTCTTTGATACTTTGTTCCTTTGCACTTGGATGCTACAGGAAAGCAACCGTGGTGGGTGAACGCTGCTATTCTTCTTTTCATGTCACGTGCCCTCATGTTCGGCCCCCTCGTATGTTAGCACATTGATCGTCAGACTTATTACATGACTACAGTTTGTCGAAATTTTGAATGTAATAACCAGGAAAACACGTTGTTCGGGAACATATTAACCGGGACAAAAATAGAGCAGCTCTGTGGGAGATTTTTACTGCCTGCTATTTCAAGCGTATGAAGCAGGAAATAATATAAACCAGGGACATATCAGCAAGGTTCTGCTGTACTTAGGTTGCTGTGTACTGGACTTGGTGCCCGTCAATTGAGAATTGCCGTGGGCCTGCCGAAGTGACGAAGTTGCTGTTATTAATGTTCTGCCACGAAATGCTTCAGCCAGCATTCGCAAGAATTGCAAGTTATGCAGCTCCATATTTGTCACATATGATGTCGTCAATTTATCTGCCTGTGATACAACTGTGCTTTCTGGCGTTAAAATCTGCAGCAGATTTCCGCTACACTATTTGCTGTGCAGCCATGCCATGCCTACATTGGTTGTTCTTAAAGTTAAAGGTCGTCCACATAGACTAGGCACGGTCCAGACCTCCATTAGTACTTTACTTGTTCCATCTACTGACCTTATGACCTCCCATATTAAAGCCTCAGGAATACGTGAGTGGTTAAAGCGTTTTATTAATGATGTAAGAAGCCTCAGCTCGATCCCAGCCACAGTGACCGCATTTCGATGGACATGAAATGCAGAAATCACCTGTGTGCCGCATGCCGTTAACATGCATTGAGGAACCCCAGGTGGCAGGAATTAATCCATAGACCTTCAATGTGGCGAACTACATTGCATTATGTGCACTATTTTCGAAAATTTGGCAGACTTGTTTCGATGTTTATTTCAGAAACCATTTCATTTTTTTTTCTGTGTATGTTAGTTTTGATCGATGAAAAGGGACTTTTTTTTTCAGAGATATAACGTGTCAATCCTACATGGTCAGAAGTCACTTAAGGTTATCTCGATGATATTCTGAGCACAAAACGAAACTGTCCGACGTTCATTGTCCTAGCTACTAATTTTTATTCCTGTTATCCCTGTTGGAAGTGTTTTTGTTCCTGTTAACTTTTTATTTGACAGGATGATATTGATACTGCTCTGGCCACAGCTTTTTGTTTTGCTCTTTCCTCGCTCTTTCTGGTTATGCACTAGTCTTGGCTCTGGTTCATTGGGTTATACAGTGTCTCAAATTCTTGCTGTGCTTGTGACATGTTTCACAGGTCTACCGATCCATGTTGCTTTGATTTGAGGATTTATTTGCTTTGGCTGCCTGCAGTGCATTCCAGCCCTGCTGAAATGTTGAAGTGTACTGCATTGTCACTGGGATTGAGTTTGTCGATGGGAGTTAAAGATAGATTGGGGAAAGTGCAGAATGCCTCGGAAAGGAGTGTGGTAGTACATGAGTAGCTTTGCCGACTGAGAGTGATGGTGCAGGTTAAAGAACTAGTTTATGGCTAGAGCATGGCCTCAGCTCACACTGGGGAGGCATAACTGGAGAGCACTTAAGCCTTTCCTTACAGTGGACATAGATGACTGGTGGTGATGGAAATTACTCTCTGTAGCCTACATTGCTTTTTCATGCATTTAGGTGATGTGGAAAACGCATGCACAAAGGCCTCACTGTTGAAAAAAACTGCATCTGTTTGCCCTTTTGAGATCTCTCTTGAAGAAGTAATACCACCGAATTTTCGGTTGGGCATTTTATTCTTTCAAGTGATGCAAAGGGATTGTATTTATGGATTGCTCATTAAAATTGAGTTTCTTCCATCATGTCTGGGGATGAAGCCTCAGAGCAACAGGTGTTGCCCTCAGGGGTTTAATTGATGGAAGAGCCACAGCCACCTGCCATGTTTGACAGGTGGCAAAAATCATCTTGTAGGAGAGAGACAAAAGACCTGGACAAATGCAAGACTCTGGTATAAAAAAGTCATTAATGAGCTCCTTCCTCATCATTACTTAACGTCCCTTGAAATGCTACTTGCAGTAATATAGTCAAACCCGGATATATCGAACTCGAAAGGGATCGTGACATAGTTCGATATATCGATAATCCGATATACAGAAATCGGCTTGAGACGCCACTTGCGATCGTGAAAAATGATACTGTATTTGTCACGTAGTCAGCCCACTCTCACTTTTGCCCCCGTGAATTTGAAAAAAGAAAAGAAAAGAAGCGTTCTGTAGTGCATCCCTCCATTTCGACCGTCGCATCCACGGCTCATTTATTGGCAGTGCGCCAAGATGCTACTCAGCGATAACATCACAGGGTGTTTATCTTTTGACTATACTTCTGATAGATCCTGCGGTGGCAGGGAGTGAGCTTGGCAGAGTGCCCATGATGGCTTGATTGCACAAGCCTAGTTCGATTTATCACGCCGCGCTTGGGGCAGGCGTAGTCTACTGCCACAAAATCATTGGAAAGCATGATAGCTGCAAATGCCATTTGAAGTGAGCAACGCTAAAAGTCGGTGCCATGATCACAGCTGACCACGTAATTTTGTTGATTCATAGATGTAAGAATGGAAGACTACCTCAGAAAAAAAGAAAAAAGCTGCCACTTCTTAACGTCCGCAGGCGCCATACCGTACTCTGCGCCGCACGTTCAGCATGACAAGTAAGGACGACGCTCGCAAAAGAAAAATAAATTGCTATTTCATAACATCTGCAGCCATCATAGCATACGCCACGCCGCACGTTCAGCTCGACAGTAATGATTAACGACTCCAGCAAAAAAAAAAAGAACTGCCGCTCACTAGCGTCCGCAACCGCCATAGCTTACGAACGGCACGAGACATGCATCGCATGTCAGCCGCCGCGTGCAGAGCATTCACAACTCATACTAGAGAAAGCGTCTGCCACGCTTGTCCGCGTATGCATAGTGCATGCTGCTGCGAAGACCGGGAGAGAGAGAGAGGAAGAGGAGCGGTAAAGCTCGGCAGAAGAGTGTGCACACTCTTGCACTTCGCTCTATTGTGTTTTTCCTCTCCCGAACACCACAGCTACAATCATCACCATCATCAGCCTGATTATACCCACTGCAGGGCGAAGGCCTCTCCCATATCTCTCCACTTAACCCGGTTCTGTGCTAGCTGCATCCACTTGACCCCTGCGAACTTCTTAATCTCATCCGCCCACCTAACTTTCTGCCGCCCCCTGCTACACTTTCCTTCCCTTGGAATCCAGTTTGTTACCCTCAGCGACCATCAGCTATCCTCTCTTCACACTACATGTCCTGCCCATGTCCATTTCTTCTTCTTAATTTCTACTAGAATGTCGGTAACTTCAGTTATTTCTCTGACCCACTCTGCACGCATTCTATCTCTTAATGTTACCCCTACCATTTTTTGTTGCATAGCCCTCTGGTTGTCCTCAACTCAAGTAGAGCTCTCTTGGTTAGCCTCCACGTTTCAGCCCCATAGGTGAGTACAGGCAAGATGCAACTGTTGTATACTTTCCTCTTGAGCGATACCGGTAAGCTGCTAGTCATAATCTGCGAGTGCTTGCGAAATGCGCTCCATCCCAATCGTATTCTTCTTATTATTTCCTTTTCGTGGTCCGGATCTGCGGTTACTACCTGCCCTAAGTAGACATATTCGCCTACTACTTCCAGTATTTCGCTACCTAATGTAAACTGCTGTTCCTTCCCGAGGCTGTTGAACATTACCTTAGTCTTCTGCATGTTGATTTTCAAGCCTACCTTTTTACTTTTCCTGTCTAGGTCATCAATCATTATTTGCAGTTCATCCCCCGAGTTGCTTAGCAAGGCAATGTCATCAGCAAATCGCAGATTACTGAGGTATTCTCCATCTACCCTTATCCCTAACTGCTCCCATTCCAAGTCTCTGAATACTTCCTCTAAACAAGCTGTGAATAGTACTGGAAAGATTGTGTCTCCTTGCCTAACACCTTTCTTTATGGGAATTTTGTTACTTTCTTTATGCAGAACTATGGTTGCTGTGCAGCCACTATATATATCTTCCAGCACTTTCACGTACGGCTCGTCTACCCCCTGATTTCGCAATGCCTGCATCACTGCTGAGGTTTCAACTGAGTCAAATGCTTTTTCGTAATCAGTGAATGCTATGTATAAGGGCTGGTTATATTCGAAGCATTTTTCTATCACCTGATTGATGGTATGGATATGATCGATAGTAGAGTACCGTTTCCGAACCCTGCTTGATCCTTTGCTTGATTGCAGTCTAAGGTTGTCCTGATTCTATTAGCGATTACCTTAGTAAATACCTTATACGTAACAGACAGTAAGCTGATTGGTCTGTAATTTTTAAGGTCCTTAGAGTCCCCTTTCTTGTGAATGAGGATAATGTTTGCATTCTTCCATGGTTCCGGTACCGTCGATGACACCAGGCACTGCGTATACAGGGTGGCCAGTTTTTCTAGCACGATATTCCCCCCGTCCTTCAGCAAATCTGTAGTTATCTGATCCTCTCCAGCTGATTTCCCCCTTTTCATAGTTTCTAGTGCTTTCTTGACCTTGTCCTTCGTCACTGGTAGAACGTCTGACTGTTTTTCCCTACCGCCAATCTCATTACGGTCCTGACTACTTTGGCTACTGTAGAGATGTGCATAGAACTCTTCGGCTACTTTGACTATCTTTTCCATATTAGTGATGACGTTGCCCTCCTTGTCCCTTATCGCATGCATCTGGTTTTTGCCTATGCCCAATTTCTTCTATACCGCTTTAAGGCTTCCCCAGTTCTTTACAGCATGCTCAATTTTCTCCATGTTATACTTCCTTAGATCGGCCACCTTGCGCTTATTGATTAGCTTTGATATCTCGGCCAATTCGATCTGGTCTGTTGGATTGGAAGCTTTCATACTCTGGCGTTTCTTAAATGTTTCATCTCCTTAGACAGCTTACCAGTATCCTCTCTAACTATCCTACCGCCTACTTCTACCGCGCACTCAGTAATGATATCTCTGAAATTATTGTTCCTTGCCTCTAGGGTAATGTCGCCATCCTCAGTTAGAGCTGGAAACCTATTCTGTAGCGAGATCCTGAACTCTTCTGCCTTCCCCCTCACCGCTAATTCTACATTGGTTCCCTCTTGTTCCTTCATGCACATGGCTAGCAAACATCACATGCTGGCACGCAGCAGTGATCACCGTAGATGCGCGTGCCTTTGGGGAAGGGCGCCACGCTATCCTAGACCAACCATCGCCGAACTGTGCCCTCTTATTCCTTCCTTGCGTGGCTTGAAAACATCATGCGGCAAACGACCAAGGGTGATGCGATAGTCTTTGGGGAAGGCGCACTGTCCAATGCGTGGTGCGGAGTTCGATATATCGAACGACCGGTGAAATTGAGTTCGATATATGACGCAGCTTTCCTATACTTTTACATGGGATTTTCAAGGGTATATTCCGTGAGTTCGATATAACCAAAATTCTAATTATCCGAGTTTGGCACGGGCAGAGGCATATTATTTTATATATTTTTTTTTAGTAGCCTCACCATAATATATATATGTATACTAATGCAAGAAATCATTAGAGGTGGCCTTCGGGAGTATTGGAGTGAAATTTTGAAAGTTTCGCATAGAGCGTATAATTTGCTAATAAGGTGACCACTCACAGCCAATTAGGGCAACACATCCCCATGTGCACCTCGTGCAAACCTCCCATGGGACGTCACATCGGCTTGCTGGGCGCGCCTGCTTATCGGACGCTCCCATGTTACGCGGGCAGGACGGGGAGTTGTGCGGTGCCGTCGAGACTTTTCTTCTGCGCCGGCTTCGGTTGACATGAGGGGGAAGAGGAGGAGCACCATTTTCGATTGCCCATATGTTTGGTCCAAGTCGTCATAACCACAGACTTGTTTTTGAAACCAGAGAAGCATAAGAAGAAATCACGTTAAAAAAATTTTCTCGTGATACGGGGTGATGGGTGTCTACTAACATCGTGCCCATAGACTAAGAACGTACAGCCATAATTCGGTGTTTTTATGTTTTTTGCTTGTCCCTGTGTAAAGGTATACTACCCACTGCACCTGTTTGCTTTGCTAGGAGGGATCCAGAAATGGCTTTCTCGGCAAGCTGTTCTGGAGGCCCACTTTTAAACGTCAGCTCTGTCCTTTCAGGTGGAACTAATCTGGTCAGATGCCAACTTGTCCATTACTATCGGCATGGTAATCACTTCATTATCGGTGGTCCTGGATATACAGTGGTGTGTTAGTGGGATCACATTTCTCAAATACCTGCATCATGTTTATGCACAGGGACTGTTGAAGCCTGTTGAATCTCTGCTTAAATGTTAAAAATACTGTCAGACATTTTTCATGCAAGCTATTCTGCATGAGCGCACTGGCTAAGAAAGAGTCTGTTCCCTTCCTCCAGATGGCAACGCTGGGACGAGCACAGAAAACCCTCCCGAAGATGGTTCCACAACTTCACAAGGAGAGCCGCAGAGCCGGTGAATTAGCGTGCCTATATCGGCATCGACTATGGAAGCTATCATCAGGTGAATGCGTTCCATCTCATTGTACTACGCTTCTGAGTAAGAAATACAGAACATTGGAATACACATCCTCGTTGGAAACCAGTGAAGCAACTGAACTGTGCATCATAATATGGTAACTGTTAAGAATCAAATAATGTAACAGGACCAGTGCTCTATGGTCTTGGAATTGACGTGTAACTGCTTTTCAATACTCTGTTATGTGTTTGCGTGGTAGCGCAGGCTTTGAACGAACAGTCCATGCAGGCTTTAGCATTCTGAATGTGTGTCGATCCCTGTGATGTATGTTTATGCCTATATACCGGTGTTTGTAAACTATATCACCTAGCTAGTACTATTGCTTAGTGCCAGCCTTTGCATTAAAGGGCAAGAACTAACTTGCACAGTCCTCTGTAAATAGCAGTTTTTAAAGCGAAAGTATTAAGTGTCTCAGCCACAAAGCCTGCCAGAGGAGTCCATAGAGAGTGGCCCCAAGTGTCAACAGAAGCAATGTCAATAGAAAAAAAAATCGGCAACAGTGTGATAATATAACTATTTAGGTAATCAGTTGAAAAGTTATAGTTAATAATTTCTGAACTGAATTCGATAGTACACTTACTCATAGTTGGAAATAAGTAACAAAGCACTTATTGGTAACACAATTGATAATTTATAACAATTGGTGATAATTGAAATAAATGATCACAATTCATTATAATTAGAATTAATTAGCCATTAGCATTGATTGAATTTTGCCAATTCCAAATGATACTAATAAGGGAATTAATCTGGTGCATTATTAAGTGGAATAATTAAGTAATAGAAATAATTAATCTTAAATCAGTCATACTGAATTGACCAAACGCTTATTAATTCAAATTCGCTGATGTTTTAGCGTTCCCAAGTGATCCCTAAAACTTTCCCAGAATTTTCCGCACTTGTTTTGCTAGCATCTGTCTTTTTCAAGAACCGTAGTCTTTGTTCTTGCTAGTCTACTGTGGCTCCGAGTTCAGGTAAATATATAGTAGTTAGTCTAGATCAGATTGCTATAATTAACAGGCACAGTGTCAGGTGATATTAAATGCACCTATCTTTTATTTTATTGCGCCTTACTCTGGTGGAGAAGTAGCATAAAGGCATTATTAAAGGAAAGTTCTAATTAAGAACGTCAAGAGAGGAAAAGGAAAAAATACTCTTCGCTCCAATATTTCAGATGCTGTTTTTTAAACTCACTGTTGACATATTTACTGTTTCTCCTTGGAAATATCTTTGGCAATTCATTTTCAACAATGTGTTTGATTCTTAGAATGCAGAGCATACGATTCTGGATCACAAACATTATTTTTATGCAGTTTAAGCAGCTCAAATAAAATTCCTTCTATGGAGCAGTCTTGGGTCCTTGCGAATGGTCACAAGCCTTCGGTCTGCTCAAAAGATCCATGACATTGCCACTGGAGGACACTTGGTCTAAGGACGGCACAGATGAGCGGGCCACATATTGCGGTTGGTCTTGCCTTTGTAGAAGACTTATTTGTTTCCTTTGCTCTCTATACTTTTATATGTTGTTTCTCATGAACTCCTATTAATTAATATTGTGTTAAATGTTTTGTTGTAGTTTTTGCTGGTTTGTTATTAATTAATTATATTAGTTTACCGGTGTAGTATTTCGTGTGCATTTCATTGCAATATATATTCTTGGTAGTGGTTCAGGATTAGCACCATTACATTGGCACCCACTAGTTGCAACTACACTATACTTTCCCTAGGGTGCCTGTTATCAGCAGCCTGAAATGGAAGAGCTATCTTTTCATGATTACTGTTACAGGCTGTGCACGATAAGTCAACAGCATGGTTCTGAGCCCTTAAAAGTGCATCTTCAATGCACAGCTTTGATGAAACCAGGGATGTTGTGGTAAAAAGTATTTTCCGAAATATCGCTGAACCCACACTAGCCCAGCTTCCCCTTCCCAGTACACATCTTATGTGTAGGGTAGCAAAGTAGGGGCTACCATCGGGAGCAGGCATACTACGCTTGACTCTCGTTGTACCTGTACCTTGTTGATGAGGTTTTTTTTTGTGTTAAGAATGCATGCAAAAAAAAAAATCATCCGGGAAAACATACGATCCAAACTACCCTATGTCGAGAGGTGTTACTGTTGAGTGAGGTATAAAGGCATTTACTGGCACTTTATCTTCACACAAGTTTAGATGGTAAACCGGAATCACTTTTCCTGCGTTTCCTGATGCTTCACCCCCTTTAAACTATTGCACTATGGGAACGCATTAACTGAGAAAAAAGTAGCACAACTCTATATAGAACGTTTTCACTAGCCACGAGAGAAGCTGGGAAGCACGTATTCATTTTTTTTTTCTTATTCTTTGACATTTCTTTGTTTTGTCTTTTCTTTTTTTTTTACTCATGTTTACCTATAGGAAGTGTTGGAAGTGTTAGAATAAATACCCAATTCAATGTCTCTCTATCATTCCACTGGGATCCTGCATGCAGTGTGTTTTCGCTTTTGAAGGCTGGTTTTTAGGGGCGGGGTCAGCATTACCTGCCTTTGTGTGGTGAATTCAACCCTCTGGTCATCTCTGGTGTATTGCAATAGATGATAGAGTGGCATACTGAAAATTGTTTCAGTGAGAGGACTTGTGCCCTTTGGAAAGTTCCAGCTGTAACAGAGAGATGTTCAGCAATTATTTATGAGGATATGTTTTTGTTTTCCCTTAACCTTAGCATACTCAAAGAGCTGCTTTTAATTCCTGTCCAAATACCTTTTTATGCTTGTTGCTTTGGGACAAATAAACAACTTTGTTTTTGACATTTGTACTAATGTTCTGGACTTGTCTCATCACCAACTCTGTGGCTTTCATGTTGATATTATCTTTCATGTAAGTGGCCGTTGATTCCAGGTCCACGTGATAAACTTGCTGATAAAGTAGTTAGGGTTGCTTTTGGCCGGCTTTTGGTGTTTAATGCTAAAAGCTGTCCTGTAGAGTCGAAGTGCGGCAACACAAGAAGCCGGAGATCGCGCCGCGGACACTACGCTATGTTAAGACTTTGACAACTCTGGCTCTACGACTGAGTGAGCAACTGTGCTGGCAGGCTTGACTATGTGCTCTTTCTCGCAAAAAGATTGACATGCAAATTCTTTTTTTTTCCGAATTTAGGAGCTTGCTTAGGATTATGAAATTATGTTATCGATCAGCTTAAGTGTGATGTCTGCCAGCACAGGCATACTATAGCTTAAAGCATGTTAGTTTGGTTTTCAAATGTTGTATACCTTTCTTTTAGAGACAACCATGTCCTCTATTCTTTTCTGGTGGTTTTCAGGAAGACAGGTTTTTTGTGAATGCCGAGACCAGATAACTTTAGGCATAGCCAAGAAGCATTTTCGTTTGTTGAAATCACTGGTACCGAAGCTTTCATGGTTTGTGTTTTTCACACGCTTTCTTTTATGCTTGAAGAACCACACACCTAATCTCCTGCACTGCTGATATGCTAACTCCATGTGAAGTTGTACGACCTCTTGTCAGGTCAGCTATGAGGGCACAGTGTTTAACATTGTTATCGTCATTCGCAGCTTTATTACTTCTGCTGCTTTACTGTCCCAGCCCTCGCCAATTATCCCTGTTATAAGCTAGCCATGGCCTCTAGAATAGGAGACTTCCTACATCAACTTTCTTTCTTTAACTTCCAATGGTCCACTAGGAGGTGTTGTTTCCCTTTGCATACTGTCTGCCTGAATTTGTTTTCCAATACACATGGTATTCTAGTGGAAATCAAGAAGAAGAAATTGGCATGTGCAGGGCATGTAGTGCGAAGAGAGGATAACCAATGGTTGCTTATGGTAACAAACTGGACTCCAAGAGAAGGAAAGCGTAGCAGGGGGCGGCAGAAAGTTAAGGGAGCGGATGAGGTTAGGAAATTTGGTGGGGTGAACTGTGGCACAGGACCAGACTAAATGGAGGGGTATCGGAAAAACCTTGTGGGGTTTTAAAAGCGGGATAAATACGTTTTTCCCGCTTAATCGAGGCTGACTGTCACAACCACCGACCTCACCCAATGATCGCGTGCGCTACCGAGCGCACGCTGACCACTGCGGGCCGTGCTCGTGGGAACAAAGGAACAACACGTGCTGACAACAAACAGGCATTTATTGCTGCAATAACAACAACGCCAGCTAGCAATAAAACACACTAATGAATACAGGTCGTCTGACTCACTAGCAGGGCAACGGGCGAGTGTTCGCCACGCTAGGGCAGGGAATAAACTCCGAGGCCGGGGACAAGACGGGCAAGCGGGATAAGTCTCGCGAGGCTTCACCTCGCCTGTAACTGCAGAGTGCCGCGAGGAGCCGTCCGCTCGCGTCCACATCCCGATGCCGAAGAGCGAGGAGTTGGCTTTGTCCGCGTGCGCGCTGACAAGCTCGGGGGTGGCGCTTGTGCTGCCGCGGCGCTGGCGCCATCTCTTGATAGTTAATGTTAACCACCAATGTTGGCGCCATTCCGCGATAGCTAGAGCAACTACCGCGGGGGAAAGCCGACTTTAAAGGGGACGATGGGAGATTGTTCCCCACAACCTTCACCCAGCAGTTTGTATAATTCGGCTGGTGACTGATAAACAGCTCATATCTTTTCCTCTTCCTATGCCTGGGGATAACATTAATGACCCTGTATTTGCTCGTGGACAAGTGTCATTTCCTAGCGTATGTCGCATAGACTTTAATGGTTGAAAGCTGTATGCCTTAACATTTTGTCGTCCCACTCTCTTACCTTGTTCGGAGTGTGCCTGAAACTGCTCCACCTAGCCGATGATGACTTGGTGCCGGCCTTCTGGAGGCAGGTACCATGTTTCTTCGCTGGTCACTACCATTTCTGAGGCTGCACCCACCCCATTTCTTTCTCTTTCTCTCTTTCTTCATGTTAGTACAGAAAAAGGGACAACTCGTCATTGTCATGACGAATTTCTTGCTGATGCATAGCCATGCGTGCGTACTTCTGTAAATTTTTTTCTTTTGTGGAGTTGAGCGATACCACCACTAATTTTTGGCACAAACAGAATATCTATGCATGAGACATTTTTGTATCCACTACGCTGTTTTCATTGGCTGGTGTGTGAATATATGAAAGAAACTGTTGGCGCTATAGATACTTCGGACATTCTGTGCATTCGTAAAAATATTCAGTTTAGAATTGGTCTTGCTGTGGTTCAAATACTTTCTTGAAGCATGCACAAAATTCATGTTTGGCCCAAATTAGAAACTTAAAAAAAGGTTGGTTGAGAACTGTAAAGGACGTCCAGTGAAAGCTCTCGGTGTTGCCAGTGGACATGCTTTTATTTTTTAATTTTTCTTGGGAGTGTGAAGCAGTTGCAGTTGACGCCATGATTTAATGCATCACACATTCAGAAATGAGTCAGCTTGGCACCTCTCCTAGCCAATGTGAGTACTCTTTTTGAGACTTTCTTGGTGACCCTTTTTACACACCCTGTGTGTGACTCTGTGCATTATGCTGAGTCCCCGATGACCTGCCTGTGTCAATAAATGTTAAACACCTGTACATGTACACTGCTTATGTATGCTGATATTGCATGAATACCCAATTTTTTCGTCTTCAAACTATGTTCAGTTCACGCTCGACACTTATTTTAGGTTGACCTGCCTCTCCTGTGTGGTCTTATCATTTCAAGTGGAATATGTTTTGTATGAAAGCCTGGGACGAATTTTTGTGGTGTCAGTCTTTTTCATTTGCCCCTTTTTTAAACACTGGGGCATATTTGCTCTAACCCAATTATGAAAAGTTCACATCGAGTGCATTTTTTCTGCAGAAGCAATAATCTTACTGCTGTCATTACTTTTTGCTGCTTTACTGCTTTCCCCAACCTACACTTTTTTCTTTTTTCCAGGTTTGATTTCTAGTTTTTAATAGAAATTTGCATCTTTTATTTTGTTTGTTTGCCGTAGCTGACCAGTGTAAATTTGTGTGATTTATGTCCCATGTAAGAAGTCATTTCGATTCACTACATTGTTTCATGTGGAATTTGTGTACCTACATACACCTTTCTGATGTTGTTTTATGGGTCAGTTGTTTCTTACTTGTTCAGTTTTATATATGAACATTCTTCGAATTGTATTTTACTGTTTTGTGCAATCATGTGTATCATTTTGCAGAATAATTGGTTTGCTTGTTTTTTTTTGTTTTTTTTTGTGATATTTATTTTTTTAAATGTCACAGCGTACCGATGCGGTATTTTTGTTTTTGTTTTTTCACACTGATTTAGGGTACCAAAGGTCACAGCAGCCACACATTACAATAAAACAGCACTTAGTTAAAATTAAGGCTGCTAATTAGCAATAATAAGCAACCTTCCTAAAAGTAGCACTACTGTTTAGCTTTAAGTAACGCTGCAACTTAGTCGTACTAATTTGCACTGCTAAAGAGGGCTTACCATTAGCAACTAATCAAGATCATTACTTAGCAACACAACATCTGAACGCTCTCATATCTGCACTTATTGAACTTAAAAAGAAGCAGGTTCTTAAAATAAAACTATTCCTGTCTAAATAATGGCGGCTACAAAAAAATGACAGCTCCGTAGATTTTTTTTTCTTCTTTTTAATTGGGTGTCAATGGTCTGTGCATTGCGCAACATCAGGAAGGTTCGTTCCTCAGAAGTGAAGGGCTGGGAACTTGTTTTCACCACTGAAGCGACCCTTTTCTGTGTAGATTTAGTTGAAGGGATGCAGGAGGAACTGCCTATGCGATGTGCGAGGACGCCCCAAGGTTCCACACAATGGATCAGCGAGGTCCAGCAGCCCTATAGATACTATCGTGGTGGGTAGGCAGTAAAACTGTGGTTGTTCCCACTGGTTAGTATGTCTTGTTTTGTTTGTTACTCAGATGCCTACTGAAGTTTTGCCTGAATGGCAGCTGAGAGCTTGAAAGAAGTAAAATGAGGAGATGCTGGACTGACATGTGAAATTAGCAAAATACTATGCGCTCTGCTTGGCTTTACAGGGCTAGTTCTCTTTGAGTGGCAGTTTTATAGACGTTTTTGCATTAGCGCAGTTATATTTCCTGCCATGCAGCTGAATGTAAAAGTTAAAACACACTCCTGTGCCAATTTTGAAGACACTCTTTGCACGAAGTGCAAAGTTTTTATGGGCTGCAGCCAGATTTTTCCCTCAGCAGATTTGTTTGATTAATCATGTGAGTTTACACTGCGTGCCCATCCTCTAGAAGCTACAGAGTTTGAGATTTAAAATTATATCCGTTTAAGTAATCATCAAATGCAAAAACTTATGTCTCATATCACATTCTACCTCATGTTGTCGCTTTTGTGTGAGGCGCTGACGTAATAAATTCGGTTAGCAAGCTTTCGCTCAGTATAAATTTGCATTGTCCCAAAACTGCATGATGAGAAATTCTGGCAACAGGCTTAGTACAGCGAGGTTTGCAACCAAGATGCAACATAGTATCCCATCATTTTCTACGCAGTCATTTCCCCCTCTGCCTGTGCCAGAAGCGCGGTTCACTTCGCACTGTCTTCCGTTTTCACTTACAAGTCACTGCTTCCAGCACAGCTTAATGCCATTATTGAGTTCTACCTGAATGGACTCACCTTTTCTCACTTTTCCTAAATTTGTAATAAGTAGAATCCCGCTGTAGTATACTCTGATATAGTAAAAACTTGGATGTAGTAAAGTAAAACCAAATTCCCGGTTCATCTTCCATAGATGACTGTACATCTTTCCCCCTTTATAGTAAAGACATGTTTGGTAAAAATCGGTTATAGTAAAATGCGTCTGGTCGCGGGGACGACTTACCACGAAATGACATCACCGCCCGCACCCTACGCAAAGATTCTTTTTTTTTTTTCTTCCGAGAACAAATGGCTTTACCACTAGGCTTATCAGCATTCAGGAGAAGCCAACTTTATGTATGCCTTGAAGCCATGAGAGAAAGCATGCAGCACATAGGAAAAAAAAAAGGGAGGCTGTCTACAAATATGGAAAGAAGGCGACGAGGTCAGTTCAGAAAGTAAAGGAAAGCAAAAGTGCAACGAGAAATAGGGAAGGGGAAAATACGGGCGAACATTCGCAGCACTCCGCAGCACGAGGCAAGAAGTGGAGCGCAGCGTGAGCAGTCTTGCAGCACTTGGCTGCCATGCATATTTATCATCGCATGGCGTCATTTGGAACTTTGGCACTTCGCGTCAGTGTGGTACTCGAATAGTCATCTTTCGTCACCACTATTGAAACTTTCCAATAAATAAGGTTTAATTTCTAGAACTGTGAGTTGAGCTAGTTGGTGCATCATTTTTTAAAAATGCACAGCGCAGCAAACATAGGACAAGCGAGTAGACGGGAACAGCGCTGTTCCCGTCTACTCGCTTGTCCTATGTTTGCTGCGCTGTGTATTTTTAATTTCTAGATTCAGATAAAGTAGTTAGCTCGCAATCATGACTCGATTCTTCTTGTGGACATTAATCAACAATTTGGGGACCAACGTGGTGCATACTTTCCACATGTTGGAAAGTATGCACTTTCCGCTGGTAAAAATGTTGCAAGCACGAAACACAATTTCGTCACTTTTGGTTGTTAATTACTTACCAGATACACCCTTTGTATGTTACCGTATAAATGCATGTAAGGGCCGCACTTTTTTTCCAGGTTCGAGGTCCAATTTTGGGGGTTGACTTTTCGGGGTGCGACCAATAGACGCAACATATGAAGGAAAAAAACTTTCAAATAAAAACCGACCAGTCAGTGAATGTGCGACCTTTAATATTTACTATTCAGTCTTCGCTCGCGGAGTCTTCCAACTTGGAGTTAATGCTGTGCTCTTGTGCACGTTCACCCCACAAGTAGTCGTATTCAATCCTGTCTAAGCTGTTTGCAATCCTGGCCACCTTGAAACTACGGGATACAATGTTCATATACCCTGGAGTTTGACACAGACAAAATCCAGCCAAGCACAGCTGCGAACAGTGCCCTCTTGAGTCACCCGATTGGCATCTCGTCGTGATTACTGTTTGCCATCCATTCTGAGTTCTGCCTTGGAATTCAACCTTAAAAGGCCAATTGAGTCTGATGTCCAGGGATTGCAGCATGCCAGGGGTTGAACCATGCGGCACGCAACTACAGCATGCGACCATGATAACCACGCTACCACTACTCACGTCAGGTGCCTTTGACAGTTGCAAAACAAAGCCGGAGTGGCCAGGGCTGGCGATACTGATGCCGATATAGATTGCGAAAGTTCGCAGCAGGGGGAAAATATAATAATGATGATAACCCGCTACTTCGGGCGCCATCTGTGGGTAGCATTTGGAAGCTCTATGTGTGTGCATTTTAAAGACTACTCCTGCATAGGGCTATAAAAAGTTTGAATGCTACCCTTACACTGACCTTTTTTTTTTTTTTTTTCATATTTGCTTTTATCACATCCCATTACTGGCTGTCCTGTGTAACAGCACAGAGCACATGTGGGATTAAAAGTAAGTTTGTGAAAAATTATACTTTGTTTACGGCAACAGAGCATTGATCAGTACCAGTTCATTCTTGCAATGGAATAAATCTAAGCGTAGCATGGATTAGACTGTTAATTCTTTTTTCCTTTGTGTCCATATCTTAAAAGGCGGAAGTTTTAGCAGAAACTGATGCATGTGGCAGTTATTCTTTACTTCCTGTTTCAGCCACCCTGAGGAGGCAGTGAAGATTTTATACAAACACATGCTGGAAATAAATTGCATTAATACCAGGGTGCTTACTTCTCTAGCTCTGCTTGGCACAGTGATTAACATTGCCTTCTCCACTTGCCTTGTCACTGCTTTGCATTCTTCATTGTTGTGGTTCTCTGTTTACAGGCCACGGCAGCTTGAAGAAAAGCGTTGCAAACCCAGAGAATTCATTATGATTATAAACAGCGCGAACACGAAGACAAAGGACAAGATACAAGAAAGCCACAGTACAAGCGCTGACTCACAACTATCCTAAGCCCTTTACTCCAAGTCCCAGAAAAAACAAACATGAAGAAAACGAAACAGTCACGTGAAGCAACCCCTGGGTTCACTTCCTGCACAAAAAATCACTTAAAAAAGACACCTCTTTGCTTGAAAGAGCAAGAGAAGTCTTGCTGACACACTTATTGTCCGTTGAAATAAAATGATTCCACTATCTCTCTCGTCATCTTCTCTTTGTGGCGATACAAAATCCTAACCTTGTTTGTTTGTCTTTTCTGGGCCTTGGAGTAAAGGGCTCAGGCATAGTTGTGAGTAAGCGCTTGTACTGTGGCTTTCTTGTATCTTGTCCTTTGTCTTCGTGTTTGCGCTGTTTATAATCATAATGAATAAGTACCAACTTGCCCAACAAAGTATCTTGGTAAACCCAGAGAAGTTTGATCCAAGCGCTGAGGTCACCTTGGAGCCAGGTATCGTCCTACAGAATGCAGGGAGAAGCAGGTGGGTGCTAGCACTTGTGACTGTGAATGATTCTGCCTGGTGTACTGGCACTTTGAGCACTTCTGACTACAGGTAGTTCTGTCTGAAGTACACGAGCACGTTTGACTAAGTGGTAGCATACATGGTACACTGTGCCGACTGGCATCCTCCACGGTAGACAAGGAGCGGGCTGGAGACTAGGCAGTGGATAATTAGAGCATAATTTCTAGAAATAACGGGGGGAAGTTAGTAGTAGAAAGTATTTTATGGTGTCTGGAATTTCTCCCAAAATGGTAATAATCCAAGGTGAATATGGAGGAGCCAAATGGTGTGGCTGAACATTATAAAATAGGCTGTATAATATGTTCACTGTTGTATCCTGCTGGAGAGGTGGTACACAAAGTGTGATGTAGGGACCATTAAAGCGTAAGGTCACAAGTGGGACTAGACTTGAAGCAAGAATTTAAAAAAGAAAAAAAGACAATGAAGAAGCCCTCTAGCGAGTTAGTACTAGGAAGGAATGTGGTCTAATTCAAGAATCTCGCTGCAAAACAGATGTTCAGTTTTTACCATGATTGACAGACTTAGTGTTCAAGCTGTGTATGATTACCTCACAGATATTACGGGATGCCCACTTAAAGCAGGCAGTAGAACTATTATTTAGGATACTGATGGTTTGTCTCCAGAGACCAGATATCTGTTTAAGGAACTTCTCATTCTGAAGATCTCTAATTGAGCAGCCAGTATAGAACCAGCAAAGCTATTGAAGTAAGTGTAAGGTTGTCAAAGTGAAGTGTAATATAAAAAAAATCAGCCATGGTTTAGACAACAAACAACAGATAGCTGTAAGCAGTCAAAAGAAAGCTAGGCACTCTCAGAAGTTATATAGATGTATGCACTAAGTGACAACGAGGATAATGCCATTACCAGTATGAATAGCATAGTTAATGTAGCTGAAGAGTTGTGAAAATATTTGTGCAATAGACAAGAGAAATCAGGATGGTAATGAGCATGACATAATTGGAGGAATTGGGTCAGGGTTTTACCCTGCTGCGGATGTAGTGAGGCTGATTATGGTGATGAGCTTACCCAACTTAACGGTTTAAAGGAGTAGAGGCGCACCAAAAATTTCAGATGCTTTTTTCTTTAGAACAGTGTGCGCAACAGTAGTCCACATGATGCATGAAATGAAATTGAGCCGTACCTGCTAAACAATATATATTTGATTTTTTTTCTCTGGAAGTTCTGGTGTCGGTTTTAATGGTTGTGATGTTAAAGATAAGCTCCAGTCTTATGAAGCATGAAAGAAACTGCCATGTAATCGCAGTTTATACATTTTTTTTTTCAATCCTATCCCTTGCACAGGCTTTTTTACATTTTTACATCAGGCTTGTAGCAAATCAAAAAGAATAAGGTAGCGACCGGGCTACAGTTTTTGCGTGTGTTGGGTAAACTCAACAAGTTTGTGATATCACAGGCGCCGCTCGGTGTTTATGACTAATTGAAACTGCACAAGAAAAAATTTAGTTATGTATTATTTATAGTTTTTCTGCCCAATCCACATAGATGCTCGTGTTTTTTAATGTCCTGTGCGTTATTCTAAGGGCAGAACACGCAACAAAAATTTGCAGTCCATACCCCTTTAATGTTCGCTAGCAGAGACACATCATTGTTTCTTACCTAGCAGGGCTGACATAGTCATCATTATTGTCATCTTCTCAGGTGAGATCTTCTGCCGATGTCGTAATATCATTGGCTGTTGATGAGGAAATAGCATTGCTGCCGGAATAAATTAAATACTAATGCTCAAAGCAGTCTGACCTATAAGGCTTAAGCTTTTTGAGGAAGGCTCTCATGAGTGGATTTGCCTCATTTTGATCCGTGCATGAGCTGGACCTGGTGCACTTTTGATTTGAGATCGAATTTGCATTTAGGATTTCAGGATTTCATCGGATGCCTTTAATTCTTCCAGATTTTGCGAAAGCAAGGTCTGTGGATGAGGTCTCCATAATGGAGAAACGTGACTTCATTTTGGGCTCTGGATTTGGCTCGTCTTGAAAAAAAAAACTTCTCCTTTTTAATAATGAGCTGTTTGCTCATTATCATCAGTCTAAGCGCAACCATGCATACCAATACAAACAAGGTGTCTGGCAACCGGAAAAATCGGGAATTATCAGGGAAATTTTATGCACCGGGAAATACGAAATCAAAGAAACCAGCAAAAATTTCGCCAAGTCAGGGAAAATGGCACAATATATTCTACAGTGCATTTTCATTTAAATTGGCAAACAGTAATTATGTTATTTGTTCATGCAGACTTTTTGTTTTTTTGTTTCCAGTGCGCAAGCCGCCGCTAGGTGAGGCGCGAGCTATTTGGCACCAGTGTATCGCTGATCTGCCACAATAGAAGAACCGATGCGCACCTGAGGCAGATACTCAATAAAATATGCGGAATTGCTGCGTCGGAGTTGTACGCGACAAAAAGCAAAAATAGCCATGAAAGTGGCGGCCAGTGCAGGAGCGATCGGTGAGCTGTGCTGCCAAACGTGTACAGCCATATTGGATCGGACTGGCTTGGGTATTTGCGGAGTAGGTGGCTTGTGTGCTCTGAGGGTTTCATCAGTGCGCTTTTAAATTTGAGTAAACTTTTGATGTTCTTAACGGCCATTAACACTAATGACAGCCTTTTCACTGTTGTAAATGGTGGAATATGATTAATAAATAGGTTTTCGTTGTGGATCATTTGTCTATGGTCATTATCGTCAGCAGCTACATTTTTGAGCCTTTTCACTCGTCGGGGAACTTGAACTGAAATAATCAGGGAAAACATAGAAAGTTTGGGATTTCACAGAAACTTTTTTAATTAGAAAATTCCTTCTAATGTGACATTAAGGAAGAGGAACTGTGCAGAGTGGATCAGAGAACAAATGAGAGTCAGGGACATGCTAGTTGAAATTAGGGAGTAGAAATAATGGGCAGGGCATGGGAATATGCAAGATGACCAATGTTCGCTGGATGACGGAATGGATTGCAAGAGACGGCGAATGTAGCAGGGGACGGAGCGCAGATGAAATTGGTGAGCTGTGTAAGAGTGAAAGTGACATGAGCTTTTGCTGGCTGTAATGACAGGTCTCAACATTTGCTGCACCCTAGGGATTTAGTTCATTTCTCGTGATAAGTATGCCACACGGCTCCTCGTGAGGGCTGCAAACATAATGTTGGCAGGTCAGGCTGCTTTAAGCATATACAGTGGTGTCTTCTTTATCCGAAAAAAAAAAAAATGGTGAGGAGAAATTCCTCCCAATCCAAATGCTATGTGTGTACGAATACTGAAATTTTTGAATATGAATTGAATGCCAATATGGGGGGAACATGCCTTTGATTGTCGAACGTCTGATCAGTTAATTATAAAATGAAAAATTAAGAAATTGCAAACGTTGTTTATCTTGTTTATTTCAAAATTCATGCGGTATTTGCAAATAAAATTAAACTAGAATTGTTCAGAAGTGTGCACACCACTGAAAATTCGAATGTAAATTTTATTTCTGTATAGAAGTTTTTTGTACAGGAAGTACCTGTATGAAATTGGGTGGAGCCGTCATATCACCGCTTGCTAAATGTAATGTTAATTTGGCCTTCAAAATAGTACAAATTTTTGCTGTTCGAATGCTATTTGTTTTTTGATCACAAATCGAATAACAAACATATTCAGTTTATATTTTGAAATTCCAATTATTGACACACCCCTAGTATTCCCAGATTTGTCGCTACTGTTTTTGTTTGTCGTGACGAAAGAGGACTTCTTACTGAGTGTTTCTTTGTTGTCCTTACCCAACCCATTATAGCCACTACACACTCGCGTGTCTGGCCTCTGTGGTGGAACAAGTGACTCCTCTGGATGATCAAAATGCAACTGCGAGCAAGGACACTATTAGCGCCAACGTTAAGCAGTGCTGTCACCTCTGCTCTATGCCGTGTTACTCCAAGTATGCACTGTACGCGCACCTCAACTACTCACATTACGCTGACTGTACATCTACGTGCCCTGTGCCGGTGCAAGAGTCATCGCTCTACTCATGAAGAGGAGCTGCAACCTAGCACATGCTTAGCTAGGTGTCATGTGTTCCTGAGACAGTGGGACAGCTGGTGTGCCCTCCTGTAACATGTGTCACCCGTACACGTGCCGCACGACCGCTTGCGGTCATCGAGATGTGCCTTTGAACGCATGTGCTGTTCGTGCCATGTTTGTTATGCCTCTTTACACCTTTTTGGTTTGAGTATCATCGCCTAACGCTGCAAGTCAGCTGCAATCAGGATGAGAGCTTTTTGTGCAGGGCTTGCACAGACTGTCCCATTGATTTGTTTTTCATTCTGTGTAAGAACTTTTGTATTCTGAGTGTTGTTCTTTTTTGGCACTACAAATTGCAGATTGCTTATATTTTTGTCCCTGATTATTGCTGTGGTGAAAAAAAAAATTTTTTGTAAATATAAACCTGAAATTCTGCAGTGTTCACCCTCATGTTTGAAGCCGTAACATGATAAAAATTGCATATTGAAGTGACCCTGTATATTTATTTGGGGGGAAAGTGTCATTTCTTTTCCCATACTCAGTCATAATTGGTAGATATGTGCTGCCAGTAATTTGCCGTTTTTAAATTTTGTTATTAATTTGAATGCTCTGTGAATGTTTTTTTTCTTTTGTATATCTATTATCTGCAAATGCTGTTTTGGTGTAAGGTGTTTTTTTTATAATTAGCTAAAGTGATCATTTCTAACCAATCAATCTAACCAACAGATTACACACAAGAATAAATGTTCCCCACGTTATTTGCCTTGCATATCTTGTCAGAACGAATCTATCCTTAAGGAGGGAGGCAACCTTTGAACACCAACTTTCTTATTTCTTCAGAAATTTGAATGAAACTTTCAGGGTAGGCTCATAGTACAAACATTTGAAGAACTACCAAGTTTCAATGAGCTGGGCTCATTAGTTCTCAAGTTAGAGGAACATATCAAAATGGTTTACATAGGTTGCTTGGGGCAGGCCTGGAGAATTTGCAAAACGTGCTGGCACTGTGCAATTTGTTGTGGTCATTCCTGGATAGTTACCCCAGGGCAAGACACTTCCCCTTTTCCAAATTTCGCTGCTGAAAAATTTTAGCACAGTCTCAAAATCAGTGTTATTAATCAGACCTCCATTAACAAATTTTCATTGTTTTTCAATGATTCCAGACACAGTATTATGACAAAATGAAGTTGTCTTACCCTCAGAAATTTATTGAGGTATGGAATAAAAGAACCCTTGTAAAACAGGTATTCGGCTCTGATATGTTCAGCGCCTGATGCCCTGAAGAGAACGGCAACCATGTTCAACGCGCGTAACGGTCAAGAAAGAAAACAACGACGAAGCTCTCTCTCCGACGCTTGTGCATGCGCTTACAAAAGTGCAACGACTGATCGCAGAACGTTCCATTGACTGTTGACGGTGTAGCGCCCTGTTCAAGGACTCCTATTACAACCTCATGAAAATCTGATAAGCGGTTCCCGAGATACGGTTGTCATAAGCAGCCATGCTAGGCAAAAAAAGTTACTTTGAGAAAGGTGCCCTAGAAGGTTGAGAGAGCGCTAGCATTTTTGTTTGTCAATATATCTCAATGAAATATTTAGGGCAGGCTCATAGCATGGGCATTTGAATTGATAATAAATTTCATAAAGCTGTGCACGCTGGTTCTCAAGTTATTTGAGTATATCATATGGGTCGTATGGGACCAGGCCTGTAGAATTTGTGGAATACGTTGGCATTGGGAAATTCATTGTGGTAATTTTTGGATAGGTATCGCAGCCTTGAATCGGAGCGCAGGAAACTCGGAAGCCGATGGGAGGCTCCCAGTCGGAAGCAAGCCATGTCTCGGCCGCGCTGCCGTCGCCGTCGTCGAGGATGGCAAAAAAAGAAAGTGTGAGAATTCACAAACGAAACAAGACCAAGATGGCGGTGCTCAGTTCGGCGGGAGAGGACTAGCGCGCACGCAGGAAGTTTGGGAGTTTTTGGCACTTGCACGCAGCTCTGCGGCAGCCACCGCTTGTTACATAATTAATTTCCAGTTTTTCTACGTTGAGTGGGGCATTGATAATTGCGGAAAGTGTAGTTTATAAGACATACTACCAGGATATATAACCTTCCAAAAATCGACTGTTTCGTGATTTTTCGGTTTTCAAAGGTTGCGTCTCCCCTTCACCAGTACCATATTTACTCACATAATGAATGCCCTTTTCTCCAAAATATTTTCGTAATTTTTCCAGCATTGAAACAAAGGCTGCCTGCTAGCATTGATCATCGTTATCAGTAGACACTGCATAAAAAGAGAGAGTGTTCATTAGAAGAAACAAGAAAATTGTTGCACATTCATAATAGGTCACAGGAAGGAAAATGCGCAGTATCTGTCACACTTGCTCTGTGGACACCTGAACTGTGCCCTAGGGTAAGGGAGGAAGGTAAGAAAGTTGAAAGAGGAGCCGTAGTGGAGGGCTACGGAGTAATTTCGACCACCTGGGGATCTTTAACGTGCGCTGACATCGCACAGCACAGGGACACCACTACGTTTCGCCTCCATCGAAACGCAGCTGCCACGGTCCGGATCAAATCCGGGAACTCCGGCACAGTAGTCTGGCATCTTACCGCTGCACCACCGCGACGGGGCTTAGCACATTCGTTATGTGAGTAAGTGTGATGCGAAATAAATTAGATGATCCAAAAAATTAGATTCTTACTTCGGCACTCAGATGAGCAGCATGGAGTGCTCCCCTTGCAAAATAAACTTGAAAACACTGTACGAACAAAGTAAAAGTAATGTTTCGAATAGAAATTCTGTACCAGAAAAACGTCTGCATGGCCAGTATTTCATTGGTAACTACCAGCGCCTCCCCTGTTTGCTTGGTCTTTCAGACCTACAGACTATGTTGGAGCAGCTTGGACCATCAGAGAGCGGCAACCAAAGGGATGCTGACCACGGTTGGAATGAAAACCAGTTTGGTCAGCTCACGGTAAGCGCACTGAAATCTTAGTCATGTTTATGTTGATTCTGGTTGATGCTACTACATTTTGGACTCGTTCAAAGCTAAGAGTTTGTTGACGTTCATTAATGTGTCAAAGGGGTGGTATTGGTGACAGCGTGCAGTACAGTGTTGCTTGCTGACAAGCTGTGAAGATACTCAAAATAAAGCCTCTGGGGAGCTTGTTTGGAAATTCGTGAAATTCTGTTAAACCTAGCATGAACTTTGTCAGATGTTTTAAAATCCTTGCTCCTTTGACCTTCTTAATGCACTTGGGTCCGTGTGTCCATCCGCTGCAATACTTTTACTGCGATTTTGATAATACTGCTATCGCAGTGCTATCGTGCTACTGCTATTGCAGGTAGAGCATCTGATTGTGCTCTAAAGGACTAGGCTTAGGATCTCAGTACTATGCAACTGTCCTCTAGAGAAGAGCATCTAGGTCCTCATAGTAGTACCTCAACCGAAATAGCACTCCCTCATGAGAACCTCTCTGCAGTGGCACAATGGTTACAACCCCTAACTACTGTACTAGAGTACCTGGGTTCTAACCCGACTGCCGGCGGCTGCTTTTGATGGAGGTGAAACTGAGGGGTGTTTATGATGTGCTGTGTAATCTCAGTACACGGTAAAGAACCCTAGGTGGTTGAAACTCCCGGCATCCTCCACTATGGCATTTCTTGTAGCCTGAGTTTTTTTGGGACGTTAAACCTGGCAAACAAAACCACCTCCTCACCAGAACAGGATTTGCCCACCTTGGTTTATCAATTGGCGGCGCCTATATTACTACTCCCTTTAACCCACGGCCCTCAGTCTCCGGTGGCTGCAGAACAAATGACCACGAAGGCGGTCAGACCTATGGCGCAGCGGAGGGTGCTATGAATCTCTGGTGCCAGACAGGATGCCAGTGGAAACTGACCCTGGAAATGTTTAGCACTAGAACTCTAGCTAATGAGGCTAGTCTAGCAGTGCTCTTCAAGGAACTAGTGGATAATGAATGAAATAAGACAGTGAGGTTAGGTGAGATTATGAGAGCAGATGGGCGTACGCAGCACTGGACAGCAAGCACATATGCTGTCTTGGTGTAATGGAGAGAAGAGCTTGGTGCGGG
Organism: Amblyomma maculatum; assembly: GCF_055883805.1. Classification (NCBI taxonomy): domain Eukaryota; kingdom Metazoa; phylum Arthropoda; class Arachnida; order Ixodida; family Ixodidae; genus Amblyomma; species Amblyomma maculatum. The sequence continues at coordinate 42,466,700 of NC_139352.1, forward strand.
ATTCTTGGTGAACAAGGATATAGAAGGCAATGCAGGCACGCGGCCGCTCAAGTACTGGTTTATTGCTTAATTTGCATGCAGCCTAACTGTGTTAAGGTATCTGTCCTTTCTCTTTGGTGCCAAAATGCCTGTGTATCCTGATTTTCTTGCATGCTATGAGCGGACAGTTGACAACAGTGAGAACATATCCTGTGCACAGCATGCATGTGCTCTCTCCATATGGGGAAACTAGGCTAGAGTAAATGCAGCAACTGTAGATGAAAGGAGATCCTTGTCGTGAAAACTAGGGGTAAAAAAAACGTAGGGCATCAAAGACTGATCTATGTGATCTGTGGGCAATGCTTCAGGCACCTAACCACAAACCTGATGTGATTCCTCTAAAAAAATATTTTCGTCTTATTGAAAGTGATGTACGCTTTATGTCTGACCTGATCAAATAAATGAAAGTATGCAAAGAGTTCAGTGCGATAGTTACAGAAGTTAGCTCTCCGACTGGACCGGACGAGCTTGAATGGTGTCGTAAGTACAGAAATCTCACTTAGAAAAAAGTGAGTCACATTAATCCTTTGAGAGTTTTTGCTGTAAACGTACGGCGGTGGTTTTCTGTCCCGCAAGGTGTTTGCCATACTGGTACGGTTTCAATCCTCCTTTTGAAATTTCGCACCCTAATGACGATGCATGCTAACTGGGAGGTGCTGCGACCTCCTAGAACTTACAGCGCTTGAAATTTATTGCGTTGCCTTCTTGCGAAGATAAACAGAAGTAATTCCTAGCTGCAGCTTGTAGCCCGGTCTGCGGCAATGCCCTTGCACCAAAGCCCTTGCGTGATTTTCAGATACCCCCCCCCCCCCCCCCTTCTATCTTGTGATTCAAATATGATTGCAATGGAGGCACCCAAAACTTGATTTTTATCTTTATGGCCACTCCCATGCAGGGGCCACAGAAACTGATTTCCAACTTTATTGGGGCTGCTCTTAGCTTGTTTATCATCAAAGCTCAGAAGGTATTTCTGCTTTCCTTGTGGTTTCCTGAGGTTCCCAAGTTTGCAGTGGGGCGCAACGTTGACTTCAAAATGCAGTTTCTAATATTTTTCTACAACTTGTCCTTGACTTTACTCATATTGTACTTTCAAAATCCACAATAAAGTAATTTGACCATCTGAGGAAGTTTTTTTTTTAAACAATTCGACCCTCAAAGGGTTAAAAGCTAGCTTTCAGGGCCAATAGCGATGCTTTGCCATCTCAACAAGATAAGGTGCCTAGTATGACAGTATTCTATACAGTTTCACTACACAATTGTAAGAGACCTACGGTGGTTAAACAGGCAAAATGCTTCTGGAACAGATAAAACAATTGGTGGTACTGCTAAAACTAGCGAGAGACTTTGCCAAAGCAAGCATGAAGATGTTACACAGCAATGGTTATTGTACTTGGGGCCTCAACAAGCTTGCCTGAGGCTTTAGTTGATTTTTCTTGCATGTGTGTGCCAAGGATCAACCTGAGACACATTTCAAGCTCATTTTGACGTTTTTCTGGCTATACCTAAGAAGCTTTCAAATGAACTTGGCAAAGCCTTGACAAAATTTTCATTGGATTAAATTGTACTCTATTACAAGAGCTGAATGCGGCTTTCGAAGTTACGTTTAAGCCTTGGTGTAATGAACCTATATTCTTCTACATCATCTCACTGAAGCATGTGTATTTGGAAACTATGTATTGAACTTGTTGCAGGGATAGATCTTGATTTAACAGACTCGCGCCGCCATCTGCATTTGATATAATGCCCTGTGATAATTCTTCATCTGGTTTCTGTTCTGCATTGTTATTTAAAGTTATGTTATTTACTGCATATAACGAAAACCTGAATGCAGCAAAATATTACGGACATTTTACAATTTTTTTGTAACCAGAATTAACAGTATAATGATTACAGAAACCTGGCCTACTGATGAGTTGAATCTTGATTTTAAAACTTATCTAATATTCTTTAAAAACCCATTATCAAAGAGGGTGGTGGCTTTTCTACACTCTTTAAGGAAAGTAGGAACCTGACCCATTACAGTTATGTACTGTTCTTGGATATATTCATTACGAATGTGCATGTTAGCAATGTAAGATCAGGTTTAATTACTTCTGACATAAGGGACCATCTTCTGGTATTTATTTTGACTTCTGACATAAAAACGTAGTAGAAAAAACTTTTGCACATTTCTTCTGAGCCACATTCCAAGCATCACCTCTTTTTATTTGGGAAATGTGCTTTTCTGTTAGCAATTGATATGAAAAAGCATACAAGCTTTTTTTTTCTTAAACATCCTGAGGCCTATTTGTATTACCTGTGTTTTGGCTGTAAAAATACTGACAAAAATGCAATTCCACTTGTAATCAACGAATTCAAAAGGGTGCTTGTTACTAAAATTGAAATAAGTGATGAGTTATGTCATTAGTGGATTAATTTTTGGAACGAAATTTAGAAGTCGGCTGAAAGTTTTTGAAAACCTCTAGAGATTATTGGGTAAAAAATTTATATCACCAAGAAAGACTGTTAAGATTGAATCAACTTGTGCTCATATAGCCATCATGTGGAAGAACCTAAACAACCTAGCAGGTTACAGAAAAGAAAAAGAAAATTTCATCTCGAAGCATAGGTGAAAAGTTTTGGAATATTTTAATCCACCTATGCTGGACTTTTCATGGGTCAGGAATTAGCTGATATGGTTAGGAAATTTTTGGAACCCTTTAGAATTGGGGCTAAACAGAATAATTGTAATGTAATTGTAATATTTCTCTCTTTTACAGTATATATATTTGCCCAGTTGATGACTTCAAGATAATGGCAACTGTCAGATAACCGATAAGCATGTGGCTGCGGTTTGCTCAAATGAAGTGCTCATAATAATAAACGTACCGTGCTAGCCAAATATTTTATTCGCATTTGTATCTCGGTACTGTGTGTTGATTTTGTTAGCTGCTTTGCAGATTGTCATGTTTGGGCATGATAAAAACCAGATTCATTCTACCACAATATAATTTTTTAGTGCTTGCTAGTACTTGAGCTGTGTATTTTAGTGCAACGCACAATGGTGTGTAGTAAACAGCACAAGATGTCGATTTTCCAAAGCAATCCCATCTTTTGGTAATTGTTTCTATTTCGTCTAGTCAGCTTTTCTTGTGGTTACTACGTGCTGTATTTGTATTGTATATATTGTATTTTTGGCATTCTGGCTGTTATGTATATTTGTTATACTACTCAGTTGTCGTTTTGGGTCTGTTTTACATCTGTAGTGTGTTGCTTTCCATTCAGCGCACTTTTTCTGGTGGCATTTTTCAAAGACTGAGTCATATTTTCTCAAAATTTTATAGGGACTTAGTTGTTTGTCATGCTGATTTTTAATTTTCATCTGCCTTTCTGCGCTCAGCTGGAACATCGTCTTATAGTAAAGACAGTCAAACCCAGATAATTCGAATTTTGGTTATGGGCCTAGTGCTCTGGTATGGAGGCGCCACTTCTCCGAAACAAGTGGCGCCACCTCTCGCAGGCGCACCCGTATGGGGTATGTCTGCTCGTCGGGGGGAGGCGGCGGAGTGAACGCGAAGTCTATGTTTCTCGGCAGAGAACTTGTTAGAAGAAAATTTTTTCGGTCATTTCCTGCCTCGTGCCACACACGTACATAAGAGACACATTTACCATGTGTGCTTGTTGCAAAATAAATTAAAAGTAAAGCAAAGAAAGCCGCTACCCTTTCATGCCGTCTGGTAGAAGCTCGCTGGCGCTTTGGGCGCAGGGCATCGTTGGCGCGCAAGCGCTTCTGCTGGCGGCTCCTTGATTTTTTTTTCTTTGAAGTAGGAATTCGGAACTCGAACAATATGGCACTTTGAAAGTAAGGAGATAAATAAAATAAAAACTAAGCCAGCGTGCAATGTGCAGCACTGGCTTTTCCCCTCGGTGGCAGTGTATGTGTAGGCGGCATGCTAGATCCCCCAGAAGCGAGAAAGGTTCTTCAAAAAAAATAAAAAATTCTTCCACAGAACTGTACGAGCAGTCTGTATCTGGACATGTTCCCTAAGGTGTCAAGCCTTGCGTGCACATGCTTTTTGAGTGCTCGGCAGTTCTACCGTAGTTTTTATTTTTTTCTCGGTGAGTCGAAACGAGTGGTGACTTGTGACAGTGCAGTGCGCGGAAAAACAGCCATGGCTGAGCAAGCTCCGCAGCGCGTGCTGTTCGGGGGATTTCGGGCGATCGAGAATTTGTTGAGACTTAATTTAAGAATAACTGCTTGGTGCGCGGTCAGAAATTGTACGAATCCAGCACGTGTATGGAGTGCGCGGGGAACTTCACAGTCCAAAAGGGCGCTGGGATATCGTCGGAAAATGCAGCGGCAAAATGAAAACCGCCTTCTACGATTTCAGCTTGGAGGTAAGTTTTTTTCGGCTCTTTTGGCGTCTCTTCACTACATATGTAATTAGTTTTCTTTTTTTTTTATGTAGTTGTTGGTAAACCCACGATCATGGATGCCAGTTGTATCTGCAAGGCCGGGTGCCACTGTTGACGATGCGACACATTCGCTCTCGTATGATTTCCAAGGAAACCAAACAAAACTTTATTTTCAATTGTTTCCTTTTTTTATAACTATTCTGGCACCCATAAACGCGACAGCAAATTGAGCTGTTAGTTTAAAAGGAGGTTTCCTCTTTGTGGGCAGCCATAAACGCGTGTCAAGTCAGAAAGCGTGCACTCCTGCAATGTGCTTCGCTCTCGATGTCATGCTTCCACGTCAGGCTAATCTTCCCAAAAGCAAGGGCCGAAAACAGCTGCAAACTATTAATAAAAAGTCGTTAAAAAAAAATCACGCTGGGCAGGAAGGCTCCGCGCTCAGGCCGTTTCCGAAGACCTGCCCAGCGCTGGTTCCAAGCATGCATGCATAGTACAGCTCTTAGAACTCAAGCTGGGTCCAGAAGCAAAAAAAAAAAGAATACCTACCCCGTTTTTTTTATCCGCGTGCTGTGCACTAGATATAAACAAGCAATCGCTCGTGCCTCCTTGAAAGAAACCTAGCGGGAAGTACTGTACAAAAAAAAAAAACGTAGGAAATCCGCGCAGCTATAACGAAAAGCAATGAGTGTGATATGAGGTTGGAAGGTTTTTATGAGGTTTTTATTCTTACAGGGAACCAGGAAGAAACTGGAACTCATCGTCGGTGCTTCCCACGGTTGCGGATCCAGACAGCCGCCTTTTTTGGCGGTGCCTCCCAGATGGCGCCACATGTTCGGCCGAAGCTGCAGCGCACCAGGCCCATATTGAACTCACAGAATATCCCCTTGAAAATCCCATGTAAAACTATAGAAAAGCTGCATCGTATATCGAACTCAATTTCACCGGCTGTTCGATATAGCGAACTTCGTACCATGCACTGGACGGTGCGCCTTCCCCCAAAGACGGTCACATCACCTTCGGACGTTTGCCACGTGACGTTTCTAAGCCACACGCGGAAGGAATGAAAGCGAACAGTTCGGCGACGGCTGGTCTAGGCCAGCACCGCATCCTTTCCTTGAAGGCGTGCGCATCTGCAGTGATCATTTGCCACACGCCAGCACGTGACGTTTGCAAGCCATGTGTGTGAAGGAATGACAGGGAACCAATGCAGCCCTGGTGTTTGGAAGAGGGAAAAGATAAAGCGAAGCTCAAGTGTATGCCCATTCTTTCTCCCTCCCCTTACTCTCTCTTTCCCAGTCTTCATTCGCAGCAGCACGCTCGACGCATGCATGGACAAGCCAGCTCAGCCCATAGCAGGCGCTTTCTCCTGTGTGTGTTGCGAACTTTGTGTGCGTGGCGGCTGCCTTTTTTTTTTTGTTTTGCAAATCGCAGCAAAATTTTTGTTTTTTTTCAGAGAGCCGACCATCCTCGTCGTGCTGAACATGCGACGTAGCATATGCTATGGTGGCTGCAGACATTGCAGCATTTTGTTTTTCTTTTGTGAGAGTCATTCTTGTCGTGCTGAACGCCGCAGACATTAAGCAGCAGATTTTTTTTTTTTTTTGCAAGTCATTTATTCTTGCATCTATGAATCAACGAAAACACGCAGTCAGCTGCGATTATGACACCGACTTTTAGCATTGTTTGCTTCAAACTGCATTTGCAGCTATCACACTTTCCAATGATTTTGTCGCAGCGGACTCCGCCCGCCCCAAGCGCGCCGTGATAAATCGAACCAGGCTTGTGCAATCAAGCCATCAAATCGAAAGGCAAATGCTTTGCTGCGTCAGTAGCATCACGTGCCCGTATGTCTTGTAATTCTAACGCGTGTGTGTGGTAGCAATAGGCTTCATGACCGCGAAATAGCCTACGTGAAGTTATCGAGCTCAGCTGCAGACTGCACAACAAGCGGCTGACCGCATTATGCATGTACATGCATAATGCGGTCCATGCACATGCACATGCATCCACTGTACATGTACTGTAAATGGATGCGTGGAAACATGGATGCATGTACATGCACATGCATCCACTCACAAAAGAAATCGACATCGATGAAAAAAAATTTATTCAGAAAAAAAGCCGGTGACCATCCTCGCCTCTTAAGCGCATATCCGATGACGGGAGTTTCAAGCTTGCTCAAAGCTGCGATGTGTTTGTCCCCCAAGGCCTTAAAATATACAAAATTTTTAAGTGCCTCAATATAGTTCACTGCTGTGCTCGCGCTTACGGGCGCTTATGGGCGATGGCTCACTGTCGTTGTCGTCCGATGCTTTGGCGTCGCTTGATCCTGCACTTCCCAGATGGCCGTCTCATCGTAAAAAGACTCCGTGACTTCAGCAGCGCGCCGTGATAAATCGAACCAGGCTTGTGCAATCAAGCCATCAAATCGAAAGGCAAATGCTTTGCTGCGTCGGTAGCATCCCGTGCCCCTATGTCTTGTAATTCTAACGTGTGTGTGTGGTAGCAATAGGCTTCATGACCGCGAAATAGCCTACGTGAAGTTATCGAGTTCAGCTGCAGACTGCACAACAAGCGGCTGACCGCATTATGCATGTACATATACAGTTGAGCTCGCTTGTAACGAACCTGAGCATCACGCGGAATTCATTCGTTGTATCCAGAAGTTGGTGATATGTGGTCCACTCACAAAAGAAATCGACATCAATGAAAAAAAAAATTTATTCAGAAAAAAAGCCGGTGATCATTGTCTGCCTCTTAAGCACGTATCCGATGACGGCAGTTTCAAGCTTGCTCAAAGCTGCGATGTGTTCGTTCCCCAAGGCCTTAAAATATACAAAATTTTTAAGTGCCTCAATATAGTTCCCTGCTGTGCTCGTGCTTACGGGCGCTTATAGGCGATGGCTCACTGTCGTCGTCGTCCGATGCTTTGGTGTCGCTTGATCCTGTACTTCCCGGATGGCCGTCTCATTGTAAAAAGACTCTGTGACTTTAGCAGCGTCATCCGCATCAACAAAATCTTGCCAGTCGATATCGCGACGGCCAGGTCAGCCTCAACACGTCGCCACAAGTCGTCATCAAGCTGGCTTTGTTGAGTGTCTTCAATGCCCACTTCAGTTGCGTGGGCGAAGCCGGCCTTGGAGGGGGGGGGCAAAAACAATTTCGGATGAAATTGGGTGTCACTTCTATCTATGCTGCTTTGATCATTTCCACCGCAATCAACTGCAATCAGCATTCGCTGCACAACACGACGCCGGTAGGCCACTTTAAATTGCCGTATTATGCCCATGTCCAGCGGTGGTGCTTTTGATGTCACGTTTGAGGGCAGAAAAAGCTGCTCAACTGCCATTAATAGAGCCTGCACATGGTGGGTAGTACAGTTGTCAAGAATTAGAAGAACTTTGCGCCCTTTCTTTATCATGCTGCTGTCAAAATCGATGAGCCATTCCATGAACAACTCGCATGTCATCCACAATTTTGAGTTGTGTTTGTACCACACAGGTATGTAAGTGCGAAAGCAACGTCGCTTCTTTGACTTGCCAATGATAAAAGGCAAGCACTGATTGCTTCCGTCCATGTTTGTGCACAGCAGTACAGTTATCTGCACTGCGCTGTGCTTACCGCCGGTGCATTTGTCGGCCTTCATAGCGTGCATTTTGCCAGGCAGCATTTGGTAGAATAGAGCCGTTTCATCGGCGTTATAATGTCCCTTTTAGCATACGTCCTCACAGTTAACTCTGACGACTTTGGCCTGCGGAAACGGAGCACAGTTTCTCGTAGTCGCCCCGGCTACTCCTGCTGTGTCCAACAGCTGCTGCCATGCTAAACGGATGGTATACGGTTTGTTGGCATGCTCAAACAAAATGCAGAATTGTGCCAAGGTGTCGGATAGCTTTCACAAGCACTGCGAAACAGCCCTTTTACACTGCCGCTGTCGGCAACATCAGCAGCATACGCACAGCTCAAGATGGCGACAAGGGGAGCTGGAGCACTTTTCCAGTTTGGCTCATACGGGGCACCACCATTAAATTATGATGACTGTGTCCAGGCATTGAAACTAAAATAGTCTATACTATAGCCGCCCACTGGGAATGCACACAAGATCTCGACAATCATTTGCCTTCAGTATCCCTTTAATGTAGTCATGTCATCCCTGTAAAGGGCAAGCTTAGGTGCTCCCAAATTTTGTAAGTGGCATCCTTACAAAGCATCTGTGGCTGCACCAACTTACGCTGCTCGGTGCTGAGTGCGAAAAAATGGCTGCCGTGAGACTTTTTGGGTGAGAGCTAAGGACGCAATCTCAGAATCAAGTCTTGTTGTGCGGAGGAAGAGTCAGCCATCTGTTAGGCACTATCTGACACCATTGTCTAGTGTGCTAAAAACTACCAATAAAATTATTGCCAATGAACTACACAGCATACACCGCTGATGGTCGACAAACTCTTTTTGGGCTTATTCACAGTGGTCACGGTAACTGCTCAAAATCGTGCACTTATGCCTCTTATACTTTATTTGATGGTGTCATAGTTTAGCGGCATGACATTCGAATTCTGAGTCCAAGAGTCTGACATTTGGGATGGGATCTCAACCACATGGCTGTATTTCAACCGAAAATAAATATAGAAGATGCCTGTGCCCATGTACCGTGCAATTCATTGCACGTGGAGGACCCCGACGTCCTCAAAATTATTTCGGAGCCACCTGTTATGGCTTGTCCCATACCATTTTGTGAGTCTGGCACATCCAGGCCACCACGTTTCTCTTGAACCTCGCCCTAGTGGTGCAGTATTTTAATCACTTGACTGCTGCACCCAAAGATGCAGGATCAAATGCCGGCTGAAGCAGCTGCTTTTTGGCAGATATGAAAAGCAAGGCACTCGTGTGCTGTACGATGCCAGTGCACGTTAAAAAATTCCATGGGGTCGAAATTTCCAAAGCCCTCTACTTTGGTGTCTCATAATCTGAGTTGCTTTGGGACATTAAACTTCATAAACATAACATTTGTCTGGACTGTTCCGCCCGTTCACAGGCCACCACCAGCTGGGCCCATACAACGATCAACCAGAGGAGGCAGCAGTGCCGCTACTGCCCGATGGCATTCACGAGCCCGTCAGGTCGATTACGCCACGAACGTGGACACACGGGCGAGCGGCCATTCCGGTGCGAATACTGCCGTGTGTCCTTCACACGCAAGGACCATCTGAGCCTGCACATGCGCCGGCACACGGGGGAGCGGCCTTTCATATGTCGCCTCTGCTCCAGGACGTTCGCCAGGGCCGATCACCTGCGCCGGCACGCGTGCCAAGGCCAGGATTACCATCTTTATGCACGCTCTCTGGCACGCCACTGACGCAAAATTGTCAGAGATGGGGCAGAACCTCCTCACCTTTACTTTCCATGCACTGTTCCGATGCACTGTGCATTGCTACTTCCACAGGAGCCAGACATGTAATGAGGACTTCTGGAGCTCATTATGATCCTCGCAATGTTCACATGTATTCCAGTGAGGGCGCTGTGCGTGTTGTATATTTGGCCACCGGAGATCAGCAGTGTGTGAAGGTAGCTGTATACTGTAAGACTATTTCCTGGATGGCATTGGCGACCGCTCAGCATGGGCCCTTTGTCCAGGGCTTGATTAGCCACATGTATACCCTTCAAGCCTGGTTGGTCAGCCATTGGCATTTTATTGAGCCGGTGTTAGAGGAGGTGGCCTTCCATAATCAGCGATTACAATCAATCAATGGTGTTAGGAAGCAAGATGAAACTCCTACATAAAGTTGTTGGGAGTCATTGGGTCAGGCGCTGCTATGAGGAACAGTGAGAAGGATATCGAAGAGGGTAAAGATGCTTAAGGGAATGGCAGCATAATAAGTGCATTCGGAGTTGGTGTCATTTAGCGGCTTCTTATTGGGTCAGTTGCATAGGTAAAGAAGGGGTGAAAAATTTTGGATGCCCAAATTAGCAGGGCTCTTGGATGGGGGCTTAAGGTGGACATATTTGTGTCATTTTAGTTGAGACTGACTTTCAGGGGCGCCTGGTTAGTGAGGCGTTATGCTAAGGCATCGACGCACCTTTTACCACGGACGCATTCCCGGGGCTCCAGACTGTTGGCATTGAGGATAGGGTCCTCTTGTGTGTAACAAAAAGGACGTTGTCGACAAGTGAGCATATTTGTTCCCGCCTAAATTTACAACACACTTCTGGGAATCCATGATTTTTGGAATTCAGTTGTGCCTTTGAATTGCAAAGGTTCAAAGTTTATCAGGTCTTAATGACAAATTGTTTGATCATTGTCATTGAAGTGCTCACGAAATTGGTGTCGTGCCGAAAGAGCAGAGCAGGGAAGTTAAATGCAAAAAAAGCATTGTGAACGATAACTGGTTTGGGACGCAGGTGTGGAAATTGGCGATCCCTGGCCCACAATAGGAACTCCATATGGAACATCTTAAAACAGAGTGGAACGGCGCTAACTTTAGGTCTGCTGCGGTGATGGCAGCATCTCTTCCTGGCAGTATGATGACGGGATGCATTGTTCATTTCGCTGACTGATGATTACAATGAATTGACACCACGTTTGAGTGTGCCAGGCTTATCTTTCCAATGGGTAACAACTGAAAAAATAATGGTGATATCACTGAAACTTCATCTCAAAGGGAAATATGTCCACGCTCTGGTCTTTCTCGACTGTCATTGTTCCCCCAGAGCTCCTGACAAGGCGTACGTCCATGACTAACCAATCCCTCCGGCCAGCATAGGAGGCTTCCAGTGTTGTGTTGCGCACATTTCGTGTGGTGCGAAATATTTCGATTTAAATTTGTAAGCTTCTCATCTTTCCTCTTCCTTAAGGTCTCCAGCTGTGGCTGTAGGAATCAATTCATTCTCGTGACACTGGTGACAGAAAGCAGAGGTCTTTCTGGTAGTAGGCTTCGTGACTCCTTCGAAGGTATAGCCACCTACATCGCCGGGCGGTTAGGGCTGCACTGTGTCATGCGCCCCCGTGTGCAGATGCCCAGTTTGAAGTTACTCTTGGTAAATACTGTCTCAGTATTGTATAATATATTTTTCTTCTGTGCATATGTACTGATAAAACATATACTTTGGTATATGTATAACCATCTAACTTTAAAAGACAAATAAAAAGGCTAAGGGCTGCTTCCTCCTGGACTTGTGCCTCTTTTTCGGTGCAGATGGCCTCTCCTGTCATTAGGCCAACATCTAGCCACAGCAAACACATCACCCACCGTTACACGTCAGCTCTATGCACTTGATGACACAAAAACATCAGCTAGGTGGAAGGGTTTTGCTCAGTGTTCGAGCGGAAGAGAAAGCTATACTTGCACGCAAGTGTCGGGGCCTGTGCAGCAAACATTAAGCAGAAAAAAGAAGAAAACACGCCTTTGTGCCCGTGCCATGAGAAGCGGTTTTTTGTTGTCCGTTTTGGAGGTGTGTATAGTGGTAAAGGGAGAGACGACGCGGAGTCGCAGGGGCAGTAGCGAGCTTTCTGGAGCGGCCTTTGGTGAGGCGCAGAACGGTTTGCTTGGTCTGTCTTTTTTTTTTTCCTTTTTCATATTAAAAAAAAGTTAAAATTTGTGGGATTGAAGAACCAGTGAATTCTTTGTGCTTCTTGTCTTTTTTCCTATGCTAGCAACACTGTATCTGCGATGACTCGGCTGTTCTGCTCGCACCACACGACGAAGCTACGAATGGCGGCATAAATTAGTAGTGGACATGGTCTTGCTGAGGCCACAGAAACATGTTGCCGTTTCTCGTTTCAGTGCCGCTTCCCCTTTGTGAAGGCGAGTTTGTGGGAAGAAGCACACTCAGCGAGTGTAGAGAGCCGCCCTGCTTTTCTCTGTTACCTTTCCGGGCCACATTACACGAGTGATCAGCAATCACCGCTGGCGGCCTGGTTCAAAGGAGACTCCGGAAACCTGCAACCTGCCCGCCTTCTGCGGGCCCGTGCTGGGTGGTTGTGATGCCACAGGGCAACACACTAGGTTCAGGAATCTTCTTGTCTCTCGAAAAAGGAGGCTGATTTTAATATGAGCCTTCTGTCACTGTGTTTGAATGCTAGCCACGGTGTAAATACTAAGTGAAAACAGTTACAGCAGATGTGCGGCCACTCCGCTACTCTCTAGTTGTCAGGGGACATGGAGACAAGGGTGGGTAGAGCTTACAGAGTGAGCACCTTAGGGGCAGATCTAGCGGAGTGGAATGAGGGTTTTATTGTACTTTTTTTCAACTGTTCCTGTGCCAGGCATCGTAAAGACATGTGCTTCGCATGCTGTTGTACTCCTACTTTTGCTCACAAGTGCCTTCGTGCTGTCATATTCTCTTGCCTTACTAGCTGTTCCAGGATACCCCCTTAAACCTTAACAGGTGCAGCTCACATTTCAAAGTAGAATCACGCGCTACAGGGCTAGCGATGTCCCGCAAGGGTGCTTGGCTGGGAAAAAAGGAGAGACAGGGCATTAAATGATGGGGAAAATGAGCACATGCAGATGAAGAAGGCTTGGAGAATGCCTCGTGGGCCGTCTAGAAGGCAGAAAGAGAAAAATGCCGACATGAAAGAGAGCAAGGCTCATATTGGGAATCCAGTTTGCAGGCCGGGTTAACACGTGCATGGGGTTAGCCCTACCACCCTTCACATTGCCTGCACCGGTAAGCATCTCTGCCGTGACTTGGAGAAAATGCATCCGATGAACTTGCCGCGCCCTTATGCTTGAGTATAGACTACACTTGCAGACCTTATGTGACCAGTTGACGCCTGCTCTCGGTGATGAGGCGTACAGTTCTAAGACAGTTGTGGGAGAAGTCATGCTCAGGCTTTAGTTTTTTTATAATAAACCTACTCTGCGCACTTTCTCTACTGTTCCCCTCTTTCATTTCCTCTTACCATCCACTTGTTCCTTTTGTTCACACGGTGTCAAAGTGGAATTTTTCCTGGTTTGGATTGGGTTTATGTTCATACCTTTTAGGTTCAGGTTCGATTTCAGCTTTGGAGAGATCTTACCCAAACCGGTTCGAATGAGTTCAAATGATTTCAGAAAAAAATAGAAACTTAATAATAACAGGAACAGTGTCAGGGATCTCGTGCTTTATAAGCAGTCTCATCCACACGAGTGACATTGGAACGAACACTCCATTTACACTTTTCTTGTTTTGTTCTTTCTTTTACTTCTTGTATTGCTTCAGGCAAACCTCGTACCACCACCTCACTGGCTTTTCTTTCAATTTCTCACGCTGCAGTTTATGGATTGCACAATTACTGCCATTCGCTCCTCTTTGTTTTTTCCTTGGGGCCTAATCGCAGGTTCCTTGCCCCTCCTTTTCTTTTCAACGTTTTTGTTCATACCTCTCTTGTTGCTGTGCAACCTGTAGACCACACCAGATTACTCTCCCAATAGTGCAGTTCTAGCTTTCACTGCCACCTTTCTAGATAATGTTAGATATCCGTATCAGTGATGGTGGATAAAGCAATGAAACTGATTCTTGTTTTCAACATCGTACTTGTACGGGCTGAACGACAGCACATCAAATAGAGCTTGTGCATTAATACTCCTACCAGCAATTCCACTCAGTTCCTTACTCTACCCAGTCTTTACAGTTGAACATTGGAGCTTCACTCCTGATATAGTTTAACTTGCCGAGGGAAATACAATAAGTACACCTAACTAGGGACAAAAGGAAGGGAAGACAACAGGGGAAATCGACTTATGGATTATGGAATCATCTTTGCGCTAAGGTCAGAGACATCTCAAGAACAGAACGGTAAATTGTTGCCCGAGGTGGCCTTCCCACCATCAGTGTCGACTTATCACTCAGAAGTCTCGGTTAATCAAACTGCATCTGCTGGCATCGCAACGCACACGACCATTATGCACATCCTATGTGATGCGCCGTTGTTGATTGATAGGGAAATGAAATGATTTACGTGCCATTTTTCTAACACATTTGTCATTTTGTTTTTTGAGTTGTACATGGTTATATATTTATTTATCTAAATATGTAAGTCAACATACAAATTATATGCTATTATTTCACTGCCTTTGAAGCTAAGCTCTCAGATGGGGCAACTTTCTCCATGAGCGGCCCCATTGCGCAGTGCAGTAGCCATCCGTGTTCGGGATGAAATGATAGCCCGAAACCAGAGATAGGTGTTATGTACGTGGCATTGTATTTTCCTTTGTTCTTTTCATCCTTTTGCAAGGGGACGATTTTTAAATATGGTTGTGGTGTTTGCAGTGTGCTGTGGGCTTTTAAAATTAGCGAGAAGAGTGGTTTACAAGTAGCGAGAAGAGCGCTTCATCACTAGTGATGAAAAAATAACGAGGGTAAGTTGACAGAAAAAAGCGGGTCGCAACCATACTGTGAACCAGTTCGGAACGGTTCCGCGGATTTGTTCTCATTCGGGTTCAGCTCAAAGATGGAAAAGGTTCGGGTTCTGTTTTGGTTTTCGGCAAAAATTCGGATTCAGTTCTAGTTTTTGCTTCATTTCAGGTTCGACACTCTGGTTCACCCAGCTGCAACTCAGGCACTTTTGTGTCAGATAGCAGCTACGCAGAGCAAAAATCAATTGCTTTCATTCTGTGTTATCATTTTATTGAAATGACCAGTTCATGTTACTACTTATTAATGAAAAATGCACTGCGGAGTAATCTCTACACCAATTCCACTCACTCGTGCATTATGTGTACTCGTGTGCTGTGACCTGCTGGTTCATGCTGGCAAACATATGTTCTAAAATAAACACTGTGAAGCAATAATAAAATATGCAGAATGCATGCTTTTTCATTAACTAGGATGGCACGTGACCAATAAACTTCAATCTTCAATCCATTTATTTTCTCCTAAAGCAAAGAATGAGTAACTTTAGACAGGTCCGCCAAAGCTATATATGCGTCCCATAGCTAGGTTATGGGACACATATAGCTAGGTTAGATTAGGATGAGACAGTACACTGTACAAGTTAACAAATTTAGTCCTTTTGTGTTGCATCGTCACCAGTGAAAAACCCAGAGCGAGCAAAAATGGTTACATTTATGGTTCATAAATATTTAGATACTTTTATCCAATAAACTTCAAGCTAGAACACATCACAGAAATAAGTAAAAGCAATAAAAATATACAAGAGCCTCTCGATCAGTATGCATTTCGTTTCATTTATTCGGGCCCATTTAGAAGCCTAACTTAATCATTTATTCACCACAAGAATGTGTCGATCACTTTCGAATGTTTCATTTGCCGCAGTTAGTGCTCGTCATTCGTGTCAAGATTAACTGTAGCAAAGCTTTTGGAGCTGCACGAGCAATGCAAATGAGACGAGAGATAAAGGGCGCAACTTAATCATTTATTCACCACAAGAATGTGTCGATCACTTTCGAATGTTTAATTTGCCGCAGTTAGTGCTCGTCATTCATGTTAAAATTAACTGTAACAAAGCTTTTGGAGCTGCACAAGTAATGCAAATGAGACGAGAGCAAGAGGGCGCATGGATCAGCTGTTGTGGATGGGCTTGCTTAAATGCTTTCACTTGACCGCCCTTCTCGCATATTTTCTGCCCGGATCACTGCCAACCGTCACTCCTCTGAGTAACAAATTGCTGAGAGTAGGGAATTTTTCATCATGTGGTAGTGGTGCGTGCATACAGTTTGTGATCTGGTATGCCTGTCTGAAGCTGCCTATAAAATTTTAGAGATCACTGCAGAAACTGCATTGGGAGAGTGCCAAAGCATTAGCATTGGTGCTACATTGGTGTCTTGTAGTCGTCAGCTTTCTACATCTACTTGCATACACGGCATGACTCAGCACGTTTTGGTTTGGTTTGTTTAGTAGGGTTTAATGTCCCAAAGCAACTCAGGCTATGAGACACTCCGTTAGGGAGGACGCTGGAAATTTCGATGACCTGGGGTTCTTTACCATTCACTGATATCGCACAGCAGATGGATGCCACCATGTTTCCCCGCTGTTGAAAAGCAACTGCCGACGGGACCGAACCCGTGTACTTTGGCAGAGTAGTCGGGCACCTTAACCATGGCACCACTCCGGCGGGGCTCAGCACTTTTTGATGCATGATTCAAATGACATGAATTACATCACTTGACAGTTTCATATCACAAGATTAATGACTCAACGATAGAGCACTTCCTTACAGCATGACTTAGAACTTTCATCTGGTCATTGACTGATCTGTCACTTGGTGATGTCACAAGGGCACCAACTTCCAGACACATTTTGCATACACTTCTGGTGCCAACATAAACTACTAATGCTTTTGCATTAATAAGGATCTATGGCTGGTCCGAATGTTCACCATGGCAGCTGCATTCTGGTGTAGAAGAAATGCAAGAGATGCCAATACCAAGACAACTCCACCTATTAAAACATTGTCTAGCAATATGAGGCTCCCTTTAACCTTTGTTTCCCTTCCTTCGACTGTGTAGCTGTACTTTTATTTCATAACCTAGATCAAAAGATGTCCTGTGTGCTGTAGCAGCGTGCCACCACATTCTTGTTGAGTTCTCTTCCTGACTGTACCTAGGCTACCACTACCAGGAGTCAAGGTGCAGTCACCCAAAATTCTCCGCAGTGCCACTACTGTCGATGACGTTCACCAACACGATGGATCGGGTTCGCCACGAGCGCGGTCGCATGGGCGAGCGGCCATTTCGGTGTGACCAGTGTTGCCTGTCCTTCATGCGTAAAGACCACTTGGGCGTTCACATGCGCACTCACACCAGAGAGCAGCCCTTCGCATGCCACCTTTGTCCCAAAACATTCATCAGGAATGACCACCTGCTCCGGCATGCACGCAGGGAGCACTGCTCTGATGCAGGCTCTCACGTGCCACAATGATAGCAGCGCCTGAGAAAGAGGGCAGGAAAGCAAGTCACAGTGTATTGCTACTGCCACTCCTGTAATATTTGGATACAACTCAAGAGAAAAATGTTTTTTTTTTTTTCAGTGATTTCATGCCATTGTGCAAAATGCCCTTGGACCCGCTAGCTTGATAATACAGACTGACATGAAAGCGGGGTTCACCATGCCCTCAATCGGATTAACCGCTATGTCATGAGGGTCAGTTCGTCTGCTTAGTTGCATTAATGCAAAAGCCTTTCTCTTACAATCACTACCTACATTACCACTGTTATTTTCACAAAGAATGTTTACCTTCTGAGGACAGGACCTTTCGACCCAGGTTAAATGAAGGAGTGGCACAGATGGAACTTTGAGAAGACTATGTAGACGGTCACTGTCTTGCAAGTGGAACTTGATGAAGTTATGAACATGATGCATGGCCCATTCTTGAACGTTGTGATGCGGGTTCAAGTAGCAATGTTCCAAATAGCTTTGGTTTGTCTAGGCTGCTCTGCATCTTGGTGTATCCGCTAGGCAAAACATTATTCTCTGTTCGGGCGAGCGTCTAGGCTCCTCTGCATCTTGTTGTTGTTGACAGTAGGAAGAAGGAAACGAAAATGCACGGGCCTGCTACTGGCTCTACTAGCTGAGCCACTGATTGATTTATAGGAAAGGCGCGGTAACTGTCTCGCTTGTCTTCTGTGGACACCTTAACCGCGCCGTAAGGGAAGGGAGGAAGGTGGGAGGGAAAGTGGAAAGGGAGAAAGAGGAGCCGTAGTGGAGGGCTCCGGAGTAATTTCAACCACCTGGGAATCTTTAATGCGCTGACATCGCACAGCACACGGACGCCTCTTCGTTTCGCCTCCATCGAAACGCAGCCGCCGAGGTCGGGTTCGAACCCGGGTACTCCGGCATAGTGGTCGGGCGTCTTACCACTGCACCGTGTATTGCATTGCGATAAGAATCAAATTAACAGGTGGTAGTATTGTGAGAAAGAAATAAAAGAGGATAAAAAACGTGACTATTTTCAGCCAACACTCATGGACGTTGAAAAGTACCTAAACGTTTGGATCATTTGTGCAGGCTTTGTAGTGTGGCATTGAAGCGTCTGTGGTGGCCTGCGCTGGTACCTTTTGTATTGAATGGAATCAAATGAGCTATGCTTTGTGCGGTGTACATTGTTCTTAGCCATGTATGTTGTCAGGCTTTGTCATTTGTCATCACGCATGTCCGTGTAAAATGTCTAAAAATTCTAGACAGCACTTCGGACCACTAAAGTTCGATGAGGCCAAAGCAGTTATAGCACTGTGGATCGTAGCCCTCCACTACAGCACCTCTATTTTCACCTCTTTCATTCCCACCTTCCCTTCCCTTACGGCGTGGCCCAAGTGGCTGTCGTGGTAAGACGCGCGACTACTGTGCCGGAGTACCTGGGTTCGAACCCGACCTCGGCGGCTGCTTCGATGAAGGCGAAACGAAGAGGCGTCCGTGTGCTGTGCGATGTCAGCGCACGTTAAAGATCCCCACTACAGCACCTCCATTTTCCCCTCTTTCATTCCCACCTTCCTCCCTTCCCTTACGGCGTGGCCCAAGTGGCTGTCGTGGTAAGACGCGCGACTACTGTGCCGGAGTACCCGGGTTCGAACCCGACCTCGGCGGCTGCTTCGATGAAGGCGAAACGAAGAGGCGTCCGTGTGCTGTGCGATGTCAGCGCACGTTAAAGATCCCCATGTGGTCGAAATTACTCCGTAGCCCTCTACTACGGCTCCTCTTTCTCGCTTTCCAGTTTCACCCTCACCTTCCTCCCTTCCCTTACTGCGCGGTTGAGGTGTCCACAGAAAACAAGTGAGACAGTTACCGCGCCTTTCCCTTCCGATAAATCAATCAATCTGTCCCCAGACAATTGTGACTTTCCTATACTGTAAATCAATTTCAGACACTGCTGATGCCTGCTGTATTAAGGTGATAGCCTTTAATGGTTGAGGCGTGCTGATTGACCGAGGCGGAATGCGTGTCTGCCATCTGCAATACCATACTTCAACGCGCGATCTGTGAAAGGTGGCTGTTCCTGGCCCTACGGGGCTGGGACTGGTATGTCAACGCTGCCTGTGGAGGGGGCTAGCCTGCCACCGAATTTTGCGGCGGCTGTCGCCTTTGCGTTCCTTGGCACGCGTTCAAATGTGGGATTGAGGATGGCAGGAACGCTAGAGAAGATGAGATTTCTGGAAGGCGCAGTATCTGTCACACTTTCTCCGACAAGTGTGCGTTTGGATGGTACGCCAGCGCTCCTGTCGCGTGGCGTTCCTTTGCGCGCGCTCTAGTGTGGGCTTGCAGATGGCAGGAACGCTAAAGAATTAGAGACCTCAGGATTTCGCCTTTGTCGCTAAAGTTCCTCGTGATTTTTAACGCCTCCTAGATATCTGGGTCTGCCTCTGTTTTCTGTGTGGTGTGGCGTTGCTGTGGCTGTAGGAAGAAGGAAAAGAAAATGCACGGGCCCTATTGGCTTTGTAGCTGAGCCACCTCCGCTGCCTCGTGCGGACACCGGAGAAAACTGATTTAAACTGATTTATTTATAGGAAGGGAAAGGCACGGTAACTGTCTCACTTGTTTTTCTGTGGACACCGCAACCGTAAGGGAATTGAGGAAGATGGGAGTGAAAGTGGAAAGAAAGAAAGAGGAGCCGTAGTGGAGGGCTACGGAGTTATTTCGACCACCTGGGGATCTTTAACGTGCGCTGACGTCGCACAGCACACGACGCCTCTTCGTTTCGCCTCCATCGAAATGCGGCTCGTAGTGGAGGGCTACGGAGTAATTTCGACCACCTGGGGATCTTTAACGTGCGCTGACGTCGCACAGCACACGACGCCTCTTCGTTTCGCCTCCATTGAAATGCAGCCGCCGAGGTCGGGTTCGAACCCGGGTACTCCGGCACAGTAGTCGGGCGACACAGGAGAAAATAGAGAAGAAATGAAAAGGTAGAGGGAGAGAAAGACGCGCGCCGCAAAAAAACAGCCATCGTCCGCCACAACCGAAGCGGTGGCGGGTGCAATGACGGCCTGCAACAGGTAAAAATTCGATGGCAGGCTAGCTCCCGGCGCAAGCGGCGTTGACCTGCCGTCCCTGCCCCGTAGGGCCGGGAACTGCCACTCATGTGGCGTTCGAGGAAGCGGCAAATGAAAGGCGCCGCGCAACGCATCGATCGGACGCCTGGCGGGGTCAGCTTCGTGTATGCATGAATCTCCTGGTGACGTCATGACCTCTCGTGACAGTACATACGGCATTTCATGATTCGTTTACAGGAAAGGAAAGGCGCAGTATCGCTCACTCGCGGAATCTCGATATCGTACTCACTGTAGACGAGGGGAATTATGAAGAGGTTTTGCATCTTCGCCCCGCCGGGATGGGGCAGTGGTAAGACGCCCGACTACTGTGCCGGAGTTCCCGGGTTCGAACCCGACCATGGCGGCCGCGCTTTGATTGAGGCGAAACGAAGTGGCGTCCGCATGCTGTGCGATGTCAGCGCACGGTAAAGATCCCCAGGTGGTCGAAATTACTCCTTAGCCCTCCACTACGGCTCCCCTTTCTGTTTCCACCTTCATGCTTTTTTTACGGCGCGGTTCAGGTGTCCACAGAAGAAGTGTGACAGATACTTTGCCTTTCCCTTCCTGTGAACCAATTATTATTATTATTGCATCTTCTGAGGACATCATGGACACCTACAAGATTGTGCTGCTTCATCTGCCATCCGGTAATGTAGTGCTCAATACTGTATTTTTGCATGGTGACTTAAATGGCCGTCCCTACCGAGCGCCTGACTTCAGGGATGCCCTAGCCCGTGTCATGGACCTTCGAATATCGTCTGCATTGGAGAATATCAAATGAGCTATGTTTGGATGATGACTTGTGAGAACAGCGTATCAAAACAGAAACTTGTGGACTTGGCGGAGGTACGCGTGAAAGGCCTGAAATGCATATTGGACCCGGAAACAAGAAATATTAAGTTGAAGCTGCTTTGGCTCCCACGCCCTGTGGAACATCGCCGGATTGTGGAAACTTTAGAGCCGTATGGCACTGTTCAGGCCGTAGAGCGAGAAAAGTGGCGCTGTCCAGGGATAAGCAGATAAATGAAGGGGAAATGAGTGTGCTCGTTATAAAAATTTGGAGGACGCTTAAGCTTCGCCTTCAAGAGTGGAACGCGATAGCGTTATTGCACCTCGTCGAGAAGACTTACTAAACGCAAGGGTAGTGGGGCATCCTCGCACCGGTACCCGCGCGGCCCGAAGGGGAGAAGCGGGTGAGCGAAGATAGTGATCTAAAGAAAGGAAAGACGCTTGATTCTACAACCTGTGAGGGTGCACGGCGAAACGTCAGGGGCGAGTGGCGCGCCACATGTCGGGGCAGCGCCGCACATTGCGTCGGGGTTCTTCTGTGTTTGCCCCAAGATGGCTCTGCATGTGCGCAGAGCGCAGAAGAAATGTAGCGGAAACGTACTTCGCTACTCGTGTAACTGCGACTTCTGTAAGTAACATGCTCATAATTACCGATATACACTGCAGTATTACGTTCTACGGCATGTTTCTAAGGCAACACCGCATTCACTAGAAGCGCGTTTGTACCGCTTTCAAGCGTCGAACTCGTGGCTGAGTGGATCGTTGGTTCCCACCAGACGTGTGGTATAAAGGGCCGGTCTATTATAACAAATATTCATAAGGCGAGGTGCGTGCTGGAATGTTGTGACGTTGCTTGCGCGAGGGTCGCGCTTCTTCAGCTCGACCTAGAAAAGGCGTTTGACTGTGTTCCACATGATGCATTGTTTGCAATATTGGATTATATCAATGTCGGTTCTATTATCAGAGAGGGCGTAGCCCTGGCGTACCGAAACTGCACAACGCGACTGATTGTTAATAAAGTATTAGGGGAACCCATAAATGTGCGGCGTTCGGTACGTCAGGGTTGTCCCCTCAGCCCTCTTCTGCATTTATATCGAAACTTTATGCCTGTCTATTATGCAAAATCCATCTGTTCAGGGCTTTCAACTGTACAAGTCTGAGGTCAAACTTTTAGCGTACGCTGATGATGTGGCAGTGTTTTGTGCGAACAAAGAAAGTATTTGCGCCGCAGTTGAAGTTGTGAAAGATTTTAGTGCGACCACAGGAAGTCCAGTAAACTGGGGAAAGTGTCTTGGCTTCTGGCACGGGGCGTGGACATCAACGCCTGACTTTTTTGCCAACGTTACATGGGTTACAACACCCGTGAAGTATTTGGGTGTACCTCTAGAATTCTATGAAGACAGCAAGCCATTTTGGCGAGCCCAAGTTCAGGAAATACGGGAGAAGGCTGACAAGTGGAAAGGAGTGCCGCTGTCTATCTTTGCACGAGCCACTGTGTGTAATCTATTTTTTGTTGCCAAGGTGTGGTACGTCATGCAAGCACTTCATTGTTCTAGGTTGAGTGTTCAAAAGCTACACCGAATCTTTGCTGTGTTTGTATGGGCATCAAGCTGGGAAAGATGTAGTCGGGATAACCTGTTCCGGCCAATTAAAGACGGAGGTCTCGGGCTTTCTCACTTATTTGTGCGCCAGCTTGTAAACAGATTCATTTTCTTTCGCGACGTTACCGACCCCTTTTTGCGCACTGTGTGCCAAGTGAGGCTCGCGCGGGCGTTGCCCAATTTCGTTGTTGCTACGGAAAGCATGCCAGGGCGTCTTTCTAGTTTTTTCAAAGAGATTGTCAGCAGTGTTCGAATTGTGTCAGCTCGCTTCTCGACAGAATACTTAAGTTCAGTGAAAAAGAAGAACCTGTATAAAGCTGTTCGTGACGACTTCTTCCCTGTTCCTGTGTACAGAGCCTTGTAAGCGGCCGTCTAGGTCAAGACGTACTGAAGCGGGTCAAAAGAATGCCAGTTTCTCCTGGGGTAAAGACGTTTTTCTTTAAGTTACATACAGGAACATTATCGGTACAAACTTTTTTTGAAAGCAAGGGCTTTTATCTGCCATGGAGTTCACTTTGCTTAATATGTAAACAGCCAGAGACAATAGACCATGTATTTCTGCACTGTTGGGAGGGCGTCTATTTTTGAGACGTGCTGCAACGAACTGTTAAAAAAGAATTACCATTAGACTCATACGGGATTAGATTCCTGCCAACTGAAAATAATGATGGGATTCCACTTGATACGGTTATGCTAATAGGCCTGCACAGTCTATGGCGGTCCAGAATGGCGGGTTTTCACTGTGACCCTGACGCCCGCCCTGCAAGGCTCTACTTCCGCGAGAGTATACACGCATTGGTTGAAATGCACAAATTGAAGACCACTGTGCCAGACTGGATTTTAAGAGTCGAACCACTATGCGAGCTGAAGGAATTTTAACTTGACAAAGGCAACTCGTATGAGCCTGCCGGCTTCTGTATTAAGTGTCATGCTTGTGGCAACCGCTCTGCTGTGAGCATTTGATTGTAGCGCGTTTTTGTTGGTTTTGTTGTGTGTTGGTGATGACCGGCAATAAAGAAAAAAAAAAAACTCGTGGCTGAGTGGTAGCGTCTCCGTCTCACACTCCGGAGACCCTGGTTCGATTCCCACCCAGCCCATCTTGGAACTTGCTTTTTATGTTTATTTATGAAGTGCATGCCGGGATTTATCGCTCACTGGACGCCGACGACACCGGCTTTTCTGCGACACGAGCTCCTTAACGCTACCGCGTTAATACATGAACGAAAGAAGCCAACAGTCGGCGAGGTCAGGAAAGCATTGGGGATTGTAATTTGTGTTTAATTTTTACATCGATAATGACATAAATTAGTAATGTAATCTGTTTAGGGGAAAGAGAATGAAACAAAGTAGAAGAAAAACAATGTTCCGATGGTGGGAACCGAACCCACGACCTCCGAATATCGCCTCCGGTGCTCCAACTGAGCTACATCGGCCGCTGTCCTCCCTGCTACGAAATACATGGAGACAGCAAACCGGGAAATGTAAATCATGCTGAAAGACGGTGTTTCATCTTCCAGCATTTTTCATACCCCGAGTGTGTTGGGGATTCAGGCGTTGACAATCGTTCCCGGCAGGCCTCCGCTGTATCTTCGGTGCAGCAGAGTTGGACATGTCCGGCGGCAGTGCCGAACGCCTCGATGCACCCAGTGTCGTCGTTTCGGTCACACAGTAGGTGCCTGTGTCTTGACCTATGCCGACATGTTGCGTCAGGGCTCCTTGTCTAAAGATGATGATGGTGTGTCGGAGCACATCATGGACATATCGGACGTTTTGGACGCTTCTGAAAAGCTTAACACCGCGGTTCCGCATGAAGCAGTGGCCATTAATAATTCACAGGACATCAAGCCGCCACCTAGTGAACCTCCCGACCCCAAGCCTCCGGACTATGCCCAGTTTGAGCATGGTGCATCTGATCTTGAACTGTTTAAAAAGTTGTGTTCTGTTGCAGATGCATCCTGAGATCTGTGCCCCGACGAGGTGGTGCAGTGGTAAGACGCCCGACTACTGTGCCGGAGTACCCGGGTTCGAACCCGACCTCGGCGGCTGCGTTTCGATGGAGGCCAAACGAAGAGGCGTCTGTGTGCTGTGCGATGTCAGCGCACGTTAAAGATCCCCAGGTGGTCGAAATTACTCCGTAACACTACGGCTCCTCTTTCTCTCTTTCCACTTTCACTCCCACCTTCCTCCCTTCTCTTACGGCGCGGTTGAGGTGTCCACAGAAAACAAGTGAGACACCGCGTCTTTCCTTTCCTATGAATCAATCAATCTCGAGATCTGCCACTGGGCGTTGCCGATAGTGATGACAAGCTCTTTATTTACTCCCAAAATAGGGAAACCAGCCGAAATACTGGTTGTACTGCTTAGAGAAGGTCAGCAGGGATCCCTTGGGATTCTGCGGTCTCCAATGCGCGCAAAATTACTTGCGCTGTTGGGCGAGCCCGGTGGTACGCAGGAGGGGCTTCAAAGACACGTGGGCTCATGCCGATCTATCAATCTTTCAAAAGTGGGATTTTTTTAAGCAGGAGGTTAAGAGTCTTGCAATTGAAGCACCATGAAGGATTACATTCTTGATGTGTCTTTACATTTGTGAATTGAAGCGCACCTTGAACAACTATATATGAGTTGGAAAAATTTTTTCCAGGGTCGTATCTTGATGACATCAACAATATCAAAGCACACTTACAACAGTTTAGTGCAGAAAAATATCAGAGTGCCTTGATTAGGTCGCGAACACGGAGGTTCGCTAATGAACAACCATCTCGCCGTGCTTTTAGTGATGAAAGTTTAGAAAACTACCATTTCTAAACTCTGCCGCCAAAGGCTGCTTTTAAGGTGGTTTCTGAAGTAAAAGTTTGTTGGGAACAAGATATGGTTCCTTTTGGATTCCTAATTATTCCTTAAGAAAAGAAAAATCAAATATGTGGCATGCAATGACAACAGAAAAAATCAAGTTCATTTATAAAATGCTCAGAGATTCACAATAGTATCATAGAAAATCTGCAATCTGCCTTATCCTGCAGAATGAACTACCTAGAAGTTATCTAGGCGCAAATGGTTAGTGCATCCTCATGATTTTAGCAATGATTGTTTTTCTAAGATGACAAACATAATTACTCATTATGACGGCTGCAACCTTCTTTCTATTTGTGTTAAGGTGATGAAACTTAGTTATATTCCAGTAAGAGGAAGATAAGCCATCCCTGAAAACTTTATCGAAATCGGTACAAGAGTTCAAAAATTGACCCTTTAGCCCCGCATCCCCCTTTAATAAAACGTTTTCTAAACACATGGATGTATCGTTTGTAAGATTGTTAATAAACATTCTCTTTGCATGCTTAAATACTTATTAAAGAGAAAATGTTGAGAGAAAAGTCCAGCTGCTCCTGCCAGAGTCGTGGATGTGTAGGCCATCTGAGTAGCTTAAAGTTATTTATAGTGATTGCAAGCATAGCGGACATTCAAATAAATACAATGGGCAAACTTTTCACCTCAAAATTTTGCCCTCTGTGGTCTATGTAGGTTAGGCAGCATGACCAGCATTTCTCTGTTTCTGATTAATAAATTTTTATATGCCTCAAGGAGGAAGATGAGAAGGAAAGGCAGGGAGGTTAACCCGTAAAAGAATCCGGTTTGCTACCCTGCACTGGGGGAAGGGGGTGAGTGGATATAAAAGTTGTAAGGGATGGGTGAATATGCCCCAAAATTTTCGTTGCCTGTATCTGCCTATGCTACGGCAAAAATAAACAAAATTGGCAAATTTGTTTTCAAATTGTTAAATTGGAAATGGTTTTATCGATCGTATAAATCTGAACTTACATGCAGGCGGAAGATGACACATATAGAAGCGGCGTGCAGCGTTTAGCACCAGCGCCAGGAAATATATGTGTACCCACCTAACAGCTGCACAAAATAGGAGGGGGAGGGGGGATTAAGCATGGCTGGAACTGAGTGGTATGAGGAAGAGCGGTGCTGAGCGTGGTTATACATGATTTGACGGTTTGAATTAGGGTAATGCTTAAGCTTCGCATTGAAATTAGCCGCTATTTTGTCTGATTGCTACTATCACCAGCATCATTTTAAACTAAATGGACCGTCATTGTCGATGCTGCAATCATGATCACTAAGTGCATCGTCATCATTATTGCCGCTAGCATTCCTGCACTACACAAGGAGAATTACGATCTGCTTCCCACAATGTCAGGAGCCAGGAAAGGAAGAAAAAAAGGGGAAGTCACGAGACACAAATGGTGTAAAGTGAACTATAGAAAAATAATATGTGATGAAAGAGTCAAGGGAGAGCCAGTGGGGGAGATACGCGACGGTACACGTATTAGCGGAGATTGCCCGTTGAGGAAAAGTTCTTCTCTCAGTGGGCGCTGAAACGGTCGGTTTGGCGCGTATTGAATTCAATTGCAGCCTTTCGGCCGCACATGGCAAAGGGAGCTCATCTGCTCGGATGGTGGTTCGATTCATAGCCACGACACCGGTCCGAGGGAGGTTTTTCGATCACACTTTCTGATCACGCAAAGCATGAGGCAAGAAATGCTTTCGCATTAAAATAGACATCTTCTCAGCAATGCAAAAAAACAGGTTTCCGTGGTCTCCGGGTGCATGCAGATTAACAGTGTGGTCCCCAAGAAAAACGCATCATTTTCGTATCAAGAACTACTTGAATTAGACATTCCCCAGCATGCCGAAATTGTTCCGAACACTATGCAAACTCAAAACAGCACGTTTTGCTGCCCTGTTGCAATTCAGTCACCGCACTTTCCACACCCTCCAGGTCTAGTCTCTGACCAGCTGAAAGACCATGTAGCGTTGGTGACCCTGGCTCAGGACATTCTCGACGCCTAATAGTGCGTGGAATAAAGTTGTTTCCTCCTCCTCCTCTAGACTGTTAATCTATTTCCACATACGCGTCAAAATAGGCTCAGTTATAAGTGGACCTTCCACTTAACTAAACGGAAGTTGCACTTATGACTGGACATTTTTGACGGGAACCAGATTAATGGCGAATTCGAGGGGGAGAGCAGGCGCACTCGAGAGCACTTCGAAAGTGAGAAGCGGGCGCCTTCCAGTGGGAAAGCAGGAGTAGAATCACTGGCTTCCAATGGTAGAGGAGGAGGGCTTTTCCTCCCTTGAAAGCACTCGAGTGCTTCCCGGCTGCTCCCTCGTCTAAAGCGAGAGTAGAGGGAGCCACGTGGCATAAAGCGTCATATCCGCGCCATTTTTTTTCTCTCTTGAGTCAGCGACGCTCAAAATGGCGGCTTCAAAACGTCGGAACTCGGTGAGCGGAAAGCATTGCTCAGGTGCTGAATGCATGTTTGAGAGTCGCTGCTGGCGTCGACAAGGCCAAAGGAGGCAGTTCGCCGCGTTGTGAGAACAAAGGCATACAAAACAAGCGGTTCTACACGGAGCGTTAGCCTCTCCTCGGGTTGCAGCGGCCGCCGCTGCGGGCCGGCGGAGAACGTTGGGGAGAGAGGTGCATTCACATGGTTGTGGCACTCTGCTCTCGACAACCAGAGAGCGTTCCCGTGGGAGGACAGTTACACCCTCGATCGGCGTGCTCCTGTACTGCTCTGTACTGCTCAGCGCCTTTCCTCTCGTCCCCCCAACCAAATGCGCCATAGGTGTGTACATAAAGTTGCCGTGTGTAACTTAAAAAATGTCGGGACCGCGGAGGTGGAGACCATCCACAATTCCGCTCCGCTCCTCTTATATGCCTTTATAAGTAAGTTCAGATGAGCGCACCGGTCCGCGCAATTAAACGCTTCATAATGTTGGTTTAACAGCGCAAGACAGACACTGACCAAGAAAGAGACGATGCCACGAACCGTGTCTCGTTTCTTGGTCTTATCTGTTTTGCACTGTTAAACCAACATTATGAAGCAACACCAACTAGTCTATTCTGTAGTTCTTCTACAGTGAAGCACGATTGTCCTGTCACGTGACGTAAACGTCACTGCTTTCAGTGACGTTGAGCGAGCTGCGATAATTTTTGGCGGGCTCGGATCGTGGTCTGGATGGAAAACGCAAGCGCCTTACTCAGCCCACGGTGGTGGACCGGGGCTGGTTTTCCTCTTTTTTGATTTATCGTTACTCGGTCTGTCAATGAAGGCTGATCCGTCTGGTTACCTATCCGAAATGATATCGCCTTTGCATTATGCGGATGGCTTTCCTTTCGAAGCGCTCGCTGTATTTGGAATTTGAGTGTAGCATTGCACGTCCTCCTTTTCGTGTGTCTCGTTCCCTCGGCGTTGTTTGCTTCGCATTTTCGATACTGCGTCGTTATAACGTGTGTTTTTTACCTTGTGCACATGCATGAGTGCTCTTTTTGCGGTGTCGTTTCTGCTAATATAAGGAGACTGCAGCCATGAAATTAGGAGACGCCTGCTTCTGGGAAAGAGAGCCATGGTTAGCCTTGACCGCCTAGTAAAGAGCAGATACATTAGTCTACCAACCAAGATCCGTATAACTCGTGCTATGGTCTTTCCAGTTGTAATGTATGGATGCGAGAGTTGGATTGTGAAGAAGGCTGACCGCCGAAGAATTGACGCGTTTGAATTGCTGTGCTGGCTGAGACTCTTGAGGGTTATTTGGACTGCCAGAAGATCAAATCAGTCGATATTGTCGACCTGAGTGCTCATTGGAGGGTCAAATTCTAAAGTAAAAGCTCAGCTACTTTGGTCATCTGATGAGAAGAGAGGAGTCACTGGAGAAAAATTTGATGTTGGGAAAGGTTGAGGGTCGCCGGAGAAGGGGTAGGCAGCGAACGCGATGGTTAGATGGCATCCTTGAGGCGCTGCAGATGAAGTTATGTGATGTAAGGAAGATAGTGAGAGACCGGAAAGCGTGGCGTGACATGGTCCACGGGGTCACGAAGAGTTGGACACGACTGAACTGAACTTCTACTAATATGAGTGTAGTTTGAAAGAAAGGGTTCAATGATGACGATGAAGCCGTCACGCTTTTCGCGTTCGTTGAGAGATACCAACCGATATGGAACATTGAACGCGCCGACCACCTCAACATTCCGCTAATAAATATGATTTGGCATAAGGTTTTGCATGCCGAAACACATTTTTAAAATCACTGCTTTGTCGTGCACGACCGCTGTTTAGCACAAAGGCACCTTCGTCGTCACCAGACGCTTCAATGTCAAGCATTTTGTGCTGCGAGACGTTTTCGCGATGCTCCCATGTTGAAACCCGGTAGCAGGTTTTTCGCATCCGTGCAAACAGCGTAAACACGCTGGGGAAGGACACACATGTATTGTCCGCTGCCTTCATGTGAATGCTCTGCGTCCGAGCCGACTCGGGGATAAGTGGTCACGTGGCACAAGAAGTGCGCTGACCATCCGCGATCCGGTCCGCTACTGTGAACCCGTGCATCTTATGTGACTGGCTTTTGGGCAGTTGTCTGTTGCTTATGCCATGCACAAAAATTATGAAAGACTACCTCTCCTAAACCAAGATGCAGAGCGAACGTTGTTTGGGCTGGTTCCGCTTGTTGACAAGCTCCCATGTCAAAGGTGAATGTCAAATGTAAAATTTCAGAGTTCAATTTCGTTGGGCATGTAATTATTCAACGCAACCAAAATCAATGTAAAGGGCAATGCTCAAGATCGATTGGGTAAGAGGTCTATGCAATGTTTAGCAGCCGACGTAATTTAAACGAAACTGAAAGTTCCTGGCTTCAAGGTCAAATTATTCTACCATGGCCTTGGCGAAATTTGGCCTAATATAGCACTCTCTAAAAACGTTAAGCTGTCCTGCGCAATACTCTTATGTGCTTACGTTGCCTGCTTCATGTCAGCTTTTAAAACGCTTCTATCAACAAAGCCGCTTACTCAGCAACCTCGTAACGATACGATTTTAGGACTCAGCGATCACAGTAACAAGCACAAGAGATAAAATTCGCGGCAGTCGATCTTTAAATGAGGTGCTTAAGAACTGGCACTGAAAGATAGAGCATGATTAGATTCGCGAGACAAGTGCTATATCCTTTGCTTTGCAACTAGGATCAAAATAATGTTATCTCCTTTGTCATAAACGAATGTCATAAACTTCAATACCAAACTTCAAACCCTGCATCACATAATTTACTTTAAATGTCATGAACATGTTCAATAGTATAAATAGAATATGTTCATGACATTTAAAGTAAATTATGTCATGCGGGGTCTGAAGTTTGGTATTGACGTTGGTATAGAGGTTAGAACCACGCAGAAAGGCTTTTGACATTCAAGCGTCCATGACTGTGAGCTTTGAGTGCTCTGAAAGTCCACCGCGAGAACTGCTGGCATTGTTTCTCTGTATGCCTTTAGCACAGAATCACACTAGATATATTTTTAAGGAACTTGAGGTGAAAGTGAGGCGAAAATATTTGAGGTGAATGTTTTGAGTGCATTACAAGACAATTCTTCTCCCGAGTTGAAACTGCCACAAAAGACTGTAGCCAGAAAATTACGCATTTAGGTTTTATAATGGCTGGTACGAGAATTTACAGCGCTTCGCTTTGGATGCTGCCATGAAAAATGCTACTCTACATTGTGTTGCGTTCAGGATAAAGATAACAGGTGATTGTATTGTGATAAAACAATTGCGGTAGACTTTCAAACATAACTATATCGAGAAAACTCTGTCATATGGACTTTTAAAACATTCGACAAGCTTATAGCATTCAGGCAGGCTTTCGAGTACGGGGTTAAGGCGTCCGGCTGTAGGCGCTGGTTTCTTTGGCAGTTGTGGTTTAATGTTTATGAGCTTTATGGGGGTTAAATCTCACAAGAATGCGCCACGGGGAGGCTAGACGCTACAGTCTCCTTCTAGCCCCGACGTGCCAGCCCTAGCAGACAGAGCTGTGACCCCCAACCCGCGGTGCGAGAAGTCGCCACTGCGGCGGGTTCGGGCCAGAGGGAACAAACACCGAGTTACGTATTCGAACAGAGTTTATTGTGCTCGAGTACACGGCAAAGGAACAGCAATCAAGAACAACCACCGTGTAGCGAGCGAACGCCGCGTACGGGGGTGAAATAAAAACCACCTAATAGGGAAGCGTGTCAAGTAGGTGAGAGGAAGAGTCTTCTCACCTGGCACGGCTTCTCGCTCACATCCCGTTGCGGTAAGTGCCTACGGTCAATGGGCGATTCTCGGTGACGGCGGTGGTCTCCTCGGCGGAAATCATGAACCGCGCGCGTGCGCGCTCATTCGCCGAAGAACCCCCGAGCGAGTTGCTACAGTCGCGCTCCTCGACACAGAACGGGAGAGGAGGCCTCCCGGTTACGCCGGCAGGAAAGAGGGAAGCCCGCGGCAGCGTCGCCGCAGGCCCGGGAGGCGGCGGGGGGTGGCCAGCAAGCTCTCTCCTCCGCCAACCTCTCTGCCAGCGCGCGTAATCAAGCGTGTTAATTACGCGCGGCCGTATAATGGAGGAAGGGGATTGTGAATCCCCACATCCCCCCCCCCCCCTCCTTAAAACCGCCGTACGGCTAAAAGTAGTCACGTTCACCGAGGGATATACCGAGGGGGCCGGCTAAACGCCGTTTAACTTTTAAACCCGGAGAAAACCGTTTAAACCCAAAGAAAAGTGCCAATATATAAAAAGTTGCAGACAGCTCACAGCCACGGGTGTCGGAGGGGGAGGCAAGGCCGACGACCACTGGAGACGACCTTGGAGCTGGGGGCACACGTGCGGCGGCCGCAGCAACCGCAGGTCCCGCTTCTTCACCGTCACTCGGCCAGCCTTGGAAGTGTCGATGGCTGCAGGCGCGCTGCTGCATTCATCGTCGGTCAGCCAGGGAAGCATGCCGGAGGACGGGCAGGAACTGCGTCTTCGCGTTGCGTAGCGTGCTGCAGGCCCCCCTCAGCCGGTCGTCCGCTCGCTCCCGGCCGGCCTCTTTTTCCCTCCGTGGTTGACGCCGCCGATGGCGAGGGCAGCGGGGCGCCAAGCTGCTCCCGCTGGTGAAGCCACGGCCGCGAGCACCGAACGGCGCCGAGGCGGGCTCTTTGCTGCAGCTTTCGTCGTGCTGGACGCAGGGGCCTGTTCCACGAACTCCGGCTGGCTGGCTCCGTAGCCGACCGGAAACCGTTTGTCTTGGCCGGGTTGACGGTGACAGCAGGCCCTGGGTGCAGGAACGCGGCCACTCCTTGGACAGCTTACCCCTCGCTGCTGCACTGCAACGGTCGTCGTGGCCTCCGCCGCCTCCCCTCCTTGCTGGCTGCAATGTTGTCTTTTCCCTAGTTAAATTTTTTTTTCAAATCTACCCCCACTCGATCTTCTCCAAAAGAAAGCGCGTGCTTTCTCTGGAAGCAAAATGCGCTGAATATTAACAGAGCGTCCCATTAATATTCAGCACAAGAAATTACTCCCTGCGCATTGGTCAGAGTACGTCTGCTGTGGGCGCAAGTCGTACCGAGGCGCGATGCTCGAAATCACAAGCCTTGCCTCTCGCTGCAGCTGCCTGCTGGTGGGGGAGTGCGTCCTCCTCGGGCCACGCAGCGGGGCTCGAATTGCGGTGCGCTTTGTGTAAAGTCTAGCTCCGCCATCTTTGCTTGCAGCTTTGTCGCGCGTCGGCGTGTGCCCAACGCAGCAACCGTGGCGTTGTTGCGAACTTATAGAGCAAGTTCTACCCATTCGACATCACCATGCACATCACTAGGCAGCGAAATGACACAACTTGAAGAAAAGTCTTAGGGCCGTTCGCATGCTCAGCGATGCACATGTGCGATATAGCTCGTCTCAGCGTGGCGTGACCAACCTCGAAGGACTCACGTGTATCCTTCGCGCGGGGAAAGGATTGCGCAAGGTGCTATAGGAGTACAGACGGCAGGGATCCAACGCGCTCACAGCAATACAAGCTGTGTAGCGCCCGCACAGGCAGCAATACCAGCGTGCCCTTATGTGCGCCGCGGCCACGCCGCTCGGCTCCCAGAGCCCGTCGAACACTGGTCGACAAAATAAAATAAAAAACAGGATCCTACCGCTTTCCTAAAGCTCTCTTAAGGCTGACTAGGCTCCCCACTGCACTGATGCAATTAAAACGGTCACCACTCAGAGCAGCCGGGTAGGCCGCCCCTTCTCTGAGGCTGCGAGCTATCGCGGCGAACTGGCTAACGGGCGCGGCAGAAAGGATAGTAATAACACTTCTCATGCCTTCAACTTGCGCGTGCAAAAGTACATACGCTACAATGTTGACCGTCTTCCCGTAGAGCATGGTAAGTCAAAACACAACGAGAGAATGCCCATCACACCAGCATCCGCGCGTCACCCTGCTACAGAGCGGTGGATTCGTGTGACATCCTGCTCTCGCAGAAAATTACAAGATCACAGTGGCTAGCGTCAGCTCCTGATCTCTCGCAATAATAACAGTTAAGGTGGTTTTGCTTGCTTGCCGTTGTGCAATCACCACTGCAGTATTAGAAGAGACTGAAAAGTCAGTCCTGCTCACTGCCATGCCTAGTCTGTGTGTCGGCGTCGTACACACACAGACACTCGATTTGTCAACACCTCTGGCCCCACGTTGGGCGCCAAAATATGGGGGTTAAATCTCACAAGAATGCGCCACGGGGAGGCTAGACGCTACAGTCGCCTTCTAGCCCCGACGTGCCAGCCCTAGCAGACAGAGCTGTGACCCCCAACCCGCGGTGCGAGAAGTCGCCACTGCGGCGGGTTCGGGCCAGAGGGAACAAACACCGAGTTACGTACTCGAACAGAGTTTATTGTGCTCGAGTACACGGCAAAGGAATAGCAATCAAGAACAACCACCGTGTAGCGAGCGAACGCCGCGTACGGGGGTGAAATAAAAACCACCTAATAGGGAAGCGTGTCAAGTAGGTGAGAGGAAGAGTCTTCTCACCTGGCACGGCTTCTCGCTCACATCCCGTTGCGGTAAGTGCCTACGGTCAATGGGCGATTCTCGGTGACGGCGGTGGTCTCCTCGGCGGAAATCGTGAATCGCGCGCGTGAGCGCTTATTCGCCGAAGAACCCCCGAGCGAGTTGCTACAGTCGCGCTCCTCGACACAGAACGGGAGAGGAGGCCTCCCGGTTACGCCGGCAGGAAAGAGGGAAGCCCGCGGCAGCGTCGCCGCAGGCCCGGGAGGCGGCGGGGGGTGGCCAGCAAGCTCTCTCCTCCGCCAACCTCTCTGCCAGCGCGCGTAATCAAGCGTGTTAATTACGCGCGGCCGTATAATGGAGGAAGGGGATTGTGAATCCCCACAGCTTTCACCGCGTATCGCGACAATCCCGCGCCGTGTGGGGAACAGACTGGCGTCCCTTATAAAGACTTTTGTTTGGGATGGCAGGACAGCGCTAGTCGCCCGTCACATCCTACACCTTCCGAGGAGCAGGGGAGGCCTTGGCCTGCCGTGCATTCCGACAGTGGCTCGAGTACTCGCGTTAAGGCCGGTGGAGAGGCTATTGGCTGACGAGTCTTAACCTGGTCGCTCGCTTATCATGTACTGGATGAGCACGGCGCGTCGTGTGCTTACACTCATCAATACCTCGGTCCACAAGCGGACAGACCTCTGCCTCTTTACCGCGAGGTTGCCGAGATAAAGTCGACTCTCGA
This sequence comes from Amblyomma maculatum, assembly GCF_055883805.1. Lineage (NCBI taxonomy): Eukaryota > Metazoa > Arthropoda > Arachnida > Ixodida > Ixodidae > Amblyomma > Amblyomma maculatum. The sequence continues at coordinate 42,502,049 of NC_139352.1, forward strand.
TGCAGACCTGTCAGATGTTAATGTAAGCGCCTACCAGCCATACGCATCAGCGAATTAGTAGCCGTTCGCAGGCTACTAATGAGCAACGAGAGACCGCTGTACCCAAATGGCGAGCGTGGGAAGCTTGTCGGCTGCCAAATTAAGTGCGAGATTTTGACTGACTCAGGCGCTGGGGCGTCCTCCCCACGAGACAGCGCCTTGCCAGATGAGGTATTGTACCCAATGACCAGTGTGCCAACTGCGGTGCTCCCGAGAGCCTCGCGCATGTTTTTTTTCGAATGTGTAGTTCCTAGAACAATGTGGCGGCATGAACCCGCATGAACCCCGGCGTCAGGCGCCGGAACCCTTTTGAACACCTTGTGTTCACTGTGGTTCTGTGTGTTGTGGCATCGCAGGTGCGTCGCCGAAGCGCGCCGAACCGGAGCACTGTACCCAGCCTTGCAGAGGCTGCGCCTCGTCATCTGGAAGTATCTGTCTGGACAGTTAGAAACGGACGGCGAGACGCGGTTTCTGTGGCGTTGGCATGCGCGCTTCTATGTTGTACAAGCTAGCAGACTTGAGATGCCTGTCGTCCTTTATTAGAACCCTCCCCGTTTATACTGTTTTCCCCTCTCTGGGGAATCATGTTTTTTTTTTAGTTTATTACGTATATGTTACCTATAGTGTATAGTGATTTGTTTTGTGAGTAATACTCGTTTTTGTATATATGTGTGTACCCAATAAATTCTCTACACTCTTGCACCTACGCCTGTGTCAATTTACACGGTGACCAATTCATTGCAACACGTGTTAGTGGCGAAAGTGCGACCCTTCTCGACCAGGTGTACATCGCCTCCGCCCTGACACCCTCCCTTCTTAGGTGTGACGTGCTGCCATGTCCTGCAGGTTCTTGCAATATGAGCGATCATTTGCCTGTGCTTCTAGCGCTACAAGCAGCGCCTGGTCGCTACAACAGACCTCTGATGTGGTCGATGGACGCATCAGTCCTGTACGATGGCGAGTGTCAGAGAGAAATCCGCGCAAACCCCAATTCTGCAATTGCAGATATTACTTCGGTGACACCTATGGCGTGGGATGCATTTAAGATACAGTGCCGAGAGATCCTTGCGCGCGCGGGGAAAGCACGGCGCGTTCGCATCACCACAGCGCTAAATGTAATTCTCCGGCGCATGCGCTTAGTTCGCGATGGAGGACAGCTTACTTTCGCTATGCGCGAGTACCTCGACATGCTCCCCGATCGGTACCACCGAAACTTGGAGAATAGCTCGCGCGTGTCACGCACCGCACGAGCGTATAGTATGTCGCTTGAAAGGAGCGTCGATCTGACCATGGCAATGACTGGAACAGAAGCCTTGTTGCGTGGTTTGTCCACTATACGTTATTATGACTGCAGAAATATAAATCTGTGTTAAAAAATATTGCACCGATGTTTTGCTTCACACTCAAATTATGCGTTAGTAAAATATGCCTGCCATAGATTGTAATCAGTGACCGCAAAAGCAAATAGGTCTTTCATAGCGTGAGTAGCTTTAGTAAGTTAATCAATCCAAACCAAATAGGTGCAAATTAGCACCAAATTGGCCAATAATAATAAAGGGCTCTGTCTTCGTGTCACCAAATATAGGCAACAGCAGGAAACCATTTTTGTTTGTATTTACCATGCATACATTGTAAACAAAATATTCTTTCAAAACTTTCTTGGTGCCTAAAATAGCGCGCTTTTGGAGCGTCTGTTTTGGCATTCCAAAAAGTTGAAACATCTTATTGGTGCCTATTGCGGGTTCATTTCTGAGCACCCAGCGTTCTGGCCGAGGCCGAAATGAACCATGAATATAGCAATATAGGCGATCAAAAGAGTGCGCACTGCCATTTATCATTCAGAGCAGATGATAAGTCCCCTCTTCACTGCAACGACATGTCGGCGGTCATAAGGATCAAGAAAAAGCTGGCTGCCGAGAGCGTCCTTCAATTTTCGTTGTCTGCCTCGATAGGCATACAAAACATGTTTATTGTTTTCTCAAATGAGACAGATGGATGTTCCCTAGCAAGCCATTAATGTTTACTAGGTAAATAAAAAAACGATAAGTAGGAAGACTGCCCCAAAGGGAAACAAAATGCATTTCCGCTTCTCAATCATACTGTGAAAAAAAAAAAAAAAAGAACAAAGGAGGGTAAACTCATACGCGACTTCACGCCAATCGTTGCTCTTCACAGCGAAAGCAGATTACATCGGTGAATTTTACTACACTGTAGTAAAATTCACCGATGTAATCTGCTTTCGCATCTACAGTAACTCCGCTTGTTGAACAAGCGGAGTTACTGTAGATGCGCATTGTTTACGGTAGCGATATTCGTTGGCGTGCATTCACTGCAGCTTTCGAATGCTTCGAATGTCAAATAAATTGCTTGTGCTAGCAGATAATCACAAGGCGCCAGAGCGCACAAGACATCCATGAAAACGAAAACAAAAACCGAAAAATGCAGTGTGTCGAACAGTGAATAAGCCATATCCAAAGCTTCGTTTTCCCTGCATGCTTTGGGCTTCCATGGTAGATGAAGTACGGGAATACCAGCTTTTCCTCTAGTTGTAGCAAGAAACTCTGTGAACTCTGTGTGCATCGTAGGCGTGCTCTAGGCAAGGTTGCTGTGTTTTACTTGAAGCGGCGTATTTGCTGGCAGTTGTCTGAAGCGTCGCTGCGTTTAACTCGCTTCAAAAGCTTATTGTTTTCTTAAGAATGTGTAACAACTGAAGGTCCCATAGCTCAGCTCGGAAAACTGATTCGCATTGTTTGTGTTTATCGCTCTTGCCTGGTTTTTCGCGCTGTAAAAATGCTGAGCTTTCGGAAACACACCCAGGTTTCAATGAGTTGAGATAAGTTGTTGAGTTGTCTTATGCTACAGGTGGGATTAGCCTTGCTTATTCTTCCGGAATTTTATCCACCGTAGCGTCACTTGTGTTAAAAAAGTCTTAATATATGTGGAATCGGCCCTACGATGCGCACAGTCACTTATTATAGTACATATTCCACTCGAGCAGTCCCCATCTACGCAGACATTCACTCACAGTATAACATAGTCCACTCCAAAAGTCACCATCAATGGACACATTCACTCATAGTAAACCACAGTACATTCTACGCTGCAGATGCACCTGTTAAGTTGGCATATTTGCTTTTGCTCCATATTCCCCTACCGCAAAAGTAATGCCAGCTGAAATATAAAAATTGTTCTGGGCTTGGGTCGGCGTTCGCTCTCTGACGTTCTCTTTATGGCTCTCTATTTTGTTTACATTTATTACTTCCTTTCCCCCTTTTTTTTTCGCCATACACAAGCAGCTGTTCAAAGATCAACAGATTGGCTTGCATTCACGGCAATGACATCCTTTGCGGTGGGGTGGCCAGTACAGGGGGTTTTCTGTGCAGCCATAAGCATATCAGGTGTGCCGGTAAGAGCGTTGTATTTTGTTACATTCTTATTTTCTGAGTGCCATGCTAGAATGCTAGTATATTTGATTAGTTAACATCCGGAATACCAGAAAATATTGTAACCAGTTCGTCGCTACTTCCATACAGCCCGGGAATTTTGTAACGACACTAGCATGTGACCTAAATGTTTCCGTTCTAACCCAAATTTCTTTGCTAGGTCCAAGCTTCATCGCGTATCCTCTCTTTATTGACGAATGTGCAATATCAGTTATAAAGCTAAAACTGAAAAACAAACTGTGACGGTGTACATGAGGCCTGAAAAATGTTGCTATGATGTACAGAACGTCGACACATATACCTCGAGTCATGAGTCATATTAAAACTAACTACCAGCGCTCGGAGTTAGCCACTGCTAGGCTAAGAAGGCTTTGAGTGTGGCATTTAAATTGTGAACCCGTCAAGGCTCCAGATTAGTTTTTCATATTTTGTGTATCAGATTTTAGTGCTTATACCAGAAGGGTAATTGTGAAATTGTTTGTATTTACCAGAGCATGACTGGGGGCATACAAATATGCTTGTATAGCCTAGTTGGCAGAAAAGGGATCTCAACTTGGAACGGCCATTAAATTGTTAAAAGAAGTGTCATAGGCAGGCATGCTAACACTCGTACTTGATAGGTGACGTGACAGTGCATCTGGTGTCAATTTAATCACTGACCTACACGTGCTGGCATTAATATTTTTAAAGTCAGATAAAGAGACAAGAGAGGATGTTGTTCATTTGAGTGTTCGCTTTGGCTACCGTGCTCTTGAGAGAGGTACAAAAAGAGGGAAGAGTGGAGGGGCGCAGCCACAATCCGTCCCCTATTAAGGTCTTTCACTTAGCGAAACGGTGCTTTGTAGATATGCAAGCAGTCGATTTAATCTCGAAACACCTTCAGTGAGTGGGCGATGAGCGAACTAGTTCGGGTATATCGGTGTGAATTTGCTCTCCCATTATAAAAGACGGCACTTATCTAATAATAATTCGATTTGTTTCTTAAAATATCGGTGTCGCAAGCAGAGTTGGTGGCCATGCTATTGTGGAATGCCCTTTGGTTTTTGTGAAAACAACAGTGAGCCTTCGACTCGCTTCGCATGCGTTAGATGGAAGGCGAAAGCGCAGTGTTGGGTGTAATCTGTATAGGCGACGTACGAAAAACTAGCTCTTGTTCCATGGAGCAAGTGTAGCCTCGCTCGCCAGCCTGCCAATCCCACACTCCGTGTCAACATTTGATACTGGATTTGTCACACGATGCCTGTCGTTATTCGTCGATCGAGCAACGTCGTCCACGCGATCTTCTACTGTGATTTCGCAGTGTGTTAGCAGTCACTGGAAAATATATGTTAGAATTATATCAGTATGAGTTTGTTGCCTCATATTATCATATTCAGGATTTTTTTCCGCCAGAACGGGACGCTGTGATTGGGACGCAGTGGACCACTCGTTCTGCGCATCCTTCTGCGTGCTCCTGGCTCCTTGTATATGCACCTCGCTTTTTCAACAGGCTGTCCAAACGTTCTGTGATACGCTACTAAGCTTCCATGGAGCGTAAAGTACGAAAGAGTCTTTATACCTGCGCTAAATTCTACAGGCTATACGTATAACGTGGGGCTTGCAAGGAACCACGGCATGTTCAGTGGTCTGCGCAGGATCCTCTTATTGCTTGCTTCCTTTTCTCACCCTTTGGAATAATGTTTCATCAACAGTACCCAGTTGATGTTTGGTACGCAATGTATGTCGAAGAGCTGTCGTTGGATAAACGGTCATATAAATTACCATGACAACAGCACACATCCTGGAAGCTGACTGTTTGCAATGTCTGTTTCTGTGCTTTCTGGGTTTGACGAAAATGGCGGAGTGCGCTTCCAGTATTGCTCAAACAGTGGTTGAGAAATCATCACTTTCTTAGATCTCTACCTAGACTCTAGTGCTGTTCCCTTTGCGGATCAAACGTCCTTGCAACAAGAAAGGTTATTTGTAATGGGACATGTGTCGCTACAATTTTGTGCACTATATATATTTAACGCAGAATAATTATTACCTGCATTCTTGGATTTCGCTGCGGTGGCTGTTAATACTCCTGCGAGCATCTGCCGAAAGACAGATACCGCTGCCAGCGGGCATATAATCACGGCCGATGTAAAGAGATCAGTTTCGCTGTACACAGCATTAGGTCATGACTCTAACTCGAATTTTTTTCTCTTTATTGCTTTGACCCACAAAAACTACAGACAGGCCAATTTGTCAAACCAGTTTACATTCAATACATCTAGTTCATAAATAATATATAATAATATAAAAAAGTTTAAAAGTTTTCACTTCTTCAACTGCATTGACAAACTCAAGTACTTATGCCTGAGTTTTCAACACATCGATTATCGGTAGGACGGAATCCCCCAAATGCCCTCGAATAGATCTGACATGAAGGTTAGCATGGAGAACAGCCATTCGGCATTTCAGCACGCGACGCGACCTAATAGCATTACCATGTCGTTTGAAACTCTGTTTCCATTGTGCACAGGTAGCTATCAAATTTCATGGAGGTTTGAAGGTAGATATTTGTGCAAATGTCGCTATCGATACCAAAAGGAAAAGTCCATCATGATAATCTATAAACGCATGTTCAGAAGTGTCTGGCTTTCTACACAATATGCATTTCACTTTTTTGTCTTCACGGAGAGAACCCTTACATGCATTTAAAAATGAACTCTTTCACAGCACGTTGTGCAAGCATTCTTCTTACACATTTTAATTTATGTCGCGCATCCTTTTGCATTGGAAGGTGGGCAAACACCGCGCATGGTTTTTATGGCTTTCAAAAAACTGCACCAACTAGCACGGCGCTATCTTAAGAAGCTAATTTGTCAATCTTTCAAATGCGCTTGAGATGTCACCATTGTCTTCAGATACAGCGACAAAGTTGCACTAAAAATTTTAGCCAGGCGTCCATACTAACAAATGATACAGCACCCAATAAATAAATTAAATACTTACCTAAACGCGGCAAGAGATAAGGAAAAGCAAAGCGCAGGAAAACTTAAAGCCGTCGTTTCGTAGTCGCCCTACGGATGCATCTTATCTTGGCCGGAGGTATGAGAAAAGTTAAGCGAAACAAATTTGTTTTTTGTAAATACGGAAAGCTTGGCTCGTCATAGCTAAACGAAGCCATGCCAAATTAAGCAAAGCTAAATTATAATTCTGCACCTATATCTATCCTTAGCGAAGCTAAGCTGTCGTCTTTGATTCTGCAGTAGAGTCACTCCTTTATCCTCACAGTTTCTTGTTTGCGATTACGCGAAAGCCATTTCAGATTTTTCCAAGAATATGCAGTACTTGGTTTGGGGTTTTAAGTCGAGGAAAAGAGTCAAGCTTTTAGATGCACGGGGGATTTCTTTATTGACTTTAAAAACGGCCATTTTTGACTGAGCCACAGGCTCTGCTAGATCTCACCTTTTTATAGAACATGCAAAATTTTTAGAATTTACAGATAATTCCCTATTGAAGAAAATTTACAGATTTTTAATTTGCAAATTTGTGTCCAGAAACAGCAGGTATACTGCGTACGTACTTCTTGTGCCATAAAAGTATAGACACTGTTCGATTCAGCATCACCGAAGATTATGCTACAGCGATATCCTCACTCTTCCTCCACTACATTAGAAAAACAAAACTTTGACTACAGATTGCTAGACGGAAATCAGCTGAGCATCCTACGTTCCTGCTGCCAGCTGCTGCTGAAGCGTTAGCATAAAATATGAACGAAATAATAAGAAAGATAAATGCAGCCAGCGCCGATAAGCATTGAAATGCAAGAGCGTTAGCTTTCATGATTGAATTCTGAACGTGTCCAACGCCGTGTATGTGGTGATGTGCTCATTGCTCACGTTGCTTCACTTTCTTCAACGCAACCAAGTGGCGTTCCTCTGCGACTTTTGGCTCGGCCGCCACGGCCCTCCGAATGTCGCCGACCTTACAGGTTTGAGAACCGCACTTCGTCGCAGCGAGTTATCCACACAATCGGGGTCTAAAATCTGCTAGTAATTATGAGGTTCATATCATAGCAAATTGTCTGGAACCATTCCGAATCCACTGCGCTAAGCGATTGAGTCACACTTTTTACAGCAAAGGCAGCTGTAAGTGGCCCAAACATGGCGGCCGTCTGGTAAATTCTGGTCTGGTGACAACGTGCGCGCGAGCGGGGAACCTGCAACGCGTTGTGGTGCCATCTTGGATGGCGAAACTTCACCCTGGAGGGCCATGGGCTGGTAGCCATCTTAGGTGGCACCACAGGACCTACGATGGACCTTAGGATACCGCTATCTTTGGTGGCACCACATGACATCGAGTGGACGATATCTTTGATATTGTGGCTAACGACCATAGCACTACTTCGGACTTGGAGAAATTTTTAACTCAAGCCCTTGGTAGCCGAACTAAGGATTGGGCGAGTTGGTGGTGATCCATCATTTAAAAACTAGCGCTTGCGTCACAGACAGAGGACGAGACGAAACAAGCAGAAGGCGCAGAACTTGCAACTGAATTTAATTTGAAGCATAAGCAGTCAATTTATACACTTACATACACGTGCGCGAAGGCACCTTTTAAAACACAGATACGCTGCAACCACTCACTTGCAATACAAAAAAGGATGATGGAAGATACACCATCCCTAGGCACGTGTGCTATTATCCCAAACCCGCTACCCACTGTGAAGCACGCTGTTTTTCTTTATCGACAAGCTCATCGAGGCTTTGATCACGCAGCCTTCTGCCTTTCTGATAATGTTTCAGCAGTCTCTCTCGTGCGCAGCTGCTGCTGTGTCCATAAAAAACGGAGAACAATCGCACCTAAGGCAGTGTTGTGCTACATTTCTATTTTCCATCCATAACCTATATTCGGTACATAATCAGCGATGAAAACCTTTTTACCAGCTTTAAAGGATTACATCCAATAAATTGGCTTCCTGCGCTTGGCATCTTTAAGGAATTTGTGCTCCGTTCTACATTAAAAATACTCAAAAGGCATTGAGGGTTATAATTAAAACTTGAGGTACACCTTTTAAAAATGTGCGATACTAGAAAGCCAGCCGAAGGAGCTTTCAATTGTTCAATTTTAACATTAGATGTGTTGATTTACGTTGCCCATTCAGAAAATTTTATAATGCACCACATCTTTGGACCTGACAGCCTTCATTTGCATATTTGTCTTTAAAATTTAAAAGAAGTTGAACCGGCTCTTTATTCACATGTGAATTAATTATGCGCTATCGCGGGCATAATATCCGCCTTGATATGCAGTAATCCCGCACATCCAGCAATGAGCGTTCGCTCTCAGAGTTTAAGTAACATCCTGTAAGCGCTAAGCCAAAAAAAAAAAAAAGGCAATCGGTATATAGCTGCAAGCATCGACGGGAAGTGCATGAATTTTACATTCATTTCTATATCTGATGAATAACGAACTACATAAAGTATTCTTGTGGCAGCCGATGCGACCGCCGACAAAAGCTTTATCTCAACAATAGACCGCTCTGCATACACCGTTTGCAGACCATGCACGAGCTCCAACCAGCCGAGGTTGCCGCCACCGTACTCAGGTGGATTCCACTGTTTACTCTTCTGGTGTTTGGCTCAGCCCAGACTGCACCCAACAACTATCCTTCGTTTCCAAACGGCCCTTACTGGACCCTCGTCGATCTTGCGCACGTGGTAAGCCACTTCCTATACGAGCGGCCCCTTTCGTATTCATCCGTGTACATATTATCAAGGCGGACTATAGGCTGACTATAGGCTGGCTAAAACCCGTAGAATTTAGAACATTCTACGCGAGTGCGTACTGTGCTCACTGTGCCGAAAAGCTGTCGGCGCGTGCTCTTTATCGGGAGCCTTCAACGATGAGTCAAGAACGTAGAGACGAAAACAGCCCGCTCTGGATGCGGCGGCCTTCGGAACTCCGAGACATTATACGTCTTTGCCAGCATAGGTGGTGCCTCCAAGATTTGGTGCATACTGCGCATATACGTAGATTTCTTAATGCGGAAGCAGTGCAGGGGGCCACAAGCCGCTATGGTATCATACCTGTAAGGCGAAGATTAAGTATCCCCTAAATTTTATTGAGTTCAACTATACGAGAATTTCCCCACGTTCTTCTGACAGGGCATATGTTCTCTCCTGAAAGAGCACCTGAGTGGGACTTTTTCTCTAGCTTGTGGACACCATCGAATGATTAGCTAAGATAGTCATCACTGTAACAGGGCTTTATCTGTATGTGAACTGCGCGAGCTGTATGCACGGAGAAAATTTTGAAACTCTTAACGACCCAGCTCGAACCACGCACGGACGAATGATGACACGAGCATCGATAGGGCGCTCGAACAGCCCACTTGTTTGGACGGGCACTGTACAGCCGGGAGAAATGCCAGACTAGGACATGAAAGAATGTCACGAGGCAAAAAATGCCTTGGGCTAATGGGCAGAAGCGTAAACGATCGGTTGCTCGAATTTAGTGACGGTGTATAAAGTCGTGGTGAATAGCACCTTTTAGCTCCTTGCAGAAAAAAATTCCGCAATTACCATTCACATTTTAGGGTATGTAAAGTGATTTCATTTTTTCCCTGATTGCCTCTTTCCATACATTGCCCACAGTAGTGGCTCAGTAGTTAGAGCGTTTTTTACTAAACACAAGGACGCGGGTTTGAATTCCGGCAACTGCGGCCGCTTTTCGATGCAGGCGAAAAGCAAATTGCCCGTGTACTATGCGATGTCAGTGGACGTAAAAAAACACCGGGTGGTTTAAATTTCTGGAGTCCTCAACTATGACGTATCCTATAGGCGTAATTCCGAAAATCAGAAACAAAGTTACACTTACAGGATTCGAACAGATGTTTTATTCGCTCAGTGTTCAGGTAAGTAGGGTCAATCCATAGCTTCATTTTTTTTTCTTCTTTATTGCCATTGCGGCATTTAAGCAACGAGTGGCAGGCTTTAAATGCGCTCTTATTCATTTTTACAATATTTCCGCTGTCTGTCGCCAAGTGACGCTTCTCAGAGGAGCCTATAAAGAGCGTTAAGCAAAGGTGAAAAACACATAAGGTAAAAATTGGATAAATTCCACGGAAAAGAAACAGCGTAGAACTGCACCGAAAGTGAAAAAAGCAGATAAGGAAGCAAGCTTTCTTTGATTCCTCAAGAGGCAGCGTCCTACATTTTGAAGATAGATCAGGGTGCTATAGAACACGCAGCTACAAAAAGAAATTTAACCGTGAATGTGGCATATATGTAGTATGTGGTAAATCCACAGAAACAGTTAACCATCTTATACTCGAATGTGATGGTATTCATCCGGAAGTTGGTGGAGGCGCAGTCACTCTTCCTGATGCCCTGGAGTTAGAGATACCAGTAGCCGGGTGAATAAACCTGCGGTGGAAGCTAGAAAAGAAGGATAGCAAGATTCGTGGTTAAAAAGCAGGAAAGTAACACGGTGTTAGTAATGTAGAAACAAATGTTCAATAAACGAATGGTGGTATAGTTAATTGACCTAAAACAATAGTTAAAATATAGGAAGAAAACGAACGTGATAGCAACTACTAGTCTGCTACCCCCCTGTTTCAAAAGGGGCGCTCCTATATTCCACCCATCCATCCACACCGTTGAGAGAATGTGATCTCGCCTCCCATAAGCTCAGTTACTTTGGAATGTTAAACTCAACAAACCAAACCAAACCTTCCATCCCTGTATGTATTTTTTCAACGTTTTTGTGCTGTTACAGTGCTCGTAAAAACTTTAGAGTATTAAGTCTGCCCCCCCCCCCCCCCCCCCCCCTTTATGTATCACTTCAATTGTCCGTGTCTAATATACTTTACCCACCTGCCTTGCTTGAACATTGCTTTGAAATCGTGGACTTCAAGTTAGAAGCCTGAAATGGAAGCTCAAAAACTTACCCGATGATTCTTGAGGTACAAGGATTGTATGTGACGTTTCAGATTGAAACCGCTTATGATGACACCTTTCTGCGCGGGTCCCTTTCCATATAAAATTGTACGTTGAGGTTGTGAGCAAAGAATGAGGGCTAGTGTTTGGTTGGTTGCAGTTAGCAGGCAACAATCTGGAGTACTGTTTGATAATCGGGCTGTGGTACGTCTCGAGACTATTACATACACGGGCGAGTTGACAGAAGCTTTAACTAGGGTACCTCCTCTGGGATTAGAGGGCGGGATGGGAGTATAATCCGCATGGAGTGTTGCATCCCCCGGCACAGATACTATTCCTCGATCCCGCAGGAACGTCCGGGTGGTTTTCTAAAGCGCCGCTCGCATGGGGCAATTTTGGCCCGCGATATCGCGCCGCGCGCTAAGCGCCCGCGCTGGCGTCGACGAATTCACTTCCGCATGGTCAGCTGCCGAGCGCCGTTGTTTCGCCGCCCAGCCGCGCGGAAACCGGTTCTCCCTTGGGAGTCTCGATGACGGGTGTCTCGATGACCACGCTCCTCTTTGGGCATGCTCATGTAGTTCTTGTCGTCGCAAGCTTCGAGTTGTGGTTTTCCTTCTTTCGTCTGGGTCATGTGTGCCAAGAAAACATGCACAGACGCTACTTTCAACAGCAATGAATAAAAAATATAGACCAACACCGATCCCTGACGTAAGCACGATGCGGTGGCGCTTCTGTCGCTAGCGTGGTCTGACTGGGGGTGAAAAGTAGGGTTAACACCCATAGGAATGCATGGAAGTGAAAGATTCCAAAGCAGTTTTCTCATTTCACAGGGCACATATGATGTCATTATTTAGCACAGAGCAACCATGAGCATCCTAGAACAGATAGTGAAAATATGAGATCTCATTACCGAGGCGAAGTATTTTTAAAACACCGCGAAACGTATCGGGGTGCGAGTTGAGAGGGCGACCCATATAAATACTGTGAGCACTGTGAGCACTGTGTGGCGCTTCATCTTCCAAACGACTGAACGGCTTCAGGTCTGCAATAAAGCCTGATCCCCCAAGTCCGACCTTCGCGTTACCTTACAATACATAGAAATACGGGGCACAGGTACCCCGTGAAATGAGAAAACTGCTTTGGAATATTTCGATGCCATGTATTCCTATGGACGCTAACCCTATTTCCCCCCCCCCCCCCCCAGTCGGCTGCGGAGCCGCGAGCGCCCCCTTTGTTTGTAAACAGGGTGTTGGTCTATAGAAGCGATAGCACAAGGAAAGCGTCTGGGGTCCTCTGGCAAGAGAAGCAGCTCATCAACATACTTCGAGCTCAGCGTGGACAATTTCACTCGGTCCCTTCGGGTGGCCGGCCTTAGCCTCCATCGAATTCGTTTTACTATACAAACGCTTACGACAGCGACTTGACAATGCCACAAAAGCGACCCCTTGACAATTCGTTGAGCGTGCGATGCACTATTCTCCTGGCGGTTCTTTTACCCTTATAAACTCCTTGCAGTGATTCTCATTTCTGCTTTTCTTGAGCAGCCACCTTCGACAGGCATTATTAGCGATGCTTTGCAGGCTTCTCAGCCCACTACCTTACGATGAACAGTCGGGATTTTTCCGTTTCTTTGTTTTGTCGCACATATATTCTTTTTTTTTATTTTACGGTCTTTTTGTTAATCTTCTTGTTGTTAATATTCGCCATTTTGTTCAGAGACAACGTTACTCAGAGGATACTTGCAAAAGCATCACTAGAGCCATGGCACAAAAATGGAGTCTGAGGTCTGCTGGTAAAGCAGAAGTTAACTAGCGAGTTAATACCGCGCTTTCCTGTCTTGTAGACTCTGCTTCAGTCTCAGAATTCCAAACTGCCATGTAAACCATACTGAAAAGTATTTTCGCAAGTCTTAATAAGTTTAGCGCAGATAAAACCCGGCTAATTTTACCCGATAGCGTATGAAGCTCGTTCTGTCGAACGGACGCTGTTGACTTGACTTGGTGTCGCGACAACAGTCGCCAAAACCTCTAAAAAAAAAAAAAAAAACGACCGTTACCACGTCAATTATCAGGCGCTGTCAAATCATCTCGCAAAATATTGTTTGCGACGAAGAAAGCCTCACGTGTATCTTATTTAAAGCGGCAAAGAACGCCTGATGAATGCAAAAGAGCTCACACGACTTGCGCATTGCAGGCCAGGATTGGGTTTCTCTAAACAGTGCATTCATCGAACGAAATCAGCAGCGATCGTAGCTGGCCGGCCTGGCTGGAGCGGTTGACCAACATGTTGGCTATCATTTCTTTGTACATGCCAGTCAAGCTATGATGCACTCTACATTTCGTTGTTCTCTTTACAACTGCCAGATAAAGCTCTTCTCTATCCCTTCCTTCCTACGAGCTTGGCAGTGTGTTGCAATCAGCAGCGCACTCGCTGAAACTTACACTGTGACACTTGCGAACTAACGGGAGCAGGTGAAGGAGTCATCGGCAAATTATCAGCCTGCTGCTGCAACATGCTGTAGAGTCATGGCCACTGCTTATTACTCAAAAGACGTTTAAGAGAAGCGCTATCTTGGTGCGCGAATGCGTCAGTCGTGTTTTTTTAGATGGTTCACAGGAAGGGGAAAACTCAGTATCTGTCACACTTGTGTCTGTGGACACATGAACCGCGCCGCGAGGGAAGGGAGGATGGTGGGAGTTAAAGTGGAAAGAGAGAAAGAGGAGCTGTAGTGGAGGGCTACGGAGTAATTCCGACCACCTGTTGGTTGGTTCGTAGCAAGGGAAAGGCGCAGTATCTGTCACACTTGCTCTGTGGACACCTGAACCGCGCCGTAAGGGAAGGGAGGAAGGTGGGAGTGAAAGTGGAAAGAGAGAAAGGGGAGCCGTAGTGGAGGGTTACGGAGTAATTTCGACCACCTGGGGATCTTTAACGTGCGCTGACATCGCACAGCACACGGACGCCACTTCGTTTCGCCTCCATCGAAACGAAGCCGCCGAGGTCGGGTTCGAACCAGGGAACTCCGGCACAGTAGTCGGGCGTCAAACCACTGCGCCACCCCGGCGGGGTTCGACCACCTGTTGTTGTTGTGGCTGTAGGAAGAAGGAAAAGAAATGCATGAGCCTGCTACTGGCTCTGTAGCTGAGCCACCTCCGCTGCCTCGTGCAAACAGACGAGAAAAAGAGAACAAAGAAAAGGAAGAGGATGACGCGCGCCGCAACAACAGGCGTCGTCCACCACCGAAGCGGTGGCGGGTGCAATGACGGCCTAAAACAGATAAAAACTTGGTGGCATGCTAGCCCCCCCCCCCCCCCCCCCCACCCGCAAGCTGTGACCTACCTGCCCCAGCCCCATCAAGGGAGTGGGGATCTTTCGCGTGCGCTGACATCGCACAGCACACGGACGCCTGTTCTTGTGTTAGTTTTTGTATTTTGCACACGGCTCCTCTTTCTCTCTTTCCGCTTTCATTCCCACCTATTCCTCCCTTCCCTTACGGCGCGGTTCGGGTGTCCACAGAGCAAGTGCGACAGTTACTGCGCCTTTCCCTTCCTGTGAACCAATTTATTTAACTTTTTTTGGAGCTGGAAAAAGATACTCTGAAGGCTTTCCTTTTTCCAAATAGTAGAATGGGGTTTCCTAATGTACTGTGCAAGGTTTCTTGTATGTTTAGATCTAAAGTAACCTAGGTAAATCTACTTCAGTTATTAATAATTTAATGCCAGAATAAAAATTGGCATTGGTGGGCTGGTGGCTACTACTAATATTCGACTGTATTTCTTTGTTTAATTATAATTTTTCCTTTTTGGGGGGACATAGAAGGTAGCTGGGGCATTCAGCATATGCTAGCTAAGAAATTATGGACATGCATAGTGGGTTTCGTTGGGGCACCCGGTATATGCTGGCTAAAGAATGACTAACAATACTAGCTGGCGAAACGCGTTGCTCTGTGCTTAACAACACTCTTTCGTCATGCGCAGGGATTGATGGTCGTCTCTATGACACTGGCCTTCACCAAGGGATATCTTGATCTGCACAATGCCGAAGAAGGAATTTGTTTCAGTACTTATGCTTTGCGTGAGGGGACATCTGATTGCGCAGTGGCTATCTCGTTGGTAAGACATTTTCATATATTAAACTCTGGATCAAATTTTTACTCGCCGTTTAAAATATCACAAGCCCCGCAATTTTTTATCTTGCCATTCCGCTTCCTCCTAAGCAGCCATTTAGCATTTCATGCTATAGTCACAATAGAACGATACATTTCAATGATGAAACAACGAGTCATGGCGACCCAGTGTAGTCTCGCCAATTGTCATTTGGCCCTCAAAGAAACTTGATGAAAATTACTGCGTCGCGCTCGCTTGGCGCAGAAGAATGGGAGCTTTATAAATGCGTATCTCATATGACGCTGTGTTGAAAAGTGCAGTACTGACCGCTGCATATGTTTATTTTGCACGAAAACGAGCTAATTATGTTTCTTTTCTGCCCCCCTTTCACATTTTCCTCCGATCAACTTAGTGATTTTGTTAGTGATTGAAATCTACACAAATGTTGGAAATGTATAGCCTCCAAAGTAAATTACACGCCTCTACACATTCACAACTTAATTTCAACACGAGAGCGTTATAGGCCCCATTAGCCAGAAAATCTGACGTCGACATCTTCGGCGTAATCAGTGTTATGAGGAAAATATCAAGGATATGGATCTGGTAGGTGGTAGTTGCCGGTTGACATGACCGTGCAATGAGTAGTCCTCGAGTTGCGTAAGTCATGAGACCGCATGGTATAGTCAAGCTACCGGCCGCTCACGACTAGGACTTCTTTTTTGAGATGAACGGGTGAGATCGGAATGCAGCCTTTCAGGGACTTTGGGCTGGGTCTGACACCTTGCCCCTTTAGGTCACGCATGCACGATTTTTACGATTTCGTTGTTCCCAGAACGAAAAAAAAACTACAGAACTGTGTCAGAAATACGACAAAATATCCTGTAGTTCTGTCGTGACCATCAAATTTTTCTGTAGTTCTGTAGTACTTTTCTGTAGTTCTGTAGTTTTTCTGTAGTATAATTCTGTTGTCTGTAGTTCTGTAGCAATGTTTTGTTGTAACTACAGAAACTTCTGATGTCACGACAGAATGTTCTGTTGTCACAACAGGTTTTTCGTCAAAACCCGCAGAGAAATTCTGTCGTAACATCAGAAAATTTTCTGTAGTTTTTTCAGACTGGGTGTGAGTGCCATGCCATGACAACTGCCATCTACGAACTCTCAAAGGCATGCTCTTGACTTCTTTCTTTCAATGTCGGCGGCAACGCCGACGCAGGTCCGGATTTCCCGTTGAAATGCACCTCTTTCGAAGTAGAGCTATATTCTCCTCTAGACTACAAGGCAGTCCTCTATAGCGTACACTGGCATTTTTTCTCAAAGGTTCACCTCTGTCTAGCATGAGATGTATATTTGTGTAGCTGTACTCGATGTCTAACTTTGCAGGCGCTTCTTACCACGATCATGTGGCGACGGAGGCGGCAATGCCTTCCGCCATCAGCTTTCGCAGTGGCTCTGCTGGGTCTGTTGTCCACTGCGTACGCGCTGGTCTCCTTCAATCAGTTTATAATGTTGACCAGCCTTGAGGTAAGAACCCTTTGCGTTAATGCGCGATCCCTGCTGATGGCCGAGTAGCGGAGTGGATACCAGTTCTCAGTGCTAAGCAGAATAGCGTACAGGTACATTTTGAAATGTAAGAGAATAAAGTGACTTGCGCTGATTTACACTTATTATGTCCCAACGTACTATATGGGCCTCTAGATCGAATCTCGGAGGGCACAAAAACGATGGAATAGGGAGGAAGATTGAAATGCATGTGAATCAAGTACCACCTGCCAAGAAAGACTCCTTCCTGTGGTCGGATAAGTTTTAGCGGTAAAGGTGTCACGCCTGGTACGTCCTATTATGCCAATGTCTGGAGCAGACTTGGCTTTACACTGGAATGCAGGAATGGTGGTTTCAGGTGTCGAAAATGGTAACTGAAAATATTTTGGTAACCTGCTGAAAAGCATATACATAGTAGTAGAGTATATGTTAAATGAGCGAATAGGGCTACCACGCAAAACACAAATTAGAGTTATAATTGTTTGAGAAACACGAGTTGGGGGGGGGGGGGGGGAACGGCACTAAAATGTCTCAGTACGCACGCATCTCGCCTGTCGCCTTGCTTTGAAATACGACGTCTAGCGCTTGAAAAAAGTGCGAATTTAGGGTTTTCCGGCGAAGGCTTGATTTTTAACAGCGCCATTATCGCCCCATAAGACAGTATTGTAAACTTTCAGTTCCTATTGCATAAAATATTCCAGTGGTGGTTACTTGCAGTAATGTGAAATTAGAGTGTTGCACTTTTACACGAGGCGGGACCGGCTGCGGGGTTAGTATGAGCACAACGCTGAAGGATCCGAACGCGCTCTCTCCAGTAATTTATATGTGACAAATGCGTTCTGCGGAACGCCCAAATATTTTGGAGGCACTGTCATTCTACTCCTGCAAGAGGGGCGATGTTCAGCCCCACGAACTAAAAGTTGAGAACTTTTGGAGTGATTTTTTTGAGCTCCAATACAATGCTAAATTTTACGGGATTCCAATTTTTATATTTTAGCATTTAGTGTTACTGAAAAGATCACAAATCCCCTTTTATATTTTGATTTCGCGTTAGGTTAGGAAGCTGAATCAGATAAAGGCACAGTCTTTGGCTTATGTGGGTCACTCTGCTTTCTTCATGGTTACGCGCGGGGAATGTAAGGCTGAAATATCGGAGTGGATGAAAATCGTTGTCTTAGTTGAAGGTATGAATTCACCACGCCGATGCTGAGAATTCAGAGCAGAAAGCAGAGCGATCGACATAGGCTAATGACCATTCCTTCATCTGATTCAGCTTCATTCTAGCGCGAAACTGAAATATTGCCGCGAAACCTTCAAAACAGTATTTGTTGTTTTTTAACAGCCGCCGGCATACAGGCTTATCACTCTGATTCTGGACCGCGTATCAGTTCCGTAATTTTTGTTTGTTGATGCTCGATGTCGCGAGTCACACCTTTATCAGTTTTGTTGTAGCGCAAGATGCACCGAGATCTGTCTCAAAGGTTCCGGCCACTCGGGTGTCTTTCCACAATGTTCCAGCCCGTGCTGGTAGCTGTTTGCGACGTTGTCTAGATTGTTCTGTGCAGCCTTTAAATTGAGCGTTGCCGAGTTTGACGGGCATTCTTTGTTCGACGACCGACGAGCACGTTTGTTGCTATCGCCGCCGCCGAGTTGCTTAGTTCTTTTGCGGGCGCAAGTCAGTCCCAAATAAAGATTTTCTTTAGTGCAATCATCGACCCCTTCATTTGTGTCGTCGACCTCGTCACCACTACGTGATATCTGGGCCCGCTTGCTCAAAACAGTCTTAAGACTGTCTTAGCTAAGTCCAGACTTAACTGGAGTCTAAAGAATAGGCCACTAGCATGGCCGCTTAAGACTGGAGTCAAGACTGGGCTTCAGTCCTGACTTGAATAAGTTGCTTGTATGATTACGACTATAGTGCTGTCTTGGTTAAGACACAAGGACGCCAGGTGTCTAAGTAGAGAAATTAGGGAAATACAGGGATGCGCTGGCACTGTCCTTGCTGTAAGATGTACACATTCCGTCAATTTTGCGTTGTGTAAAATCCGTGCCATTGCTTTTTGCGGCTTAAGATTGTGTTACGAGGAAAAATTCCCCAAGTGGTTGCTGAGGCCGTTCTGGGAAGCCACTCTGGTGAAGATGAACCCGAAGCGTTCGACGTTCGGAACACGAGCCGTCTTAAATAAGCTTGGTCTTTCTAAAGACACCATTTAAGTCTGGACTTAGCTCGGACTTTATCGTGCAAGCCGGCCCTGGTGGAGGTGCTGCCTTTGATCCTTCAAGCGAAGACCCAAGCCGTGTTCCTGTCGCCCTGGAAGACCAGCCTACAGGTCACCGAGCCAGCCGCCGACTTCAAGGCCTACAACCCGAACACGGTCTGCTGCCTGACCCCATTCGATCTCGGAAGGCATCGACGCTGACAATGACGATGAAGGCACGGTCTTTGGCTTATGTGGGTCACTCTGCTTTCTTCATGGTTACGCGCGGGGCATGTAAGGCTGAAATATCGGAGTGGACGAAAATCTTTGTCTTAGTTGAAGGTATGAATTGACCACGCCGATGCTGAGAATTCAGAGCAGAAAGCACAGCGATCGACATAGGCTAATGACCATGCCTTCATCTGATTCAGCTTCATTCTAGCGCGAAATTGAAATATAAACAGGTGATTTTCAACAACTTCAGTAATAATAAAGAAAAATATAAATAATCAAATGTTGTAAGGTGCCTTTCACTACAAAACAATGCACGCAAATGATACCTCAACTATGAAAGTAGATGAAACTCATACCGTGCCCAGGTTTATTTCTTTCACTCACCTTCTTCCTTTTTCCATACGTTATTGTGAGGTGCCCCAATACTGACTCGATTGAAGCTCTTAAAACTGTATATAAAATGTAATTTAAAATGTTATGAAAAATATATATCAGTAAAGCAACTCGCACAGGTTTGAAAATTTTAGAGGATTTAGCGCGCTGGCGATTTCCGGGGAGAGGTGGTTTTAGGCACCGCTGAACAAAAGCCTCTCAATGAGAGCAGAGGTGTTGATGGAAGCTGCATATTTCTGTGTGCCACATGTATCGCGGCGGATTCAAATTCGAGATTTAGTGTTTATAACACATGAACACCAATTGCATGATGCTGTACTTTCAGTTCTCAGTGAGTACTTTTTGTGTTGTGGACGAAGAATGTAGTAATATTTTGATCACTAGCGACAAACACGTAAAAGCGGATACGCCAAGAATATAGTGTAACATGGTTCATTTCTGCCTCTAACACTGGCTAAAAATGAAATCTACTTCAGAAAAATGATTTATTTATCATTCCAGAACATAACAGTCTCATTGACTGGGCTTCAGCGAGAGTCGATCATCGTAGGTTTTCTCGTGACGACGGCAGTTGTGGGCAACTTCTTTCTTTCTGAAGTACAAGACCTAGTAATAAAGTCGTCACCTGGTTTGCCGGTACGTTGAGCAGCAAATTATTATACATTCTTTGTTACAAACATTGAGTACAAGGGGCTTGCGTATCGGCCACGAAGGCTGAGTGTGCACAGAGTGCTTTGTACGAATACTGCAATGGGAAATGGAAGTCTCCGTAAGGATTTGAACGGATGTTACAAGTGTCCGCATGACTGGAGGGTAAAATCTTCAAAAAGTGCATTATTCTTGCAACAGCTGCAAAAAAAATATTCTGGGGGTGGGTGGGTTGGGAGGGGGTAATGACACGTCGTCAGAATTCAGACCGTCAAAGCAAAAAGAAAATACCATGCTCAGCTGCTAGCGCATAGAAGTGATGTCGATGCGGTTCGAGCGATAGAGCTGTCGACCGTGTGTTATGCACTAAATTTATGTAATCTATGAATGCGGGCCTAGTGTGATCGTCAGAGGCGGCGGCGCGGAGATAGGTGGCGATTATTTTGTTATATCTTTAAAATGTCATTTTGTGCAAAATATTTCCTCATTACTGTAACAGATTTATAGAAGTAGAAATTTGTCGTTAACACCGAAAAATTACGGTGTAACTTGGAAAGAAAAAAAATTTTTCACGTCTTCCCCCCCCCCCCCCCCCTCCTCGACAATATTTCCATTTTGTGGCATAGTCGCCACCTACATTATGTCAAGCCATCTTGCATTAAAGGAGACATACTGACACGCATACGTGTCTTTAGAAAGGTGTAGTTGATCAATGATGTTTAGTGGTTACCAAGCATCCTAAATACGGAAGCATTGCTTAGACTTTGCATAAGGACTGACAAGTACAGACCGGCCGAACATGAAAGGTCTCTTCCCGGGATGTTGGTCTAGCGATTGCCACGGGCAGTCAGATTGGCCACATTGGATGCGCAGGGAAGAGGCCTGATCCAGAACCCACTGTGATCCCCCGTTGTAAAGGGTTTGGGCCATATTATCATCATCATCATTGTCATCATCATCATCAGAACCATAAGAACCAGTTCATTCTGCAATGTCCCTAGGCTGTTTTGTCGGAGGGATTTTTAGAGTACTTTTGTGAGCCAAGCAGTGTCACCTTTAAGCTGAACAAGAAATATCCTAAGCCTAGGAAATGGTAATCTAAGAAGCTTGCATTTACTTTTGTTTGTTTCGCACCTTATAAAATGAGAAGCAGCAAGAGTTCTCCCGTTGCATGCTTATATATCAGGTCCTTGGTTTTTGTGCTTTACAGACTGTTAATCAAAACTGCAGGTGTTCGCACCTGTGCCTTTTACGCAGGCGGATTTTGTACCAAAAAGAACACAAGCTAAAACATTTTGATTATTCCACGATTATTTAACTAAAATTAAGTAATCAGCTAAATTATTTTAGTTGATTGGTCCATATTATATTGGAAAATTGAACGCCGTCAACTTGAATGGTGAGCCCGGAATAGTGCTTTGCTTGGCTAGTTGGTGATCCATTGAAATAGCATTAGCGCAAACAGACATGAATAGCGCTTTGTTCGCCTACCTCTCTCTGTGCATGTCTGACGGCGCTACTACTATCTCAATGGTGAGCTCGGGTTGTAACTTTATTCAGCAGTGCGGTTTTAGTTACCAAATGTCAAAAATGGGTAATTTGAAAGCTCACTGAGTTTGCTTTCCTACATTATATGAATGTATATTGACATCATATATTACGACTGACCATTTCGTCAAAATGATGTAAATTTTGAAATTATCAAATACCAAACGGCGTCTATATGCGGCACATAAGGATGCAATATATGACATTTTATGAATTTACAGTGACTAGACAAATAAACGATCATTCAAATAGATATTTTTGAGGTTCGGTGAATGGGGAGATTCAGTTGATTAAGAAAACTTAAAAACGGTGCTCAATTTTGATGCTAGTGGCCTCTAATTTCGAAATGTAATCTCACCTCCAAAATTCAAACATAATAATGTTGTTTATCTATTTTATTCTAAGCGCCTTCAAAAAATTGTCTAATCATAAAGTTTTGTGATGTAAATTACATTTACCTTGCTGTGAAACCCACCTCCCAAAGATAACTAAAAACCTGAAAATGATGCTCAATTCTGATGCTAGTGGCCTCTAATATCGAAATGTAATCTCACCTTCAAAAGTCAAAAGTGATAATATTGTTTATCTATTGTATTCTAAGCGCCTTCAAAAAATTGTCTAATCATAAAGTTTTGTGATGTAAATTACATTTTCCTCGCTGTGAAACCCACCTTGCAAAGATAACTCAAGGTATTTTTGTTAGGTTTTAAAGTGTTAGTTTTTACATGGCTAAAATGACCCTCTATATTAATTTGGTCACCTCTGGGACTATAGAAGAGTGGCAAAGACTTTGCTTCAAAGTCAAAGTTTACTGAGAAAATAGGGCGAAAATATCGCGTTGTGAAAACGCTAGGCGCAAAACTGTTTATATGGATGGGCAATCAGTTCTTTTATTTGTCATAAAAACTTCTCTTCGTCGTCTTTATTGCAGAACTTTACAAAGCATGCCAAAATTTAGTTCGATGAATACAAAATTGCAAATCGAATAATAATGCTAGTCAACCTCTGTGAACCATTGGCTAGTTGAAGATATGGTAGGTACGTGTGTAGTTACTAAAAATGCACCACCGAAAAATTAATCTCCAAAAAACGCAGCTGGCGGGAGACACTGCGAATCGAATTCAGGAGTGAATTTCTTTCGGATAATGCTCATGTCGCTTGTTATGAATGCACACACTCTACAAATTTAACTCTTACTTATGGAATATATTTTTGGAAGTTCCCTGAATGAAGTACATTTTTTCTGGTGCAATGCTTGGCACCCGACGTTTAAGGATTTATTTTTTTCAGGTAGTTAATGTCTCAATGTGCTGCTTGATTGCTTGCTTCGTGGTGACTTGAGATGGATGAAACGTTCTGCTTTTCATGTGCTGCTCTTCGCAAATGGAATTGTTCGTTGGATAATATCAGTACTTGTTCCAAGGTTTATGCTCTTACTTTCCCCTTCAGGAGCAAAAAGATGACGATTCCTCATCGGTGATTGGCCGCCAGATTGGCACAGTTCTATTTCCGTAAGTGAAATTCAGATATATTAGACGGGATTACCTGAATATGAAGCCTTAGATATCAGGAATTTCCAATTTTGCGCTGGTTATTTCAGACTTCTTTCAAGCATCCAGCATCGCTCTCACTGCATTCCTGAAGCTGGCTACTTTGCATATATCTCCTGGGCAGTAGGTGGGGGCTTTTCATCTCTGGTAAACGCAGTATAGCTTTTAGAATATTTGGGTTTAGTTTGATATAGGGGGTTTAACATCCCTAAGCAACTCAGGCTGTGAGAGACGCCATAGTTGAGGACTTCGGAAATTCTGGCCACCTGGTGTTCTTTAACGTTAACTAAAATTGTATAGCACACGGACGCCCAGCTTTCCTAATCCGCGGTAAAGCGACTTTCGAGACCGGGATTTGAATCCCGCATCCTTGGGAACAGTAGTTCAGCACCGTAACCATTGCGCAACCCCGGCGGCATTCAGAATAAATAGGGTAGAGGTCACGAAGTTCTAAAGTGCACCAAAAATTGTTGCCTGAAATTGTGACTTTTTTCTTTTGTGAATCTGTGAAGTTATCATAAAAGAGGATGTAGCTTCACGTATAGTGCTAAAGAATACTGACACCATAAGAAAAACAAAAATGTATAAATGTGTTCTGTAGGAGAATAAGACCTATTTGAGTGTGCCTGGAAGTTGTTATGCCAGCGTTCTTGTATTCACGTGGAAAGGAGTAATCCATTTGGGCAGAGCCTAGCAAAACAGTCTAACGTTGATATATCCGCTTAGAGGTAGGTGTCCACTTATGACTGAGGCTGATATTCGCTTTTATTTTCGCCAAAGCAAACTAAAGACTTCGCTTTTAGGGTTGAACTTCGCAAAGCGGTTCTTGCTCTGAGAGACGCCGTTGTTGAGAGCTCGGAAATTTTGAGCACCTGGAGGAGTACATTAGCGTACACTGAGACCTCGCGGTATACGGGAACTTCACAAACTGCGATTAAATTGCAAGTTGGTGTATAGGGAATAAAAGGTGCAGTATCTTTCCCATTTCTCGCTTGACACCACAACTGCGCCGCGCCGTATGTGAAGGAAACTTGGGCGAGAAAGAGAGAATGAAGTGCCGTATTGGAAGGATGCGGCAACTTTCCACCTCCTAGAAACGTTTACGTGTACTGACATCGTTGTGACACTTAATCAATGCTAAAGTGGTAAACAAAATAAAGTGAAACAGTTCTTCGCCAGCATTTCTCGCTTCATGTGTAGGTGAAATCCGGTAATATATTTTAAAACAAGGCTAGCAACACCTGTCTAGCTACCAACGTCTAATGGAGATCGTAGAAGTGAGGGTCCACAGCAGAGGTGTTGTTTTACGTAAAGCTGTTTGTAGTGAGGTCTCGTAGATGTATGCTCGCGAGAACACTTGCCAACTCGCTCCCCCTTTTTCATGCTTCTACAAATGACACTGGCTAATAAAAATATGTACAAGTTCATCCTTTATATGGAAGGAAATATATTTTTGTTTCAAGTAAGATGGTATACAAATAATTTGAATTAACTGTGAAAGATACAGCGCAAAACGAAGATTATAGGTCTGCTTGGCGCCCTACCATCCTCAATGAACTGCGAAGAGGTCATCTAGCTATTAATCGTCTTTCAGTGTTTTTATGTTACAGATGTTCACAAACCAAGTTGGAGGTGTCTCAGAACTAAACAAAAACTGGGAAAATCATTTTGTTACTGTTTGCTGTGTTGGCTGAAGTAGGAAAAACGATGTGACTTGTGGCGTTTTGGCGAATATCGAATGCCGAATCTTCTTATAACATTATTCAGTGACATGCGTGCCATTCTACCTTTATAGACTGTAGAACAGCAGAAAGAGCAGGCAGAAAATTCTTATACTTATTAGAAAAATAATTTTAATTAATGAACCTTTTGTACCATTTCAGTAATATACGTATAAATATTCGGATGAGTAAATAGCTTATTGTACATCAAATAGAAGTTATACAACGTAGAAAACGTTTTAAATATATATCAAATGCCTAGATAATTATGAAAAGTAGTACAATGAGTAAGAAAGGCTCGAATATGAAAGTAAGGGCCCACACTAAACAATTCCGGAATACTAAACAATCTGCCAAACCCTCTCATACTATTTGCGCAAATTTCGGATAGTTATTTGCAGGTTTCTTTTGTTAATATGAAAACCTCGGCTCGGCTCCCTATACTTCAGGGAAAGTGTTAACTGCGTGGGTAACTACTTTAATTCCAATACGTAACTACTGTGTTATTAGAATTGTTCTCAGTCTGACTATTCAGTGAGTCAGTGAGACTATAGACATATGAACACTGTAGTAAGACCGTCCATTCTTCTGCTTGTTGAAGTAAGTCCTTGTTCACCAACTGCTATGCGTTTTGGTTAACTCAGCTCGTAAAGCTACTGATGCCATGAGTACATGGTACTGAATTAAAAGCCCATCTCAGAGGCAATTTTTTCACAAATACGATCTTTCTGGTTAGAGTAGATAGCTTTTGTTTGCGGATGTATCACTGAGTGTGAAGACATATAAATTAGCAACCACTCCTTTACTGCAAGTTTAAACCGCCCACTGTGGAGATTCTCTTGAAACATTACGCGAATTCCTATGATTCTCCGAAACCTGATGAAAAATTCGTAGGTCGCGGTATCGGAACCGGCCGAAGGTGTGCGATCTACTGCCTCTTCTACTGATTTTTCTCTACTAAAAGAAATATAGAGAGGGGGCACAGAACAACCAAAGGCAGGGAGATTACCTAAGCGATGCTCATTATTTTAGTCTACAAAAATGGTGGAGAACAATTGGAAAACATTTCCTTTGGTTAAAGAAAGGTAAGGTATGAAATCTCCAAGAGCATTAAACAAATTTCCTTACTTTCTGCTATATTGTGCCGTTATTAGTTTCTGTTCAATGGTAGCGAATGTTTCGCCTAGTTCCTTTCAATTCATTTTTCTAGCTTTACTTTATGTATAGCCGAAACACACAAGAAAAAAATAAATTTTCAGTTTCATGATGGTATGTTTGCGCTTACAGGCTTTTGAAGCAGATGGTGCACAATGGAGCATCAGCATCAGCTCGGCTCCCCATACTGCGGAGAGGAATGAGGTGCACATCTCTCATGCAAGCATTTGCGATTCGCCTCAAAGCAAAGTAAGTTTAAGTTTCTCAAGACTTCCACACCAGCATCGCTGCTACTTTGGTAGGTAGATTTCAAAATCGATTTCTAAGCGACACAAGACATGTACGTGATGTTCTTGTAGTCGCTTGCATATGTCGCTAGCCGAATCTGGTTTTTCATAAAATTATTATTGTCAAATATGGTCTGAGGCTCTACCGTCGGAATTGGAAGGTGAAATAAGAGAATATATACGCTTCCTTGTACAAGGGTGATGTGCATAAAAGGATTGAGGTTTAATTCCCAGAGGTAGGTGAAAAAGCACGAGTTGGGTATACCAATGAAAGCTCGTAGCAAAACTGACGAATGGCAAACACTGTGGGCTGCCTCAACTAGGAATTTCTATAAATCCGATATTCAAACATCCTTCTGCGCTGAACACGCTTTCAGCTTCGGTAGATTATGATTAAGACCAGCATGACGAATACAGGTGAAAACATGCTGCATGAGTTCCGTTTTAAAATGCACGTATGATGATCGCAAAACCAAATTAATTTTGAGATCCTTTGATTACTGGCAACCTGCCAGTCCAGCTTATCATGCTTCAATGTATAGCTGCAGTCGAGGCTGTTTTCTTTACCCATATCTTCAATAAAGTATTTGCTTTATGTGGAATTCATAGGCGCAGTGTTTTTCTCGTCGGATAAGGCTATAACCCAATAAAAATTTAAACCATACCATTAATACGATCTCCGTAAACTGTGTACATAGTGCGCTTTTATGGAATGTATAAGGACACATGTATATTCAGTTTTCCGTCCATATGGTGCGCATGCTACTCACTGCTGCCGTGCAGATGCTGTCGTGGCTGTTTCCTTGCCATACAGCGTCAGTAACATTTAAAGATATGAATATTTCATGAACGCACTTTTTCTCGCCGGATAGGTTAATCACCCTACGAAATGTATACCGGAAAACTAATCCTAGCTCCACAATTTGTGTATGCAGAGTGCGATATTATGGTAAACGCAAGAGCATAAGCATCTACAGTCTTCTCCGCATGTGGTGTGTAGGTGTGCACTGCTGCTGTAGGGCGCCTTCTTTGACATAGAAGGTCAATATTTTTTAGATACGTAGAACTCATAAACAGTGTCTTTCTGGCCGGATAGGTTAATGACCCTTTAAAAATGTGTACCAGAAATATAACGCTGTCTCCGTAGTCTGTGTACAGAGATGGTTAGGTTTGATTTGAGGGGTTTAACGTCCCAAAGCGACTCAGGCTATGACAGACGCCGTAATGGAGGGCTCAGGAAATATATACCACCCGGGGTTCTTTAACACGCACTGACATCGAACAGCACACGGGCGCCTTGATTTGCGCCTTGATTTGCGCCTCCATCTAAAAGGGGCCGCCGCAGCCAGGATTCGATCCTGCATCGTTGAACACAGTAGTCGAGAACACTAACCACTGCACCACAACAGCGGGGATGGGTATAGAGAGTGCTCTAGTATGGAATGTGCAAGTGCACATATTATGCATCGTTTTCTCACCATATGGTGGGCAGGTTACTCAATGCTGCCTTAGAGCTGCTGTTGCGTCTGTGTTGTTAGCACAGAGTATCATAATGTCTGCAGATATCTAGAATTCAAGAACACAATAGTTTTTTAGCAGGATAGGTTAATGGTCTTTTATGAATCTATTCCAGGCGAATAATATGGCCTCCATCATCTATGAATAGAGAGTCGGCTAGTATGAAATCTGAAAAGGGCACGTGTATCTTTAGTCTCCCAACCGCTTGGCGTGCCGCTTGCCATGCGTGTAGACCAGTTTACTCATGGGGCCTGATTATTTCGCTAATGGTCATGTTGCTCTCATTAACTGGCTTCTCTTCTTGATGTTTGCTGCAAGTGTGATAAGCTCCTAGCTTTGAAACTATATTAGTTGTGGTTACAGCAGTGTTTGCATATTTATACTGGAGTTCAGAATGAAGAACAAAGGCTTTAGATGATAAATTATATGCACCGACAGAGATTCAAAACGATGAAATGGGTGAATATATCAACTATCTTTGAGAAAACAAGAGCTATTGAGGCTTTTCACTGCTTTATATGTTTCGCTTGCACACACAGGGTGCACAGCAACCATAGTGCTGCATAAAGACAGTAACAAAATTCCTATAAAAAAGGTGTTAGGCAAGGAGAAACGATCTCCCTAGCACTACTCACAGCTTGCTTAGAAGACGTATTCACAGACTTGGAATGGGAGCAGTTAGGGATAAGTGTAGATGGAGAATACATCAGTAATCTGCGATTTGCTGATGACATTGTCTTGCTAAGTAACTCAGAGGACTAATTGCAAATAATGATTGATGACCTAGACAGGAAAAGCAAAAAGGTAGTCTTGAAAATCAATGTGCAGAAGACTAAGGTAATGTTCAATAGCCTCGGGAAGGAACAGCTGTTTACGTTAGTTAGCGAAGCACTGGAAGTAGTAGGCGAATATGTCTACTTAGGACAGGTAGTAACCGCAACTCCGGACCATGAAAAGGAAATAACAGGAAGAATAAGACTTGGATGGAGGGCATTTGGCAAGCACTCCCAGATTATTACTAGCAGCTTACCGATATCGCTAAAAAGGAAAGTATACAACAGTTGCATCTTACCTGCTTCCCTATGGGGCTGAAACGTGGAAGCTAACAAAGAGGGTTCTACTTAAGTTGAAGAAAACGCAGAGGGCTATGGAAAGAAAAATGGTAGGGATGACGTTAAGACATAGGAAACGTGCAGAGTGGGTCAGAGAAATAACTCAAGTTACTGACATTCTAGTGAAAATCAAGAAGAAATGGGCATGGGCAGGACATGTAGTGCAAAGAGAGGATAACCGATGGTCGCTGAGGGCAACAAACTGGATTTCAATGGAAGGAAAGCGTAGCAAGGGGCGCAAATATTTAGGTGGGCGGGTGAGGTTAGGAAAATTGCAGGTGTCAAGTGGATGCAGCTCGCACAGAACCGGGTTAAATGGAGGACTATGGGAGAGGCCTTCGCCCTGCAGTGGGTATAGTCAAGCTGAGGATAATGATGATATCTGTCAACTTTGCGTCGTTTCCTTGTAGTAGGTGTTTACGAGTACACATTCCTAACCTAGTGGAATGACGTTTTTACTTATGTCAGAAATCTTTCATAAGAATAGAATTGCAGGAAAATTAAATTTGAAACAGTGTGCAAGTTTCCAGCAGTTTTAATTGCGAATTAAAGCCAGAGCAATACGTTCTGAAGCAAGCACCTGAAAACCTGCCAGTTATGAGACAGGAAGAATTTAGCAGATAGTACTGCGATGGAAGGGAAGTAAAAAGTTATAATGTTTGCACTCCCCAGCCGGGTGCGTGTATTGGTATGTTGGTTTGGTTCACTGGTTTTGAAATCGTTATGAACATTTGTGTTGAGGGAGAAGGGTATGGATGTCAACGCACTATTTTTCATCACTCGGGGTTCTTTAATGTGCGCTGACATCGCACACCACAACGGCGCCTTACATTTCGCCACCCTCAAGGTTAGCACAGCACACTCAGTCTCTAACCCCAATTTGCCCCAATAAAGTTTATCAATCAAAAATCTCGATTTAGCCCACGTCTCGGGTTCACCGAGACATCGTGGCGGGGCACGTATTTTAGTACATGCTATTTATGAATTAGTTTCGATTATGCCCATTTGGTTTAACCGTATTTAGGTGGCCTCTGGCAGGCGTGCTCTCATTCAGGCGGAAAAGTGCGAATCCGTTGCATAAATATTTGTCAGCGCACGCGTCTGTCCCTCACTTGGACCATCCTCGCGCTGAGTTATTACTTTCTTCAACATGTGCCACCCAGCCCGTAATCGCCCGCTTCTAAAATATCTGCAAGTTTGAACTTTATGTTGAATATGACAACCATGATCCACTTATCATGGGTTTATGATGAGCTTTGTTGTATGGTTAGCTTTATTTCAGTACACACTTTAATATCATAAAGGTACATACTCTAAAGGGATGAAATAAAAACATCTTCTTCCTCACATGATACTAGATTATTTATTAGAACATTAAAAACGTCCTTTTTAGTTATTTCCTTTTTTGTTTTTGAAATTTGTATCATTTGCGTGGCGTAATTTGTTAATTTTACGCTTCTACATACACAGCTCTCAAAGAGCTAAACTCGAATGCGGTCACCCATCTTTAAGGTGCAGAGGGAGTGGCCATTTAAACATGACGTCGTAGAGAGACGACTTTCAGCGAGGAGGAGGAGGAAAAAACTTTATTAAAAAAAAATGTAAACACTCCCAGGAGGACCTCTTAGTCCAGGAGCCCTCTGGCTGTTCCTTCTAGCTTAGCCCGCTCGACCAGCCGTAACTGATCTGCAGGTTGCGTGGCTAGAAGGGCAGCCTCCCAGGAGGAGGGGGTGGGGTGTTTGACGGGAGGAACGCGGATTGGATGTGGGCATTCCCATAAGTAATGGTAGAGGGTGGGTGGGGTGGCGTTGCATGTGGTGCAGTACGGTCAGCGAAAACTTCGGCGCGGATGCGTCGTTGTTGTCGGCAATGGGAGTTGTAAAGGACGAGCATATTTGGCAGCCGCTGTAATTCAAATAACACTTTTGAGTGTCGAAGGTTAGATGGAAATAGAACACTATGGGATTCTCGGACCCACGGTCCATGTCTAAGGCAATTTTGGTTGGTTTGTGGAGTTTAACGTCCGAAAGCAACTCAGGCTATGAGAGACGCCGTAGTGGAGGACTCCGGAAATTTCGACCACCTAGGGTTCTTTAACGTGCACTGACATCGCACAGCACACGGGCGCCTTGCTCCAGGATTCGATCCCGCGTCCTTGAGCACGCTAACAATTTCTTACAACGTTGTTAAAGCCAGGCTGTATATTCATGTCGGCTGATATGCAACATAGTGTGGCAGTTACGGCTGCATGCTTATGAGTGCTTGCCAGATAATAGGAGCTGACATGAATGAATTAGTGACGAAGCGATAACGAAATTAGATGCACGTGACCGAGGATTCAAAAGCAGATCCTCAAAAAGAAGTCATTAAAACTTTCTTTTCTTATCCATTAATGCGGTACCTAAGAATCCCCCAAATTTCTGCAGCCAAAAAGTTTGATGGCGAAATAGGCTCATGGCTCTCGTGTCTCCGAATGATTCAGCGAGATTCCGCTAGATCATCGAGACGTCGCATCAGGTCAGTTTTGGGAGAAAACGCTACCAGAAGGTACCCATAAAAGCTGAACATTTAGCTATGGGCAAGCCTGCAACTGCCAGGAAAGAGGTGCAGTGAGGTGCATGTCAGGTGCATCGGATACAAGGAATACCATAATTTTTTAAACGAAAATATGATTCCTTTAGAATCAACTTTGGCTGACCGTTTGAAGTTGCTCTGTTTTTTTATAATTTATAATTTTGTTTTTCTTTGTTATTTACTACTTCTAGCAGAAGTACTCTTCTTTCCTCAGAGGCACATTGCAATTCCATTTTGGCAGAGGTTGCCACTGGGTCGATGACGTCTCATCTCTACCGGAGACTTGCACCTCACCTGCCATCTGCCAAGTTTGCTGCGAAATTTTTATGGTTTTTTATAGACTGGCTTAATGAGGTGTGGTTACCGACCAGAAAAGTGATTGGTGGGCAGGATGTGTGAAGACTATGGCATGTTTGCCGTGTGGAAACGGAAACTATGTGGCCCGTGCAGGCACCAGCGACAACGCAGGATTGAACGCCTTGACTAAATTGGTCATTGAGCGTGTTCTTTGTGTGTGTGCGCGCGCGTGTGTGTGTGTGTGTGTGTGGGATATCACAATACGAAAAAAGATGTTTTCTCAATGCCTTTATATGTGACACAAATATTTGGTGCCACTTTTTTGTTTCTCCTGCAGACGAATCATACCAGGCCACAGTGGGGATTTCATGCTTGCCTTACTACGAGTACTGTGGGTGGATGCCCTCAGAATGGGAATGGCTGTTGCTGCTTACTATGGCTGCATTTTTGCTAGGATTCCCGCACTCGAGTAAGGAAACAGCAAAAACAAAAATTAATCATTTTCTCGCATTGTTTGTTACTTTTTGCGCACCATTCGGGCGGCTATGCAACGTATCCTAGTATACGACTTGTTTCATAGGCAACATATTTTAGTATGATACTGTTTTTGTACGTTCGACCCTATTACTTGCATTTACGGAAGACCAATGCAAACTGGCTGTGGCGGACTCTTTGAATGCATTGTATAATGATTATTATACAGAGACGATGAGAGCGGACTGGACTGGCAACAACACAACGTTCGCAATAAATGTTCAGGTCCTCAATGTCCTGGACAACGCTATTGAATGCCATTAACCTCGCATATTAGGTAAAAACTTAGGCTGTCGTGCTAGGTTTCAATCGCCCGTCTTTATGAGAACGACTAGTTAATGTGCACCTCCAGCTGAAACTGTGTTCTTGTTTACTGCTTTTCTGGTTAAATTATGAAAGATGTATTTTGTAACAAAATGGCTTAGCAAACAGTGTCTAACTGTGGCATGAAAGCAAGCAGAGGCTCTGGCAGGTTTATTTTATTAGATTTATTTTTCTTCCTGATTAGGGGACGTACGTTTTCCAAATTGCAAACTAAATATACCGTCGTTTTATAATTTCCTATCGCGAATACGACTCTTTCCGATGCCCTATCTAAAAGGAATGTGAACGCCCTGAAGGATGTATTTCTTGCGCATTATGCATTAGAAATTATCTATAGGAAGCCCAACATTATGAGGCACACATTAAGGCCAGTATTTTAGCTAGAAAAGCAGGTAATAAGTGAACGACGTCAGTTTCGCGTCACAGAATACTCCAGAGAGGGAATCCAAGTCGAAAAAAGCTACAAAATATTTACTACACTGTAACCTACGTTGCCACCACGCTTGAATTGCTGTCAGCTTTTGTGAGAACTGCCGTAATTATTATCGTGAACATTGTCTGCCAAGAAACAGTTTGCGTGCTGTATGCACTGAGACCATCTAAGCCCATATGATAGATTGCACTGTTAAGATTTCGACCTTTACTACTAAGGCGGATTGAGGCTGTACAGAATAAAATACTTGAAAATCCCCTCCATCCCACTTCACACATAATTTGAAGATTTTGATTCTAAATCTCGTTAATTTCACAGCAGGCATTCTCGATTACTAAATATGTACTGCATACTGCATAGAATCCATTCGAAGCACACTGCTACGCACTATTTGCGTTCTTCACGTGATCAGTGATAAAATCTTTAAATAACTTTAGTTTAGGAAATTACAGTGCAGTGAATACAATAACATTGAGTCAGTTTGGTTCGGTTTGTGGGGTGTAACGTCCCAAAGCAACTCAGGCTATGAGAGACGCCGTAGTGGAGGACTCCAGAAATTTCGACCATCTGGAGTTCTTTAACGTGCACTGATATCGCACAGCACACGGTCGCCTTGCTTTTCACCTCCATCGAAAAGCTACCGCTGAGAACAGGATTCGATCCCGCGTCCTTGGGAACAGTAGTCGAGCGCCGTGACCACAGCGCCACCCCGGTGGGGTTAACATTGATTCATGACTGATATTTCATCGCGTATATTTGTCTATACTCTGGCAAGGTTACTTGCTATCCTGAAATGCAGTAGTGCATTCCCTTGCCATAGGTTTTTGATGTTACGCAAATATTTTGCATTACATTTTGAATTGTTCCTTTGCTGGATGCTGCCTTAGTGGTTGCTCCGCTAGGTTTTCCTTTGGCATTGCCAATTTGAAATGTGAACTTAGATTCATGACTTACGGCTAGAAGTCGTTCTGGCATGCTAACTTAGATGTGCTTCTTCATTCGTGCCTCTAGGTTACTGATAAATAGCAGCAGCAGTGCGGAAACAGCTTCAGCAGCTCTCCTCTTTGCCGCGACGACCACGTGCGAATTTCTGCTGTCCTGCTACCAGATGGACCTGCTGAACGTGTTTGGCTGCAGGGCGCGTTCCATGCTGCAGTCTCTCATATTCAGAAAGGTACGCGTTATCCGCATCCTTTCACTGCGTTTCCACCAAAGCATAGGTTGTATGCTCAATTACGTAAGCTTAACGAAAATGGAAGACGGCCGCAGCAAGGGAATACGCTGACAAACGGTAAATAGCAACAGAAATTTGTTGCGGAAATACATGGAATGTGCAAACCTCATAAAAAAGGAAAAACCATCAAAAAAAGCTTTTTATTGGTATCCGAGTGAAAGAACATAGTACATCGCTAGGAGCATGAGTAAACGATGGCACGAAAGAAAACATATATGAAAACGAAAAACGTTTGGCAAAAACATAGGGCGCAGGCGACAATATGATATTCGCATTGTTATGTCATTCATTTGTGTTATAGTATATTCGTCTTTCTTCCCATTGTGTTGAGTTGTGAAAAAAGATATAAACAATGTTGTTTCTGTCACAAGCCTGACACGCTTAGTCTGTACCACTGAAGAACGTTTTCTGCTTATGAACCATGTGCGAAGACCTCAAACCTCAATTCTAGAAGTAAATTTCAGCCAAAGTTAAGACATTAGTCAACAATTACTCAATTGCTGAAAACAGCCACAATTTAATTCCGCAACATTAGATTTCTTGTGGAGCGGGAAATCATGTCATATATGAAGAAATTTCGTAATTTTTTAAGGGTCAGATATCATGATAACGTGACATGAGGGCACAAATCACGTTATAGTTGAACTGAAACTGAGGATACTTGAGTACTCCATATTTTGACGTTTCATCAGTGAGCTCAGGCCGGAGCTCATTCCTTTGAAAATCGTCAACACAGATCCTACTTCCTAGAGAAACTAGAAAATAGTCATCCACGTGGCATTTAATTTGTCGCACTAAGAATACGAAATAATTCGGCAACAGCGTTTTGAAGAACCTCTGTCTTGTTACGGCACAGTCACAAGCTGGTTTGAAGAATAATGAAAAATTGTCATAAAGAAGTGAATAAAAATTTATTTCTGATTTATCCCTCGATCGAAGGGCCTCCTACGTAATTGCTTCAATGCTAGTTGCATCGCGCGATTTGTAATCGCCGCAGTTCGAGTTCCTTTGCACGCTATAGTTGTGTAGCACCACTCATCTCATCAGGCAGATTGGCATGCAGACACAACTGGTGGCGCCGCTACAAAACCGATCATGCTATATGTGGTCACGCTTGCTACATTTAGTGTTTGATCGCTGTTTTACTGTGTGGTTAACGGAATTCGCCTCTCTATAGGTGACTACTATGCCACCACAAATCAAGGCTTGCTATCCGGCCGGCCGCATCGCTTCGCTGCTTAGCGTCGATTGCTCACTGGTTAGCAGCTGCTCGTTCTGCATCCCCGTACCACTGCTCGGAACTATCTTGCTGCCATTACTCTTCTGGATGCTCGGTACGCGTGCCGGACCGGGACCGGCACTCTGTTGCGCTGCATGGACCTTCATGGTAATCTGCCTACCGTTCGTCGGTTCCTTCATTCAAAAACGCATGTGGGTGAGTAGCACTGGCAATGCTGTCAAACCGATGTTCCAAACTGTTTGGAAACAGGGGCCTATGCATGTGATAATATGTCCTTTCTAGCGTTTCGAGTAAATTTTTTTGTCTTGACAATGTGATTGTGGTGTGTTTCAATACGTTTGCTTGTCGACGGATAGTGTTCGATTCATTTATGCTTTAATGCGACATCGACTGCGTTAAAAAACATGAAACTATTGTGGTCTATATTTAAACAATGTCGTCATTGGTCGTGGTGATCGTGATGTCCCCATGACTCGACCTCTATCGAATAATTAATATACCGCGCGAAGATCACAAAGAAAAGCAGTGATAACGTCACAACACAACTTGTGATTTTTCTACTGGGTCGGAGTGTCAATTCAGCACTGTTATGCACTTTCTGAATAATCAGGACAAATTTCAGTGAAAGAAAATGATGCTTAAGGTAGACTTCAGATTCCATATGAATGCGATCTCATAGCGCAGAGTAGACAACACCGCTATGCCGCACTTAGCTATTTAAAGTCACCAGTTACTCTGTTTCTCTAGAACGAAATAGTATCGCATTCAATTCTTAAGGTAACAAGAGTCGTCCGAGAGGGACGTAACAGGTGGCGTCGCTGCAAACAGCAGCAATTTGAAAGTGCGAAAGCTTATCAGCGTATAGACAAGTTGAAGGAGAACACAAATGGTTTGCCCATTTCCAATGCTGCAGAACGCTGAACGAAGCTTCACGGGTGCAAATTGAACCTGCTCCTTGATTGCCTCACCCCGTATGCGCTCAAAGCGGCCTCACGGTGTTTCACTTGGGTTCTGTGCTATAAACATGGAGCACTTTTATGAAAACACGCCGACTTAGTGCCATGTTCCACTGCCCTTATTTACCCTCGAAGCAAGCGAGCGGCAGTGGACGCCGCTTCTTTGTACGTTATTTATGCATATAACGAAGTTATGTATACAACGAGCGAATCTGCGGAGCGTTTAAACGCCAGCTTCGTGTCTGATTTGTGTGGTTCGATATCCCAAAGCTACGCACAGGCTGAGTAATGCCATAGTGGAGAACGGCGAAAATTTTGGACACCTGGGCACGCTTGAGGTACAGACACATTGCGCAGTAAACAGGCACTTTGCGTTTCACGTCCATCGAAAAGTGGCCGCAGGGCGGAATTAGCCGCTGACCAACCACTGAGCCTCCGCGGTGGGTCAAACACAAAATTAGACACTGCATTACGCTGCTATAGAGTTAACTAGCTATAGGTTTGACTCAGGCAGCCCAACGTCTATCCATGACGCAAAACGTACCTTCCATAGAAGGTCGCCTAAATTACGGAACTTTAGCAATGGTAACTGTTAAAGGACACAAGAGGGATCTCAGTCAAACATACCCAGCAAGCGGAAGTATGGCGCTGTCACTAACAACCTGGAGTCTGCGCGAAACGCAGTGTAAGCATGAAACACGCTTCACACAGTCGTGCCGCGTACGTAGCACAATTAATATGGCAGAAGCAGTATGGTCACACGGCCACTTCTCACAGCACTGAAATAGGTGCTCCAAAGCCTCACAAACTCTTTTAAGGCGAAAACCTTTTATGCCTCATCTTTGTCGTGGACAAAATGTCCCGCTTTTGCGGCGGCTCTGATTGGTCGAGGCGGGATAACGTCATGAAAGTCTCGACCAATCACAGAGCACGAGCACAGTATGCGCGAATGCGTGCCTTGTATGGCCATATGGCAATTAATGAATAATTACTAATTAATAATAGTATTTTATCAATGAGTAGTTAATTAATGATTATGAGATTATGTATATACTTATTATTGACTAATTATTTAGAGTTGTAATGACTGATTATTGACTTAGACGTTTTTAGACATTTTGAAGACAAGGCTTTCGCCTTTCGCTACTTTAGTCGCTAACGTCTCTCGTAATTTTTTACTGTTCGAAGTGACAGTAATTTTTTGCTGATGGAAATATTCATTGCACTGATGGTTAGGGCGAGGATAGAGCTGTTTCTGTAAATTTATTCACCAACAATTACGTTTTTACTTCTCTTTATGGGTAAATTAGGATGACGCAAACCGCTCCAGCGTTATTGTAGTTAAGTAATAAGAAAAATGGAAAGTGAAAATTGTGCAACCTCTGTTTATTTTTTTCAGATGAAAGCAATGCGCGCTCGCGAGGAGCGCCTAAAGACTATGGCTGATCTTCTGTCCACTATTCGAGTGGTCAAGATGTACGCCTGGGAAGAGGCCTTGCAGGACAGCGTACTTAGTTCAAGATATATCGAACTCAAGTGGCTCTTACGTGTTAATCTGCTAGATGGCATTCTGGACTGCATCTACTCTTCGACAAGCTCAGTGGTACGTCATTAAATGCAATCTTCTATTATGCGTGTTTAACTGCACACCCATTGTAACATAAAAGAGGGTAGCAGCGATTTAACCACACCTGAACCAGGATAAACGACAACTCAATTTTACATGGTTCTGCGTGGTTGAGTGTTTGGTTTTTAATTCCACTTCACGAGGAATCCTCAAGGATATACATGACTTCAAATTTAGCATAAAGCGGAAATTTTAATTATCAAAATTTATCACTGTTAACAATTAAGACCTGCAATTGCTGTTGTGCTATTGTATTCTCCATAAGCTATCAAATGAGCTATAACTTGAGTTTGTAACGTGAAGTTCAATGTTGATTACTAATAATTAATTAGCGCGATTTAAGTCAGGACTGCAGTCTAGCACCATTGTCGTTGATATAAGGAATTCATAATACATGTGTTGATTTTGCAGCGTAAAGATAAATTTTTATCACAGTCAATTCTTGTAATTATTATGTACCTAGTAAAGCTCAATTATACCTGACGCAAGCTATCAAACGGTATAAAGCTTGGGCTGCTATTATGCTCGACCTAAGCTGCACAAGGACATAACATTTGTTTAGCTATGGCTTCACTCGTACCTCGCACATTGAGGCTGAGCTGAGGGTCAAACGAACGTAGCCCGCAGGTGCTCGGCGTTTTCATGCAGTATATCCCTGGCTATAAAGTCCTGCCCTTTTACCCTCTTGCCAGGCCGCTGGTGTCTTTCACGTTCTAAATATCCATTTCTTCAGTACGCTTTAGGACCAAGAAAGGACCACAGAGAGCTTCCACTTAGACTCAAGAATGATTAGTATATTCAGCCTCCTCAAACTGTTGCGCCGTTAGAGATGCAGATGTAAGATGGAAAGTTATTCATGCTCAAC
Source organism: Amblyomma maculatum (assembly GCF_055883805.1). Lineage (NCBI taxonomy): Eukaryota > Metazoa > Arthropoda > Arachnida > Ixodida > Ixodidae > Amblyomma > Amblyomma maculatum. The sequence goes on from NC_139352.1 coordinate 42,541,531, forward strand.
TCTCCTTTTTTCCTACATAGTTCAGTGTGCGAGGGTGAAATGTCATCCTGCGCGCATGAAAGGACGCAATGCATTGAGCCTTTTCGCGTCCATCATATCAGCATCTTGATGTGGTACCAGTGAAACTTGTGAGACCAGATCTGAGCACTAGTTGTGGACCCAGTGGGACCTAACTGACCACCAAATCAGGGCTTGCACTTTCCGCAAGAAATGAGCGCTGTGAGCCCATGAACGCACCAAAGCATTTTTATACGGAGGCGAGCGGCCACACACAGTTTTCAGTTTGTGTTTCGGAGACAATCCTAAGAATGTCCAAATCTGCTCCTAATTGTAGACTAATGTGAAGCTAGTGAGGGATCGACCGTAACACCTGCATGTAATATTAAAGGGCTAAAGAGCGCAACCCAGTCTTTCCAAAGTAAAACTTCCAAGAACCGTCATGCAGTCCTCATATACGAGGAAAATTTATGATGGTGCTCAAACCGTAAGCAGAGCAATCTACGGGATATGGAAATGTTGTCTGAATATATCAAATTTACTTACTATTCTGAACCGGTGAGCAAACTGCAATATTTCCTGGAGGCAAGATAAATTCCGAAAATGGACTATGAAGCCAGTGAAGCTGCGAAATCCCAGAAACGAAAGCCTCCATAATATTAAACCGCAGGTGAATATACTTACTAGGTTATAACATAATCTCAGCATAAAACTGTGTCAATGGCATGGGTCATAAGAATGACAGCATCAAGCATATGGTGGGACTGAGACGTTATACTGGGGCAATATACAAACCCCTCACTTGGTAGCGGATGAATCATAAATGAAAGTTAGCGCTTCATAGCCTCTTTGAGAGTCGGTTTAGACTTAAATTATCCCTTTGGTGACCAAGGCAAGGGGCCTTTGCATGTCTCGAAAGTCTGCAAAATTGTAGGTGTTTAAGCGTAGTTAGGGATTCGCTTGTGAAAAGTTCTATTTTTGTATAAGAGAGAACGCGATTCGGTGAAGATGGTGAACGCCGTCCTCAGTTAGTCAGCAGCCCCAGTCCGGGCCGCCGCAAATGCTAGCCGCCTCGCAAGCAGGGCGGGCCAGAACTTTTTGGGCCTCGACCGACGAGCATCCATGGAGGAAGGCCTCCCAAGCCTCTTCAGTGGGGGTGAGATGGGAGGGAAAGTGGGAACTAGATTGACATGCCCACACCACGTTGGATAAAGAGCAAGGACTCTTCACAGTGAGGTAATTCGTGTTTTACATTTGCGTCCTAGCGAAGAGCTTGGGCCGGACACCAGAAAGTATTGCTCTTCATCTGTCGCAGAACGCGCTCGTCGGCCTAAGACATCCCCTTCGCCAGAGGTGGGTACCGTTGGTGCCGAGCTTTGCAGTCGTCAATAATTTCTCGTCCTAGCTAATCATCTCGGGATTGTAGGTTGGATGCCCAGAGGATAAGCGCAAAAACTTAGTGTCGTAGCCATAAACTTTGTGTGTGTATATATATATATATATATATATATATATATATATATATATATATATATATATATATATATATATATATTGTAAATGCAAATTGGTTTGTTAGAAAAGTACTGCACGCTACCTGTAAAGCTTGAGGAAGGCGAGGAAGGTGGGAGTGAAAGCAGAAAGAATAAAATGTGGTCCGTAGTTTAGGGGCTACGGAGTAGTTTCGGCCATCTGGGGGCAATAATGTGCGCTGAGATCTCACAACACATGTTTGCCTCTTCGTTAAGAGTAACAACAATAATAATAATAATAATAATAATAATAATAATAATAATAATAATAATAATAATAATAATAATAATAATAATAATAATAATAATAATAATAATAATAATAATAATAATAATAATAATAATTATAATGAATCAATCAATCTTTATTTAATGTGCGCTGGAACAACCATGTGGCCTTCGTGCTGCAGCATAAATAAAAAACAAAAACAGAAATGAAAATGCACAAACATGTTTACACACACAGAGAGAACACAAAAGAAGAAACAACACATGAAATGAAACTGAGACGAAAAGTTTCACGGAAAGAGCAATCAATGTGTAGCATCACTTATATACACAGTGAGAAAATTGTTGAGCACATCGCGAAAAAAAAAGAACGGCACATAGAGATAAAAAAACAACAACAAATAACTGACATTGATTATAGTAATATAGAAATATGCATAAAATAAACAACCATTCCGGACGCAAAAAGTGCGTGGTACTTAAAACACAGGCTAGAAATACAGAATAATACAATTAAGAAATAGAATTGAACACGGGACAGTAAGATTCGAATATAAAGTTTAAAGTTGAAATATAAGTAAGAAACAGATAAAAAGCAGTTCAAGATACAGACAGCATTGAACAGGAGAAAAAGCAAAAAGTGAAGTAAATACAAGATTTAGGCTAGAAAGTGGGAGTTATATGTGATAAAGTACTATTTAGAATACAAGCTACGAACATCCAATATAAATGAACAGAGCGAGTTTTGGAAGATGTCAAGGTGAGGACAAAAAGAGTTAAATAACCACTGCATCCTGTCCAGAAGGAAATGGGAATGAAGAGACGGAGAAACTTGAAATGGTCTGAATTCCCTCATGCTGTTTCGCGGAACGCGCAGAAGAATGTACTCTAAGAGCTGAGGGCACATAATGTGGCCATGAAGGAGCTTGTATAGAAACATTATATCTACTCTGAATAATAATATTTATAATAATAATAATTGGGTCACAGGAAAGGAAAGCCTCAGTATATACTGTCACACTTGTTTCTGTGGGTATACCTGCATCACGCCTAAGGGAAGGGATGAAGGTCAGGGAGAAAGAGGAAAGAGAGAAATAGTGAAATTGATTTTATTGTTCATGCTTGTTCTGCCTCGCTGCGGTGGTGCAGTGGTTAAGATACCCGACTACTGTGCCGGAGTTCTCGAGTTCATGGTGTTGGCCAGTGGTCCACCACCGGCAAAGCAGGTCGCGCTCATTTGGACACCGGTGCACCAGGGGTTGAGAGGGAACGAGAAAGCGCATGTATTGCCCCGAGGACTAGCTACCTTCTGGGATCCGAGTGACGTCTTATCCGCAACCCCGTACCCCTTGCGCGATGAGGAGCCCCTATAGTTTGATGATGACCTTAGTACCGACCAAGATATCCTAAATTATTACAAATTTTGCAGATAAATATTTACAAAAGCGTGAGCAACTCAAAAGCGAGGACGTTATGTGGCGTAAGCTACAATCTAGAGTATTTCCGAACCTCAGTTTTACAGCAAGTGGCACCCGGAAATGTTTAGCCCCAAGTGCAAACTTAGCGATGGAATAACGGACATGCTCCACATGATATGGAAGTGTCCAAGATTTAGATATTCTGACAAACAGATCAGTCCTGGGAGGCAGTACTTCTCAAACAGGACGAAAAAGGGTAACGTGTAGTCATCAGTCTCGCCCTGACCGCTGCTTATATCCAAGAGGTCGAGGTCGACGGCTGAGGGGGAGGACGTGGCTCGGACAGAGCTGTGCCTCGGACCTTCGTCAACCTTTTGAAGGATGCAAATAAAGGTTATTTCTCTCTCTCTTTCCCCGGCTCGATACCAACGGCCGGCGGCTGCGTTTCGATGGAGGCGAAACGAAGAGGCGTCCATGTACTGTGCAATTTCATTGTTGTTGTGGCTGTAGGAAGAAGGAAAAGAAAATGCACGGGCCTGTTACTGGCTCTGTAGCTGAGCCACCTCCGTTGCCTCGCGCAGACAGAAGATAAAATAGAGAATAAAGGAAAAAGAAGAGGGAAAGAAATACGCGCGCCACAACAACAGCCATCGTCCACCACCGAAGCAGTGGCGGGTGCAATGACGGCCTACAACAGATAAAACTCGGTGGCTGGCTAGCCTCGGCCGCAAGCGGCGTTAACCTACCATCCCAGCCCCGTAGGGCCAGGAACTGCCACCCTTCACCACCTGCAATTTTATTGCACGTTAAGGAACCCCAGATGGTCCAGATTACCCCGGAGCCCTCCACTACGCAACCCCTTTCTCTCTTTTTTCACTTTCCTTACAGGCTGGTTCAGGTACCCACAGGACAATTGTGAAAGCTACTGCACCGTTCCTTTACTGTGAACCAATTATTATTAATTCCTATAATTCCTATATGCTCCTATGAATGCAACCATGAATACATAATAACCGCCTAATTGTTTGCAGTAGCACAAAATCTCTCTGTAATTTATGATTCTGACAATCTTACTTTTATGAGGCGTCAGCAAGACGTACTAAGAGCCTGTCGCTGTGAACCTTTTTTGCAGCTAATGATTGTGCTCTTCTCCACACTCTCCGTGTTTCAACCGGAATTCACCATGACTCCTGGGCTTTCTTTCTCCTGCGTTTCGCTGCTTTATTTGACAGACATAACCATGAACACCATCGGACCGGCGTTCAGAATCTTCAGCCAGGTATATCAGATTCCTACACTCTGATATGGATGTTAAAAGCATGAATGGTTCAGGCTAACGGCAATAGTTGTCTGGAAGCTAAAAATATCTGGATTTAAACTTTTAAAATGGGATGTACAATGTTTGTACCTTTCCTTCCAAGTTTTCATGTGTCAGTTTACGAGTCGTAACTACTGAAAGGAGGATTAAAATGTTTGAAAGCTGCTGGGCACAGCAGAGTGTTGGTATAGAGACGGAGTAAAGCCGCTCCTCCGTCTTAGATAGACTATTACTCGGGCGAGGGTAAAGACTATGTCAAGATTGATAATATAGAACAATGTCTTTAAAAGAATACGCGGGTTATACTTCGAGATCCTGATCTAGAGGGGTCGAGATGGCGGTTCGCACTGTGCGGAGAAGTCCAGAAAAGTGCGGTTGTCCGACATCTACCACATGGTGTGGGCTTGCCCATCCAACCCAGCTATTCCTCCTCGCCCCAACCCCACTCGGGAGGACTGGGAGGCGACCCTGCTCGGCTGCTATGACCTGCAGACCCAGAAGGCCTTGGTCGAGCACGTCCGGGCAGCGGCCGAAGGCACTGGGGTCCCGTACTGGATGCCCCGCCTAGTATTTGTAAGGGCCGGATCTTCAAAGATCCGGCTTATGCATACTTCTACTCCTTTTGAGAGATTAAATCTTTTTCACCACCACCACCACCACTACCTGAAAGGAGAGCACAGAGAGTTTTGGAAGACAGCAACATGCACCGCCTTTTGAAAATTCCTGCGCAGCTTTCTGACTAGAAAACAATACTGTGTTATGACTTTATGTTCAGAAGCCTGAAGTGAGAGTTCACAATTATAGCTATACACGTTCAGCAAGAAGGGCCTGAAGGAGCTCATATAAAGGGATTTCAGCAATGGAAAAAGTTCACACGTTATAGGAAGCGTAAATCGCAACACATGTTCTAAAAATATGAACGTGTGTTTCTATATTGTAAGAACATACCTCCAATAAAAAGAAAAAAAAGCACAACAAGAATAATTTTTTCTGATGAAACCCTTGTGAGACAAAGTGTAACTACTTCATTCAGTGAAACTTAAAAAAAAAAAAGAGGATACTCAGAGAATTCTACAAACACCTGGACTGGAAAACGCGATGACTGAAGGGTTTCGCACCTTCTCAAAAATGTAGACTGACATCAGATGGAAGATTACACTATACGGAGAACACAGTGCTTAGCTATACGAAAAACACTAATAATTGACTGCAGTGGGAGGTATTTATTGAATAAAGAAAACTATTGACGCCGGGGAGACAAGTCAATAGGATGCAACATGGAAGGTTTGTCACTTAAGTAGAACGGAGGCTCGTCGCCCGTCGACAAAATGATTTTCGGCAATTCTTTTAGCGGCAGCATTCAATTACGTGCTTTTTTGTGCTCGCTATTCATCCTTCACTCTAACAAAATCACCGTGAAGTAACAGCGAAAAACATCTCGAAAATATAAGACTGTTATTAAAGAAAAAAATAAAATTTAGAGGAACATAAGTGCACGATTCTAAATTAGACTAATAATTTAGCACATTTATTCTACTAATTTTTGATAAGTTTAATGTTCAAGTAAATGATGAAAGAAATAGACGTCCCATGCATATATCCTTGTATTCTCTTTCACTCTGACGGTCCCCTTCAACAGCGTTGTCCTCAAAAGGCAGACTTTTCGGCGCCGAATTTGTCAAACAAATGATATTTTGTAGTGTGACTAACGCTTAACACGACAGGCACTAAATTGTTCTCACAGGCGGCGCAGCTTTAAATTACTTTCACTTTCGCGAATGCAATAATTTCTCCTGACTACTATTTCAGGCACTGCTGGCACTCAAGAGGATTGCTACTTTTTGTACTACAGAAGAGCGCAGGGAATGGAAGAGCGAAACAAGCGCTGCACCCTCAATGAAACCTGGTATCTCGATGAAGTAGCAGTAACTTCATTAATCGCTATTCTTTTTTTCTGCGTAGGAGTTTTGTTGTTAATTTACCTGTAGCTTGATTAATTTCAAGACATCACCACCTACCCCCATTTCATGAAGAATTGATTCATATTATGGAAGACATGAAAATTATAAACATTAGAAACTTTGCATTTCGTAATAGCTTGGTTGCAAAGATACCAATATTTTGACACTTTTGAGCCTTGCCTCAGTGTGTTCCATCACTCATTGTGAAAGATACAATGAAGTATTCTGCGGTCACTGAAGATAGCCAGGGGCGCCAATGTAACCAGTGTAACCGTTGACCCATTTGTTGAGCCTTCCAAAGAGGGAACTTGAGTAGCAGCTGCTTTGGAAGAGCTTACCTTAGAAGTGGTATTTGATGCGGTTTTGCTGGAATACTTGAGATGCAGATATTGAAATGAAGGAGGCAATTATTACGTACATCCAACACATTGCAATAAATAATAATCGGTTCAAGCGACATCGAACGTAAAATAATTTCTATGTATAACTTTCTTGCGTACTTTGGAAGTGGAAAGGTTGGTTTGACAAATTAATGGATAAAGTTTAATATACATGCTTTTTGACTTTCTCTGTGCTCATTGCTTACTTACAAAATGCAATCCAAGTTTCAGTAACGCAACAACACCATAGTAGCTGGTCTCGCATTAACAATACGAAATTTTAAATAGCTTTATTGAATAGCACATAGGAGTTCGAATGGCATTTTTTTAGCGCTAAGGAAACAAGTACAGAGAAGAAAAGGAAGGATACGAGACTTGCGCTAGAAACATAATCTGAACGTGAAAATAATTTAGCCTCTCTACAAGTTATATCATATAGCAGTTATCCCGCTGAAACGCTGCCCATTTACGGCCCTATTAGGCTACTTTTAAAGCCCAATTCGGGTATGGGAAATCTGAGGTTCGCTAGTGTAGACTGCGAATATCACAAACTATCTGGTTTTTTAATACGCTTCCAATACCTTTATCGTCTTGCCCTCTGTTGTTCCCAACGCCAGTCATGAAGATACTGTTATTGAGACGCCTCGGACGTCATGGGCACATGGCCAAAAAGCAGAGCCAATGCAGACGATGTTTAAATACGCCTAGCAGTAAACGCGAATAAGGGAGCGAGGTTAATCCTGTATCGCAGCGTTACAGCTGCGGTGGATGAGCTTCTGACGCTGAAGCGAGCGCTTTCTGACTGGCTGCGTAACCTTCTACTCGACGGTGCTCCCGATGGGCAAACATGAAATAGCCTTAACTGTGACATATTCGTTTTCGAGGATGCTGATTATAGCGCGCTAAGGAGGTTTTTTTAAAGGCTAGCTGCGCCATATATAGTATGGGCTGCATCCCTGAGCTAAAGAACACGAGAGAGAGAGGATGCAGGGAGGTAAGCACTTCTCGCGTGAATTGAACCCTGGCTTTGCCAGTTTGGGATACTGTAAGTATATATTAGGTGATTAATTCATTTGCCATCACTGTTTCACCTTCTATAATGTGCTCCCGCCTCCCCCTTCCTGAATTGCATCAGGATTCCTTTTCCGTGGCCCGACGTAGTCGCAGAGGACACAGCTACATTATCCATTCTCGCTTATTCCGTAGAGGGCCGGTCCCAGAAGCAATTAATAAAAACAAACAATGAATGCTCACTGTTCTTTAAAATCTTCCTCGAATTGCAAACGATTCCGACTCGTGTAAAATATAAATGTCGTCCTCTAAGCCTGGAGAACCATTCATTCCAATAAACACTTTTTATTTTAGCGTTTTAAAGTTAACAGGAAACTAAGTTGCGTATCCCTGCACTCAGACTGCGTACTAGACGCAAATCGATTTGAACGTGTCTTTCCCTTTGACACAAATGCTGTTTGTGGGCAGAAATCACAGCTTAAGCAGTTATAGCATAGATGGCGTTTCCTTTCAGGCGCAGTAGTGATGCGCCAGTGCTCGGTTTCTTGGCCCCAGCCAGACAATACGAATGCAGCACCGCATCTGATGGACATCGACCTTGCTATCAAGCCTGGATCTTTGGTCGGCGTTGTTGGTTCCACCGGAAGCGGGAAATCTTCGCTCTTGGCTGCTATGCTGGGAGAAATGCATCTTATTAAAGGCGACATCAGATGCACGGTAGGTATATTGCAATTTATGTGTTCAGAATTAACCAATGCAGCTGATAACTTTTCCTCATTCATTCCAATGAGAATGTGTATGATGATTTCTACTCGGGCGAGACGACGAGGGGCCAGAGCTAGCCATATATTGAAATGCCGTGGCCGAACTTTGTTTTTTATTTGCAATGTAGGTCACTCGGCGTGAGCCCATGATATTGTTATTAACATATTTTTTATTACACTAAGCGTATATTTGTGAATAGTTTTCACTTCTGAATTTAAAACTGCACAAATTCCTGCTGTTCTTCCCGCAGTGAAATTTCCGAGGTCTTAAAGGAAACGATGTTAAATATTTAGGTGCCAAACATTCAGGAGCCTGTTGAAAGAAAAATATAAGCAAACGTTAAGCTTAGAAGCGAAACGATGTGAAATCTGCGAAAGACGCTAATTGCACTTTCTTGGTGGAGCAGTTTCGGATTTCACTATTTCTTCCCGCACGTGCCTTCGTACCAGTGGGCAGTTAGGTTTTCCTTGGACATTAAAGTTTTAAATCTACAAAGCTCTAAGATATTCTTGCACGTTGTCAATGAAGGTCTGCACAGAGGGCTAAATTGTGTACACAGATTGGATTCAAAGCAAACTACTTGTTCAGCTTTTCGTGAAATGAAAGTTCTTCGTTCATTTATGATTGCTCTGCGTAATCAGTACTGACAATTTGCTTGCTTCAGATATCAGTGAGTTGAATAATATTTGCCATAGAGCGGCATATTATTCAAGCAGCAATGGCCAGGGCTCTACACCTCAACGTCCGTGTATGAGACGGTAGTAGCCGCTTCATTTGTGAACATGCGAAATTACGTTAACACACAAGAAACTTCTAGCTTTTGAGATGGATGCAAAATTATTCAGCCTTTTTCGTTCAGGGTCGAGTTGCCTTCTCACCGCAGCTGCCTACTGTGTACAATATGACCATCAGGGATAATATTCTCTTCGGCAAACCCATGGATACCACTTTCTATCATCGCGTCATTCAGTGCTGCCAGCTGATGAGCGACATCAACAAATTGAGTTCAAGAGACCTCACCGAGGTGGGTGAGAAGGTAAGCGCTACTTGATTTCTGCTATTGAGGAGCAATCTTGTTTTTTATTATTGCTTATCGCGTTTTTTACCACCTAGCAGTGATTACGTTTTCTATCTATCTACGTTGACCAAATCACAGTAATCCTGCATACGGAACATTGATAACACCAAGCGATTGCCATGCACCAACAATGCAGTCATGCACAGCGCTTTAGCCGTTACTCCTGGGAACTAGTACGGGCGCATTAGAGCACACTGATGGGCGAGTTGGTTTAACGTTCTAGGAAAGGCAGCGCACTAACACAAACACACAGGAGGAAGCGACAAGACACAGTGCTGCATCTTGTTCCTTTCTGCCTCATGCTTCTGCTGGTTGGCTGCTTTTTCCAAGTACTGTCTCCCTAAGACGCGTGTGCATGTTGTCGTGATGTTGGCACCGGAACCCAGGTGTATAGGTCAAAGCAGATACTTACATAACCTGCCCGTCGGTGAAGAACAGCGGTGGTACTATGTACCGGACTCGAACAAGAGCCAAACCATTTTTAATCGCATCCAGATCCAAACGCTGGTCAAATGTAATGATTGGATTGGATTGGTACTGAGGCTTTCCTTTTTTACCAGGTGGACCAGAAAGGTCCTAGCCAAGTCAATTCCCTACTGTGACGGAGTCTGTCCCACCATGGCGCAACACATTGCACTCAATGCTGTTGGTATTAATTAGTCTACACTGTGGGTGTACTGTAGACCCTCTAATACGTACCTGCACAATTCCATCACCAAATGCCACTGTATAGTTTGCTTTCAACGTGCACGGCCGAAACTGGTGTGAGGCACCGCTTCATGAGCAAGAAAAATATCTATACTGACAGGGATACGCAGCCACGCTGTCTACGTGTCGGCGCTTATTAAGTTTAATTGGAAGGCCTGACGCCCTCTTGGTAACGATACACGATTTCAGCTTTTTGCCGGTGTCTTCTTTATGTTGACTGGAAACCTGAGACCTTGTTCTCACATGCCTTTAAACCACGACAGCATAGTATACAGGCGCCCCCCATTACTGCTGCCCCCTATGATTAGTTTTTTTTCTAGCCTCTGTTATCCCTATGACATTCCATTTATGACCATCTACTCCCTCCAACAGAGTTTTGAGGCTAATATCACTGTACTGTATCCAGGGTTAATTATTACCAGGATTAATTTCGGAGTCTGGATACACTTTGCGAATTTACTTTCTGGTTCACAACATTTTGATGGCCGGTTGCTAACGCTTGCGAAACTTAGTCTATGGATAGCTGATTCCATATATTTTTTTTTTCAATTCCCGAGCATCATTGGAGTAATTGATTCGATTTGAAATATTCCCAGGGTAGCAACCTGAGCGGTGGTCAAAAGCAGCGCATCAGCATCGCCAGGGCCGTGTACAGTCGCAGTGATGTGTACCTACTGGATGACCCTCTCAGTGGCCTCGATGCCATTGTTGCTCGACGACTCTTCAAGGCCATCATCGGTAAAGATGGCCTGCTGAAAGACAAGGTTATTTGCTTATATAGGCGGTCGGATTTTTCGTAGTGCTTTTTGAAGATTCAAAGGAAAACGCGCAGCTCTTGTATTCTTTAGTAACAAACTTAATTTCCCACACTAGAGTCCTGCATGGCGCCGCCTTCGCTTCTGTCTGTAATGATTGTAAAGATTGCATGTATATCTATGTCGTTTTTAAGTCATTGCGATAACACAATGCATAACGCCATTCTTAACGCTGTTCAGTAGCAATATATTTTGACGTGTTCGAGAAACTAAACCTGCATGCTATATTTTGGCTTACTATTCTACTTAAAATATCATCGATATATGCGTGCGAAATTATTTTTGGCTCCTCAGTTGCATGAACTGGTTTGATGGACCGGATCTTGGGACAGGAATTGTGGACAATGTCCGCACCAACTGCCAATAAAGGAAAGCAATTACCGCCCCTGGGCTTCGATTCCACGCCAGAATGAGCAGATCAGCTTCCCTGGTCCAGACTCGAGAGCATTATACTTTCGCTGCAGTCGATTCCGCCTCGTGTAAAACTGCAACAACTATCTCGCGCGTTGACGTAAACATTATCATTTTCGTCAAGCTGCTAATGCAATATACTGTAGCGCTGCGCAGCGAACATGGTCGTTTTCATAAAGACCCATCGGCTCCGCTCTTTTATTTAACCTATGTAAAACGCCACACGCATAACGCAATCTAGTCGAATGCTACTGAGGTTTGATAGAATAGCGTCGGACGAATCCACCAAGTTACGTGGTACAACTCGCAATACTTTCGCATTATTGTACCTAAGCAGATTTATATAAAGCCCTGAAATTTTTATTGCACTGTAGTTTGCGAGAGCAAATGCCAAATTTAAGTGTTAGGAACTCCTCTGCTTTTTCGCCTTTATTTTTCCGCGCGTGAGAGCGTATAACTTGCGAATGTAAGGATTTCCTGCTTATTTTAAAATCTAATGATATAAACCAGGTTTGAGAACTGGCTACCTTAACTGGAGCATTTTAGACTAGTTAACACTGAGGCCGGCTTCCTTAAAATGACGCAGAGTTGAACATTGCTATGAGGAAAAAAAGCAGCGTGATGTGCGCTTCATTGCCCTAAACTATTCCAAAACTATATATGGACGTTTCATGGTTTTCTTCTCACTCGTGGAGAAAGGCGTTAGCGTCTTCGCTGCACAGATTTATTGATTAATTTTTCTATGCGCTTCATTAACTTCTGAGAACATTACCACATGCGGACCGGTTACTTTTTAAAAGACTTTACTTAATGCAGGTACTACTGCAGCAAGAGTTCGTTTGTTTTCTTTTTTAAATGCAGCGCTCTTTTCTTTTTTTGGTCAGCAGTCGACCAGATAATTTTCGAGTAATCTCATGGAGCGAATTGTCTTGAGTCAGCTGCGGAAGACGTGCAGGCCTTCTTTAACAAATTTTATTGACATGCTCCCAAATGAACCTCCTTTCCTTCTGTTTTTGATGTTGTCACTGCGGTTTTGAAAATTTTCCGGGCCTTTCTAAGAACCGTGCTAAGAACGCAACGCTGATCGTTTTGGCTTGGATTTTGATACCACCAATTGACTTTTCTTTGTTCCCTGCCAGAAATTCGTTAAAGCAAACAATTTTCTTTTAAATTATTCACAGCAATCAATCAGCTGACCGTCACCGCTTTGAGGCAGTACCCAAACAGGAGGAGAACAAAACATTTTTATTTATTTAGTCAGAGAGGAGGACGCTCAGTCTAGGGTGCCGTTGGCCGCGGCTGCAGTAACAGCGCGGCGAGCCAGCCATTGCTGGCGCTCCGGGAAGGGGTCCTACAGGGCGGTCTCCCAATCTTCCATGCAGGGGTGGGGGAGTGGACTTAGAAAAGGGGTAGAAGGGGGTGCCAAGTTACCCAAAACGGATATTTGTCGTTCACTCAAACTTTGTAAGAGCTTTGAATGGTGCCAAGACCGGCAGCTATAAATTAAAATAAAATCAGACTTTGTCCCAGAACGACTTTAAATAAAAATACTAATTTTTGATATCTCGTAAACTGCAGATTTCTCGAATTTTATCAAACCTCACAGTATAAGTGCTGTTGGCGCTAATATTTTGCCACACTGTTCAAAATTTCGATTAAGGCCTTCACGTGTCAAATGCAGGAGTTCAGCAAAAGCCTTCCGTCACCCGCAATCCTTCTTTTCCCGGTTTTCTTACAAAATATTCAGAACAAAATCCTGCTTTGTTTGCTTGACAAATGTTACCATCTGGTCATTCAAATGAAAAAGCTGTAGAAGTGGCTCACGTAGCGGTATTTATGAAATCAGATATTAGCTGCACTGGACAAAAAAACTTTATTCGACCACCTATCTTTGCCATTGGCGCTACTGTCCTAATGAGTAGTAGGGTTAGCTTTCATCGCAGATTTTCAAGCTGCTTATTTTATAATCGTTCTTTCGAGGCTATTCTGGTACTCGTTTATTTCCACATCACTCTTGGCCTGGTTCAACGCAATCATTCGAGCATAGATTTTCGTCCTGTGTAATTCTATCCTTGTGTTTCTTCAATAAGTTAGGTTCACTCTAACTAGGCCAAATGGTAACCATGTTATAGATTTCCGTATCCGAAATTCATTTTTGAAGTTAAGAGTGCGAAATTTAGATACTAAACCTCTTCGATTTTCTAAATTATTCTCATATTTTTGCTGTAATATCCTTTCAATCGGGTCAAAGTGTGTGTTTTTTTTATTAAAACCCGAAGCATATATCGTAGGAAACGTAAGCGTAAGGCCAAAATTTCAAATTCGTGTTGGTACATTGTCTTTTTGCATGCGTTTCACCATCCTATTAATATTTGTAAGACCGAGAAAATGACAAAGCATTGATTTCCAGGATGACATAATGTTTTTTTCCAGACACGAATTATGGTCTGCAACCAAGGCCACTATTTGCATCACATGGACAAGGTTTTGTTTGTAGATGGAAAGTGCGTTAAGGTGTACAATAAGCTGGAAGACTTGATTCAAGACCAGGACTCACCGCGACACTTCCATGAAGCACTTTATCGGCGTTCCTCTCACGGTCTCGGCAATGCAGAGTAAGCAAATGGACTATGCATTGGGGTAAATTCTAAAGCAGTGGACCAGACTTAAAATGTAAGGTCATTTTTGGACATGACAAATTATCGTTTATCGTCTTTAATATCTTATATTATCTCAATATAATATATTATCATCTTAAGCAGAGTAATGTCAGCAGGGGCTAATACCAATGGCAGCTGCCCCTTAACTGTTGGTGGCAGCTTTTTTCGGTACGGTGTTCCGACAATAGTTTTCTTTGTTCTTACCTGTATAATAATAACTTATTCGGAGACTTAACCACTCTTTTAGGTCTTCTCTCGAGAAACTCGATGCAAATAACACCATTGGTCGCCTAACTCATCATGAACTCGGAGAATCGAAGAGGGTGAGTAGTCCCAAACGTGCGACACCAATTCATGCGGCTCATAGCAGTAGAGATTACGTCTACCTTCCCACAACTGTAAGTTAACCTATATTACCCTCCTCCCCCCCCCCCCCCCAAAAAAAAAAAGAAATAGAGTTTTATACATGATTTGTATGCGCATGCATATCTGCAGAGTTTCCATAAAGATGGTGGCTCATATGTTGCCGCTTCAGGCAGCCTCGGAGAGATCAGTGACACTTTCATCGTCAGCAATGCGCGGTTTGATTCATATGTCGTTTCGGAACTGTCTTTTGTGCGCAGCTCCCCAGACTTCTAGTTTAAACTGCACACTGCATTTTTGTGGGAATTTGCGCTATGTGGCAGCCTGGCAGATCCCACGAGGTTCCGCGATACGTACAAATGGTCTATTGATTTCATAAGTACTGTATCAGAGAATTCATCTATTGCGGCTTTCCAGAAAAATACACAGAGATCGCAATACCATTGCACACAGTTTTATGCTCCACCGGAATGTACTCACTAATTGCTAACGAGTTCTGGGGTGTTGTTAGCTTTTCATCCCATAGGACGACCTCATGTGTGCACTTTGAAATTACTAAATTAGATTGATATTTTTAGAAGCGTTCATCTCTGCCGTCGAAATAAGCATGAACATATGTTCCTTGGGTCACGAAGTACAGTTTGTGTTTAGAAACGTTCACTATGGGGGAAATTTAACCTGAGCCTTTAAGGGTATGATGCGATAGCATAGGTTACCAGTCCACGTATAAAGACCGCTCTGACCAAGCCGTATAAACGTGACAGCATCGACTAGGGGTAACTTGAATGCAAGGGTCCTGACAGCCTGGTTCTGATATCAACTTTCCACATGAAGGGAGTGGCCCAAGGTGACAGCTCATGCCAAACGTGGTCAGGGAAACCTACGTCCAGTTAGTGGTCGGACATGTCAGCTGCCAGCTATTATCTACCAGTGCCATGCTCCCGATTTTTCCTTCACAGTTCCAACGTATGATTTTCTGTCAACGGGGCCTTTAACGCTACCGCGTTAGAAGACAATGTTCAGTCACTTAAACACTACAAACTGTATTGTGAAACAACCCTAGGCTGTCGAAGTTGTGAGGAGTCGAAAACTATGGCATCCTCCATAGTTTAATATGCCTTAGGATTTGAACTGAACTTATAAACAAGGGCAATAACTTACAATGCTCATATTGCCTGGCTGCTCATTGTGAGCCCTTTTAAAGCACAACTTAAAAGCTTGGATTTCTGATTTTTGATGTGTTAGCAAAGCGTATGAGAGCGCTCCTTGCAAATGAAGGATTCATAAGTTTCAAAGTGGACACTCATTTATTACTTTTTGCAAATATATCTGGTTGCGTGCTGGACTTTGTTGAGCACATAATCCGGTTAGTTTTTGAAAATGAAAGCACCTAAATTTGCAAGACGAACTTCTGTGCTATCCAGTTGCTATACAACAACTGCCAGTAAGACTCAAGTGCATTACAGTGACTTTTGAAATTTCACTTACCTACGGCCATTAAAGCAATCTGATTATACGAATTTAAAGAAATTACTTTAGAAGATTCAGAGGTAGGAAAGAGAAAGTGGCTTTTAGTCTGATAAGCCTTCCCTACGGTTATAACTTCTCCTTGTGCTTAAATTAAGTTTCGCACAGCAAGAAGCTACGAAAGAAAAGTGCTTTCGAATCACTCAAGTAGGATTTCGTCTACATCGCAATAAAGTAAACTATGCATTCCTTTCCATATTTCTATATTTTAAAGGTAATAACAAACATTGGCTGGTGCCCATGTCTGAATACGTTATTTGTGTATTCTCTTAGACGGCATGGCAGCTGATGAGCACCCTGCTCCGGTTGTGCGGGTGGCCAGCACCGGCAGGGGTGCTCGCATTCCTGGCGTCTGCGTGCGCTTTCGCGTTGCAGCAGCTGTGGATCAAACGCTGGACAGATGAAACGACTAGGCGTGAAGAAGCAGCAAGTGTCCATGCACCGCAGCAGCCGTGGGTCTCGGTCCTGGTTGGCCTCTGCATGATGGACGGTATATTGTTCTTTAGAATTTTGATGCTCGCTGCATGCTGCCATTTCTAATTGTCAAAATGCTTTACAGAAGTACTTGCTACAAAGCAGCATAAATAACAAAATGTTCATGCATAAATGCCTCAGATGAATGTCATATCTTTTTCTGAGCGTTCGAGCTAGATTTAAGCGGAAGCTAAGCATAAAATATTGCAGGCCAGCGGAAGAAACCACTTGCACATTGCTGGCGGCGACCTTGCGCAGCGCAAACAAGTTTTAGCCGAAATCATTTTTTTTGCTTCATATCTGGCGTGTACAGTAATTGTGGACAAACCGTGTGGCAGAGCGTGTGCTTACAAATTGACTGTTATTAAAAAAGCACTCTCGCGACTGGCTTTCGGACATGCGCCGAACGAATGCATCAGCCACTCTGGTTCACGGCCAAGTGCACGATACTATCGTCTTATTTGTTTTTAACGACTTATATCAATTACACTGAGAACATGATATATTTGCATGATAAATGTTTTATGAAATGCCATGAAAGACATCTCAAGAATACAGAGTAAGAGTGCAAAAGATGGGAGCTAAGACATCACACTTCACCAAGAGAATGCACATCGGAGTTCATGGTCAGTCTATTCATACAGTTCTCTCGGTGAACACTCATTTTGCAGAAAGAAGGTTTTGTTGAAACAAGTGATTCGCAGTGCTGATGCATCAGTCTAGGTTTTCGTAAGCTATGTAGTGTAATTAGAAAAGAGCCTATCAAGAGATCAATCAATATATTGTGTTGCGCGGATGTATGAAATGGAATGTGAAATCAAGAATTCTTTCTTCAAGCTCTGTTCTAAGGCATCCCAGAACAGAACGGCATCATTAAAATTGGTGAAGCAATGTATTTGATATTCCTGAAGCTATTAGCCGATCACGCCTCGTCAAAACTGCAACACGCCCTTGCTCTACGTATTTAAGATCGTTATCTTCATGAAGTTCTAATTACAACAGAATCTCGCGATGTGAAGGGAAAATCATCGCCTTGATGAAGTTACATCAGCGTCGTTCGGTTTTAGATAGTTAAACACGCCAAACACATACGTCAAACGAGCGAATGTGGGCGAGGTCTGCGAGATGAGTGTCAACCGACACCACCAGGAGGCATGCGTCAGACCACGTAGGGTTTTCTCATTCCCGCACATAAGAAGACCTAGTTCTACCTTCAATTTTCTTTTCAAATTAGAATTAGTCAGCTGCGGCCGTGGTTCAACATCCACGTTACAGCTGTAGGCCGATATATTGACGGTAGTTTCTTCACTGGCGTGAGCCAGTGTCGCGAATAGCTATACGATTTGCAGGCTGTGCAAGGAGCGTTTTGCATATCTGAGGACGACTATCAAGCTTTATACATGTGAATGAGAACAGCTGTCGCAAATTGTACGATCTTGTTCATCTGTATGCTGTCACGAAAGACCAATGTGTTTCAACAAATAGTAATCATGTTTTCTACACAGAGAAGACGGCTATCAAAAAATTTACAAACATTTATTAATGTTCATATCTAAGAAAGGCAGCAGAATATAAAGCCACGAACGTTCTGTGATATATTGAGCAAAGAGAGGCAACAGGGCCTGTGCATGTCCCTCTCTATGTCTGTAGACGCTCATGAACCCTCAGGGTCGGTTGAATACGTCGCCCACAACTGCAGTATTCATTCCGGTGCACATCAGTGCATTAAACTAAGTCCCAAATTTTTAAAAGCCTTCAGACGTTCTGTTTATCGTTGAATGCCAGCATCGTAAATGTGGCCGACTGTCATCCTCGCTGCGTGCCCCCTATGTTCGCAGTTACTTTCCGCATCGTGGGAAGTGTGTTGCTGGCACTCTCGGCGTACGGAATTTCACGGTCGCTACACAACGACATGCTGCGCCACGTATTGAAGAGTCCTGTGTCCTTCTTCCAAGAATCACCCAGGGGACGCATACTGAACCGCTTCTCCACTGACATGGAGTACGTGGATGCAAGGTGCTTCTTAGGCGGCAAGCAGACCGTTCAGAACACGCTTGTCACGCTCGCCAAGGTTGTCGTCGTTGGCGTGGAGTCACACTTGATTGTGGCTATCACGCTTGTTATAGCGGCCGGAATTGGATATGCTATGGTGAGCCTGCGGTTCCTTTTTTTGGACTCTGTCGGAGGAAAATTATATTCGAAGAAGTTTTGAATTGAATCAGAGGCTGATCACAAAGGGCAGCTGGAAGTGAAGTTCGACTCTGTCACCACATACACAGTTAACTGAAGACAGGGGTATTATGCCCTAGAAAATTAAAACCAATATGTCGATTTAACTTTGATTTAACTCTGTGAACAGCAAACTGCAATGCCATGAAGAGATTGTTCTGATTGCTGATTCTCAGACAGGGCTACCCTTGTATTTATTCCAAAAATAGAAATAACAGTGCGCACGTGAACACAGACGTCAAAAATAACATTTGAGTGACGACGAAAAACCTCGTCTTTTTTCGCCACTAACAAAATGACCTATTACTGCCGATGGGAAAATGAGTAGTAAATAATCATTCAATCGATTGGCACCTAGAAAAAAGGTTAATTTTGTTCTCCTTTGTGTCGCTAAAGCGGCTTTTGAAGGATAAACATTTGACTGCAAGGAGACTAAGCAAATGCACTGAGGGACGGTCACACGTTATAGCTTGGGAGAAAAATTTGACTTGTTTTGTACGTGATGGTTTACTTAATTAGTCTAAAGATAAGCAGATTGTTCAACTTTGTGGTTGTACACTACAGAGAGTGCTACTTTGGGACAAGTCGAAGAACACGGAACAGACCGCGAAGATGTGGCAGGTACTTACAGTAACGCTCTTCTATGAACTGAAGTTGATTTAAGTAAATGAATTGTCAAAACTTGAACAGATGCAAGCGTTTATTTTTTAAAAGGCAGTGAGGTCGGCCGAGTCGTAAAATGTTCAGATGCTACTATCCCCTAGGGAAGGTGACGAGAAGAATGTTGGTAACTATAGGTGTTGATGTGGGGGAGAAAACGTATGAAAATGTTCACACGCACGGTAACTTACATTACAAGCGCGATTTGATTACCGTGTGTGCCTAAAAAAAGCAAAGAGACCTCTTGGAGGGATCGCCTGGTATCTGTGCAAGAAATAAAGTGCTAAATTTGGTAAACAATAAGGTTTGATATTTGGCTGCTGCAGTTCACTGTAGCCTGGAAGTTTTAATCAGGGTAGTTCTCCTGGTGGTCCAACAAGTCTAAAACAACACTCCTGACATGAGCTCGTGCATGTGCAATGATTCGCTGTTTAAACTGCTTTGGAATTTAATGTTTTAAAAGAATAAGAAACCTGTCGTTATACTAATAACGCCTCTGATGAACTCTAGGCCAGTCCTTCGACGCAAGCTTCCAGTAAGCAATATACCTAAAATTTTATGAACTGCCTATTTACGGTAAAGCGGTACTTGAATATTTCGGAATAGTTCATTACCGGCCTTTCTTGATTAACGCGAAAGCCTTTCTTGGCTGATGAGTGGTGTAGAAAGGGAGTACCGTTCAAAGAAAATGTGTCACTCTGCCAAGCACGGAAACGCTTACGGCATGGTTATTTTAGTTCAACATGCTATTTATTACATTGAAACTACGCCACACTTATTGCCTGAGCAGCTCAGATGATTTTCTTCAAGAAGCTATCAAAAATTGTGCTTTTATATGAATTTTGCATTTGTTGCTTGAGGTAATGGACTTTGCCAATCGACTGGAAATTTACACGCTTCGTGCCTATCTATAAAAGTCGACTGAGGAACTTGGTAGAAAATTATTAGCAAGTTTCTTTAACAACCACAGCTTGCAAGGCAAGGGAGCATGTAATTTACAGTTACATCATTTGCAGCTTGTCAAATATAACTTATTCATCCCCGTTCAGTGCGGATTTCCCCGAGATATGTCCTGCCCTACACTCTCCTCGCTGAGTGTACACGTGATCTGGCTATTGCTATCGTATTGGGAAAGTTATTGATTGTATTTTCCTGGACTTCTCGAAGTCATTTGATGCTTTTGCATATGATCATCGTGTTTCAAAATTACATGGCTACAATATGAAACAAATGGTCATCTCGTGGATTTCTGAGCACGTATCCTTACGACAGCAGTGTGTAGTTGTTGGTAATTGCTTCTATAATTACATTCTTGTCATGTCTGGCGTCGACCAGTGCTCCGTTCTTGGCCAGCCTCTTTTTTGTGTTGTAAATACTTGATATTAATGCTTAGGTTACTTCGTTCAAAATGTTTGCAGATGACTGTGTGATTTACACAGTTAAACATAAATTATTTAATGTCCAAATTTGGCAAAATTACTGGGATAAGATAGCCATGTGGTGTGCTAATTTGGGCATGGCTTTGAATTTGAAAAATGCCTACACACCACATTTTCAGGATGCGTTTCTACCCGTCTCATACACTGCCAATCATGTGTCCATGAACAACGAGCAGAATTATAAATACTTAGACGCTTATCTTACTGCTGACCGTAGGTGGTCAAGGCATGTTAACTAGATCATGAAGGAAGCTGCTGGCATCTTAGGTGGTTAAGAACACATTTTAACCATTTTTCTAAGCTCCTCAAAAAACAGCTGTCATTACTCGCGCCCGCCAAGTAATCACATATGTATACCATACACACAAGAGCTTATAGATAAACTGGAAAAAATTGAAATAGGGCTCTCCATTTTGTACTTGGAAATTATAACAGGGCAATTAGTATATCAGAAGGCAAAAACAATCTTAAGTGTCATGTACTAAAACCTCGAAAAGGAAATCTGACATTAAAATATTTGCATAGCATTTCGTTTTCCAAGACTGGTATAGACAGAACAAAATACCTGAGACCTACATTTTATGCTTGGAACCAAAGGTAAGAAAATTTAAAACATGTATTTCTTTATAACGAGAACATACTCAGCTATTCGTCTTTTCTGACCTTTCCTGAAGGGAATGCTTTGCCACCACATGTTGCTAATGTACCAAATGAAGCCTTTTCTTTCAGGCGTTAATTTCATGATTTATTTTGCGAACGCTTAAGTGTGCCCCATGTTCTAATGCCTACCGTTGAAACAAGTAACGAATAAATGATAAATAAATAAATTAAGAATACATTTAGCAATTTTCTTTTCTAGTGTAAAGATGCCGAAAGGCGGTGACGGCAAGGACATGACACAGAGAAAAGAAGACAAAAATGAACAAACATTAAACAAACGTATCCCAGACTATAGGTTATGGCGGGCAACGAAAACGTTTCGAAATCTACGCAAGTAAAATTGAAAACAAAATAGAGAATGATTGTCCCGTTCGACAGTCACGTTACGTCGTCTAGCGAGGTTGGCACAAAATGTCACAGCACAGTAGTCTCGTGCGGCAGGGAGCAGCAAATGAGCCTCCAGCCTCAAGTTATTTTAAATATAAAGCAAAAACATCTGTCTGCAAGAGCAAAAGCGTAAAGAAACAAATATTCAGCAATGATAGGCAGAAATAAAAAAAATGCTTTCGCATTACTGCACATAAGCATATTTATGCGTACCCGTGGAACAGAGAAATAGAGAAAAGCTCTCGCATTCCCAGGTGTTAAAAAGCCTGCAAGGCAAAGAGTATTTCGTCTAAGTGTGTCACACTTTATTCTCTCGCAATGTATTTAGCCTTTTTATATCACACCCGAAATTCAGGCACTTGATATGCCACTTTTTTTACATAAATGCATCGTCAATTAAATATACCACTCGAGTGTTCAAAACATAACGCCGCACGGCGTGCTGAGTCTGTTTACTATGACGTTATTATGCAAAATAAGTAAAGTCGAACATAGGAAGGGCACGTGATGAATCCCGAATTTCAATATTAAGAGCTGTGAACGTTACTCTGAATTAAAAAGCAGTTTCCTATAATACATACGCTGCGCTGCATGCATAACTAAGGTAATGTTCTTAGCACACAATTGCGTTTAAATGATAAGTGATCAGATGAGGGCTCACACTTCAGGGCTAACGTTATGAAATAAACGACAGGAAAAACATCCGCAAGGATGTCGGGGTACATAGGAATAATGGTCAGCAGATGATTTGCAGTTCGTGGTAGTAATGCAGTCTCCACTTGCCCCCACCTCACCCCGATGGGGAGTTTGCGCTTCGTCCTTCGTGTACCTCCCTCTCCTCCGTCTGCTAGAGAATTATGTCTCTAACCTACGGAGGACAGAAAGGAGCTACGACAAGCAAAAGAGGAACGAGAATGGCATACATGAGAAGATCGTTAACGGCTGAACCCATTAGCCGTCTTAATGCCAGCGCGTGACGGTTTCTAACTTGACGAAAAGCGACGCTATCTGTATTCCGCGACATGACGATAAGTTTTTGAAAATTATAAGAACGATTGGGGCTGAGGAGGCGACCACTTGTAGAGGTAGCTGTGAGAGGCGTGGGAGCTACAGTCTGAGCCTGCTATTTCTTGAATGGGGTGGTGTTAACGTAGCGGTAATGTAGGGCAGGACATAGCAGTATCGGCCACTGGATAGGCTAGTTAGGCTCAAACGCAAGCTTTCCATAATGCGGCTATAAGGCCAGGCCCTGTTTTTGGCTTCATACTGGAGCACAGCTTGCGCGAGGCACATCGTGTCCAGTTTTGTTTTCCTGCAACAGCAATTTTAAAGTAAAAGTAATTAAT
This sequence comes from Amblyomma maculatum, assembly GCF_055883805.1. Taxonomy (NCBI): domain Eukaryota; kingdom Metazoa; phylum Arthropoda; class Arachnida; order Ixodida; family Ixodidae; genus Amblyomma; species Amblyomma maculatum. The sequence continues at coordinate 42,564,898 of NC_139352.1, forward strand.
TAGTGTTCATGTTAGAGACATATTCAGATCACGTTTTCCGGATCAGGGCTTTCTGGAGAGCGGCTGTCGGTGATTTTTTTCACGCGCACCAGACAGTTGTGCAAGATGGACGTATAGAATGGTGCAAAATGGCTCGCTGCTCGCGTACTGCTACAGTCTACATGCCAGTAGAATGTAATCTCAAAAGGATAAGCCCATTCAGAACGGAAAGTCAAGGCCTCGTCGCTAATGCATTTTAGTAAATGCTCAATGTTGCTGGTTGTATGTGCGTGTTTCTTCACCGGTACTCATTCATTCTAAGCTGGAATTTGTTTTTCGATATTTTTGTTAGCAGTGTCCTCCACGAGTCTGTATCCATAACTTGCGCGAGAAAGCCCTTTGGTGGTTTTGAATAACGCGGACGCTATAGCGGTTAGGTACAACGTAGCGTTGGCACGTACTATTGTAAGTCTCGCATAATATGCTATCTAACGTGTTCATAGAATGGCGTACCACTTCTAGAATCCACTTCGTCTATACCGCAAAGTATACTCAGGTCGTTGGAAGTGGGCGGCAATGAACGTCAAAGTTGCTGGAACAGATGGAGCCTCTCGAGTCATCCACGCCAGCAACTCTCTAGTCTCGACTGTTGGTTGTACGGTCCCATTTGACGGCCAATGCAATGATCCCGCTAGTCACTCAGTGGACTCCGCACTTGAGCGATAGATTTTGCGGGGTCGTTCTCACGTATTTAGTTTTTTGTGCTGAGTAAAAATACAGATGTCGCCAGTTCTGGAGTACACGCACTCTCGTAGTGGTCGTCTTCAATAGCATGCACAGTGGCTTCTTTGTCAAATGGAAACACTACTATTTTGTGCAATTAGGACACACAATAAAGGGATATTTAGGAACCAACTCAAAGGTACCAGAAGGAATAGAAGGCCAGTCAGCCACTGTGCAATTTTATTGCTGTGTTTGAAACTTAAGATTGGTAATGTTTATGCTGTACCATCTGCATGGTTACATAGCTTTTAGTTCAAGTTCGAATACTATGAAAAATTTGTACTAGCAGCTACCACTGTTTCACGCATTGGAATTTGCTGGCGATAACAGCCACATCATTATTGCGCCAGGACAGCAGCCGACATCATAAATGAAAACATTTAGTGTCAGTATATCCTCATTAGCAGCAGAACACGACTAATAGGTTGCTTGTGGGCTTCTCTTTACTTTTACACGCAGAACCTGGTGATAAAAGCAGCTCACAGCGCTCGATACTTCGAGAGCCTGGCAATGTCGCGACTGCTGCAACTGGCTGCCGAAACAGTGGACACTCTCAGCAGTGTTAGGACGTACGGCGTAGTCGATCGACTACGGCGACTCTTCTGCCACCTTGCGGACGACACGATGCGAGGCTACATGTGCTTCTGCACAACGTACCGTTTTATGCGCATGCTGACTGCTACCTCTGGTTTCTTGGTGGTTATATGCACGCTGTTGGCCAACACCGTATTTACCCAGCCAGAAGGTCCTGATCCTAGCAGCCTGGGCCTGACCCTGAGTGCGGCTTCTTCAGTAAGCAATTCTTTTTTTTTAGCATAGCGCTTGGTGCATTAATCTGCGTAAATGTTCAGTAAATGAGAGGCTCAAATTTCCCGACTATTGTGCTTTAAGTTCGGTATAAAACCGGTTGTATTATCTGCGGTCCTTTTTATCTGGTCTTGTTTTTAAACAAATACTACTAACGTCCGCTGGTACTTGTGCTTGCTTTTTGAAAGCTACTGGTACAATATGCCGCATACCAGAGAAACAAGCTCTGCAAATGTAGCCCTGTGTAGCTTAAGAGAGCTTGGCTATAGGCCAGTTGGTGTGACATTGCAAGATAAAACTATGCAAACAACAGGTCGGAGGCAAGAAAACAACACAGTCCGTCCGGTCGTCTTGACGGTGTTATTTTACGGTATCCCTGTGCACTGTTGTGCGAACACGAAACGGCAGCATAAACAATCACAACACCATGCTGCATATTTTCTGCTCGTAGTATTTTATTATATACATACTACAGGCACGTTGGAAATGTTCTATGCGATGTGTAGTAAAATTCAAACTCGTTAATTTGCTTTTTTATTCTTTTCATTCCTTGGAGGCTTCAATGACAAGGATAACTTGACCGGCTACAAGCTTGCGATTCGCAGCATAACAGAAATGCTTTTTTTCGTTTCAATACATGAGAACACTCACTGCTTAGTGGGCAATTGGTGAAATGTAAGCTGTAGCGAATAACATGTTCGTGTTCTGGCCCGAAATGAGACTTTTTCAGAAGCTGCGTAATCAGGTGAGAAAACCCGATTCCGCGGGTCACGACCTGCACATTTATGCCAGATAACGCTCACGGACCAGGCACTGCTCTCGGAGGTGGAGAGTTTGGAGCTAGTGAGAGACTCGATTTGAAGAAGACAACGCAGTCGACTATGGATACCCAAAAATAATATATGACAGTGGTCTTCGCACGTCGAAATATCTTGGCCCTTCTTCACTCTTCTCTACTGCGACTGCTGATAGCGGAGCGCGACTACGAGAAAAAATGGCTTTGCTCTAAATGTTCTGTGAACAGTAACAATGATGGAAAATGGCAGATGCGAAAGTCCCACTAGGATGTCACTTGCAATTAGGCATGTAGAAGGAATAGAGGTATAAAGTATAAGTTTTAATCTCCTAATTTGCACACTGTGTTTGCGTTTTTATGACATGAACCACGTTTTTGTAATGATGCAGGTTCCCCTCTCTCTCATGTCGTTGTGCGTAACGCTGTTTGCTCTGCTCCAAATGGGCGTTTCCTTCGAGCGGTGTGTGGAATACGCAGAACTTCCTCCAGAGGTAAGTTAGCAATCCTAAAAGAAAGAAAAATTGCCCTTATATGACACGAACAAAAACGAATCATTATCTCAAACTCAATAATAACTCTGTATTTATCGTGTTCAGCAACAAAATGAAAGCATCCTTTTCGCCCGTAATGTGCCTGTCTGATGTAGAGCCCGTTGTACTGCGCACTTGACCAAAAGCGCCGTTCGCGGTCGGTCACGTTATGTCAGTTTGGTTGCGCTAGCCGAGATGCTATATCCTCGACTCTGCGGCGCGCGTCAGCTGTTTTTCCGGGCATGCGCAGAACAAACGCCTCGTAATGTAGGCGCTCCTACTTTATGGCGCGGTCGATGGCTGTGAGCTCCAGGGAGTAAGGGGGTAATCCTACATATTTTTTTGGAGCTTGCGGCATTCTTCCCTTACAAGCCGAGAGGGGCACATGCAAGAGAATAAAACTCGCACTGGTCGACAAATGTGTAAATAAAGCGAACACAGCAGTCATAAATTGCTCACCTGCTGGGAGACCGCTGAACTGCCTTATGCCCTCCCATGTACCTGGTATTCGCTGCCGGCCTCTGAAACCGGTCTTTTGGTATCGTAGAAGCAAGGGTGCTGCCTAATCGCCTTCTACAAGCGGCCTACAGCACTATCCAATATAAATAACGCATTTGAAGTGGTCGCACTACTCATAAAGGCATTAGCTATACTGCCCTGCACGATGCATTGTGGGTAGAAGTGGTCATCGATGCAAGAGTGGAGCAGGAGCCACCTTTCCGGCGGTACCCTCTGGGCTTGCTGGAGCTGCGGTTACGTTGGGCTCTGCAGTGCTTTAAACTATAAAACGTTTTTAGCATGGCTGGTGCCTTATTGCTGTCCGGCTGCCGCACCAGCCAGCGAGAGGAGGAGAGGGCACACTGTGGCATTCATTCTTGTCCGGGTATATGGTCTATAAAGGACCTTCGCGGCCAGAAAAAAATAAGTAAATAAAAGAAATATATAAGCATGAAATATTGCTGTGAGAAGCTGCCATAATAACTGAAGAAAAAACTCCATGCGATTTTCTGTATTGATTTCTTGTCTCTCTATATATAGTCAAAGAACGTTTCCTCCACAACGCATGTGTTGGCGGTAACTCAAGACTAATTTGCAAATGAATCAGCTACCTGAGGAGATTGTAAAAAAAGTTCGACGTCCCTCTTTTTCGTTTTTTTTTTGTTCAGGTATCTATTTCCACATCTCATGATATGTCTGATCTCCAATTTATTCAATTGAATTTAATGCTGCTTCGGGTGGTAGTTTATGCTAGCTGAACTGAATGAAAATTACTGTCATGTCTGTTTTTGTTTAGTTTGTGTCTTCCTTTGTACTGCATTTTTTTATTCATATGTGCACGGATCCGCTTGGGCTAAGAGTTATGAAGCAGTGAAACAATGTATCTGAGGGAGAAAAACATTCCTCCGCATTATTCTTCGCATCCGTGGAACTCATAATAAGGATTCTTTCATCCAGGCAGATACTCCAGTAGCCGGCATCCAAACTTCATCGTTTGCGAAGTACCTCCTAAATTGGCCCAGTGAAGGAAAGGTACAATTCGAGAACTACTGCGCTTCCTACAGGCCTGGTGTCCTGCCCAACGTCTTGAACGACATTACGTTCACCATCAGGCCGGCAGAAAAGGTATGTTTATACTTGGAGATATCAGCTGATGTACTGCATGTTTGTAAAAAGAAAGCGAATAAAACCAAATGTGCCCAAGCGCCATATAGCAAAAGTATGAAGAATTACTTCCACGGGCGAAGGTGAACACTTCACCAGTAAGCAACGCAAGAAAAACGCGTTACGACATACTGAGTACAAGTCTTTCTTTCCCGATAACTCGCTATTGGATCGCCGCGGAAAACTGCTGTTTCTTTTACTGAATATTATTCTTCTATATATGTTCACACAAACACAAATTAGGAAGGAATTTGAATACTGCAACACTTCAGGGCATTCAGCAGGTAATTACTGGGGTCGTAACGCCTTTGGGGCTTCTTTCATACGTTTCTAATTCGCGCCCCCTTTGAAGCTTTATGCCTGCATTACCTTAAGGGGCTGCTTGTCATCGTACGCTGCGCAGCGTGCCCATGAGCTACTTTTCGCATTCTAAAACATATTGAACACAAAGACTCTTTTCCCGAAAGATGATTGAGACCTAATCAGCGAAGGCACCTGCTCAGTGTGATTATTTTAAATGAAATCGCAGTGGGCGCTTCTTAACCAAAATATGGAAATGAAAGTTAGTATTCGTAATTTTGTGTTTATTGCGCCATTCAATATTGGCGCCGAATATCGACAAACTCGCCTTTTTACTCCTACACATTATTCTGGCAATAAAGGAAATAAAACGTCAAATAAATGTGTGCCAGCTGGAATCTATTTTAAGGATCTTGACGTAATCATGATTACCGAATCACGAAATAAGCGTCGTCTTCGCGACTACAGATAAAAAACTTGTAAGATTGTTTTCATTGAGGGTATTGCATGACAGTTGCATGAGGTACCATTTCGGCAAATCGATTAACGGCATCCGCCTTATACAATTTAAGGCGTGAACAATCACTGTTTTATGCTTTCTAAATAAGAGATGTTTTCTTTGTAAGTTTTCCGACGCTCAAGCATGTTGACGCGCCGCTACTAACCAAGCATGATTAATCGTATAACGACAAAAATGCCATAAAAACACTAGGTTGTGTCAACCTGCTACGTTATATATATGATTTCCTGCTACGGACGGTACGGGCAGATAACAGCGTAACCTTTAACTGACATGACGATGACTATACGTCATTTCTGCTGTTTCCTGAGGTGTTCAGAATTGTTTCTCGCTCTCATACTGCCTCTCAAATCAAGATATAATTATCGCTGTTTGTTATAGGCGGGAGATTTGAAGCTCAGCAGCACTCAAAGAATGTTTTTCGCTTCGTTAGTTAGCGGACTAAGCCTTCACGTCAACCCTTTTTCCTTCTGCCTTCTTTTTAGTCAGATCGAATTGCTGAAGCTGTCGGCTCGATAGGCGTGAAAACAATCTGAGCTTTGTGAGGGAACCCCTTAGTTGGGTTATCAGATATTAACACCTAGCGTTAAGCTCGCACTGCACCGTCACGTACAATAAAATGTGAAGAGCACCCTCGACAAGAAATGGCTGGCTCAAGCCTTCAGATACTATCCATACGCAACGACACTTGTGAAGTATGCTGTATTTACAGGTCGTTGCAGCAGCTTGATATCAGGAACTGTGCTTACTCACAGGTCGGAGTCGTGGGTCGTACAGGCGCGGGCAAGTCCTCGATCGTGTTGGCTCTTCTGCGCATGCTCAAGCCCTCCGAGGGACTCATTCTCGTTGACGGTATCGATATTTCCACAGTGTCCCTCCACAAACTACGAAGCAGTATCACCGTCATACCACAGGTAACTACTCAAAACATGTGGGCTCAAAAAGGATTCATGCAAATCCCATTTTTTTTTAATTGCGTTATGCTGTGAAGTATATTTAAGGTTGTTACTCGTAGCTTTTTTCTTATCTTACATACAATGCGGCAAGAAAAAGCCACGTATCTATTTCTGCATATTTTACCGCATTTATTTTACACGGCAAAAAGTATGCAGTATCACTAACGCCCGAATCGTAAATTACACAACAAATAAAGACTTGCTAAGGCTGTCAGCCCAGAATATGTGTGTGCCGCTCCTAAATCTAGCGCACCCAATCTTGACGCTTTGCACGAGCTAGCAATTTAGCCAGGCCGCTTTCTATGAAAGTTAAAGGAGACAAACAGCAAAACATAAGGAGCAGCTGGCTGTTGAAGTTGAGAACTGAAAATGCTGGCAAAAATATGATCGGGACCTATGCTCGCTTTTGGTAATATTCTTCCTTTCAAACCAAATACCTGCACTTACACTAAATCTTTTTGTGCTTACTCCTAATACATCAATCGGCTGTGAATTCTACCGAAAAAAAACTAGGACTGAAAAATATACACCTCTGCGCACGTATGGCTCCGCTAATAGCTCCGAAAGGTGAACAAATATTGTGCGACTTTCATTGTGGGCTGAGTATGGGTCCACCGCCCCGCGGCGGATCCGCGGTTAAAGTGCTCAGATGGTTCCTTCGAGGCGGCGACTCATATACTTCGATAGACTAGAAAGTCAATGCGCCAGCGTACTGAATAATATTAGTGCAGTATAAGGAAGTAGTTGAAATGTTTGGATTACTTCCCTGTGGTGTTCCTCAGAGGCTATGTTATTTAAGGACGTTTCCAACCAATAAAAAAAAAGCAATATACGTCATTCGGGCACAACATTTGGCTTATTTGTGTTATCAATGCAACAATTATCAAGGCTAGTTATGTTTATGGACCTGGCATGGTAGAGTAACGATTTATCTTGCGGAAGTATTCGCGATACTGGTCCACAAGAGTTCATTTAGTGAATAAGCAGCGCACAATCACTTTAACAAAAGCACCAAACTTTTAGTCTGCCTGTCAGATTGCCGTCATACTGCAGCCGCCAGCGCTTATTGACAGCAAGTGCCAACTGCTCTACCCTAATAATATTTTTGCCACTGCTTATAGAAACTCCCGAATACTCAGAGCACCCGTCTCTCCAGAGCAGCGCTGGCTCTTCTCGCAGTGAGCGTCTGCGTTATACTATTCACCCTTGACGCAGGACGTCACTTTTCTTGTCAATCACGGAGAGACGCATTTATTAGCTCGGTTGAGGGCACCTGGCTCTTGTAAGTCGCTCAGAAACATGTTATTATCTAACCTCCGGTTTATGCCGTGCCTGTTATATATTTAGGTTCTATAACCAGCACTGCTTCACGCCGAATGATTCGGTGTTCAAAACAGACGCGACATCCGCTGTTCGGGGGCATCTGTCACGCTTGAGGCGTCTCGTTAGCTTTTCATTTGCCACAAAATCTACCATCTTTGAAGTAACCATCATAACAGTACGAATTTCATATCTTTTAGAACATTATTTTGTTTACACTTTTTTGTACACTTCTTGAATACAATTACTATTGACGTTGTTCTTGTTCTATTCCCGAGCTGTGCGCATGAATTCTGCCAACATTCAAGTAACTTGAATTTTTACTCAACTGGGAATTTTCAAGGACCCGTGCCTGGTCAAGGGCACTTTGCGGATGAATCTGGACCCCACAAACTCTCATTCAGACGAGGAAATTTGGCGGGCCTTGGAGCGCGCGCATCTTCTCAAAGTCGTCTCTGGTTACGGCAGAGGTCTCCTGCTAGAAACAGCTGATGGAGGCACGAACTTCAGGTAAATATAGTGCACAAATACACCTAGCGCATTAATCACAGCATTAAAATATGCCTTTCTTGTAATGAAGTCTCAGTGAAAAGTAACATGATGTTCACATATTCTGTTCAAAACGCCACCCACATTGAACGTCATGGTATGGTGCGCTCATTTTTTCCATTTTGCTGATATTGGCCTACCTAGAGATAACTATACGGTACCTCAGTGAAAACAAATTAAGGTGATAAAAATCTAAAACACTTATTTGCGGTTCAAAACATTGATTATTGGTTTATCTGCGGCGGATGCATTTTTAGACACGCAGAAACAGAAAACACCACCTCGCTTCCTATCACCTTTGGCATATGCACGGCACTGCCCGCAAGCGTAATTTTTGTAGCGAAAGCTACAGTATATAGGCTAGTAGAAGCTAGTTTCGCTGTGTTTATCATAGGCCACAACTGCGCATTTATTGTAACCATGGCAACCGGCTACGCCATTCGACAGGTGTTCTGCCGTTGCGCCGACTCGTGACGACACGTGCCTTGTTTTGTAACCTCACTGCGCATGCGCAAAATACTCGGTAGCCCGCTTCGCTGCAACGAATCTCCTTCAACGCGTCTCACACCGCATGATCACCTGACTAACCGCACAGTTTAACATATTAGCCGGAGCGAGTGCGCTAGCTGGTCAGATGCGCAATGGATGTAGAAGCAGGCGGTTAGCACCCGTACAATTCGCGGCATCTGCGGTGACTGTTGGAAGCTGTGGCGGACGACCCGCAAATCATTGCTTTGCGTGGGGATGCCTGAAATCACACAAATTCAATCCGAAAAGCTAATAATGCATCCGAGACGCCGGGAGAATTGGCAGAACGTTCGCCAAACGGGGACGTGAAGACGCGGAGCGACAGAGACGTCAAGCCGAGCTTTCGCTACGTATGTCCTTGCCTAGGTGAGCTAAGGCACTGCTGAATGTTTTGGATGGTGAGGCCAATCTCGTTAGAACTGGCGGAACAAAGGCGTAAAACACACTTATGGCTACCGCGTCGTATTCTCTGCAGATAAGTATTCTGAAGCTTTCTCATGTTTTCGTTTTTCTTTTAAGAGCGTTAGCTCTTACTCATCACGTTTCTCAATTTCTTATCTTCTGCTACCACCTCCTCTCGGAGTGAAATTTTCTAAATGGGACGAATTCTAGATAGCGGCCCCCCTTTTAAATCAATATTTTAACCCAATCGGTGATTTATTGGCAATGACATTAGTATACCCAATTGGTGATTGATTGGTGATGTCACCAATATATTCAGGATGGCCACCTTTTGATGACGTCACCCCTAAGTTGAAAATGATGGCCCCCATAGCAAATTATTACCAACAAAATTGGTGATCGATTGGTGGCATTATTGATATGTCCAACTTGTGACTGTTTGGTGACATCCCTTATAAATCCAAGATGTCGACCGATAATGACAATTAACTGATGTCATGATTATTCAATCCAAAACGGTTGGCCCGCCGGAGAGGCAAAGTGGTTAGGTCGCTCAACTACTGTACCCAAAGATAAGTATCGAATCTCGGCCTCGACGGCCGCTTTTCGACGGTGGCGAACAGCAAGGCACCCTTGTTCTGTGCGATGTCGGTGCAAGATAAAGAACGCCAGGTGGTCGAAAGTTTTGGCGCCCTCCACAGCAGCATTTTTCATAGTCGCTTTGGTAGGTTAGACCCCACAAACCAACCCAAAATGGCAACCGAGTTCGGCCACCACGCGATTATCATGTCATAATCCAAATTCCAACATGGTGGCTACATTCGAGTGTCAATGATGACGTCACAGTCGAATATGGCCAATAAAAAGTGGAACTACGTTACTATTACAACAGGGGATGAAATGGCGTCATAGTTTCGGTTTTTGATATACAGAATGATGGCTCTCTGTTTGACGTCATAGCCAATATGGCGGCCACTAAAATAGTTGCACCCACAGATCTCCCCTACATGCCTCAAGGAGAACCTGTCGTTAAAAAATTCAGACAAGATTGAGGCCAGGATTTTATCAAAGAATAGCTGCAGGGGTTCTGTTGAACGGGACAATACACGAGAGCGGGATCCACCCATTTTATTCTGGGTGACAGGGCTATAATGACACAGCGATCAATTACGTCGAATATCGATCTCATTGAATCACTGTTGATGATCATTCAGAAATGAGAATGAAGTTCGCGTAAAACAAATGATGGTGAATAATCAGTACGTGCACAAACTTTGTGGAAAGTGTTCACGATACTAATAATGAGGCATTTTTTTTTTCAGTCTAATATGACGATGTGGGAGCACAGATGGAGCAATGCGAATCAGCAGCTCTAGAGAGTCTGAGGCCCTACTCACAGACATTGCATACTGCATGTGGTGCACGTCAGACAGTTCTAATAAGCAACAGATATTCTTGTGTCTTGAAATGAAGAAAGGGTTTAAATTCGCAAGTGTACAGTTCGACATTTTGCTTAAACAAAATACATTTCAAACTCTTCAGGTTGCAAGGTCTGAAATATGTGTTGCATGGGACATATTTGGTTAAAATGGTTTGGGGAGAAAGTGAAGTGTTTTGTTTGATTTCCATAGTTCTTGCCATTGACAGACTATTGTACGACGTTGTGATCTAAGTTTCCACATCAATCTATTTCTGATAAGGAAAGTGAGAAATGAAACCAGCACACGGGGTGAAAACTTAAGATACATTGGTGAATATTTCTATAATAGCTTTTTAATATAAAGCACGGGTGTGAGCTGTGAACTTATTGCCAGTAATGCGCACTGATGGTGGTGTTGACACAGATAACGTTTTAACGCTCTGTTATAAGATTACTCTCCAACTGATATAGCAGTGATTCAAGTCTGAAATAAAATGTGATCGATGGCTAGTTTTCGTGGGGAACTTTAATCGGCATCTTGAGAAAATTAAGGCCGATTGAGTCAGTGCAAAATAGCGAGAAGAAACTGCATATCGTCCGTTGGGCAGCTCCACGACTCTCCGTAAAGCTAGGAGGAAACGGGACCGAATGGAATGCTTTAGTCCATCAAGCCAGTTGTGAATGGTTGTGCCAACCCAACATGCGTTCCTCACCTCACATTGTTTGTACACGGCATGAAGTGTATTGGTCGCTTCTTTCGTCTTCGCTTGTGTCTGGAGCACAGAGGCCACACCTTTCCCCATTCTTTCCCTTACGCATATACAGTAAGTGTATAGCTAGTATTAAAGTCTCTAAAGTCTCTAATGCTAAAGTCTCTCAAGGCAGGCTACGTATGCTGCCGAAGTAGAGTGGCCATGCGTACAAACAATGAGAAGTAGCTTCTTCTTTTGACAAAAATTGACGTTCGTTGAATGCATCTGCTTGATATGCTGTCTATATATCGGCCATCAACATCTTTTGACACTTATACACACAGCCGTGCATAAAAGGCGTACGAACGGTTGACTTGGTACCGTAACTCGGGAACTATGGATTATTCACAAGCGAGTTGAAGAACATGTGCAAATAGCCAGTAAAAATGCCAGCGAAGAATTTCAAATACGGCAAGTGCCAGCAGGCCGCGCCTGGAATTCTCAGCATAAAAAGAGGGAAGCTCTTCACACAGCACAGCCTCCCAAGGAAAGTCCCAAGGAAAGTCGTACATCTCGCCCTTTCAACCAAGCATAGCTTGTGCGCCTACTGCTGTCCCGCAATGACACTACCCTCCTAACCGATAGGGTCCCCTATTCGAAATCACAAAATGTGGTGGAAAGGGGCACACAAAGGCGATAAAATAATTTAGCTGCTCACCTAATCTATCCAAACACAAAGAGGTGTTCAATTTTGTCTTGGTCACCCGGAACACGGATGGTTCAGATCTGCGTGCACAAGTAAAGCCGGTAACCCTGCCCTTACAAAGATAGGTTTTCGAGAGGTTAATGATGTAGTCTAGCCTCATAGAAATAGGCGGCCACCAGGTGGAGCTACGTCGTACAAAAAAAAAAAAAAAAAACTCCGCGAATTTTGAATGTGTGCAAAAATGCAGGCAACCCTTACAGAGCCTGTAAAATTCGAACGCCTAAATATTACCGCCTAAATATTATTGCACGCCTAAATATTACCGTTCACCAACGCGGGACAGCATCGTGGATTTTTGCTTAAAAGAACCATCTGCAAAACATGCGTCTTCCGTCTGTCCAGCGTGGGCCAGCGACAACTGGTGTGCCTTGCACGGGCCCTTCTGCGGGGGTCAAAAGTCGTTCTGCTCGACGAGGCCACATCGCAGATGGATGGCGACACTGACCACCTTATCCAGGCAACACTCAAGGAAGCCTTCGCAGACTGCACCTTGCTAACAGTTGCACACCGAATTCACACAGTCCTTGACTATGACAGGTGTGCTCGATGAACATACTTCATCTGCGTCGTTAAGTTTATAACCAAAAAAGGGTATCAGGCTCTACTTCACGTGTGGTTGGAAAGGCTTGAGAAAGGCCAGGCACGCTAGGTGTTAAGAAATTACTAGTTAGCATTTTCCTTTGCCACTAATAGCCAATTGGCATTGCCATGATTGTTTATCTGTGTACAGTGATCGCGTTCACTTTAGTACCTTTAGTACACTGGAAGAAAACAAAATGTGAGGGTTTAAGCATTGCTTGAACCTAGTGACAGAGTGATAGCTGTGAATGTCGTTGCGAACACCGGAATTTAATATTCCGCCTTCACAGCGTTGGAACGAACCTTCTCTGCTAGCAACTCGCTGTTGGCGTTCGCCTCTACCAACTAGAGTGTTCTTCTGCTTCTTTTACTTCTTTTCTTGTTCGTTTTCTTCTTCTTTCTCTTCTTTTTTTCATTCTTCGTTTTCCTCTTCCTTCCTCCTACTCCAGGCCCAGCTCTGACAGTTGCTAGGCAACGGCGCACATGGTGCCGCGGAGCCACGCCGACGGCTTTAATACCTAGCGCAGTGTAGCTTTCACTACAATACAGTGCACGCTTCTATCATGGCGAAAGAAATTCATGTGAGTGAAAAACAAATCGTGTACTCTTTGGGGCTACACTGTCAGATAGAAAGTAGTATATTAACGCATTGTACCCATCTCTCTGTTCAAATCGATTGTCAACAGGCATGCGTTATTTGCTGGTCCGTTCTGAAAGCTGCGAAATTTAGCGAGGATATTCTTACAGGCTGATTGGTGCAAGAATTTGCCGGAAGGTTAAAGCAGAAAGACAGGGATAACAGACAGATTGGAGACACTACACAGAGCTACTAAAAAGTCTTGTTAGTAGCCCGGTGTCTGTCGCCCCTGATTTTCTGCGCTAACCTTCGTAGCGATATTGCTGCCTGATTTTAGCAGTGAAGTCGATGTTGTCGGTAACCATTGGTGAAATGCACAAATTTTGGTTACTATTTCAATGAAGATTAGAAATAGCATTTACCGTTCGAGGATTGTGGAGCTGTCCTAATATTACCTAAAACACGCAAACATAATGGCGATTTCGAAGTCTATTCTTTGTTCGCATATTTAATTGTAGGTTTGAGCACAACAATCAGTGAAAGCGGTGCGAATTTTAGCGTGATACCATCTACGTACTGGAGTGACAATAGCATACTATTTTGGCCATTTTTGAAACATATTTTCTTACCGAGAGTGCAAGCATAAGAACTAAATAATAGCCGTCCTTATTTTCTATACTTCTCTGTAAACAGGGTGGCTCTGAGGCTCTGTAGCACGCCTTCACGAAGAGCATCTTTATACTGAGCTTGACCTAGCTTTGTTTAACCCACCGTGTTAGGCATCTGCGTCTGGCAAACGTAGTTTGTTACGCGGCATATGTTTCCTCTGTGAAGTTATTCGTCGGTTTTAACATGTACCACAAAGGGCAAGTGTGCATGAAATGCAACCGTCTTATGTCACAGTGTCGAACGGTCTTGTGGCCCCAATAGTGGTCATGCCTGCTAAAACAAAGAAAATGTTGGAGAGAAATCAGGATATCATCCAGCGTACTTGGCTACCACTGCGTTCACGTTTTCTTGTTCTTGTGTTCCTAAGGCTTAAGGCTGATAGTGCCAAAGGAAAAGCCCAGCCAGAGTATATAACGGCATAAATATGGATGCGTTAAATATTTCGGCCCCGCCGGGGTGGTGCAGTGGTAAGACACCTTACTACAGTGCCGACATGCCCAGGTTCGATCCCGACCACGTCTGCTGCGTTTCGATGGAGGCGAAATGAAGAGATGTCCGTGTGCTGTGCGATGCCAGCGCACGTTAAAGATCCCCCAGGTGGTCGAAATTTCTTCGTAGCCTTCCGCTACGGCTCCTCGTTCTCTCTTTCTACTTTCACTCCCACCTTCCTCTTTTCCCTTACGGCGCGGGTCAGGTGTCTACAGAAACAAGTGTGACAAAAACTGCGCCTTTCCTTTCCAGTGAGAGGCGTCCGTGTGCTGTGCGATGTCAGCGCACGTAAAGATCCTCAGGTGGTCGAAATTACTCCGTAGCCATTCACTATGGCTCCTCTTTCTCTCTTTCTATACTTTCACTCCCACCTTCCTCCCTTCCCCAACGGTGCGGTTCAGGTGTCCACAAGAAACAAGTGTGACAGATACTGTACCTTTCCCTTCCTGTGAACCAACTATTATTCCTTTCCAGTGAACCAAATATTATTAAATATTTCGCATAAATGACGGAATCTATGCGCCTTCAACATGCGAGCCATGTTCTTTAATTACTGTTTATGTTTAATAACATAGGCATACATCGATATAGGTGGGTACAATTATGGTAAATTGGGGTTCGTACCGATTTCACGTCAATGATGCGAATGCTTTTTTAGGTTGACAACCACCAAGACTTCAGTCCTCTTTCACAAATTGTTGGGAAGTCGCTTCAGAATTGTTAGTGTTTAAATTTATTCGATATAATAATTTGAGAATTAAAGGTCAGTTATGCAAAAGTGTACATTTCAAAAATGTATGGTTGTATTCATTATTACTAACATGGAAGGTTACGAAGAGGTCGCAAAAACACACGGGGGAGCTGGTTCTACTATGTAAATCTAGAACAAAAGAAATTCTTACTCTTATTCAAAGAAAGCTTTAGTTTCTTGAATTACATTTAACTCTCGACTGCAAATGCGCCATCCAGGTTTCGTTTTAAATAAATTCTTGAATACCGTCATTCTTAACGACATATGTGTTTTAAAAAAGTAATTTTCATAGCAGCTGGCTCTGTTAAACCTCCCTGGAAGAGGTTCATTCGAACACATATCGAAACATTGTTTATGGAATTACCCTCACCATTGCCTCAAAAATTACGAGCTCATACTTATGCGCTGTGTGTTGAGGTATTTAGTGTTATTAAGCCTTTATTTATTTGGCTGCTTTGTCGTGCTGCATTCTTAAGGTTAGCGAATATTTCTAGTTTCTAAAGGAAATTCCCTGCATTTTATCAGGTAGGTGGAAAATACCAGTCCTTTCAATGTAGAAATTTCTTGTGCATTTTTCTATGCGTACTTAAGGGCTTTTTGTTATGTATGCAGGATTCTCGTGATGGATGACGGCCGGGTTCAAGAGTTTGACACAGTTTCCAAGCTGCTTTCCGATACATCATCGGTCTTTCACAAAATGGCTGTCGAGTGTGGCATTCACGCTGCTGAAAAAGGGGACGAACTCACCACTGCCTCCTTGTAACTTTCTAAGAGCGGCATGCTTTCACATGTTATAATATTTCCCTCCATTCATTTCGCAGGGGCCGCAAATACATCACATGTGTTACATACGCAGCCGCATTCGTCAATTATTCGTCTTCAAATCTAATGGGGTGGAGGGTAACATTAGAGCAGATGCCGTCGTCGGAGGTTTCACTAATCGGGTGGCGGAGCTATCGACAGAGCCTTCCACAGCACCAGAAACATACGGGGAAACAATAAGAGCGTGCAGGGAGAGGAGTAGAAAGTACGCAACTCCACATGACAGACTAAGCCGAGAACAAGTCATTACACTTAAGCGCCAACAAGCAAACACATATCCAAACAGAGCCCTGTACCTCAAGATATGGACAATACAATACAAAAGCGAATGTGTCTGGTGCGGAGACACTGCTACACTATACCGCTCAACATGGGGATGTAGGGCTAGCCCCATAATGCCTAAAATAGATAGCCCTAGTACTGAGCAGTGGGAGGACCTTCTAGCCGACTCGGACGAGCAGCATCAGCTCATGCTGGTGCAGCGAGACAGTAGGTCAGCGGACTTCTGGACAGAGGACAGCCGACCATTGCCCTTTCTTTACCCACCGCCCATAAACCCCAATCCAATAAAGTTTTTCAATCAACCAAATAATTAGTTTTTTTTTCGTTGTGCAAATTTAGAATGCCATTAAAATGGTCTAACGCAAGTGAAAGAAGGGCACTATGAAGACACTGGCCCAAACATGCGTTTTGTTCCAGAATGCCGCGAGTGCGGTTAGGCGATAACTAATTTTCGTTATTCTGCATTATTTTATTAATGCTTTGCTCTGGAAAGGTAAATTCCGCAATATACTTTGTATTGAAAAGAAATTAATTGTCGTCTTGAGTATCTGCAGTTTCTGAACTGTGCAACGACATATAGGATCAAGGTTTCCTTTTACAAAACATTTCTTGTCACGATATCTTTTTGTATAAGAAGCAATAGTGCATAGCTCCCCAAAACTTGTGCCTGCATCCGCTTTGGTGTTATCAATGATTGGAGGCCATAGTAAAACTGTCCACACACGAGTGCATGCTGCCGGCCTATGTGGCGACTTAGACCGAACGCTGATGCACCAGCGCAGTTATTTATGTGCCTCCTTTCACGCAAATTTTCCTGCACTGTCTTGTGAGTGGTTATAATGAACCATTTCACGCATCACGTGCACACCTACTTCCGATTGGATCAATTCAGATCGATTGCACATATACGCACTGATTGTCACCAAACGACCTCACCGTTTTAAACGAACTCGGCAAGGCCACTGCAATTTATATGACATTGGCTTTATCAAAATTTTAACAGGAATTATTCTTGGGAAGTCATGCTAGATTCACCTCTTTCTTAGCATAGATTTATTTCCTATTTCATTTCTGAACCCTCGTCCCAGGTTAAGAGCCCAAGGTTAGCGTCTCTGAACTGGTTTCAGCATTTTTACAATCATCATCTCTCTTCAGCGCCTGCCCTTAACAGCGTCGTCTCAAAATTCTATTAGTCTTTTTTATTGGTGGTGGTAGAACATTTATTGTGGGAACTAGGGTACATTACAAGGGCTGAGGTGGTTCCTGATACCCGGCTGGTGTCTGTCAGGCCGTGCCTGGCAGCGACCACTTCAGCGTAGTCAACCAGCATGTTTTGCGCTGCTGTGTCCGAGCTGGAGACCGCGATCTCCCAACCCTCTTGGTACGTGACGCCCTATTGAGGCGGTGGCTTGAAATGCTCCCATAGAAACATTATGTGATTGAAGGTGGCTCTAGGTGCGCCACATAGAGAGCATGTGGGGTCGTACCGGCCCGGATGTGCCAAGGCCAACCAACCTGGGGAGGGAAAGGTTTTGGCTTGTAGCTGTCGCCAGATTATTTGTTGGGGTTTTGAAAGAGAGGTGTGAGGTGGGAGATATAAGATTGCTCTCGGTAATGATGTTTTATGTCATGATAGGTGAAAAGTGTGTCCCGCGTGCTTTCCCAGTATTGGGTATGCCCCGCTCGGTTGATGTGCGCTTGAGCAGTTGATGGTTTGGTTTGCAGAATTTAACGTACGTCCCAAGCAACTCAGGCTATGAGAGACGCCGTGTGGAGGACTCCGGAAATTTCGACCACCTGGGGTTCTTTACTGTGCACTGACATCGCACAGCACACGGGCGCCTTGCTTTTCGCCTCCATCGAAAAGCGGCCGCCGAGGCCGGGATTCGATCCCGCATCCTTGGGAACAGTAGTCGAGCGCCGTAACCACTGCGCCACCCCGTGGGCTGCCTCGTTACAGGGGTTGCCTGCATGGCCTGGTACCCAAACGATGTGAATGGGTCGGGGAGCTGTGGAACCAGAGGTTAAGATTTGATGGGCGCCTGGGTGTATTTTCCCTCTTGTGAAATTTTGAATGGCCGTTTTAGAATCGCTGAAACGAAGAGGCCTCCTTGTGCTGTGCGATGGAGGCGAAACGAAGAGGCGTCCGTGTGCTGTGCGATGTCAGCGCACGTTAAAGATCCCCAGGTGGTCGAAATTACTCCGTAGCCCTCCACCACGGCTCCTCTTTCTCGTTTTCCACTTTCGCTCCCACCTTCCTCCCTTCCCTTAGGGCGCGGTTGCGGTGTCCACAGAAAACAAGTGAGACAGTTACCGCGCCTTTCCCTTCCTATAAGTAAAGTAAATCAGTTTTTAGAATCGCTGAAAATGTATGTGGCAGTGGAAGAGAAGATGGCTAGCGCTATGGCTGCCTTTTCGGCTTCTGTCGACGTTTTTGTTTTGACAGAGGCAAAAACTATGTAATTGAAGCTATAAGAAATCACACTGATGACATATGCCACAGGGTGACTATTCTGCCACGTCTACATAGGCCGCTTCGGTGGCAATCGCGTGTACTTTATGTAACGCCTTGGCTCGAGCTTCTCGTCGTACGAAAACTTACGTTCTGTTGAACTACATTTTCTGAGGGATATATTTGTTGGGTGGGGTACTTTCTCATGGAGCGCTTCCGTGTGCGAGCTATTTGACGTCGTTTTTTGCGTATTTCCGATCCTCTAAAGAAGGCTTACCCCCGCTCAATTTATTATAAAGCTCTTGCTGCCTATAGAGCTAGCAGCTAGCATCAGGCGCACACATGATGATTATATGAAGGAACGTTTCTCCACTGCTACAAGGGAATTTCTGTTTGGAAAACCATACAAGCATGCTTTTGGAAAGCTCAGGTCTCCTTTAATAATTCCTACACTGAGGTACCATGGCGGTACTTATACAGAGATGTTTCACGACAGTATAAAGCTACTGCAGAGTATCCACGTCGCCGAGGAGGGTTCGTTTTAGATAAGCCTTTCCATACTCACGTTAGAGATATTGTGAGCAGCCTTATCATTACTCAATTCAGGATCCACCTTTCACTTTTGAAGAAATTGAGGTTGTAATTAATTCGATGGATTTAACATCTTCCGGTGGCTCAGGTCTTATCACTCCTCGTTTTGTCGTTGTCTTGCGTAACGCTCATCCCTCCTTCTTTTTCTCTCTTTTTATTCGTCTCTGTTTTGGGGTCACTTCCCTCAGATATGGAAAACAGGCAGAGTTATATTTATTTCCAAAGCAAACAGATCATAGCACCTTCCGAGTTCATGCCGGCCGATATGTACTAATTCCTCATTAGATAAAGTGCTCAAGCGCTTGCTTTATGGCCGCATGTACTACCATAGCCTAAAGGAGGCTATGGTACTACATGTTATCACAAAATAACTTAATTCACAGAAATCAGTAAGGTTTCACTCGCGGCCGTAATTCTTTCCAAGGCCTTTATCGATTGACTTTCTTCTTTTCTTGACTTTAAAGGGGCATTTGATAGTGCTTGGCAGCCTTTATTATTAGGTCTCTAAGCCAGCATTGATGTCAAAAAAATATATATTCCCTTTAAATTTCCTTATTTCATGGTCAGCATAAAACATATCCATCTTGTTGTTGTTTTATTTCGGTTCCTTCTTCTTTTGGCAGTCCACAAGGGTCGCCTCTTTCCCCATTACTGTAGAACATTGTTCTTTACGACCTCCTAAATATATCTCTCCCTTCACCAATTCATATTCAGGCATACGCTGACGACATCATTATTCTTGTACCTGGTAGGACAAGTCGCGAATTATCTACAAGAACAACCACTTCCCTAACTTTAGTCCAGCATTGGCGCATCGAAAATCTTGTTAATTTAAACGCACAAAAGTGTTTTTATGTTTTATTTCATAATAGAGCTCGAGCATTACATAAGCGTAAGCTCGCTATACGTCTTTGATCTCACAGCCTTAAGTGCGAACCGAATATCACATTATTAGACTTTATTTTTTATTCGTATCTTAACTTGATTCCTCACGTTAATCACTTGCAAACTAAAACACTGGCCTCTACCACTGCTCCTTAATTGGTTTTATTTGCACTGTCACGTTTCCCCTTCTCATTTGCGCGAAATTTGCATCGTCATTCTTTCCTTGATTACATATGCTGCCCCAGCATGGTGGTATAATGCCTTCTTTCTCGATCAAGAGTTGCGTTCTATCACTGCAACGAATACTCTTCCTATCTCTATAGTGGCTTCTACGCAACCATGCACACAGCTAATCTTCATGTCCATGCAAATGTTCTTTCATTGCCTATTCATCTAGACTAGTTATATGCTGAATACAAGATGTCTTACACTGCTGTAGTCTAGAGTATATGGTAAATGTAAATATAACCCTTCTGAAACACAGCCTTTGTTCAATCCCTGGACTGATCGTTCCTCACCGAAGTTTAAATTTCGTTTTAATAAACGCGTCTGTATATATCAGGAAGCCATGTTTGTGTCTTCTCAACGTGCTCTACATATCTATAGTGATGGATCGTTCACACATCACTCCGCGGGCGCCGCTTTTTGTTTGCTCTGAACCCGACTCAAAATATATTATTTGTCCATCGCCTTCCTTTGCAGCCGCCTTCCTGTGCGTATGAAGCGGAACTTGTAGCCTTCCATTCTGCTGTTGATTATGTCCTAATAACCTTCCCACTACACCTATTCATTTCTATAAATATTCTCTGTCTCTGCTTTCTGCCATTTCTTCGGTTAATGCTTTTAAATATACAATTATTGCCATTAGATATAACCTGTCGCTCTTATCGGCTCATGCTCCATTCATGTAACTTCATATCAGGGGCCACTCTGGAATTTATGGTAATGAAATACCCCACAAAGGAGCTTGTAGCAATGGCCAGTATGATCGCTTATGCCCTTCTGCCCTTTCACGACGTTGTGTCCAGTTTCCGCTTACATCGTTCTCTCTTGTTTTATGGACCACATGTTGGTGCAAAAATAATGGCGGCATAGAATTATTTACAACAGGCATAGTTACAAAATATTTACAACAGACATCATTTATATATATATTTACATTGACATCATTCACAACCTTGCAGAGTTTTCCGAGCTTGTTCGGTGCTGTAAGCGCGATTTAGACGCCAAATTTTTCTTCCCCTTTTTAGGCGGTGCGTGAGCTGATGAAAGCAGTGAAATGCAACGCACCTAGCCCGTTCTCGTTCAACCATCACCTTCTTTTCACTAGTTCTTATCTTTTTTATCACGGTCTCAGCCACCGAAGCCACTAGTTCCATTCCAAAAATGCAGGCACGTCGCATGACGAAGGCGGGTTGCCTTCGTCATGCGACGTGTCTGCATTTTTACACTTTCATGGACTTAGTTCTGACCGGATTTATCAAGGGCAGCAATAAGGCATGGCTTTGCGATGCCTGTTTTATCCAATTCGGAATGGGCCGAATCGTAATTCAAGATTTCTTTTTTGGACCTTGGCTGGTACATGTAGCAAGCATATAGCAAGCACTTCTAGGGTAAAGTAAACAAGGTCATTAGTTCTGTCTTCTTGACAAATTAACGTCAGGTTTATTGAGACCAAGGGGCTTAGATGCCGATGCTGATGTATTTACGTATATATTTGCGTAGATGCTGATGTATTTGCGTATATACAGCTGATTCACCACGGTAAAATAAACCCTCCGATTTTCAAAAAAATGTCTCGAATGGCATCGTTTCAGCATTAAGCTCTTTGGTGCACTTTCCTGGGTTTGTTGTTGTTGTGGTTGTATTAAGAAGGAAAAGAAAATGCACGGGCCTGCTACTGGCTCTGTGGCTGAGCCACCTCCGCTATCTCGTGCAGACAGAAGAGAAAATAGAGAAGAAAGGAAATAGAAGAGGGAGAGAAAGAAGCGCGCCGCAACAACGGCCGTCGTCCACCACCTAAGCTGTGGCGGGTGCAATGATGGCCTACAACAGATAAAAATCCGGTGGCTTGCTAGCCCCCACCGCAAGCGGCGTTGACCTACTGTCCCAGCCCCGTAGGGCCAGGAACTGCCACCCTTCACCACCTCCCACCGGCGCGGTGCTCTTTAGCGGCTGGTGTAGCGTTTCTGGTTCGACTGCTGCTTACTACTGCCGGCCGGTGGACCAGTGGCCGGTGTAAATTACTGCAGTTTCCTTCTTTCATGCAGCCATTAAATCAGTTAAGTTTCATCGGTGGTTTCATTCTGTGACCCAAATACTCCAACGCAGGGACGCGATAGCAACGTCAACGCTTTCGCCGGTACAAAGAAAATCATCGTCGCTATATTGGCAACGCTTCTTGCTAGTTCGGCATCGCGTCAACCTCGATTTTTGTTGCCATCGTGCGTCACCATTTGATACACACGCCGTGCATTCGTAGTATACGTGAACTTGTTTTACGCTCGCCACAAACTGCCTCTCATGCGCGACATTACATGCAAGCGTGTACACGCTTGCCTAGAACTACAATGCGTATGCGCCGCTCTTAGCCCTGTTTCTGCGCTGTTCACCTCTGTCCAAGAAAATATTCAGTGAGCTAGACTTTTAACAACAGCCAAAGAGTATTCTGCTTGGAAGTTAACTGCATGCTTTTATCATGTGCAATGTATATATCGCGTGCAATGTTCTCCCGCGAGAAAATGTTTTTTTTTTTTTGCTGGAATGCTTTTGGACTCCTCAGTCGAGTTGTGCGCTCTGATTGACTGCGTATGTATTCTGCATGTCGCCAAACCGGTGATCGTTGAGTTATATTTTGTCTTCTTTCGGCCGTGCTATGTTCGCAAATACGTATTCAGGGCATTCTTCTCGCCGTGAGAGCAGCGCTATAATAGAATCATGTAGCAAATGGCAATTTCATCCCTGATAAACCCGTTGCACTTCCTGTTCTGGTTCCTGCGGCGAGATTCCGCGAGAACTGGTTCTCCGCAGAAGAGGTATTATCATCATAAAACAGGATGAAGGCTCTTTATTTAAATTCACTATTCATACGCAGGCGTGCTCAAAGCGCCTCGGCTTTGTTCATCCGCTGCTGTTTACTTTTTAAGTATGTATGCGCAGACAATGCATAGATGTGGGGCTAACGTTTAGTACTAGTACAACGTGATATGAGATGTTACAACAAAAATGGCATAGACTTCGTAACATACACATTCTGCAATATTTCATACAATAGCGGTCTTTTGCAAGGCTCTAGAAGTTTATAACGAGATCTTAAACCTTAGAATGTACGAGGATTTGAAAATTGTGCAGAAGCTGGTAGAGAAGAAGCCTTTGATTGTATTGGCTGTAAGAGAAAAGCGAAGGTATTCCGAAATAGAGTTGAGATCTATCAGACAAGCATGTGATCACGAAACAAGGAAATAAAAATTTCAAGCCGGGCGATGCCGCCGATCACGGAATTCGAACTTTAGGTCACGAAAAACAACCGCTACGTACAGGAACACCTCAATGGCAGAAAAGTGGGGTAAAGTGATGCTATACATGCTTATAAGGCAGCCATATTTCGTCACATTGTGCTGAAACGCGTGTTGCCAACTGTTGGCGCAATTTATTGTTGACTTTGTTTTGTTCTAAATTTTTATTCTTTCTTCAATTATTTACGTTCTGTTTTATTGACTTTTATTATATCTTTTGTTTGAATTTATTTGAACGCGTGGTATGCTTAAGGTCACATGGCAGTTATACGCTGTTTCAACGCTGAGGCAAACACCTCTAATAACTCCAAACTCGCTGACTCTGCGGATTAGATCTAACGCTACAAAAGGACTAGAGCTCATGTATGTCACAAGGACTCGCAGCCGGCCTGTTCTAATTATAACTGACGCAATAACCACAAAACTATATCGACAATTTTTGTGGCAATCCCCCCCCCCCAAAAAAAAAAAAAAAAAATATAACACCACAACATATAACGGGAGTACGCAACAGAAGCCTTCATGTACAAAAAAAAAATTAAAACGTACCTGTGTGGAATAAAACTGCTGGTGCAGAAAATCAAGTAACACTGCTGATACACTTAATACTAGAACAGAAAACATGCTGCCTTGCTACAAAAATGATTTCTATTTGTTCTCTTTTTCTGGCATAAGTTTGTTCTGAATCTCGGCTAGTTATGACCCGAGAAATTTGGTTTCCGACCTTGCGTTAAGTTGTTTACAGCAATTGGTTGAACGTGGAAGAGTACAGCATGATGAGAATTTCAGAAAACATTACCTTTACTTGATCTCCGCTTCTACCCAATAAGAGGTATTAAAGTACTGTTTTGTAATGGTTTCAATGCGAAAAAGTTCACTCATGAGTGAGGTGGATGAGGTTTGGGGACAGGATGCGTTACCCCAGAAAACTTACATCAGATAATAGCTAGGCAATTATAGATGATCATTGCTGATATTGAGGTATGTTACAGAAAAAAGCCCCGCCGGGGTGGTTTCGAACCCGACGTCGGCGGCTGCGTTTCGATGGAGGCGAAACGAAAAGGCGTCCGTGCGCTGTGCGATGTCAGCGCACGTTAAAGATCTCCAGGTGGTTGAAATTACTCCATAGCCCTCCACTACGGCCCCTATTTCTTTCCACTTTCACTCCCATCTTCCTCCCTTCCCTTACGGCGCGGTTGAGGTCCCTACAGAAAACAAGTGAGACAGTTACCGCGCCTTTCCCTTCCTATAAATGAATCATTTTTATGTTAGAGAAAATTTGTGTGCAGATTACTAGATGCAGTATGGATAGCGATAATAGATATGAGGTAATAGTGAGGTAAGATAGATAAGACTGATAGCATAATTCAATAGGAATTTCGAGCAATAGTGGTAATTATATGACGTTACCTCGTATAGACAATTACAGTTAAGACTGTGATTAGACTGTCACAGTGACGGTGATAGCGAATTATATGATAATGAGATAATACAGACAAGAGTGATAGTGTAACACAAAGGAAGATTTGGTGAAGATTAGTGGTAATCATATGGTGGTATGACAATACACAGTTGCTAAAATTAGAAATCTATTGCCCTAACTAATAACAGTCATAGCAACAGTTATGACAGGAATGGTTAATTAAAATGATTGCATAGCATATAAAATGATGACTTCACCAACAGATGATTTTATGCCAAAGTGACTACATAGGAAAGAATTCGACGTGACGTCGTTGTGGACGTAACTCTGCCGACGTCACGAAGAAAAGGGACATGAATCTTTGGCAATCACAAGTCCCGCGAGGGAAATTCATTTTCTCCAAAGACATTTTTCTCTTTGTCTATCTCTAGTTATAGCAACGAAAGGCGTAACAAGCTCATAACAAAAACAAGTATGAAACTCGCAATGCAAATATAAGCTGCTTTATATGGAAGCAACAAGGCGCAAAAAAATGTATCTCTTACTTCATAGCCTACACCTAAACTGCGCCTTATTGGAGGGGAGAAAGACGGTAGTGAAAAGAAAATGCATATTCCATAGTGGAGGGCTCCAACATAATTTCGACCACCTGCCGATCGTTAACGTGCACTTGCGAAGAAAACCACACGAGGGCGTTTGTATCTCGCCTCCATGGAAACAAGAAACTCGAATTGCATTTGTACAGTCTTTGTCAAAAGTGTACAGCCCACGGGGTCTGCTTTTCAGCCACTTCCTGCGACTTATAATAAAATTTCGGTATTATGACTTTGTTGATGGTAAGATTTTTTGTCCTACCCCCTTCAGTGGAAAGGACCTCAACTAATGCTACATCAGCGGCACTATTCGGCTTAGAAGCAAACCCTCCGGGCTCTACACTTTTGACAAAGGCTGTACATATCAGGAGAATTAAGTGCAGCTGGTCATATTCAGATTCCGCAACACGCTCGCGTGGGACACGTTATCAAACGCTGAAGGGAGCGTTTGATAACGTGTCCCACGCGAGCGTGTTGCGGAATCTGAATATGACCAGGTGTGGCCGAAAGACATTCGACTACATCAAAGAATTTCTGTCAAACCGAACAGCGACCATCAGAATAGGGGAGGAGAAGTCAGACCCTGTCGAGCTGGGTGATAGGGGCACCCCACAGGGATCGGTCTTGTCGCCCCTGCTCTTCAATCTGGCCCTCCTGCCCCTGCCCGGTCTACTCAAGCAAATCGAAGGCGTGGACCATGCGTTCTACGCCGACGATATTACGGTGTGGACAGCTCGAGCCGGTTCTGATGCCTGGATGGAGGAAGCCTTGCAGAAGGCGGCAACAACCGTGCACGAGTACGCAAAGTCATGCGGACTGAGCTGCGCTCCCCAGAAATCAGAGTTGCTTATTATCCAACCGGGAAAATCCAAGAAAGAGCTGCCGCCGAACGTGATCGTCACCATCGACGGAACGGTTATCAAGCCAACACAGCAGATTAGGATCCTCGGCCTACTACTTCAGGCCGACGGGAAGGCACACGCCGCCGTCACAAAGATCAAAACTACAACCGAACAGATACTCAGTATGATCAGAAGGGTATCTAATAGAAACCGAGGCCTCAAAGAGGACGATGTCATGCGCCTGATACGCGCATTCGTCGTGTCACGGGTTACCTACTCCGCCCCCTATCTCCAGCTGACGAAGGCGAATAGGGACACCCTAAACACGATGCTTCGTAAGGCAACGAAGCAAGCACTGGGCATTCCCATATACTCGTCCACACAAAGACTGCTGGACATGGGCGCCCACAACACGGTGGAGGAGCTCATTGAAGCCCACCTCTCTAATCAGAGAATCCGGCTCAGTCATACGAAACACGGACGAGCCGTCTTACGCAAGATAGGATGGCAGATTGAGCCAGTACCCCTCAAGGAAGCCCTTCCGGAAGACTGGAAGACGGCCATTCAGACCAAACCCCTTCCCCGGAACATGACGCCGGGCAAGGACGACGAGAGGCGCACCGCGCGGGCCAAAGCCATAGCCCGAAAGCTGGAAGAGAACCCCAGGGTCCTCTACGCGGACGCCTCGCTCCGAAAACACAGTGACCGTGCAGCAGTGGTGGTTACGTCAAAAGACAGGCTGATCGTCAGCGCGTCCATAAAGACAACAGACGCCGCAGTTGCAGAAGAAGCGGCCATGGCCCTCGCACTCGCACAGCCGAGCGTGGACACCGTGGTTACTGACTCAAAGACAGCCTACAGAAGCTTCCGCAGAGGGGTAATATCCTCCGCGGCCCGAGCCATTCTATCCAAGTGCAAGCCTCCGGGAAGAGCTATAGAGCTCGTGTGGGTCCCGGCTCACTCGCAGGTAGCAGGCAACATCATCGCAGACTACCATGCCCGAGAAATGTCAATCCGGGGCGAGAACGAGCCGGAAGAGCTACCGCATCCGGTTACCAGCTTTCGGGAAATTACAAGTATGTACCGAGAGGAAAGGTACAGACTGCCAGAACCGCACCCCAAGCTCACCAGGCAACAACAGACGATCCTGCGCCGAGCGCAGGCGGGATCGCTTGCGCATCCCGTATTGATGAGCCGCATGTACCCTGCGGGACACGACATGCTCTGTCCTTTTTGTAAAAAAGAAAAGGGCACCCTGCCGCACGTTTTGGCAGAATGCAAACAACTCAAAACCCCCCCTCCTCCCCTTCCCGCCAACACCCCCAATCCCCAACCCCTTGAGCGATGGGAGACCTTGTTGTCCAGCCCCGCCCTATCGATCCAGCTCGCACTGACAGACAGGGGCCAGGAGCTGCTGGAAACATATGGGTCCCGCAACTAGGGAACCACCCCGTCTGGTGCAAGCATGCACCACCGAATTATTTCGGGCTTATTAAACGTTGATTCCTCCTCCTCCGTGCACCACATTGCTAAGAAACTGGCATAGCAATGTCACAGCACGCGAAAGTAACAAGGTGGTTCGAATTATTGCGTAGACCTCCACTACGGTACTTGCCTTTTTTTCAATGCCACCTTTCTTCCCATACTTTGCGGCTGCCCAGCCGGGGTGGTGCAGTGGTAAGACGCCCGACTACTGTGCCAGAGTACCCAAGTTCGAGCTTATGCTCGTCACCGTTGGCGGATTTACCTAGATTTTTCTTCTCCACCCTTTAACCTAGCGCAGACGAATAAAACGTGCTCTCTCTGTTGGTTGGTTGGTTGGTTGGTTCACAGGAAGGGAAAGGCGCAGTATCTGTCACACTTGCTCTGTGGACACCTGAACCGCGCCGTAAGGGAAAGGAGGAAGGTGGGAATGAAAGTGGAAAGAGAGAAAGGGGAGGCGTAGTGGAGGGCTACGGAGTAATTTCGACCACCTGGGGATCTTTAACGTGCGCTGACATCGCACAGCACACGGACGCCACTTCGTTTCGCCTCCATCGAAACGCAGCCGCCGAGGTCGGGTTCGAACCCGGGAACTCCGGCACAGTAGTCGGGCGTCTTACCACTGCACCACCCCGGCGGGGCACTCTCTGTTCGACGACCAGCGAGCACGTTTTTTGCTACCACTGACATCTAGTAGCTAGTTCTACTGCGGGCGCAAGACAGCTCAATGAAGAGCTGATTCCAGTGCTACACCTGTCCTTTTATTAGTAGCCTACGGCATTGTCACACCCAGGCGATAACAGTTCCTTACCCAAGACGATCACCTTCTGCCGCTAATAGACGAGCTAGCGCACAGCATCACCCTAGACCTTTTTTTATATGTGTTCTCGAAGAGAACACATATAAAATATATTGCTTCCTCATCGTCCGCAAAGTGTACTGGCGTAGTTCGTTCCTCGTAGGAAGAAGATTTTTGATGCCAGGTGGGGGTGAATAGGGAGGATGATGCAATATTTCGTAGCCTAAGATGGCCGTATGTATCCCCATCATATGCGCTGAGTGGAACGGTTCATCGTCATGGAGCAGGCGAAAGAATTCACAAGTGCGCAGCCAGCTTTGGCATGTGGAGGTTGCTGTAAAAAATAATGAGTATTAACTATATGCTCTCGGTAATATGTTTAAATATTCGAAATATGTCCACCGGTCAGCGAATGTGAGAGCTCGCACTCTCGTCACAATTTCTGGTACACCAGTCAGAGAGGGACGGCAAGTCGCTTGGTGGCCGTCCAGGCAGTTTAAGTGACATAAAATCTGATTTTTAGCGACATTCTTATTGGCCCGAACCCACGCAGCACAATCATTGGCTTAATATTTGAATGGGTTGGTAATGCACTGGCTCAATGTAGAGCTGGACATTGCCCACCCCGTGCCAATACTGAGCCCATAATTTGTGCTGCCTGGGACTTATCGGCATGAATCTCTTCTGAATGGGGACTCTTGAAATACAGAAAACTAATCACTGCCATACGGCAAGGCAAGGCGATGTGTGTCGTGTATCTGGCGACCGTGTAGCGTTGATGAATCCGTAGTGTTCTGGCAGAAACTGCTCTCTTCTTGAAAGCAGGATTCCGAAAGTGCCGAAGAATAACAGTTTGCTTATATACACTTTCAAAGGACGGAAGACCAAGAAAATTAAACAAGTTTACTTGAGAGGGAAAGGAATGTTCACAGGTGGTACTTTTCAACATATATTTTAGAAGAGCGTCTACCCGATCATGCCACCTTTGCGAAGAGTGTGCAGACTGTGATGCCATATCTTATAACACTGTATGCAAGTGCATGCGATTGTCTTTTTTACCGATAAAGGAAATATTTAACTGTAAACAGTAACCATGCCGTTCTACGTAATCTTCAATAATAATAATAATAATAATAATAATAATAATAATAATAATAATAATAATAATAATAATAATAATAATAATAATAATAATAATAATAATAATGATGATGAGATAGTACACCTTTGTTTCGGCACGAAAGATTAGCGGTTCTCTCCGCTAGAAAGTTTTCCGTTGCATTTGACGTTTCATTTCCTTACACAATGCGAGGCGCACTCTTGGTGGGTGGCGAAGTTGTTTCTTCCGCCTCCACAGCCATAATACCAAAACCTTAGGCACTGGCCAGAGTCGCGATTGTAGAAGTAACGGAAGGAGCCAGGACGCCTGGAACAGCAGTGTCCTCGACTCGGACGCACGTAGCATCGCCAAAATCTCGGTGGAGGGTGTCGACCTGTAACGAATTGTATATATGACCTTTGCCTCTGATCTGGCTCTGTGAAAACTACTGGTGCTCACCAAAGAGCGTACTGATTCAAGACGTTACCGAGGAATATCTTCGCTGTTTATGGCTTTATATTTGCTGTTGTTGTTGTTGTGGCTGTAGGAAGAAGGAAAAGAAAATGCACGGGCCTGCTACTGGCTCTGTAGCTGAGCCACCTCCGCTGATTGATTGATTCATTGATTTATAGGAAGGGAAAGGCGCGGTAACTGTCTCACTTGTTTTCTGTGGACACCTTAACCGCGCTGTAAGGAAAGGGAGGAAGGTGAGAGTGAAAGTGGAAAGAGAGAAAGAGGAGCCGTAGTGGAGGGCTACGGAGTAATTTCGACCACCTGGGGATCTTTAACGTGCGTTGTCATCGCACAGACCTCCGCTGCCTCATGCGGACAGAAGAGAAAATAGAGAAGAAAGAAAAGGAAGAGGGGAGAGAAAGCCACTCGCCGCAACAACAGCCGTCGTCCACCACTGAAACGGTGGCGGGTGCAATGACGGCCTACTACAGATAAAAATTCAGTGGTAGGCTAGCCCCCGCCGTAAGCGGTGGTGATTCACCTGTCCCAGCCTCACATGTGTTCCAAAAAGTAGCACATGTATTCCAAAGATATCACCCTTTGAGCGTATTTTACCCTGACTTGGAATGAGTAATCCCCTCGGTAGTAAACATTATTTACTTTTTCTTACATGTTTGCAGAAACCTGCATTACTGTACTGCAATCGCCGTGCTAATACCTCGAAAAGCATGCTTTTATATGTTAGTGATCGCTTCCCTAGTGAAAAAACCCTATGATTCACAATAACCTTATACAGACTTCTCATACTAAACTCATACTAAACTCGTACTAATCTCATATTATATCATGCAAATATCATTCAACATATGAGAAATATATGAGATTGTATGAGATTTGTATGAGTTTAGTATGAGTTCAGTATGAGAAATTTGTATGAGGTTATTGTGACTCATACGGTTTTTTTCGCTAGGGTTTTCTGACGTTCCTGACAGTTAAAGATTATTTCTGAGTGGTACTTAAAACAAATAGAACCTACTTTTCATGCATGTGATGCGGCACTCCCTGTGGTTTGGAAAGTTATTCCCTGCATATGTGCACTCTTTTCCCTGCTCACAAAGGCCTGTCCTGGGATTGTAGAAGTAAACAGTGTGGACATCGCCGGCACATACTGAAGAAGGACGTGGAGTTGTGCAAACATCAACTGAAATTGTGAGAAGCCAGAAAAATAACATTTTCCACCAGCTCCAAGAAATGATGAATAATAAACGTGCATTATTTCACAACCATTCTTCTATAGCGCAAATACAGTGAAAACCTAAAGAAATCAGTTTCATTTCAGTTCATATGATGGCTCCTAGTAATTCAGTACTAAGAGGTGAATTGTACGTTAGGGCGCATACAACTAAGCAGCATAAAACCTATTTGATTAGGTTAGGTTCCTTTCTGCGGCAAAAATTTCAACTATGACGTAATTTCACAACAAATCAAATAAAGGGATTAAGAATTTAATATCCAAAAAAAACAGCAAATTCGAGCTTGCAAGGCTTTGATTAAGATTGCTATAAATAAATAAGTTGCGGTGGTTTCAAAAATACGAAAGAAAAAGCAAGCTGACGAGGGATTATCTGCTGATTAGTAGATTTTGCGTTGCTAGTTGGCACTTTGCAAAACATTTCCTTTCCTGAACTACTTGATGAACTTAGAAGCTGTTGAGATTTTCTAAGAACAAAGAATTATAAACTTGCTGCCAAGACTAGGTTTATTAGTGTATGTAGTGTTAACAGTAAGTACTCTTACGCTTATGCGGGCTCTGAAACATAGGTTTTTAAGATCAAAAAAATTCAGAAGCATCAGGAATGGGTCAAAGAAGTGTGCAAAGTGCTATTCAAAATATTACAGTAGAAAGAAAACAGTAAACAGCAAATAAATGTGCAGTAAATAAGGCCCAGAACGGCACAACTAGCCCACGTATTTGGCAATGCTGTCCCGTGTTACGCTTTCCAAAACCTTGAAACAGAAATGTGTCCTGAAGCTCTATTTATATCTTTATTATTTTAAAGGCAACATAATAAAAAAATTGGCAGTGGCCTAACTCAGCTAGGCCAGAATATAAGTAGCGAAAGCATGTGTGCCTGGCGCTGGGCTGCCTATTCTACTCCAATCAAACCTAATCCTATACAATCCAATTTAGTCTAATTTTTTGCAATACAAAACAATCCAGTCTAATAAAATCCAGTACAATCAAGTACAGTTCATTCCAATGAAATGCAATCCAACCAATCCTGTCGAATTCAACCTAAACCTGTGCAATACAAACCAGTCCAATCGAGTTCAATTTAATCCAGTTCAATCTGATCTGGTGCAGTCCAATCCTTTCCAATGCTGAGTACACGCTCCCTCGAAATGCGCCACTGACTAAATCATCACTACTATTATCGTAATAAAGATGCGCTTCTCACTATGTCTAGCTATGTTGTTGCATTAAAGACGAGACATCTCGTTTGTTCCTGATTGCCAGATAGGGCGGCGAGCACGCGGCGTCCACTGGCTGCGGAGGTTGCTAGGCAACGACTCTGTGTCTCCCGCCACGCGAAACATCTCGTTCGTGGCCAATGTTGCTTTCCATAGAAAAGCACAGTGCCGCACAAAACAAAACTATTCAAAACCAAACAGTGGAAGTTCAACGCATTGCACTACATAGGTACTACACAGAACCTCATCTCTTTAGCTTGTAGCAAATGCTGTAATTTCGTCGTTTGTTTATTTGCCAAACAGAACAGCAATTTCATCGTCGCAGTCTCGTCGATATTTGCCACGCTCTCCATTTATTATTCGTATGCAGATAAGATGGTTAAGGCATTTTACAGATGAGCACTGAGGACTCGGGTGCAAGATCTTGCCACAGCGGCCGCGTTTCAACGGAAATGAAATGCAAGGTGGGGTGCAGTCTACGACATCAGTGCGCGGTAAAGAACAGCCGCTAGTCTAAATTACCGGAACAATCAGTTACGTCATCTCTAATCGCGTTTGTTTCTTTGAAAAACTTTGAACACTATGTCACCATAAATATAAACATTTATTTTAAAGCGTTCTCTAATTAATGATCAATGTCGCGTGATTCTTTACCCCTTTACAATGCACTGCTCTGCGGCCGAAAGCTCTGGGGTGGGATCAAAGAGGAGAGAAAGACAGAGGGAAACACGCTTGAAGACGAGAGCCAGTTAAGGTGCGGAGGACGAGAATAAACATTTGAGCACAAGCTGCTTCACGACACGGCTAGTGGCTCGGAGCCGCGATCCGGGGAGCACTGCGTATGAACGCCTGCCCTCTCTCGCTGTCTTAGTCTCTAACTGGGTGCATCTATGCAGCTAATCACCCCACCTCCCAGTGTTAACATGATGTCGACGTCGCCACTTTCTCTTCCTTCTCTTCAAGTTCACGGAGAGACGGAGGGACAGAGAGAGAGAAAGGCTTCTGTAGCTGTGCGACTATTCCGCCTCCTCAATGCTGAGCCGCGCGACGCGCGTGCGTCGTCATCTTCTCTTTCTCCACTTCACGTTCACGAAAATAGAGAGAGTGAGCTGCTTCGGACAGACATCGGCGAAATCATTGATTGCGGCTAGTAGTGCTACGCTCTAAAATATCTCTTCTAAGAGTATGAACATGCACTCCAAAGTGGCATGAAATTGCAAGAAGAGCGAGTCCGATTGGTGCCTTGTTGCCCAGACCGCGCGGTGTCGAGATCAGCCTTCCACTTCCAAGCCAGTATAAACGTTAAGGCCGACAAACGTAATGCACGTGTTCCACTAACTCTAGTGACTTTTTAGCGCGAAATAGTTTGCAGAATGTGACAAGGGACGGCAAGTTCCAGGCCCGTTTTCTCGGGCAAGGCAATGGCGGATGTGCGTTACGGGTTTACAATGTTTACGAACTGCGTCCTGTCCTCTAGAGGAAAATGCGGCGCAGATATCGCTACTCCTTGATTTTGTATGGTACTGCTGCGAAACCTGCAAAGCTGTATTTGTTGTGTTTTAACAGCCGCCGGCATGCGGCCTTATCACTGTGAGTCTGGCACGCGTATCAATTCTGTATCCCGTGTTTGTTCATGCTCGTTGTCGCGATACGACGCGTTATCATTTTCTTTGTCGCGAAAGATGCGCCGAGATCTGTCTCGGAGATTCCGATCGCTTGCGTATGTTTCCGCAATGTTCCAGGGTGTACTAGCAGCAGTTTGCGACGTTATCTAGGTTGTTCTGAGCAGCCTTTAAACTTAGCGTTGACGAGTGTGGCGGGAATTCTTTGTTCTACGATCGACGAGAACGTTTGTTGCTATCGCCGCCGCCGAGTTGCTTAAATCGTTTGCGGGCGGAAGTGAGCCCAATAACGAGCTTTATCAGTGCAATCACCGTCTTTTCATTTCTGTCATCAATCTTGTCACCACCACTTGACTGTACTCACAATCCTTCACCACGTCTATGGAGAGACGCCGCCCGCCGTGCAAGTCGCACCAAGTATAGTGACATGTTTAGCGATGTTGAGCGCCCGGGCGGTGAATCAATTGGGCAACAATAGAGAACGATTGGTTTTTACTTGTGTTTATCTTGCCGCCGAAGAGAATGGCTCACTCTGCGCACTGGCGCAAAAATGCCACAAGACTGTCTGCATTATGAAGCAGCAGCATGACATCTTCACCATATGCTACAATTCTCACACTGGTGGTGCTCGGGAGGATCGGCTGCCCGCGCATTCCCTTTAAGACCCGAACACCTCGTAACAATGGATCTATCGCAACGACGAATACAATGGGTGATTATTGTCCGGGCAGTCATAACACCATTCTCTGTATCTCAAGATGGCGACGACGGTGTTAAGTGCGTATCTTCAGGTGTCTTGCGTCTTCGCAGCTTGGTTGAAAGTATCATTGATAGTTCAAGCAATGTAAAACAGCTTGGACACTTACCGTATGGGTTGGAGCTTCCAGCTGCTCTAAAAAACGGCGCAACCATCGACGCTGTCGAGTGCGCTGACAGCGAAAGCGAAGTCGTCACATTTACGTGAGTCGGAAATTGGCATCATAGGGCGGAGAATGTTCCAACTGTTCCTCTTTAACAGCGTGACTTTTATACACACTATCTATATTCATTAACAGATAATAAAATATCCATCGAATCCTGGTCCACAGCGCGTTTATACAATTTTCGAGTGTCGCTGATGGCGTTGCAACAAGCTTATGCGCACTACAACTGCAGCCCGTCTCATCTTTGAAGCACCGTTTGCGCGTTTTTCTTTTAAACGGAACGCTGAAAATGATTCGGCTTGAGACATATCACCAAATTAAGCAAGTTCGTAATGCCTGAAGCACCGTATGCTTCGAGCTTACTGAAACAGTGTCTGCAGAGAGCGCGGAGGCCGGGCGCTATACCCCCTGATCATCGCCACTGCTGACGACGCTTTGGTATTCAGCAGCGCTGTAGTAAACGGCCTACTCATAGAACAACCTTACTGCCAATCCCGTTGCTTGACAATAATATGAATATATTATATTCAGGCATCGCTTATGCAATGTCGGATGGGTCGCGAAGCACGGGTGGCTGCTGCTACACAGGCGAAGATAAAACTTGCTACAAGCGATCTTATCACTCCTACCAGCAGCTGCGTACGATCTGCGATCCTCAATGAACCCTTTATTTTAGACATTGCTTTATTCTTGGGCTTATTATTTAAGAGCACAACAAATCAAGCACGCTTTTCTTGGCATCCTTGCGCGCGTTGTTGCCCCGGCAGCCGAAAGGCATTCGAGATACAGCGCTAAAATGATTATTGTGAATGCAGATTAATTTTACCGATCACCGTATGATCCATATTGCTTGCTCAAGGAACAGCACCAATCTTAACAAAGCGGGCGTGACAGAAATGTTTGTTCAGCTTCGTAACAAAGCCAGATGTGCCAGTAACACAGTTCGAAGCTGCTTTTTTGACATCAAACGTTTTTCGAGTTTCACGAGCGGTCTGATGTCTGGTTCTACCCAGACTTCTCAGGTCGCGGAACTGTGATATACAATTGGTGGAAGTGCAAAACAGGCCGCTCTCCTTCATTTACTTTCAATGTCTTTTGCATGTTGCATAAGTCGGTCATTCACGCTACGCCCCGTCTTTCCAATATAGATTTTCCACAGCACAATGAAATTTCATAAACGATTTTGGTGGCGCACAAAGAACCGTTGGGAATGCCTCTTCTGAGAACCGACCTTTTGACTTTGGCACCTTATGCGGCGGCTTAACTGGGCAAGCTTTCGGGGGCAAAAAATACCACTGGCAGATTATGCCAGTTTGCCACTTTTTTTTTTTTCCGGCCGGTAGTAGCTTTGCGGACGTATGGAACCACAGCATTCCTTTCATTAGGCGAAACGAAAAGGCGTCCGTGTGCTGTGCATGTCAGCGCACATTAAAGATCCCCAGGTGGTCGAAATTACTGCGCAGCCTTCCACTACGGCCCCCCTTTCTCTCTTTCCACTTTCACTCCCACCTTCATCCCTTCCCTTACGCTGCGTTTGAGGTGTCCACATAGCAAGTGTGACAGATACTGCGCCTTTCCCTTCCTGTGAAACAAATATTATTATTGTCCGCCATTTCACTTCTGATCGCACCAGCCTCCACCTTCATCAGAAGTGCTTCTGCCACTGGCAATAAAACAGACACAGGAAAGCCGGTCTCAATAAGCTTGTCCAATTGGTTATTAAATCTGGCTATCATCCCATGCGCACACGATTTCCGGGGCGACAACTTCACGCAGTGTTGCGATACTCTTTCGTCCACAGTTGAGTGGGCAGAATCATACGGCAAGACAACCTTTTGCGCATGAGGGAAATGACAGGAGCAGGATTCAACTGGTGAAAAAAGAAAGGCCTGTTGTGCTTCCCTATACGCCCACAAAGTTATTCACTGCCTGAAAAAAGTAGTAACCCGGTTTAATGTGTCGGTACTTTTTTCTGCACCCCGCAAGCTTGCCTAGCTAAGCGGTCGCATATCATGCTAAAACCACACGGGCAGCTGTAAGAAGGCATTGCCAGCAGTTCTTTCAGTGCGCCACAAAAATTGTCTATGAAATTCCATTATCTTGTGAAAAATTCCATATCAGACAGAGGGGACGTTGCTGGAATGAGTGACTTAGGGAACATGAAAAAGGCATTTTAAAAATGAGTGAGCGATGTTTTTTGCATTGCAAGGCTTTGTATACCACGGTTCCACGACGTGAGTGTTTTGGGTCGAGGCAGACACAGCAAGCCTCGTAAAATTCTAGAAGCCTTTTATATCAAAACAAAAGATTCGTACTTTTTTAATGACACGTCGGTGTTTCATAAAGAGGCCGAGCAAACATTTCTGTCACGCCTGCTTTGTTAAGATTTTTGCTTTTTCCCTGACGCCTGGTACGCGTTCACATTAGCTTACAAGGCTATATATATGACGGCTGAATACACCTTAATAAACA
The DNA here is from genome assembly GCF_055883805.1 of Amblyomma maculatum. Classification (NCBI taxonomy): domain Eukaryota; kingdom Metazoa; phylum Arthropoda; class Arachnida; order Ixodida; family Ixodidae; genus Amblyomma; species Amblyomma maculatum. Next base: position 42,602,700 of record NC_139352.1, read on the forward strand.
GCTGTAAGTGCCCGTGGTGTCCTCTTTCTTGCGTGTGTCTGTGTGGCTGAATAGCTTGTTATTATGTCTCTGCTGAGTGCACCTTTGAAAGTCCCTAAAAGAGCGCTTGGACTAGGGGCCAGACGGTCCTGTAGAATTTTACGGGCAAGTCATCCATTCGAGGAGCACTACCTGTAACCGGGTGCACGATGAACTGTCCATCGGTTTTGTTCAAGGAGCGGGAGCTTGGAAACGAAACGTGCAACTCTCTCTGAAAATTTCGTGCCCATATCGCACTTTTGTAGGCAAAACAGTTTAGAGAAGAAATTCCAGAACATATGTTCTATATAGCGTTGCTCAGAGCTTTCCTCATTGCGCTCCTTCTGTGACTCCTGCATCTCCTGCAAAGCGCAAAAATACCTGGGTTGGTAATTGGGCACTGCCGTGCCGCCATTGCCGCCGCGGTACGCGACTGTTGACAACAGTCACGAGTAGCGTTCAACCTGGAATTGGAGGCACCTGCGTTTCCGGTGCCCGCGATCCCTCTAACCTCACAATATGAATACGCTGGAGGCATTCTTTACGTCAGCGTTTCTCGCTCTCATTTCCGCCGCCCAGGCCGAATCCACTTACCACGTCACTATTCCTTGAGTTATTTCCACCTACACGGTTCAAATTCGGATCTCGCAAATGACTCCGCATTTGCGTCTTGCATTTCTTAAAGAGCCTGCGAATATTGCAGCACAGAAATGTCAAGGCTCCAGCTGTCGCTAAAGTCCCCGGACCGACCAGCGAAGGCAAGAACAAGAATGAGCGGGAGGTGTTTTGACACGTGCCCTTCGTCATTTGGGAAGTCTAGCACGCGACACTGTGTCGTCCCTATCAAACATTGCACCGCAACACATCCGCGATCAAACCTACTGCTGCTCAGCCTGCCGTGCCTTGTGGCGACAATCGTATCGACTTGCAAATGACACCACGCATCCATTAAACTGTATTGGCTAAGAATTTGCCGCAACTCAACCGCATGCGTCAATGATCGACATACCTCACTAAATGCACGGACATTTTTTAATCTTGAACTAATAGCTTAGCGAAGCGATAGATCGTGCCAGATATTTTGTCGATATTACGCGCATAATTAAAATCTCGACAAGCAAGAACGAGTTGCTGTCTAAAAAAAAAAGATGAACAAAAGAAGTTGCTGACTTTAGTGTGGTCCGTGGCACATATACTTAGGTATAAGGAATTTAGGGCGCAGAACCATCTGCGGATATGATGCGCCAACCACGTTCCATATACAATGGTAGCGCACTTTTTAAATCGGCAATAGAAAAAGCCAAACGTTAGGACTAGCCTTTCAATGTCGCAAGTCCATCGGCTGCCATAAAGCAGCCTGCGTTTAAGCACTACCACGCCACGACAGCGCAACGGACTAAACGAGAACAAGCCTTTATTACATAACTGGTACTAAATATATTAACTTCTAGATAAGTACTCAGTTCACAATTTTGTAGAAACAACAAATGAACTTTATATGCTCTGGCGAAATACACCACCTCAGGCATATTTTCATGGTTATGAAAACCCTGAACGTTGATCGTAAGAAGCGATAAGAAAGTGATAATGAAAATAAAACCGTAAAAATTGCCGTTTTGCTTGACAGGGATTTCAGAAGTATATTATAGTCCTATGAGTTAGCGTCCGCATACTTGTCGAGAAGTCATACTCTGAACGTCTTGATGGTGCTGTGGTGAACAATTTTGTAGCGAAAGCTACACTAGCAATGAACTTGCGTTTTCGCTGTGGTCGCACTCCGGGGAGGCACAGAGCCAATGCCTAGCAACCGCCGCAGCTGACGGACTACGCGCGCTCGCAGCGCCATCTGGCATGATGTCGCAAAACTGGGCCGGTCTCGTCGTGAAAAAAAGTTTCAACTAGGAACCGAACGTCTATCCCTGGGGTCCCTAGCAGAGCGCTTTTTTAACGGCCCCATGGCGGGAACTTCTTTTCATTGCATGGAAATATTTCAACCCCGATTTAACCAGGTCGCATCCCGTAACCTGTCATACATACTCAATGATTCAACTGAATCCTGTGTGGCGAGGGGGAGACATGGCAACTGAACAAAACGTACACTCGCCAAGTACTGAAAAAAAAAAAATATTTAAAACGTGACGCTTTGGGAACCCTATGGGTCCCTTGATTGTGCTCAAGGGGGTCCCGAAACGTATGTTGTAACAATATTTTTTACAGTACTTGGCGAGTGTACGTTTTCTTCAGCCACAACCTGTCATACACAGTCGCACCAGCACCGAGCTCTCCCTTTGCCCACACATAAAAATTCCTGAAACATATGCATGCATCGAGTAAAATTAACCAGGCAGAAGGTCGATCCTGCGCGGCATATACCCCCGCACCATAGCACATTGTTCTCTGAACAGACTTCGATGAAGGTGGTGGCTCAGCGTGGCGATTTCTCATGCGGCTCTTCCACGAGCTAAACAGTTCCATAAGCACAAAAGATTACATGGAACCTTACAAACTTCTATTGTAGGCAGAAATTGTATAGTATAGGGCGTAATATCAATGTCTTTTTTAAGAGTCAGTTAAAGAATGTCCTAAAAAGCACTGCATCACGTCAATACGAAATGCAATGATCTATAGTTTCTGGCTGCTGACTCAGGCACAAAATACTCTTTTGCACGACGCCACGTTTTGTCGGGCATGGTTGAGGTGTGAAATTTAAAAAAGAAAGCTTTTGTGGCTGACTATGTATACATTTATTGCACTCGCTTTAATACACTACTGTCTGGAAAAGGGAGGCGAAAACGATTAATTTAGGGGAAATGTTTAGGTGAAAACGTTGGACATTGTTTGAATATGTTGTACTTAAGTTACCGTAAAAAGAATGTGGTAGTACGTAGGGCTGATTAGGTGTACATGCTAGGGGGGTTTTGTGTTCATCTACATTTTCTATTGAAATTTGTCATGGTCACTAGAACAGGAAATGAGCTCTGCGTTCGCACCATCAGCCTCCCGCACAAACACACTCTGTTGTTTGAGTGCGAACACACCTGTAGTTTTTTGCCTTTGCCAAGAAGTTTGTTTCGCTCAACAAAACAGTTGTCCTTTTTCTCAAATCTTCCGATATGAAGCAACATCCATTTCGTCTGGACAGCACATTCCAATGTTGCCACCATTATTCTCTAACTGATAGCTATAGCGAAGCGATGCATCGTGCCAAGTATTTTGTATGGTTTAGAGCGGAGGCAATGGGCTGCCATTATGTCTCTTTCCGAAAGCTGCGGCAGTTTGATTAGTGCAGCAAGCATTTTTATCCCAGCAAGCAGGTTTTCATTATGAACTTCTTTCATTCCATCAAAGTCGAGGCTAAGCTTTCTCTTTTCATCATTCAAGATTATCCATTCCATCTTTCAGCACGGTTATTTCATCATCTTGCCTCTCAATATTGTCTATCTTGCCCTTTAGTTCCTTGACCTCACGTTCATTCCTTTGAACTATGACAATAGCACGTCGTATTGCTCACTCATGTACTGGATGGAATCTTCGGTGCTATCTGCTATTTCTTTCAGCGGCAAAAGGTTCCCCAGTTTTTTATTTATGGCTCTCAAGAGTGTTCGAACACATTGTTCATCTGAAGTACCACTAGAGTTAAGTTGAATACTTCGTGTTTTGGAACGCCTGAAAATGACGCAACGCCTCGCACCGCAGTACTGTTCCTCTTACGACTGAATAGTACGTACTATCCAAAACCCTGCCCACTTTCTCGTGCGTTACATTCATCTACAATCACTACATTCTATAATGGAATCGAGTTTCTCAAATTCTGTGCCCCATTTTCTACAGTGTTTATCAAGAGGCATATAGACATTGGTAAAACAATGGTAGCGGGATTCCGCGAGTGACAGACTGCGTCTTTTATTTTCTTATAAATCAGTTATAGAACGCCGTTGAACTTCGATGCGCTCAAACGGAACGCTGGTTGTGTTCGACAAGGGGCGCGTGGTCGGCCGTGTGGAGCAGCAACGTTCAGCCTTTCGAATTTTCTCACTGCACTATCTTCAGGGTTCTCGAAATTTTCGTTTAATTTACAGATCGCAGAACATTCAAAGATAGCTGCTTTTTGCCCTTATCAGGGACAAATCTCTCAATAGAATAGTCTACCTTTCTTGTAGACAAATTGTTAGGGCGGCTGCATATCTACATTTTATGTGTGTGCATATTGCCAGGTTAAAAAGGGGACTTCATAAAATTAGTGGTCATTCGTACAGCCCGTCGAAAATGAAATTCAATTTCATAATTTCATTTAATGAAATTAAAATGAAAACAAGGCTAACAGCACAAATATTACCTTACATAAGTTAGAAAAAGAAGAATTTGTAAGGTTCGATCTGTGATGCACCGGGTGTCCATTGGTTTTCAATTGGCGTAGTACTCGGCTTTTCTTAGGTGATTTTCTTGGAAAAGGGTCAATAGCCGAAATGTTGTGTTGACAGGTCAGTTACTCGTTCCGACTTCAGACAATCTTAAGAACGTCTCGTGCGGCAGAACTCCATATGTGGCTTTTTTTGCTATTGAAGACTCTGAATGAGCTTCGAAGGTCCATAGTAATAACGAAGACGGCGAACCACCTTTGCAGGCTACGAGAAGCATTGGAAACTCTAAAGCTCGCAAGGGGCACAGCAGCGATTACGGAGCTTCTCTCAAGCGCACATTGCTGAAGAAATGCGGCCTCAGCATGGCGTACGCTTGTACCCAGTTTTGCAGATAGGTGTTAGGCGGTGGGTTTCGAATCAACCGCCTCCCGAAGACGAAATGGGCGCTGAATAACTAGGCTATGGCTGTGATTTCTGGTGCTTGGCTCTTCTGGAGTGAAATGCTTGGGAAAAGGGGCCATGAACAAAAATGTTGGTTCAAGAAGACGAAAAAAAAAAAGGGCCACAAAATGGGCTTTTGCCGCACAAGGCGAACTTATTATTGTCCGATGGCGGAACTGATCACTGCCACATTGGAGCAACTATCTGAGACTTTTTTATACCATTAGAGTTACTGAGAAAATGCATTCGTACTTACTGCTACGACAAACGCTGTCGCACTCTCTTTTTGTAAAGAACGGGCCCCGTTTATTGCATGTCTGTACGCACTGTTTTTTCTTCTGATTAAACTGCCACGAGAGGGTGCGGCAACCACTTGTCCAAACCAAAGTTTTGTTGGAGGTGCACCTTGAATCTGAAATGAAAACAAAAGGAAGGCGCAACAAGTATGATGCGGTTATCTGATCGGAATGTTGGAAGAAATCAGTTTTCCATTCTGCGAAAGCCGGATTTTTCGTATCTTCTTGTTGTTGTTGTTGTAGTGGTCATTTTATTATATAAACAAAATGAAGGAAAATACCTTTGTCGGCCCTGGTATCTGTTACCTGATATCTGAGGCACCTGTGCTGGGGCAGCAGAAATCAAGGGATAGTGAGGAAGGGGTAGATGAAATCAGAGCTATAAAAGAAATATATACACTATGGCACAATATACAGTAGTTTACTTGAGGCCCCACCCTCAAATGTCTTTGTTCACTAAGCACTCGGCACATCGGGTGGGCCTCCGCAATAGCTCTGCGTCCATGTAAGTGTTTACGACGCACGCACGTGCACACTGTACAAAACACTGACGGCCAACGTGGGGCAATCGGCCATTATCTTTAGGAACAGCACCCGCGGAGCGTTCGGTCACAGCACGTACTATCTGGTGGGGTGAAATAGACGGGTCATCAAGCCCGCCTGCTCGTTACACTCACACAGGCTCACGCGTGTTCGTCCGCGGACGCGCGCACGGCCCGGCGGCCACAGGAGCACAGCTACGCTGTCCGGGATTACCCCCTGCGCTCTGTAAGCCGCCAGCAACTCACGGCGTGGTTCGGCTAGCGCGTTGCAGTGCAGTAAAAGATGTTCAAGAGTTTCCACCGCGCCACAGCCGTCACACACGTTACTGATGGCAAGCCCGTGGCGCATCTATTGTTCCCCAGGCCACACACATCCAATGCGTGCACGGAGGATCATTGCGCGTCGGAGCCGAGTCAGAGAGAGGCCGCTGACACGCTGAATGCGCTCACCTCTTGCGATGCGTGGGTCGGGGTGCTGCGTCCGGAAGTGATCGTCGATTACTGCAAGCACGTCCTCCAAAGCGAGGTGCTCGTCGCTAGGAGGGAGTTCATGTGCTGCGGTCGCAAGCTCGTCGGCACGTTCGTTGCCCTTGATGCCCCAGTGACCGGGGATCCACTGTGCTCGTATAGAACAGCCGCGCTCTGCCAAGCGCTCGAGACGCGCGCGAATTTGACAGAGCAGTGGAGTTTCCTGGCCGGTGATTCGAAGGCGGTCGAGTTTTCAACTGCATTATATTTGTACTATTTGGCAAGGTGTGTTTGAACCGGAGTGCACTGTTTGTTTTATCATGGTGCGTTTCTGATTAGCTGCGTGAAATATAAAACGCACATGATCAGCATGGTGGCTTGCTTTAGAATGCTGCTGCCTTAGCTGAAAGCCAATTTAAAAATACCACATTCCGTAACCCTATTAAAAATATACGCCACGATTTCTTCTCGATGTTTGATGATCGCCTTTGAACTACAGTTGCCTTTTAAAATGTTTAAGATACAGGTGGCTTCTATGCGGAAACAAAGTAATAGTCTCCGCCCCAGCGTTAATCGAATTAGGCAGCAAGGAGAAGTATGGCAGAAATGCAGAAAGAAGCGCACTAATACACAAAGTTCAAAGATGAAGAATCCCATAATTCCCTATGTCCATTCATGTCTCAGCAGCTAATAAATGCTAGGTACCACATTAGCATCTGAGTTCTTGTTTTAGAACCGGGCAAACTAGGTAGTACGAGCTTTTAACCGGGCTGGTTAGTGAATGTTCAGGAAGATGTATAGGAGCGTAAGAAAGGTACACGACACGGATTTAGGTAAGAAACAGGTCGAGCGCTGTCATGTTTCCTATTGAGGGAACAAGATAGCGTTTTTTTGTTCCTTTTCTGCGTCCGTGTAGCTTATCTGCGCTCTCATCTCTTACTAAACTAGATGATCTTTGCCGTAAAGTTAATCGCAAATCCAAAATTGTCGCTATGGATTATAAGACAAACCCCTGGTTCTATCTCCTTAGCTATAAAGGATGGATGGGTGGACTAAACTTTAATATCCAACAGATAAGGTGATCTACCCACCCCCCGACACGCAGGTCAAGGGGCGGGTGCCGCCGCCTCAGAGGCAGGCCGGGAGGTCTTGGGTCCCAGCAGCCTCTTCAGCCAGTTGGACGAGTAGGAGCTGGAGCTCAGGGTCCGAGCTGCGCAGCAGGGTCTCCCAGGTGTATCTACAGCCTATATTGTTCGTCCTCCTGGGAGAATACGGGCATTCCCATATTATGTGGTCGAGGGTCCCTCTCGCCCCACAAAGATTGCACTTGTCACTCCTAGCCTCAGGGAACATGTGGTTCGCCATAACCGGGTGCGGATATGTATAAGTTTGCAGTCGCCTCCACGCCACTGCTTGTCTGCTGTTTAATTTCGGGTCTGGTGGGGGTACCAGTCTACGATCCAGTCTGTAGTGCTGCGTGATCTCCCCATATTTTAGCAAGCGCTCTCCGCTTCCTCGGTCATCAAGTGGCCCTGTAGCGGCTCGGCGGTAGAGATCTCGAGCCAGCTTGTGGGCCGCCTCGTTGCCGGGGACGGCTTCGTGCGCAGGAGTCCAAATTATTTAAATTTTCCTATCCAACTTTTTCTGGCCTAGGATTCTGGCTGCTAAGGGCGAGATCCTGCCCTTGCTAAAATTTTGTATGGCAGTTTTGCTGTCACTGATGACAAACTTCGCTTCCGTTCCGACGCAAGCTAACGCGATCGCAGTTTCCTCGGCTATTTCTATGCTCCGCCCGCGCAAAGTGGCAGCTGTCACGGGATTGCCCCGGCCGCTGACGACTGTTGCTACCGTGAAACTGCCACCACCTCCCGCCGCGTCTACATAGGCCACTTCATGTTCCAAAATTTCGCCGAATCTAATGTCTAATGCTTCGGCTCGTTTTTTCCTCCTGTCTTTTTTATATTCCGGGTGCATGTTTTTTGGCAGCGGGGAATCACCAAATTTTGTCTGACTTTTCTAGCTACCTCCACCTTGACCGTGGGACCCCTATCCGAATTTATTCCAACTTTCGTCAAAATGACCCTCCCTGTCTTCGTAGTGCTAAGTCTCTCAATTTGAGAGGTTCGCACCACTTCCGCTAGTTCTGCCCATCTGTTGTGTACCCCTAGAGCCATCACTCTCTCTGTGGATGTGCATATGGGCAGTCCCAGCGCTCTTTTTACGCATTTTCTCATTAGAGACTCAATTTTTTCTTTTTCCACCGCTTTCAAATCTAGATACGGCGTTGCGTAGCTCACTCGGCTGAAGATGTAGGCCTGTATCAGTTTCATCAAATTTTTTTCCTTTAACCCTCGGCCTCTGTTGGCCACCCGCCTAATTAGGCTCAGGGTCTGCATCGCGTGATTCTCCAGCCTCTTGATGGTCTCGCCATTATGTCCGTGTGACTGGAGAATCAAGCCCAAGATTCTGATTTGCTCGGCTATTGGTACCTCGTTACCCGCCACTTCAATTTTGATCTCCGACGGTGCCTTGCACCTTAAGTGCTTCGGATTGTGTATAAACAATTCTGATTTCTGCGGCGAGCACGCTAGGCCTCTCTCTGCCGCGTAATCGACTATAATGTCGGTGGCGGCTTGGAGCAGGTTTTCGACGCACGAATCGCTTCCCCGGTTGACCCAAAGGGTGATATCGTCCGCATATATACTAAATTTTAATCCTTCGAGCTTTGCCAATTGCTCGGGGGTTCCCTCATAGCCACGTTGAAGAGTAGGGGGGACAGCACTGATCCCTGGGGCGTACCCTTACTCCCTAGCTCTATTGCGGGGGATTCCAGCGTCTGGAACTTCATGCAGGCCGTTCTACCCGTCAGAAAGTCCCTGATGTACCGATATGTCCTGGTACCTATATTAATCTTGTTCAGCCCTTCCAGGACCACCTCATGCTTTACGTTGTCGAAAGCCTTCTTGAGGTCGAGCCCCAAAATTGCTTTCTCATCTTTAGACTTTGAGTCTATTATGTCATGTTTGATTTGGAGCATGACGTCCTGCGCACACAAGTGAGGACGGAACCCGACCATCTCATGTGGCCACAGATCAACCTGCTCCATGAAACTCATCAGTCTGGTCTAGACGACGTGCTCCATCAATTTCCCCACGCATGAAGTTAAGGAAATTGGTCGTAAATTTGCCAGTTGAGGAGGCTTCCCTGGTTTCTGTATTAAAATAATGCTTGCCGTCTTCCACTGTTGTGGGAGCTCGCCTTTTTCCCAACATTCCTGCATATACTCCGTTAGATACCTAATGGAATCATCATCTAGGTTCCTGAGCATTTTGTTCGTTACTCCGTCAGGGCCTGGAGCCGACTTCGTTTTAAGTCTTACAATGGTTAGACAAGACATCATTTCAATGAGCGCCTCAGGGAACACACCAATTTAATGAGGACAAGTATGAGAAGCAATGTTCAGAGTCACTGTAGGCAGTTCAAGACATGTGCTGCATTGCTTGACCAGACGCCAGCTCGCTGACAATATTAACAGAAAACGGCCTTGGACGCCCCAAAACCTTTCGCCATTCTTATATATGGGACACGGCAGACGTCTTACTCGCCTTCAATCCAGTTCCTCTATAAGGAACGGCTTTGCTGAATTCTGCTCTCTCATTGTTCTTTATATCGTCTTTTTTTCTTGTTGGTTTTGGATTGCTTAGTGAAATCACGTGTCGTCTTAAGTTTTTGTTTGTCCTAGAAATACATATTGGCTTAGGAACAAAAAGAGAAAAAATTTGCCTCTCTTAAGCTTGCAGTATCAGCGCTTGCGTTTGTCTTTCTTCTTTGGGCTTGGTTTTGTTTGCGCTGCGTTCGTACAACGCAATGAGCCAGCTAGCCTTTACTACTACCTTCATCTATTATCTGTTAGGATACATTACTGGCGCGGTCTGCTCAAGGCGACTGCACCGGTGAGGATCACGGTATGCCCTGATTGTAGGCTAGTAATTGCACCAATAATTAACAAAATATAAATAACAGACGGCATCATATAAAAGACTTGGCCTTGCCGTCTATGCACGGCTTGAGCCTGGCCGTTTTGTTCTTACCATGGATCAAGCCATACACTAACACAATTTCTTGCTATGAAAGTATTTAACAAGCGCCTCAACTTTTCAACTTTCCATGCTAGCATGCACTGAGAGTGCTAGACTATAAACTTGTATCTCCTCATTATCTTCAACAGCCATGATTTCTAACTTTCTCAAGACAGCAGATAGTGTTAGCCACACAAGACATCCGATTAGACCGTCCGTAGTACAAATGACGTCACTGCAGTGCTTTGCTTTTCTGATGACATTTCATAAACAATATCTACCTTGCGGCAGTAGCGGAATAGGCACGAGAGCCGATGTTGCGAAAGCCCTGTTCTCGATGCGGGTACGCTATATAGAGCCTCCTTTGCAAGCCTTTGAATGACCCTTTCTTCTCCGATGTTGCTAGTGCTTTAGTTTGTCTTTAGTTTGTCTTTAGTACGTTGTGTTTTGTTTTTCTCCACATAGGTAACTAAGGCCATCATGCGTCCCTCTGAACAAAGACAACTGCTATTTACTGATGATTTTTTTAAATTGTCATTTGTGTTTTGGTCGTGCATGCTCACTTGCTTTCCGTCGACAGCCGCGCATGCGGACCATATTCCTCCCTCGCAATATTCGTTTTGAACCGGACATCTTTGTTTTCCAAACGTGGGAAGTTCTCCTCTGTGTCCTTGATCCCACAGCTGTTTCTAACCTTCATGGACCCATTTTTCGTAGTCTATTTTTTCTCTGCGTCTGGCGCGACACGCAGCCGCGTCGTATCGAACCAGCTGCATTCAATGTCCACCGCGCATACAGCGCTACAGCTGACATGACCACTGGAGTTTTACATCTTTCTGATCAGAAAAGCAATGCATAATCAGTGTTGTTTTTCATAACGCTTGCTTTCCGCCCTTTTGATTTTTGCAAGATATGAAAGATATAAATCAGCTGAGTGTGAGCAGTTGTGTTTCGTAGAAAGCAATGTTGTCATGTTTTCTTTATAACCTTTTTGCAGAAACAAAAAACACTTGCTTTTATAAAAACATATTGCGATCTTTCTAAGCATTCAAGCAGATTTTTTGTTAATGCCGCTTGATGGCTGCGTCCGTTAAATGTGAGATTTATTTGTACCAGGAAACAACTCTCTTGATGCGTTTCATTCCCACGAAGACCCCCCTTTATGAATAGGAACAGAGGGGTTCGGAAAATTAGTGCGGCCATAAATGATAATTATTTAAATACGCACATTGTGGACAAATAATATTCTGAAGGGCGCCTCTCATTGCGAACGCTGAACAGACGACCGCCCAATTCATGTGACTACAAATCAAACCTTGCTGCATTTTGTCGCATGTTCAACAGGAAGAAAGCCAAACCGTTTGACACCAGAATGAGAGCTAAAACTGGTTATCTTGAATACAGCTAGTAGCACTGACGCTTAGGGACGCCAGGGTACTTACCATTCATAGAGTGACTTGCAGCCGCGCATATTCCCATGAAAAGAACACATGGTAGTCCTAAGTGCATTCCCCTGCTGGTTCTTTCAGGACGCTTTCGGCAGTCTTTCGGCAGAGTTTCGCTTGGTCATAAACTCAGTCTACAGATAGCTTATAAAGAAACAAGTCAAAGGTTATCACGCACAGTGCAGGAGGCGCATTGTGCATTGTATGCGCGTCTCGGAAAAGATAGAAGGAAGGCGAAAGCGCCCGTAGAGAAAAACGTGCCTACAGGTGTTCGCTGCTTGCGGTCTAGAGCCCGCAGAGCAAACGTACTCTATCATCAAAGTCGAGGTTTCATTTAAAATGAGGCCGGCGCACACCTACTTTCTGTAGCGGTTTCTGAACAAATAAAACCGAACACAGAAGCATACACCTCTTAACAACTGTAGAATCGAGTTTTATGTTTGAAAGCATGAGGAAACAAAGCATTGTTTGTAGGAAGAAACAACGTCCGGTATAAGAACTATGTCTTTGTATTTTATAGCAAGGAAGAAATGGTCGCCTGTAAGAAATGAAAATGTCAGGTGTATATAAATGCCTCTTCACGTATATTTTCTTCCACACGTAAGAAAGTGCATTTTTGAACGTTAGGCGCATTATATTTTTCTAATTCTCGTTTTTAACAGCCAGGCCTAGGATGACAGTAGGAAGAGAGTTAACATAGAATACCTTAATGATACAACATTGCAAATCACTGGTTAATTATCCTGCCGTGTAAAGCACCAGGCGCATTGTAAATCATTTTTAGCAACACGGTTGTTCACTAATATGCAGGTAGCTTATGCTATGCTCAGGAGTCTTGGAAGAGAACGTAGTTTTAGGTAGAATGAAGGAGCTGTAACCGGAAAGAAAAGGTTTGGTTTGGTTTGGTTTGTGGGTTTTAACGTCACAAAGCGACTGAGGCTGTGAGAAACGCCGTAGTGGAGGACTCCGGCAATTTTGTCCACCTGGGGTTCTTTAACGTGTAGTGACATCGCATAGCACACGGGCGCCTTTCTTTTCGCCTCCGTGGAAAAGCGGCCGCCGAGGCCGGGATTCAATCCTGCGCCCTCGGGAACAGTAGTCGAGCGCCGTAACCACTGCGCTACCCCTGCGCGGGGAAAGAAAAGGCATCAACTTAAAGTACGCAGTGACTGCAGTGAACCGGTATGTTTTAGGAGGCAGGTATATAGGAGGGGCATGATATTGGTACTGACCAATGAGTCAAGAGAGTGCAGGCTAAAAAAGGAGTTCAATTTTAATGGAGAAAAATATGGCGACCATAAGCAAGGTAAATACTACATAAAATATATAATAAATAGGAAAAACGCACTGTGAGTGCCAAATGAATAAAATTTAAAATTTCAATTCAATTTCTACTTACGATTATTACCTGAACGTTTATTTTTTTAAGCTCGTTAGCTGGTGCTGCGATTCCAAATTGTTGCCCTTATGGGTCAGTAATTCCTTCCACCATCAACAACGATAAGTCCGCCTCGTACGCCAGAAGCCTATATTGGACCTTTGTTTGGTCTGTGACCCCATTCGCAAGCATTTCACCTCAAAAGAGCCAAGCACCGGGCCGGGGAAACTCTTGTACATATTTAAAATGGTTGGTGTCCAGTGGCACCAGGGTTCGATACTGGTACCTCCCGAATGCGAGGCAGATTTTCCACAAGGCCACCGCTTCAGCAACCTGAACCACCTACGACCGCCTTTCGCGCTGAGAGCCTACTTTGCAAAGGTCTCGAGGCTTAGCTATAAAACTGAGTGTCAACAGCGTTTAGGGCAAGGAACGTTAACTGCAAAGGCCATATGACGTCCCACGTGACAGGGGCATAAGAATGAGAGCAGTTGAGACACTTTTTTCTCTAGTCGAAATTTCTACTTCGAAGATGCTAAAAAGTACTTTGCACTTTACAGGTCGAGAGTGTTGAAGCAATTCTGAAACGTTGTAATAAAGCTGTATCTGTACAAACAAAGTAATTACTTTATTTGTCACGAAGAAAATCGTTTACGTGAAAGGTAAGAGAGCAGAGACACAGTGTCAACGGCTGATCTATCGCACGTCCCAGCTAAAAGACGAAGCTAACGAGCATCTCTAACTTCGTCTATAAGACGCCAACTGAAACCAACAGGTGCAATTATTCCCCAGCTTGAAAAAAAAGTGCATGCTCGCAGAACGAAATGTTCCGCATGGGAAATACGAGCCTCAGCGAGTGAAATACGGCTTCGTGCGAAGTACATGCACTTCTTCAGAAAAACGAGCTGCGCGCTTATATAGAAAATGAGCCCTGATAGTGAAGCTGCCACTTGTAACCAAAGTATAAAGCAAAATATTAACACAGCACACTAAAATGATGTTTTCAAAGCTCTGGCCGTAATCCCGCCTTCATAGTGGCCTTTCCTACCTCCGTGATGTCTTTGGTACTGGTGTTCGTGGTGCACTGTTCGGCATTGCAGAGGCTGCTGCTGCTGTGCTGGTTGCTGGTATGGGATCACTGACGTGTGGATCTGAGCTCGAACACCCCGGCTCCTAGTCCTCATCATGACTGAAGTCGCGTCGGAAGGCTTATGTCGGCAGCAGGTATCTTCAGTTACTGCTAAGGGCCCGCCCCTCCTGACTGATCACTTGGTAAGACCTTTGGTAAACTGTCGGTTTCAAGACCTGTTATTTAGTGGCTCGTCTACCGCTTCGGTTGTGCACAACGTCCCCTTTGTTGAGCGCTTCAAGCGGCTGCGAGGAGGCCTGAAGCTGACGATGCTTGACGACTTGACAACTCTACCACATCGATACTGTGGTAGAGTTGTTCGTAGTCAGCGGCCCTGGAGGATCTCTGCTGGTGTCCGTCACCTCCATGGCTCCTACCATATTATTTTCCTAGGAGCATCCCATCACGGCCTACCTAATGTTGGTGCCCTGAAGGCACATTTCCGATGAATCTCCCGGGTTCCCTCTCAACAATTGGCCAGTCTTTCTTTTACCAGTCCGCGTACACCGTTCATGGAGACCCTTGATACAAATCCTAGTTTACACCCGCCTGTAGACCATCCTACCACTATGAAGCTTACATCACCCCGTCGTTTGATGCATAGTAAAAAAGCAGGGTTACTTTCTTTTTGTCGCTTTCCAGACTATGTCATCTTCAGGGTTTCCACAACGTTACGACCTAGCGCACTCTCGAAAAAGGTGCTTATTTACTCCCAGAAAAAGGAATATATGTCTTACTCTCGCATACGGAGGGGTAATTAAGGTGTTCGTAGGAGTAAAGGTATTACTTTTCTCTGGACAGAGGTTCGTTTTGTCGTAAAACGCAGGTCAATAAATGATTATAATACCACAGCAAACACTCTTCTGAGGAGCGTTTTCGCTCCTACCTTTGAAGCATTTAAACACAGTAATTTAAGGGGTAATTCTAGAATTCACAATGTATCGTACAGGATATAAGAGGAGTACAGTTCACTGAATTAGGAAGCTCATTTTAAATGCAGCACTTCCAAACAAGTCAAATTTTTTAGCTTTCGTTTCAGAATGACAGCAGCAATGGAAGTACAAATGCTGATTTCAAAATATGTTTTTATTGATGCAAACATTTCCGCCCACTATGTAACTGGCTTTGTAAGTCTCTAGGGAACCAAAGGTGAAGTGCCTTGACCAGCGCACTTATTGGGTATCCAGTCTTAAATGCATGAAAAAGAAAGAAAATAGACACCACCCTTTAACTGCGGCAGACACTGTGCGAGTTATTGATCATCAATATTCAGGCGTGTCTTTTTGCATTGCACGACGTCAAAGAAAGTTCCTTTTTCAAAAAAAGACAACAATAAAAAGGATTTAATGCAGCTTCGGACATTTAGGGTTGCTAATGCAAGCCTAAAATAAAATAATTAAGTTAAATTAGGCGTTTAAAGTTCAGTTGCAGTCAGGTGCACGTAAAACTGCTGGAATATATTTCATTTAAACTGCAAATATTGCAGGTTAATTTTTACTGTGGGCGAGTAACAAGTGCAAAATACTTGTATTAATACCTAATTATTGACCTGCATCTATCCGTTCCTGCTTGGCTGAAAAGTGCTGAACATAGTTTTCAAGATAGTAGAAGCGGCACAGCCAGTCTCCTTCATAGCCATTGATGCAATACGGCGAATGAAACCAAGCGTCGGTTGCGAATGTTTTCCTTAACAAGAAGTTTTGCTAGGCCTGCACTAATATTTTGCACCGCTTTTGGCTGGTGTCCTTCACGGAAATGAGCACTCTGACTGTTGTCGCACTGTACATGACCGCCCCAAAAAAAGTTCTTCATGCGCTCTAGGCGTCAAATGTTTTCCTAAATGAACAGAATACTAGCGCTTTGCACACAGAGAGTGGAGGATGATTAGACTCAAACAGCTGTTCGTTTAGCGCAGTGGTAGAGGCAAGGATGCGAAATTCGCAGGTCGTGGGTTCGGATTCCACCAGCACCATGTAGCAGTTTTTTTGCCCGGCTCTGCCGTTTTCGGCCAAAGAAGAGGTTGTTGGGCAGCGGGCATGCTGCCCCATTCTATGCATGTTGAACATCCATTGACATGTTTCTCAATGTCCCGATCAAGTCGTGGATACCAGAATACAGATCGAACCAAACTCTTCATAGCTGTTATACCTTGATGCGCGGCATGCAGTATACGCAGCATTGGTAGCCGAGCAGCCGTCGAAATTACCCCACGATGACCACAGTATACAATTCTATGTCTGCATGCCAATTCGTCCTTCTTGTGCATATATGCGCGTAACGGCTGCTGACTAGGCTGCAAGTATCGTGGTTAGCCATTGTGAATGTACTGGCGGACTTGCACGAGGTCACTATCATTAACCCCCCCCCCCCCCTCCCCCCCCCCCCATTTCGGCCAAATCACTCGCTGAGAGCGGACCAGAATTTAGGTGATCGGTTTTAGAAGAACGTACTCACGCGCATCATCTTTTGCAGTCTGAGCGTTTTGCACTCTCGAACAGGCAACCGGCTAAGCATGTCGCCAGGAATCAGCGCCTTCCCTGGCTTGAAATGAATTGTGTAGTTTGTCGGGCGTTCGGTCCTCGCCCGCGGCAATGCAGTCATGCACTTAAAACCCGCGCCAACAGCAAGCGTGGCAGCACATGCGCGTGAGAGCGAATCCGCGCGTTGGAAGCCGGGATAGTGGTTTCCCGATAAGAAGGCAGCGCGACAGGGGGGGGGGGGGAAGGGGGGGGGGGCAGGGCTTTTTTTTGCTTCTGTCTGGCGTGGACAACGTTTGGCGTGGCGTACCTGGACGGAGTGTTTTTTCGTCGAGCCGTGTTTGGACGCGGATTCCGGACGTTCGGCGTGAGTGCATGATTGTGCTGTTGTTCTTTTCAACTTTTCTGTTCCGTGAAGATTGTTACCTTCACCCTGTCGCGGTTTTCCCTGCTTCTGTTTATCGCAAAAGTAGCGACTTCGTTATTCTCCTTGTGTTTGCCCAAAGTAAAAGCGGTTCGCCCAATTTGGTCTGTGGTTGTCCGTCGTACGGATTATTGCGCCTCGCGGACCCTCCCCCTTTCCGGGGCGAAGTTGTAGGCACTTAGCAGGTGAGTCCAACGCCGAACCTGTGCAGCGGCTATGGCTGAAACGGGCTTGTCGGGGCTGAAAAGGCTCACGAGAGGTCTGTGATCAGTGACGAGTGTGAACTGATTCCCGAGCAGATATTCCCTGAAGTTAGTAACACCGAAGATCGTGCACCGTCAATGCCTCTCTTTCAATTTGCGCGTAATTGCGGTCAGCAGCTGGAAGAGTTCGCGGTCGGAATTCTACTGGTAGATTTTGCCCATTTACTGTGTGGTATAGTATGGCGACAACACCACGTCATGATGCATTGGTTTCCAAGAAAAAGGGCTTACTTAGATCTTAGAGAGCCAAGAACATTGCTTCCTCTAGCAGCCGCTTCGCCATTCGTAAAGCATCATATTACCTCACTCCCCACATCCAGCGTGCTTTCATTCTTAGTGGTCCATGCAGCGGCTCCGGAACCGTAGCCAAGCTTCCGATAAATGCGTAGTAATTGGTTACGAAGCCCAAGAATGCCCGCAGTTCCGCGACTCACGTTGGCTTCGGCATCTTCGCTATGGCGGCAGTGTTATCTGTCTTAGGTAATAACCCGTCCGCGCTTATACGAGGCCACAGAAATTCAGCTTCTGCTAGCCGAAACTTACATTCCTGGGGATGCAACTTCACACCATGCTGCCGGAACCCCCCGAAAACTTCACGCAGTGTGTCAGAGGTCCCGTGTTTTCCAGCGACTTCTACTACGTCGTCCAGGCAAACTTGAACACCCGGAATGCCTTACAAGATGCCTTCCATACGTCTCTAAAAAATTGCAGGAGCAGAGGCCACACAAAACGAAAGTTGATTGAAGCAAAACAGGCCTTTCGGGGTGTGTGCGACCAGGAGCTTCCTGTTTTCTTCGTCAAACGGCAATTAATTGATAGCATATTTCAGGTCGATGGTGCTGAAGACTTCACCCCCTTTAGGATAGCAAAAATATTTCGTATTTTCGACAATAGGTACTGCTCCGTAACGCATGCAGAGTTTGCGGTCACCTTAAAATCGTCACACAACTGAATGCAACCATTCTTCTTGATGACGGGAACCGGAAGCGTGGTCCAATCCGTACTGTCGATAAGCGAGAGAATGCCATCCTTAAGTCGGTCTACTTCATGAGACACTTGCTCCCGCTTTGCATATGGCGCACAACGAGCTTTGCAGAAACGCGGTTTGCTATTTTCATGCAACCGTAGACGAACTGCGGGTCCATTAATGCCCCCTAGACACGGTGTAAACAGATGATAGAACTCTTCTAACAGTGCGCTAATCGAAGGTTGATGCGAAAAATCTTGCTCACGAGGGGTTGCATAACTGGCAATGCTGAGGACGGGTCTTCCGGTATGCTCAAATGCGCTGATGACGTCGCCTCTGCACAAGCTCGGGCCAGCGCACGTCAGCATGGTCAGCGTCGTTTCCAAGATTTTTCCTGTGTACGAAATAAGAATCTTGAGCTGGCCCTTCACGGGGAGCTTGCCCAGAAAGCAGGACAACTGCAAAGACGTCTCTAGAAGTGCAGGCCAGACATTGCGATACTTGCAGCAGGTTTTCCACGTATTGATGAAGACCGTCGAGCCTGTGTCTGCTTGCATCTTGACCGGAATCCCGCTCTAACAGAATGTGCGAATAATTGGCATGTTCAAGTTAACAGTCGCAGTGTGCAAACTAATTAGACAAAGCTTGTTGTAGTAACTACACTCCGTTCGGGAAACTTTTACTTCCCTGCCTTGTGGTCACTGCTACCGCAACACGGGCACACGTCATCTGGGTATAGTCTAGATGCAGTATGCGTACTCGTTTTTTGACCAATACCATTGGCCCTGCAGCTTGCTCCTCACGGCATTAATATTGCCATGATACTTTGTGTTATCCGTGTGGTCCACGTTAAGGGCTGCCATCTCTGCCGCTAACGCTACATCGTTGGCTTCTTTCAATGTTAGCGACCCTTTTGAGTAGAGTTTACGCTGAACGCCGGTGTCACGTAGACCGCAAGCAATACTGTCTCATAGCATCCTATCCCTTTCATCGTCAAAGTTACACCTGCAGGCTTGCGTTCGAATTTTGGCAACAAAGTCCTTCCTTGTTTCATACGGCTGCTGGCATCTTGTGAAAAACTTGTAGGACTCGGCAATTTCATTGCCTCGATGCGAAATGATCAGTCAGCAACAGAACCAGCTGTTCGTAAGTGAGCTCTTGAACCTTGATTGGCACGCAACGTTCCTTTATTTTGTCGAATGTTGCATACTTGAGGCTGCCGTTAGAAGCTCCCGTCATTTCTTTGAGTCATCAATTCAGTAAGCTTAAAAAATAAGACTCTATACGCACCTGGTAGTCTTCCCGACTGACTTCCGCTTCGTCGAAACAAGCGGTCCGGCGTGGGTCACTATGGAGCAGACAGTGCCCAGATGTGAGCAGCCTTGTCGCCACTGAAATGAATCGACAAGGGGTTGGCGAAGAATGAATAAGCTTTATTAAAGTTTAGTAGTATTTATAGCCGCTTGGCTACACCCACGTCACCGCTGCTGGTGGCGCTAACATGTGGCTTGGCCGGTAACTCGGTAGGCACGGTTCTTGACTGCATGTCAAAAATTAATTAGGTAACCCTATAGTCGGTACGGAATTCCGGAAACGCAGTCTGTTTTGGTGTGTATGAAGAATTCATATGCCAGGGTAATGAAGAGAATGCCAATGATAATGATCATATAAAGCCTAGTTTTTAAGCACTCCAGCAACCAGTCTAATAATCCGTTCCCAGCTGTTGAAATTTATTGGAATTAAGATAGCGATGTAACTGAAGCTTTGCACATCTTAAAGTATTATGGCGTTTAATTTCTGCACGAGAGTGATGTTCGAGCGCTTTCGCGATATATGTATAAACCTGAACGTATAAATAATATGTTACATTAGTCACTTTTTACGCCTGTTATTTATCAATAGTAGGTCGTTCTGAAACACAATTTGGCCCGCTGTAGATAAAATACGGCGGTAAAGCACAGCCTTCCGCGAAGAGGCGTAATTATGGATCACTGCCTTGTCGTGGCGGAGGGGCTTGCGAAACTCGATGAAGTCGTGAGCTCTGCTGTGTAGGGCCACCCAAGATAGACAGGTCACGGCAGAGAGTTGTGACAAAATGTGATTCACTGGAGAAGGTAATGGCAACCCACTCCTGTATTTCCTGCCAAGAAAACCCTATGGCCAGTCACAATACCATTAATGATATGGCGCCGGAAGATGAGCCCCCCAGGTTGGAAGGCGTCCCACATGTTACTGGGGATGAACAAAGGGCGATTCCTAGTAGCTCCAGGACGAATGAAGCGGCTGGGCTAAAGCCAAAAGGACGCTCAGTTGTGGATGTGTCGGGAAGCGACCGGAAAGTCCGATGTTGCAAGGAGATATATCACATAGCAACATGGAATGTAAGATCTATGACGCAAGGTAAACTGGATGTCGTCAAGCGAGAAATGGACAGATTGAACATTGATATCTTGGGTATCAGCGAGCTCAAGTGGACCGGAATGGGAGAATTTAACTCCGGCGACCATTATGTCTTTTTTTGTGGGCACGAATCCAAGAGAAGGAATGGGGTCGCTCTCATAGTAAACAGAAGAATGGGCAAAGCAGTGCTAGGGTACAACCCCAAAAACGACCGAATGATTTCACTTCGGATCCAAGGTCAGCCTTTCAACACAACAGTTATCCAAGTCTATGCACCGACCACTGCTGCTGAAGAAGCTGACGTTGAGAGATTTTATGCGGACTTACAATGCCTTTTAGACCGCACCCCATCATCAGACGTCGTTTTTCTCATAGGAGACTGGAATGCTAAGATCGGGAGTGAAGAAATATCCGGAATTATAGGCAAGTTCGGTCTTGGCGAGCCAAATGAAGCTGGGCAGAGGCTAGTAGAGTTTTGTCAAGAAAACAACCTGACCATAGCGAATACTCATTTTCAACAGCTCAAGAGGCGCCTGTACACATGGACTTCACCGGACGGTCTGTACAGGAATCAGATCGATTATATTCTTTGCCGGCAGAGATGGAGAAGCGCTATAAAAGCAGTAAAAACAAGGCCTGGGGCCGATTGTGGCACCGATCATCAGCTTCTTGTTGCCAAAATTAAGCTTCGATTGAGGAAAACGCAGAAAACTAGAAGGACTTTCAGGTATGATCTGGATCAAATTCCATTAGAATATGCTGTGGAAGTGAGGAATCGATTTCAAGAATTAGATCTGGAAGACAGAGAGCCCGAAGAGATGTGGACTGATGTTCGTGATATAATACAAGAAGTTGCTACTAAGGTAGTTCCAAAGCAAAAGAAATGCAAGAAAGCAAACTGGTTATCTGAAGAGGCTTTGCAAATAGCTGGGGAAAGGAGGATGGCAAAAGTTATGGGGGAAAGAGAAAGATACAAGGTTCTCAATGCGGATTTTCAGAAAATAGCAAGGAGAGATAAGAATGCCTTCCTGAACGTACAGTGCCAAGCAGTTGAGGACAACAGCCAATTAAGGAACACTGGAGCTCTGTATAAGCCAATCAAAGATATCAAAGGAAGCTTCTGTGCTAAGCTGGGCGTGATAAAGGACAAACAAGGCAAGGACCTCACTGAAGCCTCAGAGATAAAGAAGAGGTGGCAGGAATACAGAGAACTGTACAAGAAGGACCCGAATGTGCAAACCCAACATAAGACGGTTGTGATTACTGATCTCGAGCCGGGCATCCTGAAGAGTGAAGTTGAATGGGCCTTAGCCAGCCTTGCTAAGAACAAAGCTAGCGGAATTGATGGCATTTCAGCTGAGTTGCTTCAAAACCTCAACCATGACGCTGTTAACATTCTGCATACATTATGTCAGAAGATTTGGACAACCCTGCAGTGGTCAAAGGATTGGAGGAGGTCAGTTTATATCCCCATTCCAAAGAAAGGCAGTGCCAAAGATTGTTCCAACTACCGCACGATCGCGCTTATTTCGCATGCTAGCAAGGTGATGTTGAAAATCCTCCAAGGTAGGCTGCAGCAGTATGTGGATCGGGAGCTTCCGGGCGTGCAAGCTGGGTTTCGCAAGGGCAGAGGAACTAGAGACCAAATTGCTAACCTTCACTGGATCATGGAAAAAGCAAGAGAGTTCCAGAAACCCATCTACTTCTGCTTTATTGATTATGCGAAAGCGTTTGACTGCGTAGATCGCAGCAGATTGTGGCAAGCTCTCCAAGAGATGGGAGTTCCAATTCGCCTCATCTGTCTCCTCAGGAACCTGTATGAAGGGCAAGAGGCCACAGTCAGAACTGGGCATGGTCTTACTGATTGGTTTCCGATCGAGAAAGGAGTGAGGCAAGGCTGCATACTGTCGCCCTGCCTATTTAACCTATATGCAAAGTGCATCATGAGGAAGGCCGGTCTGGACGAGTCTTCAGCTGGAGTGAAGATTGCTGGAAAACGTATCAACAACCTTAGATATGCGGATGATACCACTTTAATGACAGAAAGTGAAGTGGAACTCAAGAGACTTCTCATCCGCGTACAAGAAGAGAGTGAGAAGTTTGGGCTTAAACTGAACATTAAAAAGACAAAGATCATGGCGTCTTGCCCCATGAAGTCCTGGAGCATCAATGGACAAGAAGTGGAAGCTGTGACAGATTTTCTGTTCTTGGGCTCCAAGATTACCTCGGAAGGAGACTGCAGCCATGAAATTAGGAGACGCCTGCTTCTTGGAAAGAGAGCAATGGTTAGCCTTGACCGCCTAGTAAAGAGCAGAGACATTAGTCTGCCAACCAAGATCCTTATAACTCGTGCTACGGTCTTTCCAGTTGTGATGTATGGATGCGAGAGTTGGACTGTGAAAAAGGCTGACCGCCGAAG
This sequence comes from Amblyomma maculatum, assembly GCF_055883805.1. Classification (NCBI taxonomy): domain Eukaryota; kingdom Metazoa; phylum Arthropoda; class Arachnida; order Ixodida; family Ixodidae; genus Amblyomma; species Amblyomma maculatum. The sequence goes on from NC_139352.1 coordinate 42,625,807, forward strand.
AATTGACGCGTTTGAATTGTGGTGCTGGCGAAGACTCTTGAGAGTTCCTTGGACTGCCAGAAGATCAAACCAGTCGATATTGTCGACCATAAACCCTGACTGCTCATTGGAGGGTCAAATTTTAAAGTTAAAGCTCAGCTACTTTGGTCATCTGATGAGAAGAGAGGAGTCGCTGGAGAAAGATTTGATGTTGGGAAAGGTTGAGGGTCGCCGGAGAAGGGGTAGGCAGCGAACGCGTTGGTTAGATGGCATCCTCGAGGCACTGCAGATGAAGTTATGTGATGTTAGGAAGATAGTGAGAGACCGGAAAGCGTGGCGTGACATGGTCCATAGGGTCGCGAAGAGTCGGACACGACTGAACGACTAAACTGAACTGAACTGCAAGGAAGGTCTTTAAACAGGCAAGAGAAGCAGTTGGCCAAGAACTGACCATGACGGAATTTAGGGAAGTCATTGGTTAATGGTAGAGACTGAAGAACGCCCTCCTGTAACTATGTATTGAATGTGTTCGGTCAGGAAGCATTTAAGCCGATATAAATTGAATGGATGTAGATTGAGAGAAGAAAGTTCAGAGATTAGCACTAATGACGGAGCCATTTGAAAGTCTTTAAAAAATCTACTTCTACAACAGTGTGCAACAATAATTCAGGGTTTAAATAAAGGTCAGTGACGAATTCAAATAACGGCGATTTGCAAACAAAAATGCCAGAGCGGACTCCATCTTGCTTACCGAATAAGAAAGCGTTTTGTTTAGGTTGCAAGCCAATTTGGGAACAAATGACTTGTTTCATTAACTCGCAGGTAGTGGATGTTGATGTTATTGGGGGATAATCTATCATCTTGATGGATCAGACCAGTTAATGCTTTAAATATCAGACCTCCTCTGCTGATCTTCCAGTCATCCAGGCGAGTGGTTTGAGCTGCGCACAGGGTAAGCAGCATCTGTAGCGTGCGACTTAATTGGATGTTTGTAATTTTAAATACTTCAAGCTAAATGCTATCTAGACACTTAGTTTGCTCTATACAAGGTCGGAACAATGGCCCGTGGCCTTCAAACCTGCGCTTTAAAATGTGGACATGACTGAGAATGCTGCAGCTGAGTCTTTGGATATCAAGCGAGTAATTTGATCATTTTGTGATCTGCAAGTGGAGCAGTTTCCGGCAGAATTGGTGCAAGGTTAACCCAGCAACTAGCTTACAGCAAGGTTTACTTCAGCATCTGGCATGGTCCTATGACGATATTTTGTGGTCTTCTGTGCAGTGTTTTACTGTTTATTTGAAGTATTCGTTCTCAAATTACTTTATCCTCGTCCTGCTCCTCCAGGATTATGGTTAGGGAACTGGAGTGCTAATTCCCACGGTGCAGGCTTGAAGGAGATCACAGTAGCCGCATTTAGATGCCCATCAAGCACAAGACCTTCACGTATCACGTGGCGCAGGTTAAGAGCTCCCATGCGTTCGAAATAAAAAATAGGCCGCTCACTTCCTAAACCCTCATATCAAATATTGCTTTGAAAAGATAAACCCAATGTACAATGGTTTATTAGTTTCCCTATGTAATATTTTGAGAAGGCGAGGAATATTTATACATCCCTTAACCCTACGGTGATTTGGAACGATGAATGCAATCTACAAAGACAGGAATATTTATTTATGGTGACCCTGGTTTTCTTTTCCTAGTTGTAAGGTGGGATATGGGCCCGTACACTTATTTAGCAATGATTCGTCTACGCGCAGCAAAACATCATAAATAAGGAATAGCAAATAATTACGATAATCGACTTGTCCTGGTGTGAACTGACTACATGTGACCCTGCGCAGTACCAGCTAAATGTTCTTTTTTCCTTAGAAAAACAACGTTCTCAGTTTTAAAATACTATCTGTGCTATTGAAAAGTAAAACTCATACTCGTCAAAGTAATTTACGAAGCGAAAAATATTGCCTTTGGTTAACAATGGGAGAGGGTTGTTTGTGTACTGCCTGTCTATATCATGTTTGGAGAAGACCTGACTCTTAAGGAGAACTCTTTACGAGTTATCTTTAAGTAGAAACCATTAAGATGTAAAACCGAATGAAAAATATTTACAATGAAACATTCATTCCTTTTTCTTCATTTCGTAGATTCCTCCAAAACCGAAATGACACGAAACATCTCAACAAGCTTTCTCTTCCTGCTTGTAAGACATGCTTTTTCCAATTACCCTCCGCGTACACCTTATTCACTACGTCACTATTCTAACTGAAACCTCCAACTCTGGTTTATTTGGAATCTATGGGCTTTACGAGACATGCGCGTTTGTGGTTGTCGACAACCAGAATGTGTAATAATATTGAGCACAACTCCATAAACATAGTTCAACGAACGGGGTTCGAATCCCCGTCAAATGTAATGACATAAAGTGTTCTCATTTATGTTCTCAGCCTCTCTACTTTTTCAATATCGCAGCAAAACACTTTTGTGCATGGCTTCAATAGGTTTCTATAAACAAATGAAGCATGAGTGCACAGTTTTGACTACCTTGCTGAAAAATTACCAGTGTGGGCATAACGTGAACGCAAGTTGTGAGGTTTTATTTTTTGATGAAGCAAACGCGATTAAAACTACACCGTAGCAGGAAGCTCTTGAATAACGTAGAGTGTCCATTGGTATTTGATGTTTGCTTGATGTTTGCTGACAGCACGCAAAACGCGGGCGTATTTCTATTTTTTCGCCATCGATGTCCTGCAGGGCTGATTGGTATAAAAAAATCGATGCCGTGAGCAGCACCAGAATGCTAAAATGTTTCAAACATTCCCTCAGGGCATCGTCGATGCAAGCAATGATCTTCGAGGAGGAACCATGATGTAACTTTTTTATGATTATGTTTGCGTTCATCTTATAATATTTGCTTCACCGCCGCGTAATAACCTCTAGGCGCTCTAAACTGTTACAAATTGTCGCCCATTGCCGACATTATTATTCCGAAAGGGCACCGCAATTGATGAAATTTGGCAGCGCGACAGAGCTATTTAAATATCTGTATTTGTTGGCCGGGGTGAGAGCGCCGCGAAAGGTTGTCAGCGAGCTTGAAGAAAACCAACAAGTAATAAACTCTGTGATAAGGGCTTTTGTCAGATGGACAAATTGTAAAATCAGGTAAGTAAGGCTCAGAGATGCAGGCTTCTTAATGCAGTTTCAAGGTACAAAGGCTAGGAATTCTTGTTTCTCATGGACGCTTGGGTTTTCGCTGATAAGGTTGGGCGTGTCATTCGTGTCCTGTTCGGTTCTAAGAAACACAACCTATAGTTCTTTCAAAATTCATGCTAATTTACAACAATCTATATACGAAGGTAGAAAACGAGAAAATGAGGTAACGTTTTACAGCGAATGTTGTAATGGTCTTACCACGCGAAATGTCTTGTAAGAGATTTCGTATAGCACTAAACAGTTTTTCTACCAGAACATAAGGGTCCAATGTCAATGTTTGATGTCTAGTGTATATAACGTTTAAAGGTTTAACAAAGCAGTACCACCTCAAATCGATAAGACCAGTCACGTATGGAGCAGTCACGTAACCGGATGTATAGTGTCTAGTTCCCAGCTCAAATTCGACAGTTCGGTTTTGAAAACCGGAAAGACCATATTCTGTTTAGAACTAAGAACCGGAAGGACTGTTCTGGTATAGAGTTCGAAAAGAACTTGTCTTTTCTGTTGTTGAATTCTCACCAGGTAAACCAGTTCGGGTCGGAGCTCGAATCAGATAGACCAATCTCTTTTAGAGAGGCATTGGGTGGGGCTATCGGTCTGCAAGACTTGTACATGCAGATAGTTTTTGGTGTTCGGAACCTGAATACGCCTGAAAATGTGTAAAGTATACAACAAACCTCACCTGTGTATGTTAGGTGCGGGCGTTACTGAATACCTCGAACCTACAGGTCATCAGACTATAGACAGCGTAATTCGTAAGCCCGTTGCCCCAGTCGCCACAAGCGAAACCGCCGCAGCTCATCCGAATCTTCTATCAGAACCTGCACCTTCTATCACCTTCTACCAGACATTGAAAAAAACCTGCAAAACAAAAAGTCAGAGCATTTGTTAAAAAAATTGAAACACATCAGTGATCATCGAAATGTGCACCCATAGCTATCAGGGAATGTAGATCATGAAATAGCAATGCCAAGTTCATTATCGCTTTGAAGGCAAAATAAAAAGGCGCAATAAAAGCTGTAGCAAGAAAAGAACCACGATGTATGAAATAAAAAAGGACTGAACCAGTTTTGGAATTTTTTTTTCACATTTACATCGCTATTTGAATATTTAATATGAACAAGACGAGGTTTAAATCGTTTGACCAACTTTTCCGTGAGTGATTACTCTTGTAAAATGAATAGTCGGTATGAAATTACGTGCGTCTAGGATCATTGGGTGGACAGTGAGTTAAATGAAGAAACACGACAAGCATTTCTTGTATGCGCTTTAATGCCATATATGGCAATGCTGCCACCACCGGCAAATTAAGATATACAGGCATGTTTCAGAAAAGAACTTCCGTAATAAAGATGAGGGAGAATGATGATAGCCTTGAATATTTGGAAAGAAAATGTAGAATCCTTAGAGGAATTCTGGCTAGTCAAGACGGCAATTTGTACCTATGAAGATATATAAACAAATTGCAAAATAGTTCAGTTATCCTACAGAAGGAAGGATATTCCCTGGTTCGCCAGTTGTCGGCTTAAAGTAGTGATTACCGTGCTCGGTTGAGGCTAGAAAGAATGCTGTTTTCATATTAGCTCTGATGAGGTGATAATTTTTTATGCTGTTTTTTTTTTCTTTTTTTGCTATATGTAGCCGCGTTTCTTTGCAGCTATGAACTTTTCTTAGCGTTAGTCTCGTTGTTATCTCAGAAATTAAGGCTGCCTACTCATACTTGGCGATAGCGTATAATAGCGCCAGCCTATTGCATGGAGGTCAATTATAAAATAATAAATTGGCGTAAGAATTGATTTATGAATATTCAAGCTGATTTTCAGTAGTATTGTGAAAGATGGCATTGTCCCTGAACATATTGCACTTTGACGGCAGTTAAAGCGACGCTGAATACGCATGGTCATGTTTGGCCGAGAGGAGACCATGTTGTGTGGTTCAGTGTACAGTACACCACACCAGAGCGCAAAACATTTCGCATCTACATTTACACTCAAATACGGTACTGATTGGTTTCCGATTGAGAAAGGAGTGAGGCAAGGCTGCATACTGTCGCCCTGCCTATTTAACCTATATGCAGAGTGCATCATGAGGAAGGCCGGTCTGGACGAGTCTTCAGCTGGAGTGAAGATTGCTGGAAAACGTATCAACAACCTTAGATATGCGGATGATACCACTTTAATGGCAGAAAATGAAGTGGAACTTATGAGACTTCTGATGCGCGTACAAGAAGAGAGTGAGAAGTTTGGGCTTAAACTAAACATTAAAAAGACAAAGATCATGGCGTCTTGCCCTATCAAGTCCTGGAGAATCTATGGACAAGAAGTTAAAGCTGTGACAGATTTTCTCTTCTTGGGCTCCAAGATTACCTCGGAAGGAGACTGCAGCCATGAAATTAGGAGACGCCTGCTTCTGGGAAAGAGAGCAATGGTTAGCCTTGACCGCCTAGTAAAGAGCAGAGACATTAGTCTGCCAACCAAGATTCGTATAACTCGTGCTAAGGTCTTTCCAGTTGTGATGTATGGATGCGATAGTTGGACTTTAAAAAAGGCTGACCGCCGAAGAATTAACGCGTTTGAATTGTGGTGCTGGCGAAGACTCTTGAGAGTTCCTTGGACTGTCAGAAGATCAAATCAGTCAATATTGTCGACCATAAACCCTGACTGCTAATTGGAAGCTCAAAAAAGGTGAAATTCTAAAGTTAAAGCTCAGCTACTTTGGTCATCTGATGAGAAGAGAGGAGTCGCTGGAGAAAGATTTGATGTTGGGAAAGGTTGAGGGTCGCCGGAGAAGGGGTAGGCAGCAAACGCGATGGTTAGATGGCATCCTCGAGGCACTGCAGAAGTTATGTGATGTTAGGAATATAGTGAGAGACCGAAAAGCGTAGCGTGACATGGTCCATAGGGTCACGAAGAGTCGGACACGACTGAACGACTGAACTGAACTGAACGGTAGAGTGTATTTTGACAGCTATATTCCTAGCAGCGTTATGTAGGCGAGCCCTATCCGACATCCACATGTGAGGTTAATTCTGTGTGGAGACCCCAGATGCCAGCCATGGCCGTCAGCAGGTGGTTTCACAGTGGACAAGTGGTAAAAAGTAAATTGGCTTTGCTTGTACAAGGGGATGAAGAGCCCGGACTAAATTTATTCATCAACGATGAATAGAAGAGCCAATTTTATTAAAACGACATATAAATTGAAGAATAATTGGGCTTTACACAGATTTTAACAAAATCAGCATTGATATGGGTTGTTGGATAAAGGAAAATTAAGTTATAAATGGAATAGATTAGCAAGTGATGAAAATTGTATCGCATTTCCTGCGTATGAACCAAACTGCTCTTTTTGTTTTAGCAATCATGAATCGGAAGCGTAAAATCAATAAATGAGATATACTGTTTACTGAAGGTATCTAAGTATCAGCATTAAATTTGTCGCTTCGATTAGTAAATCTGCAACTGAAGCATATCCTAAACCTCAATGAGAAATTTTTAAACTTCGGTGCGCTCAGATTATACAAGCACGAAAATTAGGAACCTCCGTCATGTACATGTTTGTATGACAAGTGTGATTAAGACGTTTAAGCTCAAATTTAAAAGTGCAGCGCATGACCGTTTTGTTGTCATACTTTTGTATTCTTTGAGATTCTACCAGAATATTTTAATACATGGAAACAGAATCTGACAACTGCCAAATTCTTGCAATCATTGAGCTCCTGCAACTCATATAGCTCATCGTATGTTCGCACGCATTACTGCTTATATGTCTGCATGATTGTTCCTTTCTTTCCATGTTTCTTTGCACAACAAGGATATTTAAATATTTTCCGTGCATCCCGTTTTTATTCGCAGGTATGCAACATCCTTGCCTACGTTGTCTTCGATGGGTGCTTTGCCTATAATGCAGGCTCAATAAACAACAATGCTGTGAACAATTATGACAGATCTGTCCGGCATTTTGCCGAAGCCGACAAAGAGCTGGTGGCTGGTATCCATAATAAGGCATTGGTACTTGAAGGAAGAAGCGATCAAAAAACAAAGAACAGCTCGAGAAGACCCAAGCTCACAGATAAAACTCCCATATGATGCCTTTACACGGCGTTCTTTTTGACAAAAAAATGCCAGGTTTATCGTGACTAATAAAAGCGCCTTTTCGTTAGCCAGGTGTCCCCGGAAATATCTGCCATATTTCTTCTTTCATCTTCACTTAGCTAAATATTATCACTAACATCGATGCACGCCCATGCATTCCATCTGAAAGCATCTCGTAGAAATCAAAACGATTTTGAAAACAATATTATATGCATTTCAAATGCAGGTATGAGCTTTGGCGAGCGCAAATGGCCTTTTAACTACTTTCCCGTACCTCTTCCTGGACGCAATAGACGCTGTAATGGAGTGATTGGCTGCAGATTATCGAGAAAAAGTGTACGTAGCGCGCCGCTGGCACGCATGTCTTCAATTTTAAAAGCAATTGCTTTGAAGGAGCCGAAATGGCAAGTCTTCTGTTACTTAGAATCACATTAAAGGGACGTCGAAAATGTCGTCACTGTTTTAGAGAATGATAGATTCCTGTCCAAAAACTACAAATACAACTTAACAATATTTTATCAGGGTTTGGTTTGGTTTGTGGTGTTTAACATCCCAAAGCGACTTAGGTTATGAGAGACGCCGTAGTGGAGGACTCCGGAAGTTTAGACCACCTGGGGTTCTTTAACGTACACGGACATCGCACAGCACACGGGTGCCTTGCTTATATTTCATCAAGAGCACGAATCAGTCACAATTATTTTTATGAAGAATTTGAAGTGTAAACATTTTTATAACTTGAAACATTTTGCAATTGGAGTTATACGCATTATCTGAAAAGCAGGCGAAGATTTAAGTGCATCTGAAAGCTTTCCGAAATTTGAGCCATACCTTCAAACACGTGCCAATTTTTTTACTGCTGAATTATGTTACTCCTCCGATTGATTTTAAACTAGTGCAAATAGTAATGTTACAATGCTTATCGTCTGATGTGCTCCTTTTTACTGTCTTTTGGCATGAACTTTCAAGCTTGTAATTGGTAAAGGAAAGTTAGCAAAAACCCATGGGTTCGGCCATTTTTCTGGGTTGAAGAAATATACCCCTGATACAGCAGTTGCACAACATTTGATTTAAGCCGTAGATTTCTGAAGGTGATAAGAAATCCACGCCTTTAACTGAAAGTCGTGATCCACCGATTCCCAGAGTAAACAGCCGATAAATAATAGTAAGCGAAACACTTCTTTTATGTGCTGTATTAACCGAGTCAAGACATGAAACATTATTCATGCATACGTATTAATACATACCCTCTTTCCTACTTCTCGCTTTTTAGAGCGTAGCTCTTTGACGCCAGTTCCCGCGTTTCGCGTCGCCGTCGGCATTGTCTCTAGTAAGAATAGTTGTGTTTTGTGAGCCAAGCCCAGCATCAACTCGGCGCGTAATATTGCCTTAAATTAAAGGTCCCCCTCTGCTTGTGAAATTGCATTGCTGAATGTTGTGGTCTTCCGCCCACATTTCTTTTTGGGGTGCTTCAAACATGCTTTTAAAACTGCCGCTTAACCTGGGTGCTTCCTTGATGTTTTTACTTGCTTGACGCCTCTTTTCTTTACTAGGAAACGCATTTTATATTTCATATATTAACAGTATTTATGTTTTCTTTCTGCTCAAAATTATTCTTAATTTTTATATCTGTTTCAATTTTACTGAGTGCCTCTGTTTCACTGGGCTTTCGAAATAGTCGAAATATCCTTCAATATTTCTTTGTCTACCTTTTTCCCGAAGGGGGTCCCGTGCATGCTTACTGTTGTGCTTTCACATCTGTATTTCATGCTCATTCGCTTCAGATTGGAAGGGCAGGAGTCTCATGAGACCTTGTTTTGTAGAGGTAACAAAAAAAAAACTAAAATAAAACATGATTTCAAAAACTTTATTTTTGACTGTTTGACAGTCTAGTTTCCTTCTTATACAGGACAGTCCGAGGGGAAGGCTAAATGCTGCTAGCCTGACGAGGCCTTCGCGCCGACTACAGTTTCGTCAGTGTTACAGCGAGACACCTTTAAAATACAATCAAAACGCGTCTCTGTCGTGCACACTTTCGCCATGGGTATATATACAAATACATACAAGACTTATTGCCATACAGATGTAAAACAAACAATACGGATGAATACAGACTCAAAGCTCATTTACCTTGACGGACTAGTGGGCTGATAAAAAAGTGCCAAAAGATCAACCAATCAATCAATTTTTATTTTCACCGAAACAAAAAATACATGGTGAAAAAGGGGGGTGGGAGAAAAAGCTGCACAATAGCAGCTTGACAAAGCTCCAACCACCCTGACGACAATGACAGCACTGTAACATTTCAGTGATATCAAAATCCATGAAAACTCAGCTTCACAGATGCTATGACAAAATTGCATATAAAAGTCACTGGTGTCAAAGTTCTTTATTCATTCCCGCTGCTTTGACAGTTATTTTTTTCATTCTTTTGCTCAAATCGACATCATGAGTAACAGATTATTTAAAAGAAGTTGTATTTGCAAATCTAAATGTTGTTTACCAATTATTGTGCGTGTTCGAGGCTTTCTGTGAGACTTGTATGCGAAGGGTGAGCGCGTGTGTTTGGGCAGGATTACCAGTTACGTGGAGTTTACGTTTTTGCCCATAATAAATAACCTGAAATAATACACTTCATTATCTCTCAATAAAGAATACTTCGCAAACAGTGGACCTGTTGATAAAGTCTTGTGGGTGTCCAACATACCTTTCAAGTAACCGCAGTACACGCTTCTCTAATTTTAGTAACCGGAGGTAATTTTTGCTAGTGGTTGTATCCCCCCCCCAAAAAAAAAATGAAGTAAGAACGTCTGGTCCCATTCGGTGAAAATAAAAATTGATTGATTGATTGATTGATTGATTGATCTTTTCGCACTTTTTTATCAGCCAACATGTCCGTCAAGATAAATGAGCTTTGAGTCTGTATTCATCCTTTTGTTTGTTTTACATCTGTATGGCAATAAGTCTTGTATGTATCTGTATATATTGTAACCCGCGCTAACCGTGTCAGTTCTGGAGGGAGAAGAAGACGAAGTTCTGCGGAGTGCGCGTGGTTCTGGGACGCCACTGTTTTTGCCTGGTCAAGCGCCTGCTCTCTGCCTCCTGTGCCTCAACCCCGTCCTTTGACCCTGTCCTTCTGGACTGCCGTCCGGGTAGCGATAGAACCCGTGACATTCTGGTGGAGACGCGGGGTAAATGCAGCACAGCCCCTCAAAACCCGCTACTCTGAGTTCGCCCCCAAGTCTCAGCCGCCGCCCCTTCGACGAGGAGGCCGAGATACGTGCCAGCCGGCGACTTCAAGGGCTTGCTCCTCAGTTTGGTCTGTTGCCGAACTCCGGCTCTCCACAACTTACAATGGCCCGGAGTACCACGACCCAATGTCAACAGACGGACTCGTTTCTCGCACCGTCCGTGGTGTACCTACCGATGGCTCCTCATGCGGCTGCCACGTTCCATGGCGATGCCTCCGAAGATGTGGAGGATTGGCTGGAGCAGTACGAACGTGTGGCCCGCCACAATGGTTGGAATGCCGAAAACTGTCTTCAGAATTTGTATTTCTGCCTGGACAGTACGGCTCGGCACTGGTTCGAAAACCACGAGGCCTCACTTACATCCTGGGACACCTGTAAGGAAGAGCTGCGACGGACGTTCGCCAATCAGTATCGGCGACAGCGAGCAGAAGACCTTCTGCAAACAAGAGTACAACGACCCGACGAAACTGTAACGAGTTTTGTTCAAGACGTCCTACGACTTAGCTCCCGTGCCGACCCCCGTGCCACCGAGGAAAAAAAGGTGCGTGCACTCATGCGGGGCGTCAAGAGTGACATTTTCGGCGGGCTTATTCGTGATCCGCCGACTACAGTGGCACAATTTGTAAATGAGGCGACGAACATTGAGCGAGCCTTGGTTACGCGAGCGGACCATTATCGTCGCCTTGCTGGAGGTCCCAGCGTTTCGAACCTTTCAGCTGCTCGCTTCCCTGTTGGTTCCCTCGACACCGCAAACCTACGCGAGATCATCCGCGAAGTTGTACGCGAGAAAATACGGCAGCTGCTTCCCCCTGCTGATGGTACGGCATCCTGCGCCCTCACGGATACTGTCCGCGAAGAAGTACAACGTGCCCTTTATCCACAGTGCTCCGTTGCTTCTTCACCTACTCAGCCCATTGAGACGTACGCGTCCGTTGCTAGTCGCCCGCCGCCGCAGCAGCCACCACCGCCGCCTGCTCGCCGTCAGTACTTGCCTTCACAACCCCGTATCCCTGTGTACGATCTTCGTCCGCAGCAGCAATGGATGAGCAAGGCTGACGCGTGGAGGACAACAGACCAACGCCCACTATGCTTCCACTGCGGAGAAGCAGGCCACGTCTACCGTCGCTGCCCTTACCGCGAACTTGGTCTTCGCGGTTTCCAGCGGAATGCTCCCCGCCCGGAGTTCGGCGAGCAACCCCGCGACATCGCGGACTATCTGCGCCGTTCACCACCACCCGACCGGTCTTCACGTCGCGACCTTCGCTCGACACCATCCCGCCGATACGAATCTCCCCTTCGCAGCAATCGACGGCAAAGCCTGTCCCCTCATCGGGAAAACTAAGCCCGGCGACGTCTGGAGGTGACGTTGCCGAACCCGTTCCTGTTAAAGAGCCTCCACGTTTTTCGCCCCGCTCCTCCACGCGAACCGACGATCAACCCGACGACCTTCCCGACGAACTTCGCGCCGAACTTCTCGCCGAACTTCCCACCGAGCTTTCCGACGAGCTTTCTGACGAACTTCACGACGAACTCCCCGACGGAGCTTCCGACGACCGTCGCACCACAGTGTACAATAACCTCGATGTTGTGATCGACGGATACGACGTGACGGCACACGTTGACACCGGCGCAGACTATTCTGTTATGAGTGGGGAGCTATGCCGCCGACTTCGCAAGGTAACGACGCAGTGGGATGGCCCCGATATCAGAACCGCTGGAGGCCACCTCGTGAGACCAATCGGCAGATGCACTGCTCGTATTGAGATTAACGGTCTCAGGTGCCCGGTTACCTTTGTTGTACTATCGAAATGTTCCAGAGACATTATTCTCGGCATGGATTTTTTGAGTGATTGCAGCGCTGTAATCGACTTTACCGACCGCCGCCTCACGCTTCGTCAACCTCGATATACCTCGGCGCAAACAAAGCCCCAAGTTTGCACGGCACGCGTTTTGGCGGAGCACGTAACCGTACCGCCCCAGTCTAGCGTATTTCTCCCTGTCACGTCCGACCACGTTGCTTCTGGCGAAGTTCTGCTGGAAGGAAGTGCTCAGCTGCTTCTTGAACGGGGTCTTGGTGTTGCTCGAGGTATCGCGCAGCTGGATACTGGCTGCGTACACGTCCTAGTCACCAACTTTTGTGGCACTCCACAGCGCCTTAAGAAAGGCACGGCTCTCGGTACCATGGAGAGCATTACCGCCCCTATTCAAGTTGTTGCCCTGTCCGAAGGTGCTTTCTCCTCTTTCTCTTCGCAGCAGAACGATGCACCTTTGGGTGTAAGCATTGCACCTAATCTCTCTGTGAGCGAGAGGGCCAAATTGATAGCGCTGCTTGCAGAATTCCAAGATTGCTTCTCTACGTCATCCGGAGTTCGCCAGACGACCATTGCCAAACACAGAATAATTACCGATGACGCTGCTCACCCTGTTCGTCAGTCGCCTTACCGAGTTTCTTTCAAAGAACGTGAAGTTATACAGAACCAAGTGCAAGAAATGCTGGCCGACGATATAATCTAACCCTCGCACAGTCCATGGGCAGCTCCAGTGGTACTAGTAAAGAAAAAGGATGGCACTCTTCGATTCTGCGTTGACTATCGCCGTCTCAACAACGTCACCAAGAAGGATGTTTATCCCCTTCCTCGCATTGATGACGCACTTGATCATCTACGACATGCCCGTTACTTTTCATCCATAGATCTGAAAAGGGGTTATTGGCAAATCGAAGTTGATGAGCGCGACCGAGAGAAGACTGCTTTTATCACCCCGGATGGTCTATATGAGTTTAAAGTGATGCCGTTCGGCCTCTGTACCGCCCCAGCAACCTTTCAGCGCGTTATGGACACCATCTTGGCCGGACTGAAGTGGCAAACTTGTCTGGTCTACCTTGACGATGTTGTAATCTTCTCAAGCACGTTCTCCGATCATATTCTTCGCCTGAGAGCAGTACTACAAGCTATAAGAAGCGCAAACCTCACTCTGAAACCAACAAAGTGCAAGTTTGCCTACGATGAATTAAAATTTCTTGGCCACGTCGTCAGTAGCGCGGGCGTTCGTCCAGATCCCGATAAAACAGCCGCCGTCGCCTCCTTTCCTACACCATCGGACAAGAACGCCGTACGGAGGTTTCTGGGCCTCTGTGCTTACTATAGGCGCTTTGTTCCCAATTTTTCTCATGTCGCTGCACCGCTTACTCATCTCACGAAGGAGAACGTCGCCTTCCAGTGGTCGGATGAACAGCAGCGTGCATTCGACCGCCTTAAACAAAGCTTACAGACCTCCCCTGTACTCGGGCATTTTGACCAGGACGCCGAGACTGAAGTTCATACAGACGCCAGACACAAGGGCCTCGGAGCCGTGCTCATTCAAAAACAGAACGGGACCGAGCGTGTAATCGCATACGCAAGTCGAACATTATCGAAGGCGGAGACTAACTACTCGACCACTGAAAAAGAATGCCTCGCGGTAGTTTGGGCAATTAATAAGTTCAGACCCTACTTGTACGGACGCCCATTTCAGGTGGTTACCGACCATCACTCTCTATGTTGGCTCAGCACTCTGAGAGACCCTTCAGGGCGACTTGCACGGTGGGCCCTTCGGTTGCAAGAATTCGATGCTACAATAGTTTATAAGTCCGGTCGCAGGCACACAGATGCTGACTTCCTCTCGAGAGCCCCTATAGAATCAGCGTCTGACGGTCAAGACGACGAGTATGAAGATGCTTTTATAGGTACCATAAGCACGGTCGATATGGCAGCGCGGCAGCGACACGACATTGAACTCCGGGAAGTAATCGCCCACGAAGGTCAAGAAGGCACCATTCCACGCGTCTTCTTGCGCGTTCTACCCGCATTATGTCTTCGCAACAATGTACTATACAAAAAGAGCTTCGCAGCGAGTGCGAGGTCTTGGCTACTGGTTATTCCGGCTGGCCTACGTAATGAAATTATGGACGCCTGTCATGACGACCCAACTTCCGGGCATTTGGGATACAGCCGAACACTCGCACGAATTCGTTCCAAGTATTACTGGCCTCAACTTGCTAAGACTGTTCGTCACTATACCAGGACCTGCCGCGAATGTCAAAGACGTAAGACTCCGCCCGTACAACCCGCAGGACATCTTCACCCCATTCCGCCGCCTATGACTCCGTTCCAGCAGGTAGGAATGGACCTGCTCGGACCTTTTCCTACGTCCAACTCGGGACACCGCTGGATTGCTGTTGCTACTGATTACCTCACACGGTATGCTGAATCGCTAGCTTTACCTTCTGCAACAGCGGCTGATGTAGCGAAGTTTTTCGTCGAGTCCATCGTCCTCCGTCACGGTGCTCCCGAAGTCTTGATCACAGACCGCGGTGCCGCGTTCGTGTCCCAGCTAATGGCAGAGATCTTGCGTTTAAGCAACACGCACCACCGGAAAACTACCGCATACCACCCCCAAACGAATGGGCTCACAGAGCGCCTTAATAAGACTATGGCCGACATGATATCTATATATGTGGACGTCGAGCACCGTACATGGGACGATATTCTTCCCTACGTAACTTTCGCTTATAACACCGCAACTCAGGAAACAACCGGGTTTTCGCCGTTCCGCCTGGTGCATGGCCGAGAGGTGACTACCATGCTTGATGCCATGCTTCCCCATGAGCCGGAGGCCTACTCGTACGACGATGTCCAACTGGTAACCCAGCAAGCAGAAGAAGCCCGACAGTTGGCACGACTACGCATCCAAGACCGCCAGCACGTCGATGCACGCAGGTACAACCTCCGGCATCGTGAAGTTCATTTTGCACCTGGTGATAAAGTGTGGGTGTGGACTCCCGTTCGCCGTCGCGGTCTCAGCGAGAAGCTGCTAAAACGTTACTTTGGCCCATACGAGGTCGTTCGCCGTATAAGCGACGTGAATTATGAGGTGATTCCGATTCTTCCGAGCACATCTCGTCGGCCCCCTCATCCTGAAGTGGTGCATGTGGTTCGCCTCAAAACTTACTGTGAACGCTAGAACCACGTATTCTGACTCTAAGCTCTGCTTGATTTAACGTTTCAGTTACGCTGGAGCGCGCATCGGGACGATGCGCCTTTCAGGGGGAGTAGTAGTGTAACCCGCGCTAACCGTGTCACTTCTGGAGGGAGAAGAAGACGAAGTTCTGCGGAGTGCGCGTGGTTCTGGGACGCCACTGTGTTTGCCTGGTCAAGCGCCTGCTCTCTGCCTCCTGTGCCTCAACCCCGTCCTTTGACCCTGTCCTTCTGGACTGCCGTCCGGATAGCGATAGAACCCGTGACAATATATGCCCGCTCCGCTGTTTCCATTTTAGCATCCTCTTTAAGGAAAAGTACACGTGCCCTCATTCCCCCGTGTACATTCCCACTCCCTCGTAACTTAACGAGATTGGAGGAGGTTTCCCTTAGAAGGATAAGAGCTGGGGCGGCCCTTACCCCGTCGGTAAAATGCCGATGGGAATCGCAAGCAGACATCGAACCAACCACATGCCCAAAGTGTTCCACGCCAGCTGCAGAAGTGGATGTTCGCCACCTGCCATGGACTTGTGCAGGGACAATGGAATCAAGGACACAGATTCTGCGCGAAGTGGGTCTAACCACAACAAGGGAAGAGGACTTTTCTAAATGGCTCACCGACAACGTTAAGAGCGGGAGCCTGCTCCGGTTCCTCACGGAAAACCATTTACATGAGTTCATATAATATGCCTTATGGCAAGTTTGCGTACAAAAAAACAAACAAAAAAAGACGTCTGGAATAAACGAGAGTATAATAAAGAGAGATTTTTAACTACAAAGGTAAGAGTAAACTTATTCTATCAATGCACCCGAGAGTTCTTAGTTCTAGAGCGAGATTGTCAGTATTGGTGTTCCAAGAAAAGTTTTCCTGGAACCTCACTCCCAGAAATGTTTGCCTCTTGTCCTGTTTAAGCTGAGTGCACGGAAGGTGATATGAATATCTTTGTCCATTGGCTTATTAATTTGCTCCGGAGAATCCGGGAGGCAATAGGATTGACCGCTGAGATACCTCTGTCGTGGCAGAGGGGTGACGGGTGACGCTGGAGGAGCCGATGGTAAGGCGGCGCGTCCAGGACCACGAGCACGAGACCCGTGGGAGTGCTGGCGAAGCAGCGAGGGGGGGGGGGCGTAGGAGTGGCAGGGGAGGGCCCACGAACAATGGAGTCCGCGGGAGACTGTCAGTGGCCAGAAGGACTGCACCCATGGGAGCTGCAGTGGGCCGCCGAAGTAGCCACGAGCCCGGTGGAGGCGACGAGGGGTCTGCCGCGGGGAAAACCAGGTCACCGGCACAGCACTGGGTCGACGTCTCGAAGGCGGAAGGGGCGTACTGTGAGGGTTTGGACATCCTGAAATCCGTTGAAGCAATGGGTGGGGCGCGCATGGTACGCTGCAGCTGCGAGGGGCGTGAAGGAAGCACAGGGGGCATCGCAGCGGCAGGAGTTCTGGCAGAAGCCAGCGAGATGAGGTCGATGGCCCGGGGACTGCATGCACACCAGGAGACTGCAGCAGGAAGGACTGTGCCCCCCAAGGGAGCGAGCAGGACGCGCGAACGCAGGAGGAAGGATTAGGCCGACGAGTGCGCGGAGAGAGCGGGAGCGCACGACCTCGCCGGAGCGAGCGCCGCACACACCCGCTCCCGAAGAGCTCTGGTTCTTGATACCAAACTTCTCGAGTCAGAGGTAGGATGCTGCATAGACGATGCGTCTCACGACCAAATTCTGCACCAGTCGGTGAGTATCTTCTTCTCGCATTTCTCATTTAAACGCAAGAGCTATCTTGATCTTCACGATGTCAGTGCTCATCAAAGGATCCCTAGGTGTTAGAAATTATTGGTGAGCTCTTCACTATGGCCCTTTCTCTCTCTCTTCTTTCGATCCCTCCTTCCTCCATTTTCATGCAGTGTAATAGAGGGCTACGGCTGATCTTTTTCGCTTTCCCCTTGCACTCCCACCTTCCTCTCTTTCCTTACGGCGCGGTGCAGGTGTCCACAGAAAACAAGTGAGACAGATACTGCACCTTTCCAAACCTGCGAACCAATTATTATTAGTGTCCACTGAGATGTGAGACATATGCGGCCCCTTTCCTTTCCTAGAAACCAATTTCATGTTTAAATGACCGGCTACGGTGGCGCAGTGGTTAACATGCCCGACTACTGTGCCGAGTAACAGGTACGATAAGGGGATTAAAGGAGGAGAGAAAAGGTGTGTGAAGCACAGTCAGTTTTTCACTCAAGCGGGTGGCTGTTAAATAAAGAGCGCCCTTTATGCCTTGAAGGCAGTCGACTATCGTGGCCACGGACGAGGGATCTCCATCATCAGCAGCAGGACTACACACACAACCGGGCGAAGGCCCCTCCCTAGTTCATCCAATTAGGCCTGTGCTAGCTGCATCTAATTAACCGCTACGAACTTTGACTTATTTTCTCACCTAACTTTCTGCCGCCTCCTTCTACGCTTTCCTTTCCTTGGAATCCATTTTTTTACCCAAAGCGACCATCGATTAGTTGTCCTCTCTACGCACTGCATTCATAGCCCACGCCCATTTCTTCTTTTTGATTTCCACAAGGATGTCATAAACCGAAGTTATTTCTCTGACCTACTCGGTTCGCTTCCCATCTGAACGTTACGAAGCTCAGTAACGAGGAGGCCATAGATCTGAGGCGGCTGCAGACGAGCACCTTCATTAATTTACACAAATTACATGTGATGCATCCCACTACATTCAAAGACGAATGCTCATGGCGCGGGATGACCCCTACCCTGTACCACATAACGTTGGAATGCTGTGAACATCAAATACAAACAGTTGCAAACCGAAATGAAAGGTAGTGGAAGGCTTTGCTGTCCAGCTCTGACCCGGAATCTCAGCTCTACCTGGTCACGACAGCTCGCAAGCTGGTGAAAGCCAGTGGTGCCCTGGACTGGGGGCGCCAACCGCTTGCCAGTCTCGGCTGAAGTGGCTAAGATAAAAGACACCCCAAGCACAATTACGTTAACTCACTCTATCACTCACTCATCCTACCATTTTTCGTTCCATAGCCTTCTGCGTGGTCCTCAACAAAGTAGAACACTCTTGGTTAGCCTCCACGTTTTAGCCCCATAGATGAGTTCAGGCAAGATGCAACTGTTGTATCCTTTCCTCTTCAGAGATACCGGTAAGCTGCCAGCCATAATATGCGAGAGGCGACTGTGCAATGAATACTTTAAAAACTCCCAAAGATCTTATTCGTCGTTAAAGGGCGAGGATCGAGGCGGTCCATCGCACAATGCAACTCATGTATTTTATTCATAAATGCAAGACATTCCCACAAGAGATGTTCGATTGTCTCTTCACGACTACAGTTTTTACAGGCAGGGCTGTCGGTCGTTAGAATTTTGAAAATATTTGTTCCTGAAAACAGCGAGCCATAAATGGCACTGCAACGTTGTGCCTCTACGCGTTATATAATGGGGAAGGTGAAGGAGCAGTCCAGGGTCCAGTGCACTGAGGCGCCGTTTACTAACTCTCCTGTATTACATGCTGAAAGTGTGATCTCCAAGGCGATAGGGCGAAGCGCACAAGCTGCGTCAACCCGCAATATAGGTATTTTCTCTTGAACTTCGTTATTGTGGGTAGAACGGGCTGCCTTATTCGACTGGTGGTTGCAATTGCTACCGCAGTGTCCTGGAAGGTACTGAAAAATAATATCGTGACCTTTCGATACAGCGCCGTGGTACAACTGATGGATCTCTCCAAAGAGTTGGTCATGTTACCCGCGGCGTAGTGCAGCTTGCTGTCCTTGAAGGGCTGCTTTAGAGCCTGTGAATACGGTCCAGTCATGTGGATGTTCTTGGAATATAATTCCACTACAGCTCTTAGGGCACCTAGTTCAGCACCTGTAGAAGTCAGATATGACGTTTTAACCTTTATCAGAATTGACTTGGCCAGTATTGCCACAGACGCCAAGAAACTGGTTAGATTAACTGAGCCATCTGTGTAGACAAGAGGAACCATTAATGTGGTCTAGTAGTATGTCGTAAAGAGACATAATTTAGAGCGGCGCAGTATTATGTCATAAATTCAAAAGTATTATGAAATAGTGATAATGAAATTATTCAAAGGAAAATAGCTCATAGCAAAATTAGTCGCAAGAAAATTGGTGATATGAAAAATTAGCGATAAAGAAATAGGTAAAAAAATTCGTTTTTAGGAATCTGGTGATAAGAAAATTAGTAGAAATTACTCCTAACACAAATAATAAGATAATCAGCGCTGAAGAAATTGATGAAAGGAAAACCAGTAATCAGAAAATTAGTGGCAAGATAATTATTGATAACGAATTACTAATAAGAAATTTGGTGATCAAATAAGTGATAGAGAAATTGTTAACAAGGAAGTTATTGGTAAGGAAATAAGCATACTATTAGCGATAAGGAAATAATGATAACATAATTAGTGATATTGATGCTTTCACATTTCTCCATTGCAGGTTACCACAGTGATCTCCAAGCTTTTTTATCACTAAATCTTTTAGTGCCACTGATTTCCTTATCAGAAATTTCTTTCTCACTCCTTTTCTGGCTGCTTTATTTCTGTTCACTAATTTTCTTATCCCATGTGTCTAATTTTGTTATAGTTACGTTTTACTACTAACTTCATTTTTATCCAAATTCTTATCACTGATTTGCTTATCTCTAAATTTCTTATCGCTATTTTACTAAACACTAATTTTCTTACCCCTAATTTTGTTTCAATGCTCGTATCACATTTCTGTCTCCTTGTGACATACTGTCACCCTTTCTGTCCAATGCAATGAAATATGTTACCCTTTCTACGCACTAAATGTCCTGCCCATGCAAATTAATTCTTGATTTACATTAGAATGTTATTAACACGAGTTCTCTGACCCACTCTGCGCGCTTCCTGTCTCTTAACGTTACACCTACCATTTTCCTTTCCATACCCCTCTGCGTTCTCTCCGACTGCAGTAGAACCCTTTCGTTAGCCTCCACTTTTCAGTCCCATAGGTGAGTACTGGTAAGATGCAACTGTTGCATACTTTCCTATTAAGCGATACCTGTAAGCTGTTATTTATGATATGCGAATACTTGCC
Organism: Amblyomma maculatum; assembly: GCF_055883805.1. NCBI lineage: Eukaryota > Metazoa > Arthropoda > Arachnida > Ixodida > Ixodidae > Amblyomma > Amblyomma maculatum. The sequence continues at coordinate 42,646,440 of NC_139352.1, forward strand.
AACTGCGCTCCATACTAATCTTATTCTAATTATTATTTCGCATTCATGGTCTGGATCTGCGGTTACTACCTGTCCTAAGTAGACATATTCGTGTACAACACCCAGTGCTTCGCTACCTATTGTGAACTAGCCAGGCTGCACGCATCATGCGGTCAACAATGGTACTATATTGGCGATGTCCGGTCCTGCATAGTGCCAGTGTATGTCCAACACACTTCCCATATTGGGCCAATGATATTTGCTGCTTGTGTACTGTTCCTTCTCGAGGCTGTTGAACATCACCTTAGTCTACTGCATATTTATCTTCAAACCTACCTTTCTACTATGCCTGTCTAGGTAATCAATCATTATTTGCAGTTCATCCCCTCAGTTACTTAAAAATGCAATGTTATCAGAAAATCGCAGATTATTGAGGTATTCTCCATCTACCCTTATCCCTATCTGCTGCCATATCAAGTCACTGAATACTTCCTCAAAGTGATTGCTTGAACAGTACTGGGGATATTGTGCCTCCTTGCCTTATATTTTTCCTTATATGATTTCTGTTACTTTCTTTATGCAGAACTATGGTAGCTGTGCAGCCACTGTATATATATTTCGCTACCTTCAAGTACGACTCGTCTACATCCTGATTTCGCAACGCCTGTATGATTGCCGCGGTTTTTACAGGGTCAAATGCTTTTTTGTAATCAATGAATACTATATATAAGGTCTGGTTATATTCCGAGTATTAGTCTATCACCTGGTTGATTGTACGGATATAATCGATGGAAGAGTGCCATTTCCGAAAACCTGTCTGATCGTTTCTTGACTGAAGTCTAAGACTGTGCTGATTCTGTTAGCTATTACCTTATTAAACTCCTTAAATCTTATTAAACCTGTTCATGCCAATCCATCGCCACGCGGAATATTTTAATCATGTAGGAAGAAGTGTGGCACCGAGATTCGAACCACGGTATTCTTACACGCGAGACGGATGTTCTACCTCTACACCATCACTTTTCTTTATTGGCTAATTTATTATCAGATTTTACACATATAGAACATCACACACACACACACACACACACACACACACACACACACACACACACACACACACACACACACACACACACACACACACACACACACACACACACACACACACACACACACACACACACACACACACACACACACACACACACACACACACACACACACACACACACACACACACACACACACACACACACACACACACACACACACACACACACACACACACACACACACACACACACACACACACACACACACACACACACACACACACACACACACACACACACACACACACACACACACACTGCTTGTTCTATAGAACAGAGCGTGTATATATAGAACAAGCAGTGATGGCGTAGAGGTGCTATGCTACACTGCTTGTTCTACATATACACAGTTCTGTTCTATACACCGCGCGTTAATGTGGGGCTGAGGTGTTTTTATTTGCTTCTATGCTCACGTTCCTCATTTCATGTTCAGCAACCGTACAGTTTGTATCCTTACCTGTGTAAAGTTCTGAAGAAGCTGATTCGATTCTAAATACAGTGAATCTTCATTAGCGCAGCTAGTATGCTATGCAATTGATGTATGCCCGTACTTATTCCACATAACCCATAACCCCAAGCGGGAATTCTAGCATATTTGCCGAGAGCTATCGGCTGCAGTAGTGCGTTCTGCAGTTTCTGCAGTAGTGCGTTCTGCACAAGAGTTAAGTAGATTGTACATACGGCTCTTGGGATTTTGTTTTTTTTTTTTTCGTTCTTCTGCCCCGAATTGTCGCGCTAGTTCAACTAGTTTACCTAATTTTGCGCGTTTCGGTGATCAAACCTAAGGTCATTTATATGTGTTCGAATTGTTTGTGGTTGCGAAGGTTGCCGCTGGAATCGCGAAGCAAAATAATGCGCGATGATGCAGCGAGAGGCGTGTGGTGCGAGCGCCACACTGCGGAAATGCGCATTATCACGACGAGCAACTTGCTTTTGGTGCATCACGCGAAGTGGAGATAACCCTGAACGGCCGGGCCGGAGTGGTTGATCGCCCATGTATAATATAGGCAGCTTGTATGAAGGGATGCATGCTGGGTAATCCGTCATGATGTCGACAGCGGACGGCGGGCAGCATAGCTATCAGAGCAGCCTGGCTGAATTGACCGAGTATGGTCCACCGAGCAAACACACGGCTGTTCGCGCGCTGCCCTTACGTGCGTGTAGGGTGTCGGCAGATTCCTGATGAACGTTTGCATCGGCGCTGCTCACGAAAGATCGAGCACCCAATAAAGAAATGCAAAGCAGAGCTGAGCGGACCCGGTCAAGCTACGCGCGGATGACTGTGCGTCTGGGCCTGTGGACACCCGTCGGCATCGCCGTCGTTAATGATTTCTAGTTCTGACGACTAGTTTGATACTTGCCCAGATTAGAGTCGATCTCGCGTCTTTTGGCCCCTGCGAGTCATTATTGTCGGCGTCGCTAGAAGGATCATCTGCCTTCTCGCATTCGTGGAGACGTATTTTTAGAATCTTGAAGTACCCGCAGTCGGCCTGTCCGATCGCGCCGGCATCGTCTGCGCGTATTACGCGACAATGCAGACGAGGCTGTGTTGCAGTGCCTTGATGCGTCGTCTGCTGCCAACGACAACAACATGGCGGATTACCCAGCATGCATTGCTTCATGCAAGCTCGATGCATGCTGGGAATGGGTTCGCAAGCCATTCCAACGCTTGGACAAGTCCCCTTGTCCAAGGGGACTTGTGCCCCTTGTGGGGGACAGAGGAGTGCCCCAGGGCTCCGTTCTCGCCCCTACTTTATTTAATGTGGCCTTCATTCCACTTATTCGAGCCCTAGAGGCCATCCCTTCTATACGGGTGCTTGCGTATGCCGATGATATAACCTTATGGTGCTGTCACCCAGATACGTCTGTCCATCAGGCGGCCCTCCAGCATGCGCTGGATATATTGACATTTCGCCTCCCTCCTTTGGGCCTAACTCTTTCGCATACAAAATCCTGTTTCATTCGAATTGGAAATAAAGCTGGCTTACGGAAAGCTCCCAATATAAATTTTATGATAGATAATACCCCAATTCCTCAGGTACAAACCGTTCGCATTCTTGGTCTTCTTCTACATTCCTCTGGGACTGGCACACCGTGGCTGACAGCCATCCGTAAGACCGCTCACGCTACTTTAGGCCTCATTCGTCGCATAGCTATGCGCTCTGGCGGCGCGCGTGCTCACACGGCCCGCCAGCTTGTTCGCTCTGTCTTCCAGCCACGTATAATATACCAGGCACAGTTTCAACGTCTCACCCGCAGACAGTGGGACTCCCTTGAGGCCATCAATCGTGAGGCTATGCGTGCAATAACGTACCTCCCCCGCCTAACACCCATACCAGTACTTCAGGAGTATGCCCAGCTAAATACGCTCACTGAACTCGTTGATCAGCGGACGGCAAACAGAGCTCGCAAACAGTCTTTACAACTACATCATTTAAAGACACTACCTCCATGGTCGTACTGCCAGCTCACGGACAATCGCCCCACTGCTTCCCCGTCGGTATCATCCGCACATCTGCCTGAAGGGTGCATATTATATACCGATGCATCACATACTGCAGAGCGAGGAGTTACTGCCGTGTATAGTCCCTCTCATCCGCATCTCAACACTCACGTGACATATACCGCGGATACGTGCACCCCTCTGGCACTGGAACTCCAAGCAATTTACAATGCTATACATTCCCTCCCACCAGTTCCTACATTCAATGCAGTTCATCTTTACACAGACTCTCTCACTGCCCTTAAACAGCTTAAGGCCGTTCGACGCACATTCCAAATAACACAGTCCATACATTTGCTGTGTTCAAAGTACCCATGTCCTATTCGCATACACTGGATTCGCGGCCATGCTCGCGATCCCCATAACATACAAGCAGATGCTATGACGCATATAAACACATCAGACGATCCACCACCTTCCCCTCTTCCCCCAGATCCGTTCCTGTCCCACGTTTCCGATTCGCAAGTTCTGCGCCACCGAACACGCGCTCTCATTCCTCCGTGTTCGCACCCTCTCCCCCGTAGTCTTACTCGGCAGGAGGAGGTGACAGTGCGCCGGATCCGGGCAGGGGCGGCTCTGACCCCATCTGTTCCACATCGATGGCGGGAAAAAGACCTACCAGTGACTGACAGGTGCCCTCACTGTGACACTCCACCTGACGTCTGCGATGTGCGCCACTTGTTGTGGACGTGTCCATCAACAACGCACATCAGGCAACGGATAATCATGAAGGTGGGCCTGCGGTGGATTCGCGATAGTGATTATGACAAATGGACAATGGACAATCGCTATACTGCCAACCTTCTCGAATTCATAAGCACAACTGGACTACACTCCTTCTTTTAACTTTCTATCTCCTGCATCCCATTCCCCCTTTCTCAACTTATGCCTTGTGGCAAACGCTTCGAAAAAAAAAAAAAAAAAGTCCCCTTGTCGAAGCGTTGGCTCGGCTTGCGAGCTGAGGCATCCCTCAACGCTTTTTTAGGGCTCGTACATAACTGACTATGATTCATGGTCAAGATAGTCATGGTTCCAGCGTCTGACGTTATAAACGTTCAATGTAGACGGCACCACTGCATCTGCTGGTATGTCTGAACACATAAGGAGTTGCCATAGTAACAACGGTGACGCCACTGCGTGCACAGGGGAGAAATGATTTCGCAATATCATGCGTGAAGAATTTTAAGTTAAAAACTGGCCTGCGTATTACATGGCTGTTTGTGGTCCGTCTACGTGCTCTATAAATATAGCATAGAAAATAATCATAGAAGGAAATATAGCATAGAAGGAAATCAGCAGCCAGAATAAACACACCTTTTTCACACAATGTTCGTATTTGTATTTTGCATCTTTTTCTTGGCTACCAAGGAAGAGAAAGCCTGTGCACGTGACGCACTCTCACGAGACGAAGAAGAACGAGGCTTTCACAAGCACCGACCATGAACCTCGACGAGGCGGAAAAAGACGTCACGAAGGCGTCGAAGACCTCCGAGGCCTCTAAAAAGTCGAAGAGGTCCCCTAAACTCGCGAAGGAATCAGAAAAAGAAAAGGAGTCTCCCAGGAATTCTCGAAAAAGCCGAAAAAAAGGTGCGGACCTGCTGATCATCGCACCGATACAGGACCCCAAGAAGGCCCGGACGCTCGCCAACCCACTTCTAGTGAAGCGGGTCCACACGAGAAGACTAGCAAAGAAGCAGCAGATGTTCCTGGTAGGGACAACGCGCATCCGACGCTATCACATTTACAAACTCCTGACCGCCGAGACGGGGCTGCGAGTGCATTCCAACCACTCATTCTCGCACAAACTGAGTGTACCAAGCTGCCAAATTCGGATGGCAGCCAAGCACAGCTCCTTGCAGCAAGGGACGACTTAAGCACTGCACCAAGCGGCGTACCTAGGGTCCGTACCCCCGCTTCAGTTGAGCAGCCCCAGTGCACTGACAAGGGACAGGAGCACGCGACTCGCATCATACGCAATGCGACTGGAATTCAGACTGGCGTCCAAGCAGCTGGAGCTGTCCAAGCAAGCAGTCCTGGAGAAGACCCGAACGCAAGGGCTCTCAGCGTTCGGACGCAGCCTGTCATGGAGCAACCCAAACAGGGAAAGAAGACGCCTGGATTTCGAATTACGGTAAGCACTGTCCACCGACTTCGATAGATTCTCGTGAGCAACAATATGGCATGCGCTAAAGTTCTTGGAAGACGAGCCGTAATATTGACCCAAACAAAAGGCAACCTCTTTTGTACCATGGTATAATGATACTAGCTTAGGGCTTAGTGTTAAAACTTGAACATCAATGTTAGGTGTAGTCTACACAGGTCTACACTCACAAAATCGTCCTTCCTGAGCTGTTCGAATTTCATCCCCGAGGCTGGCGGGATAACGCGCACGAGTCTAGACGTACCGTCGGGATCACAAGTGATTTAGTTCGTGCGGCGGAAAGCGCAGTGCAGAGAAAATGGAGGCAATTAAAACGAAAATGCGCTGCAGTGACATCTACAGATGGCATCTGTGATCGAGACACCAAATGTGCCCGAAACAATCCACAGGCACGTTATTTGGCGCTCTCAATGCAACGCATTTGGAACTACCAGAATATCGAGCGGCGTCGCCGCTGTTGCGATCCCACGGCCGTCTTTTCATTGTGTTTTCTTTTTTTGCAAGAAGCTTCACTACGCCATGTTCGGCAAGGTAACATACGGAAATAATTTGACGATCAAGTGGGGATTCGCCAGAGGTGTGTCGTGAAGCCTTATAACGCGATTCCCCGCAGCTGCCGCCGCTCTTCTGGTCACCGCCTATCCTGCTCTAGTAACGTGACCAACCACGTCACTCACCGTCCGCTGAAAAAGGAGACAGAGCGATGTTCGCGCACAGTTTCACAATAGATGAGAGCCCCGGAGTGCCGTCTACGGCGGCTGTAAGCGATTACTCTGTCGCGTAGGCGGTAGGCTGCTTCAGATCACTCAGCAGCTGTGGCTCGCCTAGCTGCGGCATTGAACAGATGAGGAATCGCCCTCAACAATAACGGTGGTTCCGCCCGGTTACTAGGTTTAGAAGAATTAAACTTCAGGAAATTTTTCACCACATGCACAGGTACGGTACGAATGTTCCATCGTTCTCATGTCAGTTGTGATATCTCTCGAGCACGCTATAGAGATGATGCAAAGAAGAGGACGACGGAATCGCTACTGCTGCAATGCCGCTCGCCATTTTTGCCGGTCCAGTCGCACCGAGACGGGGTTGTTGAAATAATAATATTAATATTAATTGGTTCACAGGAAGGCAAAGGCGCAGTATATGTCACACTTGCTCTGCGGACACCAGAACTGCGCCGTAAGAAAATGGAGGAACGTGGGAGTGAAAGTGGAAAGAGAGAAAGGGGAGCCGCGGTGGAGGGCTACGGAGTAATTTCGACCACCTGGGGATCTTTAACGTGTGCTGACATCGCACAGCACACGGACGCCTCTTCGTTTCGCCTCCATCGAAACGCAGCCGCCGTGGTCTGGTTCGAACCCGAAAACTCCGGCACATTAGTCGGGCGTCTTACCATTGCATCACCCCGGCGGGGCACGGGTTGATGGAAGTTTTTTTTTGTTTTTTTTTAAGCTAAAGCTTAATTGGCCGCGATGCAGCGATTTTGCCGTGCTACCAATTTCCACCATGATTACACCGCTCTTTCCACTTCCACTCACACCTTCCTCCCTTCCTGGTGGCGTCTTTTCGCTAGGAGTTCTCGTTCTCGGAAGATTCAGTGTTCCGGGCCTCTCTCGCTGCCGCTTTGGGAAAGCGTCTTGTCGAACACAACCTGCATTTCATTGATTGCATTAAAGTTCACCGGAGTTCTATAACTCGTCTACAGAAAAGGAAAGGCGCAGTACCTGTCATTCGCTGAATCCCGATATCATTCTCACTGTAGACAAGGGGAATTATGAAGAGCGTTTCACGATCCGTGTCATGGCGCTGTGGTGAAGCGCTGGGCTGGAGATCCAAGGACTGGAGGTTCGATTTCCCTTTGGAAGACATGGTTTATTTATTGATTTTTTTTAGCATCGATTAAATGCTGATTAGGCATGAGACTTCTGGTTAGTCACTTCGAATTTGGCGGCTCTCGCGCATGCGCATAACGAGCGGCGCACACTCATGCGGCTCTGCTCTGACCCACGTAGTGGAACTTTAGGCTACAAAATTATATAGGGCACTTAGGACCATTAGTTTGCGATGCGGTGAAAGCCATTATAGCGCGGTGGATCGCAGCCTTCCACTGCGGCATCTCTATATTTCTCTCTTTCACTCCCACCTTCCTCTTTTTTTTTACGGCGTGATACATGCGTCTGGGGAGAATCGCGACAGATAATACTGCTTGCTATATTAACGTCTATCACGGCTAGCACGTGTACCTTTTCTACCCTGTAAATCAATTTCAAGCGCCATTGATGCCTGCTATAGTAACGCCTCCTAGACATGTGGGTCTGCTTCTGTTTGCTGTGTGGTACGGCGTTCGCGGAATCTGAAAGTGACCGGCGCAATACGGACGCCTGGATCGGACGCCTGGCGGGGTCAGCTTCCTGTATGCACGAATCGACTGGTGACGTCATGGCTTGTCTTGACGGTATATCGCGCGCCCCTTGTCGAACACAACCAGCATTTCATTGAACACGTAAAAATTCACCGGCGTTCTACAATTCGTTTACAGGAAAGGAAAATCGCAGATTCTCTCACTCGTGGAATCCCGCTATCATCCTCGCGGTACGAGGACAATTATGAAGACCGTTTCACGGTCATGTCCCAAATCAATCAGTTTTTCTTTTCCTCTTCACGGTCCGGGATGTGACGCAGGGGTAAAGCGCTCGGCTGGGGATCCAAGGGATGGAGGTTCGATTCCCGCGCGAGGCAATGTTTATAAATTTAATTTTAACTCTCGCTCTCAAAAGCGTGACAGCCTCTGCCGATATCTCCTGTTGACAACTATGAGGGCTAAAAGGCTTTCGCCTGAAAGGGCCACTATCCTCCCTCCGGTCAAAAATATTTTCTTCCCCCGTGACTGTGAGGCGTGTCCTCAGAACGCAAGGCCGAAAAAATGTTTTTGAATAGAGTAACTAATAACACAGTTACAGCAACCGCGATCACCCGATTCGATTGTGTTTTTCTTCTCCCGTTCCCTCGCAAACGTTTTTCCCTCTCCTGCCCGGTCGTAGCCTCCGCAAGCTAAATTTCCCTTCCTCCTCCGCGTTTGGTGGGAGGTGGGGCGTAGACTGCGTTCGGGAAAATGAAATGGGCTAGGGAGCGCGCGCCGCGACATTCATTGCATTCAGTCCGGCCGTGGCGAGGGAAAAGCGGGCAGCGAGCGGCGCACACTATTAGCCGTGTACGCCCATCTTTCATACGTCAGTCAGCGATACGGACAAAAGGATGTCTTCGCTACTCCGACGTCAGCCTTGCTGCTCATAGAGAACGGGGAAGCTGGTTTCCCGAAAGGGAGGATAAGAGAGCTTTGATTTGCATTTTTGCTGCTTTGCGGCGCCCGCATTGCTGTAGCATTTTGAACAGACTATCGCCGGTACCTGATCGAAGCATTAGGCTCATTTGCTTAAGTTATATCCTGGACAGTGGTCCTTTAAAAACGAAGAGGCAGCCCTGGTTTGTGCGATGTTACCTCGAGAAACCTTGAAGATCAAGTACATGTACTGCACACTTATTTTCTTATAAACCAATGCAGAATATACAAAAGATATGAAAACATGATTAGGTGTAGGGATACATAATTCCGTGGCGTCCACTAAAAAGTATAAGGCTCCTTCCTATCCCCAAAACATAATTTTTGAGCAGTGAGCATTACGAAAGCTTTTATTTTGAACAACCCTGAATGTCTAAGACAGATACTGCACTTTTCTTATATACCAATATACAATATACAAAAAAAAATATGAATCTTGATCTGGTTAGGTGTACATGTGCACAATTCGGCGGAGTCCACTCAAAAGTATAACGCTCCTTCCTTTCCTCAAAATCTAATTTAAATAAAAATTATAATAGGCTATCGCTGCAACACTCAGCTTTCGCTCTATCACAAGGTTCAAGCCATGCATAAACGCCCATAATAATTTTCGCCGGATTAATATTTTCTGATTTGGCTGCCTATGGCGACAAATAACGGTGCTTGCTCTATTAACGCTTACCACGGATAGCACGTGTACCAGACTGCCAAATACATGAGTACGGTGTTGTGGTGCCCTAATAGATCCTCATGCGAAACATTCTTGCAGAGCCCTGTCACCGAGAAGCGCGTGGTGGTAAAAGGCTGCGTCGGGGTTTCCAGCCTTTTGCTAGCCTTCATCCTGACAGCGCTTTGGGCATTTGGACCACGCCCCCAGAAACATCATTACACGACTTGCGGCACCCTGGCGTGCGACGCCTACTCGAGGCGACTGCGGGAATCCATCAACTCGTCAGTCAATCCTTGCGACAGCTTCACGCATTACGTCTGCGATGGCTGGAACAGTCGCTACGAGGCCAGCGTGAATGACGACGCTCTCTTGGCCTCACTCACTCGAATGTACCGCACTGTTAGAGACATGGATGTACCAAAGAGTGGGCAGAGCATGTTGCAAAGCGCCGCAGCGTTCTATATGAGTTGCGAGTGCATTCGCAAGGGAGAGTGCAGCGACCTGCGGAGCGTCGTACGGCTGCTGCAAGAGGCGAACGTCGTGTGGCCCGCCAAGCCACGCCATCCGGATGTCCTCAGGACCCTCCTACATGTGTCGATCAAACTTAAATGGAGTGGCATCATTAGTTTAGTTGTGTTCGCTTATGGACGAAAAAGAGGCGTGCTCCTGCGACCATCACCCGAGTTTTACATATTAGGTAGGAAGTCAGACGAGCAACTTGGTGCGACTGCTAGCAGACAACGTTATTTCAATTTCCTAAAAAGAAGTTTCATACCGGCACGCAGCCTCGGAGCAGCACATAGCCATTTGGTGACGTTTGAAGAAACACAAAATGTTGACCAAAACATGTGGAATGTGCTTTGGAATAAGAAGCTCGTACATCCCATAGTGATGATTAATTATTCCTATGTTTACGGCTTAGTCCCAAACCTCACACACGAGCGATGGAATGAAGCCCTACTAGACTACGGAGTGTTGAAACCCGAGGATGAAGATGTCGCATTCTTCACTGATACAGCTTATTTCGTGGACATGTTCATGAGGCTGTGGAAGAAGCACGGTGAGGAAGAAATGCACCTCCTGCTCTCCTGGTACACTGTTCAGGTTGCAGCGTGGTTTGCTGATCAGGAGCTGCTTCTCAACTTCTACGGCACTGAAGAGAAAATGAGGCACGGCCATAGAGTATTCTGCTTCAGCAAAACTTTTCTCGTCACCGGAGACGCCCTGCTTCACAGGTACGCCCTATAGTGTACACCGTGTACACTGCGCACGTTTAGTTCTGGTCCCACACTGCAGCGTTAGCTCACGCCTGTGATCTCTAGTAGGCAGCCTGATGCTGCATTTCCACTTTTCGAGATTGCGCCGTGGAGCCATCAGAAATTACGTGTCTCGCAGCGAAGTCTGCTGCGCATTTCAATGCAAAATACATCTTTTATAATTTTCTTCTCAGGGTTACGAGATATCGCGTAATATCAAAGTAAAAAACCTCCTAGTTTCAAAAATTGTGAACATTGTTTATTGAGCTTGGTGGCGTTTGAGAATCCAAGAGCAGTAAAGGGGTACTGACATAATAGACTACTTTCTGCTGCAGGGTTTGGATCGTGAGTATGAAGGACCACTGCAGGAATAACGATGAGACTAAGATCGCCCTGAAACAGACTTCTCTTTAGGCAAAAAGAAGTGAGCGATACTGGAAATGTGGACAACCACCCCTAGCATGATTGCTTTGTTTTCTTGGTAATTTCTTGTCTCAGAGAGCTCATATCTTATTCAATCTAGGGTGGGTGAAGCAATTTACTACATATTTTGCGTACCAGACACGCTTTTTGCACTGCCGTCTTTTCGGCTGTCATCCTGCATGTATGATGATGAGCTGAGAAAACGTATTGCCGAGAACGATGCATGCTGTGGCGGAGGTCTTTTTCTCACGTACAGAATGAAAGAGATGGGCTTCCAGAAAGAACTCAAAGCAAGATCAGTTTTAAGTTTATTATATCTAAAAGCCTATTCAGCCCAAGTATGTTACAACGAGAAAGAACCCACCGATCACAATGCAGCATCATACGCAAAGTTCGCAGGTAGCCATATGTACACATCGCAGTCACCACACCTTCAGAGTGAAATGGAGGTTGCAGCTTTGGCCGCCTGGAGAAGCTCTGTATCTGTCATTTCTTGAAGTTACTCCCGTCGATAGTGCAACTTAAGTTGGACAGTGGAGACGTACATATCAGTAAAGGAAGAGACCTTCAATGCTTCTTGTCATAAAACATATCGATAACGCTATGGGAGAGCTTCGGATACAGTTCGCGACTGCTGCCCCAGGGGACGGCAATGTCCGAGAATTTGAGCGCTCTTGCGCCCAAGTAGGAAGCCATTCAGATGTTCACTTGACTGCGGTATTCGAGTTTTATTGTACTTTTATGCATTGGGACAATGCAATATTTGTCCGTGAGACCATCTCGATCACTTCTTTTCGTGTCAGCATGCCATTCCACTTAAATAGGCGCAATCCAGAAGCGTTTCGCTGGTTCCCTAATAAAACAGAGCTGGCAAGCAGAACGAAGCGGTCGTTAGCGGGGCAAGAAACAGGTGGCTTCACGCCTGCTTTGAAACATGTGCGCTTTTGAGAAAAACATTTAATATTTTCAAACCCAAATAGCCGACTCCGAGCCTCTGCCGCGACGACTAGACAAATGGAACCCTGGATTTCGCGAGTGTGGTTTCCGCTATTGCAGGAAGCAAATCAGAAGGTTTTGTGAATTAAAATATCCAGACAGTGCAGTTCAACGGCAGTCAAACTAAGTCGACATATTGGGTAAGCCGCAGGACGCACGTGAAACTGGCGAAAACGCTGGTATCAGCTCCAAACCGAGCCAGTACATCTGATTGGGATCAATTTCGGATATTGCCTATCCGGAATATGCTGCTACCGAATTGCACTATCCGGATCTAAAATTATCTCGGTCCGTATAAACCTTATGTTTAAACTTTGTACAGAACGGATCCCAACAGGTGTGGTTTATACCGGAAAATACAGGAGCGACAAAATCCGGTTTAGCGACATACGTGATTTTTTTAGGGATGCAATTATTCTTCCGGAAGATGATACAGTTAACGCCATAAGAGTACTATTCGGGCGAGCCAGTATAGTAAAATATGTTTCATTTTCATTCTATGGGCCATTTCTGTGAGGGACCACAAGACATAACTGCCGTAGATTTCTGTACAATCCTCAAATGAAACAAGGTTTAGATAGGTATCAGAGATCTCTAACCACACAAAATGAGTACAAAGAAGGGTACGTGATTTGAGATGGCAAATGAAAATGCGAGCGGTGGAAAAGGTACGCTAAGTAATCATATTTTTCTAATATTTCTTGGCCACATATGTAAATCGTTGGAGCCATTAATAACAGAAGAGAAACGAAATGAAATAACATTTTATCTGTTTTTCTTTTTATTTTACTCAGGGCTCAGCAGTGTCTGTTCATGGTTCTATGAACGAGATAGCATTTCCAACGCAACTTCTCGTGATGACATGCCCTACTGCTTTATAGAAAAAAAAAAGAACCTGAGTGTGATCGTAATATGTTTGAATGAATGTTTAGGTTAGCTAGTTTAAAAACTGATGAAGAGGATTGTGTTCCTTGGTTTATTGTTTAGCGTTCAGCATATACCGACTTTTAAATGGCAAAAAAGGTGCATGTCATGATAAGAAATTTTAGATAAAATGCTTTCCAACCTTTAGATTTAAGCTATTGACCGATACACAAAAAGGCAGCTGCAGCTGTACCAAGATGCACGACAACCTACCATCATTAGAGTTTTTTACTCTTACCTAGAGGGAAAGCTCTGCTGCCATCTTTGGGAGTTTACATGGAGTTTCCGGACGGCCAGTTCAGCCGCCATGGGCGCTCAAAGCATCATGGGCCGGAGAGCTACCGAGTGCAAAACTACAACTTTTGGCCAAAACTAATGCAAAGATAAACGTTGTTCTACCATAAATAGTGTCCTAAGATTGAATATTGTGACTATAAATTGCAAAAAGAGGGAGAAACAGCATGTCAGTGTGATATTTATCCAATATAAACGATGGCTCTTTCTCCTATTGACTTAGTTTTGAGCAGCACATTACCAATATTTCGCACTTAATAGGCACGCTTTAAAAGGAACAAAACGTTTTGGAAATATTTATGGTTGTGCAATTACTTAAGGGAGATCTTAGTGCCATTTTGGGAAACAGAAACCTTTTATTGGAGACGTCTGCTTTTCCGCCTTCGCTACTATGGCTTTTTCGGTCTATATACGAACCTCGAGATAATGATGATGACGATGATGAAAAAAAAACTTTATAGTAACGCCACTCTATGCATCCGAGAAAAACCGACTGTCCAGCAACAATTAGCACACCGGCCCATGATCCTTAGCGCGCCCATGGTGGCTGAAGTGCAGCGCCCTCAGCTTTCCTTCTAGTTAGGGTAAGAAACTCTATGCCTACCGTAGCCTGAGAAGGATTCGCGCACTACGGTATGTATTAGCTCTCGACGCAGACAGTGTACATGCAAAATAAAGACACCTGTATTCCAATTTATGTTTTCTAACAAATAAAGCCTTCGCTTAAGTGAGAGTAACTTCTGCGTTGCTGGAACAGTGAAATCAATCAAAGCAGGCCAATCTAAACGTGTATTGGTGTTTCCTGCAACAGAGAGCATTGTTCCTACACAAATAAGCCCGCAGAGTGTCCAGGCATGTTTACCAGCAACTATGGCTCCCTCCTAATGAACTCCAGAGCTCACTGGTTTGAAACCACACTTATCAACTCTCTTAGCAGGCCGAGGAGGAATAATACGAGAGACAAACAGGAAAAGAATAAGTGGGAGCAACACTGCCGGTATCGCGTCACTTGAATTTTGGTGTTCCTTGGCGCACGCAGCAAAAACGACTTGCGATATAATGGCAGCTCGGTCATGAGGTAGTTATTTTTGCACCAATTTATTCGTCACACGTAATGAGCGATATCCAAGCTTCCAACTTGAACCACACTAATTAGAGTATATTTCGCTTACCGCACGAAAAAATTGTAGTTTGTACAGTCGCGACACCACTGCGTTCTGTGCATTACGTTTAAGATTTGCTTGTGTCATCTAAATCCTTCATCCCGGCGATGTTCTTGGCAGCATGCCCTTTCTTAATTCACTCACATCATTATTTTCAGTTGCTATCTGTACTTGTATCTTGTTTAGCCGCCATGAATGAACCCCTATCCCGCCGAAAGCCTTGTCTACATCTGCATAGCACCACGATATCACAATTCAATGAAACAAAATCTTCGGTCTGCTTTCAGTGCGTTTATATTTTTTATTACATCATTAGATTTGGCTAATACATGGTTTACGATTTCAGGTTCAGCGATGCCACTCTACCTAATAAATTTCGACCAGAAGCCCGTGCGCTGATCCTAGATGTTCGTCACGCCCTCCATCGGCACCTTCAAAGCTGGACGCACTATAATGAGAACCTGACCGTGGTGGACGATTGGAACTCCACAGCGCTCACACTGCATTATTTCCAGGAGCCAGGAGGAGAGAACTACGGCGTCGTATCAGGCATGTAAAGCCAAAATTATTCCAAAAAATGAGCCGAGACAGCGATCGGTTATCGAGTGTTAGCTGTAGAACTCTACTTGGTTTTTTTTTTCGTTCTTATACAAACTACATGATCTAGCAATGCTGTAACTAACTTTGTTTATATCCCGATCACATGCGGTATTCTATATTCGATATACCCAGTATACTCATTCGTTATATCTGAAATAAACGCTGTTAGCCAACTTTGATAGCAATGTGAACAGCGGAAAACGACGAGTCTTTTGACACAATATTTGAGGCCCTTTGCTTTGCATTTGTTACCTTTAATTTCATTTATATAACTAATAAATGTTAACCCCACCAACACCACCATGTTCCGACTCAGCTATCATTTTTTTGGTCCGTGACCCGCAGAATCATTTGAAACTACCTCACACTTTCTTTGAAACTCGTTGCACACTAATTTTGTAGAAATCGTGGTACTAAGCTTTCCAACATCGATGCCCACAAGACGGCTATTATAACGAAACGATAATATAGGTCTACAGCACCCCTGCCCAACCCCTAGTTCCTGGAGGGCTTGGCTTGCCTCGGTTCATTACTCGCAGCCAACTAAGCGGCGGAAGCAAAACGCTTCGGATAAAGTGTTCTCTGCCTTTCTCATAGTGGTTTCCGCTCAGAAATACTTATTTTCCTTTCGGCCTCCTCAACCGGTAATAACGAAACGATAATATAGGTCTACAGCACCCCTGCCCAACCCCTAGTTCATGGAGGGCTTGGCTTGCCTCGGATCATTACTCGCAGCCAACTAAGCGGCGGAAGCAAAACGCTTCGGATAAAGTGTTCTCTGCCTTTCTCATAGTGGTTTCCGCTCAGAAATACTTATTTTCCATTCGGCCTCCTCAACCGGTAATAACGAAACGATAATATTGGTCTACAGCACCCCTGCCCAACTCCTAGTTCATGGAGGGCTTGGCTTGCCTCGGATCATTACTCGCAGCCAACTAAGCGGCGGAAGCAAAACGCTTCGGATAAAGTGTTCTCTGCCTTTCTCATAGTGGTTTCCGCTCAGAAATACTTATTTTCCTATCGGCCTCCTCAACCGGTAATCGGGTGTGCAGCTTCGTAGAGTATACGAAGCCGGAGCAAAATCCGGTGAATTCTTATCGGCGTGCATGCTCCCCCCCGATGGCAAAGAGGGATTCTCAGCGGTGGAACTGCGGTGGTCAATTCTCAGTCACGCTTCAGAGAAGGGTGCGACGAGGAAAACTTGGGATTTTTTCGCAGTCCTTACAGTGCATTTGTTCCACGATTTTGCGCCATTTTCAGTAGGTTTGCCATTTCTTATGTACAGGATGGTTAGATTGTGGCGGTTCAGTGATAACAGCATCTATTACCGAAGTCCATGGAGTACTCCGCATAGAAGAATGAGTCGGACCGAATGAAAATAATACAGAGAAAATCCGTAGACGCGCGGGCCTCTGAGATGAACTGGCCGAGCAGACTCCTGCGAAACGACAGAACAGTATTGCGCTGAAGTGGAAGTTTCCTATACCCGCCAATTGGCTAGGGTGAAGCCTGCAGCGGCCATCTTGAGAAGGGAAGAAGCGGTCTATCAAGCGCTTGGGAGCGCTGTTAGCCGGCGTTGCCAGTGTGTTTCAAGTGTTTAAAGGGTTTTCATGTTCTGATGCAATGTTGGGAGCTATCATGTCAGCCATCCTGGACGTCTCCGAATCAATATGTACCACATTCTTAAAGATATCGATGATCTCAGAGCACGGCCCATTTAGCTCTCGTCAGTGCTCAAGTCGAAGCCCAACCTTAATGCCAAACATTTGAGTAAAGCCATAGCAAAGCTAGTATTACAGTTGCATAGCTTATAATAAGTATAATAGTGCCGAAGATTGCAAGTCTTAATTAAACATAGTGAATTAAATAACTATTGTTAAACTTTGGACTTTATGCGACTTCATCGAGTCGTATGTAGCTTATTTCGAGTATATATGCAGTAGAAATAATTCTCGGCTCTGAATAGATATTGCTAATAGGTAAATGTGAATAGAATTAAAATGCATGTAATAAAAACAAGTCGTATATCATTGGATAGCTTGTGCTAAGAACAAATGCACTGGGAAACTTCGCGTCATAATCATTTACCGCTAACGAATTATTTGAAATTGAAAGTTGAAATGTGCACTATACTTTGAAGTCATATATCGTAGCTTAGCTTATATCACGTACGGCTGTGCTAAGACGAAGGTCCTAACTTGTCATGTTTAGTAATTAGGATTAACATTAAGCTTTACGCTTCAATCTTATCATATATTCTTGTAATGGTACCAATGAAAAGACGCAAACCATACCTAGTGCTCGTCAACAGAGTCAACAGAGTTTGACGGCCAATGTCTACTTAGCAATAGCAAACCAGTCTGCAGCTACCTCAATCGGAATCGGCTCATGACCTGGGGATTAGCAGATGAATGCCTTTGCCTGGACCCACAGCCATTGGCGTTCAAGCTCTATATAAAGCTTAAAATATACATAGTCCCGGCCCGAAGTAGAAAATATTATGCACAGCAATAAGCGTTTCTTCATGTTCTTTATTGCACTATTTTGAGACGTAGAAGCGAGCAATCATGTGATACAAAAACAAAATAAAAATAAAACAAAAATGTAATTCAAAGCATGAGAAATAACAACCTGCAACAAACCTGGGTAGCTATTCTAACTAGTATTTTGAAAAAGCAAAAGGAGAAATAGCTACCGATGCTTCATGGCCAACAAGCGGTCTTTGAAAACCATGTTCGCGGCGATCGTTTTTAAGGACCTGAAATGGCGCGCAGTGACAAGTCTATGAGTTAATCATAATATTTTGCTTTCCAAAGCACCGATAAAAAACACGTTTCCAACCAGCCTCTTTCTCAACTGGAGAACAAAAAAAAAAAAAGCAGAAATGAGAAACCTCCCTGGCGAAGAGTGCCGCCTTTGCGTGCGTCTGTACAAGACTGTTCGCCCCTCCTCCTCATTCTCCTTTTCCTGCTCCGTGTCGCGGGCGGGCTGCAGAGACTGCACAGACGGCCGTGCTCTGGGCGGCCGCGGCTGCGAGTAGGTTTTGTAGTTCGTACGACGCCCAGTACTAACAGGGAAGGGAATTTCACGCCTCGGTACACACATGGTGCTGAGTGAGAAGCTACCTGCAGGACGCGCATTCCGCCGCGCCATAGTGCAACTACAGATTCCGTTTTTGACTGTACAGTAATAAGCGCTCTCCAAAAGAAACTAGCGGGCACTCGAGGAAAGTTGACTCTTTTTTCACCCTTTCCGTATGCCGGCTTCATTGGTGTCTCGCGTGAAGACGGCCAGCACACAGCTTGGCTGGAGGAAGTATTCTCACTCACTACGTACTTAGGTATTTAAATACCCAGGGAATGCGAAATGGTATCTTTTTCTGCTTCTTTTTTTTTCACTCCGGAAGTCAACACATGACATTCATGCCGCGGATTATGAGTGTTTATGAAAAAAATTCCAGCCATCACGTCATGCCAGCACCACAAGAGTGTCCATAACAATTCCGCCCCTTCCGTTTATCAATAAAACGGCTGCCTGTGTGTCATCCTGTGTGTCAATTTATTTACGAGCGTACATACAGCACATTTTCCTTATTGTGCACTTACGCGCCCTCTTAGGTATATGGCATTCCAGTTGCTCACCAGGTGATCTCCCGAGTTTTTCACTTACAAAGTACAGCCTCGTCCACTTCTAGCTAGAACACGGTCACTGCTTTCAAAGCGTCATTGCATCCGACTCGGCCAAGCAATATAGCTTAGTGGCAGGCCATGTGAAGCAACACGCCCGGGTCCTTCTGTGCTCGCATCGCTTTGCATCGATATATGCCTACGTCGGGCGCAATGTTGCTTTGAAAGCAGTGACCGTGTTATAGCTAGAAGTTGATGACCCTGTACATCATAAGAGACTGCCAGGCTTAGTTTGGTTACTCCAAATTCAAGACGCTAGATATCCCATGCTTGCCTGTTCCACGTATTGCCAAGCAGATGCGATAGATCACGAGCAGCGGATATGGTGCTTGACGCTCTTTTCGTTCCCGAAATGCAGAAGCCAAGCATGTCCGACAGAAAGGCATAATGGACATGGGAGATTCGCTGGTGGCCAACTGGCTACTCGCAACTCGATTCCTGAAACCGTCCTCCGAGCGTGTATCCAGGGTGATTCACGAGCTGGGCCTGTACATGCTCCACACCGAAACAGAAGAAATAGACATTTCCCTCTTGCCGTACGCCTTCAGCTTCCCGTATTTCGATCACGGAGCCTTGCGCACTCTCAACTATGCCGGGATCGGCAGTCGCGTGGCGGAAGCACTAAGCCAGATGTTTTACTCGGCATACTTCTTGCCCAAGACATCGAGAAAAGCCTTCATCGACCAAGCTAAATGTATGGAGAACGCAACGTCCAATAAGGTGAGATCAAAGCCGAATATTATGCTTAGATAGAAGACTACAAACATACTTCGTTTTGCTGTTAGTGAATCTGCGGGAGGGATTCCACCTCTGTAATTTGAAGGACACGTCAGCCGCCTACGAGTTTCACATACTGAGCAAAAATTATTGTCTTAAAACCTTTCACCACGTCATAGGCTTCCGGGTATGAGGTATTTGAAATTCTGGTGTTGATAATCGGTCATATACGCAGTTTTCTTTTTGTGCGACTGGATGCTGGAAGGAATGTTTGAGTAATACGCTTCAATATTCTGTATATGAGGATCAATAAATAGAAACGTTACTTTCGTTGTGGGTACTAAGTCGAAAAAAATATTTACATACGCATGCAGTGACTAATATTCACATTTCACAAAGAAACAGCTAACTAACGAGTTACAGTACGCACCAAATGTAACGCAGCCACAATTGTGACTTGGAGATCGCCTTTGTGTCCGAGGAATAGCAGAATAACACATCAAAGTGAGACCTAGAATGAGACCGCTACGTATAATAAAGTTGTGTAGCTATTTATACCTATGAAAAAGTTTGGTTTGTTTGCACATTTTGCAGATGTCGTTGCCTCCCCGTCTTAACATTGCGGCGATTGTTTCCTTTGTTATTGAGTGAAGACTTCCTTGTTGCAAATGTCGCCGGAAAGGCTGTGAGATAACGCAATTACAAATATAGACACTCGGTTGCTCTGGACCGTCGCCGTGGTGAGCGTGCGCTTCAGAGCCCTCGCAGTTAAAGTGAAACTTCTCCCAGTCATTTATCCACGCGGCCTATCATGACACCTGCACCTTAATGGCAATTCTCGGTATTACATGATGAATCTTCATTGTTCAAGCAGAACCTACAGAATATTCTTCCACAGCGAGCTGGATTGTTGTCACCGAAATGCACGTTAGCTATCGACGCCGACCAAAGCATGCGACAGCGCCTCTTCACCGGCAATGGCGCCATACGCCAATATTCCATCGCACCTCGAGCTGATCATTGCCATTAGCATTCGACATCGCCCCGCAGCGGTTAGCGCGCTCGACTTCTGCACCCAAGAATGCGGAATTGAATTCCGGTCGCGGAGGCCGCTTTTCCATGGAGTCGAGAAACTAAGCGCCAGTTTGCCGTACGTAGTCAGGGCATGTTTCGACCAGAAGTGCGGCCATATAGGTAAACAAAAAATTATATGTTGACAAATAGTTCGGGAACAACCCTTCGTCTGGAAACCAACTGGGTCTCTTCTTGAGGAACGACCTAGAAAAGGCTAAGCATCAGCAGAGCTCTGCCTTCGCTTTCCCCTTGCTGCCCCGTGGAGGAGCCCTTCACGTATGCGGATAGTAGAATTCCGGGACCCTGTTCACGGTCGCGTTTGTGAGGATTATGCGTCTTGGTGAGGTGATACGTCCAACATATTCACTTCTTCGAATGCGATTTGGCAGTCGGCGCGCTCAAAATGCTCGGTGAGGATGCTACATTGGATGTCTTTTGACCGCAAGCCATATTTGTGCTGTCCGATTCTCCGATTGAGGTTCTTTGTTTACCCAATGTATCATGCTAGGCGCTCGGAGAAGGAAGGTTCACAGATAGCGCACAGTTGGCTATCTTTTGACGGTGGTGTTGATGTTCAGTAGTCCGAACGTTAATAGCACAGAACTAACGGCTTTACGTCTGGCGTGCTTCTTCGCATTTCAGGGGAACAATTGACTATATGCTGGGTGCGCAGTTTCGCCTTATCCGGTGACTAGTTTCAAGTAGCTACTCCTATGCTTTGACATGTGTATGCGCCGTAACGGTCGTCCTCAGTTAATACCTACTGGAGCTTGCAAATTGTTCGACTATTGACATAACTGAAATTATCATTTCTATATATTCCGCTAAATTGGGGTCCGACCTGCTCAGAGGCATGAACAAATATGCGAATAAATACGAGATTATGTGCCTTTGCTGCCGCATACTCTTTCTCTACCTAACATAGCCCAACACTATAGCCAAACGGGCGAGTTGGTGGAACATATTGGACAGAAAAACAGCGGAAAAGACGAACACCACAGCAAGGAAACACAAGACGAGCTCGGACTCACAACTGAAAGTTCATTCAAAGAGGGAACACAATATATGAAAAAAAGAAAACAAGAACAAACACGTGTTGCTACGTAGGATGCAGGCACGCAATCTCACTTTCATGAAGAAAAATGGATGGCTTACTAACTCAGCCGATTATAACACAAATAGTGAATTCGTATTTGTGTTCGGCACGAACTTCGTTACTAGCGTGATTACGGTATATTTATTTTGTATTATATCATTTATTTATTTACTCATCGAAGCATTGGGAAGGTCGGCGATCAGGAGCGACCGCGTCAACATTTATTCCCGAGTAGCTGGAGGAGCGGCGGCGGAAGCGGGTAGTAGAATGCGCTGAAGTGCTGAAGTGCTGCAGGACTGTTGCGCGCAGCTTGTTGTACGGCCGGTAGAATGGCAGAGGAGCTGCAGAGACCTTCGGGAGGGGAGGATACCGCTGAGGGACTGCGTGTTTAAAAGGCTGGATGGTATTGCTGTTCGAAAGCATCACAGCCTCAAAGTTGGTGAACCACCCGCCGGTGACTGCAGGCCGGAACGCCTGAAGCGGCGGGGGCCGCCTCAATATTATTACCGAGTAGCTGGAGGAGCAGAGTCGGCCGAGGCAAACATTGAGAGCCTCTCCTTCTCTCGTACCGGCGCTGCCAGCTCTTGGCGCACGGCCAGCGCTGGCACGCGCGTCGCTATAGCATCAACCCCGTGTGCATAAGGCCACACGAGTGATGCAGAAAAGGGAGCTGCGAACCTCTGATAGATGGATTTATTAACAGGAAAGGCAGAGAAGTTAGCCGGAATGATTAAAATCTGGCACCTTGCTTTACAAGCGCCAGAGTGGAGCAAAAAAACGGCAAACAGCCCGCACTGCCTGGACACTCTTCCCCTTCCTGCCAAGCGCCCAGCAGCAGTTCTTCCAGCAGACGCTTCTTGTCCAAACGGTTCTACTTTTAAATCCTGACAGGCTGCCATTGGACACTTACTCTGGAAACGTGTACACTTAGAACCTTGCCATATTGTGTGTAACCAGCTCAAATACTCGATAATATAGAAGGTACTAAATGAGATCCCATAGAGCTTAGGTTAGGACATCAAATGAAACTATACAGCGGAAAAGGATACTCACATGCTAAGATGTCTGTCATGATTCTGCAGACAAGCGACAACTTGGGATGAATATTTCTGAACATAAAATACCATAGAAATTCTTGACTTTGGACTTAGCAGTTATCATGCTTCTGCTGAACAAGAGGTAGTGGTGATGGTAGTGGTTATTTATTGTATATACAAAAGGAGAGAAAAGATGTTTGCCAGCCCCGGTATCTGCTATCTGATATCTGAAGCACCTGAACTGGGGCGGCGGAAATAAAGGGATAGCGAGGAAAAGGTAGAGGAAATCAAAGAGGTGAGCGACAGGGAGAAAGAAAAGGGTAGGTAGAAATAAAAGAAATATGTACACTATGGTACAGTATACAGTAGTTTGCTTGAGGCCCACCCGCAAATGTCTTAGGCCACTGAGCTCTCGGCACATCGGGCGGGCCTCCGCAATAGCTGTGCAAACAAGAGGTCCAAAATGCGGGTTTTAGGTCCAAAATGCGGGTTTTTCAGGTCCCCGCACATACATCAATCTTAGTGACGAGTCATTACGAAGGTTCGAAGGTGACCTTCAATCAGCAGTAACTAATGTAAGAGGGATGTATATTGTGCAGATGAGCGATGTCAATAGTAGAACCAGGCAGGCACCCTGGAAGTGGGGCCTGGGCTTACATTCAAAAAGAAGAATCGGCAGATTTTGCAGAACGAAATTGTTTGTGGGCCATGGATGCGTTCACTTTTAAGCGAGGTTAACGTAAACACGGAAATTCTCTATGTTATCAGGAAGGACGCTTTGTACTGTGCGCGTACCTTAGTATCGCGCGGGTTGTGGCAGTTATGGGTTTGAGCGGTACTGACCAAACGGCTGTAAAAGTTCTTATTAGTCTAGCTTTCAAGAAAGAATGAAGGAAACCACTTAGGCCCAAGTACATAGAGGAGTTAGCAGTAATATTATTACGCGCGGAGCGGCTTACTGGGGAAATGTAGGAAGCAGAGTGACACGCACTCATACTGACCTGGGCTCTGAGCCGCTTTCGACCAGCTTTCATTCGTCAAGCCTTCATCTGTATAAAAGCCATTGCACCCGCTACATTTGTTGCTAAGCGCTCGGTAAAAAGTCCTGGATTCGCCAGTACCCCATCGCAGCCGCCAGATAGCAGGTTTGCTACCTTTATCGCCTCAAGGGTTCCTTCCAATGGCTACCACCCAAGAGACGCAGGGCTCAGGAAACCCGAGCTGAAGACGAGACGACCTTGTATCATCAACGGGAGCCGCGGAAGTTTTATGGTGAGCCCGAAAATGACGTTGAAGAATGTCTCTGACATTACGAAAGGTACAGCCTTTATCAAAAGTTTACATCCCAGAGGGTTTGCTTTCAAGCCGTATAATATGACTTCTGTAATAATCGTGGAAGTCCTAGCAATTGGAGAGGGTAGGACGAGAAATTTTCTTGCCTTCAGCAAGTATGGAAACCTTGCAATGCATTACGAGCCACATAGTATCGCTCAGAAGTAGACCCCCTGGGCTGTAAACTTTTGATAAAGGCTGTACATCAAGTACAACCGCTGGAACTCTACGCCCGCCTGTACGACGTTGGTTTCTTCCTTGCTGGTACGGCTCTGACTTGGTTTGAAAACCACGAGGAAATCCTAACGACCTGGAGCAGGTCAGTTGAAAAGTTCATTAAGTCCTTTGAAGATACCCTTGCGAAGAAGGAACGTGCTGGGCATCAACTTTCCCAGAGCGCCCAACTGCTCGGTGAGGCATGCACAAGATACATCGAGGAAGTATTGAAACTTCGTCGCATCGTGAACAGACAGCTGTTAGAAGCTGACAAGGAAGGGCACCTTCTCAAGGGGATTTCTGAGGACGTGTATAATTTGCGTATTTCACGAGGTACCCTTGCTACGGTTCAAGGTGTCATCAAGCAGTGCCATGCATTTGAGGCGTTCAAAGCACGACGGTAAGCACCTAAATTCCGCCGCCTTTCCAATGTGACAACAGTTGCCAGTATTCACATCCCGGATGCGGAAGAAATCGCTTATATAATCAGGAGGATTGTACGCGAAGAGTTGGATACTCAGCGGCAACGTACAAATTTTGATCTACCTTACTACCAGACGTCGAGGTCCTTTCCATCATGGAAGCAGCGTACGCCATCGCCTGCACCAAATAACAACGAACCATTTTACAATTACGGTATTGAGCGGACCCAAGAGTCGACGTCCATCCTTATTTCCAGCAGCTTCTATCCCATCCGGATGAAGTGCGTCGTAAAGCGCCTCGTCACGCGTTTGTCACCTCGTCTCGATCTCCAAGGGATCCTGCTGTCAGCTACTAGAGCTGCCAGCCACCGACATATTACGGCTATGGGGGCAGCGGACACAGCTCCCACCTTTTCCCACGTCGTCAAATTTCTCGACCCCCAGTATAACAAGTACCACGCTTCAGGAATGACGCACAGTGACCGCAATCACCCGTTACCTTCTACCAGCCTTCTTCACCAAATACGGTGAACGCAATACGTCCCATGTGTGCGATAGCACTATCACTCCCTCGCCGCAGAGACAAGGCTGTTCACCATTCCCACGTCGTCGCTTCGTTTCTCCTCCCCTGAGAATCTAGGTGGTGCGGCCGATGAAGGTAAGGTCGCCCGACGGTCAATTTCCCGAATGCCTCTGCCTGTCGTCATGCTAAAAACCAAAGCGTCAGTGTGTGTGAACAGTGTTGAAACGGATGCTTTGGTTGACACTGGATGCCGCTGTATCAGTTACGAGCCTTTCATTTAAGAACCGCCTACGACAGAAAGTTATGTTGGTGTGGGACAAAAAGAGTATGTTTTGTGAAGTTTGGGTGAAGCTTCAGTTCCGACTGGCATCTGCTCGGTTTCAGTTGAGTTTGGAGACAAGTGCTACAGAACAGAATTAGTTGCATTGAGGCCTACCGCGCATGACGTGAACTTGGGTGTTAACTTATTGTGCGAGCGTGGTGCAAACCAAGACTCCAGTGCCGGTGTAATTTTTTGAAGCCTAACATTACACCCGCATTAGTGGAGAACATATCCAAGTGTCATGCAGGAATTCTCTCCCTAAAGGAAGATGTATTGCTGTCAGCGATGACAGCAACATTCGTGCCCGTAAAATTATCGGAACATTTAGTGGGAAAACACTCAAATTAACCGAGCCAGATGTCCCGAACGGAGCAAAAAAATATTTTGGTGCCACGCGCCAGGTCGTGAACACAGTGGATGGGCGCGCACACATCTGGACTGTGAACGTGTCAGTAGATCCTATTCGTCTTCGTTATGCATTACCATTCGCGAGATTTGAGGACGATGTGATCCAAACCGTTCAAACTATTTCTGCTTGCAGGGAATCCGCGAAAGAAAAGTCGCAATATTATACTGAGCTCGAGCGCATTGTCAACAAATCGCTGCCGTCCAGGGATCGTCGTACGTTTCAAGATATTTTGACAATTTATGCCGAAATGTTCGACTTTGCCCCTAATATATAGGGTAGCCATTTCTTAGCCTCTCGACTGCTGTACAAAACTAACAGAGAGAAAAACGCACCCCTATTCGCCAAAACCCTCACAGAGTATCTCGATGAAGCGCAAGATAATCCAAGAACAGGTCCACAAAATGCTCCACAAAGTGATCGTCCGAGAATGTTCCAGTCCATGGGCCGCACCTCTGATCCTGGTGCGAAAGAGAAAGCTCTTGATGACTCTGATTAGACTACCGTCGTTTAAATGTGGTAGCAAACAAAAGATGTAAAACCGTTACCTCGTATTGATGACGCGTTCTATTGCTTGACATCCGCGACATATTTTTTCTCCATTGATTTGCAATATGGCTACTGGCAAATTTCTCCGCGTCCATCCTACCATGAGAATACTTCTTTCTTAACAACAGATGATTTGTACGAATTTGGCGTGGTGCCGTTCGGATTATGCAACGCTCCCGCGAGGTTCTAGCGATTAACGGACACTATTCTCCGATGGTTAAAATGGGAAATATGCATGTGTTACTTCCAAGAGCACATAGAGAGGCTCCATATTGTTCCTGAGTGCATCGTCACATCAGGACTCATATTCAACTCAAAGAACTGCCATTTCGGAGACAGACAAATATTACTTCTTGGCTTCCTCATTAACAAGGATGGTATCAGCCGGGTATCAGGAGGAGGATGGTATCAGGTAGCTGCTGTAAGAGACTCCGAAACTCCACGCGCTCTGAAAAGCCTTCGGAGCTTCCTCGGACTCTTATTTTCGTATCTTCATCGCCCAAACATGACATCATCTTGAATTATATGTAGAACAAAATTAGGCTTTCAGGAACGACAAAGAGGACGGCAGGCTATCGGCGTCCGCGTGTTGGAGACCAATTTTGCAAAAAATATTGAAGTTGAAATGCTGAACGCGTCATTCCCAACGTGGCTGTCGACTGCAAAATATGCTCCGATTTAAAAGCCATCAAAATAAATGATGGCGAATGACGACTAAAACAGGACCATGAATTAAAAGCCGAATTGTTTTACACAAAAAAGGCAACGAGAAAGTCTGTATTAGTCAGAGTGTAAATAAGCTGGTAGTTGCTCCCAGACCCACTTGCGTAAGCGACAAGATTATCATCATGATGCTGCATTAACATATCTCTCATCTCGATTCCGCTGGCATCAATGTGCAGTTCAGTCAGTGCTACTGGGACGAAATAACGCGGTTTTTGTCCCGATGGTAGCAGATACTTGAGCAGGCGAAACGCCGAATCGCATTCAAGAGTTCACTTGAAAGTAAAGTCACCTGACTTATGGACATAGCGCCGAATGCAAAAGCAACGGACCAAAAGCCCCTAAGCTTTTTCAGTGCGGTTTTCTAACATAGTTGGCAGCTTCAGTCTTCCACAGATAGTCCCTGACGCCGCTCCTCTCAGCTATCGCCCAATTCCCTGATTGTCATAACAAGGTTTACTTCATAGCCTACAAGATGCACACGACACGGTAACACGGAGCGTTCGTTTGAATGATAACGGCCCAAATAGTGGCGTCAACCTTGACCATTAGATTGGATCAGTAAAGCTGCAGTACAGTCTAGTCTGCGCACTTCCGCACAGCGCAGAGCATTGAAGGCATTGCAAGCCACGCTGGAGGCAACACCGTAAACAGATAGTGCTGCAACGATTACGTCGCCGTCGACGGAAAACAGTGCGGTATAAAGCATAGACAGTAAACTTACAGAATTCTTCCAGTGCGTGAAGTCCAGGGTTGCCGCACACTGCTGTAAAATTTAAATGGCCATGATAATGTGCACAGCGCGAGGAGGCACTGTAAATTAGTTCTCAGCACATGGCCAGCGTTCACTGCATTTACGAAACTTTCCATCGACGCTAACGATTATCTCCGTATGCCACGGAATTCCACAGAACAATTCCAGCTGAACATCACATGGCGACCTAGACGATCCTTAAAGCTAACCTCATCACCGACACTGTGTCACCAGTTTCCGGCTATGAAACAAATAACATCTATTACCTCTGGGCGGTTCTTTGATATAGCGATGGGCAGGTCAATTGCAAATGCTGAAATTACGATCGCACCTCCATCGACTGCACACAGCAGTTTTAACGGTAGCGGTGTGCGATATCGCTGAGATGAGCGCTCAGAACGTCGAGTTGGAGGAGTGAGGCTGCGATGAGATGCTGGGTAGTCAGCCTGGGATGGTGCGCAGTAGAAGCGCCATGGAAGTAGAAATTCAGGCCAGGTCATGAACTCCAAATTGAAAGTCGGTCGATGTTTCGGCCATTGCCGTCGGTAGTGAGAATTTCAGCCACAGCGGCGGAAAAATCTTGTGATGACTCCGATCATACCCAATAGTAGCAAGCAAAATGGCGAGTCACGATTGCGCTCTGGGTACTTGTCCTCGTAAGATCGTAAGAGGGGTCGAAGTGCTCATCGTAAACCGGCCGTGGATAGAGCTATGAGGGAACTGTTTCTTGCGTAAGTATGATCAATTCAAGCAGTGCCGTTGAGATCGTTGCTAGATTCACAGGCAGGAGTGCTAAGCCGAACACCTTCAAAAAAGCGCTGCGCTGGAGCTGCTTGCAGAGAAGAGCTAGCATATACGGGGCTTTATTGCGGTGCATAAAACCTTCATCTCTGGAGGTTACATCGAGTGTAAAATGAGGAAGGACATCGGAAAGACTGGTGTACTCACGCTAGTGAAAGTGATGACATTTGGTAGTCCGTCTATTTTCTGCGTGATACGGCGCAATTTAAAAGCTTCAAATGTGCGGCCGGTAGTGCTTTACAATTTAGTCTGTATATGTGTCTACGGTGTGTTTGCTGATTAAGAGAATAATAAACATCATCTGCGATGTCATAGCCAAGCTACCACCTCTGCATCCCTTCTATTTGCTTGGATGCACCACTTTACAGAGATTTAGTAACTTCTTAGTTTATACTGTGCGCATTTCATCATACACAATTGTGCTCGCTGTAGTCAGGTCTGCTCAGGGTACTTCATTTTTGCAGCTCCGGCCCCCAAAGTATTCTGAGATCATTTCCATAAAGCAGTGGCAGTTGGTTAAAAACAGTTCATGGTTCTCAAACTACTTCAGTACCATCCCAAAATAACCCGCATCTGCCAGCTTAATGGTGACATCTCAGCGCTTCCAC
Organism: Amblyomma maculatum; assembly: GCF_055883805.1. NCBI lineage: Eukaryota > Metazoa > Arthropoda > Arachnida > Ixodida > Ixodidae > Amblyomma > Amblyomma maculatum. Next base: position 42,676,127 of record NC_139352.1, read on the forward strand.
TTGTTTAGCCGCTGGTAATTGGTCAGCCATTTACGTTTTCCCCCCCTTCCCAGAACAGGTCCACGGATCGCGGTGGCGATGCCAAATGGCCGCTGCTACTTCTGGCTGCTGTGCGCCGCCTTCTTGCGTCATTAGCACGGGCAACAGTGGCAGGCCGGCGTGTGTTTGTAAGCAGCGAAGCCGAGAGAATTGCTTAATGATACTCTAACGGGAGTTATATCAGTCGGGTGCGTCGGTACGCAGACGCTAAGCTTCTTCTACGTCTCCGCTCCTCTGTTGTTTTGTCGGCAAACACGAAGTTAATATTGTAGATTTTAACTTTCATCTGAAGCCAATATCGCATCTTAATATGCATTGTTTTTCCATAAATATGAGGAGTTCTCTTTATGCGTGCAATTTAGGTCGTTAATTTCTGACCTTCCAGTTCGCTAAAATGAAACGTCGTAGAAAACGTCGTCTAAGCTGCAGACTTGAATTGTGTTGTTTGCAGGTGATCGACGAGACCTCCTTTGTTAAGTACCTGGAGCCCCTCTCTCTGAAGACTGCGCTGTACGCGTACCGGATGCGCGACTCTGCGGCAGACGTGCGGGTTCGGGGCCTCGAGTTCCTGACTCCAGAGCAACTCTTTTTCGTCGCAGCTTGCTACGTGCGCTGCAAGAGGACTACAAGGCCTCCAGGAGTAGACGACGGGCAGTGCGATATGGCACTGATGCATGTTGCTGAGTTCGCAGAGGCATTCAAATGTGCGCCAGACTCGCGAATGAACCCTTCACACCGATGTGAATTTTTGTAACCCCAGCCTCCGACTTAATATTTCGCCTGTTGTGCTGCAGTACACCCTGTTTGAAGAAGCTTGTAAACAACCACATATGTTGTCAAGACGACAAAGCCTGTTGCAAGTCTCAACCTACTTATATTGCTGATGTATGGAAGCAGCTCGAAAACCTTTAATCCTAAATAATAAGTCTTTAGATTTCTCCTTCTCATGACGGGGAATAGATCATATAACGTATTTTTTAAAATGACTTTCCATCATCACATGGTTTTATTATCTGGTTGTTTGCCTAACAGCGTGCAATGCAATAAAAAGCTTCTAAATGCACTTGATGTACTCTCTCCTGTCAACAACGGCTATGTTTAACCAGAAATCCATTCTATTCCCAACTGCCCTCCTCAGTTCTTGGTCCTCACTGCTACGCTTACTTTCGGCTTGCATTCGTGCCTTTGCAGTTCGGGTCTATCGCGTATCTTGCTGATTAGTTACACGTCTTGCCCAAGCACACCACATTTCATATTTCAACTGTAATATCATCACTACCAACTCTTTCCTGACTTACGTGCTATCTTCTTGTCACATAATGGTTTGACAGTAATGATGCGCGTTTAAAGGTATTATTTTTATATTTCTTTAAAATCAAGAACGTTTGCTTTCAATCAAAAATAGCTCAAATAAATCCTGCTTTCAAAATAAGTGATAGAAATAATCCTGCTACCCTCCAATATCGCTGGCACAGGTGGTTTTCACCGACCATGCAAAAGTCTCCAAAAATTATCACTAAAATTTGATTACCAAAATAGTTTCAATTGACCTCCACCAGCTTTAAGGATGGTTTCCTTTTAACATTGATTTATTTTCAGAAGAGGCAGTTATCGCTGCAAACCGAAAATATTTGAGCATAAGCGTTTGGACGTTTCATTTCCACGGCGTTTTATTGGTAGAAATATTGCATTGTTCTCGCGATTTATTCCTTTAAGTTCCTCTGAACATGTCAATGCCAATTACTGCTTCTCGCAAAATAATCTAATGACAATCGGCTTCCCGACTGGGAGAGTCTTTCAGACCCAGTTCATAAATTGAGGAACGGTGTCGCAAGTATTAATAATTAATGACTGGTTCACAGAAACTTATTTTGTGGATACCTGAATCGCGTGGTAAGGGAAGGGATTTAGTTAGGAGCGACCGCGGGAAGAAAAAGGGGTGCCGTAGTAAATGGGTACGAAGTAATTCGACTGCCTAGGGAGAACTGTTGCTCCTGGTCCTACGGCGCTGAGACTGGTAGATCACTGCAGCTTGCGGCGGGGGCTAGCCTGCCACCATATTTTTATCTGTTGCACCTGCTACCGTTTCAGTGGTGAAAGACTGCTGTCGCGACGTGCGTCTTTCTCTCCATTTGCTTTTTTCTTTCTCCTCTATTTTTTCTTCTGTCAACACGAGGCAGCGGAGGTGGCTCAGCTACAGAGCCAGTAGCAGGCCCGTGCATTTTCGTTTACTTCTTCCTTCAGTCGCAGCAACAACAACCGCCTTGGGATCTTAAAAGTGCACTGACATCGCACAGCACACGGATGCCACTTCGTTTTGCCTCCATCGAAACGTAGCCGACGGGTTTGGGATCGAATCCTGGTAGTCCGGTTCGTAGTCGGGCGTCACGCGGCTGTGTTTCTCCAATTCATCCGCTAACTCATTTTTGTAATGCAAGCGTGCAAACAGTCTACGTCCGCCGGAATGACGTAATTATTCGTAAACATTTAAATTTAGTTGCTCTATAAGAATGCAAAGAACTTTGAAACCGAAGCTTCAACTATAACACTACGTTATTCAGCCCCGAAGGAGCTAGAGACAATAGGTATACCTATTCTGCATCTCTGAAATATTTCCGGAATGTTGGCGTGAAGCAAATCTCTAAATGATCAGCTTATTTTTATTCCACCAAACATATGTCATGTGTGAATCCCGAAGAACGGCGAAATTTTAGTAACTGGGCAATCACAGTGTTACAAAGCAAAATTTGGCCGTATTTTATGTAAACATTCTGCACTAAGGAACGTTTCCTTATTTTTTGCTCCTTTAGACGCCCGCTCCTCACCCAAATCAGGAGACACATTAACAAAGCCGATTGCCTTCAACATTTTGGCATTAAAGCTGTGACGTAATGCTAGTGGTTGGCAAATTTAATCTCCTTTTGACAGGGTGCCATGTTGACTTACTGCACTCTAAGTCCTTCTTGCAAAAGTAGAGCAAGAAATGCGACATTCTTTCTACAGAAACTGCAAATCAGAGGTGTAAAATGCTGCATTTCACAGATTCATGGGACTCCTTAAGCTACAAGCAAGATAAGGTTGCGCTATACATATCGACTTAAACTAAATTTTTAGTATAAAATGTAAACAGAGATATGTAGGCAGAAATAATCATCTTCATCACCATAATTAATTTACCCTAATTGCCCTTTATTTAGAAGGTTACATAAGAGGATGTGGAGCAGCCATGTTATAATACATTGGTGAGTAATATCAAGCAGAAAAGCAATCTACAGGGTCAGTATAATATAGCAATAAATAGAAGGCATTGTATCAATATAAAAGACACAGCGACTCAAGAACAATCCACACAGAGAATAAAAGCAAGAACAGAAACACCGCAAAACAGTTCAGCGCTGTCAATAACTCAGTTAATTTTTGGTTCTTTTTCGCCCACGATCAGGAGAGGATCGTGGGACCCGCAACTCTTAGCTCACGGCTTAAGAGGTCCGCGATTGTCACTCCCTTGTTGTTGTGGCTGTAGGAAGAAGGAAAAGAAAATGCACGGACCTGCTACTGGCTCTAGATTGAGAGAGCAGGACGCGTTGAGTACATGCAATGGCGGGTCCCTGCGGCGGAGTGGTAGGAAGGATGGTTACCATTACATAGGAATAATCTAGTTGGAGATCGAGATCCACTAAGTCGACTTGGCAGAGGCTCTTTATTTTTATTTCCTTTTCATGCCTCAACATAATATATGTGCATGCTTTGTGTACGAGACTAGACGCGGGATCCTGTTGGAACTTTAGGCGTCCGTCAGCTGTGCGATGCTGGCGCACGTTAAAGATCCCCAGCTAGTCCAAATTACTTCGAAGCCCTCCACGACTGCTCCTCTTTCTCTCTGTCGACATTCTATCCCAAGTTCCTCACTTCTCTTACGTCGCGGTTCATTTGTCCACAGAAACAAGCGTGACAGATAAAGCGCCTTTCCCTTCTTGTGAACCAACTATTATTAATATGATTATTATTATTGTACCTTCCTCGGGGCCTTTTTTGAACTTCCGTTTCTGAGCTCTGGTTTTTTACAGGGCGAATAATATTATATTGGCACGAAACGTTGTCACCTAGACAGGTGCCGTTAAAATTGCAGAATGGATGCAGGCATGCGTTACAAATCATGAATTCCTAATACCAATGACATGGTTTCTATTTTCATGATCTGGGTGAAAGACACAAGCGGGAATCCGACTTTCATTAGACTCCGTGAAAGGCGAAAATTGGCATCGACATGCTGCAAGGGGCTTGACGGCTTAAGTCTCTCCAATTTCGACAATATGAAATGTTATCTCTAAATATGAAAACATCATCTATACGAAATCTCTGAACTCTTATAGTGAAAAAATAATTTTTTTTGCAGTGCAAACTGTCTTTTGTGAAAATAAAGCAATGTCAGGAAACCAGCCTTAAAACGTCTTTGGAAATCAAGACAAAAATAGATAGTTGGATTTATTGAAAGGAAAAGGCAGAGAGGTTGGCCAGAATAATTCAAATCTGGCCTGCTACTCTGCACTGGGGAAGGGGAAGGAGACAAGAAAGAAGATCGTGATGGGTGACGATGTGGGAGAAGGCATATGAAATACATATCTACAGGCACAGTGGCTTGCTTTACAAGCGCGAATCAAGTCCGCTGGCGAATAAAAAACGGCAAAGGGCACGCACTGCCTGGAAACCCTTCCCCTTTTCCTGCCAAGCGCCCAACAGCAGTTCTTCCGACAGAGACCTCTTGTCCAAACGCTTCAAGGAAGCGGCTAGCACGCATCTTTCGCACGCATATGCTGTGCACACCAATAATATATGGTCCACAGTCTCTGGGATGCCACACGTTGAGCATTCCGGCGAGTCCACCTGTCCAATCAAGACAAAACTATTTTGGTTTTCAACATTTATTGATACATTTTCCGACACTATTGCCAGGTCTGTTCAAACTATGTGTCAGCGATATTGGTCGATAGTTAGCAAAATTACTGCTCGGTTTGGGGGGTTTATCGTCCCAGAGCGACTAAGGCTATGAGACGCCGTAGTGCAGGACTCCAAAAATTTCAACCTCCTGAGGTTCGTTAACCTGCACTGACATCGCACAGCACACGGGCACCTTGCTTTTTGCCTCCATCGAAAAGCGGCCGCCGAGGCCGGGCGGGATTCGATCCCACGTCCTTGGGAACAGTAGTCGAGCGCCGTAACCACTGCGCCACCCCGGCGGAAAATGACGGCTTTCGCGTATCTTAAAAGCAGGAATGACGAACTATTACCGGTTTAAAAGGAAACGTTCCGGATTTAAAAGAGAAAAATATTATGTTTAGCCGCCCACTATCACTGGCGTACCATTATGCGACAGAGAGATAGCAAGTAAGCCAGGAAAAAATAGGCAATGATGACATTCCTGTTTAAATAAAAAAGAAGTACGCTTGTGCAAGACACGTAACTGGGTGGCAAGATACCTGATGGACCCTATCCTCGATGGAAAAATTCCAAACAAAAGTAAGCGTAAAACTGAAGAGCAAAACGTGAGGAGCGCAGTTGGAAATAGAAAGGCTTTATCGTTAACGTAACCGCTGTGAACAGGGCCGAGTACACTGGATAATAATGGTAATAATTGGTTCACAGGAAGGGAAAGGCGCAGTATTTGTCACACTTACTATGTGGACACCTGAACCGCGCCGTAAGGGAAGGGATAAGGGCGGGAGTGAAAGAGGAAAGAGAGAAAGGGGAGCCGTAGTGGAGGGCTACGGAGTAATTTCGACCACCTGGGGATCTTTAACGTGCGCTGACATCGCACAGCACATGGACGCCTCTTCGCATTTAGAAACTTCTGATTGCAGTAGACGCAGTTAGGAACACCACAAGATAATAAAAATATGCGATGATGAGATACTTATTTTTAAAAATTGTTAGAAAATATCTTCCGGGGGCAAGAAATAACTACTTTCAAGTGCTGCTCCCATATATAAGAAAAATCAGTAAATATAGCCTTGCCGCACGCTTCGTCGTCTCGAAAACACGCAACTATAGTGCCTATATTACTAGGCACTATAACGCAACACAGAAACTTGTTTACAAGCTCCTTCAAACAGGGTCTATCGAAGCACGACAGATGAAAGAGTAAGTAGGAAGCTGAGGTTACAAAAGTTCACATCGGTGCGAAGGGTTCATGGGCGAGTCTGGCGTGCACTTGAATGCCTCTGCGAACTCTGCAACATGCATAAGCGCCATATCGCACTGTCCATCGTCGACTCCTGGAAGTCTCGTAGTCCTCTTGCAGCGCACGTAGCATGCGGCGACAAAGAACAGTTGCTCTGGAGTAAGGAACTCAAGGCCTTTTACCCGCACGTCTTCCGCAGAGAAGCGCCTCCGGTACGCGTACAACGCAGTCTTGAGAGAGAGGGGCTCCAGGTACTTAGCGAAAGAGTTCTCGCGAAAGAGTTCTTCCTGCAAATATGAAAATAAGTCAGAAACCTGGTCAACGCCTGTTCTATAACGTTAAAATTTGCCGAACAGGAAGCACAGAATTTAACTACGTACGTTTGTTATACCGTACTCATACTCCTCATATATATGAAGAGATGCTGCATAATAAGATGCAACAATTCTAGAGGGCACTTTGGACCACAAGATGCAAAAATTCTAGAGGGCACTTTGGACCACTAAAATGCGATGAGGCGAAAGCTATCATAGTGCGGTGGACCGTAGCCCTCCACTAACGGCGTCTTTATGCCCCTCTCTTCTTTCACTCCCACCTTCCTCCCTTCCTTTAGGCGTAGTACGTGTCCGCGCAGAATTGTAACCGATACAGCGTCTTTTCTATCCTGTAAATAAATTTCAAACGCTGCCGATGCCTGCTGTACTAACGCCTCCTCGACATATGTGCCTGCTTCTCTTTGCTGTGTGGTGCAGCGTTCCAGGAAGCGGGAAATGAAAGTGTCGAATGGACGCCCGGTAGGGTCAGCTTCGCATGAATCGCCTGGTGACGTCATGACCTGTCGCGCCACCCCTTGTTGAACACAACCAGAATAAAAGCGAGTTTTTGTTGTTGTTGTGGCTGTAGAAACAAGGAAACGAGAACGCACGCGCCTGCTACTGACTCTGTAGCTGAGCCACCTCTGCTGCCTCGTGCGGACAGAAAAGAAAATAGGGAAGAAAGAAAAAGAAGAAGGAAAGACGTGCGCCGCAACAACAGCCGTCGTCCACCACCGAAACAGTGGCGGGTGCAACGACGGCCTACAACAAATAAAATTTGGTGGCAGGCTAGCCCCCGCCGCAAGCAGGGGTGACCTACCTGTCCCAGCCCCATCAGGGCCAGGATCAGCCACCGTTCACCAGGCTCATGCTGTCGTGGACAGTGTGTCCCGCTTTTGCGGCGTTCTGATTGACCGAGGACGGATGCGTCCCTGCAGACCATCTGTAATCTGCAATGCCACACGAACGCGCGCCAAGGAACGCCACGCGACAGGAGCGATGGTGTAAGTCCAAACTCACACTTGCCGGAGAAAGTGTGATATATACTGCGACCTTCCTTTCCTGTGAACCATTTATAATTATATGTAGCACTGCAACGATTGCCGACAAGAGGCTAACAATAGGAGATAAATTATAGGATAGGAAGGGTAGGCTTTCGCCATTCTCCTCTTAAGAGACATTTGAAAGACGCTCTAATTTTTTTTCATTGACGGCATCACAGTCCACCGGCGTTCTATAATTCGTTTGCAGGAAAAGAAAGGCGCACTATCTGTCACTAGCGGAATCCCGCTATCATCCTCAGGGTAGGAAAGGGGAATTATGATGAGCGTTTCACGTTCCGGGGCGTGGCGCCCGAGACCCAAACCCTCATCTGTGGCTCGGGCGCCGTATACAGTTTAGGTCCTGGCACAGATGTATTAGAGTAAAGAAAATTTAAGTTATACCTGAAGCTAATGCCTTTTTAATTGCATAGCGGAACACTACCATGTTGTTGTGGCTGTAGGAAGAAGGAAAAGAAAAGAAAATTTGGAGGACGCTTAAGCTTCGCCTTCAAGAGTGGAACGCGATAGCGTTATTGCACCTCGTCGAGAAAACTTACTAAATGCAAGGGTATTGGGGCATCCTCGCACCTGTACCCGCGTGGCCCGAAGGGGAGAAGTGGGTGAGCGAAGATAGTGATCTAAAGAAAGGAAAGACGCTTGATTCTACAACCTGTGAGGGTGCACGGCGAAACGTCAGGGGCGAGTGGCGCGCCACGTGTCGGGGCAGCGCCGCACATTGCAAGGAGGGGTTCTTCTGTGTTTGCCGCAAGATGGCTCTGCATGTGCGCAGAATAAATGTAGCGGAAACGTACTTCGCTACTCGTGTAACTGCGACTTCTGTAAGTAACATGCTCATAATTACCGATATACACTGCAGTATAACGTTCTACGGCATGTTTCTAAGGCAACACCGCATTCACTAGAAGCGCTTTTGTACCGCTTTCAAGCATCGAACTCGTGGCTGAGTGGTAGCGTCTCCGTCTCACACTCCGGAGACCCTGGTTCGATTCCCACCCAGCCCATCTTGGAACTTGCTTTTTATTTATGAAGTGCATGCCGGGATTTATCGCTCACTGGACGCCGACGACACCGGCTTTTCTGCGACACGAGCTCCTTAACGCTACCGCGTTAAAATGCACGGGCCTGCTACTGCCTCGTGCAAACAGAAGATAGAGAAGAAAAAAGGAGAGGGAAAGAAAGACGCGCGCCGCAACAACAAAAGCTCTCATGGTTGTCAACAGTAGCTGTTGGGCTTCTTTATACCGTGGGGAGCACAGTGTTTAATCTGTAGGCGGCCGGAAACAACAGATCATGTGTTTTTAGATTGTTGGGAAGGGGCATATTTTGGGGATTTATTACAACGGACCTTGAAGTATTTTTCCCTAGACTCTCACGGCATTCGATATTTAAGCATAGAAAATGAGGATGGGGTTCTATTTGCCGTAATTATGCTTATGGGCCTCCACTGTATATGGCGCTTTAGAATGGCAGGCTATCACTGTGACAGGGATGCCAGACCTGCTCGAATTTATTTTCGAGATAGTATGGAGTGGTTTATTGCCATTCAAAATTGGCTGCAGAACCTCCCGAATGGTTCTCAAGAATAGAGCCTTTCTTGTCTTTGCGGGAGTTTAAAGCGACGAGGCCAGTCTAGCACTGGCCGATCATGACATTCATTCATGAAAATTTCCTTGTGTGTCTTTTTCCATGTTTTGATGGGAGTTTCCTTTCGAGGTATGTCGTGTGCGAAAGCCAGGCTATAAAGAAAAATATTCGTGGCGTGGCGCAGTTGGTAAAGCACTCGGCTGGGGACCCAAAAGTTGGAGGCTCGATTAATGGTGGACACAAGGTTTAATAATTTATTTTTCACTCTCGCTCTCAAAAGCGTTACACCCTCTGCCAACAGCTACTGTTGACAACCATGAGAGCTTAAAGCATTTGCCTTAATATTACTTAACATCACAACTTATAATCTACAATACTAACGTCCCGCTCGCAGACAACTTAACGAAGAAGGAGACGAAAAAGAGGCTCATCTACGTACGGACACGCCCGACTGAAGCCGATGTGCATCTCTAAGTAAACCCTGTAACATTACCATCACCCAACCCTTTAAACCTCAATGAGGACGAGCGTGTTCCCCGTAAGAATTGCACAAAAAAGCGGCTCAGAGCAGCCAGGAGCGGCAGTGGTATTTGACAATCCCATCGTGATTCATGGACCTAATTTGGGAAGTGTGGGGAAAAATAGATAAGTGGCTGACCAATTACCAGCGAATAATAAAGTAGAACCACTAAGGACGCCGTTAAGCTTGAGGTTTGATAACCATGAACTCCTCTTAACCAACTGGGACTGCTTCAAACAGGAACTACGCTGAGCAAGCTTCACTACAGAGAGCACAAGTGTATGGTGAGTTGCGCACAATATACATTTAGGAGGTCCCGAAGCTCTGTGAAGTGGTGAATCAAAGCAATTGTAAAGAAGCCACCATTGGTATCGCAATGGCATCGCATAGGAGGCTTCTCGTTTTAAAAGCGGATGCCTTTAAGGGCTCATTGTCAAGGTCATCTGCCGCTAACAGTAACCGTTACAACTCTCCGATCTCCTGATTTGTCTTCTCCGTGTCGTGACGTCACTGTCACTCTTGATTGACGCGCGCGCGTGACGTGGTGTCATTAGGCGCGGATGTCGGAATTGCTCCGCGCTGCGTGGGACGACTCATTGCATCCGCGCGCACGGTGGCCGTGTGCTCGATTTACTGATTAAACTTTTATTTTTCACCGATTTAAGAGGCCCCCTACTCCCCGCTTCTGGCACGCAGACCTGAGGAACGGGGATTGGAACCTCCGCACGACTAAGGACTGGCTAAAATACACTGGTTATTCACGGCCTCAGCCGCCAGGCGGGCGGCTCTTTGCTGGTCAGCGGGGACGTCGCTTCGAAGCAAAGTCTCCCAGGCTTCTCTACTTTTAATATTGTCCCTAGCGCCCTGAGACTTAGGACATTCCCAAAGTATATGGTCGAGAGTCTCCCTTGCTTCGCAGGATTTACTTTTATGATTTTTTTCTCTAATATATAGGTGTGAAATAACCAGACAGGCTCGACGGTGCGTCCTGATGTCATTGTCGTGAGGCGCCTAAGGTGGCTTCCCGATTGGGCGCTGTGTGGCCTGATGTCACTATCGCAAGGCGCGTGTGGCCGCCGTCCGCTTGTGAGTGGTGTGGCGGCGGTGGTGGTGGCGGCAGTTTGCATCGTGGTATCGTGTGGGAAGGATGCCTCATCCCGCCAAACCAATGTCACCCAACACGCGTTCAAGAGAGACTGAGTGTACACGTCGCATGCATCAGGGCGGCGAGGTGCGTCCGACACCACAGAGTCTCGGGACGCGGCGGTCCAACGCAAGAGATGCAACGCGTTCGAAGCGACACGCTGCACATCCGCGTACCAAAGCAAATGAAGCTCGGAAGTGCCGTGACCGCCATGCAGCAAGTTTGAAACTCTCAAATTACGCCACATTACACAGAAATCAGGACGACTGCCGAATACCATCGCTTTAGCTAGCGTGCGCCCTTCAACCTTTCTTATCTCATTCCCCATATACTGCCCATATACTGCTGGTCGTCTTCGAACCTTTGGAATACCTCGTCACTAAGACTGGATGTATGTGCATAGGCCTTAAGAACCTGCATTTTTTACCTCTTGTTCATCAGAAGCATGATAACTCCTAAGTCCTAGTTGTTAGTTAAGACTTCCTTATGTGTTATTTTATATTCGGAGGTATTCACACCAAACCCTCTGCTAAAGCATGGCAGCAGAGGACGTCAGTATCCTTTGTCGCTGTATTGCTTCATTTGATGTCCTATGGGGGTCTAATTTGTACTTTCTAGCTTGCCGATCGTTTGTGCTGGTTACACTAAAGGTTGGAAGTGTACGTTTCCAGGGTAAGTATTCAAAGGCAGCCTGTCAGGATTTAGAGGTTCACAACTCCCTTTGCTGCATCAATCGTGTGGATGACGTCTTGGTCAGCTGATGCGCAGTACCTGGACACTAGAAGCCGGCCGTTAATTTCATTGTTCACATTGTAGCTGATGGAAACTTTTCAATCAATGTGGTCAAATCAACTCAGGTGAGAGGGTACGGGATTCCAACCGCGGTTCTTATGCACCACCGGCTATGTGCCGAAGAGGAGGCAGCGCCGGCACGAGAGAGGAACGCTCTAATTTTCGCCTCGTCCGGACGCTGCCGCCGATACTTCTCCAGCTACTGGGAAATACCTACTGACGCTGTCACCACCGGCCGCCGACCTCCACAATACTTTAATTAGTACTTACATGACTGACATATATATATATATATATATTATAAAAATATTGCAATCACGCTGTTAATGCGTTCCTTGCCAGAACCAAATACTGATTCACTTTTTGTGTTATAATCGACTATGCTAGCTGGAGAGAACTTTTGCGGCAGCAAAGGCTCAGAATTGCTTGTTATTGGTCCATGCGTTCAGCAGGTCGGCCGCCAGTTTAGCGGAGTGGAAATTAAAAGTATAATGATTGCAACAATCGAACAAACAGCAAGCTCCAACATCTACTAGTAACTTACGAAGACCGTTACGGAGCATCACCTGGATCACCTGGAGAATTTGATCCGGCATTCTTAGTTCCAGAGGTCGTGTGCCTTAACCACTGCACCACCGCTTCGGAGCGATGTAGAAAGCTAATGGCAATAATCTGCTCGGAGGGGCACGGGAACACTGGCATATAATGCCAATGCAGGTGAAGAGGCGTTCTCCCATGCCTTTCCAGGCATCGATAGCTAACGCACATTTCGGCGACAACAGTCCGTCTTGATGTGGCACAATGTGCCCTAGTTTATGCTTGTATATTGAAGGTTCATTATTTTTTGCCGAGCAATGCCGCTGAGATACAGGTATCATGATAGGCAGTTAGGTTATAACGACTGCGAGAAGTTAAACTTTAACGACGAGGGCTCTGAAGCGTATAGTCACAGAATGACCATCCGGAGAGACCTTGTGCACATCTTCAAAGCTGCCATACCTGATAGGCTTTCTGGTGACGTTTGCAAGGAAGTCTTCCTACAAAAGTAATGACAGTAACCGCCGCAATGTTAAGACGCAAAGGCAACCAACCTACAAAAATGAGCAAGGAAATCCGATTTTTCTCGTAGTTATGAACTCCTACTCAAGTTTATTTTACATAGCGGCTTCATTCCTGGTCTGAATTTATATCTTTTAGCTTGCTTTTTATCGGCCACAAAGGCGACCTCCTAATTGCAATCGTGGCAGCGTTGTATTGGTGTATACAGTGCCTCATTGATTAACTTGTTGTTTGTCGAGCCTGAATATTAGTGGTTGCGCATGGAAAATATTTTTTCCTTATAAGGCCCTCAGCAAAAGTGACGTTTGTATTTATTGATTCTTAATTACCAAATATTGAAGCCTATTACTGAAACATTTTTTCCAGCATCCAGTCTCGAACAAAAAGAAAACAATACATAGGACCGAATATCAACGCCAGAATTCCAAATACGTCATACTTGGATGCTTATATAGGAGACCGTGAATATAGCGGTATATACGCACCTATGTACCCTATTTACGATGGGTAGCACTCTTATGAATAGCAGTTATTTGAGATATTAGTTTTTGCTGCGTATATGAAAACCATAGTCATCTGTCGTGTCCTCCTAATTGCGGACGCGGAATCCCTGCCGCACAGTCATTAGCAGCAACAGGAAATAAGTTTATTTTCTTCTATCTAGGCAGAATATTTGACTTTGATCTCACCTTATCGGGCGTTGCGTTATTCATACATTTAGCGTGGTCGTGGAAGGCTTTTCTTGGTATCTTGTACAAGATGTATGCCAAGAAGAACAGCTGGCTAAGTCCTTCCGCCACGTGACTGCCTATTCCGGCGTAGTTAAGCGTGGACACGGCTCCATGATCAAAATATGGGAAGCTGAAGGCGTACGGCAGCAAGGACATGTCTGAATCATTCCTATTGGTGAAGACCATGTACAGTTCCAACTCTTGAATCACCTTGGATAGAAGCTGGGAACGCAGCTTCACTATTGAAGCTCGAGCTGCGAGTTGCCAGTTGGCCACCAGCGAGTCGCCCATGTCCACAACGCCTTCCTGGAGGAGATCTTTGGCTTCTGCAATTAGGAAAAGACAAGTGCGTCAAGCATCATATCCATTCGTCATCTATCTCATTTACATGGCAGGACGCGGAAGGGCAAGCATTTGATATTAGCGTCTGTTGTGCGGAGTAAACAAGCTAAGCGTGGCAGTCCCCTAATACAACGTAAACTTGAGAGAGCCCCTGGTGAACAATTGGAATGTTATACCTGAGAGGGCATGGAAGTGCACAATGAGAGAAGCATGCTTTGTTTACTCATGTTACTAAATTGACATGCAGCAAGCCACTTTAATGATAAATGGAAATGGTGCAATAAAGTGCTGCCTTACATGATGGCTGGAATTTTTTTATAAACACTGTGATGTGTGAGATGAATTTCATGTGCTGACTTCCACAGCGAGAAAGCAAGCACAACAAGATACCATTTTTCATTCACCAGGAAATACCGAAACACGAGGACACTTCCTCCGACGAAACAGTATAAGGGAAAAAAAGCTTTAAATAGCGATTGCACGCTACTTGCTTTCTGAGAGCGTTTACATTGTACATCCAAGAACTAAATCTGTAGTTGCTCCATGTCAAATGTCCAGCCGCACCACATGGCGACTTATTCGAGCCCTCATCGACCCAACCCAAACACGAACCGAAACAGAGAAACTTTTGCAGAGAGCCATGCATGCTCTCTCTGGCATCAACTAGCACAGAATCTCCGGGACCAGTATCTGTGTACAGCCCAATACCACCGTGGATCAGCATACTCTTATGCAGGCAGAGAGAACAAAGAGCTGGATCAACTTTTCCAGCTCCATGAACTGCGGGCAACTCTTGCCAAAATGAAACGGGGCACTGCCCCAGGAAGGGATAAGGTCAGCGTTAATTTTTTGACGAACCTGCCTGAATCGGCATACCAGTCCCTCCTTGACTACACCAGTGCGATATGGCGCGGGGACACCCCCGGCCAAGCGACTGGAAAACGGCTCTGGTAACCTTTATTCTTAAATCAGGCACACCAACTGACATTGACGCAGATAACATCTGCCCCATCTCTCTTCCCTCCTGTGTGGGCAAACTAATGGAGACGATGGTACGGGACCAGCTGTCCGAATATCTTGACGAGAAACATGCATTCGCGGGCACCATGTTCGGATTCCGCCCACACAGATCCGCTCAAGATGTCCTCCTGCGACTCAATCGGGAAGTCCTTGACCCAGTTGAATGCCCACATAATGATCGGGTGGTACATGCCTTAGATCTCAAAGGGGCCTTTGATAGCATAACACACGAGATCATACTCACTAAAAGCCAGACCGACTGTGGCCTCAACACGGATCGTCAATACTATATTCGCATCCAAGATAACGAGCATGGTCCTTACCTACTCGGCAAGCGGAGAAACCCCCAAAGTGCGGTACTTTTCCCGCTGCTCATTAATATGGCTATGATGCACCTGCCTGCCCAGCTCGATGGTGCCACTGGTGAGCAGCACGGCCTGTATGCCGATGACATCACCCGGAGGGCCACATATGGCAACATAGGGGACATTGCAACCAGCCTGCAAGCAGCGGCGACGATAGTAGACTGCTACGCCCGCCGCTGCGCACTTCAGTGTTCCTCCCAAAAAATTGGAATTTATGCACCTCCGCCCCTCGCCAAAGTGCACAACTCAAGTCACTCTCTCATTAGACAGGGGTCCCATACACGAAACTGACGAGATGCAGGTACTCGGACTCTACATCCATAAATAAAGACGGTCAGACACTACATTGGCCAAACTCCATAAGGTGGGAGACCAGCTGGGCCACATGGTCCTTCTGGCTTCACACAAATGTGGGGGGTTACGAAATAAGGATGCCTTGCGGCTGGCAAACGCCTCCGTCACCAGTCGGATTCTATAATCGACATCTTATCTCCACCTACGGAAACAAGAGGAGGATGTCCTTGAGGTCATGCTTCGCAAAGTTATTCAGCGTGCCCTGGACCTCCCCATCCCTACTCCAACCAGCCATCTTATGGCCCTCGGGGTGGTGAATACTTCCTGGGAGCTCCGGGAGCCGCACCTTACAAACCAGTACACGCGTTTATCGCAAACGGAATCGGGTCGCCGCCTTCTTGCTCGACTCCGTATAGAACACACTACTTTCATGGAAGACAATTTTCGCATCCCAGAACTGCGGAGACGCGCCCAGTGTGTGTGTGACCTCTTCCAACTAACATATCACACGAAGATCATAATGGTCGGCGCCTGGCACAAGCGGAAGCCCTAGCCCGACCTTATGACAACAAAACAGGTGTACACTACGTGGACACCTACGGCCCTCACCACGGGGGATGGTACACTGCCGCTGTAGTTCACAACAGCAAAACGGTTAACGGTCTCAACAGCAAAACGGTTAACGGTCTCAGCCCCGCCGGGGTGGTGCAGTGGTAAGACGCCCGACTACTGTGCCGGAGTTCCCGGGATCGAATCCCGGCCTCGGCGGCTGCGTTTCGATGGAGGCGAAACGAAGTGGCGTCCGTGTGCTGTGCGATGTCAGCGCACGTTAAAGATCCCCAGGTGGTCGAAATTACTCCGTAGCCCTCCACTACGGCTCCTCTTTCTCTCTTTCCACTTTCATTCCCACCTTCCTCCCTTCCCTTACGGCGCGGTTCGGGTGTCCACAGAGCAAGTGTGACAGTTACTGCGCCTTTCCCTTCCTGTGAACCAATTTAATTTAATTTAACGGTCTCACCTTCAGAGCTAGGGAGATGGTACACGGCCGCTGTAGTTATCAAGAGGAAAACAGTTAACGAGGAGGAGGAGGAGGAGGAGACATCTTTATTTAACGCATTGCATTAAGCGTTAAGAATGTCCTGGGCCAGGGTCACCAAGGCCAACTGATCTTGCAGCTGGTCAGAGGCTAACCAAGCCCGCCACGTTGGGGGAGGAGGGTGTGGAAATTGAGGAGATTAGATGGCGACAGGGCATGAAAAGATGCAATGCTCCAAGTTTGCATAGTGTTCTGGGCAATTTGGGCATGCAGGGGAATGTATGATTCTGTATAGAAAAGATCGGGCAGGAGTAAGCAGTGTATTTAGTTGTATGCGTCTAAGAATGCGGATTTGCGTGGTAGTGAGAGATTTATACGAACCCCGCACACCGTTACCTTATATGGGCCCATGGGCTTCAGCACTAGGTGCTGTCGTCGCTGAAACGCTGTACTTGCACCACCCTGTGCAGAGCCCATTGCAAAACGACTAAAAATGGCGCTGAAACATCGAACAAATGCACAACAAATGAGGGAATCCATCTCAAGTATTGCTCGTCGCACCCTTCTCCGAAACGTAACACTTGACCGCCGGAATTTCACTGCTGACAATTCGTCTTTCCTTAGCGGCATGGACGCTCATCTTTGGATCCCGGATGGCATGCACTTGGCTTCGCTCAAGCTTTGGATACACTGCGTAGCTGCACACATGAATACCCGAAGTGGCCGAATGGCAGCGAATTATTCCTACCCGGAAGCCCATATGAGTGAGTGAAATAGAACACTTTATTCATTGCTTTTTTTCAGGCGCTTAGTTGTCTGCGGGAAAGCCGCACAAGGGCCATCAAGTCTTGCAAACGATCCGAGGCAAGGCAAGCACTCCATAAACTAAGAGTTGGGCAGAGGCTGTGTGGTGATTATATCACTCATGGACATTAAAATAGACAGCGAGAGTTTGGTGTAGTGTTGTGGATAGATGGGGAATCAAAGTGTGGTCTGAGGGCGATATATATAAATATATATATATATATATATATAATATATATATATATATATATATATATATATATATATATATATATATATATATATATATATATATATATATATATTATATATATATATATATATATAAAAGTGAAAAATTGCTTCATACTGTTTCCAAGTTTATTTGTAGTCGACGTTTCGGCAGGAGCCCTGCCTTTCTCAAGACTGATGGTACATGATTCTTGTTTGTCTTCTTATAGGGTTGGCCAGAGGTGATACAAACAATATGGGCACACACAGGTGAGTCAGCTGGACACGCACAACACACACATACACACACAGGTGCGGAGAGCAGGCTAGGCCCAATGGGCCATCAACCCAAGGCACCGGCCGCCGCGAGTCATCTGTATACAGTACAAGACACAATACAGGCAACCGCGGAACAACCTTGGAAGGAAAAAAAAAAAAAAAAAGAAGACGAAAACAGGTGGGGGAAGGTGTTTGCTGCAGGTGGTGAGAAAATTATTTTTCTTGTTCTCACTAACAGATGGGAGCGCCCAGGGTGATGAGAAAACCAGGTGGACACTGCTGGTTAGAAGAACCTGACAGCGGCGAGTAAAGTTCGAGCAACTTGCGACGAGAGATGAACCTCAAAGAAAGAATAAAAAAAAAAGAAGTAAGTAAATATGTGGGACAGTACAATGGTGAAATACTTTGAGGTTTTCGCTAACAGATGTGAGGGCTAAGCAAAAGATCACTTCTCTTTTTTTTTTTTCTATTCTTTCTTTGAGGCTCATCTCCCGTCGCAAGTTGCTCGAACTTTACTCGCCGCTGTCAGGTTATTCTAACCAGCAGTGTCCACCTGGTTTTTTCATCACGCTGGGCGCTCCCAGTGAGAACAAGAAAAATAATTTTCTCACCACCTGCAGCAAACACGTTCCCCTACCTGTTTTCTTCTTTTGCTTAGCCCTCACATCTGTTAGCGAAAACCTCAAAGTATTTCACCATTCTACTGTCCCACATATTTACTTACTTCTTTTTTTTTTATTCTTTCTTTGAGGTTCATCTCTCGTCGCAAGTTGCTCGAACTTTACTCGCCGCTGTCAGGTTCTTCTAACCAGCAGTGTCCACCTGGTTTTCTCATCACCCTGGGCGCTCCCATCTGTTAGTGAGAACAAGAAAAATAATTTTCTCACCACCTGCAGCAAACACCTTCCCCCACCTGTTTTCGTCTTCTTTTTTTCTTTTTTTTTTCCTTCCAAGGTTGTTCCGCGGTTGCCTGTATTGTGTCTTGTACTGTATACAGATGACTCGCGGCGGCCGGTGCCTTGGGTTGATGGCCCATTGGGCCTAGCCTGCTCTCCGCACCTGTGTGTGTATGTGTGTGTTGTGCGTGTCCAGCTGACTCACCTGTGTGTGCCCATATTGTTTGTATCACCTCTGGCCAACCCTATAAGAAGACAAACAAGAATCATGTACCATCAGTCTTGAGAAAGGCAGGGCTCCTGCCGAAACGTCGACTACAAATAAACTTGGAAACAGTATGAAGCAATTTTTCACTTTTATGTAACCTCTAGCAACCAAGTACGTCTATTTACTTATGCTATATATATATATATACATATATATATATATATATATATATATATATATATATATATATATATATATATATATATATATATATATATATAAACATATATAAATATATAGAGCGATGGGTACGCTTCATTTAAAGAAACATTTTATTGACTCGACGTTTCGACCAGAAGCTGGCCTGATGAAGGCAAGCTTCTGGTCGAAACGTTGAGTCCAATAAAATGTTTAAATGAAGCGTACCCTTCGCTCTATAATTTTTTAAGCGGCCAAGTACGTTAAATGTTCTCGCATCCTATATAATTATATATATATATATATATATATATATATATATATATATATATATATATATATATATATTATAATGTCCAATGCTGGTATTTAAATGATAAGTCAGATTTTGCGTAGAAGGCGAGCTCATGGCGGCAGCGTTCAGGGTGCGTCGATGCAGCAGTCTGTTCATTTTCTCGGACCGTGTCGTGTATGTTGATTTGCTTTCGGTATTGAAGGCCTCCAGTCCGGACGGCGGCTATAAGGAATCACAGCTGCCTAGTGTAAAGTTTCGTGGGCTATATACGTCTTTCAGCTCGTTACCTGCAATCCGGCATCACAATGCAGGAGCTCATCTAGTCCAAATGTGGGGATGAGGCTACCTCTTTTGGTGTACAGTATATTCGCGCAGCTTAGAGGTCACCTTTAAGACCACCTATTGACCACCTACAATGAGAAGCATTTCCTAGTAGTTGTGTGAGGAGCGTTTGGGACTAGGTGATGACTGTAAATAATCCTGCACCTGTGTTGGTTCACTCAGCGGTGGTGTAAATAAAATCATGGTTGGGAAGGGGTTAGTGATGAGCAGATTTAGCCGTGTCGGCTCCCCTTTGATGCGGTCTACGTTACCCATTAGCGGAAAAAATATCTGGACTTGGAGAGAGGGGGGTCTCATTTTGAAGGCGAAAGCCTCTCTAGGCTCGTGGTGCATCGGCAGAAAGTGACCATCGTACGCGACCACCGGACGCGCAACAGGAAGTGTCCGCCTTATGTAGGCAGAATATATTGAGTGAAAGATGATGGATAGACATATAGTTAGTGATTAAGAGTGGTTATAGAGATTGGTAGAGACAATAAATACGAAAGAATTTTAATGGATCATGTGTTTAACGACGACTTCTAATGACTACTACTACAGTTGATTAGAAATTACTAAAACTGCTCAGTAATGAATAGTGATGATTAACTGACCGAAACTAATTATGTTGGCTACTAAATATCTGGAATGACTACTAATAACTTGAAATGACAAATATGTCTAACATTGAATTGTAACACCTGCAATTGATTAGAAATTGTTAAAATGCTTCGTAAAAATAATAGTGAATGAAATCACTACTAATCAATTGTAGTGAAAAATATGTCTAACGATGCCTCCTAACGACTACAATTCATTAGAAATGACTAAAAATGCTTCGTGAAAAGTAGTAATGACTTAAATGACTACTCACTGCTAGTACTATGCATTCGACATTCCCCTCTTAAGTAATATCTCAAGAGACCGTCTAATTGTTATAGGAAGATGGTCCATAGTAGTTACTCCGCCTTGCTAAGTCCCGTTTGCTCTCTTTTCACCTTGATAGGCGCGTTGCCTGCCGATCACTCACTGGTTGAACGAGTTCCATAAGCGGCAAGAATAGGCCTGTGCTGCAGATACCGTACTTAAAGGCGAGGGCAGGGAGGTGACTTTATACAGGGTTTTCAGTGCAGCTTCAAGCTAACGTTTTTTCCTTGACTGGTTAGAATGAGCATGAGCTCGTGGTGCTCGGCGAGTTCTATAGCTCTTGCACGGAAGTGCTTGACACCAGACTCCCAGTAATTCTGCGATATTCAGTGATGGGGGATGAGGGAAAGTGGGACATGTAAGAAGGTTGTGTAGTAGATCTGGTTCGCCACACAGTCGAAAAAACTACAGAACTGTGTCAAAAATACGACAAAATATTCTGTAGTTCTGTCGTAACCATCAGATTTTTCTGTAGTCCTGTAGTACTTTTCTGTAGTTCTGTAGTTTTTCTGTAGTATATTTCTGTTGTCTGTAGTTCTGTTGCACTTTTCTGTTGTAACTACAGAAATTTTTGATGTTACTACAGAATATTCTGTTGTCACAACAGGTTTCCTGTCAGAAACCGCACAGAAATTCTGTCGTACCATCAGAAAATTGTCTGTAGTTTTTTCCGACTGGGATTAGTTGGCATCTGCATCGCCATTGAGGATCACTCAGAGTGATCATTTACAGTGGTAGTCAAGGAAAGCAAGAAAGTGCGAGCGATTACCACTGAAATCCCAATAGAATAGAAAGGTGTAGGATTAATCGATAGAGCTTTTTCGCAGGACTAGAATGATCCGCATGCAGACCGCTGCTCAGCCTTCCATACAAGTTGCCGTTCACAGTTCGCGAATTCTACTGTTTTTAAAGTAGTTGCGGTGCTCTTCAAGGCAAAGCACAGGTAAATGCCCATGCTGCTTTCAGAATGTCCTCTGCGTTTGACTTGAATATAGCCGCGCCAGAGGCGCGCCTCGAGCCGTTGAAATCTTCATGGCTGCGCCGGTCATGGTTGCCAGCACGCGATGGGAATTTCGCGGTACTCTGAAAATTATCAAGTGACACTAGATTCTCATCTGCTAAATGTCTGCGCATGACCAGGCCACCGCTGACAGCGCCATCGCTTTGGCGATTTGTGTATGCATGGTATATGCGAGGAGTGGTGCTCTGGAGCGTCAGCGAGACTTGGATATCTGCCACAAAGCAGATGATCGACCCGGGAGGCCAACGATCGGAGCGCAAAGGTAAATGCGATTTGGTATATAGGAAAGGAAAGGCGCTGTATCATTCGCACTTCTCGGTAGACATGTAAGCAGAGTCACAAAAGGAACACGAGACGGAAGACGGGGATGAAAGGAAAGAGAGAGATGCCGCCGTGGAGTGATCGCGAATACTATGAACCACCGCACGAGTTCTAGGGCCCACTCCAGGGACCAAATTCCACACAAGACGGCAGAACACAACGTTTTGAGCTAGACAGGTAGTCTCGCATAAGAATTAGTAGCATACCGAAGAGCTAACAAAACTTAAGGAGTTGGCAGACAGCGAACTCAGAGAAAACGAAAGCATTAAAGAGAAGGTTCAATAACTTGGAAATCCTAATCTATCACAGCAACACAGCTCCGTAGAAACGCAGGTGAGCAAGAGCTAAAGCAGACAAAACAGGGTAGAAGAGAGGATGCCTCTCCTTCAGCGAAGAGGAAGACGAAAGAACCTAGAGACCAACACATGCGTTAGAGAAGGTCTGTAGAATCGTCTACCAGAAGCTAGGACAGAACCTCGATGTCTTCGTTGAGGCAATAGCTATACACTTTGCGGCAGTCAGGGCGCAACTAAATGCATTCACTCTCAAGTTCCGTCACATAGATGGGCGCTCTGCCGTAGTGAATGAGGAAAGGACGCCAAGAAACGGAAACATAATTGGTCATGGTCATCAAAGATAACAGGCATACTATTTGGCAATGGAATTGTCGCGTATACCGCCGTAAAAGGCACAAGGACAGTCCGGAAACCATCGCGTTACAAGAAGCAGGAATGCAAGCACAGATAATGGGTAACGAGCTTTCTGTACAGAAGGGGAGAAACCGCGGGTGGCTATACAAATTAAGAAAAGCATGACGGCACTCAAGCATGACAAGGAGTTTACAAACACTGACCACGTCCTAGTCGAACTCATACCTCACAAGAAGCCAGAAGGAAGCCTTTTTATCCTTAATGTTAAGCACTCCGCGGCAGAAAAGGGCCAAATTTGGTGCACTTTTTCAAGATTTCGGTGCAATGCTCATCTCGTTGTGAAAGTGTCCAGGTCCATGATAAGCGAGGCGGGGCTACTCTGGTTGAGCAGGGAAGCGTCGAGGTTCATTAATAGTTCCGACAGTAGGCGTTGTAATAGGAGCAAGTGGTGGGGAATACACGGCTACGGCAATAACGCGAAGTGTGGCCGGCTCGACAGCAAATGAAGCAAATTGGCCTGTCGTCTCAGGTGCGCTGCTCTGCAGGATTGCGACTAAGGTAGCGACTTGGGGATGCCAGGCTGGCGGTAGCAGCAGCCGCTACAGGAACAGAGTCTGACGGGGACGGCGGTGACATGGGACTGGAGGAGAAACCAACGTTGGCAAGTTGCATTTGCTTTTATCGGCTACACAGGTTACGATGGTAGAGAGTACAAGCATCAGTTCAGTTCAGGCGTTCAGTCGTGTCCGACTCTTCCTGACCCTATGGACCATGTCACGCCACGCTTTCCGGTCTCTCACTATCTTCTCAACATCACATAGCTTCATCTGCAATGCCTCGAGAATGCCATCTAACCATCGCGTTCGCTGCCTACCCCTTCTCCGGCGACCCTCAACCTTTCCGAACATCAAATCTTTCTCCAGCGACTCCTCTCTTCTCATCAGATGACCAAAGTAGCTGAGCTTTAACTTTAGAATTTGACCCTCCAATGAGCAGTCAGGGTTTATGGTCGACAATATCGACTGATTTGAACTTCTGGCAGTCCAAGGAACTCTTAAGAGTCTTCGCCAGCACCACAATTCAAACGCGTCAATTCTTCGGCGGTCAGCCTTTTTCACAGTCCAACTCTCGCATCCATACATCACAACTGGAAAGACCATAGCACGGGTTATACGGATCTTGGTTACAAGCATAATGCGCCTTAAATAGAGTTATGCTATTTTTAATTACTGCGACACTAATATTTTACAGCGTAAAAAAATACGAAACAAAAGCACTTGTTCATGTTTTTGTACATAAACGTGCTGTGCATGAGTAACGTGGCGCTCCTCGGGTCCTTGCGCGACGTTCGAAGGCCTTCAAGATCTCGATAGAGTTTTGAGCTGTTTCTTTGACTCGATAAACTATCGACTCAATGGCCAATAAAATGCCAGTGCGGCAGCATTCGAATGCTTTCGAGTCGATAGACAATCGCTTTGAGGGCATTCTAATTGCTCGTGCGATAGCGGTATAACACTTTTTAGCGAGTTAGGCTTACTCAAAGGTGATCACGCTCTGAGGCCCCAGTTACCATCTGAGCATTCACCTATTGACTGGATAACAGGAGCACTCAAGTGTTCCCAGCCCTATTTCTCAAAACTTCATCGCAAATGCCTGCACTTCGTTCGGTTACAGGAGGACGCAACCCCCCCCCCCCCCCACCCAGTAAGCAAAAAAAAAAAAAGACAATCAATTTATCATCTGTTATCTTTTAATTTATCTGTTAGGAGGTGTTAAGCGACACTGAAGCTAAAGTTAAATTGGTTCACAGGAAGGGAAAGGCGCAGTAACTGTCACACTTGCTCTGTGGACACCCGAACCGCGCCGTAAGGGAAGGGAGGAAGGTGGGAATGAAAGTGGAAAGAGAGAAAGAGGAGCCGTAGTGGAGGGCTACGGAGTAATTTCGACCACCTGGGGATCTTTAACGTGCGCTGACATCGCACAGCACACGACGCCTCTTCGTTTCGCCTCCATCGAAACGCAGCCGCCGTGGTCGGGTTCGAACCCGGGAACTCCGGCACAGTAGTCGGGCGTCTTACCCCTGCACCACCCCGGCGGGGCAAGACACTGAAGCTCAGACCACCTTTTCAGGCTGGTGTTCGAGACAATTTTCAGGTGTCCACAGAAAACGAGTGAGACAGTTACAGCGCCTTTCCGTTCCAGTGAACCAATTATTAATTATTATTACTATGAAACTTTACTGTCACGTGACGTTACTACGTGATAATCTCGCGCCTCTTCCTATTGACGGCGGTGAAGTCGCTGTATTTGCTACCCTTACGTTACCTAAAAATTGTCTCGAACACCAGCCTGAAAAGGCGACACTGAAGCTCAGACCACCTTTTCAGGCTGGTGTTCGAGACAATTTTTAGGTAACGTAAGGGTAGCAAATACAGCGACTTCACCGCCGTCAATAGGAAGAGGCGCGAGATTATCACGTAGTAACGTCACGTGACAGTAAAGTTTCATAGTAATAATAATTAATAATTGGTTCACTGGAACGGAAAGGCGCTGTAACTGTCTCACTCGTTTTCTGTGGACACCTGAACCGCGCCGTGAGGGAAGGGAGGAAGGTGGGAGTTAAAGTGGAAAGAGAGAAAGAGGAGCCATAGTTGAGGGCTACGGAGTAATTTCGACCACCTGGGGATCTTTAACGTGCGCTGACATCGCACAGTACACGGACGCAAAATGTCACGTTTCTAAGACCGCCACGTAGTAGGATCGATGCCGTACCGCCAATCCCATACTTGAATGAAAGCTGCAGCAAGCTCGAAAAGAAAGGACCTCCACTCAAAAGCAGCGACGCTGTACCGTTCAATATCAGATTTGCAGTAGCATTGCAACGAATGCGTGCAAAGGAAAGGAAATTTCTACTTTCCGGCAAGTGCCCAGAAACAGCTAGTAAAAGCTTTACAAGGGGCGCGCGATATATCGTGTGCAGCAGCCACGCACAGGCGTTCGCACTTCTCCAGTGCAGATTCTACATTTCTATCGGAAGTTTCGTTTGCAATCTTTTGGAATTATACATATTTGCCATATTCTGAAATCTTACTTAAAAAACTGACACCAGAAAGTTTTCTCACTGAAAGGTAGAACTTAGCTGGAGTGTTTCTGCTTGAAACACGAAAGCTGAGTGTTTAAGGATAAGCCTTATGAGCTTCAATTGCACGCAGGGTACTTAGGCCCATGAGATTTCATATGAGGTTCCTGGTTTTTGTGTGGCTATTAAAACTCAGTGCGACACGGCCTACGAATGACTCAGTAGTATGGACTGCGGAAACTTTAGATCATCTGAGGTTCCTTCGAGTGCATTAACGTTTCCGTGCAATGGGCACCTCTGCGCCCTGCCTCCATCAAAGAGGGGCCGCTGCGGCCGGGTCAAACCCTGGCTTCCCAGCTCAGTAGTAGAGCGTCTGCATTTCCTTAATTTACCCTACGTAAATACTCTGTGCACATATGCCATCTAACCCTGTGCGGCCGAGCTTTTTTATCGTAATGCCAAACGAATCCATCAGGTTACGTGACGAATTTCGCAATGCTTTCGCATTACTGCATGTAGGTAGACTTAAGTATGCCCCCTAAAGGTTTAGAACATCAGCTCTACGATACGTTTCACAAGGTCATGTTTTCCCCACTCCAAGGTCATTTCAGTCATAGTTTTAAAACGGCAACCCAGTGTGGCCACCGCAGAGGAACAATGTTATACCACAAGACCAAAATAAACCAGACACATGACTACACGACGGCTGCATACCAACAATGGACGCGTAAGGTCGGGGCTCAGACCTATATTTTCGTTTCCGTATATATAGCAGTCTTGCAAGCATTGAGGCTCCACCGCTTAGTGCTATCATTTCTATATTTTTAGTGTTCCATCTTTTTGGCACAAAAGGTTTGGGTAGTGTCAGACTATTCTGCGGGTCATAGACAACAAAACTACTAGTTGAGTCGAAGCCTAGTTTATGTGGGAGATTTTTAGCGGCTACGTTTGCTCTTCCAAACCATGCCCCACGAAAAACTTCGAACGAACATTGAGGCAGAAACATTTGACAGAGGATGTTCCGGTGGTGGTGGGCGCAACAACAATTATCGGCGATATAAATGAAATTAACTGGAAACAAAAGCAAAAAAAAAAGTACTCAAATATGGTTTAAAGACTCGTCGGTTTCCGCTGTTCACATTCTGTCTAATGTTGGCTCACAGCGTTCATTACTAATATAATGGAGGAGTATACCGGATACAGCGAAGATAGATATACCATATATGATCCAGGTAAAAACAAAATAGGTTACAGCCTTGCTAAATCATGCAGTTTGCCCTACAAAAACAATGTTCTACAGCTAACACTCGTTAACCGATGGTTGCCTCGGGTCATTTTTTGCAATGCTTTTAAATTTACATGCCTGATACAACGCTGTAGTTACCTCCTTTTGGCTCCTCGAAGTACTTCAGTGTGACAGCTGTGGAGTTCCAATCGCGTACCACGGTCAGGTTCTCGTTATAGTACTTGAAGCTTTGAAGCTGGCGATGGAAAGCGTGACGAACATCCAGAATCAACACACGGGCGTCTGCTCGAAATTTATTAGGGAGAGTGGCGTCACTGAACCTGCAATCGTAAACTATGTATTAGCCAAATCTTATGGTGCCTTGAAAAATGGAAATGCGAAATCGTAATGATTTTGTTTCACATATATCTTACATCGTGATCACAATCTGACCGTAGTTCCAAGCAGATGTAGATAAGGTTTTCGGCAGGATAGGAATTAATTCATGGTGAATAAACACGATACAAGTACATATATCGAGTGCAAATAACAGGTATTATGGAAATAAGAAAGGGCAAGTTACTGCCACTTACATCACCGGACTGGAAGATTTAAATTACAAAAGCTATTCACAAAAGCGTACACTGAACACAGTGGTATTGCAACTGTACAAGCTGCAGTGTTCGTACGGTGAACGCAATATAATCAAAGGGGTATGTGTCACGTAGGAAGATTGAAACCCGTACATGACATACGACGAATAAATTGCTGCAAAGAAAAATAATTAGCTCTTAATCGAGCTGGCGTTATTTCGCAAGCCGTTTTTGCTGCTGTACTGAATGAAGACCACTAAATTCGGGTGACGCAATACCGACCGTATTCTCGCTCCTTCTTTTCCTGTTTGTCTCGCCTGTCACTGTTCCTCATCCTGCTAAGAAAGTTACAATTGTGTTTTGAAACGACTGTACTTTGGAGTTCATTAGGAGGGAAGCAGCGCAGCTATTAAACCCAGTCTTGGCTCCCTGTGGATTTCTCTGCATCAGGATTGTGCTCTTGTTGAAGGGGCACCAAGACGCATTTACGTTGGCCTGTCTTGATTATCTACCCGTTCCAGCAACGCCAGTTACTCTAATTCAAGACAAAGGATTAATTTGTTAGAAAAACAAAAGAAATGGAATACCCGTCTCGTAATTTTTTACGCAAACTCTCTGCGCCGAGAGCTAATATAGTGCGTCTATTCTCCTCAGGCTATGGTAGGCCATCCTTGTATGGCCCCTTTTTGTACGCGTCAAAATCTTCAATCTAGAGGCTTGAAAATATTTAGCTAAAATTTCCTACCATAATGCATTATTTTTTTCCATTCAAACGTTACTACATCAAGAACATGAAAAAATAAACCAACGAAGACAAGCACTTTCATCAGTTTGTTAGCCTTGTTAACCTCACTATGCATACTAAGATCTGCCTCAGTTTCGTTTTTAGTCTATAAAGCAGTAAGTTATGTTATAGGAAGCGTCGCGTCGGAACTGACATATCGCACCTAGAAACAAGCAACTAGAATGCTCCACTTTCGGTAAAATAAAAAAATGACAAACTTTTATTTCATTTTGTTTCTGTGATAACCTTAACGGCTCCAGATGTATATATAAGGGCAAGAAATTTTAGGAAAACATGAATTTAGCAGTCCATCTTATTCACAGTCCGAATTTTCATTACCATTTTGCAGTCATGCACACTTCTTTGTACTCGTGTGTAATTAAGAATCACCTGCGGTGTACTAACGTTGTTTCAGTTAGGGGCTCTACAGAAAACGACCGTCGTCAGGTCTGGGGCTTTTCTCACTGAAATGCAATATAAAGACTATGAATGACAATGGAACATTTTTGTTAGACTGAGTCGCCCTTTTCAATACCTCAACTACACCATCTTCCGAGAGACCAATGATATTCCTGCTGAAAAGTTCCTGTCGCGCCAAACCGTTTTTTTTTTTTTTTTGTTTTTTTTTCGTTCTCTATTCTTGTCGACTAAAACCGCACTTGCAGTCCTGGTAATGGTCGACAAGATTTCCGTGCTTTTTCTGCTCTAAATCCTATCATTTAAACAGCGCCCCGTTTGACCAACGTATGTCCTTGTGTCATCGGAATTCTATACACAACTGCCTTTTCGCATGCGTGCTCGGGGTCTGTGTTTATTTTTATACCCACTGAAGTTCCTTCATGAGAAAGTTATTTTGCACAACTTTTCTAACTTGTCTGGTGCGGAAAAGTTGTGCAAAATAATAAACTTCCCAGGAAGGAACGTCAGTGTGTGTTAAAAGAACCACAAAGACCCTGCGGTGGCATGCGAAAAAGCAGTTGTGTATAGGATTCCATTGACATGCGCAAGAGCATAAGTCGGTCAAACGGGACGCTGTTTAAATTATAGATCCGTGAGCACTAGAACAAGTTAGGGCAGAAAAGGCACGGGAATCTTGTTAACCATTGCCATAACTGCAAGTGTGAACCATTTCACCGGGAAAGCACAGAGAACCGCAGTACGGAAAGCCTCTCCCGTTCTGTCGTGCTGCGGTGGGTTTCAAGCGGGTGCTGAGCAACAACTTTCCAGATGTACATATCGGTAAAGTAGCCCCGATAGAGGCGAGTCAGATGGTCGCCAGCACGTATCTCAGCCAGGACGAAGAAAGGCACACTGCGCCCAACAAATGGTGGTCGTGGGCAACGAGCCGACTCCCTCCCGAAGTCGGGGATTTTTAATGGCGGTGTCGCTGGGGAGTCTTACCAACATGGCAGCAGCTCGCGTCTTGGGGCATTGTCCCGAATCATCGCTGCTCCAACTGCGGCGCGACAGAAACTAGCGCACGTGTGTTGTTTCAGTGTTCAGTGGCAAGCGCCATATGGCACCTTGTGAACCGCATCTTTACAGTTAGGTACGGACAAGGTATCCGACGCCCGAGAGGGCTGTTCGCGCACCTGGTAATTTGTTGTGTTTGCTTTGTTTTGTTGCGTCGCCGCTGCCTGCCCGAAGCTCGCAGGCAACCGGCGCGTATGTATCCGGCGCTGCAGAAGTTTCGCCTTCTGCTCGGGCCTTACCTGTCCGACTGTCTTGAAACAGTCGGACAGGTAACAGTCGGACAGGAGGCGCAGTTTCTGCACCACTGGCATAGTCATTTCTTTGTTCTTCGGCCATATGGTTTGGCCATGCTGGCACTGATGCATTAGACTCAAGCCTGAAGGCATCGGATATCGCATTCCATGTTTGTGTGTCGCGTTCCATGTAAACACCCCCCCCCCCTTTTACACCACTCCCCTCTGCCCTCTCCATCTTTTCACGGGTGTTTTAGTGTCGCCGGAGAGGAGACGGCGCTCCAAATGTGAAACAGGCAGTGAAGGCTGCACCTGGGATTTGTAATTGAGAATATGTGGAAATGTATGTAACCATGTAGTCTTTATATAGGTTTTTTTCTGTTTGGAGTTGAATACATTTCTCTTTATGTATCTGTCCATGTTTCAAACTCTGTTGTCCAATCAACTCGCCCAAAAAGCCACTTTGCCTGTAGTGCCGGAAGACAGGAAACGGTGGCACCTAATGTGTGGAGTGAAAGAACAGTAGTTTTCCTGCCTCATCCGGAATCCAGTTACCACCATCACGACGTTTTTCACTGATGCCGTCTTTATGTAAAAACTGCTGCAGCAGTGGTCAAGCCAGCACGGGCGCCCAACGGTCCCAGTGTCCACGAAATGGGATTAATGACACATCTTAACCAATCATAACGACGCTTTCTCTTGAATAACAAGGCTTAGCTGAGCTAAGCTGCAGCAATTTGTTTCATTTTTGATTATTGAAATTATTTGAGCAATTACACACCCTACATTTCCTGAATTAGCATCAACAAGCATTGGCGTTTCACGGTCTGAATTTTGAGACCTTTGAAACCTCTTTCCGATTTTCTCAGTTTCTTCAAATATTTCTATTTTCATATGATCGAATACACACGGTAAACTGTCCTAATAAGTATCATCTAAGCATTTTCGTTCCATTCGGGCATCCTTGGACCTCTATTTTTCCTATTCCTCATATTTTCAAATATTGAAATTGCTATTACACCAGTTGCATACTACATTTTCACACGTAGGATCTTATGCATTGACGTTTTATTCTGACCATTTTGAGACTTCTGACACACTCTTTCTCCATTTTAAAAATTTTCATTTGCATTCAATGTTTAAATAATTTTCACACTATAAATGTTTGGTTTGGTTTGCGAGGTTTAACGTCCCAAAGCGACTCAGGCTATGAGAGACGCCGTAGTGGAGGACTCCAGAAATTTCGACCACCTGGGGTTCTTTAACGTGCACTGACAACGCACAGCACACGGGCGCCTTGCTTTTCGCCTCCACTGAAAAGCGGCCGCCGAGGCCGGGATTCGATCCCGCGTCCTTGCGAACAGTAGTCGAGCGCCGTAACCACTGCGCCACCCCGGCGGGGTACACTATAAATGTGTTATATATATGATATATCACTTATTTGGAGCAATTGAAAACAAAAAAAAAATTAAAAAGGAGGCTTTAAAGACGCCAAAATACAAAAAAAAAAAAAATTCTCATGCTTGATGATACTAATATAACACTTATATTAGTATCATCAAGCATGAGAACTTTTTTTTTGTATTTTGGCATCTTTAAAGCCCCCTTTTTAAATTTTTTTTTGTTTTCAACTGTTCCAAATAAGTGACGTATCATATATTTTAATTTTTCTTAGCTGGCATCATAAAGCATCAGAATTTCATTCTGAGCATTTGACATCTTTGAAAATCATTTTTTATTCTTTTTTGCACTTTAACTTGTCATCTTCAATCAATCAATTACAATGATTTCGTTAATTTGTCATCACCTATCTTACAGCAAGCAATGGAACAAACACTAGGATCACAAATTACTTGATATTTTTACGCAATCTCCGTTATATTTGACACGCGGTGTCGACAACTCCTCCGCCGACGGCTGTTAAGCCGAACAAGCTGTGTATGTATGACAATGAAAAGCTTTCTACAAGAGACTCGAACTAGAGCTGCCGTTCGCTTTCAGCAATGCTCGGAGATAGTTTATTTACGGCAGCTCTTACGCCGCGTACGGCAATCCTTCCGATCGCATCAATTTCGGTGCTAGACCGCACACCGATCGGCACGCCCGACAGTAAAGACACTCAATATACCGCTATAGAGCTCAGCTCACCCGAGCAAGCCAACGGTCTTACTTTTCTTGACATATGCAGTAATCCTAATGATAAAGGCAGATCTATTCTGGGAATCCTGGGCTCCTTTCGAAAACCATAACTCCTTGTGGTAGGGGACGTTAATGCACGCCTCATGCAATGGGGATACCACCCACACGCGCCGAAAGGCAACCTCATATCTGCCGTAATGCTTGATTATAACTTAGGTCTGATCATAAGCTCCACTGTGCACACTCGCATCGTCACAAGTGTCACCCGTGATACCAAACCGGATCTCACATGAGCAACACCGGACTTCAATTGTTAAATCTCATATGGTCCTACAAGACAGCCTTGACAGTGACCACTTCCCAGTCTCCACTGCTACCGCTTACGATTCCAAGATTTACAGCCCTCGCTCACACCTTCTCACTGACTGGGATAAATTGCGCTCATACTTGGCCGCTGTCTATCGAAGTCCGTACGGTCGCCGCTGGACAGAC
Source organism: Amblyomma maculatum (assembly GCF_055883805.1). NCBI lineage: Eukaryota > Metazoa > Arthropoda > Arachnida > Ixodida > Ixodidae > Amblyomma > Amblyomma maculatum. Next base: position 42,708,757 of record NC_139352.1, read on the forward strand.
CGCCAGGTGGAGGTCATCCAGGTGAACAGAAAACACATTAGAATTCTCCTACTGCATTGCAGGTTGATCCGCACATGGCTCATCTATGGGAGGCCCAATAGGGACTTCTCAAGCGCTGGCTTCACCTCCAACATAATCGTAAATTGAGACTCTGCACAGCCGCTCTCACTCGTCAGGCATAAAATACGCGAACGACTCCTAAGGCCGTGCAAACAGGGTAACCTTTTGTACCGACCTTAAGGGTACTTTAAGCAGTCAACGGACGTGAGCCATCCTACGCGCTCTCTTATATCCAACAACCACTAAATCACAGGCACAAGTAAACACACAGTCTAATACAATAAGCACCGACGTAATTGTTGAACTACGGGACAACTATATGCCCACATCCCTTCACTCAGCAGATCCACCAGGTCCACCTCCGCCTAACTCTGAACTTGATTCTGACATAACCTTAAGTGAATCTCGCCGAGAACACTTTAGTATTCGCCACTCAACGGCGCCAGGACCAACCGGTATAACGTGCAAGGCCCTACTCAATCTGGACGAAGTCTATCTCCATCAACTCACGCTACTCTAACCACCACTGGCACTCTGGGACGCTCCCATCAGCCTGTACCCATGCGAGCAAGCGATCTATACCCAAACCGGGCAAAGCTCTCACCCTTCAAAACCTGAGCCCCATTTTCTTAACGAGCTGTGTCGGCAAGCTCTTCGAGCACATCATTCTCAGTCACCTTCAACCATTTCTAGAAACAAAAGGCTTTCTCTCCATTGTTCAATCACCATCAACCGTTTCTAGAAACGAAAGGCTTTCTCTCCCATGTTCAATTTGTTTCCGCCCAAACCACTAGGCGAAAGACGTACTTCTCGCCCTTAAAGAATCTCTCTCTCACACTAATCGCCATACAGCCTCTACGCGCGCCTTACTGGCCCTGGATAATCACGCGGAATTTTATACGATAAGCCATGACCATATCCTAACGACAGCCATCACAGGCTGCGGCACGCGCCAATGGACCCTGCGGATAAGCAAAAAAAGCCTTTGTAACGCCAGATGGCCTTTATGAGTTTAATGCTATACCATTCGGGCTGTGCAATGCGCCAGCCACATTTTAACGATTTATGGACACAGTTTTGCGCGGCTTAAAATGGGACATTTGCATTGGCTATCGCCCCGCCGGGGTGGTGCAGTGGTAAGACGCCCGACTACTGTGCCGGAGTTCCCGGGTTCGAACCCGACCACGGCGGCTGCGTTTCGATGGAGGCGAAACGAAGTGGCGTCCGTGTGCTGTGCGATGTCAGCGCACGTTAAAGATCCCCAGGTGGTCGAAATTACTCCGTAGCCCTCCAATACGGCTCCTCTTTCTCTCTTTCCACTTTCACTCCCACCTTCCTCCCTTCCCTTACGGCGCGGTTCGGGTGTCCACAGAGCAAGTGTGACAGTTGCTGCGCCTTTCCCTTCCTGTGAACCAATTTAATTTAATTGGCTATCTGGACGATGCGGACATATTTGGGAAGTACTTCCAAGAACACAGTGACCGTCTAGTGCGCGTCTTGAATTGTCTGCACAACGCCGCGCTAATTCTAAACTCGAAAAAATGCCGCTTTGGAGAGCGCCAAGCGCTGGTGCTAGGCCACCTTGTCAATGGTGATGGTGCTTTGACGGATCTTCAGAAAACTGCCGCTGTTGAGTCTTTTAAACCCCTGCAGACAGTGAAGGAGTTGAGCAGTTTTCTGCGATTGTGTTCGTATTGTAGACGCTTTATACATCGCTTTGCTGATATTGCTTACCCATTAATGAGCCTTCTCAACAATAACTCCACTTTTGTCTAGACACAAGACTGCGACGCATCATTCCGTCAACTGAAGTTTCTTTTAATATCGGAACCCATCCGATGTGACTTCGATCCTGCTGAAGTGACAAAAGTTCACACGGACGCTAGTGGAATCGGTCTCGGTGCAGTCCTTGTCCAACGGCATGACGAACGAGAGCATGTCATCGCGTACGCAAGTCGTACCCTGAGCAAGCTATATAGAGCGAAACTACATAGTCACCGAACAGGAATGTCTGGCTGTCGCTTTCGCTGTGCAGCGTTTCTGTTCATATTTGTACGGAGGGTCGTTTACTATCATAATTGACCATCATTATGTTGGCTGTGGAACCTTCGAGACCCATGTAGTCGCCTCGCATGCTGGGCCCTCCGGTTACACGAATATGACTCTGCCGTGGTGTACAAAAGCGGGGGAGCGTCATGCAGAGGCGGATTGTCTTTCTAGGATGCCAGTGGCCACGACCGGATCTTACAGCGACGATTTCGAGAATTATATATCGACCCTCGAGCCAGAGTTCCGTCACACGAATGTTTTCAAAACGGAACAGCAAAGGGATAGCAGTCTGCAGCCTCATTTTTTCCACCACCCAATCCAGCGCAGCTACAAGCCGCTTTTCTGTGCGTGATGGCCTCCTATAGATAGTTATTCGCCTGTCGGCCAGCGATACCTACTCGTAGTTCCCAAGACGCTTTGCACGGACGTATTACGTGTGTATGATGATCCACCTTCTGGACATTTGGGATTTGGGACATTTGGACACTCCTCCGTGCACAAGAAAGATTTTACTGGCCCAGAATGCACTCGATCATTGAACAATACGTTGCCAGTTGCAAGCAATGTCAACGCAACACACGCCCACTGCAACTCCATCTGGCTTGCTGCACCCTGTGAAGACCCCGACAGCTCCGTTTGATCAAGTAGGCATTGACCTCGTAAGTTCGTTTTCGAAATCGTTGGATGGAAATCGCTGGATTGTAATCTGCGTGGACTACCTCACACGTTACTGTGAAACCGCCGCTATTCCGTCTGCTACAGCGCATCAAGTGTCGCTTTTCCTGCTACACTCAGTCATCTTACGACACGGGCCGCCATGAATTATCATCACCGATCGGGGCCGACAATTCACCGCTGATGTTGAAGAGCTCATGCGTTTATGCGCCGTAACTTCCCGACACTCGACGCCATACCATCCCCAGACAAATGGCTTGATTGAGCGCGTCAACAAAACGCTTATAAACATGCTAGCCATGTATGTTGATGCAGGGCATAAGAACTGGATACCATACTGCCCTTCAAACGTATGCGTTCAATACCGCCACGCATGAGACGACTGGGTACAGCCCATTCTTCCTGCTGTATGCCAGACCGCCACCCTACACCCTGGATACTATCCGGCCCTCCTCAAGCGATGAAGATCCCAGCCTGGCTGAGACCCTCTGTTTCGCCGAAGAAGCTCAGAGAATCGCCCGTTTAGGGTCTGGTGCTTCCCGAGAACGTTCCAAAATACGACACGATGCCAGTCACAGGCGTGTCACGTACTCTAAAGGCGATTTAGTTTGGCTGTGGCGTAAGACGCGGCGCCGCAGCCTACATCAAAAACTCTTAGCCCACTATAACGACCCATATGTGGTTGTCAAACGCATCAGTGATTCAACTTATGCAATAGCCTCGGGTCGTCAACCTGCCAAAACCGAATTATGTCATGTTGCCCCGCTTGAAGCCGTGTCAGCGTCGCACGACTCACGACCACGCCCAGAGGCCCTCGGCTGAGTAGGGGGGAAATGTCACGCTACTGACGACGATGAAGGATTGTGATAGTGTGGCAGAGGAGGAGGAAGAGGCGTTGGTTTCTGGCGACTTGTAGGCTTTACCTTATCCCGCTGCCACAGCACTGTAAATAAATATCCCCTTTCTAATTTCATTGTAACAATATGACTATATGGTACGGCTTTCCTTCGGGGATACACGGTACAACTTTACCTGGGGGTATCGCCTCCCAGCCTTTCCCATTGCCTAACCGGGCAACCCATCAAGGGGCGCTGCTGTCACCGCTACTTTTTAAAGTGGCAATAGCGCCATTAGCAAAGGCACTTCATCATAATCATCAGTCTGATTATACCCACTGCAGGGCGAAGGCCTCTCCCATATTTCTCGACTTAACCCGGTTCTGTGCTAGCTGCATCCACTTGACCCCTGCGAACTTCTTAATCTCATCCGCCCACCTAACTTTCTGCCGCCCCCTGCTACGCTTTCCTTCCCTTGGAATCCAGTTTGTTACCCTCAGCGACCATCGGTTATCCTCTCTTCGCACTACATGTCCTGCCCATGTCCATTTCTTCTTCTTAATTTCCACTAGAATGTCGGTAACTTGAGTTATTTCTCTGACCCACTCTGCACGCTTTCTATCTCTTAATGTTACCCCTACCATTTTTCGTTCCATAGCCCTCTGGGTTGTCCTCAACTTAAGTACAACTCTCTTAGTTAGCCTCCACGTTTCAGCCCCATAGGTGAGTACAGGCAAGATGCAACTGTTGTATACTTTCCTCTTGAGCGATACCGGTAAGCTGCTAGCCATAATCTGCGAGTGCTTGCCAAATGCGCTCCATCCCAATCTTATTCTTCTTGTTATTTCCTTTTCATGATCCGGATCTGCGGTTACTACTTGTCCTAAGTAGACATATTCGCCTACTAGGACAAGGCATATTCGCAAAGGCCCTTAATTGCTCTTATCTCAGAACTCCACACCGCCATATATGCAGATGATATAACCCTATGGACAACGGGCAGATCCCTTGAAACATCCCAGGATATATTGCGGTCTGCCATAGACTGTGGAAAACCAGTTTCCTCCCCCTTCGCCGCGACCGACCACCACCACCCCCAACGAGCTTCATGGCAGCGCCGGCTGGGAGAGGAGGTAAATATCTCCCCTTGGGGGAAGGAGAACAGCGATGGGTGCGCCACCAAGACGTCTACGTGCGTTCCCGCGAGAAGACGAGAGGGAGCTTCTGGATCCAGGCGGCAACGAGAGCGGTCGTCTCCCGCCGCCTCTCCCGGCAAATGCCGAGGGATAGTGGGCACGGAGTACCCTGCGCACACGGGAGGTCCCGTCGTGCACGACCGCCCATCTTCTGGTTCCCAACGACGAAGCGACCGGTAAATACCGCGGTATGGCTTCATCCGAAGAATGCGGCGCGCACGGGAGATCCCGGCCGCCATATTCACGGCGCGTTCAAATGTCCTCCGCCGAAATCGCACCCCCATTCCCTAGCCGGTGAGTCAAAAGTCCTTCTTACGTAGCCTTGCCCTTCCAAGGAAAACCTTGTTGATGTATAGCTAGCCGGCATGCTCTGTATTATTTGCAAGTGCAATAAATAGCATTCGAGTATTAACTGTGTCGTGCCCGTCCTTTGTCCCCTTTGTTCCCTCCGCGTGTCGCCAGCGAGGACGCAGCACCTGCGGAGTAGGAGCGGGGCGGAAGACCGTCCCCCTCAAACCTCCACAAATGGCGCCCAACGTGGGGCGCCAGTTGTGGGGGTTCTTACTAAGCCGTCGAGCCTCTTCTGAGGTCTAGGCCGCAAACACAGAGCTCCCGCGATCGCACACCACGGGCAGCCGTTCTCACGGCCGCAAAGTGGTAATGCGAAGTACGACACAACACAGAACCGGACTTTGCCCGGAACCAGATGTTTATTGGGTTTTCCCAAAAAGAACGCTGGTGAAGGTCTTGCTGGCGACCCTATCCTTTTGGATGGGGCCTGACACTTCGAACGGCAAGATGGCGACGACAAAGAAGTATAGCGGGGAGGTATTTACCTTGCGTCCTTCCGTTGTCGCGGCTCGCTGTCGTCTCTCCGGTTTCCGCCGATCTCGGCGCATCTTGCCCTTTGTCCTTTTTCGGCCAATGAGCCTCGCGTCTGCGACGCCTAGCGGTGCGCTCCTGCGCCCGGCGAGGGAAGAGGGAAACGCGGCGCTATCGAGCAACCCGTTTGGGTTACTCAACCTCGGAAGAGAAGGAATACTTTTGTCCCCTTCATCTTCCGCGGCGCGCAGTGCTTCGGAGGGATGCGCGGTTCTCCGCGATCGCTACAAGACATCACCACCACCCATCTAGAAAACACAGGCCTCCGTTACTCTCCAATTAAATCGGAACTATTTCAGCTGATGCCACCACCTGGGGATCCCCCATTCAACCTCACATGTACGGAAACCGAGTGCCCATTGTGTCCCAGACGAAGATCATCGGCCTTCTTATTAACAAAGCACTTGGTGCAACTCCATCCCTTCAGCTCTTGCTAAGACAGACCAAACAGGTTGCTGGACTAATCACGCGTGTGACAGCGCGCAACCATGGGCTGTCTGAACGCTAGACCCTCAACATGACCAATGCATTAATCATTAGCCGCATCACATACCACCTCCCATACCATATACTCACTTAGCGCCAAACAGAGCAGGCGGACGTCCTAGTACGCACGGCTGTCACCTCCGCCCAATACGTCTTCCGCGGACGGTTAGTACAGAACGTCTACTGGCTACCGGTACACACAATATCTTGAACGAATGGATAAAGGCTCAACACACAATCCAATTAGGCCGCCTGAGCCGCACGGAAACAGGGCAATGCCTATTGCGACAACTCCGTCTCAATCCACCCATTCCCATCCCCAGCAACTCCTAAACCTTTCATCATCTCTCTTCGCACGCAGGATCACATATACCGGAAGGCCATACCGCGCAATATAGGCGCTGCTCTTTATCAGGATAGACAGAAGGCTCGAGCCAACTATTACACCAAAAGCGACAGCAATCGTTCCGATATCCTTTATGTCGACGCGGCAAAGAAGTTGAAATCACGATTTTTCACGGCAAGCGCAGCCAACGAAGATGGCAGAGTGGGGGCCGCCGCCACTATCCAAACTAATTCCCCTACAGAGGCGGAAAGAGCCGCCAACCCACTCCACCACTGCCAAAAAGATAACCGAAATTTGCACCGATGCTCAGGCGGCATACTTCCACTACCTAAAAGGTGTGTCGACACCAGCCACCCATCATATTCATGCTACAGCCACCTCTCTCGACCGAATGGTCAATCTGCCTTGGATCCCTGGCATGCCTCGATCCCCGTTAATAAGCGCGATCCTGCACTGGCCCGAGAACTCTCTTCCTGGCCCCGGATTATGAGGCACCCACCTCCACGCAGGAAGCTATATCGATCCTTTCTATATATCTTCAAATCCCCACATTCCACAAACACGGCCGCATAACACTGCCACCATCCTACAGCACCTTGTCGCACTTATCCAGTGCAACATGGTGACAATTGCAAGCGGTTTGCTTCATTTCCCCCTACGTCTCTCAAGCTTTTACCCCGGCTTGTCCCCTCACTGTGATACCTGTCGCGAGCCCAAATTCACACTTTTTCACTAGCTGGGACAATGTCCTTTCCCCCAAACAATACCTCCCATCTCCCATCCCACTCATTCTTCCTGGGTGGCTGCTTCGCGAATCGCTCATCCCGCCGGCGAGAAATGGCGGTGGATCGGGCTCTATGTGAAGCACAAGATGGTGGACTCTTGGACTAGTGGGACCACCCTGGAAAACTTTATTTTTTTTTCAGTAAATCTGATCCCCTATCATCCATCCATTGGACTCGTCAAAGTTCACCGGCGTTCTATATTTCGTTTATAGGAAATAAAGGCGCAGTATCTGTCACTAGCGGAGTGCCACTTTCATCACGGTAGACAAGGCGAATTATGATGAACGTTTCACGATCCGGGACGTGGAACAGTTGGTAAATCGCTCAAGACGCAAAGGATGTAGGTTCAAATCCTGGTGGAGACAAGGTTTATTTAGTCATTTTCAACTATCCTCACGGTAGACAAGGGAAATTATGATGAACGATTCACGATCCGGGTTGTGGCGCAGTTGGTAAAGCGTTCGTCTGGGGATCCAAGGGATGGAGGTTCAATTTCCGATGGAGACAATGTTTATTTATTTATTTTTCACATCTACCTCAAACGCGTGACAGCCTCTGCCGATAGCTGCTGCTGACAACGATGTGACATTAAAGGCTTTCGCCTCAAAAAGCATATGTAGTTACATTATGCAGTAAATAGTGCCGAAAACCATTCAAATCTGTATTTGTTCTTTTAACATCAGCAGGCATGCGGCCTTATCGCTGTGATAGTAGCGCACGATCGATTCTACTCTTTGTTGACGCTCGTTATCGCCAGACGCGGCTTTATCATTTCATTTGATGCAGAAGGTGGCTCGAAGTGTATCCTGTAAATACCAAACATGCAGGTGTGTTTCTACAACGTTCCAAGGTATGCTAGTCAGTTTTTGCAATTTTATGTAGATCTTTATTCGCCGCCTTTGAATTCAGCAAAGACGAGTGAAACGAGCATTCTTTGTTCGACCACAGACGAGCACATTTGCTGCTATCGCCGCCGCCGAATTGTTCAGTTCTTTTGCTGGCGCAAGTCCACCCAATAATGATTTTATTTCAGTGCTATTACGCATGTATTTTTTGCGCATGCGGACTCTTCACTACCACTTCGAAATAGCTCCAATCACGCGCGATCTGACGCCATGTAGGCTGTCTGCAACACGAAACTACCAAGCATACCGTACTGCAAAAAATGTATGAGGCAATAACCTCACATTTTCTCACTCAATTCCCATCAGAAATCACATATATGTCGCATATAATTGCATAAGGTCTCGTAGCTTCTTGTACATTATCACAAAGTGTGTACGATATTTTATGATAATGATATGAGAGTCTATGCGATTAGATGAGATATTGACGTTACTGCCACGTAGAATTTTTGGTTTTTCAGTAGGGATACAAGACGATCGTGCCAGAGTGAATTGCCAATATTTACAATATTGTTGGCTCTAAGTTATTTTTTTCGCTTCAAGTAAGTTCTTTTTTAGGCCAGCCTGTCACATCATTATTCCTGCAGTTGTACTGAGCTGAATGCAACTACAGCAGAACTCAGTTGTTTAAATACCCCGTTGCTGCCCCTGCGTTTACTAGAAATAACAAGGTTCTGTAAACAATGTTCACAACTGTTGCGATTAGGTTGCTTTTTACATTGATAATTCGCGATATCGCAAAAACCTGGGAAGAAAATTATAAAAGACGTGATTTTTGCATTGGAATGCACAGCGGACACTCGATTTCAGGGCGAGCTGCATAGCTTTCGGTTTTTCGCTACACAACATCGGAAAGTGGAAACGCGGCATTGAGCCGCCTCGTGGAGATTACTGCATGGAGCTAAATATCGTCGCAGTGAGAGAGCAGAGCTAAACGTGCGCGATATACATGGTATACACTAGGACGCACCTGTGAAGAAGGGAGTCTCCAGAGACGACGAATGTTTTGCTGAAGCAGAATGCTCTATGACCAAGCTTCATTTTCTGTTCAGTGCCGTAAAAGTTGAGAAGCAGCTCCTGGTCAGCAAACCACGCCGCAACCTGAACAGTGCACCAGGACAGCAGGAGATGCATTTCTTCCTCACCGTACTCCTTCCACAGCTTCATGAACATCTCCACAAAGAAAATTCTATTAGTGCAGAATATGACGCCTTCATCCTCGGGATTCAATAATCCGTAGTCTTCCAGGGCTTCATTCCATCGCTCCGCTGTGAGATTTGGGATTAAATTATAAAAGTCGGAATAATTCATCTTTATTATGGGATGCACGAACTTCTGTTTCCAAAGCACATTCAACATATTTTGGCCAACCTTTTCTGTATCTTCAAACGTCACCACGTCACTATGTGCCACGAAGCTGTGTGCTGGCATGAAGCTTCTTTTAAGGACTTTGAAATAACGTTGTCTGCTAGCAGTCGAACGAAATCGCTCGTCTGACTTCCTACCTAATAAGTAAAACTCGGGTGATGGTCGCAGGAGCAGGGCTTTTTTTCGTTCATAAGGAAACACATCTAAACTAATGATACCATTCCATTGAAGTCTGGTCGATAGATATAGGAGGGTCCTGAGAAGATCCGGTTGGGGCGCCCTGACGGGCCACACGACGTTCGCCTCTTGCAGCAGCCGTACGACGCTCCGCAGATCGCTGCACTCTCCCTTGCGAATGCATTCGCAACTCACGTAAAACGCTGCGGCGCTCTGCAACATGCTCTGCCCACTCTTTGGTACATCTATGTCTTGAAGAGAACGGTACATTCGAGTGAGTGAAGCCAAGAGAGCACCGTCATTGACACTGGCCTCGTAGCGACTGTTCCAGCCATCGCAGACGTAATGCGTGAAGCTGTCGCAAGGATTGACTGACAAGTTGATCGACTCCCGCAGCCGCCTCGAGTAGGCATTGCACGCCAACGTGTCGCAAGTCGTGTAATGATGTTTCTGGGGGCGTGGTCCGAGTGCCCAAAGCACTGTCAGGATGAAGGCAAACAAAAGGCAGGAAGCCCCGACGCAGCCTCTTATCATCATGTGCTTCTTCGTGACATCAGGGATCTGTAAGAGTTTGTCAAGGAGGATCTTTTAGGGAACCACCACATAGCACTCAAATATTTGGTTGGCTGGTATACATCCTATCCTAAATTTGCGCGAATACAGCATGCACTTGTTTCCGCCGCCTTAGCCCGCCACAGCAGAAAATAATTATTCAATAGCCATTAAAAACAACCATCTTCAAATAACCCGTCTCAGTGCGACGCATTTCATTGCGGCTCATTTCAACCGGCCAAACTGGCAAGCCACGTTGCAGAAGTAGCGACTCCGTGGCCCTCTTCCTTGTTTCCGTCATTTTTGTAGCCTGTTCGAGATATATGACAGCTGAAATAGCGACAAAATAGTCGTACCATGCCGGGGCATACAACGAAAACATTGCTTAGGCTTGCTCTTTTAAACCTAGTTACAGGACAAAATGTTTGTCACCCTTGAGCGCGATTCCTCAACTCTTCAATACCGCATCTTGGTGAGCGACATCTGCCGGCGATCTGAAGCAGTCTATCGCCTACGTGACAGTGTAACCGCTCAAAGAACCGCAATGCTGGGCTCTCGTCCATTGTGAACGTGAGTGCGAAAAGCGCTCCGCGTCATTATTTCGGCGAACCGCGAGTCACGTGGTGGGTCACGGGGCCACAGCTGGTGATGCGGTGGCCGGCGCAGCGGCGGAAGCCGTGGCAAATTACGCCGCATGGCGTGACGACACAGTACCGGTGAATCATGACCTCGTGGTCAAATTATCTCTGTCAATAACCTTGGCAAACATGGTGTAGTGGAGCTTTTCGCACAAAATATAATACACAATGAAATGATGGCCGTGAGATCAAAACTGCTGCGATGCCACTCGATATTCTGGTAGTTGCAAGTGCGTTGCATTTAACGCGCCAAGCGAAGTGCCTGCAGATCGCCCCGCCCCCATTTGGTATATCACAATCAAAGGTGACAATCGTAGATGTCATTGCAACGTATTCTCGCTTAGTCGCCTGCATTTATCTAAACTGCGCTTTCTGCCGCATGGAGTAAATCACTTGTAGTCACTACACTACATTTATTCTCCTGCGCATTATCCCGCCAGTATGAGGAATGAAAGGTGAACCGTCTCAAAAAGGAAAATTTTGTGAGTTTATAACCACCCCTCAACCAAAATATAAATGAGGTATTCAAATTTTAAAGCCGTAAGCCCTAAGGAACAACCATTAAAAAATGACACAATGAGGTTGCCTTCTGTTCGGTCAAACAGCGCTACTCGTGCAAAATCTACAGCGCATGTCACATTGTCGCTCACGAAAATCAATTGAAGGCTGTTGTTAGTCGGTGCAGTGTGCTTACCGCAATTCGAAATCCCGAAGGCTTCTTTTCTTGTTTGGGCTGCTCCACGACAGGTTGCGTCCGTACGCTGATAGCCGTTGTTTTCGGGTCTTCTCCAGGACCGCTTGCTTGGGCAGCTCCTGCTGCTTCGACTTCAGCCTCGACACGAGTCGCGTGGCGTATGATGCGAGTTGTGTGATCCTGTTCCTTGTCAGTGTCTTGATCCTGCTCATCTGAAGCGGTGGTATGGACCCCAGGTACGCCGTCTGGAGCAGCGCCTAAGTCGTCCCTTGTTGCAGGGAGCAACGCTTGGCTGTCGTCCCAATTTGGCGGCTTGGTACACTCGGTTTGTGCGAGGATGAGTGGTTGGAACGCGCTCGCAGTGACGTCTCGGCGTTCAGAAGTTTGAAACTGTGATAGCGTCGGATGCGCATCATCCCTACCAGGAACATCTGCTGCCCCAGCTGTCGGTTCCTTACTAGGCGTCTCGTGTGGACCCTCATCGCTAAAAGCCGCTTGGCGAGCATCCGGGGCTTCTTGGGGTATTGTGTCGGTGCGTTGCTCGGCAGGTCCGTCTCTTCTCCGGCTCTTTCGGGAGCTCCTGGACAACTCCTTCTCCATTCCTGGCTCTTTTGGGGGTTTAGGCGATCTCTTCTTCGACTTCTTGGAGGTCCTAGTGGGCTTCGACGCCTTCGAGACTTCCTTTTCCGCTCCGTCGAGGTTCATGACCGATGCTTGCGAAAAGCTGGTTCTTCTTTGCCTCGTGCGAGCGCTTCGCGTGCGCAGGCGTTCTCTTTCTCAGTAGCCAAGACAGAGGTGCAAACTACGAATACGAATATTGTAGAATAAGTTGTGGTTGTTTGCTTGCCAATATCTTTGATTTAGATTATTGTTTGATTGTATAATATAGAACACATAGACGGACCACAAAATAAAAGCAATGTAATACTGAAGCCAGTTTTAAGCTCAAAATTTTGATGGAACGTAAGCCTCTTTACGTTTGGCAATGCGAAAGAATTTCTCCCCTGAGCATGCACTGCACCACCGCTGTTACTATGGCAACCCATGGCGAGTTCAGACGTAACTGGAGATGCATTGGTGCCGTCTACATTAAACTGTTATGACATCAGACACGGGAACTATGAACGTGGCTAACATTGACATTGACACTGAAGGGGACTTGTCGAAGCGTTGGCTCGCCTTGGGAACCCTTGTTCAGTGCTCTTTGTTCAGTGATCTCTCCATGCTCTACCCTGGATAGCCATAGTCATGGTGGTTCATATTCATGGTTCGTCTTAATGATAGTCATGGTTAGTCATAGCATTGATTAGCTTTAACCATGGTTATAGTCAGTTATAATCATCATTGTTAAACATCATAGCATAGTAATAGTCATACTCATGGTTAATCACAGTCATAGTCCATAGCCATGATTAGTCATAATCAGTGTTTGCAATCATCAGTCGCGGTTCATTATACTCATACCCTATTGCAAAAACCAGCGTCTCCCAGCGTCTTTCAGTGCGAAACCAGTAAGATTTTCGCGCTGGTTTTGCACTGGGTCTGCTGGGGGCGCTGGAGGTCTGCGATATTCACTGGAGCAGTGAAGGGAAGACACTGGTTACACTGGACGATGGGAGAAAAACGCTGGGATTAGCTTTTTGACGCTGGGTGTATCGCTGGCATCCGCGAAGCACTAGGAGAAGAGCTGTATGTGCGCTGGGACCGCACTGGTCCCAGTTAGCATCCCTCAGGGTTAAACATGGCAACAGCGTACTCGCAATCGACCATCGGGATGCATATGAAAAATATGGTTCAAACAAGCACTTTTTGCTATGAAGTCATTGCACACTTGCAAGAAAACAAAGGCTGTATCTTTTTTCTAGAGTTTTTATGTTTATGTAGGTCGTTTCAGAGCGTTTCGAGAGAGACCACGATCGCCGCTCCTCTGATATATCATGACACACTGACGATTAACATACAACTAAAACTGGAATAGAATAATGTGGACTACCATGCATAACAAACTTCACAGCTGATCTTAAGGGAACTTATACACAACGATTACTGCGAAAATTCTCAATGCGGGCTCAATCGCAGGCGAGCGTAGCTTTCACCATGGCCCAGTATAAACAGCAGAAAAGAAATAAAACAAGGAAGAGAGCAGCTTACCTAGCGATGGGTCCATGAGAGGAAAAAAAACAACATACAGCGCTTTTGCGTGTTTCTCAAGCTTTTGCGCTCCTTCTTGCTTTGCGTATAAAGCAGCCGAGCCCTCGGTCATCGCAACGCTTCCCGAAATGTTTACATACAAATAGGGTTTAGTTACACGCACAATAGTGTCGTCGTTGCTGTGCTTGCCGGTATTGAAGCTTGGTAGCACTTTTTTCCTTGAAGGTTTGTACTGAAGCTCCGTGTTCAGCGAAAATTACGCCCGCGGTAGCAGAGCATCACCTAAGAGCCGGCGTTGGTAATTTTGGGCGCGATTTCAAACTCCACATGTTAAAATGATCCCAATGCACAAAATAGTGTGCATAGCCATCCAGAACATTAGTTGTATGTCATGAGACCAGGCAGCAAGCTTCAATGCTCAAGAAGTTGTAATTGTTAGAGTGGCAGAAATGGCCAGTAGACTGCGAAACATGAAGTCCCAACCTTATAAATGCGGTCAAGACATAAAACACAAAAACGTTTCATGTATTATAACGAGCACCCGCATTTCCTCTTCATGTATCTGCTTGTAGCTTACGGGGGTCTCGGTTCTGACAGTCTTGAGGCCATAGGTAGCATAAGAGAGTTCTAGCACAGCTTTCGCCCTCGCTCTTGATCACGTTCTACGGGACGCAGGAGGTAACACAGGACGTTCCACGTCCACCGCTACGGTTGAGGGCGGCGCTGGTGAACACTCTCAAGGGATCGTGTACCGCAGAACATGCACCCGGAGTATAACAAAGGGAGGAGAGCAGCAAGAGCCAAGGCGCTGATAGACCAGCACGCGGCCGACACACACGCACGCTACGTTGACGCGGCTGAGTATGCCAAGATACACGGGTTCACGACGGTCGTCGTCGACGCGACCGGCACCGTTCGCACGAACGCCAGCACGAGATGCACCAAGGCAGAGCAAGCGGAGGAGGTGGCCATCGCCCTGGCCATCGCCGACCGCGACTGCCACACCGTGCTATGCGACTCGAGGCAGGCGGTGAGAAATTACGCCAAAGGCAGGATAGCGAAAGAAGCTGTGCGCATACTGCAGGCAACCAAAAACGACGATGGCAGCAGGCAAGTGAGAATCAAGTGGTTCCCGGCGCACGCGGGCGAGGCGTCAGACCGCAACGCCAACCACAACGAGACGGCACACGCCGAGGCGCGCGCGCTAACGGACCGCGCCTCGGTCGACTGGCCACTGTGGTTCAGCACTAAAGACCGAATGACCGACTACAACGAAATAGCCAAGGTGTTCCGCCTAGCTCACAGAACTCTTCCACCCCCTTGTTCGGGGCTCAGTCGAGAGCAAGCCGTTTTATTCAGACAGCTACAGACGGGCTCACTCCCCAGTCCGTCGCTGATGCATAGAATGTATCCCGAAACGCACCCCACAGACAAATGCAGGGTCTGCCGAACGGAGACGGCCGGCTACGCACACATGCTGTGGAATTGTACCAAGTACCAGGAAGAAGCTAAGTCTGGGAGGATCCCGCCGCTCTGGAAGCAGCCGCAGGGAGCGACAATCAAGAGCAGCAACTCTGGGCCGTCCAGCAGGTCATCAAGGCGCTGGCCCGGCAGGGAACCAGCGAGCCGGCCACGGCGAGCGGGGACACAGGCCGCGCGGCCGCGGTGCCCAGAGGACGACGTAGGCCCCGTCCGGAGCGCGTGCGCGCGAGCGCGCGTTCTACTGCAGTCCCCGAATAAACATTTTACTAATCCAATAGCAGGTTGGACAGCAGCCGATGTAGCTCAGTTGGAAGAGCACCGGACGCGATATTCGGAGGTCGTGGGTTCGGTTCCCACCATCGGCACGTTGTTTTTCCTTCTACTTTGAGTTTAAGTACCTTTCACTAAAGAGATTACATTACTAATTTATGTGATTATCGAAGTAAAAATTAAAAAAAAGACAAAGTACAATCCCCAATGCTTTCCTTGGCCTCGCCGACTGTTGGCTTCTTTCCTTCATGTATTATAGCGAGCACCCTCATTTCCCCTTCATATATATATATATATATATATATATATATATATATATATATATATATATATATATATATATTATAAACTTTCTTGGCCCTGCGAAAGCATATTCTTTTTTCTCACGCAACTGGCAGTCTGCATGAGTAAACATGCCTATATGCATGGTATAGGCCATCTTTCGTTTTTTTTAACAGTTAGTGACAAGACTTTATTGTGGACTCTTCTTTTGATCCGTATCACGATAGCTCCCATTTTCTCCAAGTAAGAGGTAGTCTCCAGTGAATACTAAGCGGCCGTTGCTCTAGCGGCAGCGGAGGGCTATCAATCTAAACGGTCTCTAACAATCCTTACAGACTCACAAACAGCATGCCGCAACTATCTTCGCGGCAGAATCGGGCACAGAGCGCTCCGCATACTCCGCTCTGGGGGCCACATAACACGACAACCAAACGAAAAACCAATCAAGCATACGATAGTATGGACGCCGGCACACGCGGGAGTAACAGGGAACGAAGAGGCGGACAGGATAGCTCGAGGGTACACTTATTACCGTGCATCCAACGTAGGCGACCTCGAGGGGAACGAACCTGTGCCCCAAGATTATTCGGCGATACTAAACCATTATAAAAGGGCTGCAGAAAGCGGTACCCACCACCACACAACTCCTTTACCAGAGAGGACTCAGTCGCGTGGAGGCAGATACAAACGGGATCGTACCCGAACCTACACGTACTCAACAAAATGTGTCCCACACAGTACACTGACAAATGCCCTTGGTGCCAAGAACCACCCACGCTGTACCACATAACGTGGGCATGCCAGAGGATAAGCGTGGTACCCGTTATAAGAAACCCGAATGCGGAGAAATGGGAGGGAGTGCTCTCCAGCGATCGTCGAGTCGACCAAGAAGGTCTGATTTGGGGAGCACAACTGGCAACAGCATCCAGCGGAGCCCTGGACTAAGGGCAACCGATCTTTGTGTTAAAAGATGGACGAAGCCATCTGAAAACCGCAGAAGACAAGCCAATCTAGAGCTAAGTAAAGTTTTTCACTCACTCACTCACACTCTAAAATATGCTACGCCAGCTAGATGGTTTGAAATGGACAAAGGCGCGTCTATTGATTGCGGTGTTGTCTCAGAGATGTCCCTTAGAGAAGTGTATTGTGGCGCATAATAATAATTATGAACATGTAAATTAAATAATTACAGAACACGCAGTTAAGCTAGTGGCAAACTACAATTCCGCTGTACTTCCTCTTCGCTTGGCGTGCACGTAGCGCCATCATGCGTGTGGCGCACGGAATAAGATAGACAGGGCATGGCCTCCGAGACCTTCAACACGCCGGCTCGGACTGGCAACGATGTTGCGACGAACTACGACTGCAACTTGAGGCCCGCGCGTTTCGGCGAGGTAGCTGGCAGCGCTTCTGTGTCCCGGAAGGATTAATAAATAAAAATGAGTAACTTTGGACAAGTTAACGAGTGTTGTATCATGTGAACTACGTCTTTGTCCCCCTCAAAAGCGCGACAAGCAAATGAGTAGACGGCGCGAACGGGGCACGATAACGCTATCGCGTTCCATTCTTAAAGGCGAAGCTTAAGCGTGCTCGAAATGTTTTGCTTGCGAAGTGTTTGGATTAGATTTAAACCAGTTATTTGACGTAACTGGAACTGTTTGCCAGTATTCACCGTTGCGTTTGACTGTTTGACACGAAATTCTAAACCGCGCCAGATGATAAAGGTCAGTGCTACTGGATGTATTCGTGCTTTATCTCATAATTTGATGTTTGAGACATAATTTTTCGCACATTCATTCCGGGATGTCATTTGGCGCCCGTCTTAACAAAAACGAAATTAAATTCTTTGTACTATATTTCACTCATGGCGAACAGGAAAAACCACAAAGTGCGAGGAGAGAATGTTTATTTAGTATTTAAAAAGTTTAAAAGTATTTAAAGATTCGACCTGCTGACACGTTTTACATGTTACGCGCAGTCACTTAGGCCCCACCGTGCCTCTGCGCGGCTTAAGGCCGGTTGCTTCTTTCTTCCAACGAATTCTCTGGGTTGGGTCTTCGCCGTGCATCCTTGTGCGGTGGGCTGACAAGGCGCCCGAAGTAGCGAACTCCTGGTCACAGAGGCTGCAGCGCAGAGACTGGGTCGGCTTGTGACGCCTCCTCAGGTGAGTCAGCAACTGTTTTTTCACCTTGAAGCCCCTGCCACACAGCAAACAGCGGTGGGGACTGCGCTCCGCCAACTCGTAGGCGTCGAGGCGAAGCAAGTAGTCGTCATCATTCTCAGGGTCTGGAAAAAAGAAACGGTCCCGCACGTGTCACAGGGAAAGTGCCGCGATCGGCGCACAAACGTGGTGCAGTCACAGCTGGCGAGAGCTGGCCTCTACACTGCGAACGTTTGTGAGTACCGAAGTGCTCTAAAAGTATATAGGACACTTAAGATCTACCTTTCAAAGTATGATGCCATAGCGTTAAGTGCTCCCGTAGTTTTGTAGCGAACGCTCCACTGCGGTAGGTTTTCAAGCCGTCAGCGTGGCACCGCGTTACCGTGGAAGACGAATAAGAGAAATAAGAAGGTAAAAGAGGAAGAAGAAAAAGAAGAAAAAGCGATAACGGAGCAAAAGAAGGAGAAAAAGAAGAAAAAAAGAAGAAAGAGAGGTACAAGAAGAAAAGGATAAAGGAGAAGAAAAAGAAGGAAAAGAAGAAGACAAAAAGAAAGAAGTAAATGAAGAAGACAGATAACTCGGTAGTTGGCAGAGGCGAACGACAAGAGCGAGTTGCTAGGGCATAAGGTTCGTTCGAACGTTGTGACGGCGGTGTGCCTCGGAGTTCGACGTAGAGACGATTCCATACCACTAGAAGTCTTCTAAAGCCAAATGAGAATGGTCAACGACGAGAGGCAAGGTGTGATCATACGTGAAATGATTCCCCTATGGCATAAATAAATCTTAAACGAAAGAGTAAACTACTATGCGCAAATCCATGTCTTTATACTTTGAAGCCGAAAGTAAGCGCAGCCATGCAGATTGCTTTCGCGTAACTCGAGGTTTAGCCACAAGCTAGACAACAGCTAATTTTTGTAATCAGTGCTCAGCCCCGTCAGCTGCCAGCCATCACATACCAGCGCCATGGCCGCCGTTTTTAAGAGCGTTATCTCTTACTATTCGCATTTGCCGATTTCATGTCAGTTTCTCCGACGCTCTCAGACTCAAGGGGCGGCAAAATCACCTAAATAGCTACAGCATAGCAGATAATTTCTCAGCTACCTCGTGACCATCAATACAATAGAGTCTACCACCTCTGACGTCACGATCCCCAAAGCCACAGGACAGAGGCCTACCCACCGCCACCCCTGCATTACCTACTATGCTATTGACCGACCTCATAAAGAATATCAAAGCTAACTGTAGCCAAGGGTTAAAAAATAAAATTTAGGTAGGTAAGAGTAAGCGTCTGAAATCAAATTAATTTTTCTAATTTACTAACTATTGCCTTGAGATAATAAATGTAGTTTGCAAAGTTTGCAAAGCGCGCAACGATTGTGCTCTCAGTCGTGGTTCGAGTGAACGAAATTCGCTGCCACCGTGACTCGACAGCCTAGTTCCAGTGGTAGGCTTATACGTTAGCTATGGTTGTAGCGAGCGCGGCGGTGAGCTCGCTGCAACTTGCACCGTCACGTGCGCCGGCTGCCTGAAGCGGACGAAGAAACCATAGCAGATATGTAGGCCTGCCGCTGCAATGGCGCCGCGGAACCACGATGGCGGCTTTAAGAGCAGCAGAACTCTACTGAAAAACCTAAAGTTCTACGGGGCAATAACCTCATAAAATCTCATGTAATCGCATAGACTCTCATACGGGGCACATCATTATCATAAAATATCGTACATAATTTATGATAATGTACAAGAAACGACGAGACCTTGTTCAATTATATGCGACTTGTATGTTGTGATTTCTTACGTGAATTGAGTGAGATTGTGCGAGAAAATGTGATTGTTATTGCCTCATACAATTTTTTCAGCAGGGAAACGAATGAGAAAGCAATGCGAGCGGGGTCCGGTAACGCTATCGCGTTACCGGACCCCGCTCGCGTCCGGTAACGGACGCGAGCGGGGGTTATCGCGTTACCAGCCTTAAAAGTCGGCGCCTGAGCGTCCTACCAATGTTTAGGTGCACCATCACGAGTGCCGGTAGAGCGAGCAGTCAGAGGCACTTGCTCTGAAAGGCTTCATGCAGGTCCTACAAGCTATTGCAAAGGGCACTTGCGAATGTAATAGGTTGCTTGCAGTCAGTGCTGTATAAGTAAAAGCGTTAAAAAACAACAGACGACGTCGCACTCAAAAAAGCACAAGAAAGCGCACCAAATGCCCAATGTCCTATATACATGAGCGGAAACTTGGCAGTGGCTGAACCATGGTTGAACCGAGTTACTAGAGTGTTAGCGGCGTTCTGCGTCATTGTAGCCGTCGAGAAATTTTGAACGATTAATCATGGCGATGCCGGACAAAGATCAATTTACAACCACAGCAATTAAATATATAGCCATAACGAATTAAGTCATGCAATCAGTACAGTGCATTTATACTCATCATAATCTATAGACGAGACATCAATCTTCATGATGCAGAATAAACTTCGACTTTTATTCAGCGTAAACTGGAAATAATTACTACACGCAAATACTAAAGCGGTCGGTTAGCCATGTGCTCCATATCGGCTAAGGGTATAGTACACCTGCATGCAGCGTGTCGAACCGAAAAGCGAAACCAATTTTATTTCTCTATCTCGGAACTGCCCCTTCATGGATCACTGCCTTGTCGTGGCGGAGGGGCTTGCGAAACTCGATGAAGTCGTGAGCTCTGCTGTGTAGGGCCACCCAAGATAGACAGGTCACGGCAGAGAGTTCTGACAAAATGTGATTCACTGGAGAAGGTAATGGCAACCCACTCCAGTATTTCCTGCCAAGAAAACCCTATGGCCAGTCACAATACCATTATCGATATGGCGCCGGAAGATGAGCCCCCCAGGTTGGAAGGCGTCCCACATGTTACTGGGGATGAACAAAGGGCGATTCCTAGTAGCTCCAGGACGAATGAAGCGGCTGGGCTAAAGCCAAAAGGACGCTCAGTTGTGGATGTGTCGGGAAGCGACCGGAAAGTCCGATGTTGCAAGGAGATATATCACATAGCAACATGGAATGTAAGATCTATGACGCAAGGTAAACTGGATATCGTCAAGCGAGAAATGGACAGATTGAACATTGATATCTTGGGTATCAGCGAGCTCAAGTGGACCGGAATGGGAGAATTTAACTCCGGCGACCATTATGTCTTTTATTGTGGGCACGAATCCAAGAGAAGGAATGGGGTCGCTCTCATAGTAAACAGAAGAATGGGCAAAGCAGTGCTAGGGTACAACCCCAAAAACGACCGAATGATTTCACTTCGAATCCAAGGTCACCCTTTCAACATAACAGTTATCCAAGTCTATGCACCGACCACTGCTGCTGAAGAAGCTGACGTTGAGAGATTTTATGCGGACCTACAATGCCTTTTAGACCGCACCCCATCATCAGACGTCGTTTTTCTCATAGGAGACTGGAATGCTAAGGTCGGGAGTGAAGAAATATCCGGAATTACAGGCAAGTTCGGTCTTGGTGAGCCAAATGAAGCTGGGCAGAGGCTAGTAGAGTTCTGTCAAGAAAACAACCTGACCATAGCGAATACTCATTTTCAACAGCACAAGAGGCGCCTGTACACATGGATTTCACCGGACGGTCTGTACAGGAATCAGATCGATTATATTATTTGCCGGCAGAGATGGAGAAGCGCTATACAAGCAGTAAAAACAAGGCCTGGGGCCGATTGTGGCACCGATCATCAGCTTCTTGTTGCCAAAATTAAGCTTCGATTGAGGAAAACGCAGAAAACTAGAAGGCCTTTCAGGTATGATCTGGATCAGATTCCATTAGAATATGCTGTGGAAGTGAGGAATCGATTTCAAGAATTAGATCTAGAAGACAAAGAGCCCGAAGAGATGTGGACTGATGTTCGTGATATAATACAAGAAGTTGCTACTAAGGTAGTTCCAAAGCAAAAGAAATGCAAAAAAGCAAACTGGTTATCTGAAGAGGCTTTGCAAATAGCTGAGGAAAGGAGGATGGCAAAAGGTATGGGGGAAAGAGAAAGATACAAGATTCTCAATGCGGATTTTCAGAAAATAGCAAGGAGAGATAAGAATGCCTTCCTGAACATACAGTGTCAAGCAGTTGAGGACAACAGCCAATTAAGAAACACAAGAGCTCTGTATAAGACAATCAAAGATATCAAAGGAAGCTTCTGTGCTAAGCTGGGCGTGATAAAGGATAAACGAGGCAAGGACCTCACTGAAGCCTCAGAGATAAAGAAGAGGTGGCAGGAATACACAGAAGAACTGTACAAGAAGGACCCGGATGTGCAATCCCAACATAGGACGGTTGTGATTACTGATCTCGAGCCGGGCATCCTGAAGAGTGAAGTTGAATGGGCCTTAGCCAGCCTTGCTAAGAACAAAGCAAGCGGAATTGATGGTATTCCAGCTGAGTTGCTTCAAAACCTCAACCACGACGCTGTTAACACACTGCATACATTATGTCAAAAGATTTGGACAACCCTGCAGTGGCCACAGGATTGGAGGAGGTCAGTTTACATCCCCATTCCAAAGAAAGGCAGTGCCAAAGATTGTTCCAACTACCGCACGATCGCGCTTATTTCGCATGCTAGCAAGGTGATGTTAAAAATCCTGCAAGGTAGGCTGCAGCAGTATGTGGATCGGGAGCTTCCGGACGTGCAAGCTGGGTTTCGCAAGGGCAGAGGAACTAGAGACCAAATTGCCAACCTTCGCTGGATCATGGAAAAAGCAAGAGAGTTCCAGAAACCCATTTACTTCTGCTTTATTGATTATGCGAAAGCGTTTGACTGCGTAGATCACAGCAGATTGTGGCAAGCTCTCCGAGAGATGGGAGTTCCAATTCACCTCATCTGTCTCCTCAGGAACCTGTATGAAGGGCAAGAGGCCACAGTCAGAACTGGGCATGGTCTTACTGATTGGTTTCCGATTGAGAAAGGGGTGAGGCAAGGCTGCATACTGTCGCCCTGCCTATTTAACCTATATGCAGAGTGCATCATGAGGAAGGCCGGTCTGGACGAGTCTTCAGCTGGAGTGAAGATTGCTGGAAAACGTATCAACAACCTTAGATATGCGGATGATACCACTTTAATGGCAGAAAGTGAAGTGGAACTCAAGAGACTTCTGATGCGCGTACAAGAAGAGAGTGAGAAGTTTGGGCTTAAACTGAACATTAAAAAGACGAAGATCATGGCGTCTTGCCCTATCAAGTCCTGGAGCATCAATGGACAAGAAGTGGAAGCTGTGAC
Organism: Amblyomma maculatum; assembly: GCF_055883805.1. Lineage (NCBI taxonomy): Eukaryota > Metazoa > Arthropoda > Arachnida > Ixodida > Ixodidae > Amblyomma > Amblyomma maculatum. Next base: position 42,732,002 of record NC_139352.1, read on the forward strand.
AGATTTTCTGTTCTTGGGCGCCAAGATTACCTCGGAAGGAGACTGCAGCCATGAAATTAGGAGACGCCTGCTTCTGGGAAAGAGAGCAATGGTTAGCCTTGACCGCCTAGTAAAGAGCAGAGACATTAGTCTGCCAACCAAGATCCGTATAACCCGTGCTATGGTCTTTCCAGTTGTGATGTATGGATGCGAGAGTTGGACTGTGAAAAAGGCTGACCGCCGAAGAATTGACGCGTTTGAATTGTGGTGCTGGCGAAGACTCTTAAGAGTTCCTTGGACTGCCAGAAGATCAAATCAGTCGATATTGTCGACCATAAACCCTGACTGCTCATTGGAGGGTCAAATTCTAAAGTTAAAGCTCAGCTACTTTGGTCATCTGATGAGAAGAGAGGAGTCGCTGGAGAAAGATTTGATGTTGGGAAAGGTTGAGGGTCGCCGGAGAAGGGGTAGGCAGCGAACGCGATGGTTAGATGGCATTCTCGAGGCATTGCAGATGAAGCTATGTGATGTTAAGAAGATAGTGAGAGACCGGAAAGCGTGGCGTGACATGGTCCATAGGGTCACGAAGAGTCGGACACGACTGAACGCCTGAACTGAACTGATCTCGGAACTGAATTCGGATCGGAACAAATCACACTAACCATTCTGAACCGGTTCGTGATACGGTTATGACGGTCACTTTTGCAGGCAACTTGCCTTCATTACTTTTTCTTTTATCGTTGCTTGTAGAGCGCTCGTCTCTTATTTCCAAAGCGCCACTGCACATCGCAATAACAGCCGTATTAAAGCGTTGTCCCTAAAAAAATGTGAAAAAAAAACTGAACAATATACTGCCACATGCATAGGCCAATTTCTGGTGTCGGGCTATCGTTTCATCCCGAACGCGTGTGGCTGCAGCGCAATGCGCTCATGGAGAAAGTTGTCCCATTCGAGAGCCTAGCTTCCAAGGTAGTAAAGTAATAGCACATAATTCGTGAGTTACGTATTTAGATAAATAAGTATATAACCGTGTACACCGCACGAACAAAATGACGAATTTGTTAAAATTAGCACAAATCATTTTATTTCCCTATCTTTCGACGAGGTCGCAATGAGTCGCATGGTACTTGCCAGCAGTCGTATAGGATGCGACGCCAGCAACCGAAATTTGGTTGACCGAAACTTTAGACCGATAAGCCAGCGCTGATGGTGGGATGGCCGTATCGGACAGCAATCTACCGGTCTGTTCTCGAGTTGTACTTGAATTTAGCACTAAGATAATTCCTTAAGTCGGTTTCCCCTTTTGTCTGCTCTTCCTTTTGTAACTAGCGATGTCTGCTTGGAGTGGTGCTCGGATGTTCAAATATGAAGACTTGGTGGAGCAAACAACTGAGTGCAATTGCTGGTAGGCCTGTTAATTTAAGTTTTTCGGTATGCTATAGTTTCGGCCCGTACAACTACGGTGTCAAAAAAAAAAAAATAATGGGTTCCATTGCTTTATCCATCATCACCGATCCGAATCCCTAAGAAAGTCAAGAAATATGGGACTAAAAGCCAGAAGTGCATTATTGAGAGATAACGCAACTATGAGTAACCTGGTCTGCACGTTGCGTTGTGACATGGGAGATCGGGACAAAAACCTTGAAAATCAGGGAAAGGGATGAGATCAAACGAAAGAGTGTTCCTGACACTAGAACCAAAGGAAAAAAAAAAGAAGGGAATGGCAGTAATTGTGCAGTCGCAAAACTGCAGTGTGAGAAACTAAAAGAAAGAAAAGCTTGTGAGGCAGCGGAAGTAATACAGGAAGTAAAAAATAAGAAAATAAGCAAAGCGCAAATGAAGCCTTTCTTCCAATCCCACTTGTGCGAACAACTCAGTGTCCCCGAAACTGTCCCTACTACCGTTAAGCTTCTTTTTTTTCCGAACCCGTTTTAACCATTTTGAACCGGAACAGAATGTCTCCAGAGCCGAACCTCGTCCCATAATAGAAGGTTTAGAATAGGGGTCCCAAGGCTTGGGTCCCCCAAGGAAATACCATGCCACGGCGCAACTTGCTAGCCGAGCGGCGAGTTTTTCCCGACGTAGCGGAGCCGGGATTGCGTTTGTCAATTGCAGCGCCCCGACGGTAAACCATGAAAAGCCTTTAAATATATAAAAGCCAACAACGCTATTTTGTTCATCAAAAAGTGCTGTTAATGTAATTATTAAACCAACCAGTTATATACACCGTTTTCGTCAGGCTGAGCCGGGAAACTTCATTCGAACCTTCCGCGCTTTTCGACGTCGGGTCCCCATGGCAACCAAACGAGGCGAACTCGCTAAGCCTAGCAGCTCGGTAAATCCAATGCCATTAGTTATAGTAGTAACGTTGGGTAAATCTGGCAGCAATCAGAAAATATGGCGCGTTTTATCGCTAAAATTTGGCGATGCGGGATCATGAAACATAGCGCAAACTTCGCTGGCCTTTTGTTTGCCGAGAACGCGTGACACCACGGAGCGTTAACGACGATTGCGTGCCGCGGCGAGCGGCCGCCGCTTGGCCGGACGCCGCCATGTTGCCGTAACCCAAGTGACCCAACGGCGGCTTGGGGCGAGCACTGAGTTGCGCGTTAGCAAGGTAAAGTGGGCACAGACCACGCGTACATACGGAGTAAAGCCTCACCTGGAGCTGCTGCAGCTGCTGCAGTTTCGTCACTCATCGCCTCCAGTGTTCCACGTCTGTTCGAACAGGCCAGGTCCAGGTAACACTTCGCGGGCTTCTGCTGCGCCTGAGGACAAATGACGAGGTCCGTTCGGTGCAAGAAGCGAGAGCGAGAGGAAATGCAACGCCAAGAAGCTGAGAGGCACCACTCTCGCTCTCTACTCCAATTTGAATTTTCGACCTCAGCGCCCCACGAACCCTGGGAGAGCCCTGGAACCTGCAAGGCATGCGCATCACGTGCCATGACGTCATCCACGTCGTCTCTGTCCGGCCGGCGCTGCCGCACTCGCTCGAGTGCCCGTTCGGCGGAGCGCGTCTGGTAGCCCGGCGGATGGTGACGTCACCACACGGGGCGCAGGCTTTGTAGTTTAGGAGGCGTTGCTTGGGACCGTTGAAACTGAACCGCGTCTGCTGACGTCCTTTGCATTTGTGTTTCGCGAGCTTGGTGAGCTCCTTTCGCCGGGTCGCCTCGGAAGCTATGACCGATTTCGTGGCGCCGGTCAGCACTTAATGCCATGCTAGAAGTGTTCTTTGATGTATTTAGTAATGACGGCCGCGTTCGATGGAGGCAAAACTCAAAGGCGTCCGCAAACTTTACAATGTCAGTGCACGTCGACGATCCCGAGGTCGCCGAAATTATTCCAGAACACTCTATTTCGGCACCCATTTCTCTCCTTTCATTCCCGTCTTTGTCTCTTCCCCTATGACCCGGCCGGTCAGGTGTTAGCCGTAAAGTGCGACAGATACTGCAGCTCTTTGCTTTTCTTGTGCTCATTGCTACAAAAACTAGGCTCGTTGGCCTCAGAACTCGCGCACCTCGAACATAGACACCACCGAGTCGAATGCTACTACCTACTACCGCATATACAATACGCCACCTGTGTCCACTTTCCTCGGTTGCCGTCAACCAATTGGTCGGTGTGTATCATGAACTAGAACATAATCATCTGATGTAAAATTAGTCACTGTGCATGAACTTAAGTGCATTATTAGCATTTATGGGTTTATACCAAGGCTAAACAAGTTTCTAATGAACAAGTTTAACGTAGACTGTGCATGTATTTATTAAAGGGACAGAACACTGGCCAAAATATGTCATGAGATTATGGTGGAAATGAAAAGATCTTGCCTCATATAGTACAGATCGAGCACTACAATATCAAAGAAAAGAGGCTTTACAATCTTAATCTGCCATTGAAAATCGCATAAAAACAAACGAGGCACTATATAGCGGAGAAACCCTAGTACTTTCAGTGTAGCTCCCCACGTGACATGTTAGCAAAATATCGCTGATCTTCGTAGCTGCACACTGTTCTTTTTCTTCTAGGGGTGCTGGCTGTAATCTATTTTGCGCTTTCTCCAGTGCGTCCTTAAATAAAAACCACCCCTGCTTTCGCACCGCGAGAGGTATGCTTTCAGGTTTTGCCACTAGATGGCGCCACAGTTTGCAATTTCGTGAGTGAAGCAATGACATCATCATCATCATCTGCCTGACTATACCCACTGCAGGGCGAAGGCCTCTCCCATATCAGTTTCAGTTCCCACTTCAAAGTTTCAGTGCCCACTGAAACTTTCGTCGACGAGGGCGTGCGTTATTGTGTCGGACAGCATTGAGTGTGAAACTGAAAAGGACGTTACTTTATACAAAAAATGTCGAATTAATGCCTGGCGAGTGAAATTTATTGTTTTCGGTACGTCTTTTTTGTCGACCACCAGTCGTCATCGTGGTCGCTGCTCATGGTTTTCGGCATCGAACTACATAAAAACAGCAGCACGCATTGATCGAAAAATTTCCGGTAAAAATTTTCTACAGCGTTTGTAACAAAACCCTTATGAAATCGAACATTTTAGACATCAATTTTTTTCACTGCGGCGGAAAAAAATTGAGACCTAAGTTCCAGTGTTCTGTCCCTTAAGAGACAGGCTGAAAAGCAGTCGGCCTCGAAGCAGTAGTAATGCAAGTAGCAGTGCCGGAAATATTAATTGGCTGCGTAAAAAATACCGTATGGTAGTATTTGTGGTTCTAGTGATTTATGTGCGATAAGCGATGATGCATCAATGAAATAATTTTAATAATTGGTGAATGAAGATTTTGAAAAACGGCAGTTTGAACTGGGAGAACGTTCAGAGTAAAAAAACAATGCTTGGTGATGGTAATTAAGAAAAAGACGGTGTAATGTATCAAGTAACCAAATGAAATACCTGATAAAATGAAAAGTTGGAGAAACAGGGGTTCAAAGTTATCCTAGTGCCCACAACAAAAAACGATTGCTTTGTGATGCTAATTAAGGAACATTAGAGTGCGTAATATATCAATTACTGACTTGAAAGAATAGGGAAATAAATGTGGCTCCAATTCACGCAGGGAAGGTGGTTGGACAGCGAAGCTATAGAACGACACACAATTACCCATTGCGACATCACTTCAAAATTCACAGATGTGGCTCTACAAATTCTGGCATCTTTACTTACCATGGTAACCTGGAATGCACTTGAGTTGTTGAGACTGTAGGAAGGAAAAGAAAACGCACGGGCCTACCACTGATCGTGTAGCTGAGCCTGCGCTGCCTCGTGCGGACAGTTGAAGAGAAAATAAAGAAAAAGAAGAGGAAGAGAGAATGATGCGCGTCGCAACAGCCGTTGTCCGCCACCAAAGCAGTGGCAGGTTGCAATGACGGTGAACAGGTACAACCACCAGTGGCAGGCTAACCTTCGCCGCAAACGGCGGGGACCTACCAGCCCAAGCCCCGTAGAGCCAGGAGCAGCCACCCCCTTCCCCATGTCCTGAATGAGTTAGTAGAACGGACTCCCTTTCTATATGGCGTGGTGGCATCAGTACGTGATTTTTATGCTGTTGGGCACTTTTCCACTCGGAGTAGTTTATGCAGTCATAATCTTCACTTGGAAACAAGCGGGGAGAAGTAACGTGCTTCGCATGTTTGCAGGCGCCATTATACATTTATGCAGTTTTCACTTCACGAGGCCTTCCGTCAATGACTAGAGCTTTATTTAGAAGCCACGAAGACAGATAGAGCGCGAAATGCCAAACAAATGGCAGCCATATGCTGCAGGTCTCGGGTCTGCCAGCCCTATCACTGAACTCTTATCGCATGCCTCATCCTCCTTGCCATTCTTTAAGTTTCCAGTCAGTTGAGGTCATTCAAGTCGGTTCACATATTGGTCTTTTTGTAGTCATGGTGAGTCATGCCTAGAGATTATAGTCATTATCACTCATAATTAGGCATTTTTACTCGTTTCCAATTAGTAGCAGTCATTACAAGCCATTTTTAGTCATTATTAATCCTTATTAGCTATTAACTCTACCGGTGTCTATATATATATCTTTTATTCATTACCTACTGCCATAAATTGTTGGCATTCTTAATCTCCCTCCTCACACATCCGCTTTTTGCGAGTGACACATATCCGTGGAAAGATGTGGCACACAGGTCATGCGCACAGCTCCTGCATATAGACTTTCGCCTTAAAAACTGCACACTGCTATAGGGAACCTGCACTGGAGTTTTCTGCGTACCGCCAGCACCGTGTAGCGGCCGTCGCACCACTATCTTGGTAGGATGGCTGCCGTGGCTTGAGACGCTGAAGAGCGGCTAATTTATCGCAAAACCAAAGGCATGCTGCTGCGTTTAGATGCACTCGCTTACGATAAACAGATTGGTTGTTTGTGGGGTTTAACGTCCCAAAGCAACTCAGGCTATGAGAGACGCCGTAGTGGAGGACTGCTCCGTATTCTATTCCACCACAGTCGTACAAAACACAGTGACGGTAGAAATCAGCTAGATTCAGGAGACTGGATGAGTACAGAGGATTGTTGAGCTTCTCGTTTCAGTGCTGCTTATTACGCTTTATAATGTGGCTTCGCCTTCAGTAGCATACCTATACAGTTATGTTTATTCGCTTTTATCATTTTCGCAATCTGATGAGAACGTGTTTCGAAGGGCGCCTTTTAGAGCGGGCGTGAGCTTGAGGTTCACGTGCGAGCATCGGATCATTGAGTATTGTTCGTGCACTTGAGTGGGGCCGTTGCATGATGTACAGACACTCAAATTCAACAAAGGGCGAATGTAAGTTGAATACTGATGTGCATATTGCGATCATCTATCGATGAAAAACCGAGTGTTAGCCACCTAACCGAATAAGCAGTATTTTGTCGGAAGTGCAAAGAGTCGGGTAATGCCCTCACCAGCATGCTTTCAGACTTCCTGATTTAAACTATCACAAATCCCTAGTGACCCTTCAACCATTTCCCAATGGGTCAGTAAGTGAGCTGTGTTTGAAAACAACTCCCCAATTAGAGAATTAATTCATTTGCTGTTTGCTTCAAATAAAAGGTATATCGCTTCAGGGCACTTTTTGTGTTTAAGTTGGATATTTTAGTTTGGTGGCTGACGTATCGCTGAAAACATTCGCGCAATATTTATTTTAGCATACGTACAAATCTATAGGTACATATTCATGTTCAATCCAGAACACCTTGCCTATTGTAAATATTATGCTGTACAATCTAGCTGCTTCCCAATTAATGATTGTTGTATAGCACGTATGCTGCTAACTTACCATTATTGCTCGAGTGTTTTATTGGGCACGAAATAGTCTATTAGTCGGCACGCAGGTTGGCTAGAGGGGTTGATAGTGAGGGGGGGGGGGGGGGCAGGTACGTCTGTGTGTAATCACACACGTCACACTGTTAAACAGTGCCTGCTGCAATTTTCATTCTGTGCAAGGAACAAAGCATAGCAACTTTATTGTTTCAAGTTTCCATTGATTGTTTTGTATTAATCATCACCAACACTGACCCCATCCTTCAATGTAGTTCATTCTTGGCTCTTGAGATAGAGTGCAGGTTTAGGCTAAGGAAATTTAAGGTATGGCAACTCTCTCCCACGCTCATACAATGTAGGGCACCGATAATTTCCGCCCAACATTTATCAACGGAACAACTATGGCCATTAAACTATTTACAGTCCAAGCACTGCTTCCATGCTTCGTAGCGGATCTAGGTGTTATTCGCATTGAATAATGAACAAAATACACTTCACTTAAACCCATCAATTGTTAGTCGTTTGCTGTCGTAAACAGGCAAGGGTCAAAACGCGACTACAGGCCTTTGTTTCTGTACGGATGCATTCAAGAGCATCGCCTTAACTAACGGTGCATTATATTTTGCAACACAGGAGGCACTTTTTTGGTCGACAAATTTTCTCATCATGAAGCTATTAATCATTACTGTTCCTCAAAAGGGCAGCAAGTAAGTACTGCATGTGTTCAATGCACTTAACGCGTGCAGTATTCCCAAATCTTACCGAATGTTATTATAGCAGGGAGGTTGTTTCATTCTGCTATGATATATTTACCCACCATTAGCGATGCTTCGAAGCAGGTGCAACTTATTTGCTAGAAAGTGCGCACGTAATTAATAGTGCAGGGACGCTCCACTTTGAAAGCGCCCCATAGCAAGAAAAAAAAAAAGAAAGACTGAAGTCACAACAACAGTTTCAAACCTGTGCGTAGCGACGTTATGGCTTCGATAATGCAGCGGCGGTACAGCTCGTAGCCAAGTTGGCAGGCAACTAAGGAGGCCAGGTTGCGCCTTTAAGTCAGTCAAAAATGGAACTCCAAGTTCTTCAGAACATTAAATCTGCGATAAAAGCATTATGCACGAAATAGAAAGCTCATAGTCTGCCGACAGGCGCAGTCACGGCAAAACGAGTGGCATGCTCTGTCCTACTATGTTGTGCCGAAGGGAGCATAGCCCGTAGCTCACGTTACCCATTTCGTGAACGAGAGTTGCCTGCTCCCTTGGCGGTAACGATGAAACCGAGTCAGCATCGGAGAGATGAACAAAAGGCTTCATTATACATTATATACAGGGCGTATTTATTTCGCAGATTTTTCAAACGCCACCGCAGGTGATCGCCAACTGTTTCCGTCCCTGCGGCTTTGCTCAGTCCGGTGTAGACGAACCAGTGCGCACTACTGATGAGTGTGCCGATTCACTGTTCAGTGCCGATTATTTTGAAGACTTACTTCCTGAACAAGTGTGTCTTGAGGACTATATCAACATAGACACAGGTGTGGCCATCGCTGGGTCATTAACAAAGGACGAGATTGTCGAAGATGTGCTCGGTGGCTCGGACAATGAATCCTCGGAGGGTGACACCGCATGTGAGGAGCTGCCACAAGTACCGCGCCGCACGGTAAGAGAGGCCGCAGAGGTTCTTGCTGTTCTGGAACAATTCTGCCTCGAGGCTAGCGACAGCGTTCGTGCAGTGAAGCATCTCACAGAATTGCGCAAAATCGTAGTTGACGCGCAGTTTTCGCGTCAAAGGTGGGCGATTATTTCCGAGTTTTTCTTTAAGTAAATCTGCAGCAATTGAATGCTTTGTCACAATTTTTTCGTGGTCATTTGATAATTCGAACTCTTGGTTATTTCGAACTTTTTTCCAGTTTCTTGAAGTTCGTATTAACGAGATTTTACTGTAGAAGTCAATATGATGAATTTGCGATGTAAGCAATGTACCAAGCTCCGAATTCATTATTTCTGCACACCCTGAGACATTTAGGAAGATATTTTGCGGGTCTTTTCTGCATAACTGAACAAAAGGCCTGAGGTATTGGCTGGCAACAGCTGCAGAATGATATCATGATACAATGGCAAACCGAAAGATTCGATCGATATGAAGCTTGTTCTATAATTGCGAAATGTCTAAAAGGTGGCTAATGTGTAGAAATAAATCTGCGGAGATGTTATCAAACTCCAGCCTACAAATTTTTGCATGGCCCTCTGAGAAGCCGGTTTTCGGAGTTGTGCGGTTAATGTGGCAAAGCTAATTCTTCAATCCCCAACTCTTTCCCGAACAATGGACACAGCCCAGTATCTGACCCCTTTTTGACAAAGTCATAAGAAGGACCATCACAAATATGGCCACTCATAATTACCTTGCTTATATGTCGATGTGTATCAATGATGCACATAAAGCTGATGTGTTACTCAACATGCTACCCAACACATGTCGTCGATTCTAAGCGTACAAAATGAACCCCCTGGATATGCACAGTTCTGCATAGAGCTGTGGTCTTTGGCAGAGGTCATTTTAAGCATAAAAGATTACCAAAACTCAAAACCACCCCTTGAAGACTCATCCTCTCTCGTTTGAAATTCAAGATAAGCCAACAGTCACTGAAAGCCAAAAAACAACAGAAGAGTGCCTTTTCTCTGTTTCGCTGATGTTGTTCATGAAAGTGGGGTATATTAGTAACACAATTGCTTTTGAAATGCAAGACAATTTAAGAGAAAGCATATGCCACTGGTGGTATCCGAACCAACACCTCTCTCCGCATGTTGTGCACAAAGTTCTACAAACTGATCTGCAGCTGTGGCCATCTGATCGCTTAAAGTGGATTTGTGATGTGCACAGCCAAATACTGAGAGTGTTCACCAATCCTACGCCCACAAATTCCACATGAAACAAGACTGAATGGTACAGGCTATAGTTTTATGCTGCCTATGCTAGCTCAGTGCATAAAGTTATTTTAAAAAATGCATTTTTATTTGAACCAAATTCCCACCAATGAACGTTTCTAGCAAAGGAGCGAAAAGGGAAAGAACTAACAAAGATCCTCCGCCAACGAGTTACGACACCGCCGCCATTACACCGATGCACAGCCTTCTCAGATACTTCTCAGTTGAGAACGGAATTCGTCCTGGTCCAAGGTTCAAACCTATGACCACTGCGTGCCTGGAGAAATCCTCTACCAACTGAGCAAATAGCTAACTGGTCAGAGGGCAGGGAGACAGCAAATTGACCAACAACTCAAAGCTGAAAAAAAATGTAGGTCTGCAAACCATGATGTGGAATAGATTCTGCTGAACAATGAAACAATGAACACTCGTGCCACTTTGTTTCTGGTAGAGAAAGTGTACTGCAACTCACAGTGGTGGAAGAAGTCTACCAACAACACTACATACGGACAAACAATACTCACATATTGTGGGGGCACAGAAACAACAAACAAAATATCGTGCTCACAAGCATAAAAAGCAAAACAGAACTAAAACGCTAGTGTGATCACTTCACACAAACACACGATTTGCGTGCACAAGTTGCGCCTCACACAAAGTTCAAGTTCATGCGCAGGCATCAGTTCTCATGTTCGCGCACACAGATTATCCTCGCAAACACCCACACATATGCACGCACACTTGCATGGCTTCAGCACTTATTAGTGGCAGTGTTTCGTCCGTGGACGCCAACTTGAGTCTCCCCAGCAGCACGCCCTACCACTGTGTGCGCTCGAGCCGGTGTGCAATGTTTTGGGCCACAGTCGCAACAGAATGGAAACTCAACCGCTTGTATCCCCTGGGGTCGAATACCTCCTGGTTATCGTAAGAGCCTAATCCCTCACCATGTAATGCTCCCGAGGGCACGCTCTGCATGTTGCACTGCGACAATGCGGCTTGCCCTTTTCACCCCCTTTGCATAAGCTAACGAAACCCGTGCGACGCTTGACCTGGCGTAATGAACAGTAGATAGCACGGTACCTCAGGCGTGCTTGCAATATGTGAGCTACGCACCTGTCTACTTGCACTTTACCTCGATGGGCGCCTTTTGCCCCATTCCCTTTGGCACTAACATTCTGAATGCCGTGCACTGCTTGACAGGCATTCTCCAATTCCGTGGCAACATCGAACCTTGAAACTGCAGGAGCTACCTTCCTCTCGCCTGACTAGATATTGCCTAGCAACAATGCTTTGTCCCCGGACGGCGCGGTCAGGCTTTCGTCAGGTGTTTGAAACTTGCACAGCCCTCTTTATGTTCTGTCCTACTGACCAGTCTCCACTTGTAGCCTGAAAAGGGGAGCTCCTGCTGAGGATAGTAGTACAGGGCACTTCATGCAATATGTTAGGCGCAGTGTGCCGTTGTACCTGCGAGATATTTCCACCTCTCGTCGGTTGTCCGTAACAGGTTCTCGCTGTTCGAACCGCTCCTTCTCTGAGCTTGCCTGAGGTTGTTTTAGTGGCAACGCCGAATCTGTTTCATGGGAATCTGGCTCGCATTTTGCCGATACCTGGCCGCTTTCCCCTTTATCGCTTGGCACTGGAGAAGCCTCAATATGCTCACTCAAAGAGCATTTGTTTTCCGGCTCTGGTGGTGTAACTAGTGGCACTATGCTGGGCATTTTTGTGCCCACTGCCCTCATCCACCATGTTGCTAAAGCGATTTTCCGATCAGCTTCATGGCGCTCCGCGATTGCAACTTCAATCGCGTGGTCCAAATCAAGCATACTGCACTCGAAACTGAGCGCATTTCCTCCCTTTAGCCTCTGCAATTCTGCCTGCAGCTCCTTTAACCGCGCCTGTTCCGCTTCCAAAATTAACCATTTATCCATTTCTATTTGTTTTCCTCTACCGAGGTTTAAACTCAGAAATTATCCATGCGGACCCACGCACCCTTAAAACTGCCCAACCGGCTCGAACGGAGACAGAGACGCGAACAATGGGACCGGGAAAATTCACGGTTTGATGTGTTGATCTTCACTGAACACTCTCCCGTATCGATGTCCGCCGCCACCTTCCGTGGAGCCTACGATGCGTTGCCACTCGCCTTGGGTGCATTGCCGCCAACTTGCCTAGACTAGCCACTGACCGACGCGCTGCGTTTCCTAAACGGCTGCAGTCCCGCGTCCCTGGTCCGTTCTTCTGGTCTTTGCTGCTACCTCTCCTGGTTTCCTTTGCTGCCGCTTCTCACCGCCTGCTCCTCCTCCGTCTTCTCCGCTGCCTTACTTTGTCTCTACTTAGCCTGTAGAGACATCCTGTACGATTGCGCCAGTGAAGTCCCGTTGGTGGACGTTCTTTTTCTTTGTGCACCAGGGGTGTGTCGTCAGTATACCGTGTTGCAGCGGAAGTTCCTTGCGCCAGAGACGCCCCGTCGGAGACTGTACGAGCGAAGACTTGAGGGCAGGAGTTGACGAGAAGAAAACTGAATTTTATACACATGGCAAATAATTACAACATTTACAGCAGAGATACAGGTTGAAAACGGCTAAAAGGGAACTATTCCCACCTCGGCATAGTGGCGATGCCGAGCATCAAAACCTAGTCCGGAATGCCGGACCGTGTCCTCAGTCTCGGTTTTAACCCCCTTAGGTCCTGCCCTAATTTCCGCAACGACCAATCACAACCAACATCAACCTGATTGATTTGTTCTGACGTCCAGCACCCCCTTCAACTTTAAGAGGACTAAACCCTCTCTCTCATAAAAACAAAGGAAAGGCAAAACTCCTAGTGTCACGTCCTTCCATTGGGCGCTTGCATTGAATGAGCGTCTCACCTGCCCCAGCGAGGTCGAAGCACGCTCAACCCGGTGTTTAAAAAAAAAAAGAAAAAAAAACTGAAAGAAACGAAAAGGGCGGTCCTGTCACAACCCGCCTGTCGTCATGAGTGCAGTGCCATTGTTAGGCGTTCGCCACAGCGTTCCATCGGGCCCACGCTAATCTGTTGTGCCCGTCGGTCCCTTACAAGTAATAAGGGAATAATTACTGACATCCACCCAAGTGCAGCTATACAGCTACAAAGGAAAGCTAAATGGCTTTCTCAAAAACTTCGTAGTTAAAAAAAAATTCGTTCTGGTTCGGTCCCCTAAATGTCTGACCACACCTTCAGGTATGCAAAAAATCTTTCCAATGAGAAAAAAAAAGCATTGGCCAATTCTGTGTTCTCAGCATTTTAAATGACGAGTCTGAGATATTGCAATAAAACTTAATCATTCATAGTAATCTGCATTGTTACATAGTCATGGACATGGCATTCCAACATGTAGAAACTATTGCATTCTGCTAGCATGATGTGCAATTGCATAACCTGCAATATGGTCCACAAAATGTGTTTAACGGGTAATTCTTCACTTTGCAATTGGAACAAGCACTTTACAATCTACTTGTTGTGAAAAAGGTAAAAGCAATTGTTCTGAGCCGACAGACACAAGAAGATGCGGCATTTTTGGCACCGAATTCGTGACTTTGCCGAGCATCCCTCACGACGGCAGCGCTGTGAGTAAGGCATGGTAACATGCTCCGGCCAGTGATTGTAGCCATCGTACCTGATGGATGAGGTAGGCAGCGATTGCGGGACAGCTTTCTTCACAACACGCCATTGGTACTCGTTGCTCGGCTGACCACTCTTTTCCAGAGGCGCTTGGCCGCTCGCGATTAGACTGTTTGCGATGTCTGTTTGGAATGCCTTTAAGTCCAAAGTACTTTTCTGAGTAAGCTTCGCAGCACTAGCATCTCTCAGGTATTCTATAAAGCTGTTGCACAGTGCGAAGGACAGAAAGTGAGAAATGACTCTCACCGGCCACTTCCTGGTTCTTGCTGTAGGGGGGCAGTGTGACATCAAGAAGTTAAGTTTATCGACCCCTCCTCTGTACGAGTTGTACTGGGAAATAACTTCTGGGCAGTCAATTTCTACATGATGCTTTAATGCGTCGCTCCATCGTTTTACTTTACTTACACTACCAATTCCAACCTGTGTGGATGCGACACACATGACTTCCTCATCTTGCCATTTCACAATGGCAATGTCTCCTTCTGCAGAAACCCTCTCATCCATGCTTCCCTGGCCTTCTTTCTTCATTTGTTTGTCACTCTTTAAGGAACACCCGAGCAGTCGGTCTGCTCTGATCGGACCACTGGCGAGAATGCCCATTCGCTTCAGCTCCAGGAATAATGGCACTGAGGTGAAGTAGTTATTCATGTAGCACTTCAGGTTCTTTCCTTTAGGCATTGACTCGACAAGATGCAGGACGATTGAGCCGCCAGGGCGGAGGTGTGGATGCCGCACGTTGACCCATGTTCCCTTACCTTGGTACAGTGCGAAGTCGTGGGCTAAACCATCAGCGCTACAGCGGAGGAAGATCTTCACCCCTTCTGGCTGAGGCCTTCCTTCCGCATACTGCTTTGCTGGGACACGTCCTGTGAACGGAACCATCTGTTCACCTATACTGTTGTGCTCCATGGGTTGCAGCTCCAAGCAGCGTGACCTGACTGCTTCGATGATGGGGCGCACTTTCCAGAACTTGTCATGGTCAGTGGGGTCTCGTGGAGCATTTGAGTCCGTAATGTGCAGCGCGGCTCTAATTCTGAAAAACCGTTTTGCTGTCATGGAGTCGGCTATGGCAGGAACTCTCGTCGAGGCTTGCCAATACATTCGAATTCTTGGGAACTTTAGAACTCCCATGAGCACGAGGATTCCAAAAAAGATTTTGATTTCTTCCTCAGAAGTTCCAAGCCCAGCTCCATCTTTCTGAAGCACGAACATGTTAGTGTTTGTTGCCAGGTCACGAAAGACAGAGGGCGAAAAATACCAGCTGAAGTAAATAATAGGGCTCAAAGGTGCAGATCTACATCGAGGCTGGTATGTGCAATCGGAGTTCTTAGGTGAAAAAGCTCTGGCCACCCAATTCAAGGTATTGATATTCGTTAATGACTCATCTGGTACTTGCTCGTCCTGCCTATCTGATGTTCCAGGAAATACTCCTGCACTCTGCACAGTGCCGTTCGTAGAAGTCTGAAAAGAAACCCCACATTATTACCCAATCTCGAAAGGACAAGAGCGGCATCATTACCGTATTTTGCGTGTCTTGCTCTGCGTACTCGTCATCAGAGAGATCCAAGTCAGAAATATCGCCATTTTGAATTTTTCTGAAGATATTTTCGGCTGTGTCATCATTCAGTCTCCTTTCTGCAGCAGGCTCAGAAACATCTGAAAAAAAAAAGTGGGGTTTCTCTATGTCGCTGTGACATCATTAGGAAAGGCAGGTTTGAGGCACCGTGTCCACAAATGGGGACACAACTGGAAGGCCATGCAACTATTCATAAGGTTGAAGCAGTTATTCCACATTTGTAGGGCCTTACTTTTGGTAAATAAATGCAAATGTGTGGTCAGAGTATCCCTAACAGTGAAAAACCAAAGAAAACAAGGAGCACTAATGGCATCCTCTACAGAGGGTCAAATCGTCTGCATTTCCTGCACTTTACTGGCAGTATTTTGTTTGTGGACTTACTTGACATAAGATGGCACCACTTGTCCATTAAAGTGGCTTAAGGGCCTTATTTTTGGTAAATAAATGGTAATGTTTGGTCAGAGTATCCCTAACAGAGAAACATCAAAGAAAACAAGGAGCACTAATGGGCCCCTCCTGCACTTTACTGGCCATATTTGTTTGCGGACTGACATAAGATGGCACCACTTGTTCATTAATGTGGCTCAAGGGCCTTACTTTTGGTAAATGCGAATGTTTGGTCAAAGTATGCCAACAGTGAAAAATAAAAGAAAACAAGGAGCGCTAATTACATCCTCCTGCACTTTATTGCAGTATTTTGTTTTTGGACTTGGCACGAGATGGCACCACTTGCCCATTAAAGTGGTTCAGGGACTTTCGAAACTCCCTTTTTGGTTTCGTTTTGCGTAGCAGCTAGGACACGCAAAGTTTGCACCCACAAAAGTGGGCACTGTACCTGAATGGGATGTACAGTTAAACCCAAATTAAGGAGAAAATTTAAATGGACCTGACAGTCAAGCCAATTACATTTGCTGTGGTCAAAGTTCGTACTAAGTGGCCTTTCAATGGAGCCAAAATAGAGATAGTCAAAATTGGTGGTTATTTGTTGAAAATGTCTATTTTGACCATTTGTGTCTTCAAAGCCAAGCCCTATCAAGCCACTCTGAGGGCTCTAAAATGTGGCCATATGGGCTCCTGGCTGAAAACTTCCTGTGAACGAGAGCAACTGAGGCGTTCATGACAAATAGTTATGGCAGGTTGGTGCCTAAGTCCTCAATTCTTGACAAAGTTGTAAAGATGTAAGGAGGAAGGTCCTGCATCCATATTCACACAGAACCACCCATGCCTGACGGCAGCGCAGGAGATTAGAACTTCTCAAATCATCTTCAGTGATTGATTAGTATGTAGTTAACTTTCAGTGCTGCCCCTGTGTCATGGCTACTATGCTGCTGCTACTTCACATTGTTAGACACTTTGGCTAGCCAGAAAATGTATGCAGCAGTTGACCTTTTAGCCTGTCAGGGAATACTCAACAACTGTTAAAGGCCATCTCCGGGGATATTTTCAACAATTTAAGTTGACAATCAAATTACCCTTTTCAGCCCACCCATTACACTTTTCAGCCCATTAAAGAACAGCCTTTCAAAATATTGAGTAGAACGGTATTAAAAAGGCAGAACCAGCAAAACTGAAACCAAAACAGTTCCTGCCAAGCAATGACGTAAGGAGCATCTGTTAAAATGATGTCAAAGATAGTGTCGAAAAACAAATGGTGCATGCATTGTTAAACTAAACTGGAGAATGATAGTGACAGCTTGAGTCATTATTTGTCTGAAGTGGCCAAAAGCAAGCTCGATATGTCCTTCAGCGAAAGCACTGTGAATACCGGCGATCTTGCGTCTAGTGATGTCACACACGTGAGGCTGGCCATAAAAAGCTCTGAACGAGGCCAGAAATTTGAAAATTATAAAAATTCTTTTGCGATGAAACAAACACTGGGCCGCTACATAGTTTGGCATGAAAGGCCAGAAAACTGAGAAGAATATACCCTGAAAACTGAAGTTAAATCTAAAAAGGGAAAAAGAGCCAGAGTTGGGTTTTACCGGCAATTGTAATATTGTCTTTACCATTTTGGCAGCTCCGTTGGAGGGGATCATGAGAGCTATGAGGATACTTTTTGATCTTCACGCTGGTAAATAAATTTTGCAATGCAGGGGCAAGTTTATAATGCCTTTTTGTTTGCTGTAACAAAGAGTTGCATCCATATTTCATTTTATCTGCGACGCAGTTCCATAGCTCTAATACATATTTTGACGGCAGCTCCACCCCAGTTCATAGTAGGTGAGCATTTGTTATAAATGTAGCCCTTATAAGTGGGCCCAACTGTATATGAAAATGCTTCAACCCCAAACTGGCCCAGTGGATTCTTTCTCCTCTAAAAAGTTTAGCTTTTTACTAGCATAATAATACACAGGATGAAGAATATCATTTCGTGCTTGTAACAACACTCTTCTGTGAGCTTTGTCTGAAGCAACAATTTACAAGATAAAACTAGTTTTTGAATTATAAAACCAGTAAGACCAGTAGTTGCATCACTTGCAATCCAAAGGCAGTATAGGCACCAAATTTTGAGTGCATGTCTTAATGACAGGTAAGACTTCACACTGTGCATGAACCACTGCACAGTATTTGCCATGCACTGCAAAATAATTTATGATTAAAATTTTTTTCTTGCATGCTTTAGTTTCGGTTTTTACAACCTAACAATGGCTATATAATGTAAAAGTTATGCACTAGTAGAGGTCACGAGAGAAGAAAAATAAAGATAAAATTACCTCTTCTCCACATATTGCAATTCCAGCTCTTCAGTCAGGCCAGTGTTAGCATTGTAACCAGTTAAAATTATAAAGAAGTGACTACATACTGCAGTTCTTAATATTATACAGACTTAATCTTTGATTAAGTGTTTATATATTCTTTTTAACAATGGATAAGACATTACTATAACGAACTGCCAAATGCAATTTGCTTACATTCACTAAATAATTTATAACTTCATAACTGGATCTCTTTTCTCGCCTGTTCCAGTTTCTGTTTCAACAGCCGAGGAACGGCTATGCATCAGAGTTCAACCTAAGTCACGTCAGGGATGAATAAAACTACAATATCACTGCATTGTCATGTTTATTGCTTAAAATGCTCAAGTCTCATGAACAGGAATCGTAATCAGTGAAAAAGCAGCAATAATGCTGCAGTTTTTTTCCCACTCCTCATGAGACCTAGACTTAGCTTTGATGTCATAGCTCTGACTCAGCTGATGAAACTGAAGCCGAAACTGGTAGGAAAGAAATCCCCTTATGAGCTATTTAGCGGTTATAAACAAATACCACATGGCGATCCATGGTGACCGATGTCTTAAGCATCGTAAGAAAAAAAATGCAACTAAATTTGGTGTCTAACTCCTACAAGCACGACATGTCTTAGCTCCCATTGCTGGCATGCCACATGTGACCATGGTACCCTAACGGAGAACATGAAGGTGAACCTAAATGAAGTTTTGTGGTTTACCACCGGGTGCCCACATACTGAAATGCAGCTGGGACCATCTATGCGTGCATTTATCAACGGGCATTTTTCTTTGTCCTTTCATGGGTGGAGCAAATGTGCAGTGTGAAGAAATCGACCGCCTGGCTCTTCCACTAAGAAGACTCAGTAATTCTACTCTCGAAAATAAAACCCTCTCTCTCTCTCCATGTTCCGACCTCCAAGCCCGAGCAGTGAATGCACAGCCCTGGTGGCACGAGCGAGGCAACAGCATTGAATAAGTTGCCGTCAATACAGAATGCCCGCTGCAAGTAACCATGCACAACAAGTCTCGTGGCGCCCTCTATCGGCATTACATGTCACCGCTCAACAGCACAAGAAGATTAGTGAAGGATGCTGAGGTGAACTGTTCAGTGTGCTACACCGGTAATAAACCCATCTCATGTTTATATCTACTCTTGGTTTTCCATCGCACACAACCTACAAGAAACTTTGAAATCACAGTCATTACTGGGTTGAAAATTGAACCGAAATAGGTGAGAAAAAATTTGACTCTAAATTAATCTGCCTTGTTCATAACATGTGGCGCCTCCGGGGGAGTGGTTGAAAATTCGTCTGCTACTGGTTGAAAACGTGCTTTGGAGACGCAGCCGCCTGCAAAATGGCGATGCATGTACTTGACAGCTACTGCCATCTGTTGCATATGCCCGTCATGAATACGACCTGTACATGGTCCCTGAGACCAGCTTCAGCTGTGTCGATCGCGGAGGCAAAAACTGCGCGTGCGCAGCTGGCACTGATAGTTCATTTTCAACCACTGGAGCGGCCTTGTGAAACAGACAGATTAGCACTTATAGGCGGACACTGAGTGGAGATTTGTGTATGGCAATGTCTCTAATACATCATTACAAAACCTAAACATGAAACTAAAAATTAGTTGCTAATACTCGGCCTTTAGTGTCTTCAAGGATTCCCAATGTAGGGATGTCCGCTCCTATTAGTTACTAGCTTTCTTCATCAATGCCACCAGCAGATAAGCAATATCGGAGTAACAGGGAATAAATTCACAAAAACAGTAAAGAGGAGAAAGACCGAATGTTCTCAAGCTGTTTATACAGCTTTTTCCCTGGCTGTCCTCGCAACACCAGTTGCGGAAATAAACCTTCAACCTTCAACCTTCAACCTTCCCGTTTTAGGGGGTTTGCCTGCTTATATTTATTCAGGGGCATCTTGCTTCGTAGTGATATGACCTTACTAATATTGTGACGAAGAAATTCCCTAGGCCTGAAACCTCATGAATCCTCCTGCGAGCCCAGCATGAGTCTTTTACCATACACTCTATCTGTTCATGCCACCTTAAGAACTCACAAAAGACCAAAGGCACAAACAACATTGAAAGAATCGAGTCCTCTCCTGTCCCTTGTACAGCATTCACTTGCCATCTCTACTTTGAATAATGCTTTAAGAACAATGTCGTCTGTTCCAGCAGTAATAATTCATGCCAGGTGTGATGGCTGTGCAGGCAGCTACAGGATGGCCATGGGGGTCACACTGCCACAAATGGCCTTAGCCAATCTAAAGCACAAGTTTCCGCTTGGCATGATCATCCCAAATATAGACACCCCAAGCAGTCTGAACAATGGCAGCACGGGGATCTTGAGGGGCCCCTTAAAGGGTCACTGTCCAGGGCATGACTTTTTAAGCAAGGAGCCCAATGCTTCGATCAGGCACCGGAGATAGTCTGTGCAAATTGCTACAGCAACACGCGTGCCGTAAAGCAATAAAAATACAAATCAAAGCCCTTTCATCCTCCCCTTCATGAAACCAGCTTCCCCGTTCTCTACGAGCCGCAAGGCTGACGTCGGAGTAGCGAAGACATCCATTGGTCCGTCTCGCTTACTGACAGGTGAAGGATGGACGTACGCGACTAATAGTGTGCGCCCTTCGCTGCGCGCTTTCACCTCGCCACGGACAGAATGCAATGAATGCCGCGGCGCGCGCTCCCTCGCCCATTTTGTTTTCACGCATGCAGTCCACGCCCCACCTCCCACCAAATGCGGAGGAGGAAGGGGAATTTGGTTTGCGGAGGCTAGACGACCGGGCAGGTGAGTAAAAAACCTTTGGGAGAGAGTAGGAGGAGAGAAAATGACAGAATCGGGTGATTGCAGTGGCTGTAACCGCATTATTAGTTACTCTTTTCAAAAACATTTTTTCCGCCTTGCGTTCTGGGAATGAAGCCTCACAGCCACGGGGTAAGAAAATATTTTTGACCGGAGGGTGGACAGTACCCCTTTAACGCTAGAGCTAAGGTGGCTTGAAGCAGAAGCGTGACAAGCGGTGTGCGATGACAAGGACAGAGGGCACCACTGGCAGCAGAGGAGCTATGCAGGGTAGCAGGGTACAAGGCATGCAGGCATATTGGCGGGTAGTTCAGCGTTAACAGTCCCCTCCTTTGTAGAGGATTTAACTTTCCCCTTAAAAAAAAAAAGCGAAAAGTACACTGTCAACCGTTCTTCGCGGGAGCAAGGCTTGGGAGCTGGCGCTGATATTTGACACATGCATGCCTCCCACACAGTTTTCTCATATCTTCTTGCTTTGCCTCGAGCTATAGGAATTGAATATAGGAGTTAAAAGAAGACATGTGCAACTAGGTCAAAAATGTTTCTGATCATCACCCCGACTACATCCACTGCAGGGCGAAAGCCTCTCCTATATTCCTCCAATTAACCTAGTCCTGTGCTAGCTGCTTCCAGTTGACCCCTGCGAACTTCCTAACCTCATACACCCACCTAACTTTCTGTCGCCCCCTACTATGCTTTGGTTCCTTTGAAATCCAGTTTGTTACCCTAAGCGACTATCGGTTATCCTCTCTTCGCACTACATGTCCTGCCCATGCCTATTGCTTCTTGATTTCCACTAGAATGTCAGTAATCTGAGTTATTTCTCTGACCCACTCTGCACGCTTCCTATCTCTTAACGTTACCCCTACCATTTTTCGTCCCATAGCCCTCTGCGTTGTCCTCAACTTAGGTAGAACCCTCTTCGTTAGCCTCCATGTTTCAGCTCCATAGGTGAGTACAGGTAAGATGCAAATGTTGTATACTTTCTTACACGATACCGGTAGGCAGCTAGTCATAATCTGCAAGTGCTTGCCAAATGCACTCCATCCCAATATTATTCTCCTTGTTATTTCCCTCTCATGGTCCGGATCTGCGCTTACTACCTGTCCTAAGTAGACATATTCATCTATTACTTCCAATACTTTGCTGCCTAAAGTAAAGTGATCTTCCTTCCCGAGGCTGTTGAACATTACCTTAGTCTTCTGCATATTTTCAAGCCTACCTTTTTACTTTTCCTGTCTAGGTCTTCAATCATTCTTTGCAGTTCATCCCCTCAGCTACTTAGCAAGGCAATGTCATCAGGAGGAGGAGGAAGATGAGGTGGAAAGGCAGAGAGGTTAACACGTAAAAGAAACCGGTTTGCTACCCTGCACTCGGGGAAACGGGTGAGTGGATATAAAAGTTGTATGAGAGGGATGGGTGAAGTTAGAAGAGTCACATCAAAGACATGTCATATCACATTACGTCACAGTCATATCACGTAACGTAACTGCAAAATCATAGCTTGCAAATCGTTAGTTAGGTATTCTCCATCTACCCTTATCCCTAACTGCTTTTGTGGGCATCAATTTGCAAAGGCAGGGTCCACGCATTACTAAAACATATTTTGCTTGTTTGCTTACCACACATTTTTTCAGAGTATGTAGCCGTTCATTCAGCACCGAAGGAAATACGGTCGAACCTGGCTGCAACGAACACGGATATAGCGAATTATCAGATAAAACGAACTAAAATCAGTTTGGTTGGTGTATGCTTTATTTCTATGGGAGTTCTTTCTGTATAACGAAACAAAAAATTCAATATTTGAAGCTAGATCGGTTATAACGACACAGGTTTTTTGCATTAAAACGGCAAAAAATGCGTAAAGAAGCCGAAAAAACAAGAAAGACAATTTTTCAATCGATCGAATCGGCCACAATTTGCGTGCCGTGTCATCTGGCGGCGTAAACAAAAACTACCACCAATGGCTTATGGCCTCCAAGATCACACCCCCGTGCGCGGTGACCTCGAAGGTCATGAACGGTCGTGGCCGAACTTGAGCGGCACCGCCAAAGTGTGTTTATTCGCCCACGTGTTTACATGCAGCATCATCTAGCGGCGGCGACAAAACCTACCGCCAACAGTCCATGGCCTCCGAGATCCCATCCCCGGCGCGGTGATATCGGAGGGCATGAATGACCCTGGCCAGACTCGAGAGTAGCCGCCGCTATAGTCCAGCCATGCAATGGCAGACAGGCATGTGACTGGCATGTCATTGCCATTACCTCGTCATGCCGTGAACCCCTACCATGCCTCTGCCACTGCGACAGCTCGTGCACGCACGCTGCACTCCCAAGTCGGTTGGCTCCGTCGCCGCGCGCGGAGGCAACATCCCTTCTTGAATATTCATTTTTCAAAGGAAGCTTCATTGGGTGAACTTGTGCCTTGAAACCAACTGAACTCGATAGCAGTGACAGCAAGAAATGTGCTGGGCGGTCATCAAGTTTCTCTGATTGTAGCTCCGAAAATTTTAGATCACAAGGAAACCTTGGAGATAATTAGGGCGTTTACACCTGTGGTAATTCCAAACATCGTGTAAATAGTTTTCCACAGCTACAATCGATCAAGTGAGATCTGGTCGCCATGAGAGGGTGACAAAATTATAAGCCACAGAGTTACTTGACGGCTCATTGTCGGCATGTCAAACATTCCGTGTCCGCTGTGTTCTTTAGCACTGCGCTTTGGCAATTGAAAAAGTACAGTGAAACCTCGTTATAACGAACAGTTAAAAAATCGGAAAATAGTTCGCTCTATCCATAATTCGTAATATAAAATTTCGTAGAAAATACACGCAAGAGCAGCGAAATTCAATCAGAGAAGGCACAGCAACTCTGAGGGTGCCTACATGGGTCACGTCCATTTATTTACGTGCAAAGTACTGCGTTATCGCGGCCTGCTTTTTTGTGTTGATCGCATTCCGTATCACGCCCTGTTCCACAGTTTGCAAACGCTCAACAAGGGCAAACCCACTGCTCTCAATAGCACTGCAGTGGCGGCGCAGTAAATCCAATGCAGCAAGCGCTTCTTGTGAAGTCGGAATGTTCTATCGTCTGCAGGGTCAGCCTGAGCTTCGTCTGCGGGATCTTCAGAAACTTCCACAGCGATTTCAGCGTCTGTCAGTGCAGCCGTGGTCGCCGCGATGTCGTCGCCGCCTACAAAGTCCTCAACAGTCATTGTTGCGGGCATGTCACCAAAAAAACGCGAAAAATCGTTCCAGGCTCCTCGAGCTCGCGGAGCTCTGCTTCTGCTTCGTCGGGATCGTCCCCATCGTCACTTGATGCACGGGCCTCTGCTGGAACAAAACCTGCGTGCCGAAAGTAGTTGGCAATCGTTTCGCCTTTCACGCTGTCCGATGCCGCTTCAATGCTCTCAGCAAGTCGATCTTCAAGTCCTGCTTCATAAGAAGCTTCACGAGAAGAGTGTCAATCAGTCTCCTCTTGTAAACTGCCTTGAAGGCCATGATTTTATCTTGAGCTTGGTCTTTAACGTCAGTGCTGCTCTTTTTTTCACTTTCACCGCCATCACAGCACTACGCACACCCGCGCACCACACTTGACTCCGCGACACCGCTGCTAATCTGCTAACACTAAAACGCGAAAGACGCAAAAACCAAAAAAAAGCAAAAGCAACCTTCGATCGCGCCGCTGCCGCAGCTGCTGAAGCGGCGCTGTCAGCGATTGTGAGATGCGAACGATTTCTTATCGCCTCTGAGATCACCGGGGGTAATCTCAGAAGCCATAGATTTCTTTGGCTGTCAACTCCCAATGCCGTCATGGCATCTGTGGCGCTGCCAGCGCCTGCGAGGTAGTCCTGAACGTTTGCTGCACCCTGCAATGAAGCTTGCTTCCTGCTATTAAAGTGAGGAAGTGCTTGGCGTCACGAAGTTCGTAATATCCGTTTTATGCCGAACCGCGTTCACTATGGGAAGTTAAAAATACATGCGTTTGACAAAATAATTTCGGAAGAGTTCGATATATTCAACAATTCGTAATATGCGTGTTCATTATATCGAGGTTTGACTGTAGTCTCATTGCATGCAATTGCACCCCTTTTGACCGCCAGCCACACGCAGTTCATTCTTCGGACACTGCCTATTTCAAGGGTCGGCTGCATTGTACAGCTCTCTGAAGCACACAAACAAAGCGGGCAACAAATGCAACACTTGTACAGTGCCTGCAAAAAATAGCATGGATGGAAAAGACCAAACGCCGGGAATTCATTCATGACCCCCTGCAAGGCGCTTGTCCTCTACGATGCCTCGATGCTCCCTTCATTGGAGTGCGCTTCGGGGCACCTTGCTTTCATCTTGGCTGCAGTGCCCAGAAAAGAGCAGAAGGTTTTCTACGCTTTTTGCGTGCCTTCCTGACATGCTCATAGAGTGCCTATCACACTTTCCCTTCCAGGCAACAACTATCGCACCTTATGAAGTTATTAAATATGCATGAGATACCAAGCACAGAGTGGTCTCCCTACTGCAAGTGGCAAAAGCCAATTCAAGGTAGAAGGTTTTGCTCAACATCATCCTGTCCTACCTAAGAGCGAAGCTCAAGTGTCCAAAAATTTTGTGGTACATTAAAAAAAATATTCAACAAAGCAATGAAACAAAACAAACAAACAAACAAACAAACAAACAAAAGATTCTAACTACACTTTTCGTTTTGCAACAGAGAACGATCGAGGATTAGTGTGTTTAAAGGGGCTTTGCAATGCTTGCCAGCTACGCTTTAGATGAATTCGTTGTCGGGCATGTATTGAATCAAAACAAATTACAGGAATTGGTGCACTGAAACAGGAGTTATTAGGGAATGAATTTTCAAAATACAAGCAAACCAAAAATTGCCCCCAGCTCAATTTACCCGGTCTTTCGGTTTCCCATTTCACTCGCCCAATGAAAACATCCTGCGGAACCAATCGAAACAGCCTCCATGACCACGTCAAAATGACGTCGCAGAAGATGGCTTCTCATGATTTCTTGGTCACTGTAACACGTTTTTGCTACAGCTGACGACCTCTCTTGCGTGGCTAAGACCGCGTGGGCACCTCGCAGAAATAGAATGAGGAACAGAGATACTGAGAGCAGGCAGGGGAAGGAGACATTTCTTTGTCACCATGCACCCCAAACTATTTTGCTTTTCATGTAAGCCTGCTCCTTTCCTACCAACTCTTTTCTCTCTATCCACAGGCATCTTAAGATAGCAAGGAGCGACTGGCGAGGTTCAATTCTTTCTTGCTTAACTTTAGCTGCATAGCCCCAGGTGTTTACGCATATGGATCCTGAAAGTCGTTGGTGAAAAGTAAAAACCAGCACCTCTGTTAGTGCATTTTTAGTCACTCGTGTTGGATTCATTGACCTAATATAAGATACAAGGCGACATAACATAATTTTCCTAAAGAACACAATTTGCAGTGTATTTGCCATTAATTCAAATGTCAAACATTCACCAGTTGACGTCATATCCGCTGCAAAGAACCATCACTGTGTGCTGACACCTCCAGTAAAATGATTTTGGTTCACGAGCAAATTACATATTAAATACTGAAATATGCGCGTTACGGTCGGTGGTAATCGCATTGCCATAACTCAACAATTGCGACAAATAAGCAGGACAATGCACTCAAATTATGTTGCAGGACCTCTTTAATTGTGCCCTTATTCATTTTGACAAAAACAACTATGATTTGCTACTAAACAATTTGTTCAAACAAAAGCACTGTGGCCTGTGTGACTGTGCCATTGACAGAATGGATGCATACTCCTCGGCCACACCGGTGAAAACAGACGCCAGGTTTTCTGTGACACAAAGAGCTGGACTTAAATTTCAATTTACCAAGTATCGTAATTGTCGGATACACATTTGATGGCCATATGGTCACCATGCCTGAGCATGCAAGCAGCGTGCTACTCCTGCTGCACAAATATATGCTTTACGTCCTCGGACATCAGTGCAACATTCGGTATGTTTACTAGATTCTGGAGCACTATCCAACAGTTCCAGGTCAAAGATGTAGTTGTTTTGTGATAGTACTGGCAACCAAAACTCACTGTCGTCATTAGCAGAGCTGGTTAGTCCTAACTCCGCTATGAAGGTCTGTAATTGTGCATCAGTGTGCAGACTTCTTGCGGAGATGGTCTGCAGATCCTTCAGGAGACTTGCTGTCACATGCTGTCCCTGTTGCAGGTTCACACATTATGCGATAAGTGTCATAGCACTTTGAATGATTTAAAGCTGCTGCCAGCTTCAAAACACAGGCTAGCCAAAGTAAAAAGAAAAAGTATAGGCATCATCTTTGCCGAAAATAAAATGAATCGACATTAGAGATTCGAAAATGAGGAGTAGCACACATTTCGGCACACAGTTCCCACGGCCAAGACAATGTGCAGCATTACATTGGGCATAAGTTCTGCGCCTATCATTCATAGGCAGACAGCTTAGCTCTGCAAGTTGTTCATTCTTAGCTATGGAATCAAGCCTAATATCGGATACATTGTCTGGGGAATGCGGGTACTGCATGTACTTTAGTGACTACAATGCGAGAACAGCAGAGCCCGACAAGTGCAAATAATCAAAAGGAAACAGACGTATTGAACCCATGCTGTCAGAAGCTAGCCATGCATCAGTGCCTTCATTGGAACTTCACAATTCACCATAATGTCATACAGAGCAGCTGGGACGTTATGATGAATTGTGAAGTGGGACGACGCAATTGGAGCCCAGCTGCCACCAACCACAAAGAGCGAAGGGACGCTCCATTTTATAAGAAAATTAGGGGGCAATTTATACTCCACCATTAACGGTATGACACAATAGCATTTCACACACAGGGACAATGTTCTTCATCTTATTTTTTTATTTCATTTTTCTGTACGCCAATACTCAGCATCAGCAAATATTTGGTGCGTTCAATTTGAGTAGTTTAACCTCTTGGAACACATTTTTTATTTTTCAATTATTTCACATAATTATTTGATCAATTACACACTTTACATTTTCTTAATTAGCATCATTAGTCACTTGCTTTCTATTATGAGCAATCTGACACCTTTGAACATATTTTTAATTTTTTTAATATATTTCAATTACAAAAATTAAACAATTATAAATATTAAACTTTCTTATATTCATCACCGAGCATTAGCTTTTCATTCTGATGCATTTTGACACATTTATAACCACTTTTTCCAATATTTATTTTTAAAATTTTTTTATTCATCAATTAATTACAATGATTTCATTATCTCATATTTGCCTATCACACACTAATCAATCATCAACCACAGGAACTATAAATCACAATGATCTGATTTTTATTTTGCGCAGCCACCGATTATTTCTGATACACATTGCCCACTATGTTGACAGCTTTTCGAGTAAACGAGCTCGCATAATAAATAAATGACAGCAGTGGTAGCACAACACCCAACTTGAGCTGTAAGGGGCGCACTTGCCATATTCCTTCTATACTGCCAACTAATCCTCCTGCATCATCAATAAGCCCATTGCCAAACCATTATCCCCCCTCATGAGAATTTTTGAGAATTGAAGAACTCGCATTCGTCAACTGCACAACTGCACAACCGTGTTCCTTGTGCTATTTCTCACCAGTGACTTTTTTTAGCGTTTATCTCTGCCGTGTGTTCGCAAAAAGATAGCGGGCCTTTCTTGTGCCAGGAACGATGCTCGCAACCGAAAATAACTGTTTCTCCGAGCCTAACTCTATGCTTAAATGCAAGTGAACACAGAACCGGTGATTAGGCCAGAAACCGATCCCGGTAGGCTCACCAGAATATATGTCACGTGCAGCTAGTGCACGTTCTACGTGCACATGCACAGAACAAAGCGACTGACCCGGTGGTTTGCACGTAAAACGAATATTTCATAACACGGCGCTACACACGAAACCCAGAAGCACAGTTCAAGAGCAAACAATGACTAAACGTCCAACACGTACGCAAAAAGAAGACACAGGAAGTCCAAAAAATAATAAAGTGGCACAAATACTTGTCGCCCAGTGTCAAGTAGTATATCAAGAAAGGTACCTTGTACTGACGATGAGATCTCAAGGCTGAGGTGAAGGAGAAGGCCAGTCAATAGCACAGTGCCAATGGCTTGCATTCTTTATTCTCGAGGAGGCACCCCGGGAAAGAGACAAAACGCTGTGTTGGCATCCCAGAGGCTTCGACAGAGGCCCTTGCTCCATGGAAGAGAGGAAACATCGCGGTATTTCACGACCAGAATGGAAGGTGGCAGAAGCCGCACGTGGTTCTTATTCCTCGGGAATGATCTATGACAACTGCCGGCCGCCGTAGTACACTGTAGAAAGGCAGATTCTTTCTGCACCCACGTCGCCTCTTCTCTTTTTACATCATTCCTCTTCTCTCTTCTCCCATCCCCACCTTCCACGTCTTCCATTTCCAACATGTCGCAACCTTTGTTTTTGTTTTTTTTCAACCTTATCCTTGCCCCTTCTATCTCCTCTATTAGTTCAGTGACCCTTACTTGTGAAAGTTAAACTGTCTGTTAGTTACAAAAAATCGGTGCAACTATTTACAAGTTTTTTCTTGTTGTTCTTTGACAGCAGCGGCCACCAACCTGTTCCAGCAGTTAGAGGGGCTTTACCCATACTACTTGTGCCACTTGAGAAAGCAGTTCCGCGCAGACGTAAAACACAGGTGAGTTTTGCATGAACTGCAAAAAACATTAGTTCTTTGCTCAGTTTTATACTGCTGGTAGCATAGCTTGCAATTTGCACGTCTCCGACCTCTCTCTGGCAAATGATCAGAACGTTTTGCTGAGAGCGGCATAGTGTGCGCTGGCTTGTCATAATGACTGAAAATCTGCTCAAGCAGCTCCTCCTTGAAAGCTAGGTAGTCAAGCCTGCTTTTCCTTTCCACCTTAAGGGTCCTTGGGAGTGAGGCATGATATGCTTGGAAGAGAATGAAGCTGTTAATGCAGGTGACGTCAACGCAGTGAAAGAAGAGGGACTTCCACCAGCACACGCTTTGCATTAGAACGCCATAATCCCCAATCATTTTGTCAGATTTGTCCATTCCGACACTGAAGTCGTGAACCAACAAAGGCTTTGGCACGTACACGTGAGTCCAGGTGTTTCCTCGTCTTTCCCTTCTTCTGGTGGTAATCTTCTCGTTTGCTGTGTGCATCGAACTTATCATATTCACGACACGGCGGTCTTTCCATTGAAGATAAAGGATATCTCGATCCCGCAACCATCGGATGTCACCGCGACGAGCTTTTTTCATCCAACGCGTGTCTTTCAGCTCCGCAGGAAATCCTCGACGATCCGTACATGTTGTCCCGCAAGCTAACGTTGCTCGATCAATCATGAAACGAAACACGCGTGTCGAGGTATAAAAATTGTCCACAAAGATCTTGTATCCCTGATAGAAGTATGGAGCACAAAGGTCGCTCATGACGTCGACGGCCAACCCACGAGGACCTGGCTGACCACGTCTGCTGGTGTAAACGGCAGAGTGCACAGTGTATCCAGTTTCGGCGTCTGTTAAAGTCCACAGTTTGTACTTCCGCTTGGTCCGCTTTGCTATCATATATTGGCGGATGCCAGACCCGCTTTCTGCTTTCGTGACTCGCTCGTCCACAGAAAGTTCTCGACGCGGTTGGAAAAGCTTCGTTGACACTTGATTTATGTGTTGGAGAAGCCACCACACGTACCGGATCTTTCCTCGTGACTGCTCGCTTGCATCGTCCACGTCCGCAAATTGCAGGAGGGCTAGCAAAGCCATGAAGCGGGTTCGTGGCATGATCTGTGGTGGGACAAGGCCTCTGTAGATACCTTTCGCGCTCCAGTACTGGCGCAAATGTGGAACCTTCATAGTGCCCATGTATATCACTAAGCCAATGAACTTGATCATTTCAGAGGGGGTCACTTCCTGCCAGGACCCATCGGAACGAGCATGAGCAAATTTTTCATGAATGTGCGTCCACGCATACTTATTCGTGTTTGCACAAATTGTTTTGAGGACTTCAGTTGAAAAAAACAGAAGAAAGAAGTCGAGGACCGAGTGACGTTTCCCTGACCCACCTCTTGTTGCCACATCCATGTCATCGCTTAGGTACACGCCGGGTTCTCTTTGTGGCGAAAACTCGATCCAGTTCAGTGTGTGCGGCAGTTGGTCACCGCCGTAAGTTGTCGAGACCCTGGCAAATAGAAAAAAATAATAGTAACAAATATAGTAAGCACATTTCAGTGCTTACTATACTCTGTTTCACACATCAAGTACAACGCTGCCAAAGCTAGAGCTCTTGTTTGCGCTCCCCACATCCGCAATGAAAAATAACGGTGATCTTGACGAGGAAATAATAGTTGCTTTGTCTGCAAGCTCAATACATCTTACATTTGCCATCAACTTCGTAAAAAGCACCTTTTTTTATTGAGAAAGAATCAGATTCAGTGAATTTGTATGTTTTGTTTGTTGTTTTCGTTCGTGTCATTTTTTCACTGCCCTGCAACCCTGCCAGCTGTGCCCTCTGCGCTGCTCATCTCCTTTTCAGAAAATGGCGTTCAACACAGCGACCTAGACTGCCTTTTCGAAGCACATTTTCTATATAAGATCCATACTGCGAAGAGGTCCAGACATGTGAAGCAAGTTATTGCAAACGAATATGCTCGATATAAAGCCCGTTTCCGCAGAAACTAGTTGGCCACAAAATGAGCGCATAGTGATACGCCTCTTTTTTTGTGAACTATAAGGACAGCGTGAGAATGGCACTTGCTTCAGGCACATCCTCGAAGCACAAAAAGGTGACGCGGCCCCTCCATGAAGAGTTGGACAAAGCAGTGCATGCGTGGTTTGTGGAAGCACGAGCCAGCAACGTCCCCCTGTCCGGAAGCATCGTCCAGCAGAAAGCCTTGAACTATGCATGCCTACTTGGCATTGATGATTTTAAAGCCACCATTGACTGGCTAAACCGTTTCAAGGCCCGCCATAACATCGTTGGAAAAGTGTTGTGCGGCGAGTCAATGTCAGCAGACGTGGACGGAGCAGCTGCTTGGAAGGCGAGTAACATGGCCGGAATTTTAAGCAACTTCGCGCCTGCAGACATTTACAACGCCGACGAGACCGGGCTATTCTACGAGATGTTGCCGGCTAGGACGCTCGACTTCAAGGGGCAGCGCTGTCACGGCGGCAAACACAGCAAAAAACGCATCACAGTGCTGCTTTGCACAAACATGGATGGCTCGGACAAGCGTCCGCCGTTAGTCATAGGCAAAAGTGCCAAGCCGAGCTGTTTTAAGGGAACACGTAGCCTACCTGTGCAGTACAAGGCGAACAACAAGTCATGGATGACCCGCGCTATTTTCACCGAGTGGATGATGGCATTCGACCGCGACATGAAGCGGCAGGGCCGTAAAGTTTGCTTGCTTTTGGACAATTGTTCAGCGCATCACTCCGACGAAGTCAAGCTCACTAACACGGAGCTGAGGTTTTTCCCTCCCAATTGCACGTCTGTCTTACAGCCTCTCGATCAGGGCGTGATTCTTAGCCTGAAGCGCGCTTACCGCGGGAGGTTAATTCAGCGGCTGCTTTTTAACACTGAAACCGGCCGAGACACGAAGGTGGACTTGTACGTGGCACTGCAGATTATGTCTGCTGCCTGGAGCACACTGGGGCGCTCAGTAATTGTGAACTGTTTCAGGCACGCCGGATTTGCCGAAGGTCGACCCGTACACTCTGCTGGCCTAACACCAGGCGTTACAGACAACGACGAAGAGGCGTCACCGGCTCCGGGGATCGCGGCCGCCTGGAAAACACTGGGAGAAATAGGAACCGTGCCGCCTAATCTCGAGCTCGACGAATACATCGGCGCTGACGCTTGTGTTGTTGTTCACGAAGATGTGAGTGATGAGCAGATCATAAAAGCTGCCCGGAATGATAAGGACTCTTCCGATGAAGAAGACGACGACGTACAGGAAGCGCCGGCTGCGGCAACCGCCGTACAGGTGATGGACGCTTTTGATGTCATCAGGAATTTCGTTGCTGTCCGAGACGACGATGTTGCAATGGGTTTGCTGACCGAGTGCGAAAATCGCGTGACGGCGTTGCTCGCCGTGAAGCGTAAGCAAACCAAGCTTACAGATTTTTGGCATTAAACGCCTTTGCTGCTGCTTGGGCAATTCTTTCTGCGTTTCACGTCAAATTTTTGCGATAACGAAGTTCCACGAGAACGAATTTTTTTTCGTGCACCGTGAATTTCGTTATAGCGGGATTCAACTGTACTTGCGTAGCTTTCGCTGCGTTGCACCTGATGTATAAAAAGAAGTATAGAGACCTGAAACCAAAGGTGTGCTCACCTTGAAGTTTTGGTTGAAGTTCGAGGCTGACTGTCTCCTGCGTCGTCATTGGAGGTGAAGTCGGAGCTTGTGACACTGTCTTCAGACTCTTCGCTACCGCTGTCGTCAAAAAAATCTGCAGCAGTACAAGCAGTGGTGGAATCACGTGACTGCTGCCAACTACTTCACATGTCCGACATGAGCACTTTGAGATGCTTGTTTACGCTCCAAACCACTGCTCTCCAGACAATTCTCTCCACTCAGCGTAGCATCGAGGTAATCCCCCTTCACAGTGGCAATAAAGCAAACTGTGAGCAATGCAATCTGTCATCACATAGCTGCTGATCACGAGTATCCAAGGCTTATTTCCGTTTCCCTTCCTCTCTGTTGGTTAGCATCAACTCTGAGCCACACATTTCACCAGGGAGCACAGTAATCATAATTTCAATGGCACCATGAGCAAGGCTGATTCTGAAAAAAAAAATCAGATTCAAGCTCTTTTGACGGAGGCGTAAGTTGGCAGCCATAACCTTTTTTTGACACTACTTTAGGAACATTAAGTATGAAGAAAAATTGGTCACTTCACATTATTCTCACTAATACGATAGAAAGAGAAATCCAAGGTAGTGTAGCTTTATAACAAATATAACCCACGGACGCGATCCAAATTTCATTATATTTTTGCATAGGGTGCAAATTTCCGCCTTTGGATTTCGCACCCATTACATTTGGACCCGCCCTGTCGAGTATGTGGCGCCATCTTTTGCTGCTACAGCAAAATGTGCTCGTAAACAGCAAGTAAAGATGGACATCAGAGCGTTTTACGATGGGACGAATCAGTAGCTCTTGTTTTTGCATGCCTCTTTCTAAATCAAAGTTTACTTGGTCTATGGTTTATTTCTATGGGAGTTCTCTTGTATACCGAAACAAAAATTTCACAATTTGACGCTAGATTGGTCATAAAGAAGCAGTTGTTTTGCATTAAAACGGCAAAAAATGCGTAAAGGAGCCAGAAAAACATCAAGAAATGAAATTTTTCAATCAATCGAATCAGCCGCCGCAAAAGCGTGCTTAAATCGACTGCGCGTTTCGCGCGCCGCATCATCGCATAGCAGCGGCGACAAAAACTAGCACCAACGGTCAATGACCTCCAAGATCACAGCTCCGTGCTCGATGATCTCAGAAGTCATGAACGGCCATGGCCAGACCCAAGCGTCGCCGCCGCCACTGATTGAGTCCGACCAAGCAACAGCTGACAGGCATGCGACTGGCATGTCGTCACCCTGCCATGCCTTTGCCACAACGACCGACCCAAGCAAGCGTGCTACACTCCCCGTGTCCATTGGCTCCATCGCGCAAATTGTGCATGGAGGTAACATCCCTTCTTAGTATACATTTTTGCCCTCCAACACAGAACGAAAAGCGAGATTTCATGTTTATATCAAGCTTTTAATTAAAGAATTGTGCATTTCCACACCTTTGTGTTGTTTTATTAGTAAACTTATCTACAGGAATTTGGGCGCGCACTTTTATAATGAGTATCGGATGTAATGAACAAATTTTTGCTCCCTATACTACTTTGTTGTAATGAGATTCGACTGCACTCTTCAATTATTAGACTATCTGAGCCATAGTTACGCTTTCGTCACGTCCACATTGCTTCCCTTCATGAGAGTGTAATGCAGCTGCCAGTCGTGCCACGAAAGAGAGCACGCGCAACGCGAAGCAATAACATGCGGTTCCCACGGGTAACGATGGCTGCGAAAACCCCGAGATGAGCATCGCAAAATTAGACGGTTTCATCAAGGAACCACGCGAAAACAACCCCATGCTGCTGGTGGGATCCAGTGGTTAGGATCTGGTTGTTCTCTTCTTCTCCTTTTCGGTTAATTATTTCCACAATTAGTGATTACTTCACATTCATTAACACCAGAAAAAGCCACCCAAGTTTTCCTTTCTGTCACTGGCAGTAAGTTGGTCACCTTCTTACGTATCTAACAATGAAGCTCCTAGTTTCCATGCATTTATTAATTGATTAGCTTAACCAGGGCTTTGCATCTGATGGCCCTCATGTCATAGGTAGCTTAAGGGGGTTATCATACAGCCCCCTCCCACGTGGTTAAATCATGGTCTAAGTGACACTCGCGATAACACAGGATGTTCGATATCCGCCACTAAGATAAGCTACACCGCATACAAGATACCTAAGAAAGTAGAAGACTGAACAGCCACCACCATAACTAAGTCGGGAGAGCATTCTCTCCTGGCTGCATCTCTCTACTGAGCGGCATCTGGTAATTTTTCTCCTACTTCTTAACCTTTTATCTCTATGACTAAATGATTATTTACCAATGATCGCTATATACCGACCAGCAATCAGGTGTAGCGGATATTTTCTCGCACCAGACCAAGAAAGACGATGTCGTGCGTTGCTTAGCGAAGTGCATCGTTGACCTTGGTACAACTGCATGTGTGCTGTGTACATATGCAGATCAGATTCACCAAGAACGGCTTAATGTTACCGTGCTGTTTAGTGAAGTTCAAACATCCATTGCCCGAAATAATCAACGCTTTGTCACATGTTGAAACACGATTCCGGTGTACCACTATATCGCAGGAATCATTTTCAACGCATTGACCACTGTGTGTTGCCACACCAAGTCTGCCGAACAAAAAATAAAATAAACGGTCATTTCACCTCGATTAAACACAACCTTACGCGTGTGCAAGGTCATGACGCAAGGCATGTAGATTTCAACACATAAGGACGAGCACAATATGTCGAAAGCCCATCCATTACCACCCAGAAACACGGTCGGGCTCTCGGTAACAGTGAAACTTTACACCATTGTTAGTGGCCCAAGGTTTCACAGCAACAGCAATGTTGCCAGTGGCCTGACTTTTTATGCCTAAATTTTGATGTCACTTCTGCCACACTTTAGCCGATGAATTGGGACCATGAAAGGCCTCTCCTTAGTTTTCCCTTCCTCCGAGCTCTTGCGTATGTAGGTGTAGAGAGGAGAGTATAAATGTTCTGCAATTTTGTGAACTGTCCTGTTGGACACCTTGGCACCGTTTCTTGCTTGGTACCTTCGTCGCCATGTTCTTGGTGCCACTTTGCCATGGGACGGTTTGCAAGCCATACGAATGCTTTTAAACTGAAAGCTGTCGAGTAGTTAGAGCATGGCAACCACACCGTGAGCAGACACTTCGGCTACAACGCTGGAGATGACAGCACGACAAGCTCAAGGCAACAAAGAAGACTCGCTGGGCCTTGTGTGGTCTGAAGAGTGCAGAAACGTTAATCCTAGACTACATCAAGGCTCTACGGGCAGATGGGAGCAACGTGCCAACGGAACTGACACGAAAGCAGGTACATGTAACTGCGAGGAAGAAGAGCATTTCAAAGCAAGATTTCAGGGCACAATGAGTGAGCCATGCGATTCATGAGGCACAATGTACTGTTTACAAGCTGCCACGTTATGCGATTTTGATGTGCAAGACTCCCACCTGCCTAAAGGAAATCCCCCGACTATACACATGCAAGTAAAGGAAACAGTCTGGATGACTGCAGAGGTTATGATTGTCTAGAAGACTGTGTGGGCGTGGCGTGGGAGCGCTTCTTTTTACGTTGCTCCACGCCGGATTGCTTTTGCAGTCACCTTCTGGAGTCTGTTCGCGTGAAGCTAAGAAAATTATGCATGGACCTGGCAGCAATGCCTGGTAACCTCAAATCGAAGCTGCAGGCTCTGGGAGAGTTTTTGAACATGCCGTTTAAGGATAACGTTCAAACACCATATGCAGATTGGATGGCTGAAGGCCAACATGCTCTATGCCGCGCATCAAAATCAAGCAACCATCTGCGGAGCTGATTTTGGAGGCGTGACTGCAGAACACACGATCATGAGAAGCTTCATGAAAACCTAAAGTTCTCATGTCCTAGATGCATCTGAAGATCTCTTGGTGTGGGTCAAAGATGAAGAGTCAGAAGCTGAACGAGAAGCAACTAGCAATGAAAATGTCAAACAGAATCTGAGCAGAACTGTATGGTCTGTCAATTCAGGATGCTACTTCTTCAATCGTGAGTAGTGAAGGTGAGATTGCAGGCGGGTAGCCTTGGCAAATAAGTGCTTTTGCAGTTCGTGCTACTATCAACCCTGTAGTTTTATAACGAAAGTAAGCTCTGCACGAAAGCAATGCTTTATAGTCGAGGCCACTTATAACGGTTCCACTTAAGACAAACGCTCACTTATGATGAACAAGTCCGGTGCAAGCGTCAAAGTATATATTAGGGTATGGCGCTCTGCTTCAGCCACAACTAACATCCATGAGCCTAGCTGATAAGCTACAGTGAATGCCTTAGTGCTGCAGACCATTTTCCCCATGTGAGAGCTACCGGACCTGTACTATGTACAACCCGCGACAATCAGTTTTGCTGATTCTCCTGCGGTAGCCCGGCGGTGTCTCGCCGAAGACAAGGGGCAGCGGCGACACAGCGAGGAGAGCGCTGGCGAAACGAAAAAAAAAGGAAATAAAAAGAAAAGAGAAGGAAAAAGATTTGCTAAAAATAAAGATTTGCCAGATAAATATTTGGTTTAGCTTGGTTTATCGACGTAGACAGAGCCATTGTGTATCTTATTCCAATAAATACGCTCCTGTGATCAGTGAAGAAGTGTGTTTTGGATTCTACTTTGTTGATGGCGTAGGTTGTTTCCGGTGTAGCTCTATGGAATACCAAGTCCAAACTTCTAGCCCAATGTGTAGTTGACTTGGGTTGTTGAGGACATACCGTATTTACTCGCATAATGCTCGCAATCGCGTAATGCTTGCACCCCCAACACTGGGCGTCAAAATTGGAATTTTTTTTTCTCGCATAATCATCGCATCACCAATATTACCACCTAGAGAGTTGCCTGCTAGTAGTAACAAGTGCCATCTTTGGAGCGCTACAGATCCTAGCTGGTCTCGTTGTGTGCACGCGCTACTAGGCGTCAATAGCGTGCTCGGGTCGATCATCATCAGCATCATAGGTTATGCTCATCTTGTTTTTGTTTTTTTTTTTTACCTCTATGATGCTCGCAGTAGTCGCCATTTTGCGAAATGTCTCGGCGTCTCGTTGTTATTGTTCCTTCGTTCCGTCCATCTTGCTTGCTTTGTTCCACCGTCTACCGTGTTCTTGGTGCCGCATCGCGGTGGGGAGGTAGGCAAGTTACACAGCTGCTTTTAAGCTGAAAGGTTTCGAGTACGGGCTAAAGCATGGCAACCGCACTGCCAGCTGGCACTTCGTTGTCAACGAGTTCTGTGTAGTACGCTACTGGAGACAGCGATTGCAGTGTCGACATGGACTCGGATCAAGTCTCTGATCAAAAGTAGAACTGTGTGGTCTGCTGTGAGCATTATACCACGGAACGCGTGGAGTGATGATGAGGCTTCGTGCGGTAAATAAAGTGCTTTAGCAATTTGTGCTTTTGGCGACCCTGTACTTTTAAAACAAGGGTGAGTCCTGCTTGAAAGTAATGTTTTGGTTATATTTACAATAGTGACCTAAAAATCCCGATTCGCACCTATTTAAATTTGCTTTTAGCGCTCCAAAACATTTGCTCGAAAATTTCCCCAGCATAATTATCGCACCCCCCAACTTAGCATCAATTTTCCACGAAAAAACGTGCGAGCATTATGCAAGTGAATACAGTAACTCCCAGTGACACCCCTCTTCTGCAGCTTGGACGAATAAGGAGTCCTTGTCTTTGTTGATGTTCCCGGTCACGAGCACAGTTTCGTTGCGCACAGGGATACCAGTGGAGATCACTTCCAAGGCAGTCTGATCGTTTGCCTGTAGAGCGAGCGCAAGAGAGAGCAAACGCTATTGAGCGGCGTTCACCTAGCGCATCGCTACATATATACAGTCGAACCCGGATATATCGAACTCGAAGGGGATCGCGAAATAGTTAGATATATCGATAATTCGATATACAAAAATCGGCTTGTGACGGCACTTACGATGCGAAAAAACGATACCGTATTTGTCGAGTAATCAACCCACTCGCATAATGAACCCATCCTCCACTTTTGCACCCGAGAATGTGAAAAAAAAAAATGCATTAAGGCCAGCTCGCTCACCATGCAAGCGACGGAGCGATCTCAGCGACGAGCGGCAGCGACAGAGCGAAAATTTTCAAACTTGCTGGAACTGCGTCCCTCTCGCCACTCGAGCCACCGGGGCAGCTCAAAACACGGTTTCTGTGTCGCCGCGCGGCAGAAATCCCGAGCATTTTCGCTTGCATGTCGATGGCGCGCGTCAGTCCGTTTCAGTCGTTTCATCCACAGCTCATGGGCAGCGTGCCAAGATGCTACGCAGCGATAACGTCAGGGCGCGTTTATCTTTTGATAGCTCCTGCGGTGGCGGGGAGCGAACTTGGCAGAGTGCCCGTGATGGCTTGATTGCACAAGCCTGGTTCGATTTACGCCGCGCTTGAGGCGGGCGTCATGATCGCAGGAGCTGACCGCGTGCTCTCGCTGACTCATACATGCAAGGATAAACGATAAAAAAAAAATAAATAAAATAAACAACCCCGCAAAAAAAGAAAAAAAAAAAAAACCAGCAGCTTCTTAACGTTCGCAGCCGCCATATCTTACGCTACGCCGTGCGTACTGCACAACGATAAGAAAGGATGACTCTCGGGAAAAAAAAAAGAGAGAGAGAGAGCTGCCACTTCTTAAAGTCCGCAGGCGCCATAGTCACATCAGCTACTGCGCCGCCGCACGCAGAGGGTTCGCAACACACGCTGGAGAAAGCGTCCGACGTCTGTCTGAAAACGGGCTGAGCTGGCTTGGCGCATGCGTTGCGCGTGCTGAAAGAGAGAGATAACTCGGCAAAAGAATGGGCACACCCATGCACATGGCTTGCAAACGTCATGTGTTGGCGCACGAGAAATGACAACAGCAGATGTGCGCGCCTTTGGGGAATGGGCGCGGCGCTGCCCAGACCAGCCGTCGCCGAACTGTCCCCTCTCATTCCTTCCGCGCATGGCTTGAAAACGTCACGCGGCAAACGGCCAAGGGTGATGCGGTCGTCTTTGGGGAAGGCACACTTTCCAGCAATGTTAATAAAACTAAGATCAGTTGCCAAACTGAGAGCTGTTTCACAGCGCCGCCACCGCTGGCTGCATTGAGTGGCGCTGCAGTTCTACCAGGCTCTCGTCGGCCCGAACGTGGGTTGAACACGTGCAGTGCAGGCAGCATGAGTACAGTGCGTTCCCGACTCGGCTGCTGCAGTGATCGTTTTTTTTGCTACCTGTGCTAGCATGCAAAGTTGGAGGGGCTACAGTAACCATGCCGACGTGCTGCGTGCCGGGCTGTGCGAGCGGTTACAAGAGCGACAACACTGACAACACAGCGAGGCGTTTTTTCTCGGCTCCACGTGACGCGGATCTCCGTGCGGCATGTGACCGCGCGATTCCGCGTGTTGTAAGGAAACTTTCTGACAAATAACGTGTGTGCGATCTTCATTTCTACGATGAAGACATACTGAAGACGTACAGTCATATCATTATTGGCAAGGAACTAAAAATCGATAGGGGCAAATGGAATCTCGCTGAAGGATGTGTACCGAAGGTTTTCCCTAACTGAAAAGCGCTCATTTGTCCCTGGAGTGCTCAAGCACCCTTCAAGCTCCCTGACTGAACTGGTGACTGGCATCAAGTCAGTGGTCGAGCGACAAAGACAGAAAAAGTTTTTGGAAATCTGTTCTGGTTGATTGTTGACCTGCTTTTGAGCAGGGAGCTACCCCGAATAGGTTGTAGCCTGCACAGTTCACTGTGCAAGTGGTGAAGTTTTATTTGGTAATGCGGATGCATTCTTACACACGATTCCTATCCAAGAGGAGCAATGTGAGTAGTCAGGTTAAAAATGCAAGGAAGAAGTCTCGCCTGCTGTAATTTGTGCATTCAGTAAAGTGTGAAAACGTGCTGTGAATAAAATGTAAAATTACATTTACTTGTGTGTCTATCTGTAGCCCACTGCGTGAAAGGTCGCAAAAATAAAAAAAGTACTTGAGACGCGGGCACAGGCCAGTAACGATAAACCCACAGTTGGGAATCCCAAAAAGACTAAATTTTACTGTCTCGAGTTGTTGGCGTCTAACCTCCTGTGTAAGCTCTCTTCTCTTGCTGGAAGAAATTTAAGAAACCGACAACTCAAGAAGCAGAAGTTCGCTCTTTTCGCGGCACAGATTGTGCGCGGCGCTCGGCTAAAAGTCACATGCATGCTTATTGACGAAATGAATGCAATGCGCAAAATTCGCTTATTCCGTTAAACTGCACCTCAGACAATGCGGCTCTTTGCTGAAAAAGCGCTGGTAATTGTTTTTTTTGTTAAACATATGCACGTGCATGCGGTTGAGCAGAAACTGCAGAAACATACTTCGAACTGACGATGAACCTTGCAATGATCATATTTCTAACATTATAGCACATTTCTCATAGGCCACTTCGGGGAAGAAACTAGCAAAACAACTTTCCTAAAATATACAAAACAACGGTAGCGTTGCCTGAGCAGCGCTCACCTGTATCGCTCGAGTTGCTGCAGTAAAGTTTTGCAGCATGCTCGCCACACACGGTTCAGACTTGATTGGTCACTTTGAGTAATTAACGATAAGTACGGCATTTAGGACACCAAGTAATTTAACATTCCTGAATGCTACATGCTACGCCGAACGGCCGGGCCCGGAGCGTTTGATTGTGCTTCGACAGCGGCCAAGCAGCGGCTAGATAGAGCCTGTTTCGACGGCAGCGCCACCTCGTGTTAAAATTGACACGCCGCTTCAGCAGCATGGAGAACCCGGAGAGTTTGGCAACTGATCTTAGTTCTATTAGCGTTGCTTCCCAGTGCGTGGTGCGGAGTTCAATATATCGAACGACCGGTGAAATTGAGTTCGATATATGGCGCGGCTTTCCTATACTTTTACATGGAATTTTCAAGGGGATATTTCGTGAATTCGATATATCCGGGTTCGATATAACCGGGTTCGACTGTATACGTAGCCGCCTCTGTGGAACCGCCGCGGAGCGGGCGAGCATCGTGTTGCTACGGCAACGGCGCGGCAGTTGTGGCTGAGCGGCGCAAAGAAGCACGGTGCACAGAGCACAGGCCACACGGAAGAACAGTTCTACCTAGCATAGTATTGCACTCGCAATAAAATGCTGACAGAGCCTAGCATGCATGAGCCACGTGAACACTCAGGCACACAGGCCGAAAGGAAGCCTGAAAGTGACACCTCATTCGTCACCATCGTCAGTGCAGCGGTGAAGTGTGCTACCAATCAACAACATAGAGAATGATCACATGCTGTTAGCACCACACCACCCGCCCCAACCGGCCGCTGCCCGTGCCACGCGTTGCGATGCCCCGCACCTCACATGACTGCGAGTAAATTTTCTTGCTTGCGGTTGTACTGGTTGTGCTAGCATTGTTTCCTACTGACGTAGTGTGCTTCCGTGTCTATTCAAGATGCTGGATTCACCAGCGTCTACTTCTAGAGTGAAGAGCAAAGCTTTGGACTTGGCCACAGAACTGTTGATTTTGAAAGACCTTTCTCAAGGCGCGGCAAACCATGAACTGGTTAAGAAGTATGGTGTGTCGAAATAGACAGTATTGACGGTACTGAAAGAGATCCCGAGATCGCCATTCGGGAAGTGCGGGCATCAAGCGAAATCGAAGCATTGGACACCAACAGCAAGCCTTCGGAGCCAGCACCCGTAAGTGCGACCACAGCAGCGAGCCATATTGAGGCCCTTAGAAATTCTGTATACTTTAAAGCCTAGGGAGACGAAGACATCACAGCTTTGAACAAGTTTGAAACTGCCATCATCGGATGCACGCTGAAGAGGCAGGCAACAATCACAGAAGTTTTTTTCTCAGGAAATTTTTTTCAATGTCAATTTTTGCGAGTGGCCCACATATCACAAACTTCTGGGTACAATGAACAAATTGCACGTGACGTTCAGGTTCTTTATAAGCAGGCTCAACTGTAGTTTGTTTGCAACAGCTGGCCTATTTGAATCTACTCTTTCGACTCCAAAACATTTGCTTGAAAATTTTCCCCAGATACGTATATACCACATCCCCCAACTTCACATCGATTTTCCTAAAAAAAAAACAAACAAACCAAGGGGGGGAAGCATTAGGCAGGTAAATGTGGTACTCATTATGCGTTTCAGTGATTTCCTACCCTTTTCATTTGCACTAGTTTTGGCTGAATCCCAGTTTGAGTTTCAACCTGTCTGAGTTTTTGGGAACACAGCGCGGAACAAGACACAACACAAGAAAACGTCCTGTCTACCTTCGTTTTCTTGTGTTGTGTCTTGTTCCGCGCTGTGTTCCCAAATATGGATTTGAACCAACTAGCCCAACAGCAAGTGTAACCTGTCTGAGGTAGCAAAGGAATTTCAGTGGTCACAGACAACACGAAAATCCCCCTTCAGTCTCTTTGTCTGGCGGCACGAGTGAGAAAAAATACTTGTCAATGCAGCC
Organism: Amblyomma maculatum; assembly: GCF_055883805.1. NCBI lineage: Eukaryota > Metazoa > Arthropoda > Arachnida > Ixodida > Ixodidae > Amblyomma > Amblyomma maculatum. Next base: position 42,775,804 of record NC_139352.1, read on the forward strand.
TAGAAGGAGTAAGATACCTGAGCTTGAGACACCTGCTACAGGTAATGCAAAAGAGCAACGACGAAGCGCTGGATGCTTTTGGGGAAACGCTCCTTGTCAAAAAGGAGGTGGGCCCAATCATCGAAGTCGCCTGATACCAAAGCAAAACTTTGTCTGTGGGCCAAAGATGTCAGAGCAGTCAACCTTCCAATGGACATTATGTTGTGAAACAATCCCAACAAATTCCACTGTAGCAATAAATGCCCTGTTAGACCAGTTTAAGAGAGAGAAAACATTGTTCCCAAGTGTGTGCGTGACAGAGGCAGGCCTTGTTGAATAATTGCACTGAGAAAAATATGAATCTTATCCTTGACAAAACAGACTTCTCTCCTGTAAGACATTGCCAAAACATGCATTCCAGTTGGAAATGGAAGTGTACTGAAGAATGAAGCAACACTGGGGTTGGGACGATGGTAATATCTAGAACTGAAGTTGCTACCTGCCACCGTAGAAAACCCACTTGCCACACGGCGCTTCTCACATGTAGGACTACTCAAGGACCATATAACTTGCCAACTAGATGGCTAGAACGAGTGGGACTCATCGATGGAAAGCACTACAGTCAACACACAACTTAGCGTGAGCTAGAAACCACAGCCTACACAAATGATAACAGCATGGGGCAGGGGATGAAAGCACGGGGCAAAGGACAGAAATACCGGTCAGCCCAATCTCAGAAGATCATTTTAACACTAACCTCAATATAGGTTGTGCTAAGTAATTCCGTCATCCTTTCTCTCCGTAAATGTTCTTTGGCTGCAACAAAGTCTGCTTCTTTGTTTGACCTCTGACCCTCAACATGAATGCAGCAAAAGAAGACAAATACTAAGGCAGAAAAAATGGTGCACAAGGACATTTTTCTGCGACCTGTGCTCAGTAAAGTTGGTAAACCATGCTGTCAATCAATCCTTGCACTGTCCTCTTCTGTCTTGCTCTAAGTGCTGACTGCATCAAGGAGGCAAAGAATGGTCAGGAAGTCCTCTTAACTACGGACAACCACGCTGGTCATGTGGAAACTAACAGCACATATGCAGCTATGCCGGAGTTCCTGCCCTTCAACAAAATACTAGCAAAGTTCATCTGCACTGAGCAAACGCAGGACGCTCGGGAAAATTTCGCTGTTCTTCACAGAGGCAATGAAACTGGTCCACCGGATGGCATCCAGCTTCTTACAGGATATCTCTGGTCACATGTCTCGTCTGCTGCAATGAGCCCCGAATAGTTTCACACATCATCCAAAAAAGCCAATGAAAAACCCAACAGTCGTGATGAAATTCCATGCAGTAGGCAATTCTACCGTGGTGCTGCAGAAAGTGATGCTAACTTTGATATTGAACCCCTTTATAAGAGACATGCACTGGAGAGCAGATTTTGTCTCTTATATAAGAGGTCCCTTATAAGCAGGGTACCACATTTACATTTTCTAATCATACCTTGTTCTTGCATAGGCATCCTACTGTTAAAATGTGCAAAAAAGAAGGGTACACCATGTTGCAAAAGCGTTGCTATGGGTTCCATTTACATATTGCATTTCCTTGGTGGACCACCACACTGACCACACCTTGTAACTTTCGTACATTTATTTACTGCTGAAATAGTTGTAAATCTTGGTCTTCTTCATGGCTGCATTGAGAGCTGTTCAACACAGCCTCTCCCAGCTTGAAAATCAGGCCAAGAGCCTCATGACCAATGTGCCAAAGCTATACATGTTGGCAAACTATGTTTGCAGATTCGCAACTAAGTTATGTGTCTGGTAACACTACACTAATTCAAGTAAAAAAAGCGCCACAAAATCGTAAAAGTAACCAGTTTACCACAGAGGTGCTAGAAGCGGCCAAAACTATTAAACACCACTAACAAAAATATCCCTCAGAAATTTATGCTTGTTTGACAAAGGGTAACAGTGGCTTTGGGTAGCAAGTCTGTAAGTGTCGCTACTCAGACGAAAAATAAATGAAAAGCAAACAAGGCCTTTCTGAGTGGAGTTGAAACTGGTTGAATAGCAAGCAGAGCAGTTTATCTGTCCTCGCCAGAGCAGAACCAATTCTGTTTTTATGCCATTTGTTTTGGTCTTGGCTTGGTTATGTCTCGCTTTTTAGGCACACTTGTTTATATCAGCGGTACCACCTGAGCCCTTTCTTTGCATTTACTTGACAGATGTGTTGTTCATACTGCATTGTAACATAATAGACAATTTTCGCTATATTCTTCAGACTAGTGGACACAACAGCTACGGTAATTCGTGATAGGAAGCTCCACTAATTGGAGAACCCAACGTGCATGCTCTCAATATGCTTGCTCAGATGCTTGCATATGCAGTCGCACTTGAGCTCTTCGTGGCAAGCCTGGAGAGCTTATCTACATTGCATTCCCACTGCAGCGGCTTCTTTTAGTCATTTCATAGCTGACTGACCTGCTCTTTGTTAGCTGAAGTTATAATTAATAGTGATGGCACTGATGTGTCTCTCTTGTTTTCACTGTAGCTGCTACTGAAGCTGGCAGTGGATGGCTCAGCGTCTAATGTTAAAATATCTGTTACAGTGTAATCCACTTATAACGATACCAGATATAACGATATATCGGTTATAACGATCAAATAATTTAATTTATCAATTTTCCCATTGCCCCTATGTAAAAATAAACCACATATAACGATACGATTATCGGCGATATATCGGATACAACGATAGAATTTTGACCGCCTGGAAAATATTTACTAGCAAATTTCGTATGAATATTTGCGAAAAATAAAATTATTTGATTATAATGACGCGAAAAGTGCCGCAAATAGACCGTTGTGGAGAAATCCGCAAGGAGGCGATGCGTACGGCCTTTGGAAGCGAGCGCCATCATCATCGCAATCGCTGAAGAGAGAAGGTGGGGAGAAGGGGAGCGCGTCCCTGGCCGTTGTACGTGGAAGATGGCGCCGACTAAGCGGAAGGCGATCTCTCTCGAGGTGAAGCACCAAATTCACCAGGATTTTCGGCAGGGCTTCAAGGTGGGAAGCCTCACTAAAAAGTATGGGCTTTCGCAGTCGACGATTTCGACCATAACCAAGGCTGCAGATGTCCTCGAGAAAGCCGGCTCCAGCGGCCACGACGACCAGCGAAAGAGGGTTAGAGACCCTTTGTACAGTGATGTGGAAGAGAGTCTCTACCAGTGGTTCCTGAACGCTCGCAACCAGAATGTTCCCATCACAGGACCGATTCTTTGTGCAAAGGCGAAGAAATTCGCTTTTCTTCTGGGACGTGAAAACTTCGAGCCCGGCAGAGGATGGATCCAAAGATTCAAAGATCGCCACGGCATCGTTTATAGAAACGTGGTCGGGGAGGCTGCCTCGCTGGACGTGTCGGCGAAAGACGAGTGGCTGGCGACGAAACTGCCCGAGCTGTTGGAGCGCTATGAACAGAAGGACATTTTCAATGGGGACGAGACAGCGCTTTTCTACGAAATGCTGCCTTCAAGGACGCACGCTCTCAAAGGAGATCCGTGCAGCGGTGGGAAGCACAGCAAGGTCCGAGTGACTGTGTTTTTGTGTGCCAGCATGGACGGTAGCGAGCGTCTGAAGCCGTTTGTGATTGGGAAATCGAAGAGGCCCCACTGCTTCAGGAACCAACACATTCCAGTCCGCTATCGGAATAACAAGAAAGCGTAGATGACTCGCGACCTGTTTCAGGAATGGCTGCTTGAATTTGACGGCCTAATGGAGCAAAAGAAGAGGAAAGTGGTTCTAGTCCTCGACAATTGCACAGCACACAGCGTCAGCGTGAAGCTGACGTCTGTCGAGTTGCTCTTCCCGAACACCACGGCAGGTCTGCAGCCCATGGACGCAGGCATAATTGCCAATTTCAAGTCCCTCTATAGACGTCGTATGCTCGAATGGCTGATCTTAAAAATAGACCGTTTGGGATCGCCAGAGGATGCTTCCGGGCCTGCTCACCTGAAGGTGAGCTTGATCGAAGCTGTGCGGTTTGTGTATGGTGCGTGCTACGAAGTGAAGCAGTCCACAATCCAGAACTGCTTTAGAAAAGCAGGCTTCGTGCGCCACGACTGTGCGGTCTCAGAAGGGACAGATACAGATGACTTGCTCCCCGAAACTGCCGATGTGTGTGCACTATGGGATCATGTTGCATCTTCCGACAATGCCGGCGGAGCGCTCTTGGACAACTTTTTAAACGCCGACAGCGCTGCTGCTTCGTGTGAGGAATTTACCGATGAGGCCATTGCCGAGGAGCAGCGACAAAAAGCGGCATCGAGCGATGGTGAAAATAGTGACGACGATGACGGCACCATGGACAGCGATGGCAGTGACACCACCACGCCAGCTCCATTGTCGTCACGAAGTGCCGTACAGTCCATCCAGTCGCTGATAGGCTTCAACCATGCTACAGGACTGCCGCACATGTACGCGCAACAACTGGAGACTATGCAGACTGAAATTATCAAGCGTCAAGACTTCTTTAAGCGAGATTAAGTTATTTATTCCCTTTATACAGTCGCCGACCGTTTTTTCGGACTTGAAGGGACCCGAAAAATGGTCCGAATAATCGAACAGTCCGAAAAATCCGTGAAGCACAAAAAATCACTTTATTCAGAGGAAATCGGCTTAAAAAAGTCGCCGATTTTACCTTGCGGCAAATTTCTTTTGCTGGCGACGATTTGCACTTGTATTTGCGCCAAAGTTGTCGTTTCGCTGTACACGCTAGACAGCAAGTTCACAGCGTTCGTAATTTGTGCAAGCGATGGCTGTGGTAGGCCGCCCGAGTCGTCGTCGGAGTCCGACTCGTCTTCAGGTTGAAGAACCTGGCGTACAAGTTCGTCGTCCGTGAGGTCCGCACACATATCGAGGCCGTCGTCCACTTCAACAAACTCGCGGAACGTGGAGCCCGTTGGAATGTCCATTCCGTTCCCGCGAAGGTCAACGATGAGGCCTTCGCCACTGTCTGCAGTCAAATCCTCAGAATCGTTGCAGTCTTCTACGTCATCGACTTCATCAGCGGAGAATCCAGCGTGCCTGAAGCAATTAGCAATTGTTTCCGCTCTCACTGCCTTCCACGCGTCAGCCAGCATGCTAACCGCCGCAAAAAGATCCGTGGCGTACTTTTTCCCGTTGTCAAAACAAAGGACTGTGCGCCGCAGAAGACGGGTCCGATAATGCACCTTAAGGTTTTTGATCACCCCCTGGTCCATTGGTTGGAGCACGCTGGTGGTGTTTGGTGGCAGGTATTCGAGCCGAATGGCTTTCAGGTTGTCGAAGGTGCCGTGAGCCGCGCAGTTATCAACAAAAATAATAACTTGTCGCCCCTGCCGCTCTAAACTTCGGTCGAGTCGATGCACGTAATCTTCAAACAAAGCATGAGTGATCCATGCCTTGGAGTTGCTGTAGTACCACACGGGAAGGTTCTTCGCGCCCTTAAAACACCTAGGATTTTTGGATTTGCCTATCACAAGAAGTGGCAGCTTCTCAGTGCCAGTGGCATTTGCACCTACCATTACTGCTATCCTTTCCTTGCTGTGGCGGCCCCCTGAACAGGAGTCACCCGAAAAAGAGAGGGTGCGGTCAGGCAACATCTTGAAGAAGAGGCCGGTCTCGTCACAGTTGAAGGTGTCCTCCGGGCTGTACTGGCTCAACAAGGGCTTCAACTTCGTCTGACGGTAGTCTGCTACCGTGGCTGGGTTGGCGGCTCCGCTCTCCCCGCACATCTTCTTAAAAGACACACCGTGTCTCTTCTTGAAACCGCGGAGCCATCTGTCCGTGAACTTGAATTTTTCAATTCTCATTTTCACGGCCAGGGTCTCTGCCTTTTCCTTCAACGTGTCGCCCGACACTGGAAGGTTTTTCGCTAAAGCAGCTTTAAGCCAGAGTAGCAAGGCCTTCTCCAATTCGGGGTGGTCGCCTTTCCTGTCGTTCTTCTGGCTGCTGCTGTGGGACGCCTCAAAGGCGGAAAAAATCTTCTCCTTATTTTTCACGTAATTCGAAATAGTTTGCTTCGACAGTGCGAACTCCTTGGCCACGTCAGCTTGCGTTCGCCCACTCAGAACTAGCTTTATGATCGCTGCCTTTTTCTCAAGGGTCATGGTAGAATAGCTCCCACGCTTCTTTGACGGACCCGGCAGCACCGGCGGGGCCATGTCCACAGCCCGAGTGCGGGACCACACCGCTCGTCAAACACGCAAAAATGAGGCACTTTTCGTTCAGAGCGGTGGAACCGCCGGACGCAATCACAAAACGGCCAAAGGATTGACGGCGCGCCACTCGGTTGACGCGGTCGGAGAAACTCGTGTGACAACACGGCGGACGTATGAGACAAAGCACAAAGAGATAGCTGCCCGCGTCAGCGTTGGCGACAAAAGCAGGTTGACGGCGATGACAATCCGACTGCCACCTCGAAGTGGCAGAGATTGCAGGGGCCTCTCCTGGCAAAAATGGGGCACCGAAACCATGTCAAGCCAATCCAACTGCAGAGCCAATCCACCTCAATCCAAGATGGCGCTTGTTGCGCCGGCGAAAAGCTGATAAGATGGCAGATTTTGGCCTGCAGGGGACTGAAATTAGTCCGAAAAATCGAACTTTCGGACTTTTAAAGTCCGAAATATCCGTCGCGAATATGTATGCGCTTCTATGGGGTGACTGACGGTGCCTCACTGAAGTCCGAAATATCCTACAAGTCCGAATTATTGGAGTCCGAATTACCCGTCGGCTACTGTATATAGTACAGCAATAAAGTGTTGAGTGTTCTTTAGTGACTAGCTTTGTTTTATCCGATTGAATCGTCGCTGGCAAGTAGGTAAGTCTGCATGCACGGGCAAATGCATGTGCGCTCTCTTGCATTTTTTTTCTTTACTTTTTTTTTTGCCGGTCCAGATATAACGATAATCGGTTATAACGATCGGATTTTCCCGTTTTCTCAATATCGTTATAAGTGGATTGCACAAGACTGAGTACCAAATTTCAAGGCTAATTTGTCCTTTATAACTAGTTGTCTTCTACATCCAATGTCTGTTAAAAAAGAGGCCTAATTAATGAAAGTCATAGGGTGGCCAACTATTTGGGTGAATGGTGTCTCTTATACCCGATTGTCTGTTACATCAGTGTCTCTTATAACGGGGTTCAACTGTATGTGCACACTGCACAAGTAAGAGTTCATGGTAGCAGATTTTTAAGGTTGTGTTCGGTGTTGTGTGGTGGAAAAGCAGCCATTGCTTCTGTGCACCTCACCCGTACATGTACAATAATGGCACGCACCTTTTTCAAGCGTAACACTATGGCAAAACGTACCATCTTCCAAAGGAGCTGGCTCCGTGTTTGTGCCTGTGCTCCGTGCAAGGCAGGCAGTCTGTGTGCTCTGGGACCGCAGCGGCAAGCTGGATTGGACGCCAACCTCAGACTTCATGATCGTACTGGACGCCTCGCCTTCATGCTCCACGGTGACAACTTGTTGGCCGGAGGGAGGTGCTTAATCCGGTGCTCCTGAAGAAAGATTATTGTACCCATAATCCTCAATTTGAGCCTTCCGTATCTGGCACATCCTCATCAGCACGCAGCCTTAAGACACCAAATTATATCAAACACCACTTGACATAAATATAAAGCCCCACTTTAACCAAGCTTATGAATGTGCCTGCATGGCTTAGAAGTAATGTGTATGACTTGAAATCCAAGGGTCCTGGCAGGTTCGATTCATACCTCGACCTCTTATCGATAAGGACAAACCTGAGTTGGAAATGCCTGTCAAAACAGCCATGTTACATAGTCACATGACCACATGACATTGGACAACCTTGTCAATGTCCTCTGTTCAGCACAAGTTCAGCTCAGCACCAGTGCCCAGACCTCATAACAGTGCAATCAGCTGTAAACTCCATATATCATGCGTATTTTTTATGTTTTTGACGTTCATGAAAGAGTCTCCACACACTTCCATCAGATGGTGCTGAATTTCCATTGGTTGAAGGCTTCTTGTTATTTATCTAAAGACACTGCGACCCATTCGGGGCTATAGCAGAGAGGGTAACGTAGTACAAAGTGAAATTTCACTTGCCAAGACAGCAATAATACACAAGCACGTAAAAAAAGACGCTCACAAAACGTAAGCGTCTTACATATTACAATAACCCAATTGCAGAGGTGCAATCGGAAACTGATATAATAAGGGAATGCTGCCTTGTAATTAGTGATGTGCAAATACTCGAAATTTCGAATGTGAACCGAATATGTTAGTCATTCGTTTCATACCCTGAGAATTCAACGTAACTTCCCCACACTGCACGCTTCACTGCAATGCTTGGCGGCGTGGGCTGTGCAGTGAAGTATCCCCAAAATACGAAGGGACCGTTATGTGACGAGGGTCCTCCTAACAGCGTTTGTGCAAAGCAATGCACTTTATGAAACCAGGAAAAAAAATGTTCTTGCTGTCACAAAATCAGCGCACATTTTCGTGAAGTCAGCACAAGGCGAAGGAAAACGCGGCATCTGCGCAGACCGTTTCAGAACATTGTAGAAACATCTTTTAAAAGCGGGGAGAGCACGTAGCATTACGCGCATCGGCATCACCCCCCCCCCCCCCCCCTCAAAAACCTGACGGCGAACACTCACCCGGCCGGGGAAGCAACCGGATCCCTCTAAAATGTTTGGCAGAAGCTGACCAATGATGACGCGCGTCTCGGCGGGAGAGGTCGCTTGATATTAACCCCTCCTCTCTCTGACATTGAACCCAAAATATACCTAATGCGTTTTTGTGCCGCTATGCCGAAACGCTCGCTCATATTCTGACCCACCTTTCCTGTTTGTCCTTCAGAGAATGCATTTTTCTAAATGACTGGCATATGGCTCGAGTGGTTCCGGTCTTTAAAAAAAAGGCGAGTGTTTGAAGTTGAAAACTACAGACCTATCTTGCTTACTTCCATTACATGTAAACTTATTGAACACATTTTATCTGATCATGTGGTCTCGTACCTTGAAAATAAGGAAATCATTTCACCCTTTCAGCACGGTTTCAGAAGAGGCTTATCAACCACCACGTAGCTCGTGACCACTCTTCACGAATTTGACTCATCACTAGATAAAGGCGAACAGATAGATGCAGTTTTCTTGGATTTTAGTAAAGCCTTCGACCGCATTTGTCACAGCAAACTCCTGTGGCACATAAATGACCTAATGTTGGGTGGCAAAACACACGAGCATCTTTCTCCTCGAAAAACTGTAAGGAATCAATTACAGTTGGCACTTGTTTAGAAAAAGGACAGGGAGGAGTGAGAAAGAATGACAGCCACGCAAGAAAGAAAATGACACTAACCTCAAATTGGCAGGCCTGGCAATCTTCACATGAACCTGCGGGCCCTGTGCACAATGATGACCTGCCGCAGAACTCCTTCAGGTCTGTACAAAGAGAAAAAAAAGTGAAATAATAATAAGGACTTAATACGTAGCAGATCGTCGCTGCTGAAGCACACAGCTACACACGCCTCGCATGTAAGCTGCATAAGGGCGTTTCCTTTCTGCAAGTGAGCCAAATATAAAGAATAGGCTGGCGGGTAGCTTTGACGACAGCAACGTCCCTCAGCAGTTTGCCCCAGCAACCATTCATAGTGTACATTCCACACATTTCCTTTACACGAGGCAAGAATGGAATCATGAGCTGTGCTGTGGTGGCTAAAGGGTTAGGGTGCTCAACTGTTGAGTCTGAAAACACTGGTGTGATCCGCTGTGCTGTGGTGGCTAAAGGGTTAGGGTGCTCAACTGTTGAGTCTGAAAACACTGGTGTGATCCCAGCCACTACAGCCATGTTTCGATGGAGGCAAAATGTGTGGCCCCCATATGCTCTGCAATCTCAGTGCACGTTGAAAGAATTCCATGTAGGCCAAAATCAATCTGGAGCCCTTCCTCTACGTTCCTCATTGGCTCATCTCGCTTTGGGACATTAAAACCCACATACTGTACCATACCAGAATGTGATCAGGAGTGTTTCATCAGTCATGATGGGTGCTATGCACATTAAGCCATGCTACTCTGAAAACACAAACACTGCATGCATGACATTAGATGCTTCTTCAAGGTTCACCTCTAACCCTATCATGTCACTGCTAGCATTATACTCACGCTAATACTAAGTTTATTACACACATCCTACTCTGCACTACTATTTCTGCACATATCAAGAAACAATACAAACATGCACGTCAGGCATAGCAGTTATAGCAGTTTTTGTTCTGCCTACCACCATGAATATGAATGACTTATGGTACTTCCCTCTCTGCAGCATTTTTTTTTCTTTATCAGTTTCGACAGGTACAGTATAGAATTTCGAACAGGTGCCAACAAACTTTCAGCCCCACACATAAGCACATAACAGCATAGCTCGTACTGGCTGCAGTGTTGCACTTCACACCTTCCTAAAAAAAAAAAAAGAAAGAAAGAAAGTAAGAACTGCATAATTGCGACGTATTAAAGACTCCAGTATTAAGAGAAAGGTAAACCTGCGCATAACCCGGACGAAGAAAGAACGACACACCACTTTTTGTACAGTGCTCATTCTTCGTCCGGTGTTCTGCGCTGGTTTACCTTTCTTTCATATATCATGCAGCAACTTGCACGATCCTCAGCCTTAACACAGAATTACGACTCGTAACATAAACGGCAAGATAAAGAGCAAATAAGTTTGCTATAAGGGCGCATAATGTGGTAACTATACGAGGTATATCGCTGAAATCGTCTAAGGGAAATGCACGGATGCTTGCTTCAATACAACCGAAACTGCGAATTCGGTGTCGCGTCCGGATGTGAGTGGAGTAGGTTAATTTGCCCTGCAGGCTTCTGTAGGCATTCCGATGAGAAGTGTGAAATTTCTCACTATAAAGATGGGTGTAGAGGAAGAAAATAAAGGAAAGGTTGAGAGATCAATATGAGATGGCATGCCGCTTTGTCGCGGCAGCAACGCGGGTGAGAGGCCCCGGGATGTAAACAATGTTCGACCAGCTAACAAACAAATCAAAGGCCGTTGAGTATGCAGACAAGACGAAAAACTCGCCGTGCAGTCGAAAGGGCCCCGAATCCCAGCGCCGTAATCACTGCATGAGCCTGTCTCGCGTTGCTGTCGCCGGCGTTACCGGCGTCGTTGTTTGGTGGTGGCGGGCACAGACCCGCGCACTACGCACACCACTTTGCTACTGCTACTGTCACAAGTTCGTTCGAAGCTTTAACCGAAGGTCTTCGCACGCTTATCCAGATGCACAGAAGACGATAAATGCAGCAGAATTGTTGGGCCGTCGCACAGCTTCACAACTTTTAACAGTCGATCGCCAATCATCCAGCATGCTTGTAGCTTGTAGTGGTTCATTCATAGACGCCTGATCTTCTGTACTGCGCATGCGCGCGGTCAACTCGTCAGGTATCGTCAGTTTCATTTTTATTTTGTTTGAAGAATGGCGCGCACGCGCGGTTGTCATAGCATGGTTGTAGTTGCGATAACGAAGACGAGGAAGCATCGCGGCATCGCAAGTTAAATGGACCGGACTCGGAAGGATATTTTTTGGAAACATCCCTGCCTACAGCTTTCTCCGGATTGTCGCAACGTCGTACGCGCATGGTAGCAATTAGATTAGTTAAGTTGCAAGTTGGGGGTGGTCGGTACATAGTTTTCAGATAGGCAGCGTAAAAAAGACGCGGACAAGGACGATACAGCGCCCAGGAACGAGATTCATCAGATTCAAAGGGCATCATTGCCACCAGTTCATCATCATCATCAACATCATGGAATCGTCTGCTGCTGTTTGCGCGTTTAGCGCTCGCGTGCAGCCATGCATGCGTGCAGCATTGTTCCAAACTTTTCTGACAAAAACTCCGAAATGCAAGCGGACCGCCTGCCTCTAGGCTCTCATGTTTCACAGCAGCAGCTCCTTATGGAACAGCATCCGTGCCTTGTAAAAGTATAGTGCAGGCACTATAGTAAAAGGATCGTCGGCGCTGACGCCGAAGGTTACTCGATCAAGGCGCACTTAATTGTGAAGCGAGCTCGCCGCTGTTCTGAATGCCGAAGGGCCTGCAACGAAAACCGTCGAGCAGTGGCCGAATTACCGGAAAAAAGAGGTTTACAATTCTCGCCATGACGCAGCCGTTGCGGCAATCTGAACACAGGTAAGCTCTTGATGAGATAATGTACAGTACTTTTGCTGTTGTGCAACAATTCAGCGCTTGTTTATTTCTAGGCGCACCGGCGGCGGTCGTTTGTCGGGCCTTCGGGGCCGCATCCTCTCTCTTGTCGGCCACTCGAGCGCGTTGGGTGTGTGCGACGGCATATACCGAGGTATGTCTAGTTTGAACAAAAAAAAAAAAAAAAAAAAAAAAAGAGAAACCCAAAAGTGTAGAATTCGCCCAATCCTTATAGTCTTCAACAGAATGAACAGCTGGCATTTCCGCGATTTGCATTGAGCGCTACCATGCGAGAATACTAAATAAATTATCTGCTCCGAACGGCCATACGGATACAAGTCTTCGAAATATGTTATACACCTTAAACATTCTTTGACATTCTCAAATTCTCTTGGGTCTATCCTGTGTGTGCTCCTTTTATTTTTGCTTGACTTCAACACTGTTACTGTTTGAGAACATTCATTTTGAGAGAAAGGATTCATGAATCGCATATTTCCTATAGTATTCGCTGTGATATTTTTGTGCATTCAGGAGTGGAGTACCCACCGCTTTTGGCTCCACATTCTCTTGCAGGTGATATCTCGAGTCCTCAGCTGTAGCCTGTTGCTTCTTGTGTCCTCAGCACCATCCACCGGCAACAGCATCGACCGTCTCATTTTGGTTGGGGGTGAGCCTGGGACAAGTGGATTGTCACGTAAGTTGAACCTTGTGCATGACTGGTTAATGGTATCAAGGTTTCCTGCTGTATGTCACTGTGTACTGCCACATGAGGAGATCTGCACATCTTGCCCTTGTCCGTGTCTTTTTTGCTCTGCTTTTCGGAAAAAAAGTAGCAGTTTGAACTTAGCCAACCAGCCAACCATTCGCCACTGCTCTTGCTCCCACCTCCTAACAGCTTGTTGCAAGTTTTTGCATTGACGCGCAAGTGTACAATGATCACAATTATTTGTGCAGCATCTTTCTGTGGAGTCATTTTGCAAATGCTTCAGCAGAGAACGGAAGGGCACTGTGTGCTCGTTTCCGCGTGCTTTCAAGCGCACGAAAACAAGTATGCCTCTGCTTCGCTGGCGATCGATGTTGTCATGGGCAATCACTTTAATTATTTCGCTGCGCAGCGTTTGTGGGATCAAATTTTCTTTCTTGCAATTTCTGCTTGTGGGCTCAGCTGTACGAAACGTTTACCTCGACCTTTTGTATAAATATGTGTACGTGCTTCGCATGCAGTTTAGAACAAAAACAAGTTGCTACGTGCAAGGAGCGAGCTGTAGCTTGCCTAAGTGTGAAATGACCGATCTGCTTTTAAGATGATGCTCCTTACAGACGGCTGTGATGTGTTTCCACAAAGCAGACCTTTTTAGCAGGATTGTCACAGTCAAAGCATTTTTTTGTCATGCTGCACTGAAGCGCAAAAATTGAATTCACCATGTTTCATCCAAGCGCATTGTCATCCATGTACTGAATGACTGCAGAGGAAACATTTAGTGCATTAGACGCTGAATGGCTGCTTAAATAGCAGACTATCGTTTCCGGAATCTGTGTAAACAGCTTGGTAAATTATAGGATAAAAATGCACATTACATAGCTGAGTGATAGCACATTGTGATAGGACTTTTTCTATGGTCATGCATTTCATTCATTAAAGATACTCAATGAGCAGTGCCATGTATACTACTCGGAAAACATCTGCTGTAATCATTGAAGTGTGCCCTATGAAGGAAATGGGTGGAGAGGCAAGTTTAAGTGTAGTTCGGACAGGTAAATCTTGTTTTCAGGAAGGTGTTTTCAAGGGCATAGTGCACTGAATTGCAGTATGATCTCTTGACATTCATGAAAAGTTTGTCCCTGTCATTGTGCCTGATTTCTCTTCAAGAACTAACCATGAAAAAGCAGTCCATTAACCACATTAATGCTCATAAATATTATTTGTTTCCCTCGGCTATTTTTTGCTTAAATAAACTACCTTTGGCTGCTGTAAACTGCAACTTAGTAGAATCATTCATATAGGATGTTAATAATATTGAATCTCTATCAATACCACCGTAATGAACATATGATGCTAACTTTTCACTTTGGATTTCTTTGTAACTATATTTGCTTCCTTGTTCAACCAGCTAGTCTTGTTTCCTTCAATTGATGTCTTTACCACCACAACGCCACTTTGAGGATGGATTACTGTTATGCACCTCTTTTTACCTACACTTGTTTTCCTATTCCATACTTTTTCTTTTGTATCCACTCTTGCATGGGCCCAAGAAGGGCGTGCACTATTTGTAAATAATCTAATAATAATAATGAAAAAATTGATGTTTCAAAGCACCTCGGGCTGCAGCCTAAAGCAAATAGACTCACTCCCCACAGGAAAGCAATAAATCAGAGCTCCAGTATTCGAGTTAAAAAGAAATGGAATAATTTGGATTGTAATGGCTAGTTTAAATGTTTTTTACTGAGAATCACATCAAAATATAACACAACTGACATCTCGATGGAAAGATGGATAATGGCTTGTTTTGTGTAAGTTATAAAAAGAAAACTCAATTTAAAGTTTTGTAGTAGAAATGGCAGGCAGGATATTTCCCTCTGTGCTTGAAAACAGATACGACGTGTCGCACACCACCTAGGAATTCTAAAAGAAATTGTAATATGGTGCATGCACCTAGGAGTTGTGAAAGAAAATAAATAAGCATGCTGCTTAACCTGACAGGGGGTGAGGCCATTCGCCAGGGAGATAGAAAGAATATGCTAGGAAGCAGTGTTCCTCGTTAAGTGGGGAGTCCCCTCCCCACTTCCTTTGTGTTAAGCTAGTATAAAAAAAGCAGGAAAACTATTTCCAGGTACCCTCATCCTGGAGCGTTCGAGAGTGAGAGTCTTGATTTGATCCTGATCTCCCCCTGAAGCACCCGAACGAGCCTTTGATGAGGATGCAATCGACAGCTGCCCACTGTCCTAAATCTTGTCGGACTGCCACTGCAGACATCAACGACAGCTTTCCTGTTGTTCTAAGTCTCATTGTGAAACCGCCGCAGACGCTAGAAACAGCTGCATCCGCTGTCCTAAGTCTTGGTTGCCAGAGCACTGCTGTTGAATCTAGGGCTGCTTTCTCTTTATCCAGGTACAGCATGTGATATTTGAAGCAGAAACTGGTTCTAGCTGATTGTCCCTTAAATCATCTTCCCAGGTCCGCTCACAACAAGATGGTGGAGGTGCTGGGTAGTCAAACATGCAGTAACAATAGAAGATTGCATTGCAGACAATGTCTTCCAGACGAAACGTCGAGCCCAATGTATGCAAACCAAGGAACAACTCGGCACCGACACAGGATGCATAGATCCCACAGAAAAATGGTGTGACCGAGATTCGGAAGAAACACCTTGAAGTATTGACGACCAGTTCGCAGAAATATTGAAGATCGTGATGAGGACAATGTTTCCATGCCAGTGAGTCCGGGAACAGAATGAGTACTCTGAAATTGCACAATTTTTATAACAATGAACTCACCATTAGAAGTTAACACCTCTGCTCTCACCTTTGTGGTCGAGAAGATAGCTCCACACCACAGAGATTCCTATCTCAAAGCACAAATTAGTCTGGCCAAGTGGTTTGTTTTTAGTGCTAGCCACCTGGGCACCTAATGCGGTAATGTAGGCAAGCAGCGGCGGTACTGGTTGGGCTCAATACTAAGGAAAGTAACAAGTCAGGGCTTAGCAGTTACGCCCAAGTTATGCAATGGAGTTTTACCTTGCTCACTTAATTTTAGTCCTAGTGTGTCAATAGTAGCGACATAGTAAGGATAATCCATACCAGAGCATATGTAAACATTAACAGAGTTTTGTGTCAGAGAGGTCTGATCGATCATCTGCAAACAAGAAAATTCAAGTCTGAAACTTAGACAATGTCACGGGTTTCTACTATTTATTTTGGCGAACAGGTGGCTGAGAAATAACGACCTACCTTAGGTAAATCGTTCAAATAAAGAGGAGCTGAGACGTTAACGAGGCTGAGCGTCTATGTACCAAGGCACCCAACAGATATAAATCCCGTAATATTATCATCACGCAACTCTCTCGACTTCGCTGCAGCCGAAAACAGGCCGGCCTGCCATTGTTGCCCGTACTAATGGTGCAAGGAGGCGACACAGAGCAGCCAGAAGCAGCAGCGCCCATTTGGCATTGCCGCCGCAATCCGTGGACCTGTTTTGGGAAGGCCGGGGAAAGCGTAGGTAAATGGCTGACCAAATACCAGCAGTTAAGCAAGTGGAACCGCTGAGATGCCACCGTTAAGCTGGCAGATGCGGGGTTATTTTGGGATGGTAGTAATGTGGATTGAGAACCATGAACTGTTTTTAATCAACTGCGACTGCTTCATGAAAGGATCTGTGAATACTTTGGGGACGGGAGCTTTAAAAAGGAGGTATGCGGAGCAGGCTTGACTACAGAGAGTACAAGTGTATGGTGAGATGCGTACAATTACTCTAAGGAGGTACTGAAGCTCTGTAAAGCGGTGCATCCAAGCAAATAGAAAGAATACAGCAGTGGTAGCTTCCTTATGGCATCGCAGATGATGTTTATTATTCTCTTAATCAGCAATGACAACATGGACACATACACAGACTGAATTGTAAAGCACCGCACATTAGCAGCTTTCAAATTACGCCTTATGCAATATCGTAGAGAATAAGAGGACTGCCAAATATCATCACTGTAGCTAGCATGAGCCTTTCAGCCTTTCCGATGTCATTGCCAATTTCATTTGCGATGTAGCCTCCAGAGGTGATTTTATACACCGCAGTAAAGCACCATATGCTAGCTCTTTTCTGCAAGCAGCTTTGGTGCAGCGCTTCATTTGAAGGTGTTCGCCTATTCATTATCGCCCTTGCCTGTGAACCTAGCAATTATGTCAACGGCACTGCTTGAATTGATCGTTCTTACGCAAGCAACAGTTCGCTCATAGCTCTATCCATGGCCTGTCCACAATGACCACTTCGACCCCTCTTACGATCTTATGAGGACTTGTACCAAGAGCGCATTCATGACTTCCCAATTTATTTGTTACAACTGGGTATGATTGGACTCATATCAACATTTTGCTGCCACTTGGGCCGAAATTCCTGCTACCGGCGGCAATGGCCGAAACATCGACCCACTGTCACTTTGGAGTTCATGACCTAGCCTGAATTTCTACTTCCATGGCACTTCTACTGCGCACCATCCCAGACAGACTTCCCTGCATCTCATTGCAGCCTCACTCCTCCAACTCAACGTTCTGAGTGCTGATCTTCTCAGCGATATCACACTCCGTTACGTTAAAACTGCTGGGTGGAGTCAATGGAGGTGCGATTGCAATTTCATCATTTTCAATTGACCTGCCCATCACAACGTCAAGGAGCCGCCCCGACATAATAGATGTTATTTGTTTCATAGCCGGAAACTGGTGACAGTGTTGGTGATGAGGTTAGCTTTAAGGACAGTCTTGTTCGCCATCTGATGTTCAGTTGGAATTGTTCTGTGGAATTTCGTGGCATCCGGAGATAATCATTAGCTCCGATGGGGAGTTGCATAAATGCAGTGACCGCTGGTCATGTGCTGAGAACTAATTTACAGTGCCTCCTCACGCTGTGCACATTATCATGGCCATTTAAATGTTACAGCAGTGTGCTGCAACCCTGGGCTTAGCGCACTGGAAGAATTCTGTTTAGTCTGAGTTTTCTGTCTATGCTCTACACCGCACTGTTTTTTTGTCGACGGCGACGCAGTCATTGCAGCACTATCTGCACTATCTGTTTCCGATGTTGCCTCCAACGTGGCTTGCGATGCCTTCAATGCTCTATGCTGTGCCGAATTGCACAAACAAGACTGTACTGCAGCCTCACTGCACCAATCTGGTGGTCAAGGTTAACGCCACACTTTGGGCAGTTATCATTCAAACGAACCCTCCGTGCTACCGTGTTGTCTGCATCTTGTAGGCTATGGAGTGAGCCTTTTTGTGACAGTCAGGGAGTTTAGCGATAGCTGGCAGGGGCGGCATCAGGGATTACCTGCGGAAGACTGAAGCTGCCAACTATGTCATAAAACCCGAACTGCTGAAAAAGCTTAGGGGCTCTTGGTCCATTGCTTTCGCATTCGGCGCTGTGTCCACAATTCAGGGGACTTTACTTTCAAGTCAACTCTTCAATGCGATTCCACGTTCGCCTGTTCATTTCGTCCCAGTAGCGCTGACTGAACTGCACATTGATGCCAGCAGAATCGAGATGCACAGTCAGTTAATACAGCATCATGATGATAATCAGCACATCGTCGCTTACGCAAGCGGGTCTCTGAGCAACCACAAGCGTATTTAGACTCTGACTAACCAAGACCGTCTCTTTGCCGTTTTTGTGTAAAACCATTCGGTTTTTAATTCATGGTCGTGTTTTACAGTCTTCATTTACCATCATTCATTCTGATGGCTTTTAAATCGGAGCATCTTCTGTAGTCTGACATCCACGTTGGGAATTAGGCTTTCAGCATTTCAACTTCACAATGTTTTTTACATCATCATCAGCCTGACTATACCCACTGCAGGGCGAAGGCCTATTTCATATTTCTCGTATGTTTTTACATTGGTCTACAACACGTGGACGCTGATTGCCTTTTGCGGCTTCCGCTTCTGAATACTATTACGATGCAAAAAACTGAAAGGAGTGCCACGGTACCATTTCCTCGAGTTGGCGGACCTTGACATCTTCGAGGCAGAATAATGGACAGATAAGCACATCGCGCCACTTTTCAATGAAACCCGTGATTCGTAATCTACGGCCCCTTTCTGCATACCCTTCTGCATACGAAAATGAATTACGCGTCTGTAGCTGTGGGCCTCCTTGTCGTTCCTGAAAGCCTAATTCTGTTCAGCACATAATTCAAGATGATGTCGTGTTTGGGCAATAAAGAGATGAAAATGGACTCCGAGGAAGCTCCGAAGGCTCTTCAGAGTGCGTGGAGTTTCGGAGTCTCGCAGCAGCTACCTGATACCATCCTCGCCTGATATCTAGCTGATACCGTTTTTGTTGATGAGGAAGCCAAGAACTACTCCAAAATGGCAGTTCTTTGAGTTCAATATGAGTCCTGATTTGCCAGTGCACTCAAGAACAATATGGAGCCTCTCACTGTCTCTTAGAAGGTCTTGCCGTAAATGATGACATCATCTAAGTAACGCATGGATATTTCCCAGTTTAGTCATCAGAGGATAGTGTCCATAAATCTCTCGAACCTCGCGGGAGCGTAGCATAATCCGAACGGCACCACGCCAAATTTGTACAAATCATATGGTGTTACGAAAGCAGTATTTCACGCAGTATTTCAGGCCTCCGCCACAGCATGCATCGTTCTTGGCAATCGTTTCTCAGCTCATCATGCATGCAGGATGACAGCCGCAAGGAGTAGTGCAAAAAGCATTTCTGGTAGGCAAATTATGCAGTAATTGCTTCACCCACCCTAGATGGAATGAGATATCAGCTGTCTGAAAGAAGAAATTACCAAGCATACAAAGCAATCATGCAAGGGGTGGTTGTTTACATTTCCAGAATCGCTCACTTCTTTTTGCTTCAAGAGAATTCTGTTTTAAGAGGGCCTTAGTCTCATCGTGAATCCTGCAGTGGTCCTTTTTACTCGCGATGTAAAGAACTACAGCAGAACATAGTTTATTATGTAAGTACCCCTTTACTGTTCGTGGCTTATCAAGTAATTACAAAGCTCTATAAACAATGTTCACAATTCTCGACACTAGGAGTTTTTTTTACATTCATATTACGCAATTTTACAACACCATATGAATAAAATGATAAAAGATGTAATTTTGCATTGAAATGCGCAGCAGATCTCGAGGTGAGACGTGTAATTTCTGGTGGATCCACTGCGTAACCTCGAAAAGTGGGAATGCAGCATCGAGCTGCCTACTAAAGATCACTGGGGTGAGCTAATGCTACAGTGGGGCAGCAGAAAAAAACGTGCCCAGTGTACGCGGTGCACATTAGGGCGTACCTGTGAAGCAGGGCGTCTCCAGAGACGAGGACATTTTGCAGAAGCAGAATACTCTATGGCTGAGCTTCATTTTTTGTTCAGTACTGTAGAAGTTGAGAAGAAGCTCCTGGTCAGCAAACCACGCCGCAACCTGAACAGTGCACCAAGAAAGCAGGAGATGCATTCTTTCTTCACCATACTTGTTCCACAGCCTCATGAACATGTCCACAAAATAAGCTGTATCACTGAGGAATACAGCACCTTCATCCTTGGGATTCAGCGCTCCGGACTCTAGCAGGGCATCATCCCAATGCTCGTGTGTGAGGTTATGATGCCACTCCATTGAAGTCCGATCGACACATGCAGAAGGGTCCTGAGAACATCCAGATGGTGCGGCTTGACGAGCTACAATATTCGCCTCTTGCAGCAGCCCTACGACGCTCCACACATCGCTGCACTCTCCCTTGTGAATGCACTCGCAACTCATGTAAAACGTTGCGGCACTTTGCAAAATGCTCTGCCCAATCTTTGGTACTTTTGGTTTGGTATTGGGGCTTAACGTCCCAAAACGACTCAGGCTATGAGAGACGGCGTAGTGGAGGACTCCGGAAATTTCGACCGCCTGGGGTTCTTTAACATGCACTGACATCGCACAGCACACGGGCGCCTAGCCTTTCGCCTCCATCGGAAAGCGTCCGCCGAGGCCGGGATTCGATCCTGCGCCCTTGGACGCAGTAGTAGAGCGCCCTAACCAGTGCGCCACCTCGGCGGGGTCACTCTTTGGTACATCGATGTCTCTAACAGTGCGGTACATTCGAGTGAGTGAGGCCAAGAGAGCATTGTCATTCACGCTGTCCTCGTAGCGACTATTCCAGCTATCACAGACGTAATGCGTGAGGCTGTCGCAAGGATTCACTGACGAGTTGGTGGACTCCCTCAGCCGCTTCGAGTAGGCATCACACGCCAATGTGTCGCAAGTCGTGCAATGATGTTTCTGGGGGCGTGGTCCAAATTCCCAAAGCGCTGTCAGGATGAAGGCAAGCAAAAGGCAGGAAACCCTGACGCAGCCTTTTACTACCACGCGCTTCTCGGTGATATCAGGGCTCTGTAAGAATTCTTCGCATAAGGATCTATTAGGGGACCACTACACCGTACTCAAGCATTTGGCAGGCTGGTACACATGCTAGCCGTGATAAGCGTTAATAGAACAGGTAATATTATTTGTTGCCATAGGCAGCCGAATCAGAAAATGTTAATCCGATGGAAATTAAAATTATGAGGATTTAAGCATGGCTTGAACCTAGTGATAGAGCAAAAGCATAGTATTGCAGCAATAGTCTGTTATAATTTTTATTTAAATTAGATTTTGGGTAAACGAAGGAGCATTATACTTTTGAGTGGACTCCACAGAATTGTACATAAGTACACCTAAGCAGGTCAAGATTCATACTTTTTGTATATTGTATATTGGTATATAAAAGTGCAGTATCTGTCTTAGACCTTGATTGTTGTTCAAGGGGAAACCTTCCGTGACATTGACTGCTCAGGTTTTGGGGACAAGAAGGACCCTTATACTTTTTTAGTGAACGGCATAGTATTGTTTACTGCTACGCCTAATCATTTTTATATATTTTTTTAATATTGTACCTTGGTTTATAAGAAAGGATATGGGCAGTATATGTATTCGATCTTCAAGGTTGTTCGAGGTGACATCGCACAAACCAGGGCTACCTTTTCGCTTTTAAAGGACCACTGTCAAGGTATGACATTTTAAGCAAATGAGCCCAATGCTTCGATCAGTTACCAGAGACAGTCTGTGCAAAAGGCTACAGCGATATGCGCGCCGCAAAACAGAAAAAATACTAATCAAAGCTCTCTTATCCTCCCCTTTGGGAAACCAACTTCCCCATTCTCTACGAGCCGCTAGGCTGACGTCGGAGTAGCGAAGACATCCATTGGTCCGTCTCGCTGACTGACGGGTGCAGGATGGGCGTACACGACTAATTGTGTGCGCCGCTCGCTGCGCGCTTTTCTCTCGCCACGGCCGGACTGAATGCATGATTGCCGCGGCGCGCGCTCCCTCGGCCGTTTCATTTTCGCGCTCCGCAGTGACACGCTCCACCTCCCACCACACGCGGAGAAGGATGGGGATTTTGACTTGTGGAGGCTAGACGACAGGGCAGGAGAGTGAAAAACGTTTAAGGGAACGACAGAAGACAAATATAATCGAATCGTGTGATTGTGGTGGCTGTAACTGCGTTATTAGTTACTCTTTTCAAAAACCTTTTTTTGGGCCTTGCGTTCTGTGGACGAAGCCTCAAGTCACGGGGGAAGAAAAATTTTCGACCGGAGGGTGGACAGTGGCCTTTTAAGGCGAAAATAGTTTTCAGCAGGAGCTATCGGCAGAGGCTGTCATGCTTTTGAAAGTGAGAGTTAAAAATAGGTGATAAACCTTGTCTCCACCGAAGATCGAATCTCCATTCCTTGGATCCCCAGCGCCGAACGCTTCACCCCTGCGCCACACGGGCCGTGACACGGTCTTCATAATTCCCATCTACCGTGAGGATGATAGTGGGATTCCACGAGTGACAGATACTGCGCCTTTCCTTTCCTGTAAATCAATTGTAGAAGGCCAGTGAAATTTGATGCCTTCAATGAAATGCTGGTTGTGTTCGACAAGGGACGCGTGATGTAGAGTCACGACTGGTCATGACAAGTTGACCCCACTGGGCGTCCGATACACGCATTCGTGCGGCGCCTTTCACTTGCCGCTTCCTCGAACGTCGTACCACACAGCAAACAGAAGTAGACCCATATCTCTAAGAGGAGTTAGTACAGCAGGCATCAAAGGCGTTTGAAATCGATTTACAGGATAGAAAAGGCGCAGTATCTGTCGTAATTGATTGATTTATAGGAAGGGAAAGGCGCGGTAACTGTGAGTGAGTGAGTGAAAAACTGTTAAGTATATTTAAGGGAGGGGGATGTGTAGGTGGGGTCCCTAGTCCGGGACTCCAGCGGCTGCCGCTGCTACCCGCGCACGTGTCATGAGGGCCCGTTGGGCCTCTAGTCCAGAGCTGGATAGGGCAGCCTCCCACCCCTCAATTGTTGGCACTGCATTCGGATCATCTGGAGGATTGTGTGGGCAGGTCCACACCATGTGGTGCAGGCCTGCCTTTTCCCCGCAATATTTGCATTTGGGGTCGCAGAACCCGGGGTGTATTGTGTTTAAACGGGCTGGTGTGTTATATGTACCTGTCTGTAGGCGTCGCCATCTAACTTCCTCCGCTTTGGAGAGCCCCTTGGCTGGGGGTGGATATTTTCTGCGAGTCTGCAGTGCTGTCCCCTCTCCGCATACGTCGCCAGAGGGCCGGGATAGGGCGGTGTGGAGGATGGAGGGGTCGAGTCCCGGGGGAGGAGAGCTCGGGCAGCGGCATGGGCGCACTCGTTCCCTTCCACGCCTTGATGTCCCGGTGTCCAGACGAGGCATTTGTCTTGTTCGGGGTGTCGATAATTTTTCAATATTCTGGCAGCCTGAGGACATATTCGCCCTTTGATGTAGTTGCGGTAGGCAGCCATAGAGTCTGTTATTATATAGGCGCAGGTGGTATGCGTCGCGGCTAAAGCAATGGCCACCTCCTCCGCAATTTCTATATTGTCATCGCAGATGGTGAGGGCATCAACCAGTTGTTGTTGGTGAATCACAACCGCTACCGTGTACCCCGCTTCTGACTTTGCTGCGTCTACGTAGTAGGATTCAGTGTCCGTCCCGTACTTTTCCTGGATGTATTTGGCCCGCGCCTTCCGCGGCGCCCTTGGTGGAACAGAGGATGCATATATCACTTGTTTTCTGTGGACGCCTCTACCGTGCCGTAAGGGAAGGGAGGAACGTGGGAGTGAAAGTTGAAAGAGAAAGAGGAGCCGTAGTGGAGGGCTACGGAGTAATTTCGACCGCCTGGGAATCTTTAAGGTGCACTGACATCGCACAGCACGCGGACCCCTCTTCGTTTCGCCTCCACCGAAACGCAGCCGCCGAGGTCGGGTTCGAACCCGGGTACTCCGGCACAGTAGTCGGGCGTCTTACCACTGCACCACCCCGGCGGGGCTCGTAATTTTCCGTGAACACATGTACCACTCCTTAAAGGAAGGGAGGAAGATGTTAGTGAAAGAAAGGGAGCTATGTTGTTGTTGTGGCTGTAGGAAGAATGAAAAAAAAAAAATGCACGGGCCTGGTACTGGCTCTGTAGCTGAGCTCCGCTGCCTCGTGCAGACAGAAGAGAAAATAGAAAAGGAAGAGGGAGAGAAAGACGCGCGCCGAAACAACAGCCGTCGTCCACCACCGAAGCGGTGGCGGGTACAATGACGGCCTACAACAGATAAAAATTCGGTGGCAGGCAAGCCCGCGCCGCAAGCGGCAGTGACCTACCTGTCGCAGTCCCATCAGGTGAGTCAACAGAGATGTGCCGAAATGGAAGGCTTTCGCTATAATGACTTTCGCCTCATCGCTTTAGGTGTCCAAAGTACCCTCTAACCAAAATTTTGTAGCGCAAAGCTACACTACCCGGGTAAGAGCAGAGTTCCGCGTGTGTGCACCACCCGTTATGCTCATGCGCGAGAGCCGCCAAATTCAAAGCGACGAACAGAAGTCTCATGCCCAATCAGCATTGAATCGATACTTTAAAATAAATTAAAAAATTAAAGAGCAGTGCAGAATCTGCATCGGAGTAATGCGAAAGCACGGATGCTGTTGGTGGTGGCTTCTGATGGCTTCTAGTATAGCTTAATTCACTTTTTGTTTGCGCATTTTATTCTGGTGCTTTCAAATTGCGTGCCAATCCCTTCATATGCCCTTTTTTTAGCTCTACTTTCGGTTGCGTGACGTCACATCCTTGACGTCATATCCACTACGGCACCCGTTTCTATCTACGCTTTCACTCCCACCTTCCTTCCTTCCCTTGTGTGCACTGAACAATTTTGGCAGATACTGCGCCTTTCCTTTCCTGTAAAGCAGTTACTCTAATTAATTCCCTAATTAAGTTTTTGGCCTACTTATTTTTTCTGCAGCGACAATACGTCAGCCTCTTTCAATTGACACCACTCATTACTCTCTACCACTTCTCAATTACCCGCAACTGCTGGGACATGATTTTGCGGACGCGGTCTGCGAACAGAAATCTGAACATAGCGAAGTAACGCTTTCGCTTAATAAAGCTTGTCTTCCAACGGGGAATCGAACCTCCATCCCTTAGATCCACACCACAGCGCTTTACCACTGCGCCAAGCCACGAATCGTTGTTTTTATTGCGAAAGCAATACTGCTAGCACTTTTCTGCGCGCAGCTGCGGCGCACGACCACGTGACAGCGCGACGTCACGACCAGAGGAGAGCAGGTGTCGTCTCTCGTCTCTTCGACCGTAGTCGTTCCTTCGCTCGGCGCGGCGGCTACCACGTGACAGCGTGACGTCATGTGACAGCATGACGTCACGACCAGAGAAGAGCAGGGTTGCGAACTAATCTCTTCGGCCGTAGTCGTTCCTTCGCTCGGCGCGGCGGCTACCACGTGACGGCCTCCTCGGCCCGCCGCGTGAGGATGCTCGCTAGGAGAGGATAAACAAGGGCCGAATCCACGAAAGAGTTCGCTTTGGAACGCGTTCGCTTTGCCGTGACGTCAATTTGACGTAGGCATTTGGGGGAGAATAGTGGGATGAACGCTGGGGGCAGAGAACAGCCAATCAGCTTTGCTGGGCGGTCCCATCTCGGTTGCTCTGCCTTGGCGTGGGCCTTCTCCTCGGGAGTCGGAGGAAACGACACCCAGTTTTCTCCGTGTCGACACGCACGATTGCCTGAGCGACGGCCAGATTTGTCCAGCTCACCGACGACTGCGGGCGCCGTATAGTTGCCTCACTGCCGACTGCCGCCTGGAAGCCTCCGGTAGTGAAGAACCGCAGCGCACCGAGTACTTTCCGCTCTGTTGTGAGCGCGCTTTTCCTCGTTGGGTCAAGGTTGGGTTTGAGCTTTTCGCATAGCCGGCGTACAAGCCCCTCCGACATATATTATGTTGAGGCATGAAAAGGAAAGAAAAATAAAGAGCCTCTGCCCGTGCCACATAGTATAACGGGCTTCAGTCTAAAGTGCCTTCGGAAGGCATCGTCAGGCATGTCGAAAGGATCGTCATGTGCGCGCGACCGCTGAAGCCACCGATCACATTCGCCGAGCACTTCGAACAACAGCGCGGCGACGGGGGCACGTACGGCATGATTCTCGCGCTGAAGCGAACGCCACTTACCGCGTTCGCTTCAGCGCCCGTCCACCACCGAAGCAGTGGCAGGTGCAATGACGGCCTACAACAGATAAAAATCGGTGGCTGGCTAGTCCCCGCCTCAAGCGGCGCCGACCTACCGTCCCAGCCCCGTAGGGCCAGGAACTGCCGCCCCCTACGTTTCATCTTCATCGAAACGCGGAGATGCTGCGGAGATACTCCTGAGTAGTGGCCAGGTGTCTTGATGTTCACATTGGAGCGCCTTGCATCTCCTGTACTCCGTAGTGTAACCCTACGCATATTGGCTATGCGAGGAACGGAATATACACCGCTGCATATGTCAAAGAAAATGAGCCGGCCGTCTCCGCAATGCCAAATCCGAAACCCGGAGAGGCCTCGCTGCCCAGCTCTTGCCAGAATGATCGAAGAGCTCCTGCGCCATACGCGGAGAACATTTGAGGCAAAATCACCAAGACCCTCTCTCTGCTCGAGTTACGTAGAGGTCTGCACTGAATAACTAACTGTTTCAGTACCAGCACAATTGGAACCACCGGTTTTCGTAATAATTGCGGGAATACACGAAGGATAGAGACAGAACTGACACGGCCGCTCGATGGAAGCGCACCCAGTGCGCTTCCATCGAGCGGCCGTGGAACTGATGGGTCCCATAGTTCTGGTCGGATAGCGCTCATTCCATTCCAGGCTTTCAACTATTGTTCACTGAAAAAGCTAAGGCCGCTGCGATAGGGCGCACTACCTCAGAATAACTGCCTGGGGGGCGAGTTGGTGCATGATGGAATTGCACCAACTCGCATGTGGCATGTGCATGTGGTGTCCCCTTCTTGTCTGTGTCCGTTTCCGTGTTGCGCCGCCGTTCAATTCCATCGGCGCACTACCTATTTGAGATATCCTGATTAGAAGATGTCTCAAATGACGTCGGGCCGTGCAGGTATCATAATGCGAAAGAATTTATTACCTCATCCTACGGGTGACCAGGAAGTATTACCGCAAACTTCCTTGCATCTGAGAATAACAGATAACGATAATATTGAAATCAATCACTGATAATTAGTAATAATAATTAGTAATTGGTTATTCAGAGTCATTCGTAGTCATGCATGGTTTGTCAAAGCTATTCAGTCATGATTGGTCATTATCATGATTAGTTATAGTAATACTTTATGACATGCATCGCCAACTATAACTGACTAACCCTCAATATGAGGATATGAACCATTACTGGCAAAACCTTGTTATGACTAATCAGTGCTTTCAACTATGACTCTGAATAATAATGAATATGACTATCTATGACTATGCTATCTATGACAAGACAGACCATGATTATGATTATAACTGGCACTGGCTAACCATGGCTATAGCTAACCATAGCTATGACTAACCATAGCTATGATTAAGACAAACTACGAATATGACACATCAATATTTTGACTAACTATGATTATCCATTGTAGAGCATGATGAGATAGATGGTCGCATAATGTGAGAGCACAGAACAAGGGTTCAAGGAAAGCCTCAATTCGCTAGCCGAGTCAATATTTCGACAAGTCCACTTGTCGTAACGTTAACTCGGCTTGCATACTGAGGATCCCCTCAAACCTTGTTCAGCGCCCTTTTATAAATATGACTACTACCGTCATAGTCAAGGTCCAGTGTCTGATGTCATAACAGTTCAATGTAGACAGAACCACTGCATCTCCAGATATGTCTTAGGCTTTGCCATTGTAACGGCTGTGGCGCCACTGCATGCACAGCGGAGAAATGTTTTCGCATTTCCACAAGCAAGGATGTCTGAGTGCTATCGAAATTTTGAGTTTAAAAGTGACTTCAGATTATGTGGCTTATAGTTTGTGGTCAGTCTATGTGCTCTTTAATATAGCATTGAAAATAATCTAAATCAAGGAAATTTGAAGAAAAAACAAACACACCGTATTAGCACAATATTCGCAATTATGCTTTGCATCTTTTTTGCTACCGAGAAAGAGAATGCCTACGCACGTGCCACGCTCGCACGAGCAAAAGAACCAGCCTTTCACAAGAATCAGTCATGAACCTCGACGGAGCGGAAAAAGAAGTCTCGAAGGCGTCGAAGTCCTCTACAAGCTCCAAGAAGTCAAGGAGATCGCTGAAACTCGCGAAAGAGTCTGAACAGGAGCAGGAATCGTCCAAGACGTCTCGAAAGAGCCGAAAAAGAGGTGACGGACCAGCCGACTACCGCACCGAGAAAAAACCCGAAGAAGGCTCTGATGCTCGCCAACAGGCTTCAAGTGACGTGGGGCCGCAACAGAAGTCTAGCAAAGAACCGACAACGGGAGCAGCAGATGTTCCTGGTAAGGATGATGCGCATCCAACGCTATCACAGTTCCAAACATCTGAGCGACGAGACGTCACTGCGAGTGAATTCCAACCACTGGTCCTCGCACAACCTGAGTCTACAAATCTGCCTTCTTCGAACGAGAGCCAAGCTTTGCCCCCAACAGCAAGGGATGACTCAGGCACTGCTCCAAGCGGTGTACCTGTGGTCCGTACCACCGCTTCAGATGAACATGCCCACGGCACTGACAAAGAGCTGGAGCCCACGACACGCACCATACGCCACGCGACTCTGGTACAGGCTGGCGTCGAAGCAGTGAGAGCTGTCAAAGCAAGCGGTCTTAAAGAAGGCCTGAAAGTAAGGGCTCTGAGCGTACGGACGCAGCATGTCGTGGAGCAGCCCACACAAGGAATGAAGCCTTCGGGATTTAAGGTAAGCACTGTACACCAAAGAACAGGCTTCAAATGATTCTTGGGAGCGAGAATATGGCATGCACGACAGTTCTTGGACGACCAGCCATATGTTTCACCGAAACAAATGGCAACCTCTTTTGTGCCAAGGTTTAATGGTTCTTCCTTAGGGCTACTGTTTTAAAACCTGAATATCTTTTAATATTTTTTGAATGACAGGGGTGGTAATAAACTCACAAAATCTTTCCTGGGCAGATTCGCCTTTCATACTTAATGCTAGCTGGATAATGCGCACGAGTCTAAATGTACCGTCGTGGTCAAAAGTGATTTACTCTGCGGCAGACAGCACAGCGCCGAGAAGATTCAGGCCAGTGAAGCGAAAATGTGCTGCAGTGATCTCTGCAGGTGTCATCGATGAGTGGGACACCAAATTTAGGCGGAGCGATCTGCAGGCACGTCGCTTGGCGCGCTCATTGCAACTCATTTGGAACTGCCATAATGTCGACCGGCCCTGCAGCAGTTGTGATCCACGGCCAATATTCCATGTGTCTTCTCTTCTGTGCGCAAAGCTCGACTTCACTGTGTTCGTCAACGTTACCGACCGATATAATTTGACCGCCAAGTGACGATTCGCCGAGGGTGTGTTTCGACACCATGCAATGTGATTCGCTATAAATACCGCCACTGAGCCGGCAACCGCATCGCCAGCTGTGGACATGTGACCAATCACGTGACTCGTCGTTCGCCGAAATAAGGATGCGAGGCGCTTTCGGCACTAAGTTTCACAATGGAGGATAGCCCCTGTCTACAGCGGTAACAGCGGTTCTGTCAGTGGTTACTTTGTCGCGTAGGCGGTAGACTATTGCAAGTCACCCGTTAGATATTGTTAGCCGAGTTGCGGTATTGAACAGATGAGAAATCGCCCTCAAGAGTGATGGAGCTTTCGCCCTGCAACTAGGATTAAAAGTGCTATACCTCAGCAATGTTTCTTTGCATGCACCGGCATGGTAAGAATATTTTATCGTTAACATATGTTAGTTCTGATATTATATCTTGTGCACGCTATAACAATGGCGCAAACAGCGAAGAGGGCCACGGCATCGTTACCGCTGCAACGTCGATCGCCATTTTGGTCGGTGAAATGCGCCGCATTGTAATTGCGTCGAACTTAAACAGGTTAAAGAAAGATGGTTGTTTTTAATTTCTGTTAATATTTTCTGGTGTGGCTGCTTAAGGGGACGGAAATTATTGCATGCTGTATGCGCGCTTATATAGGCCAGGATGTATACGAGCCATTATTTTTGTACGATGTGATGGTGCCCTAATACATCCTTCCGTGACATATTCTTGCAGATCTCTGATGTCACTGAGAAGCGCGTGGTGATAAAAGGCTGCGTCGGGGTTTCCTGCTTGTTGCTAGCCTTCATCCTAACAGCGGTTTGGGCATTTGGAGCACGTTCCCAGAAACGTCATTACGTGACTTGCGACACGTTGGCGTGCGATGCCTACTCGAAGCGGCTGCGGGAATCCATCAACTCGTCAGTCAATCCTTGCGACAGCTTCACGCATTACGTCTGCGATGGCTGGAACAGTCGCTACGAGGCCAGCGTGAATGACGACGCTCTCTTGGCCTCACTCACTAGAATGTACCACACTGTTCGAGACTTGAACATACCAAAGAGTGGGCAGAGCATGTTGCAAAGCACCGCTGCGTTTTACATGAGTTGCGCGTGCATTGGCAAGGGAGTCTGCAGCGATCTGCGAAGTGTCTTTCGGCTGCTGCAAGAGGCGAATGTGGTGTGGCCCGTCAAGCCGCGCCATCCGGACCTCCTCAGGACCCTCCTACATGTGTCGATCAGGCTTAAATGGAGTGGTATCATTAGTATAGACGTGTTCGCCTACGGACGACAAAAAGCCGTGTACCTGCGACCATCAACCGAGTTTTACATGTTAGCTAGGAAATCAAACGAGCAACTTCGTTCGATTGCTAGCAGAAAACGTTACTTCGAATTCCTAAAAAGAAGCTTCATGGCTGCACACAGCACAGTTGTACACGGTGAATTGGTGACCTTTGAAGATACACAAAAAGTTGACCAAAAGATGTTTAATGTGCTTTGGAATAAGAAGTTCGTACAACCCATAAAGCAGTTGAATCATTCCTATTTTTATACTTTCGTCCCAGGCCTCACACAGGAGCGATGGAATGAAGCTCTACAAGACTACGGATTGTTGAATCCCGAGGATGAACGCATCGTATTCTACAGTGATACAATTTACTTTGTGAACATGTTCATGAAGCTGTGGAAGGAGTACGGTGAGGAAGAAATGCATCTCCTGCTGTCCTGGTGCACTGTTCAGGTTGCAGCGTTGTTTGCTGACCAGGAGCTGCTTTTCAACTTCTACGGCACTGAACAAAAAATGAAGCTCGGTTATAGAGCATTCTGCTTCAGCAAAACATTCGTTGTCTCCGGAGAAGCCCTGCTTCACAGGTACGTCCTAGTGTACACTGAGTTCATCGTGCACGTTTAGTTATGCTCCCTGACCGCAACGATAGTTCGCCCCAGTGATCTTCACTAAGCGGCTCGATGATACTTTCCCAGTATCCTTTATTGTGCTGTAGAGCCACCGGAAGTTATATGGCTAGCCCCAAACTCGGTTGTCCGCTGTTCATTTCAACGCAAAAGTCATCTCCCTGGGTTTTGCGATATCGCGTAATATAAAAGTTAAAAACAACCTAATCACGAGAATTGTCAACATTGTTTACAGAACCCTAAGTTTTGGGAAACCCGGGAGCAGTAAAGGGATACTTACATAATTGACTACTCTCTGCTCTATTTTAGTCTTCCGAGTTATAAGGACACTACAGAAATAGCGTCAAGACTAAGGCCGTCATAAAACAGAATTTTCGAGACGAAAAAAAAATAACGCGAGAGATACCGGAAAAGCATAAAACCAAGCCTTGCGTGGTCGCTTTGTATGCTTGGCAGTTTGTTTCAGACAGCCTATGTCATCTAGAAGTGTGTGATGAGAGGCTAGTTGTTAAGGCAGTCTGAAGACAAAGCTATGCAGGAGGCAGGACACAGAAAATATACAGACAGGACGAGACAGGATCTACGCTCGTGGTGTCTGCATCTTTTCTTTGTCCTGTCTCCTGCGTAGCTTTATGTATTCAGAATGCCTACATGTCATAACGTGGATGGGTTTGAAGCTATTGTCATGTGGTAGTGACAAGGCCGTAGGCACAACATTGAAATCAATTCTTGTTTGACTGACTTGCACCCCCAAAAGAACAGCAACTCGGTGGCGGTGATAGCAGAAATGCGCTCAATGCCCGTTGCAGTCGTCAGCTGCCAGTTTAAAGGCGGTGAAGAAAGATCTAGATAAAATCGCAAGAGGTGACTAGCATACCCTGGAACATTTTAGAAACACACGCACGTGGCTGAAATCGTTTGAAATATATATCGCTGCATCTGCATTAAATGAAATGATAAAGCCGTGTCCCATGACAACGATCATGAACGAAAGTATGCTGGTAACGTTCCGCCACTAGTGGTGCGCACACTCCCAGGTACCATTAGAATGAGTGGGGGCAGCTGTTTCGGTCTGAAAGTAGATGCCCTCGACTTCCGAGGCAAGCTCAGCCGAAATTGTTCGGAGTCAGAATTAAGAAGCAAGACAAACTTTATAAAGCATCATACGATATAGAGGAAATCAGTCTCGTATGAATACACAGAAAACAGTTTCACAGAAAGGCAATGCAAACTATGCAACTAAAGAGGCTTTAAATAATCACAAGTCTTTATAACAGAGAAAAAAATTCTAGACGGCACTTTCGACCTCTAAAGTACGATGAGGTGAAACCCATTGTTTCGTGTATGATCGCAACCCTCCACTACAGCACCTCTATCTCCCTCTCTTCTTTCATCCCACCTTCCTACCTTGCTTTACGCCGTAGTGCATATGTCCGCGGCGAAGTGTGACAGGTACTGTACCTGTTAAGGCGAAGGCCTTTAATGGCTCATGCTATCGTGGACAAAGTGAGTCCCGCTGTTGGGGCATTCTGATTGGCCGAGACGGGATGTGTACCTGCCATCTGCAATGCCACACTTGAACGCGCGCCAAGGAACGCCACGCGAGAGGAGCGATGGTGTACCGTCCAAACTCACACTTGCCGGAGAAAGTCTGACAGATACTGCGCTTTCCTTGCCTGTAAACCAATCATAATTACATGTATTTGTGAGTCACAATATGTATTTTTATTATGTTTATCCGCCAAGGAATAATTCCTATCCTGGCGAAAGCCTTGCCTGCGTTTACTTGGCACCATGGTCGGATTGTGGTCACGATGTAAGATGTCAGTGAATTAAAATCGTCAGTCTGCTTTCTGTTCATTTCCATTTTTGAATACACTATTAGGTTTCGTTAATACATAATTTATGATTTCAGGTTCAGCGACGCCACTCTCCCTAAAGATATTCGACCAGAAGCCCATGAGCTGATTCTAGATGTTCGTCACGCTCTCCATCGGCAGCTTCTAAGCTGGAGGTACTATAACGAGAACCTGACCGTGGTTCACGATTGGAACTCTACAGCTCTCACGCTGCACTTCTTCGAGGAGCAAGGAGGAGAGAACCACGACGCCCTGTCAGGCATGTAAATTCAAAATCATTACAATAAATTAGCTGGGGCAGCGATTGGTTGAGTGTTGGGTGCAGAACTGCACTTTGTTTTCTGTTATGTAAGCTACATGATTCAGCAATGTTGCAACAAACTGTGTATATTTAGATCACATGGGGTATGTCTACCTTTGATATATCCGGTATTCTCTTTCGTTATATCCGACATGAACGCCGTGAACCAACTTAAGATAGCAATGTGAACAGCCGAAAACTACGAGTCTTTTGACATTATTTTGAAGACCTTCTTTGTTCCCTTTGAACTTCATTTATATCAAAAATAAATATTGTTGCCACCCCCCTCCCCCCATCACGCTGGAATATCCACCGACAAACGGTTACGCCGCAGTCTACGTTCGACGATTTTTATTACGTAGACGCCTCCGGCCCCCACCATGGGATATGGTACACGGCCGCAGTGGTCCACCATAGCACAACTGTTAACGGGATTACATTTCGCGCCCGTGACATAACTCACGCGGAGGAGGTGGCCATTGCGCTGGCAGCTACCCACATTGATTCCAAAACAATTATCTCCGACTCGCGAGGGGCCTGTCGGAATGTCGAGCAAGGCTTGGCGCCATACGTAGCCTACCGACTATGTCAAAATTACACCTATACCGGGGACCCCGCTAACCGGAAAATAGTATGGGCTCCTGCTCATATGGGTCTGGAGGGTAATGGGGTAGCCGAGGCCGCCGCCCGCGTGCTTTCTTTTCCGGCTTCCCATCTCGACCCCCTAGATCAGGATCTCGAATTCGAACCTGTGTTTTCTTTTAAAGACATTGTTCTTGATTACAAATCTTGCCATAGCCTTTACCCTCGCCCGAGTTAAGGTCTGCCTAAGATGGAGGAGCGGCTTCTACTCCGTCTGTATAACAACACTCTGCTGTGCCCGGCAGAAACAAAACATTTTAATCCTTCATTCAGGGGCAGCTGTCCGCACTCTGCGGAGAAGTCTTCGGACATCTACCACATGGTGTGGGCGTGCCCATCCAACCCACTTATTCCTCCTCACCCCAACCCCATTCGGGAGGATTGGGAGGCGACTCTGCTCGGCTGCTATGACCTGCATGCCCAAAAGGCCTTAGCCGAGCGCGCTCGTGCAGCGGCCGACGCCACTGGGGTCCCGTACTAGGGACCCCACCTAGTATCTGTAAGGGCTGGATCTTCAAAAATCAGGCTCATGCATACTTCCACCCAATTTAAATCATTAAACGTCTGCCACCACCACCACCACTCTATAGGCTCCGACTGAACTAGCAGTTTTGTGGTCCGTGACCCGCGGAATCGTTTGACATTACCTCTAACCTTTTGAGCCAGACAGGTGGCCCATCAAATTTATAGAAATGCAAGTACTAAGCGGTTCAACCTCGATGCCCGCAAGACGGCTATATATAGCGGGAAAAAAATGTTGGTCTGAATTGCGGGGCTCTAGCGCCGCCGTTACGCGTCCATTGTTGCTATGCAACCGTCGTGTAGTCACGTGGTATGCTTTCATTTTATTCATGTTGTATACATCATTGTTGCTATGCGGCGGCCACACTGGATGGCTGTTTTGAAAATATGACTTAAATAGTTTGGACTGCGAAAAAACATGACCCTGTGAAACGTATAAGAGCCAACGCTCTGAAGTCTGAGGGGTGCACTTAAGTCTATGCAGGTGCTGTACATCGAAAGCACTGAGAATGTTCTTGTGTCGTTGCGCTGCTTCACTAGATATGTAAGACCAACTCGCCCACCATTTCTTATTGAGAATCTTGTCACGCCACCCATTTAAATCACCTGGGATTACCCTAAAGAACCTCAGCCGCATTTTAATAGACGGCATGTGGGCATGGCGTACTAACCTAGCTTAAATTGAGGCGCAGCGCATGTGAAACTTCATGAACAATAATGGTCACTGCAGAGCGAGTTTGTGTTGAAGTGGAATTTGTTGAAGATAATGTTTACTTCACAGTTCGAGAGTGTCAGTTTTAAACGAGGCGTGACCAACTGCGACATTAGTGTAGTCCTGTCGTGCCTGGTAATCAGAACTCAGTGTTGCTGTGTTTCCACAAATCCCACTCGTGATCCAAGAAACGCTTTCACATTTAAAAGCTTTCTTAGTGATAAGAGGTCCACTTTTCATCTTTCTGTGCTTTTTATTGGAGTTCAAAAAAGCGTTTTGCGGCGGGCACAAACTACGCATATCATCCGAGGTTATCTTATAGGGGCTTGTGTACTACAAATACTAGCTTTGGCATGCTGCAGTTGTGTACATTTTTAGTTGTCTCTTCTACAGGAAGTGTTTTCAAGGAAGAATGTTTTCTCGCAATAGAGATAAATTTGGAGAAACGTTGCTTATGTATAACCTCAATAAAGACCCGACGTGGCGTCGCAGTTGTGGGGACGAGCAGGGAGGGAAGCTCTACTACTGTGCTGGGAATCCAGAGCTCGACCTGGCCGTGGCAGCCCCACTTCGATGGGGGTAGAGTGGAGAGGTGCCCATGTGCTGAGGAAAGTCAATACACTCGAAGAAACCTGTGATGTTCTAAATTATGTAAGGTTTTAAAAACGCGCCGGGTGCGCTTTTTAATGTTCACACGACTTGATGTCAAAATATACGCGATACGTGCGTGCCTGTCCCCAGAGTGTGTCCTAATAAGCTGACACATAAGAAAACGTCATATCCATGCCACTAGCTTAAAAAATACGTATGATTCTTTGCAGCAGTGAAGTGCGCTAAGACAACTTTGTTTGAAACTTTGCTGATTCCTGGTTTACTGCGTCTGCGTGGTTCAGCGTTCGAGGAAGCGGCAAATGAAAGGCGCCGCACGGACGCCTGGATCGGTATGACGCGATAGCGTAAGCTACCAGCTAAAATATAAAGCCCGCTTTACCGACCTATATGAACATGTCTGCACTGCCTAGGGATAACGTGGGTGTAATTGCCTTGACAGGATGACCCTGATATCACTCTTTCATATGAAAGGAGAGGCTCGAAATGATATCGCGTGCCAAACGGAATCTCAGGAAGCCCTACGTCCAGTTAGTGCTCGGGCATGTCAGGTGCCAGCTGTTTTCTCTCTTTAACAACAACAAAATTGCGTTAAGCTCCAATTTCTTTAATAAACAGCATTTCTAAGGCCTAACAGTTGTTGTTGTTGCGGTTGTAGGAAGTAGGAAAACAAAATACACGGGCCTGCTACTGGCTCTGTAGCTGAGCCACCTCCGTTGCCTAAAAAACTGATTTATTTATAGGAAGGGAAAGGCGCGGTAACTGTCTCACTTGTTTTCTGTGGACACCGCAACCGCGCCGTAAGGGAAGGGAGGAAGATGGGAGTGAAAGTGGATAGAGAGAAAGAGGAGCCGTAGTGGAGGGCTACGGAGTAATTTCGACCACCTGGGGATCTTTAACGTGCGCTGACATCGCACAGCACACGACGCCTCTTCGTTTCGCCTCCATCGAAACGCAGCCGCCGAGGTCGGGTTCGAACCCGGGTACTCCGGCACAGTAGTCGGGCGTCTTACCACTGCACCACCCCGGCGGGGCATCCGTTGCCTCATGCGG
This sequence comes from Amblyomma maculatum, assembly GCF_055883805.1. Taxonomy (NCBI): domain Eukaryota; kingdom Metazoa; phylum Arthropoda; class Arachnida; order Ixodida; family Ixodidae; genus Amblyomma; species Amblyomma maculatum. The sequence goes on from NC_139352.1 coordinate 42,813,212, forward strand.
AAGGAAGAGAGAAAGTAGGGAAGAAAGAAAAAGATGAGGGAGAGAAACACGCGTGCCGCAGCAGCCGTTGTCCACCACCTAAGCGGTGGCGGGTGCAATGACGGCCTACAACAGATAAAAATTCGGTGTCTCGATAGCCCCCGACCTACCGTCCCAGCCCCGTTGGAGCAGTAGCAACCACACTTCCTGCCTAACATATATCACTGTAACAGGGAGCCAACCAACAACGGACCTCAATGTGGCGCCACTATTTATATTCTTTCGAATCGAAGTTGTTACGAACCCGTTCGTCGGACAGCGCTTTCGGGGTTGTCATAACATTTTGCTTTCCATTCAGTATTTACCTACTATTCAAGTAAAAATGAATTTGCGGCAAAAAATAGAACAATTGCGACAAAAATATATCGCTTTGTTTGCCTTCCAATTCAGGTTTCGGCTGGAAAACAGAAAATTGCTGCTTTTTTTTCGTGACCGTATTTCGGTAAATGAAGTAGAACAGATATTCTCTTTACGGGGACAGAAATTTTCTTTAAAAATACCTGTAATTTCACGCACATTTTTTACAATGTAGCATCACAAGAGTGTCGATAACAAATTCACAACCTCCGTTTATCAGTAAATTGTCTGCCTGCAAGTACATTAACATGAGTAGACAAAGCATATTTCCCTCATGATGCACTTCCACGCCCTCGTAGTTATAACATTCCAATAGTTCATCAGGGGATCTCCCGAGATTACGTTGCAAAAGGGGACTGCCAGGCATAGGTTGGTTACTGCAGAGTACAGATGCCAGATATTCTACGCTTGCCTATTCTGCATTATGCCATGTAGATGCGATCGATCACGTGCTGCTATGATGTTTGACTTGCTTTTCGTTCCCCGAATGCAGAAGCCAAGGATGTCCGCCGGAAAAGCTTAGTGGACATGGGTGACTCGCTGGTGGCCAACTGGCAACTCGCAGCTCGAGCATTATTGCTGAGCCCGGAATCCCAGCTACTGTCGAAAGTCATTCAAGAGCTAGACCTCTACATGCTCCACCTCGATACAGGAGAACCAGACATGTCGCTGCTGCCGTATGCCTTCAGCTTTCCATATTTCGACCATGGAGCCTTGAGCGTTCTCAACTACGCTGGGATCGGCAGTCGTGTGGCGGAAGCACTCACCCAGCTGTTTCTGTCGGCGTACTTCTTGCACCGAATACCAGGAAAAGCCTTCCTCAATCACGCTAAATGTATGGAGAACGCAACGTCGAATAACGTAAGGTCAAAGCCGAATATTCTGCTTAGATAGGAGACTACAAACATATTTCGTGTTTGTTAGTGAATATGCGGGAGGAATTCCGGGTCTGTAATTGGGAGGGCAGGTCAGCGGTCTAGGATTTACATACTCTGAGCAAAAATTATTGCCTTAAATAGCAGTGAACGAGACGAGTGCTACCCATCTTCTATGGGTTTTTATTCACGGCATCGTGGGTATCGCAGTATGACGGATATGGAATTCTAGTGTTGATAATCGGTCGTGTATATATTGTTCTATTAGATCGACTGTCGTTGTTGGAATATTCGGTAAGTGAGGATAAGGGATACATATGTGGCTTTTGCTGAGGGTCTTAAGTCGAAAAAAGAAGCCTTTTCCGTGCGCACTCACTAATATTTCCGCTCCATGTGGGTCCGTATGCACCAAATGTAATGCGGCCATGAATGCGATTAGGAGGTTGCCTTTGGGGCTGATGAATAACAGAATCAAACATGAAATAAGGACAGGAACGAGGCGGCGATGCAGAATAAAGTTGAGTAGGAATTCATAAGAAAACTGCGATAAAATCAGATTTCCTTGCTCATTTTTGTGGGTTGGTTGCTTCCTTGTCTTGCGGCGGTTGCTGCCATTGCTTTTGTGGGAAGACTTACTTGCTTCCTGCAAACGCCACCAGAAAGGCTATCAATAAGGCAAATTCAAAGATATGCACAAGGTCTCTCCGGACGGTCGCCATGGAACCGTGCGTTTCAGATCCCTCGTCATTAAAGGGCAACTTCTGCCAGTCTTTTATTCGCGCGACATCTCTTTAGAGGCAGTTCTCAGCAATATATAACGAATCTATATTGGTAAGCAGAATCTACGAAAAATTGTGTACAACAAGCTGGATTTTTGTCGCCGAAATCTGTGTTAGCTATCGACGCCGGGGAAAGCATGGGAGAGCGCTTCTTCACCTGCAGTGGAATTATACGCCAATGTTTCCGTGCCCTCCGAGCAGATTATTGCCAATAGCTTTCGACAACGCTCTGAAGCGGTGGTGCAGTAGTTAGGGCATGATGTCTGCACCTAAGGATGTCGGATCCAATTCTGTCGCAGCGGCAGCTTTTCAAAGATGGCGAAAAGGTAAGCGCCCATGTGCCGTGCGATGTCAGTGCACGTTAAAGGATCCCCGGTGGTTGAAATTTGCGGATACTGCCACGCGGCATCTCTCATAGCCTGGGTCGCTTTTATACGGTCAACCCCACAAACTAGACTAAAATAGCTCTAGACATCAGCGGAAATATTTTAGACCGAAGTGCGGCCAATAAGGTAAAAATTAAATGACACTGACAGTGACGACTGGCTTGCTTCATATGAGCGAGTGGGTTAATACAATGAGTGGGACGACGCTACGAAATTAACGAACATTATCTTTTATTTGTACGGAGTGTCAAACATGTGGTATCGCAACCCCGAAGCCGATATCACGACTTGGACTCGTTCAAGGCAAACCTTACCCCCGTGTTTATTCGTCCCGCTGTACGCAAGTACCGCGGCGAACAACGCCTGCACTAGTTTCTGGGCCATGCATGTGTTTTCTTTCTAACGAGATCAAAGCCAACACAGAATGTCTCGAGTTACGTCCTAAGAAATGACGCTTTGCGCTGTGCGCGTCTCAGTATTGTCAGATTGTAGGTATTAGGTGCCTGGCCTAGTACAGATCAAAGGCTTTTGAGGTATCATATAGTCTAGCTTTCAAGAAAGAATGGAGGAAGCCTCTTAGACGCAAGCCCATTGACGATTTAGCAGTAATATATAAAGACAAATAATTCGAGATCTCAAATTATATTTAATACTCACTTTAATCGATGCTGAAAACAATAAACTTTAATCAAAGAATGGTACCGTAAAATTATCATTAAAATTACGGCCGATGTATTGTTGGGAGGCCAATTGTGAACTGTGTGAGTTAGCATTTTCGCCATGGCTTTGCTTAGCATAGCATTACCTTATATTTCACTTTTGCATGTTTTGTCAAGGGTATATGCAATGGCTTTTCGTAACTGTTTCTTTAGCCTCTTCTGCATCGTTCTGCAGTTCATCCTTTTCCAACATTTTTCGTTTCGGCGCGTTGCCAGGACCATTTGACTCCGATCACTGTTGCGTTTCTTGTTTGCTATTCAATAATTGGAAGCCTGCGTTCCGCGAGGCAGTGGATGTCAAGAAATATGAAGCTATTGTGGTTGATGTGGATTGAGCGGTTGTACGCCCAGTGACAACCATTTTTCCCGGGGACTTTATCCAGCTGCAAGTTGGACTTCTTTATTTGCAAACCTGGAGTTTTTGCAGCAGTAAGGTATACTGGACACCTCCCCTTTGTATGTCGCGGCACACTTGTAATGGTCCTGCTGTTCACATGCGCTACTAGAAACGCAGTGCATAAGTGATGCCGGACACTCCACAAGTTCATTTCCTATTTGCGGATTTCGGCCTGCGAGCTGACATGTAGTCAGCATTTAGTAAACGTACAATAATAGAAAAATGATATAATGAAGAAAGGCGCTTCGTCCCGATCCTTATTACGCGAATCGATGTTAAATGTCAACTGATTAGAGGCTTTTAAGCTGACCGAGATATATTAGCGTAGACGCATATCGGTTTAACAGATTCCCACTGAGAAAGCGCTTTGCCGGGGAGGGGAATGTGCGGACAGTATACAGCTTTCCTAATAGGCTTCCCTAAACTAGAAGCTTTTACTGGTGTGTGCCCATTTTGTATGTTACTCGAGACTTTTTGTATGCGGTCGAATTATAAAGTGGTAAGCGCGAAAGTGCAGAAGCTGTTTACGAAATCAATAAACTTGTCGCCACACTTACTGATAATGAATCGGCGAGGTTTTTGACGGAGGACCCATCATAAAGAATAAAGTCAGAGAGCAGCGCTGGCACATGAGATGGCAACTGTTCCACAGTAACGCGTGAGTTGGTCAACGCTGACTGTTGCCCATCTGCTAACCTTGGACGGGTGGGGCAGCGGATGAGAGCTATCAAGATCCACTTGCTTATTTGGGATGCTTGGGGTTGTATGCGATACAAGTGACTCTGCGGTGAGCTTGTTAGACGTCTACACCGCTTGCGCTACACTCAGATGTTCAAACAGCGCTGAAAATCGTGCCTAATTTGTAGCGAATAAAAGAGTTCCTTCGCAGGGTTGCCTCCTAGCAAAGCCCAAGTGCCCAAACGTGACGTCATCGTGAATTCTGCGCAGAACAGAACAGACTTGCTGGAACAGCATGAAAGCCCACAGCTAGAGCTGGGTAACTCATTTTGTGGAGGAGACCACGGGGAATGAAGAAAGGAATTGTTGATTGCGGATCCCCAGTTCCATCGAAGAATAACGCGATGGGCTGCCCCGTTCGCTACCATGCCTTGAAAGTGCAAACCTCTTTCAATTCGATGGAAACGGCGGCACGCGCATGGTACTACTCTCAGATTTTTTGCATAGCAATACTCGCCGTAATCGGAAGCCTCGAGAGGCAGTTAGCGTCCTCGTGTTGAAAACCACTTTTGTAAGACATTGGGAAGTTGAAATGCTAAAGGCATAATTCACAATAATTCAGTCGACCGCAGAGGGCGTTCCGATTTAAAACTCATCAAAGTGAAGGATTGTCTGTGGCGGCCCAAAGTGCGACCATGAAATTACAAACTCAATCCATTTACTCTGCAAAGGACGACGAAAGTCGTGTTTGCTCACAGCGTAATTGCTTTCCCACTTGCGTAAACAACAATATGTTGATTACCGTCATAACGCTGCATTAGCACAGCGCTCATCTCGATTCTGCTGGAATCAATGCGCATTTCTAGCGGTGCTGTTGGGAAGGAATGGCGCAGTATTGGTCCTGAAGTTAGGATATAGTTTAACTGGCAAAACTCGGAATCGCCTTCAGGAGTTAACTTCTGGACGCAGCAGCGAAAGCAAGAACAATGACCCAAAGGCTCTAAAAGCCTTTCAGCGATTTTGGTTCTATGACACAGCTGATAGCTTCAGTCTTCCGAGGGTCTTCCCTAACGCCGCCCTTGTCAGTTAGATGACCCAGTAAAACATTTTAACGCTCACAAACGCGACAAATTATTAGAGTTGAGCACATGGCTCACTCTCTCGATGCAGTTCAGTAGTCGTGGTCCTTCAATGCCTTCTGGAGTTCGCACTGTCCATGCAACCTGCAAGCTTGTCCCTTCAGCCTACGTAAACGTGTATGCGTAACATTTTTAAATGTGGCAGGAGTGTTGCAAAGGTCAAATGGCCTCACAAGAATAGTCATACAAACGGTTCGTGGTTATGAAGGCAAAATCGGCGGGTCCCATTGTTATTTTTCACGAGGATCACTTGGCGCCCCACAAACTTGGAGGTTCCTGAATATACTGCGTTGTTGCAGCATGTATCGTGCTTGTTCATTATCTGACGTTGTGAAGACGAAATGCGGCATATATTTTGTTGAACAGGTTGTGTACGGTCTGCATGCTTTTATAGGTACGGGAAAATGGGATCTGCTGTGGTCAGTTTCGGGCGAAATCAAACACGTCTGCATGCTTCAAACGAACGTGACGAAAATGCAGTGGCCGTTGATAGGTAGATATTTATTTACCATGGCTAGAATAGTGCGGATAGTGCTGGAGCGACTGCATCGCCAGAGACAGAAAACAGAATTCCTCCAGTTCGGATGCCCATGATTGCAGCTCAGTGCTGTAAAAACTAAATGGCCATGATTATGTTCGTAGCGCGAGGCACCACCGAAAATTAGTTCTCAGAAAATGACCAGCGGTGAGTTCATATACGCAACGAATGATTCTCCCCGGACGTCACAGAATGCCAGAGAACAATTCCAGCTGAACAGTACCTGGAGACTGAGACGGTACTTAAAGCTAAACTCATCGACACTGTGTCACCAGTGTTCGGTCATAAAAACTGGCTTGTCGATCTTCTCGGAGCTTCCACTCTGCCCATCCTTGATCCTTCCCGGCCTCTCACCTAGCCTGATTCCTCCAACTCGACGTTCTGTACGCTAACCTCCGCGACATTGCTCACCACTACCGTTAAAACTATTCGATGTAGTCGATGGAGGGGCGATCGCAGTGTCATCAATGTTTCCAAATCACCTGCCCACCACTATGTCAAGGAACTGCCTTGAATTGTTGGCAGAAGAATTGTTGGCAGAAGATATTCTGCCAACAATTCAAGGCAGTTCCTTGACATAGCGGTGGGCAAGTCATTTGGAAACATTGATGACACTGCGACCGCCCCTCCATCGACTACATCGAATATTTTTAATGGTGAGAGGCCGGGAAGGATCAAGGATGGGCAGAGTGGAAGCCCCGAGAAGATCGACAAGCCAGGTCATGGAACTCCAAAGTCGGTCTGTCGATGTCTCATCCATTGCCTCAGCATGCATTCTGAGTCAGCCCCGGTGGTTGGTCGGTTGGTTGGTTGGTTCACAGGAAGGGAAAGGCGCAGTATCTGTCAGCTTAACGGCGTCATCTGAGCGGCTGTACTTGCTTAACCGCTGGTGATCAGTCAGCCACGTATCAACATTTTCCCCAGCCTTTCCAGAGCAGGTAGTACGCGGTCCGCGGTGGAGTTGTCAAATCGGCGTCGCTGCTGCTGGATTCTGGACGCCTCCTCCTTGTGCCATTCTTACGAGAAACAGTGGAGCCGAGGTGTGTTCGGATGGAGCAAAATGGAGGGTTACATGATGATGATAGTAGTAATAATAAATGGTTCGCAGCAAGAGAAAAGCGCAGTATTTGTCACACTTGTTTCTGTGGACACCTGAACGCGCTGTAAGAGAAGGGATTAACTGGTTTATTTATAGGAAGGGAAAGGCGTGGTAACTGTCTCACTTGTTTTCTGTGGACACCGCAACCGCGCCGTAAGGGAAGGGAGGAAGGTGGGAGTGAAAGTGGAAAGAGAAAGAGGAACCGTAGTGGAGGGCTACGGAGTAATTTCGGCCACCTGGGGATCTTTAACGTGCGCTGACATCGCACAGCACACGACGCCGCTTCGTTTCGCCTCCATCGAAACGCAGCCGCCGAGGTCGGGTTCGAACCCGAGTACTCCGGCACATTAGCCGGGCGTCTTACCACTGCACCACCCCGGCGGGGCTGTAAGAGAAGGGAGGAAGGTGGGAGTGCAAGCAGAGAAAGAGAGAGAAAGGGGAGCTGCAGTGGCGGGCTGGGAGTAATTTCGACCACCCGGGGATCTTCATCGTGTGCTGACATCGCAAACGCAAAGTACGCGGACACCTATTAGTTTCGCCACTATCGAACGCAACCGCCAGCGGTGGGATGGAACCCCGGTACTCCAACACGGTTACAACTGCACCACCGTGGCGGGTCTGTTTCAGGATGCTTTTAGATCGGCGCGTGTACTTCAGTCGGGCGCATCGGAATGTCGACACCCAGCCTAGCATACGTCTCTGCTCCTTTGTTATTTTGTCGACGCGTGTTACATTATATTGTAGAATCTTCATAGTGAAAATTGCATCTTAATATGGAGTGTCTTTCCACATAGATGAGGAATTCTCTTTATGTGAACGGTTTAACTTAGATAGGTCGGAAATTTATGAGTTTCTTGTACACTGAAATGGAACATATTAGAAAAAGAAAGCGTCATCCAGATTTCAGATTTGAACTTTTATGTTCACAGGAGATCGACGGGAACTCTTTTGTTAAGTACCTGGAGCCCCTCTCTCTGAAAACTGCGCTGTACGCCTACCGGAGGCGCGACTCTGGGAAGGACGTGCGGGTCAGTGGCCTCGAGTTCTTGACTCCAGAACAACTGTTCTTCGTCGCCGCTTGCTACGTGCGCTGCAAGAGGACTACAAATCCTCCGGGCGTCGATGATGGGCAGTGCGACATGACGCTTATGCATGTTGCAGAGTTCGCAGAGGCATTCAAGTGTGCGCCAGACTCGCGAATGAACCCTTCGCACCGATGTGAACTTTTGTAACCTTAGCTTCCTACTTACTCTTTCATCTGTCGTGCTTCGATAGACCCTGTTTGAAGAAGCTTGCAAACAAGCTTTACCAAGTGTCCTGTCAAGACGACAAGCCCTGTTGTGAGGCGAAAACTATGTATATTACAGATATTACAGATAGATGGAAGCAACTCTTGAATGTTTTAAATCGGGGTTTAGGATTAATTAATTTGCTTTTCCTCTGACAACAATGATATCTTTAAACAAATATGGTTTTATTATCTGGTTGTCTGCACAACTGCGTTCAGAACAATCAAAAGCGTCTAAATGCATCCAGCGTAGTCTATCTTGTCCAAGACGGCTTCCTCACTTTTTACTCCTAAAATTATACTTTCTTTCGCTTCGAATTTGTTCTATTGCGATTAGGGTTCGTCGGGTATCTTGCCACCCAGTTACGTGTACTGAACAAGCCCACATATTTTTTTATTTAAACTAGAATATCATCATTGTGATTTTTTCCTGGCTTACTTGCCATCTTCCTTCTAACCTTGTGTCTGGCGCATGATAGCCGCTGTTGCTTATGCGCCATAAAACCCCACATAACTTACTAGCTATCTTCCTCTCACATAATGCTAAGGCAATGATGTTTCATGGCTAGTTGTATTGTTTTTATCTTTCTTTTAAATCCGCAACGCATGGCACGATTAGCTGAAATAATGCCTACTTTCAAAATACTATTAGAAACAATCTTGCTAGCTATCGGCTAATGCGGTTGACACATTAGTTTTCCACAGACCTTGCGAAAGTCTCGAAAATGTAAGTACTGGCAATGTTAAAAGCCATAATAGTTCTGGGTTTCCACAGGTATTTTAGACATAGCGTCTTTCTATCATTGCTTTATTTTCACGACGGGCAGTGTTCACTGCAAAACAACGAAGCGTTTCAGCATAGGAGTTTAGAGATTTCATATAGACGATGTTTTATCTGTGACAATATCACAATTGCAGAGACGTATATAAGGAAGTATAACATGGAGAAAATTGAGCACGCTGTAAAGAGCGGAGGAAGCCCTAAAGCGGTGAAGAAGAAAGTGGGCATAGGCAAAAACCAGATGAATGCGCTAAGGGACTAGGCGGGCAACGTCATCACGAATATGGACAAGATAGTCAAAGTAGCCGAGTAGTTCTATATTGATCTCTACAGTAGCCAAAGTAGTCAGGACCGTAATGAGATTGGCGGTAGAGAAAAACAGTCAGACGTTCCACCAGTGACGAAGGACGAGGTCAAGAAATCCAACTGAAACTATGAAAAGGGGGAAAGCAGCTGGTGAGGATCAGATGATTACATATTTGTTGAAGGACGGGGGGAATATCGTGGTAGAAAAACTTGCCACCCTGTATACGCAGTGCCTGATGTCATCTATGGTGCCGGAACCATGGAAGAATGCAAACATTATCCTCATTCATTAGAAAGGGGATGCTAAGGACTTTAAAAATTAGACTAATCAGCTTACTGTCTGTTACGTATAAGGTATTTACTAAGGTAATCGCTAATAATATCAGAACAACCTTAGACTGCAATCAAGCAAATGATAAAGCAGGTTTTTGGAAACGGTACTCTACTGTCGATCATATCCATACCATCAACCAGGTGATAGAAAAATGCTCGGAATATAACCAGCCCTTATACATAGTATTCATTGATTACGAAAAAGCATTTGACTCAGTAGAAACCTCGGCGGTGATGCAGGCATTGCGAAATCGGGGTAGACGAGCCGTACGTGAAAGTGCTGGAAGGTATATATAGTCGCTGCACAGCAACCATAGTTCTGCATAAAGAAAGTAACAAAATTCTCATAAAGAAAGGTGTTAGGCAAGGAGACAAAATCTCCCCAGTACTATTCACAGCTTGTTTAGAGGAAGTATTCAGAGACTTGGAATGGGAGCAGTTAGGGATAAGGGTAGATGGAGAATACCTCAGTAATCTGCGATTTGCTTATGCATTGCCTTGCTAAGTAACTCGGGGGATGAATTGCAAATAATGATTGATGACGTAGACAGGAAAAGTAGAAAGGTAGGCTTGAAAATCAATATGCAAAGGACTAAGGTAATGTTCAACAGCCTCGGGAACAGCAGTTTAAGGTAGGTACCGAAGCACTGGAAGTAGTAGGCGAATATGTTTACTTAGGACAGGTCGTAACCTCAGATCCGGACCATGAAAAAGAAATAAGAAGAATAAGATTGGGATGGAACGCATTTGGCAAGCACTCGGAGATTACGACTAGCAGCTTACCGGTATCGCTCAAGAGGAACGTATACAACAGTTTCATCTTACCACCCCGCCGGGGTGGTGCAGTGGTTACGGCGCTCGACTACTGTTCCCAAGGACGCGGGATCGAATCCCGGCCTCGGCGGCCGCTTTTCGATGGAGGCGAAAAGCAAGGCGCCCGTGTGCTGTGCGATGTCAGTGCACGTTAAAGAACCCCAGGTGGTCGAAATTTCCGGAGTCCTCCACTACGGCGTCTCTCATAGCCTGAGTCGCTTTGGGACGTTAAACCCCACAAACCAAACCAAACCAGTTTCATCTTACCTTTACTTACCTATGGGGCTGAAACGTGTAGGCTAACATGAAGGTTCTCTTTAAGTTGAGGACAACGCAGAGGGCTGTGAAACGAAAAATAGTAGGGGTAACATTAAGAGGGAGGAAGCGCGCAGAGTGGGTCAGGGAAATAACTCAAGTTACTGACATTCTAGTGGAAATCAAGAAGAAACGGGCATGGGCAGGGCATGTAGTGCGAAGAGAGGATAAGCATTGGTCGCTTAGGGTAACAATCTGAATTCCAAGGGAAGGAAAGCCTAGCAGGGGGTGGCAGAAAGTTAGGTGGGCGGATGAGGTTAAGAAGTTCGCAAGGGGGAAGTGTATGCAGCTAGCACAGAACCGGGTTAATTGGAGATATATGAGAGCTAGAGGCTTTCGCCCTTTAGTGTTTATAGTCAGGCTGATGATGATGATGATTCCTTCAAGCACTTGTTACAGTCGATGCCAATTATTGCTTCTCATACAACAGTTTAATGATAGCTGGTTTCCTGCTTCTGAGTGCCTTCACCCAGATCATGAAATCGGAAACCATGGCGTAAAAGAATTCATGATTTGTAAAACACTAAATAGCCTGGGTGACGTAATTTATTTTACAGATATGATATTGCTGCCGTGTAAAAAAAACCCTCAACTTAAAAACCGAAACTCTTCGAAAATAAAACTACGTTATTCAGCCACGAACAAGCTTGAAACATTTCGTATTCTTATTCTGCCGTTATGAGATTTTCCAGTCTTCAAAGCGCGCAAAAATCGGAAACCATGGCGTAAAAGAATTCATGATTTGTAAAACAGCAAATAGCCTGGGTGACGTAATTTATTTTACAGATATGATATTGCTGCCGTGTAAAAAAACCCTCAACTTAAAAACCGAAGCTCTTCGAAAATAAAACTACGTTATTCAGCCACGGACAAGCTCGAAACATTTCGTATTCTTATTCTGCCGTTATGAGATTTTCCAGTCTTCAAAGCGCGCAAAAATCGGAAACCATGGCGTAAAAGAATTCATGATTTGTAAAACAGCAAATAGCCTGGGTGACGTAATTTATTTTACAGATATGATATTGCTGCCGTGTAAAAAAACCCTCAACTTAAAAACCGAAGCTCTTCGAAAATAAAACTACGTTATTCAGCCACGAACAAGCTCGAAACATTTCGTATTCTTATTCTGCCGTTATGAGATTTTCCAGTCTTCAAAGCGCGCAAGACATATACTGCACCTTTCATTTTCTGCTTCTGTGTGAACCAATTTTATTATTTCAACCAAGAGGCAGCCCTGTGTCTTGCGATGTCATCCCTCGTAAAAGGGTTTTCAGTTTGCTTGATCTTTGTTCGAAAATACCAGTCAATACATAATACATGTTGTTTTACTAAGTGACTTGAATATCGATATACATATTCAATTTCAAATTCAGTTTATTTTCGTCAGAAAACAGAGCAAATTGACAAAGGGGGCTAGAGCAAGAAGTGAAGCATGTTCACTTTTTTGCGCTTAATCTCCGTTTTTCATGCATATAGTGACGACACACATGTAGATATTATATGAAAGATACTCATGGTTTTCATAGAAAAAAGCGAATAATATAACACGTACAAGGTTAAACAATATGGAGTGGTCTTGCAAAGCTTTCTTGTGGAACTTATGCAGTTATTTTTTAATGTACAGCAAGTACAAAAAGGAAAATAATATATTTGTAGCTATTTTTAAATACAATGAAGAAATTCATTTTAAAACAAAACTGCATGTTGAGTAGCATTATTTAGTATGGGTTGTCTGATGCTTGCTAAGACAGGAAAGGTCTAATTTTAGAAAAACTAGTCTGTTAACGTCAGTTCCTTTCTCTTCCAGGCTGTTTAAAGTGTTGGTAATGAATGAGCATTTTTTGACCTGAATTTGTCCGTGAGTAAAGAGTTTTAGTTTCTGAAAAGCGTGTGTCACGTACATGTCTTGATCTAGTTAGCTGTGCTATATATTTTAATTCTTGCTGGCTGTTACGAAGTTGTTTATATTAAGGTGAAAGCCTTTGATGGCTCATGCTGTCGTGGACAAAGTGTGTCCCGCTTTTCAGGCGTTCTGATTGGCCGAGGCGGGATGCGTCCCTGCCATCTACAATCCCACACTTGCACGCGCGCTCTGTGAAGTGTGGCTGTTCCTGGCCCTACGGGACTAGGACTGGCAGGTCAACGCCGCTTGCAGCGGGGGCTAGTCTTAATAATAATTGGTTCACAGGAAGGGAAAGGCGCAGTATCTGTCACACTCTGTGGACACCTGAACCGCGCCGTAAGGGAAGGGATGAAGGTGAGAGTGAAAGTGGATAGAGAGAAAGGGGAGCCGTAGTGGAGGGCTGCGGAGTAATTTCGACCATCTTTCCACCGATTTTGGCGGCGGCTGTCGCGTGGTGTTCCTTGGCGCGCTCGAATGTGGGATTGCAGAAGGCAAGAACGCTAAAAAAGATGAGATTGCTGGAGGGAAGGCGCTGTATCTGTCACACTTTCTCCGACAAGTGTGCGTTTGGATGGTACGCCAGCGCTCCTGTCGCGTGGCGTTCCTTGGCGCGCGTTCAAGTGTGAGATTGCAGATGGCAGGAGCACTAAAAAGACTTCTTGAGAAAATGCACATGATTTGTCACACTTTCTCCGAAAAGTGTGCGTTTGGACGGTAAGCCATCGCTCCTGTCGCGTGGCGTTCCTTGGCACGCGTTCAAGTGTGGGATTGCAGATATCAAAAATGCTAGACAAGAAGAGACCTCAGGCTTTCGCCTTTACTTACTTCAGTCAATAACGTCCCTCGTAATTATTTTATGACAATTTATTTAGGTACAGATTATGAATGCTTGTTACATTAAGCTGCATAAAATATTCACCTCTGTGGGAATGCGAGTCGATCCCTACAGTACGTCGAAAGATTTTGTCTAGTGTATATGCAAGCGATTTAGGTTTGGGACGGTTATACTCCCTCAAACAATTAAGTACTTATCCGTGGTAAAATCAAGGCATTGTATATGTGCAGTTTAATAGCTTCAGGTAGGAAAGAGTAACCTCGCTAGAATTTCGACGGATTTAGATATGTTGGTTATAGCATAAATGGCGTGAGTGTCCCATAACATATCTTTGTACAGATATACGCCAAGTGATTACAAATTACAAAAAGTTTATTGAGAGATTTAGGAAGTGCTGTGTTTTCGATTGCCTCGGAGTGAACGTGACATCCTTTGTTTTTTTAGTATTCATTTCTAGGTAGTTCAGATTACTCCATTGGCAGATGTCTTGAAGGACAATGTTGATGGTCTTTTAGGATTGAAAGTTATGCTCGTAAAATAGGTTGGTATCATCGGCATAAGATACATAATGTGGAACGGGGCTAACATGTGTTATTATCATTTACATATATGTTAAATAGGAGCGGACAAAGAATGCTTCCTTGAGGTATGCCGGTGGTTACATGTTATCTATTGAAACGCTTTGCCTTCGATATTGTAGAAATGAAATTATGAGTACCAATGGTGTTCACATCATTCCATATATTTTAAGTTTTTAGCAATGATACGTGGTTAAGACGATCAAATGCTTTGAATTCTATGTAAATAACAACTACTGCTTCCCTTTCTTGAAAAGCTTTTAGTGTTATGTTTTTTTTTGTGACTAATGTTAGTTCATCAGATTCACATTTGTGAAAGCCGAAATTTGTTTATGATAACAAATTGTGCTTTTCAAGAAAATTGGGGATGCGGATAGGGATTACTTTTCCATGTTTTTTTGAAAGAAATTGGCCACAAGGATATTGGGTGATAGTTTGATAAATTGTTGCGATCAACACCTTTGAAAATTGTTATTACTTTAGATACTTGCATCTTTGCTGGGAAAATACCTGTGGAGAGACCTAAATTGTAGATATAAGTGAGATGTGGTGCGAGCAAATCATGTGCACATTTGATAGGTCCTAGTCGCAGATCATTGAGGTCCCTAACCGAACTATTGGGAAGAGAACTATATACATCATGGACTACACTTTCACTTGTGGGAACAAAAAAGGTGCTGTCCAAATTTATATTTCGTATTCAGATATGTGGCGCAAAAAACACAAACACAAGAGAAGATACACAACACACGCGCACACTACCAACTGTAATTAGAATTTGAAAACACTTCCTCTTCACCACGCCTCTTCTTCTACACTCAGGCACATTTCATCTTCCTCTTCTTCTCATCTTCCTCTTCTTTGCCAAGGGGATACTGGCACTCTCTTCCTCGCAGACTTTAACATCGTCCAAACATGGTATTGACCAATCTCATCTTCCTCTTCTTCTCTTCTTCCTCTTCTTTATCAGGGGGATTGTGGCACTTTCTTCCTCGCAGACCAAATACCTCTTCCAAACATGACAGTCACAAATTCTCACTGTCTTTTTACCCCACACCTCTGCTTTGCCCAGTAACTCATACCACGCTGGACAAGCAAATATCACCACATAGTCACATAGTCATACACTAAACACCACCGCCACACATATACAGTAGGACATGTCCATCCACACCACATAGCTTGTGTCCAAGAATAACAACTTAATGCCAAGAATAACAGCTTGAGGCCCGCTAATAATCTCGTTCTTTGCATTACTCAGGAGGTTTGCTCAATAAAATTAAATTCCTTTCTACGTAAACTCAACGAAGCTTCACTAATGCATCTCTCTTCTTTCTTCTGTATCCAATAGGCCTCTAAAATTTCGCGTGCCATCTTATCCCGACTCTTGCCTAAAATGTTTAGCCTGCTAAAGAACGGCTCACACTTGCACTTTTGGCAGTGCGAGGCTAAATTTGACCCTTTGCCATTTTCTATGGACTTCTCGTGTTCCCTCATTCTATCATTAACACATCTTCCTGTTTGCCCAATATATACTTTACCGCAAGTCAGAGGAACCTCATAAATCACTCCCACCCGACATCCAATAAAACTCTTAACATGCTTCTTATCGCATTGGCCTTTCTTTTTCCTCCCTATTAATGCACATAACCCACCCAACTTTTTGGGGGCAGAAAACACAACTGGCACCTCAAACCTACCAGCCACCTTTTTCAGGCAGTGTGCAACTCTATGTATATAGGGAATGACTTGTGGTCGTTTATTTCTCAACTTATCTGGCGATCTTCTTTTTCCTTTCATTTTCTGAAGCAAAGACTCTGCCACCCCACATATAATCATAACCGGGAAACCAGCCACCTGAAGCCTTTGTAATTGATTATTGAAGCTTTCCTCTGCCATATGTACACATGATTTTAACAAGGCCGACTCCAAACAAAGGGAAGCTATCCCTCTTTTTATAGTCTTTGAATGGGCTGATCCATATGGAAGTAGCTCTTTTTTAGCCCTGGGAAAATATTTCCAACACACTTACCCAATACAAATTTTCACATTTAAATCAAGAAACTGCAATTTGTTATCCACCGGTAGCTCATGAGTAAAAGTAAGCCCTTTTCCTTGTAGCTTAAAAATAGAAAGCACACTTTCCACACTTAGACTCACTGCAGAGCCCTTATCCACAATGACTAAGAAATCGTCAACATATCTAAATATTTTAAAACCTGATCCATTAAGGGATGTATAAATTGCTCTGTCAACACAGGATAAAAAGATGTTACATAGAACTGGGGCAACACATGACCCTATACAAATGCCCCTTCTCTGCACATACAAATCAGACCCAAACGACACAACAGTGGACTTAAGGTAAAACTCGAGTAGGGCTAGAAAATTGTCCACATTGACACCAGCAGAGTTCTGCAAGTCTATAGTCCCATTACTTTCAATGCATTCCCGCACCGATTCAAACAATTCTAAATGTGGCACCGAATAGAAAAATCCTCTACATCAATAGAAAAAAAGTACCCAAGATTGGTTTGATCATTTAAAAAATTTATCACTTCAAAAGAATTCTTAGTAGCAAAGGGATCATGAACCTCCAAACCTTTTAGATGTGGAGGATTTTTAATCACAAGTCCTATAAACGCGGCTAACGAGCCAAAAAGGCTTTCGCATTAAAAGCAGTCCTGTGCATATATGAGCAATGTTCGGTTCTGGTTGCGACATCAGAGATAGAAGGTTTAGCAACTGTCGCATGATTGGACGTCAGTGTGTTTGGAAGAAAGCGGCTTATTCCTAGCACTAAATTCGGTAATTCTAAGGTCGAAGTTGCAGAGCATTATTTTTACCAGGCCGCAGCTTCTACTGTCAGTTAATGTGTTGGTGAAAATTTGACTGCTTCGTAACAGCTACGTGGGGTTTGTCTCGTTATATGAAATTTTATGCCTAGACGGCTCCTCAAAGCAGGGCATGGAAGCTATGACGAAACAGAAGTTATGCGGGAATTTCATTTCACGAAACTTTCAACAAGGTCAGTTGTTGGGCGAGTTGGTGACGATGTTCCATATCTACAGCGCGATAAACGGGACAAGAGAACACAATAACGACAAACACAGCGCTGACTGACAACTGATTTTTTATTGCTTGTCCAGTCGGTATATATACCCCACTGGAAGGCAGAGATAGAAATCAAGACACAGATCATGAGAACACATAAAATTCACACTACTACAGGGTCGCATCAACATTCGCATTCGAGATAAGCTGTTTCTTTTTCTGATAATGCCACAGATGGTGCACTTATACAACTTTCCGAGAGCCTCGCTATCATTTGTGCTTCCACCACCTCTCTAGTCAACTGGTCACGATGGCTTCCTAAAATCATACACTCATTGTACAAAGGTTGGCAGGCACTCCTATCGTCACCTTCGTCACCTTCCTTGCAGCTGCTGCAGTGCTTAGCCACGTGACCGGTAATAGGGACATGCGTAACATTATAATAATGTTCTTTTAATCTTTCGTTAAGACATCGGCCAGTCTGGCCGATGTAACTCTTCCCACATGATAGCGGCAGGGAATAGATTACACCTTCCTGGCACTTCACAAATTTTTTGGCGTGTCTTTTTCTGCAGCCGCTTGGTTCATCGTTAGCCGAATTAACTTTTTTTACCAGTTTCGAGAGTCGGTTAGGAGCCGAAAAGACAACGTCGACTCCGGCATGCTTGCCAATCTTTCTCAGGTTATGTGATACCTGATGCATATATGGCACCACAGCACACTTCATCTTCTTTTTATCTGGTCTTTTCTCGCCTTTCATCTCAGCTTTCACTTTTTTCTGGACTTTCTCTGCCACAGAAGTCAGAACGTCAGGAGGGTAACCGGCCTGTGTGAGGCGGCACACTTGGTTTTTGAAGCTAAGTTCCAGCCTGTGCTGACATGTCTTTTTTACAGCATTGTAAAACACTGAATGAACAATGGCTCTTTTTACGAGCTTTGAATGAGCAGATGCATACGGAAGAATCGGTTTTTGACCGCGCGGCTCGAACGCCCAACAAACATGGGATGAGGTGAAGTGAAATGACAAATCTAAAAACCTAATAAAATCATTTTCAGGCACTTCGTGCGTTAAGACCATAGGGTTAAGATGCTCTAAGAACACTGTAAAAACATGACGGAATTGCTGCTCGAAATCGAGGTTGTCACATTCTAAAAACACAAAGTAGTCATCTACAAACCTAAAAATCCCACAAACACAGGACCCTTCAAGGCGATCTTTCAAAATCCTATCGCGCGATGCCAAGAACACATCACTAAGAACAGGTGCAAGGCACGAACCAATACAAATTCCATTTCTCTGAATGTATACATCTCCATTCCATTCAGTGAATGTGGATTCTAGGTAAACAGACAGCAATTCAAGGAAACTGCCTGTTGACATCCCGCACTCATTTTGGAATGCTATGGCACCATTCGCATCAATAAGATCACTTACCGACGACAAAATCTCTTCCTGGGGTATCGTGTAGTACAAATCTTTTATGTCTATGGAAAATCCTTGAAGTTTTTTGCTGCAGTTCCCTTCTAGAAACTGAATGACTTCGTCCGATCTTCTTACTCTAAACGGGTCATCAATAGTCAATGCCTTCAGGTTACCTTGCAGAAATTTCGCAACGTGCTTCTGCCAAGTTCCATTCTCGGAGATTATCACCCGAAACGGCCACTCAGGTTTATGGGTTTTCACTGTAAAAAACATTTCTAGGCTCAATCCTTGGCTGCTGTCGACCATACTTGAGAGCCTACTCAGGTTCAGCCGATTAATTAGCTTCTTTGCCTTACTTTTTACCTTGGCTAACGACACATCATTCCGTTTGTAGAACAAAGCTCCTACAGCATCTGATGCCTTAGTCACATACGCATCATTGTCGAGAACAACAAACCCCCCGTCTTTATCTGCAAGTAACAACGAAAACGAACCTTGCTTTAGCCATCTAACCGTCTTCTGAAGAGGTAGTTTCTTGGTAGAACACCTATACCTCGTTAGAACGTCAACCCCTTCAGAAATGCAACGTTCCGCCTCCGTTTTGTCGGCCTGCCTAGAAACTTCTCTCACCATGGCTAGGAGTTCCGGTCTGGTTTTCCTTGGTTCTACCGCGAACTTTGGTCCCTGGCTAAGGACTTGCCGCACGTACCCAGGGAAAGAGATGTTCTCAGATGTATGGATCGGTTGTCCAGCTGTTGCACTTTTCTTTGGCAGTAGCGCACGTAGTCCGGGAAGCGTCTGTTGCCATAGGACCTCTGTGGTTCGGTCGATGCACGCTGATAGTTGATGCCACTGGTACTTTGAGCCATCCGGTCCCCCAGACAGCTGCACTCGAAGCTTGAGATGCTCCCTGTAGACCCGCACTTGTCGCTGCCATTCTGCTCTGAGTATCTTGCACATCCTTCTTCCATGTCCGGCTGAGGGTTGAACGCCACCCAGCAAAAACGAGACCGCAGGAGGGAGGATCTTCTTGCGGACGCAAAAACCCAGCGTTCTTGCGTTGCACGATGCAACGGCAACACTTGCCACAAATTGAAGTGGATCAAAGTCACATGCAAAAGGGCCCTTTGTACGAGAAATGTAGTTCGACAAGGTCAGTTGTTGGGCGAGTTGGTGACGATGTTCCATATCTACAGCGCGATAAACGGGACAAGAGAACACAATAACGACAAACACAGCGCTGACTGACAACTGATTTTTTATTGCTTGTCCAGTCGGTATATATACCCCACTGGAAGGCAGAGATAGAAATCAAGACACAGATCATGAGAACACAAACTTTCGCTGCCTTCTTTTGTTTGGTACTTTTCTAGAGCTGTTTTTTTTTTCGGTCTAGCAATGGTCACGCAGCCGTACCATGTACTTAAGATTGTTGATTTGTGGGGTTTAACGTCCCAAAGCGACTCAGGCTATGAGAGACGCCGTAGTGGAGGACTCCGGAAATTTCGACCACCTCGGGTTCTTTAACGTGCACTGACATCGTAAATTTAGAGTGTGTTCTTGATCAATTATGTATTTTCTTGTAACAATAATTCAAACAATTCAAAATAAAATTGTAAAAATTCAGGTTCAAAGGATTCAATGGTGTCAATAGGATGAGCCGACACGTTTACACATCAACCCAAATAGTTTCAAAAATAGACGCCTAACAGCTGTAAATGTAAGCAGAGAATAAGCAACCTTAAAATCATTTTATACAGTGTTCTTGAGTTGCTACTAATTCCCATGATCTGGAAACCCTGTGACACTAGTCTACAGGCCACTGTACGCTCGTGCGCCTTTAAGTGAAAAGGACAAAGTATAGGCGGTTTCTCGGCGAAAGCTGCAACGTTCGAAGCTACTCACTGGTACAGTGTACTATGGTAAGACAGAAAAACATTTGTACATACCTTTAAGCTCTTCATGCAGCTCCGGCTTCAAAGGGAGCGTTTATGCCATATAAATATATAGTCCTGAGATGCAGTGGTCATCTAGCGGCAGTAGAGTACACAGTGCAAATGAACCTCATCCATGGTGTGTTCGGTAGTCTCATGTGAATATGCGTTTCCTCTACAACTGTGAAAATCTTGCATACTTCCTCACTTTCATTCAACCGAATCGCATTCGGCCCTTTCAAGTTTCAATCACTGGTCAGTCGGAACGTTCTGAAAAGAAGCACGAAGCAGATACTATTGAGATATTGTTCCCGTACTAATGTGTGGTTCCTGAAATGGTTTAATTTAGAAAAAGTTTTCAGGCTACCTAATTAGAATACGTAAGAAGGATTGAGACCATATATAGCAAGGTGAGCTCTTGCATAACTGTCATATTATTTTTCATATGTCGCATAAGTTATTGCCTCTTTATGAAAGAACACTACTGGCGGGGAGGTGGGCGCGCAAGTAACGGAATCGTTGCCTGCATTTGCTGCATTTTTATTTATTTATTATTTATTTTGATATACTGTCAACCCCAATGGGGTTTTTACAGAAGTGGACATGAACTGAATGAAATGAACATAATTGCTGATGTGGCAAATTCAATATGGAAAACTTCATAGAATAGCACAAAGAACACTAAAAAACCAGTTATACAATAGAAAGCATATATCACCAGAGCTTGACATAAATTCAGATCGCTTCATGACAATAAAGAAGGCTCTAAGAACTTTCGGACTGTAGGTTGCCTTACAACTGAGGCGTCAAGTGCATTCCAATCGCGCACTGTTTGCGGAAAAAAAGAAAAGTAAAAATTGTTGTTGCTACAGAAATTCTTCAAAAAAGAGGGGATGTTTATGACGTGGTATTCTGGACTGGCTTTTTTTTTCACGAAGTTTTCGGGGTTAATCTTGTATGAATTGTGTAGCAGTAGGTATAAGAATTTCAGGCGATGCAGTCTTGACCGGCTAGATAAAGGGTGAAGCCCCGCACGATGTATAAATGCAGTCGGTGAACCTGTCCGTCTGTAACAGTTATAGATGAATCGCACAGCTTTTCGCTACGCACTTTCGAGTATGTTTATGCCGCCTGTTGTGTAGGGAAACCATACGATATTGCCGTATTCTAGCATTGGGCGGAGAAGCGTAGTGTATGCCTAGAGCTTTATACCGGAAGGCGAATTATTTAAGGCACGTTTAAGGAAAAAGAGCTTGTTCATGGCTTTTTTTGCTACATGTTGCACGCGCATTGTCCAGTTTAAGTCTGATGTGATAAGGATGCCAAGCTATCGGTATTCTGTTACAGCTCGTAGTGCAGTGGTGTCGGAGCCATAGGTGAACCGAAGTGGGAATTTTTTCATTGTGACGGACATAGAAACCGTCTTTTCTTTGTTAATTACCATGTTCCAGTCTTCACAGCACTGAACGACATTGCTTAATGCCCTGTTTAGTTTGACCTGGTCCGACGGGTGTCTAACTTCATGGTAGAGAACGCAGTCGTCTGCAAATAGTCTCATTTTTACATCAGTTTAGTTTGTTATGTCGTTAATGAATAGCAAACATAATAGAAGTGCCAGAAGATCCTTTGGGGGACCCCGATACTACTGGAATGATGTCAGAGATGTGTCCGTCGAGATGAACTAATTGGTAACGGTCCGTTGAATAATTGCTAATCCATTTGGTCATGTGACCATCACCAATTAAATGTTCGAGCTTATAGATCAGTTTCCTCTGTGATACCCGGTCGAACGCTTTAGAGAAGTCTAGGAAAATTATATCATATTGAGACTGATTATTTATACCCTGTGCAAAATCGTGTATGAATTCAACAAGTTGTGTAATAGTAGATAGCTCGCTCCTGAATCCATGCTGGCGAGGGTGGATAAGTTGGTTAGCCTCTACGTATTGGGTTAGAATTTTCAGAATAATGTGCTCAAGAATTTTCCCGCATGTACATTAGGGGTATGCACCAAGCTTCTCAAACTGGTTCTTTGCAGTGAACAAACGTTCTTAAAAAGACAGTCAGGTTTATTCAGTGACATGGTATTTCGGCCTGAAGGAACCCAGAATGCGTGTGTTATCGAGAAACCCTGCAATTTTATAAATAAAAATACATTTTGACACATTCTTTGTCTATGCGGTAGTTCCTTTGCATACAGGTCAAACTCAGCGTTCATTGTTTACTGGTCAGGGCAAGATATGAAAAATGACGCGTCAGTTACGCAAGAGCTCACCTTCATCGGTGCGATCTCAATCCTGCGATATCAAAACCACTCTTGAATGAAAACATTTTAGAATTCGCTTCACTGTTGGCAGAACGTTTCAGGCTTTATTTTCATTAGGAATAACTGGTTTGTAGAAATCGCCTATAGTAAGGAATTTCTTCCTAATCCAATGCTCTACGACAAAAGGATGCGAAAAAGCAAGGGCACATATTTTCGATCCAGTGTGAAAGATCTCCATTATCATTAAAAAAGTGTACAATATTGATATCACAGTCGCTCGATCTCAAGTAGGAGCTGCCTGCAGGTTACGCCTCGCCGTCGGTGATAACGGAAGTTCCAGCTTGCGCCGCTGCAGTGGCCATAATCCTCGGTGAAGGAGAAGCGCTGACGGGGTGGTGGGCGCGGTTGTTGCGGAATCTTGGCCTGCGGTTGCCCAGTTTCAAGGTATGCACCGCGATTCCCAAACGGGCTTGTTGCCGCGCACAAAGTTTGTTACAAAAGTCTGTCAGATGGATTCTGTGACATGCTATTTCAGCTCGAAGAATTTTATAGCGAAAGCTTTTATTGTCTCATGCTGTCGTGGACAAAATGTGTCCAGTTTTTGCGGCGGCTCTGATTGGCCGAGGCTGGATGACGTCATAAAGGTCTCAACCAATCACAGAGCCCCATTACAGTATGCGCGAATGCTTGTCTTATACGGCCATATGTCAATCAATGATCAAATATTATTTAATGACCTAAAATATTATAACTGATTACTAATTAATGACTAATTAACAAATTCGTCAGTAACCTAGCAATGCTTCAATAATAAATAATTATTACTAGGAAGTACCTAATAATGACTAATTGATTAAATAATCAGTTACTAATTTGTGCCACTTGCGTAGCAGAATATGGACTCAGGTTGTCGCTTTTCACTACTTTAGTCGCTAAAGTCCGAAGTCCTAAAAAGATTCACAGATATCTGGCGCCTCTACGGCCGAAAGTACAGAGCTATCGCCACGTGCTTTCCTTCATACGTTTCGCGATCAAGCGGCCGTGCTGGAGTAACGGCTCGTTCATCTTCGATTGTGCTTCAGGTGCATTTCAATTGTTTTTCTCATCAGTGTCCACTACCCAACATCAGAAAATTCGATTCAACATGGACTGAAGGTCGAGCGATATCTTGGCTATTGCGTGTCACCCTTTTTATACCGCAGTATCACGTGACCTTTTTAGTCATGATCCATACAATTTTTTACATGTTGTCTCTAAAACGACATCCTTAAAATCAAGGTCAAAGGGCAAGGTCAATGTCATATTATAAAGGTCTATGTCCTGGATTAACATTGATGTTACTGTAGATTCTGAGGGTTTCACATTGATGTACCGGAAGGGTCAATGGCCATATAGATATGAAATATGGCTTTTGCACTAAGTAGAGCCAACACTCTCCCCTTGTTCGAACATTGCCTAGTGGGCAGGTGTTCGCTGCATTCCTTAACACATCGTCCTTATGCATAATCCGGCCCATTCTGTTGATATTCAGAATGACGGCAATAGATGAGGTAACGGGCAGCCGAGGTGAATACATCCCAAACGCACATTATACAGTCTTTTTATTGCAGGGAAAGCAGAGGCTATATCAATCAATCAATCAATCAATCAATCAATCAATCAATCAATCAATCAATCAATCAATCAATCAATCAATCAATCAATCAATCAATCAATCAATCAATCAATCAATCAATCAGCCTTTTATTTTCTCTATATTAGAGAAGGAGACAGGACTAAAAGTTCGGAAGTTTGACAGAGGTCCTGCCCCCTTTTTTACATTGGCATTGCATCAGACAAGCGGCAATAAATTCTGCGCTATACATTATAGCACAAAAGAAGATAACACACCTTGAAAAAGAAGCAAAAAGTACCAACACAAAGGGGGAACCGAAACGTACAAGGTCACCATAGTATAAGCAACCCGAGTCGCAGAATGGCGGACGCTGCCGCCGTCATCGGCGTAGTTGGCCATGAGCAAAATATCCTAATTGATATAAAAAGTCGTGACGTATCAAGCACCAGACCGCACGGGGGGATTTCGAGCATCCCACATCTCTCGCGACAAACGTTACTTTGCCTGATCCGTGAAAATAAATAAAATGTGATATGGTAATATGGCAGCAAATTGTCGGAAGCGTCAAATGAGATAACATCAAAAAGTTATTCTAAGGGAATAAAAAAATTACGACAGAACAAATATCACGACTTTTGGTTGGTAAGCTACACGCGCCATCATCTAGGACGTCAAAAACACGCTTGCAAAGCTAGGAAACAAGAGAGACGTATGTGTATGACACTTGAGTTTTCAAGTAAATGTGTAGCTTACCAGTGTATCCGAGTAAGTAGGTAAATAGAGAGGTCAACAGGCCATTATCGATATATACTGTTAAAGCGGAGTCTAAATTCACTCTAATTATAGCACACGTAATTGAGTAAGTATTCATTTACGCACTGCATACTCAAAAATATAAAAGAAGAAAACTATTGCGCGCATGAAAAGTATAGTAAAACAATTTAAGACAGCTGAAGCTATGTGAATAAGCAAGGAAGGTCAGATATTATAGAACTAGGCGCTTTATCTAAATCCTGGAGTATAGGTACAACGATGACAATTTGTATATTAACTACCGACACTACTGCAGTTGAAATATGAGCAACTATAGGAGGTGCGGCTATGCAAATAGTCGAACTGAATCTACAGTCTACCTGATTAGAGGCGAACTCAAGGCATTTAAGCGTAATATTCTGTAAACCAACCATTGTCAAACAGCAAAGACCCGGTTCGATGGAGAAGACGAGAAGAAAAAGAACCCGGTTTGAAATATTAAAGCAAAAAGCGCACGTTTATGGCTGATTAGACACAAAACCTTGAAATAGATTGAAAGCGTCCCCTGGAAAGGGAAATAAAGAAGTGTTGCGAAAACTTAGTACGCGAAATGTTGAAAAACGTCTCAAGCGCCTCTCCTGAAATCCGCTTTCTCTCCAAAACAGCTAAGCATACAGTAATCATGAAACAATTGACGCTTTTTTAATTAATGTGAAATGCTTCAAGCTGCTCTGCCCCGGATTTCTCGGTTGAGTTAAACAAATTTGTGGCTTTTCAATGACCGGTTATAAAGCAGCTTTTTCTTACTTTCACCTTTGCCTTTACGTACAAACTCGCACTTTCGTCTGGTGTTTCTTTATATTACTTATTAATATGGCATTCAGTCTCAGTAAAACAGCTGAACGTTTGCGCCATACGGAACTTATATCTAGAAGCTTAGCTAATTTGTTCTAGATCTGCTTGAGCCCGCTTAGTCTACTGCCTATGGATGTCATTATTACACCGTAGTTTGGTATTTTAGACTAAAACAAAAAACTGATGCACTCTGCTAATGTTGCAGTGTGCTAAGAAAAAGATCTCGGCCCCATATTGGAAGCACTAGATTTAACACAATATTATAGCAGCGATAAGAATTATGGATAACACTTGAGCTCCACCTTTAATGGCATGAAGCGATAGCGTGGTCATATTAAATCCTCGCTTTAACCAAGCATTAAGAACATGTATATATGGCCTGGTGTAACGTGAATGCAACAGTCCTGGCGGGCTAATTCTTATTTCATCTTCCCATATGAAAGGAAAGGCCTGAGTGAATAGCTCCTGCCAAACGTAGTCGGCCAACCATACGTTCAGTCAGTGTGCGGCGGTGTCAGCTGCCAGCTCCTGCCTGGCAACGCCATGTGCGTACATTTTAACTCACAATGGTATTACCCGCTGAAGGCCGCCGACGCCGAGCTCGCGGTTATCGTTGTTGCGTTAAAAAGGTTCTAAGTACGGTTTAGCGCACTTCACATTTACACCTTTAGGGTGTCTTTAGCCAGAAAGGACTACGATCATAATTATACCGCGTCTGCTGTACAACAGTTATATATTTGCAGTATCATTTATCTAGGTCCAAACTTGGAACTAGGGCAGGATACTTTCTATGGATACGCAGCCGCAAGCAAAACTGCTGAGGTATGCATGTAAGGAGAATTTATTGGATACATACATACATACATACATACATACATACATACATACATACATACATACATACATACATACATACATACATACATACATACATACATACATACATACATACATACATACATACATACATACATACATACATACACACACATACATACATACATACATACATACATACCCACACATACATACATACATACATACATACATACATACATGCATACATACATACATACATACATACATGCATACATACATACATACATACATACATACATACATACATACCCACATACATACACGCATACATACATACATACATGCATACATACATACATACATACATACATACATACATACATACATACATACATACATACATACATACATACATACATACATACATACATACATACATACATACATACATACATACATACATACATACATACATACATACATACATACATACATACATACATACATACATACATGCACACATACACGCATACATACATACATACATACATACATACACACATACATACATACATACATACATACATACATACATACATACATACATACATACATACATACATACATACATACATACATACATACATACATACATACATACATACATACATACATACATACATACATACATGCACACATACACGCATACATACATACATACATACATACATACATACATACATACATACATACATACATACATACATACATACATACATACATACATACATACATACATACATACATACATACATTCAAAAACGCACATTACGCACAGACCAAACTACTATACAGTGTTGACTCCTGAGGCCTACCGTCTAACGAAAGCCTGTTTTCATGTGCGAACTAACGAGCAAACATTTTGTACTATCTGTTGTGACGCAGCCGGATAAGATTAAGAATCCAGGTTATGTGCCTGAACTCACTCACTAATGTAAACAATGTTGCAATATTACCTAGAATATCGCTTATTGCATACATTCTGTTTTGCAAATAATGACTTTCAAACGTTTTTAAAAAGCTCTTCAAGTTTAGGCAAACAAAATAGCGACGACCGCACTCGCAGCTGTGACAGGGGGGTTGTACCGCACCGGCGTACCGAATATCTGTCAATCCCACAATACCAACTTCCACTTCTACATAATGACTATGAAAAAAGGGAAATATATTTCGAGATGATCAATAAAAAAAGATTGCGACATTATTTTATAACCAAATAAACTACCTATGTTTCAATAACTATTCTCACTTTATGATTAGAGTCGGACTGGCGTGTTATAATTCTGTAGTGTTTTAGAAGTTTCATTGTGAGTTGAGGCATAACGCAAATTACTTAGAATTTCCATGAATAACTACTGTTTTGTTAATTATTGTATTCCGAAGTTTTGTGATATTTTGTTTGAACTTTTGTTAAATTGATGTGAGCTTGCATTGCAATTTACTCTAGGACAACTGCTGTCCATGTGTGGGCCCTCAGGCACTCTTCAAGCTGTCCTAAAACAGGTCTTTTGCCTTAGGGCCTTCAACCTCGAGTTGAAAATAAACTGAATTCAATTGACTTGCTAATAACGTGTATGTGATCCTGTTTGCTCGCATAATATTACATCTAAAATTCTTTTACCTTTATGCTTATCGGCGCTCGTACACACAAAATATGCATTGAAACTTTACTGAACACGGGTGCTTTGCGTTTAGCCTCTATTAAAACTCGGTCAACAAGGTAGGAATTGGAGCCGCGTTCCCAGGCTCAGCAGTTAATAGCTCCACAGCGGAGCGAATTTTAAGTTTTTTATGTGTCAGCCTATCCACGTACAGCCATGTCTGACTCCTATAGATTCGGAATTCTTTCTGAAAGGCAGGTTTTAACATCTTTCATAATGTGGCGTAAGTTGTTTTGTTCTGCGCGCAGCCCTTCAGTGGACATCAGCAGCATGCAAGACTACGACTGCAGGATTTCGCTGAGGAAGAAAGCTCAGAAGCAGCGCTACTTTTGCTGAGAGCACTGACCTCCAGAGATCGCTTTGGTCATTTCTTAATGTTGCACAATGAAGCCCTCTTTGGGATCTTCCGCGTCTTCGATGCTTGGTCGAAAAGATTCCGCAGCTAGCATCTTCCAAGAGAGCACACGTAAGTAATAGCCGATATTTTGTGCATGTCGCTAACAGTGGGCACTTCCATTAAAGGGCCACTTCCAGGGAAGGACCGTTTAAGCAAAAGGAGCCCTGTGTTTCGACCAGGTACCGGAGATAGTCTGTGCAAAATGCTACAATGGCACGCGCGCCGCAAAGCAACGAAAATGCAAATCAAAGCTCCCTCATGTTCTCTCTCGGCAAGCCAGCTTCCCCCTTCCGTGCGCTGGCCCGTCGAGCCGCAACTATGACGTCTTAGTCGAAAACGATGTTCATTGGTCCGTTTCGCTGTCTGAGGGTGAATGATTGGTGCCTACCGCGCGCGGCGCGCTTTTCCCTCCCCACAGCAGGACTGAATCCAGCGGCGTGTGCTCCGTCGTCCGTTTTTTTTTCCGTGCACGCGGAGTGGCACGCCCTATTTCCCGTCGAATGCGGAGGAGGAAGGGGAATTTGTCTTGCGGAGACTAGAGGACCGGGCAGGAGAGTGAAAAACCTTTGCGAGGGAACGGGAGGAGAGAAACATGACAGAATCGGTGATTGCGGTGGCTGTAACTACATTATTAGTCACTGTTTTCAAAAACATTTTGCGGCCTTGCGTTCTGGGGGCGAAGTCTCACGGTCACCGGGGAAGAAATTAGTTTCGACCGGAGGGTGGACAGTGGGCCTTTAAATACAAAACGACCCCAACTGCTTATGCAATGAGCACGTTTGGCGCCATCATTATTTCGTGCGTATTATTATGCTATTCACTTTTTTTTGCAAAATGAGGACGGCGCTGTTCATTCTCAGGGTTTCTCGGTGCGCTCGTGAGCAGCCTGTCACGACTACCGTGTATGTAACTAACATCTTCGTACAGAAATTTAGTAGCATCGTACATTTACACATCGGATCTCCGCAGTGGTCGTAATTTCGGCAACAAGATTATGTTATCCAAAGAAGCTCCTTCAGTGGCGGAAACTCATCATTGTAATATTGGCAGACAGTCGCTATTATGGATATTGGGGTCGCTATCGAATTATGGATGGTAAAAAGCTAAACAAAATATGTCTGGGATGCTATCACGAGTACTATGAATAGCAGTTCGCATAACCGGTACTATAAGTAGTGCTATCGTATATTCACTTAGGGATATGGACATGAATGTATATGAACGTATGTACAGGGTCATCCACTTCTAGCTATAACATGGTCACTGCTTTCAAAGCGACTATGTGTCGTACGCAGGCGCATATGGATTCAAAACGATGCAATCGCAGAGGGAGCCGGATGTGCTGCTTCACATGGCCTGCCAATTAATTGTATTGCGCGGCCGGGTCGGATGCAATGGCGATTTGAAAGCAGGGACCTTGTTATAGCTAGAAGTGGATGGGGCAGTACATGTATATAGAAATCGTGCTGCTTCGCGTGGGTGCTA